>NW_027512751.1:1356250-2712500 GCF_048772815.1 Callospermophilus lateralis | reverse complement strand
CATTTAACAGAATATAAAGAATAAGAAAATATTATGTATCTAAGGAAAATTATTCATTAAGAGAATAAGTGTGTATTGTATGATTTCATATTAACTAAATATTTCTGAAATAATCAGGGTAATTATTATACAAGTCCATTCCCCCAATGAATAGAAAGGTTGTACATGAACTCACATTTGACATTTTGCAAAATCTGATTAAATGTTATTTCTCAAAATTTGTCTCTTATTTTAAAATGCAAGCCTATAATGTGTGTGTGTGTGTGTTTGTGAGACACACACACACACACACACACACACACACACACACACACATATATATATATATATATATATATATATATATATATATACACACACACATATATATATACACACACATATAGGGAGGAAAATTTCCTACTGAGACTGAATATTTACACTTTTATGTCAAACTTTAATCACATAAACATATTATTCAATAATTTTTGTGCAACTCCTTCTAGTAAAAATATTGGAAAATAGAACCAATGCTGAAACTGCATATGCTCAAATTCTATCACCCTTACTTTGGTCCCAATATTTTGTCTTCAATAAATATATCATAAACAATGTTTTATGATTTTTGCATTCTGGAAGAGACTGAAACAAAGTTGTGTGATACATGGTCTTAGTATTCCAGTTTTGCAGGAGAAACATGTACTTTTTATAGTGCTAATATGTACTGGAGTACATACGGTTACTAATGATGACTATAAAAGGGAAATGTGAAGGAAGGACTCACAAACAAGTGATGCTTAAGTTAGAATTTTGTGAAGAGCATGGGCAACCAGACAGTCAATATAGATCCAGTTAATTTACATTGTGGAAATGACTTTTGCAGAGGAACCTTGGAATGTTGCAGAACAATATATTTAGAGAATTGCTGATGGCATGTAGAAAGTTTGTAGGGCCTGTGACTAAGAATGTTAGAATCTTAAGCAAAGTAGAGATCAAATTGTATTTAGCATATATTTTGATGAATCACAATACATAGTATCTATTCTATAAGTATATTAAATATTCATCTACATATACATACAACTAGCTACACATATAAAATTAAAATACACATACATATACAGACATATTTTAGTGTGTATATATTTAAATCCAGTTATTTAGTTTTGTGTGTGTATTTATTGAGGAGGGGAATTACATTAAATACATCTGTTTATATATATTAAATGTAGTTCTTTACATGGAATAAAAAAACAAATGAAAACTTAAGTTTTTATATTGGTGTGCTAATCTGTTAATTAACATTTGGTATTGAGCAATATCTCTTTTTTTAAGTCACTGCAGGTTGAATTTTAAAGAAACATTTCTATTTCTATTTCCCTAAGTTATCAGAATATACTAAATAATAGTTATATCAGTAAGCACAATCAATGAACAGCAACAAAATTTGAATTTACTATGCACTTTGAAATTAAAGTGAAATTTAAATATGTCCAACTGCAAAATATTTAATCATTAAATATTTAGTCAATAAAAAATTCAAAGTAAATTAAAATTATGCACACTGCATATTGCATGCAGTATCAGCTTGTGGAGAGAAGGCAACACTTGGAGTCTATAAAAAGCAGATGGCAATTTTCTCTCCATATAGAAGGTTTTTTTCAAGATATCCCTAAAGAAACAATATAAATAGGAAAAGTAGTTAAACAATATATCATAAATAAAGAAGAATGATATATCAATAAGGAAAAAGTAGAAAATATGAAGACAATATAAACTATAGAGAAAACGAAGCAAAACTTTGGAAAATGAAGCAAAAGCTATCACAAAAGCTGCAGAAAGAAACAATTTACTGCTTTCATGATGTATTAATTTTCAGTGATCCACTTTGAACATTACTGATATGCATGTGCTTTAGAAAACAGTATTTGAGATCTCATGTATTATTCTGTGTACCTATTTAATAATTACAGGTATTATCTGAAATGCTATATGTTAAATTAGATTTGGCTTACAAAACAATACAATAGTAGAAAGAATGTCATAGATCATATTTCTCATTAATTTAAAAATTAATGAGACAGAAATATATATAAATTTCATCATTTCTATTTGTTATTCAGGTTAAATTTAAAATTAAAATGATTTTTAATGTATGTATCAATTCAGTAGAGCATGGTTAATCTATGATGAATATCATCAGTAGAAACATATTTTCATCAATGAAAGAACAGAGAGGCACTTTCTAAATTTATTCTGAAAATGAATTGCCAACACATTTTAAACTTAATGAAAGCAGAGTCATTGGAAATAAAAATTGATGTAATGCACATTGGCAATATACACTTTGGAATGAAATGCAGCCTGGATGTCAAGTTATTCCTTTCTTTCTTTTTTTTTTTTCATTTAAGTTGTTTAAAATATCCCTAGGAAGATTGTCATTCAAAATTATGTTTCCAAAATAGAGAATATTATGTTAAGAATTTGTTCTTTTTGCATTTTTATGCTTTTGATAGAGTCCTAAATACAGTAAATTTAGCCAGCACAGTGGTGCAGGTCTCCAATCTCATTGACTAGGGAGGCTCAGACAAAAGGGTCTGATGTTCAAGGACAGCCTCAACAACTCTGAGATCCTGACTCAAAATAAAAGAATAAATAAAAAAATACAAGGGCTGGCAGTGTTGCCCAGTGGTTACACACCCCCAAGTTCAATCCTCAGTTTCAAAATAATGATGATGATGATTGATAATGATGATGATGATGACGAAGATAATAAATGAGGAGAAGATGAAGAAGAAGACAAAGCAGTACCAGCAGAAAAAACAGCACCAAAGGTGGAAACACAGCTCAGAAGTGAATCATCCCTAGGTTAAATCCCAGCACTGGGGGGGCGGGGACAAGTTGAGAAAAAAATGTAGATTTTTCTTCACCATTTACGAAAGCATAACTTGTTACATTTTTTTTTGTAATTGCTTTTAAATTACAAGTTGCACATTTGCATTTATTCACTATAATGTTTCTATTAAATGCATTATTTTAATAGAGATATACTACTAATACAGTTGAAGTTTAAACATTTTAATTTTTTCAAAAATATTATAGGGAGATTAAAAAGATTAAAAATAAGAAAAGCAGAAGTACACTTAACCCCAATGAGCAATAAACACTATTATAATGATTTGTGTGCTTATACATTTATATGTAAGGGCTGGGGATGTGGGTCAGTGGTAGAGCTCTCCACTAGCATGTGCAAAGCACTGGGTTTGATCCTCAGCACCACATAAGAATAAATAAATCAAATAAAGGTATTGTGTCCAACTACTACTAAAAAAATAAATAAAAAAAACATATGTAAAGAGAAACTGAACATAAAATTGTGATAATTATTTGAAGCCAAAAGAAGCTAACATTGAACTTTTTTTCACCATTCCTCTCAGCTAAGTATGCAGGTAACCCTATGATATAAAAATAAGAGACTACTAGCCAAATAATATTTTTAAAAAACTCTCACTTAATGAACTTACATTCTTCATGGATGATGCATTACTTCCTTGGAATAAATTTCTATTAAAGAAATTCTAGATCAGAGGTATAAGGACTATCAATATTTTTTACTGCATTAAAAGAATTTCTTATTACTCTTATGAAAAAAATATTTTCAATCTGTACATTATATAGGCAGTATAGTCTTAAATAAATAACAATTAAGAAAATAACTATATTTTATTACTATTTGTAAAATTTTAATAAATATATTTTCTAAAAGTATAAACAAAAACTCAATTCCATTTTATCATTAAAAATTTTAACTTACCCCACACAATTTGATAATAGCACTCTTGTACAAATGGTTCAGTAGTCAAAAATACTGAAGACCCTAATGGACATTTTATTAAGTGTAAAACAATAAAATCAAATTTTGTTTTTAGTGGAATCATTTTTTATGCTCATCTGTCTTGTTTATTTCTGTGACTTTTAGTAGTAAATTTTGTATGTGTATTTTCCCTTTCTTTTGTACCTCACATCAAACAACCACTGGTACCATTAAAGGGAAACAGACTACTCCATAGGGTATACTTTGATTTTATTTACTCACATTTGAATGACACACAAGAAATAGTGATTAACGCTCAGAATAATAAGAAAGAGAAGAGCACGGCAAGCTTCACATGGTGGGTTAGTTCACATGATTCAAGGGACTAATTTACCTGTCCTACTGATAATTTTATATACAATTGTTTTATAGATGGTTGACAGTAATTAATAATTTGGCATAAGGAAGAAAAAATATATCTAGGTACATGGAAGAAAAACATATGACACATCTATTAAAGTGTTCAGAACTCTGTCTTACAGAGTGTGGAAAAATAGGAGGATTCACAGAAAAAAGTCATGATCTTTGATTATACCTGATAATAAAATGCTTGGTTATTTTGAATTATTTTAAACAATTCTAATACTGAGAATGTTTGTACTTGTCAATAGTGCCAAAGAATCATTTTGTATCTAAAATTAATTATGAGAATTAATAAGCCTTGTTATATTAGGATGCCAGGTTTCTCCCAAAAGTGCATGTGTGAAACAATGCAAAAACATTCAGAGAAGAAATGATTGGGTTAAGAAAGTCTTAAATAATGTATTCCCTGATGGGATTAACTGAGTGGTAACTGAAGGTGGGTAAATACCAAATATTAACCATTACATAAGGCGTCTAAAATTAATGTCAGTATCTCAATAAGGTCATATTTAGGAAACCATAATCAATAAATTAATATATATAAATATGTACACACACATACATATGGAAATGTGATGATGTATTACAATATTTCAAGTCAGGGAGAAAGAAGTGTTACATGTAACAGATGAAAAAAAAGTGATGAGATTAAGAAAGAGACAAAAAATAATAAAAGAAGTGAATGTGGTTTAAAAGAAAAGGCTTTGGACACTTCAAAATATGATATATGAAATATCATAAAATATCAATATTTTCACAGTTATTTGGAAAATGGCAATGAAAAACTTCAAAAGAATATAATTATTGTCACCAGGGGAGTGGTAACAAAATTCTTTTAAATATTTGAATTTTAAAGCAGCCCCCCGACCCATTCATTCAGAATCTTGAATTTGAAAAAAAAAAAAATTCAGAATTTTGAAATGGTGTGAAGAGAAAATGCAAAGGTATGGTAAGGTTGTTCAGGCACTCATTCATTGCCTTTGATGATGTGAGTTAGTTCCAAACATATATATTTGACCTAGAAATTCTACATCTATGAAGGATTTTTCCAGAAATGTATGCATATTTTTCCAAAGAAATGGAAATTATAATGTTAACAGAAGCAGTATCCAGAATAACTATCAGAAAAGTTTTAGGAGAAAAAATCTAAAACTAAATTACTTTATCAAGAGTAGAATGAGTAAATAAATTGTGTCATATAAACATAATAAAATTCTATACTGCAATAAAAATTAATCACTTTAATTACACACAGCACAACCAACAATCTCACAAACAGTATTAAGAAAGAGAATAATGCACAAAATGCTTCATGTTATTTGATTCTACAAGTGTAGAAGTTAGGATTGTGTTACTTTGGCAGGGAGGGATAGAAATTATAAGGGTACTGGACAGGAGAATCACCTCAATCTGAGGGAGCATAGTATTTTTATAAGGCATTGAACCTCAAACATTTATGCAATCATCTGTATTTTCATGATAAGTAAATAAAAGATTAAAATTAGCTGCAAAGTACAAAACTCGCTGGTGGGAAAATAGCCTAAGAAATGAACACATGTAGCACAGAAAGACAAAACATAATTTAAAAAAATTGAAGAAAGCTACAGTCTCTTTGAAAATGGGAAAAAGTTATTAAGTTGCAATATTATTTTTCAAAATAGAAATTATTAAAAATATGAAGGTATACAATGATGGTAATTGCCTGGAAAAAAAGATAACAGGCAGTATTGTAAAATGTTTCTGATAAAGAGTTGGCAATATGCATTAAGATTTATTGGGCAAAAATGAAAATTTTTCCCACAGAATAAATGGAGAAGTGTTATTATTTTTAACTCAATATCAAAATATTTCATGAGTCTGTGATATTTTTCTAAGCTTCTATTAGAATACATCTGTGGGCATTGGTTTTTATTGTTTTTGTCAGAATGAAAAAAAAAACATTCCTTGTGCATTTAATATACATTGTACTAATGGGTGGCATATCTGTGTAATAGAATGCCAGAGACAATTTATGTCAAGGCATATATGAAAATGATAAATGAATGCTGAGATAAAAACAGATTCTTGGCATGAGAGGAATAATGATGAAAGTATTCTAGAGCTTAATTTATTTTGGGTAAACAATATAAGTTGACAGACAAATTTTAAGTAAATCAATATGGTGGCAGATAAGTGGACAGATTATTACATATGGCATAATTACAGATACTAAAATGTCTGTGATCTACTCATGTGCAAAACACAATGAATGTAATGGGAAGCAGAATTCATTCCAATGCTCCAGCCTCTATTACCCATTCACTGAGAAAGGAACATCTTTATTTTTTTTTAAATCAAACTTTATATGTAATAATTGTTCATTCCAACAAACTATACAAGCATGGAATTTGATTCTAGTTTCTAACACCCTCTTTCCCTTCCCTTATTCTACATTACTGCTCTTCCCTTCATGTTTATGATATCCTATCCTATTTTCCACCTTTCCTTTAATTTATTCTAGCTTCTGCTTATGAGAAAAAATATTAAACCTTTGAGTTTCTGAGTTTGGCTTATTTCATTAAACATGATGTTCTTAATTTCTATCCACTTACCAGCAAATGCCATAGTTTCTTTCTTCTTATGGTTGAGTAGAACTGTATGTGTGTATATACTACAGTTGTTAATTCATTTATTTATTGATGGTCACTTGGTTGATCCTTTAATTCAGATATTATGAATGGTGCGGCTATAAACATTGAGTGTCTGTATTATTGTAATATGTTGATTTTAGATATTTTTGGAAAATACAAGAGTGGGATAGATTGGTCAATATGTTGGTTCCATTGCTAATTTGGGGAGGAATCTCCATATGGCTTTCCAGTGGTTGCTCTAATCTTCAGTCCCACCATTAATGTACAAGTGTACCTTTTCCCCTACATTCTTCAAAGCATTGTCTTCTTGATCATTGCTATTCTCACTGGAGTAAGATGGAATCTTATGTAGTTTTTATTTGCATTTTCTTTATTGCTAGAGATGTTAAACATTTTTCATGTTTTTGTTGGCCATTTGTATTCCTTCTTTTGAACTGTTTAGGTTTTGTTTGTTTGTTTGTTTGTTTGTTTTACCAATTTATTGATTGGTTAATTTGGTTTTTTTTTGTTTGTTATTGGTTTGTTTGTATGTTTTGGCATTAAGTTTTTTAGTTCTGTATCTTCATAGCTAAAAAGTGTATTATTTTTAGAGGTATAATATGTATATTTAATAAATTACTACTTATCATGGTCTTATATTCACAGACACATCACACAAACACACACACACACACACACACACACACACACACATTAAAATGTTATTTCATATAGCAAAAATGCCTGTATAAGGATAATTCTATATTAGACAAAGTTTTCAAAATTTAAGATTACTTGAAGGTAAAATCATGCATTTTCATAAGACAAGTTGTAAGTTTTATGAAGAATATCACTTTATACATTATTATTTTGTCATTGTTTGATAACAAAATAACAAGAAAATTCAGATCATGAATTTGTATATTTTAAAATACTTAAAATATGTAAGAATAATATTCTATGTAAAAATACATAATTTGCTCTCTTCAAATCTAACATATTGTAATTGTTTAATTTGATATATGATCCACAAAACATATGGTTCTTAATTTGTTATTACCAACTTATGTTATACCAGTAGATTTGCAAGGTACATATTATTACTATTTCTGCAGCAACATAAAAAATATCAAAAAATAGAATAAAGTACATAAAAACGAATAGCTGTGTAAACTAGAATTAACAAACTTTCCTGTTATTCATTTTGTGTAAATAATTTGATTCCAAATTATTGGCGGTGTCATTTTATTTTAAAAATTAATTTTTAAAATTGAGAGTGTACCACAGTGTTATGGCATTTACCCAACATGCATGAAGACTTGGGTGTAATCCCCAGCACTGCAAAAATAAATAAATAATAGTTTTTCTTTTTTATCCTGGGTTTATCAAGTTTTCAAAAAGTAATTTTCATAATTTACTTACAAATCAATGCACTATTACTGATTTTTAGCCTGTTAGGATACAGCTAAAAACGTTGACACTTGTATATTATAAAACAGTATTTTCTTATTATCTTAAAGCATGAGATCTTTAGTAATGAAAATAAAGTAAAATAAGAAAATTGTATACATCTACTAGAAAAGTTATTTTTTAAAGATGATATGATAAATATTTGGTAGAATTATCATAAAACCAGAATTATACCTTCCATATGCTGATGATAGGGATATAAACACTACAATTATTTCAGAATAGTAAATCTAACTATGACTCACCAATTTCACAACTAAGCTTTTACCTGGGAAAAGAAAAAAAACAACAACAAACAAATGCATATTTACATTATGTAAATGCATATTTACATTCTTTTACATATTTACATATTTTAATATGTACATTACATTCTTTTACATATTTACATATGTAAATGCATGTTTACATTCTTTCATAAATTACCCATCTACTGGTTAGAGCTTTCCGAAATTACTAAGTTAGATTAACCCCATACCCTCACTCCTTTCCCCATAAACATAACATCCTACACCTGAAATTCACTTTTCTTCAAGCTACCAGAAACGGTATGCCTTTCATAAAATTAATGACTATATTTGTAAACGATAATCAAAACCAACACTTGTAGACATAGAGTCTAGCTATAAATGTAGTAATAAGGAAAACGTGTGCTTAGATGATGTACTATTGATATTGAGAACTGTTAATATTGTCTTTCTCCAAAAAAGGGAGACTTTGCAACTATACAAGAGAAATATAAATATATAGGGGGAATATCAATAACACAACAGTTTCACAAAGCAGAAAAAAACATGAGCAAAATGAAAAGACAAGGAAAAAAAGGACCAAAAGCAATGCAGATCAACTCAACTTTAGAAGAAGTAATATCTGCAGCACCTGGAATGTCAGATAAAGAATTCAGGATATACATGCTTCAGACTATCTGGAGTCTCAAGGAAGACATTAGACAGCAAAATCAGACAATGAAAGATCACTTTGACAATGAATTACATAAACAAATCCAAGAAGCAAAAGGTCAACTATACATGGAGATAGAAGTTATAAAAAACAAACAGAAATCCTAGAAATGCAGGAAACAATTAACCAAATTGAAAACTCAAATGAGAGTACTACCAGCAGAGTAGAACACTTAGAAGATAGAACATCAGACATTGAAGACAAAATATTTCAACTTGAAAGGAACATAGACAGCTCAGCAAGACTGTTAAGAAACCATAAGCAGAACATCCAAGAAATATGGGATAACATAAAGAGATCAAACTTAAGAGTTATTGGGATACAGGAAGGTATAGAGGTCTAAACCAAAGGAATGGGCAATCTGTTCAAGACTTCAAGAATGAAACAGAATCCCAAATCCTAAAAGCCTACAGGATGCCAAATGTGCAAAATCATAAGGGATCCACACCTAGACACATTATAATACAGATGCCCAACATACAGAATAAGGAGAGAATTTTAAAAGCTACAAGAGAGAGGAAGCAGATTACAATTAGGGGTAAACGAATCAGGATAACAGCTAATCTTTCAACACAGACTCTGAAAGCTAGAAGATCCTGGAACAACGTATTTCAAACACTGAAAGAAAATGGGTTCCAACCAAGAATTGTGTATCCAGTGAAATTAAGCTTCAGGATGGAAGATGAAATTAAAACCTTCCAGGATAAACAAAAATTAAAAGAATTTGCAGCTAGAAAACCAGCTCTTCCAAACATCCTCAGCAAAACATTACAGGAAGAGGAAATGGAAAATAACAATGAAAACCAACAGCGGGAGGTAGTTAAGGGAAAAAATAATCAAAGAGGAAAAACAAATCATGTTAAGTAACAAAAATAAACAAATATGGCTGGAAGAACAAACCATATCTCAACAGTAACCCTAAATGTTAATGGCTTAAACTCACCAATCAAGAGACACAGGCTAGTAGAATGGATAAAAAAAAAAAGGTCCAACAATATGCTGCCTACAGGAGATGCATTTGATACGAAAAGACAAACATAGACTGAAGGTTAAAGGTTGGGAAAAATCATATCACTCATATGGACCTCAGAAACCAGCAGGAGTATCCATACTCATATCAAATAAAATAGACTTCAAGCCAAAGTTAATCAAAAAGGATAAAGAAGGACACTACATACTGCTCAAGGGAACCATACACCAACGGGACATAACAATGGTGTAGCTATGTTCATCAAACAAACTCTTCTCAAGTCCAAGAGTCAAATAGACCACCATACAATAATTATGGGAGACTTCAACACACCTCTCTCACCACTGGACAGATCTTCCAAAGAAAAGTTGAATAAAGAAACTATAGAACTAAATAATACAATTAATAACCTAGACGTAATTGACATATATAGAATATACCACCCAACATCAAGCAGTTACACTTTTTTTCTCAGCAGCACATGGATCCTTCTCAAAAATAGATCATATAACATGTCACAGGGCAAGTCTTAGAAATTATAAAGGAATAGAGATAATACCATGCATCCTATCTGATCATAATGGAATGAAACTGGAAATCAATGATAAAAGAAGGAAGGAAAAATCCTGCATCACTTGGAGAATGAACAATAGGTTACTGAATGATCAATGGGTTACAGAAGCATCAAGGAGGAAATTAAAAACTTCTTAGAGGTAAATGAAAACAGACACAACATATCGGAATCTATGGGACACAATGAAAGCAGTTCTAAGAGGACAATTCATTGCTTGGAGTTCATTCCTTAAAAAAAGAAAAAAACAACAACAAATAAATTATCTCACACTTCATCTCAAAACTCTAGAAAAAGAAGAGCAAAACAACAGCAAAAGTAGCAGAAGGCAAGAAATAATTAAAATCAGAGCTGAAATCAATGAAATTGAAACAAAAGAAACAATAGAAAAAATTTACAAATCTAAAAGTTGTTTCTTTGAAAAAAATAAAAAAGATTGACAGACCCTTAACCATGCTAACAAAGAGAAGAAGAGAGAGAACTCAAATTATTAGCATATGGGATGAAAAAGGCAATATCACAACAGGCACTACAGAAATAATTAGAAATTATTTTGAATCCTTATACTCCAATAAAATAGAAGATAGTAAAGGCATCTTTAAATTTCTTAAGTCATATGATCTGCCCAGGTTGAGTCAGGAGGTTATACAGAACCTAAACAGACCAATATCAATTGAGGAAATAGAAGAAGCCATCAAAAGACTACCAACTAAGAAAAGCCCAGAACCGGATGGGTATACAGCAGAGTTCTACAAAACCTTTAAAGAAGAACTAATACCAATACTTTTCAAGTTATTTCAGGAAATAGAAAAGAGGGAGAACTTCCAAATTCATTCTATGAGGCCAACATCACCCTGATTCCTAAACCAGACAAAGGCACTTCAAAGAAAGAAAACTACAGACCAATATCTCTAATGAACATAGATGCAAAAATACTCAATAAAATTCTGGCAAATCGGATACAGAAACATATCAAAAAGATCGTGCATCATGATCAAGTAGGATTCATCCCTGGGATGCAAGGCTGGTTCAATATATAGAAATCAATAAATGTTATTCACCACATCAATAGACTTAAATATAAGAACCATATGATCATCTTGATAGATACAGAAAAAGCATTCGACAAAGTACAGCATACCTTTATGTTCAAAACTCTAGAAAAACTAAGGATAACAGGAAAATACCTCAATATTGTAAAAGCTATCTATACTAAGCCTCAGGCTAGCATCATTCTGAATGGAGAAAAATTGAAGGCATTCCCTCTAAAATCTGGAACAAGACAGGGATGCCCTCTCTCACCACTTCTGTTAAACATAGTTCACGAAACACTGGCCAGAGCATTTAGACAGATGAAAGAAATTAAAGGCATAAAAATAGGAAAAGAAGAACTTAAATTATCACTATTTGCGGC
Organism: Callospermophilus lateralis; assembly: GCF_048772815.1. Classification (NCBI taxonomy): domain Eukaryota; kingdom Metazoa; phylum Chordata; class Mammalia; order Rodentia; family Sciuridae; genus Callospermophilus; species Callospermophilus lateralis. Next base: position 2,700,290 of record NW_027512751.1, on the reverse strand, counting down.
CGACATAATTCTATACCTAGCAGACCCAAAAGGGTCTAAAAAGAAACTACTAGAGCTAATAAATGAATTTAGCAAAGTGGCAGGATATAAAATCAACACGCATAAATCAAAGGCATTCCTGTATTTCAGCAACAAATCTTCTGAAATGGAAATAAGGACAACCACCCCATTCACAATATCCTCAAAAAAAATAAAATTCTTGGGAATCAACCTAACAAAAGAGGTGAAAGACTTATACAATGAAAACTACAGAACCCTAAAGAGAGAAATAGAAGAAGATCTTAGAAGATGGAAAAATATACCCTGTTCATGGATAGGCAAAACTAACATCATCAAAATGACGATATTACCAAAAGTTCTCTATAGATTTAATGCAATGCCAATCAAAATCCCAATGGCATTTCTTGTTGAAATAGATAAAGAAATTCTGAAATTCATATGGAAAAATAAAAGACCCAGAATAGCAAAAACCATTCTAAGCAGGAAGTGTGAATCAGACGGTATAGCGATATCAGACTTCAAACTATACTACAGAGCAATAGTAACAAAAACAGCATGGTACTGGTACCAAAACAGGTGGGTGGGCCAATGGTACAGAATAGAAGACACAGAGAGCAATCCCCAAAATTACAACTATCTTATATTTGATAAAGGTGCTAAAAGCATGCAATGGAGGAAGGATAGCATCTTCAACACATGGTGCTGGGAAAACTGGAAATACATACGCAACAAAATGAAACAGAATCCCTTTCTCTTGCCATGCACAAAACTTAACTCAAAATGGATCAAGGAGCTTGATATCAAATCAGAGACTCTGTGTCTGATAGAAGAAAAAGTTGGTTCCAATCTACATATTGTGGGGTCAGGCTCCAAATTCCTTAATAGGACACCCACAGCACAAGAGTTAATAACAAGAATCAACAAATGGGATTTACTCATTCTAAAAAGTTTTTTCTCAGCAAGATAAACAATAAGAGAGGTAAACATGGAGCCTACATCCTGGGAACAAATTTTTACTCCTCACACTTCAGATAGAGCCCTAATATCCAGAGTATACAAAGAACTCAAAAAATTAAACAATAAGAAAACAAATAACCCAATTAACAAATGGACCAAGAACCTGAACAGACACTTCTCAGAGGAGGGCATACAATAAATCAACAAATACATGAAAAAATGCTCACCATGTCTAGCAGTCAGAGAAATGCAAATCAATACCACCCTAAGATACCATCTCACTCCAGTAAGATTGGCAGCCATTATGAAGTCAAACAACAACAAGTTCTGATGAGGATGTGGGGAAAAGGGTACACTTGTACATTGCTGGTGAGACTGCAAATTGGTGCAGCCAATTTGGAAAGCAGTATGAAGATTCCTTGGAAAGCTTGGAATGGAACCACCATTTGACCCTGCTATTCCCCTTCTCGGACTATTCCCTAAAGACCTTAAAAGAGCGTACTATAGGGATTCTGTTACATTAATGTTCATAGCAGCAAAATTCACAATAGCTAGACTGTGGAACCAACCCAGATGCCCTTCAATAGATGAATGGATAAAAAAAAATGTGGCATTTATACACAATGGAGTATTACTCTGCTCTAACAAATGACAAAAATCATGGAATTTGCAGGGGAATGGATGGCATTAGAGCAGATTATGCTAAGTGAAGCTAGCCAATCCCTGAAAAACAAATGCCAAATGTCTTCTTTGATATAAGGAGAACAACTAAGAACAGAGCAGGTAGGAAGAGCATGAGAAGAAGATTAACATTAAACAGGGACGAGAGGTAGGAGGGAAAGGGAGAGAGAAAGGAAATTGCATGGAAATGTAAGAAGACCCTCATTGTTATACAAAACTACATATAAGAGGAAGTTAAGGGAAAGGGGAAAAAAACAAGGGGGAGAAATGAATTACAGTAGATGGGGTAGAGAGAGAAGATGGGAGGGGAGGGGAGGGGAGGAGGGATAGTAGATGATAGGAAAGGCAACAGAATACAACAGACACTAGTATGGCATTATGGAAAACAGTGGATTTGTAACCAATGTGATTCTGCAATCTGTATATGGGGTAAAAATGGGAGTTCATAACCCACTTGAATCAAATGTATGAAATATGATATGTCAAGAACTATGTAATTTTTTGAACAACCAATAATAATTTTTTTTAAAAAATAAGACTTACTTCACAAAGGAAAAAAAACCCGCATATTTATTTTTAAATAATCTTGTGCAACTACCTTCATTGATAATGGTCAAAAGCTGAAAGTCATTTGACTGTCCATAAAGAGAAGGTTTTTCAACACTGGCTGTATCAACATTGGTGTGGGCTCATTTTTTGTTGAGGTGAACTGTCCTGTGTGTAGCTTGCAGCCCCTAGTTGGCAATAGCAGTAACTTTCTCCTTTGCAATGAATTCTCATATCCAAAAATATTTCACACATTTAATATCACCTGGAAACTAAAATTTCTTTTTTTCTTTTTTTAAAATATATATTTAGAGAGAGAGAGAGAATTTTTTTTAATGTTTATTTTTTAGTTTTCGGCAGACACAACATCTTTGTTTGTATGTGGTGCTGAGGATTGAACCCGGGCAGCATGCATGACAGGCGAGTGCACTACTGTTTGAGCCACATCCCCAGCCCGTAAAATTTCTTTCAAATGAAAAAACTGGACTATAGGTAAATGAATAAATGATGATGATGATGATGATGATGATGATGATGATAGAAACAATAATAAAACGGTATGTCTATTAACAGTAATAATATTAGCATAATAAAAAATGCGTGATTTAAATATACAAAAGTGTTCTTGAATCTTGAAAATGTGGTTAAGGAAAAAAGACAAACAAACTTTCTACTCTATAATTCTGTTTACATATAATCACAGAAAACACAAACTCTTTTATACTAGTAAAAAAGCCAGATTTGTACAGGGTTAGTATTGTTTTGGACATCAAAAGCAGGGTCATGAGATAACTTTTTGGAGTGGCAGTTTTATAGGAATATACACATAAATAATTATGCCTGTAAAATATGTGATTCAGTGCATATTACTTAAAATTTAAAAAAAAATGTAATCTCAGAATTAAAGCTTTGCTTCTTTATAGGAAATAACCTAGTTTAAAATCTCACTTTACCCTAACACAACATTGAGAAAATAAATGCATATATTACCAGTCCTTCAAATGCTCTTGGAACCAACTTTACCACCCTATATTAGTTTCCTTTGACTTCTCTAACCAGGTACCAAAAATGGGATCACTTAGAATAATACAAACTTATTGTTCACAGTTCTGAAGCTTAGACTCATGTAAATTGTTCCATGATTTATTACAGGGCATTTTAAAAATATTATCCATGGAAATATTTTGGTCTCAAGTATTGTTTAATATAGTTCCAAGGAAATCTACATGGTTCTATTTTTCTTCTATTCCAGATAGGATGTTTTACTGTATAGACATGTATATGCATGCTAATAATAAATAGATGATTTCTAACATCTGAATTTTTATATGTGAATATGTACTTATATATTATACATCATAATATATATTATATTCCTGTATTTTCATATTATGCTAAAGTTCAGATAATGGTTGTAGCCAAGCCTGTCATTCCTCCCTCTCTCCCTCCCTTCTTCCCTGGCCTTCCTTTCTTCCACTAACTTTTGCACCAGTTTCTTTTACCTTCTATTACTGTCATTGACTCTCATTTTCCTTTGATTTGCTGGTCTGTGCATGTATCCCTTGAACCTCAGCTCCTGCCCATGGCCTTGAGTTTCTGACTGCACATGGCATTCTCATCTACATATTTCAGCTCTCCCAATCCTACTATAGGGAAATGACAGCATTGCATTAAATCCCACCAAACAAACTCATCTTCACTGGTTCACATCTATGGATTTTCTATGGGGTCATTTTTACAGTAACTGAGGGTTAGAACTTGAACATATAAATTTTAGGGATGGAAGAATTGAAACCCAAAGAGCATCTCTTTGTTTCAATTCTTAATGAATTAATAAATGTATTAATAAATATTTGACTTGCAAGATTTTTTACATTCCCATCAGTCTTTATTAAACATATAATTTGTTGTGATTTTGTTTCACCCAGAAACAAACTTTCACTTTCACCAAGTGAAGCCCCCAGCCTCAGCAGATTAAGAAATGTGCCTCACAGTGCATTTATTGGTGTATAGTCCCAAGAACACCTCTTATTTGTCCTCTATAAAAAGAAAAATTGAACCTCATTCACAGTTGTCCTCTCTCCTTTTCTTTTTTCTTTTTTTAATGTTGCTGTCGTTTCTGCCTTTCGGTTAATTTTGATTTTGGCTTCCTTTCTTAGTTTTCTGAGAATTCTCACCATAAATCATGCTGAATTTTCTCAGATTATTATTAGTACATTGGATATGTGGGTTGAAATAAAGAATCACGTGAAGTTCTGGATTAAGGATTGTTGTAAAAATAAAAATTTAAAGCTAAAACAGTTCTTCTTAATTCATTTGTCAAAATAAACTTTCTTACCTTAGTCAGTGGTGGTTACAAAATAAAATGAAATGAATTTTAGTTCAGTTATATTCCATAAATTGCAGCTTATTTTGAAAGTTCAAGGAAGTCACTAAAAAGTTTTATTGGAGAAATAACAGACAATTTGTTCCTAAGACCATAGGGAACACTGCTTCTTCATTTTTTAACAGTATTATGTGGGAATCTTATTAATATTCAGATTCAGTAAAACTGGGTTGGATGATTGGAGAGGTGAATATTACTTAACTAAAGAGGAATCCCTGCAGGAAACATTCTAAGGCTCTTTAAGAGATAGAGCAGCTTAAGGACAAGGACTGAAAACATTTGACTTAGCTCTTCAGAAAGTGATGAAAATATAAGTCCATCTGTTGTTGTGTGGGCAGACAAGTTGCCCACACATTCTAAATTTCCAGTGAATTAAATTAATACAGACAGAGGTCAAGAAGTTCCTAGGAATTTAACTACATATGTATTCAAAAACACAGATGGCTCCCATATTTGTTTAAATATTTCCCCTGCAACCACAAAATTAATTATTTCATAGGTGGTATTTTCTTTAGATTCATATTTTATCTATTTTTAGAATAATAGTGGACACTTTACTTTAGGCAACTGTATATTGCAAACAGCTAGAAATTTTGAGTAGCAATTGTTCATCATTTAATAATCTTTTCCCAAGATATCTAATGCATCTGAGAACAAAATAGCTGGCCTCCAGTTATTTACAATGTATCCAACTTTCCAGCAACTTATCTGCCCACACAATGACAGATGGACTTACATTTTTATCAGTTTCTGAAGAGCTAAGTCAATTACTTTCAGTCTTTTTTCTTCAGCTGCTCTATCTCGTAAGGCACCTTAGAATGCTTCCTGAGGGGATTCCTCTTTAGTTAATGGTTATTCACCTCTCCAATTATCCAAATCCATCCATGGAAAGAGAGCAAGCAATATTTTTCTTTACATTAGGGCAAGTTTCCTTCTTTCTTTCTTTTTGCAGTCTACTAAAACACTATTACCCATCTGATTTGTTAGTTTAGAGTTTCAGAGATTTAAGGACCCAGAGCATCCATATCTATTTGATGCACAGTAATTCCTGAAATAGCCTGCCAAATGTTGTGATCTACTAAAAATATCAAGATAGAGATATTGAATGCTTGGTGCAAACAAGGATTCATGTTAGTATAACTCTAATGTGCTCTCAGGTCTTCCAAGGCAAATTCTTAACTAGTCCCAGAAGTCAATCAGGGATGAGCAAGAATAGCAGGATTATGAAGTAAGAATGCTCTCCACAGATCATCATACAACAATTGCTGATTTTTCATCATCCAGATTCGGTGAAGCTCCAAACATGAGAACTTTAGATCCATCTCATTTTCATGTCTAAGTCAAGAAGAACTATGTGATTCAATTCTCCTGTGGAAATTTATAGACATCCTATAAAAATAGACTCACATTGAAGTTTCATGATATCAAATGGTAGTTGTGATTTTTCTCAATGGTAGGCTCTAAGAAAAACGTTTGGTCATATTTCTAGTTAATGTATTGGATGGATGGTATCATCAACATTTCAATCAATGAATCTTTCAAATATTTCATGAATTAAACAGAAGTGATAACCCAATTTGGTAGTCATTTGAATTTAAACACTAATATACTTTGGTTTCATATTGGTTTATATAATGAGTAATCTACCTGAAGTCAGGTTCAAGGTTTAATTTTAATTTTAATTTTTTTGATACAGAGTCTCAATATATTTTCTAGGCTAGCTTTGAATTTGTGAGCTCAAGTGATCCTTCTGCATCAGCCTCTGAGTAAATGGAATTACAGTTACCAGCCACCATGTCAGGCTAAGATTGATTTCCTGATTGTTGATCCATTTCATATTTGAGAATTTTATTAGAGATTACCTTCACAATGGCAAAAAGAAATATTAAAATATCAGTTACAAAGGCTCACCAGAAGATACGAGTTAAATTCTTCATTGGATATTATCAAAAGCTTATTAAGATTATCTTGAAACTATTCACTAATAAGATATCTGTGCATATGTGCATGCACATCTGTGTACATTCCTTAGATTATAGTCTGTCTTAATTTTATTATTAAGCAATGGGAATCAATACATCTATATATCACAGATGTACACAGATATATGCATTACTTTACCATAGGTTTAGTAAAGTAATAAAATAAATAATTTGTTACCAAAACAATATAAATTTTTCCAAATATTCAGTTTTGCTTTTCTATCCCTTCTGAAAATAATTCCATGAGGACAAGCCCCTTGTTTCATAGTTCAGTTTTCAATTTCAACACTTAGTATCTCATACTGAAGTGGCATTCAATGGACATGTGTACCTGCAATTGAGAGCCTGAGGCAGGAGGATTACAATTTTGAGGCCAGCCTAAGAAATATATCAAGACCTTATCTCAATAGCAACAACAACAAAATGCATATTCCTTACCTAGCAAGTGAGAGTCTCTGGATTCTGTTCCCAGCATTACAGATTTAAAACAAAAACAAAAACAAAAATTTCAAAAATAGTATGACTGGATGGTGAAATATTTCTTATTTCATTATCTTAACCATTTGAAATATTTAGTAATGTTTAAAAATTAGTGATAAAGCTGGAAAACTATTAAAACAAACATTGTTAAATTTGATAATCTTTCTTTGCTTTCTCCTTTATACTATTTTCTTTCCTTTTAGCTTCTGACCTGACTTGCCCCACTGTAGGAACTGGAGTGAACCCAAGCCTGATCTTACTTCATTTGAGAAACACTGAAGCTCCAAGTCTGCTCTGATGTTCATTATCTGAGAAAAGTCTCTGCTAAACCTTATTGTCTTATAAACTGTTTTCTTTTTTTTAAGAGAGAGAGAAGAGAGAGAGAGAATGAATATATATATATATATATATATATATATATATATATATATATATATATATATATATATTGTAGATAGACACAACACAATGCCTTTATTTTTATGTGGTGCTGAGAATTGAACCTGGGTCCCACCCGTGCTAGGGGAGCCCTCTAACGCTGAGCCACAATCCCAGACCCTTATAAACTGTTTTCTTTCAACAACCTGCATATTAACTTTCACACTTTCATTCATCATTTTTATTCTTTACAGTCATATTTTCTTCTATTTATTTTGCTTTTTATTCTTTCTCTCTGTTTTTATATGCTTTTCCCTCTTTTCTAGTCTTGACTTCCCATATATTTGGCATTTTTGCTTGTCCTTTGTTTCAAAATTATGTATATTTTTCTATTAGTAGGTAATTTTTGTAATCTTATAAACATTTTAACAAAATTTTAAAGTTTATGTACATTACTCCCCCAATAAATTTCAGTTATTAATTTCTTCATTATTTTATGTTTATCCTTTCTTCAACCCATAAATTCAATGTTGCTAGTGTGATTCTTGTGTTTTTTATTATTGAATAAAAATGGATAATTCTTTACATAAGAGATTGAGTATTCCTGATCTGAAAATTCAAAATTTGAAATCCTCCAAAACCAAAACCATTTTGAGTGCCAACATGACAAAACAAGTGAAAAATTACACACCTAACCTCCTGTGATGTGATGCTGTCAAAATGCAGGTGCACTTTAAATTTTGTGTAAAATTACCTACAGGCTGAATTTGAAAGGAGCATATGAAGCACAAGTAATTTCGGTTTTATAAGAGAGTCCCAATGGAAGACATTTCATTATATATGTAAATGTTCCAAAAAAATACTAAATTCAAAACACTTTCATGCTTCAAAATTTCATATACATGATACCCTATCTGAATGCATTTTCTCATCATTTTTTCCTTTCAATATTGTGAAATTTCCATTTAATTAATTAATCTTCATCATATACTATATAGCATTTAAGAAGTGATTTTTCTTGCAAGCAATTCTTCAGTTGATTGCTTGGAAATGTATTTTTACCTATTATTTAATTATAAATTTTTCTGACATAAAATTTGAGGTTTGCCTTCACCATTGTTTAGAGAGAGAGAGAGAAAAGAAGAGAGAGAGAGAGAGAATTTTTTTAAAATTTATTTTTCAGTTCTTGGTGGACAAAACATCTTTATTTTTATGTAGTGCTGAGGATGGAACCCAGCGCCCCATGCATGCCAGGCAAGCATGTTACTGCTTGAGCCACATCCCCAGCCCAGCCTTCATCATTTTTTGACGTTTGAAATATATTCCACAATTGTTTACCTTGTGATCTTTCTGCATGTAATTCAGGTGACAGTTTGTGCCACAGTCTGGCTGCAGCAAAATAACCAGGGGGTGACGAGCAACTTCTGTAAATTGATACAGCAGTTTATTGTAGGCCAGGAGGGGTATATATACATTACACATAGCTTATCTTAATTAACATAAACTAGATACAGCAGTCAACCAATAAGGAATCTCCACACTTAATGGCTCTCTGGCGTTACTTCACAAACCACTCCCTCTGGCAAAATGCCAGGCACCATCTTGACTTGTTTACAGACCCTAACAAGTTTGCATATTTTTGTATGTTCTATAATTTTGTATGATAGATAATTCTTCAGAATCTATTATGTTTTTTTTTTAACATTTGTGATCTTCTTAATTACTGTATGTTAGAAAATTTCTTAACTTTTTCTTATTCATATCAGAATATCTGCTTGCTATAGTTTGCTAAGAAGTTTACATGTTGGATATAGAAATTTTTAGCACCACTTTAATAAAGTGCACAATACATGTATTTTCATTTCAGACAACGTGACTGCCATTTATAGAAATGTTTGATATACGTAGACTTGATTTACTAAATGTAGGCATGGTGTTAGACAAAATTCATGTGTGAATATTTATAAATAGATATAGAAGCACTCCTTCTTTGCTACTTATAAAAAACCTATCCAATTATTTTAGGAGGAAAATTACTCATCTTACAAAATGATAGTGATTTTTGTCTCTCTTTGACTCTTCACTATTGCAAAATCAAGAGAAAAATATAGAAAAAAACTGCAGAGAACATTAACTGCAAGAATTATAGTACATAAATTTTCTAACTTGTTTATAGGTATTAAAATTTCATCACACCTTTACAATAAATACCTAGACATATTAATGGCATTATTGTAAAATTCGAATATAAAAATGCAAGGGCAATATTATATTTCCTTTATCTTAGCTTAAAATATGTTAGTAATGCTTTTGTTCTATAATAACTTTTAGTATTAAAATTATTGCCTATTATAATGCTAGTTTTAACATAACTAAAGGATTTTAAACATCTTCAAGAAAACACATAGAGAAAAAAAGGCAAATGGATGTTATATTTTGTAAACACATTTCTAATGGCAAATTGATCTGGTGAAAGGCAAATGTGAATCATTACAGAACTTAAGCTTATGATAATGCTTCCTTTATAAAGACACTATATTGATGGATAGGAAATTTTATTGTAATACATCATTTCAGGGAGATGCTTTTTAGTTTTTAAGCAATTGACTGATGTGTCTCATAAGTACAAATTACTTCCTCTTGGAATCACATAACTGAGAATCACATATTTTTTATGATTTGTACTTTTGTGTTTGATTTTAAACTCAGATAAGAAAAAAAGGGATGTAAAATTTTGTTTCCGTTGTAACACATTTCTCTGATAACTTTTCAAAAGTCTTTTCACAATATTTATATATTTACCATATTTATACAACAACTAAGGGCATGGCCGCTTCCATACAGGGCAAAACAACCCAGACCTGGTAAGCCATCACCAAGTTGGCCCAGTTGCACACTAGGTGAGCTAACAGACATCATCCAGTTGCAGAGGTAACAGGGTACCTTGCATGGGGTTGCCTCTCTCTCTTTTTTCTCCTGCCAGGAACCAACTTCTTTTCATTATGCTTTCACTAGTCTTATAATCAAATATCTCTATATTGTCACATCCTACCTTATAAATATCACAGCCCCTGCCCTCTGTCTACCATTAGAAACTATAAACCATTATGCAAACATTCTGGCTTTATGATAGAAAATAACTGAACTCATTATTTCTGTTTATAACCACAAAACTGTAAATGTCAAAATAGAAGTTATTTGATTTATGACCCATATTGACTGCATTGGGTGCTGTGAACATTGGTATTTCTCTTAAAGGCAGTATTGGTAACATGCATGGACACTATAAGACTATAGGGTAGAAGCTGCAATAACTCAGATCTGCACTGAAGAGCGGAAGACAATAGACAATGTGAAAAAATGAGGAAGAAAATTGTCCTAAGCAAACCAAGATACAAAGAAATAGAATCCATGGAGAACACAGTAACTAAAATGTCAGCAGAATTCACAATGTACATAATTAACCTGATCTACAAATTAAAGAATGACCTAAGTGAGCAAATATAGGCAAAAACTTATCACTTCAACAAAGAGATAAGAGAGCAAATGCAGGTAGCAAAAGATTGCTTCAAGAAGACACAGAGATTTTGAAGAAATAAAAAAGAAATTATTAAAATGGAGGAAACAATAAACCAAATTTAAAAAAAAAACTTCAATAGCAAGCATCACCAACATATTAGATCACTTGGAATGTCAAAAAATGAAGACAATATCCAATCTTAAATATAATGTTGACCACACAGGAAGATGGTAAGAAACAATGAACAGAACATTCAAGAACTATGGGATAACATCAAAAAGTCAAATCTAAGATTTATCAGGGTAGAGGAAGGCCCTGAGTTTCAAACCAAAGGAATGCACAATTTCTTCAATTAAATAATATCAGAAAATGTCCCAAACATGAAGAATGAATTGGAAAATCAAATACAAGAGTCTTACAGAACACAAAATGTACAAAATTACAAAAGATCTACACCAAGACACATTATAATGAGAATGCCTATCATACAGAATAAGGATAGAATTTTAAAGGCTTCAAGAAAGAGAAATCAGATTTCATATAGGGGAAGACCAACTGGGATCTCAGCAGACTTTCAACCCAAACCCTCAAAATCAGATGATCCTGGAATAAGAAATACCAAGCTCTGAAAGAAAATAGATGCCAACCATCTTATATCTAGGAAATTAAGCTTCAGATTTGATGACAAAATAAAAATCTTTTATGATAAACAAAAGTTAAAGAATTTACAGCAAGAAAGCCTTCACTACAGAAAATTCTTGGTAAAAAATATTCCTTAAGGGGGAAATGAAAAACAACAATGGAAAGGGAGGAACTACACTAAAGGAAAGGTCAATCCAAGGAGAAACCAAATCAAGGTAAAAATCAAATAAATTAAAATGACTGGGGATACAAACCATGTCTCAATAATAACCCTCAATGTCAACAGTATAAACTTATCAATTAAAAGACATAGATTAGGATATTGGATTTAAAAAGATTCAATAATATGCTGCCTTCAAGTGATTCATTTCACAGGAAAACACGCCCACAGACTGAAGATGAAAGGTGGGAAAAGTGAACCACATAAACAAGCAAGGATTTACATCCTCATATCACATAAAGTGGGCTTCAAACCAAAGTTAGTGAAAAGGGATAAAGAAGGTCATTTCATTATACTTAAGGGAATCATACATCAAGAAGACATAAAGATAATAAATATCTATGTCCCAAAAAATGGGGAATCTATGTATATCAAACAAACCTTTTTCAACTTCAAGAATCAAATAGACATTAACATAATAATTTGGATGACTTTAACACACCGCTCTCAACACTGAATAGATCTTCTAAACGAGAACTAAACAGAGAAACTATAAAACTCAATAAAACAATCAATAATTTATACTTTACAGACATATACAGAATATTCCATCCATCAATATATCTCATCCATTCTCAGCAGTGTATGGATCCTTCTCCAAAATAGACCATATGTTTTACCACAAAGCAAGTTTTAGCAAATAAAAAAAATAAAGATGCAAAAAAATTAAAGATGCTAGTATGCATTCTATATGACAATAATGAAATGAAATTAGAAACCAATGATAAAATAAAAATTAGAAGCTACTTGAACACCTGGAGACTAAATAACATGATATTGAATGGCACATGGATAATAGAAGACATCAGGAAAGAGATTAAAAAAATTCTAGGAGGTAAATGAGTATTCTGACACAACATATCAAAATCTCTGGGACACTGTGAAAGCAATGCTAATCGGAAAGTTCCTCGCATTATGTTCATTCATTAAAAGAAGAAAAAGTCAACAAATTAACCACCTGACATTATATCTTAAAGCCCTAGAAAAAGAGGAACAAACAAACACCCGAAGAAGAAAAAGACAGAAAATAATAAAATTAGGGCAAAAATCAATGAACTTGAAACAAAAGAAAACAATTTTAAAAATTGACAAAACAAAAAGCTGATTCTTTGAATAAGTAAATAAAATTGGTAAACCCTTAGCCACCCTAAAGAAAAGAAGAAGAGAGAAAACTCAAATCCCTAGAAATCATGATGAGAAAGGAAACATCATGACAGACACTATTGACATAAAGAAGATAAGTAGAAACAATTTTGAAAATTTATCATCCAGTAAAAGAGAAAACCTCAAAGACACTGACTGATTTCTAGAGGCATATGACCTATCCAAACTCAACCAGGAACACATATACAACATAAGCAGATGAATGCCAAGTAAGGAAATAAAAGATGCCAACAAAGCCTACCAACAAAGAAAAGCCCAGGACCAGATGGATTCTCAGCTGAGTTCTATAAGACCTACAAAGAAGAATTAATAACAATACTCCTCAAAATATTCCATGAAATAGAAAATGAGGGAACTCTTACAAAGTCATTCAATGAGGCTAGTATCACCCTGATACCAAAACCAGACAGAGACACATGAAAGAAAGAAAATTTCAGACCATATCCCTTATGAACATAGATGCAAAAATTGTCATCAAAGTTTTGGTAAATTGCATACAAAAACATATTGAAAACAGTGCACCATAATCAAGTGGGATTTATTCCAGAGACGCAAGTTTGGTTCAACATATTGAAATCAATAAACGTAATATATCACATCAATAGACTTAAAGATAAGAATCATATGATTATATCAATTGATGCAGAGAAAACATTTGAGAAAATACCCTTTCATGTACAAAACACTAGTAAAACTAGGGATAATAGGAACATATCTAAACATTGTAAAATCTAGCTATGCTAAAACCAAGGTCAACTTCATTATAAATGGAGAAAAAATAGAATCGTTTCCACTAAAAACTGAACAAGGCAGGGATGCCCTCTTTCACTACTTTTATTCAACATAGTCTTTAAAACTCTAGCCAGAGCAATTAAACTGACAAAATAAATTAAAGGGAAACAAATAGGAAAAGAAGTATACAAACTATCATTATTAGTCAAGGACACAATTCTATACTTAGAAGATCCAAAAAAATTCAGTCATAAAACTTCTAGAATTAATAAATGATTTTTTAAAAGTATCAAAATATAAAATCAATATCCACAAGTCAGCTGCATTTCTATACATTAGTGATAAATTCTCTGGAAGAGAAATTAGGAAAACTACCCCATGTATAAGAGCATCAAATAAACAAACAAACAAATAAAATACTTTGGAATCAATTTAACAAAAGAGATAAAAGACCCCTACAATGAAAACTACAGAACACTAAAGAAAAATATTGAAGAATACCTTAGAAGTTGGAAAGATATCCCATATGCCTGGATAGGTAAAATTAATATTGTCAAAGTGGTGATACTACCAAAAACACTATATAGGTTCAGTACAATTACAATTAAAATCCCAACTCCATTCCTTATAGATATAGAAAAAGCAGTCATGAAATTTATCTGGAAAAATAAGAGATGCAGAGTAGCCAAAGCAATCCTTAGCAAGAAGAGTGAAGAAGGAGGCATCACCGTACCAGAGCTCACACTATACTACAGAGCTATAGTAATAAAAATGACACGGTATTTGTAGATCAATGGTACAGAACATAAGACACAGAGACATAAGTACAATTATCTCATACTAGACAAACATACATTTGAGAAAAGATAGCTTCGTCAACAATTAGTGCTGGGAAAATTGAAAATCCATATGCAGCAAAACGAAAATAAACCCCTATCTCTCATCATTCACAAAACTCAACTCAAAGTGGACCAAGGACCAGAGACTCTAAATCTAATAAAAGAAAAATTAGGCCCAAATCTTCATGTCAGAGTAGGCTCTTACTTTCTTAACAAGATTTCTGAAGCATAAGAAATAAAATCAAGAATCAATACATGAGATTGATTCAAACTGAAAAGCTGCTTCTCAGAAAAAAAAATCAATGAAGTGAAGAGGGCCTTCATTTTTGGGGGAGCAAATTTTTGCCAAACACATGTGAGATGTCAGATAGAACAATAATCTCCAGGATATATAAAGAACTCAAAAAATAAAATCTTAACACCAAAGAAAAAGAACAAAGAGCCCAATTAATAAATGGGCTAAGGAGCTGAACAGACACTTCTTAGAAGAAGAAATACAATTGATCAAAAAATATATGAAAAAATTCAACAGCTGTAGTAATTAGAGAAATGAAAATTAAAACTAGTCTAAGATTTCATCTCATTCCAATCAAAATGGCAGCTTTCAAGACTACAAAGACCAATAAGTGTTGGTGAGGATATGGGGAAAAGGCACATGCATACATCACTGGTGGGACTGCAAATTGGTGCAATCAATATGGAAAGCACTATGGAGTTTCCTTGGAAAACCAGGAATGGAACCACCATTTGTCCCACCTATCCCACTCCTTGGTCTATAACCTAAAGATTTAAAAACAGCATACTACAGTAATTATGAAGCCACTTCAATGTTTACAGTAGCATAATTCACAATTGCTAAACTGTGAAAGCAACTTAGATGCCCTTCAATAGATGAATGGAGAAAGAAAATGCTGTACATATACACAAGAGAATATTACTCAACATGAGCATTTGCAGGTAAATGGATGGAGTCGGAGAAAATCATGCTAAGTGAAGTAAACCAATTAAAAACAAACAAACAAACAAACAAAAGGCTGAACGTCCTCTCTAATAAGTAGATGCTGACCCACAATGAGAGGTGGGGTATGGACAGAATGAAGGAACTCTGATTGGGCAAAGGCAATGAAGGGAAGTGGAGGAGGCATAGAAATAGGAAAAATAGTAGAATGAGATGAACATCATTACCCTCAGTACATGTACAACTGCATATGTGGTACACCTCTATATTGTGTACAACCAGAGATATAAAAAGTGTGCTCCATTTGTGTACAATGAATCAAAAATGCATTCTGCTATCATTTATAACTAATTAGAACAAATTTAAAACAATAAAAAAATCTAAGGTAAGGAAAATATAAACACAATATTGGTGTGTTTTTTAAATTATGTGTTAAATATTTTATGTATCTGAATATATGCACAAACATAAATATTAGAAATAGAAGTAATTTCTGTCTTGAAGCTCTGAGTAGGCCAGGAGACAATGGAATACAATATTCTAGTGAAAGGACACACACACACACACACACACACACACATATTGCCTATATCCCTCATTTCCATCTAACCTACGAAGAGTGCTTAAGCCTCACCCACATGGTCCCTGAGATTTATATGTTGTATGATTGTATATAATAAATAAATGTGAATGCAGTTTTCTCCTAATAGTCTTTCTATTGTCATGTTGTTTTAGAAGATGTAACAATAGATACTTCAAAGAAAAAAATTGAAAATTAAATACAAAATTTAAATCTACAAAATTTCAGAAAAAAAAAATAAAAGTTTCTGAAACCAAAAACACAATGTAAAAGAAAAAAAAAGTTGTAGGGCACGGTGGTACACACCTGTCATCCCAGTTGCTCTGGAGGATGAGTCAGGAGGATTGAAATTTCAAAGCCAGCCTCAGGAAAAAGTGAGGTGATAAACAACTCAGTGAGACCCTGTATATAAATGAAATAAAAAATAGGGCCAGAGATGTGGCTCAGAGTTCATGTGCCCCTGAGTTCAATCCCTGGAACCCTCAAAAAAAAAAAAAAAAAAAACAATTTGGCCCAAGTTATTCAGCAACCACCAAGGACTCAGCAGCTCCCCCTGTGAAACACTCCTCCTGTAGTCCATTTTGACAAAGGAAAGGGAATCCTGTAGGTGTCTGCTATCCAGAATGGCCATGCTTTTGAATTTTTTGCTATACAAGTGTGGGTGATGGCCTGCTTCCATTTGTCACTGAAGATTGTGTTCATATAAGAAATTAGCAGATGAACGGATAAAGAAAATGTGGTACATATACACAAGGTAATATTAGGAGAACTCAGTGCTGTCTAATGTATTTCTGGCAAGTATAATATAAAAGAAACCAGTGAAGTTGTTTAAGAAATCAGTCCTCAATGGCACTATAATTGAGCATAACCACTGCCATAGAGAACCAAAGTTTACCACTGAAAATAGTACACATCCAAAATATATAATCAATAAAAGTTTAAATACTTTTTAAAACTATAAAGTATACAATAAGAAAGATGTTTAAACTAGACAAAGTATTTGGAATAGACATTTCACAAAATTATGTAAAAAGTAAATATGCTTTTAAAAAATGTTAAGCAAGAATATTAATGGATATAAAAATGAATGTAACACCACTATATATTAATAAAAAATCTAAATTAAAAATTTATTAGTGCATTATTGTTATACATAATAGTTGCGCTTATTTTGATATAATCATACACGTATGAAATTTAATTTTCTCCATTTCAAAACCCAGAGCCTCCTATTTCTCTCCTCTCCTTCTTCCTGGTGTTTCTCTTCCTCTGCTGGTCTTCCATCTTTTTATCTGCAAATTATTTATTTTTTTCTTTTCAACCAAGAGATTTACTGGGGGGGCTGCCCAAAGGAGAAGAAAAGAAGAGACAGAGAACAGAGAAAGGAAAAGAGGAGGTCAGAGAGAAAGAGAAAGAGAGCAAAAAGAGGAAAGAAAGAAGAGGAAGAGAGCAGAGAGCTGTAAATTTATTTTAATAGGTGCTTTATACATATACATTAAAGTGGCATTCTAATATATGCACATAATATAATCTTGTGAAATTCATTCCACATTTCCTTTTCTTTTCTGTTTCTCCTCAATTTTTTTCATCGACTCCACTGGTCTTCTCTCTATTCTTGAAACTCTCCCCCCACCCATTCTTTGCTCTAGAGTCTGAATAAAAGCAAAAGCATTTGACTCTTGATGTTCTGTGTCTGGCTTATTTCACTTAGCATTTCCATTTGCTCCATTTCCATTTATTTACTGGAAAATGCCATGATTATATTATTCTTTATGGCTGAGTAAAATTTGACTTTGTATTATATACCATATTTTCTAATCCATTCGTATTTCTAATCCAGAGGGCTCCTTCTGTTTCCATGACTTTGTTATTGTGAATTGCACTGCTATATACATTGCTGTGACTTCATTACTATAATATGCTGATTTTAGTTCTTTTGAATAAATATCATGGAATGGGATAGCTGGGTCATATGAACTTACTGTGAATTATTTCAAAATTATTACTGATGTAATAATTACATGGAAAATAATGATATCCTTAATTTAAAGTAAATGGTTTTGGTATGGTAGCACTTACCTGTAACCTCAGTGACTCAGGAGGCCAGTGTGGGAGGATTGTAAGTTTGTGGCTTCCCTGTTTTTTTTTTCATTATTTCTTTCTTTCTTTTTCTTTTCTTTTTTTTAAATATAAGTTTGTGGCAAAAAAGTGAGAAATGGCTGAAAGTTTTTTAAAAAATAGAAAAAAATTCCCTGAGTATACAATTCCAAGACTCTCTAAGGGTTCAATACATTGCACCTAAATAAATACATAAGTAAATAATATAGAGCAAATGTAAATGCACAGGATTCTATTCACTAAAATATAGATCCATGAACTTAGAGTTGTTGATTTTCTTTTCAGTTTGCAAGGATTTCACATAACAAAATATCAGAGAGCAAAGAACCCACAGAGCATGAATATGAACAGAAATATCTTTCCTGAACAAGTGCAGGCTTTATAATTTAATTGTATTTACACTGATGAGTGCACACAAAGAAAAATCAATTTGTGGGAGTTTATTTCATTGGTATTGAAATTGTATCTTCCTTGATAAGCTTGGCACAAAGCACATAGTTTGTCTCCCAAGTTCAGTAAATTACAATTTTACTATATTCTGTGGTGTTACGCAGTTTTAGATAATCTTGCTACTGAAATGTTCAAAATTGCTTTTCCAAACTACAGAATATTAACTTCCAATATTTACTCCCCCAAATCTCATTTATTATAAAGTCACAATAAAAGCACATGAAATGAATACAAATATATGATTTTTCCAAGATTCCTCAAGAATCATGTGAAAGGTAGTAAAAATAAGCTGAAAACCTTGGTTTATGGCATTGATTATTTTCTCTACAAATTTAATAATACCATTAAAGCTTCCTCGATATGCATTTAAAAATAAGCAAAGTTGTACTTTTCCATAAGTATGCTTCAGAAAGTCTGGAAGGAAAAGTACAAAGCATTTCTAAGGTGTTCGCCCTAACAAGATAAAATTAGCACCTGTAAGTCAATCAATCCCTGTAAGTCAATCAATCAATCATCAATAAGAAAGTAACCATATGTTCCCTCTTCAACCTTTAAATGCTTCTCTATCATGAATTTAATTGTTCCCTAAGTTCAGTTCTTTAAGAGACTCCTTATCCTCCCAGTATCCTGCATTTCAGATTCCAGAGGTAGAAATTTCTGCTTACTTGATCCTTATGTTTTGTAGAAGTTGTTTGTTGTTCTCCATTCAAGAGTCAAAATACTCTTTTTCTTAAGCATGTGAAACTACTTGTGTTCTTTGATAATGAATTTATTAGTTATACTTAGTAAGAACCTTACATATAATTTTTCTGTACCCACCTCTAAATTTCTAGGACCCAAAGTTAAACATGTTTACATTTTCAATCTATATGACTGTTTATTTCCCCTTTGTATAAGTCTTTCTCAGGATCATCTCTTTTATTAGTTATTTCTCATTACTTAAAATACTACCCCTAATCTTAATTTATCAAAACAATAAACATTCATTATGTCTCTTTCTTTTGCACCAGATTTCAAGAAAGCATTACCTATATCTTGTAGCTCAGGATCACACATAAGGCTGTATTCAGGAAGTCATCTAAAGGCACAACCCATGGAGGATGAACTTCAAGGTCACTCATGTGATTGTTAGATGTCAGGTCCATGCTTAATGTTGACAGGTGATACCATTAATATCTGGGGTTCTCCAATGAACAATTGCAGAATGTCAGTTGATTTCCCTTAGAATGAGAGAATAAGAGAAAGAAATGGCTTCCAAAATGGAAGCCAAGGTGTTTGAACAACATCAGAAATGTTATTCATCGCTTCTCATATATTTCTGTCTTACAGAATTGAGTTGATAGATTCAGGGAGAACTCAAGATTGGGTATTCCTTAAGGGCATTAATACAAAGAGGTAGGAACCACATGGTACAATTAGAGATTGCTCATCAAACCTCCAAATTTTAAATAGTAATTCCCTTTTCTATAGTTTCATTTTGTATGATTTCATTTATTCAATCATGGTCCAAAAATAGCAAATAAAAATTTCATAAACAATTCAAAAGTTTTCAATTATGCACCATTCTGAGTGACATTATAAAAATCTCTTTGTCTGGGGTGCTCCTATTGTATAGGGTACTCACTCATTATCACTTAGAACTCTTCATTTCAGATTGCTGGCACAGTACCCCAGTGCTCAGGTTCCATAGACCATGATTTAGTAATGTTGCCAAAGTATAAGAGTAATGATGCTAGCAACTCAGATATACAAATGGGAACCTTTAAAGTGCATTTATTTGCAAGGGGGGTGGGGGAAAGGTTACTAAGTATTGAACTCAGAGGTATTTGAATACTGATATACATTCCAAGCCCTATTTATATTTTATTTAGAGACAGGGTCTCACTGAGTTTCTTAGTGCTTACCAGTTGCTGAGGCTGGTTTTGAACTCTCAATTCTCCTGTCTCCATCTCCAGGGGCCACTGGGATTACAGGCATGTGCCACTGCACAAGTCTAAAGTATATTTTTTGTGTGTGAAAAGGAAGTCATTTCTAATATAAATTGAGTTCCCAGATCCAGTTAAAGAATACATGTGACTTTCCAGCCAAATTCTTGACACCTCATCTGAAAGTGAACAATTTACTCACATGGTAACCCCCACCTTCAGCATGTATAACTCTAAAAAAGGCTTATTTTATGGTTTTAATAGTTTGGATAGGATAGTTTTGTGTGTGTTTTGAAACATTGTTAGAATTTCTCTTTTCCCCACATACAATTTTGTCTAAAAGTAATATTTATACCAGATGTCTGTTAAAAAATTTTATTTTGGACCCTTGCAATAAAATAGAAAATGTTGCAATAAGGAGTGGAGATTGAACTCAACTACTAACATGGTAAAGAAAATGGGAATTTATAGTTAATGAACTGGGGTTGGTGGATAAAACAAGATTCAATTATTAAGAGTGAGGAATTTCTTTAAACTGAATTCTTGCTCAAGGCAGAGCAAGGTAACCAAATGTCAAAATTAAGGATATTTTCAATAAATTGGCTTATCACCATTATTTTCTAAAAAAGGATCAGAAAGCCTAACTAAATTTTGATCAAGGAGCAAGTGTTCTTTACTTTAAGTGGTCACAGAACAGGAAAGCTGGCTAAAATGAATTGTAGAATGCTGGCAATAAACTCTACGGAGATTGAGGAGTTTCCCAAGATAACTTTTTTGAAAGAAAAGTTGTATTTTCTTTGCCTCTCCTAATGCAAAATGAGTGGCCTCTTGCATCTTCAATTACAAAACAGAAAATAAATTGTTTAGTGTATCTATCCCCATTCTTAAAATTATAAAACATGTTGTGACATTCTGATACCAGTATATTCATTATCAAACTATGCATCCAATTAAGATTATAATAATTACATTTTGTATGATTTTACTTACTACATATGCAGGTAACTTCATTAAATGGTCATTATTCTGAGGGAAGAAAATGGGACAGACATTGGTAACTATACATTTCTGGTTGAGCTGAAATACTGATAATTTAATATCCTATTCAAAATGACACCTTTAATTTTTATATAATGATCCTAAATAAAGAATAGTTGTATATTAAGATATTCCAACTATCTTGGGTATAACATTAGGGGTATGACAATGTAAGTTGCTCTAATGTGCCCTATTGGTGAGTCAAATAAAAATAACTGTAGTAATATTGCCATTAGCCACATGAGTTTAAGTGTTCTAAGAATTTGGAGATTTCTATAATGTAAAAGAATATTTCTTTTTTTTAAATTTACACATGGTTGCAGTCTTGGAATTTTTATTTCATATTAAATTATCCAAAGAATCATAAAAATTATTAATATATTTTTTTGTGAAACAATTACAGATGATTGTTACTGTGCATAGCATCTGACAGGGAGCACTACTGCTATAAGAGATCTAGTATTGCTGACTCTCCTCATAGGGAGGCTATTATTTCTTTTCTGTCATTTTGATGACTTACATGCCCGGGGATTTCCAAAGAGAAGCTGGTATTGCCATACTTAATATTTTGGATTTCTGGAGGGTGCATGAAGATTCTAATAAGATGTCAGTTAATTGAAAAAGACCATTAAAATAAAATGAAGTGTTATTCAGTTGTACAATGGCCTAAATAGAAACTATATATGGCTGCAGATATACAGTAGAATATTTAAACATTCTGTTGATATTTTCTACTAGATGTTTATTACTTCAATATTCTTCCTAAATGAGTCCTTAACACCTTCTTGTTAACTTACAAAACTTGTGATAAATTCTTGCTCAATGTCTGCCAAAGTGTAATATTTAAAATGAGAATTAGGGAGAGGGAAAAATAACATAGTTTATTCATGGATTGTGCAGTAAATATTTTGGCCCTATACAATATAACTTTTCTCATTGAATTCTTATTAAAATTTTGATTAAGTATATCAAAACCTCTCATAATGAAAGATGTGATATATATATATATATATATATATATATATATATATATATATATATATATATATATATATATATATTATTATTATTATTATTACTGGGTATTGAACTCAGGGACACTCGACTACTGAGCCACATCCCCAGGCCTATTTTGTATTTTATTTAGAGAGAGGGTCTTACTCAGTTGCTTAGTGCCTAGCAGGTGCTGAGGCTGGCTTTGAACTTGTGATCCTCTTGTCTCAACCTCCCAATCCCTTTGGATTACAGGTATGCACCACTGCACCCAGTGTGTTTTTATAATTTTTGACATGAAACCCTTTTAAAGTAATTATATATTATGCTTTTTAATTCTTACTTAATTTCCATATTATTTTTAGGAAACTATTTTGGTAAGTGTTTTCAGAAATATATTGGATTTTTTTCTTGTCAATGGTCACTGAGTACATGTCTAAATACTCCTTCGTATATAAGTAATTCAGTCCCTAAATAAGTAGGTCATTCAGTTGATTAATTATGTAAAAATATAAATTACTAAATCCATAAAATATATCTAAAATTTTATTTTAAAAGGCAATGGGGCACCCAACTAGTCTCTAAGAGGAGGTAGTTCTAATACTAAAATAACTTTTAATTAATGGGTAATTATTCCATTTATTTATCAAACTAATCACTGAAGACTTGGCAGTGGTTAATGAATATTTAGTGAATTATTACTTGAGAAAAAAATTCTTAAATAATTGAAATGGGATAATTTGTTCAAATTCTCTCAAAGAAGCATTGTTTCCATGATTAAACTTTCTTCTCTTTTTGAACTTTACAGCCAGGTAAAATATAACTCTTAGAAACTTCTGGTAGACTTAAATTGATGTAAGGTTCTAGCTTACAATTTTATACAGATTTTGACATGGACCACAGATTCATGATTTTTATCTGACCAGCTCCACTTCCACCTGTCTCTAACAAGGATGAACACATCTTGTGTAGCCTCATTAAACACCACAGTGGATTAATCATATTAATTCTTTCATTCTTTATGGTTTTAATGAAAGTCTGAGAAATAAAAAGAGCACCTCTCTCATCTCCTCACTGTTATTGGGTTACAGGTTGTTTCAGTCTTCTTGAAGAGGAAAAATTAACTAATTTTAAATAGGAGAAAATGGTGTTGTGCCCACACAGAGAAGATGTGAAGTAGACCCATAGTAGTTGTAATGTCCTGTCCCCAAATTCAGGTGTTAGTTACTCTGACATTCTCTGCATCCTAAAAATCATACTTTGAATATTAGATGTCTTCTGTATTTTCAACACAAATTCTCAGACAAAAGTGTAACTTGATTTGAGGTTATCAAGTGAAAGAAATTTGACTAAAAATGTATCCCTGCTACACCAGATATTTTAATTTTAATTTTGGTTGCATCATTAGGTAGCACATTTAGTGCCTAAAATGTAGTAAATATGCACTAGTTGTCAAAGCATGATTCTGCAAGTTATGTATGAATTGCAAAAGAATATTGTGAAATTTCCAGCATTTATACGAAACATTTAGCTTGGCATAAATAATAATGAGATAAGTTGATATGAGTCTTCTGATGTGGTAAAGAGTGTATCATTCAGGAAAAGTTCTAGCAAAAATGTATTGCCTCAAGTAGTCAAGACAAAATATTATACCCACAAAATATAATATTGCAAGAAATGCAGGCATTAATGGCAGGTTACTTGACACCAACAGGAAGCAATTGAAAAGATTCAAGATGTAGAATAGTGTACACAATAGTAATTGATTTAGTGTCTCAAAAAGTCAATATCAGTGAGATTGCTATAGATAAATACACAAAAGAATATAACTACCTAACAGCCAATGTGAAGTATGGAATTGATTATTTAAAAATCTATGTAGAATTTTAAATAACCTGGAAAAGATAGATATGGCCTAGCTATTAGATAATATTATAGAATGATAATTATGAGTTTTATTATAATACTATAGAATTACTAATAATTATCTTGATTCTGTAAATTAATGTTAATATTTTCACATCATTAGGTATTGAAAGAACTCACCAGCCCTCACGAAGTATGCTTACATTGGGCTTCTAAAAAACAAACAAACAAACAAAAAAACCAGAATATAAAATAACAAAAGAAAGCAAGAGGAAGCACCCCGAAACCTAAAAGATGTCCAAATTTCCAGGAGCTTCCTTAAGGCTATTTTTTCCTCCCTGTCCCCTAGAGGATATATTTAATTTCTCCAGTAGGAATAGACAAACTTTTGAAAATATTATTGGCTTAGGAAGAATGTTCCAAAATTTCAAAGTGAATCTTTTTGCAAGCTGCCTTACTGGTTATACCAGATGTAACCCATCAATTACTGATATGCCATGGAGCCACCATAGGAATTTCAAACTTTAAATGGCATATTTTTAATCTTGACTTTACCTTAGTCAAGAACCAGTGCAAGTCTTTCAAATGTTCCAGGATAGAATCACAGAGCTGTCTCAGTCCAGAGGTAAAATAACTCTATCTCACCCATTAGAAATATTTCCTATAAAGTTAATGTGTAAATATCTAAACATTTTTCTCTTGGGCACTTTTAATAATACATTTGATTTAATACTAATTTTATGCTGCATAAATGAAAATATAATAAGACTGAAGTAATTCTTAGAAAAGAAAATTAACAATATTGATAGATGAGGTCTAGAGAAAAAGATAATCAATTTGATGATGTCTATACAAACGACTATCTCCTTGAAAGTTGAGGAAAATGTGTTAGTGCACAGATGAGCCAGAGAAAAATAACAAGAAAGGAAAACCTTACAGTATGACTCATGGATTGGACATCTGCAGAACATATTATTTGCAGAAAATATTCAAATTCAAAACATAAAAATTTTTCCCAAATAGAACAAGTTAACTATTATTCCCTATGTTGAAACTCGTAAAAATGTTTCTTATATTACCATGAAGTTTCACAATGTGAGAATTTATCTTTTGATAATTAAAATCACTTTTTATAAAAAATTCTGTAAGCTAAGATTCTACAATAATATGTTGAGCAATTTATGAAGATCCTTTCTTACAAGAAAACAAGAGTAGGGATAACTAGATGTATAATTTAAACTTACAGAGGGGTACAATTCTAGAGTAGATTGTAATTAAGGCCATCATTCAAAATGCCAAAGGTAATTCATTAAATATTTTTATTCACTCATTTGAAAATATTTATTAAATGCTCTCTTCCTGCCAGACACTGCGCTGGCATAAGACTTGGGGAGAAAAAAATGGCACTACCTTTTCGAACTTAAGTGAGAAAATACAAACATTTTTAAAATTATTTCCAATTTTGAAAAGTAGTTCATAGGAAATAAACAAAGCTCAACAATATCATCAACAACAACAAAAACCCAGCTTCAGAAAATAAGTAGAGAAGACTCTTAGAAAGACAAAGTAGTCTTTGAGGCTGGGCCATTAAACAAAACTTCAATTTTGAGGTGTTAGCAAGGAAAAGACAAAGAAAAACTTTGAGGAAATTGTGAACAATTTATGAAACAGTATAAAACTTGACAAACTTAAGAAATTAAGAGTCTTTGCCCCACCATAACCTAACAAATGATTCTAGAAAACTGAGAAACACATAGCTAAAACCACACAGGTTCTATTGGACTGAAAGGAATAATTGATTGATTTCTAAGAGACATAAAGATCTGTTGAATGACATGTAAAGTGAAATGATATAAGCAAATGTTTTCCATAACAAGAATTGCAGAAGGGATGATTAATGAGGGAGAAGGGAAATTAAGTAAGCAAAAATTAATTTTCATGTTGATTTTCCTCAGACATCCCTTCCTACCTGTCCCTAAATTTTCTAATTTCAGTGGTGATGTCATCATTCTTCTTACTGGAACCTAGAAATTAAGCATTGTCTGTCTTTCTTATTCTTTAAGGCAGTAGTAGTAAAGATAGAGAAAAGAAGTCATGATGTATAGTATTTAAAAGGTAAAAGCAATACACTTGGAGTGCTTTCAACATAGCACACAGGAAAATAAAGAGTCAGCTGGATTTCAGTATGTGAGCAATCAGTGACTCCCTGGTGCAGTAAAATGTTAGTAATGCATAATATTTAATAGTTGCCACAAACATGAGGAACACTAAAATATTTTTTTTAATTATAATCATGGTTGTGGGTTAATAGGTTGATTTCTCCAAGAAATATTTGTAAGAAATGAGGATCCCTAGGCATTTGCTCTGTGCATTATTGATTAGGCCACAAAACAATAAATAACTTCAAGTAAACTCATCTGGATTTGGAATGTGTTGGAAGAAAGAAAAAAAGAAAAGAAATTCAATGTGAAGCAAGACAAAATAGAAAACAAAGAAGAACAAAAAACAAAGGGAAAGAAACAAGAATGAATGACAAAAAAAATAGAATTGAAAATTTATGCCACAGAACAAGAACTTTATCATGATTTAAACCTTTCAAATACCAAAAACAATTATTCTTGGGATTGTTTTCTTTAATTTTAGCAGACTCTGGCAATAAGTCTAATAGTATAACACTAAGAATTAAGACTAATTCTTGAATTAACTACCATTTTTAAAAGTCCAATATTCTCAAATAATTAGCCAATCATTTATTAAATTAGCAAGTCAGACTATGATTGAAATATTTCTTCAGAAACAACTGGTCATTTTTTAAAACAATGACACATTAACAAAGCCTATAGGTGCCAAAGGCATTCCGTGACCTATTTGGTGATGCTGCAGTATGGCATGTGGTGCTGCCATGGGCAGATGCTTTCTGGCCCTGTCAGATTTCTGACAGTGGAGATTACCACATGGGGAGGGCTGTGGCGTTGGCTGTAATGTGACACAATGGAGGAGGTTTGGATGGAGCCACACATTGCTGACTAGGGAACCTCAGTAATATGCAGTGTTCCTTTCCTCCGTCTTTCTTTCTGGCAGCTGGCTGCATGGTGTCAGGTTGATTCCTCCCAGGACAATGGGCCCCGAAGTGTCTCATTGATTGTTTATACAGCCTTTATATCTCTAAGCTTCTTGGATGGTGATTCCATTTCCTTCATTATTTTAGGAAAGTGTTCAGTTATTTATGCTTTCAAATATTTATACTTCCCTTTTCATCTTTGAGCATTTCAATGACTTATATGTTAAACCTTCAGAGCTGTGCCACAGCTCTTAGATGCCATCTTCAAACATTAATCACTTTCTATTTCTTATTTGTGTTTGAATATGTCCAATTTCTCTTGTTAAATCTTTTACTTTGGAGCTGGGGATGTGGCTCAAGTGGTAGCACGCTCACCTAGCATGCGTGAGGCACTGAGTTTGATTCTTAGTACCCATAAAAATAAAATAAAGTTATTGTGTCCACTTAAAACTAAAAAATAAATATTAAAAAAATCTTTTACCTTGCTGTTACCCCTTGTCTAAAGCTAGGATTCTAATGAAATCATTGGTGTTGCACTTTGTGGTAAATGTAGTAGATGAACCATAGTAATATTAACCTGTGCAAGTAAACTGAAATTTAACAAATTTGAAATATAAATTTATTCCTCCATCTCATAAAACTTGTAAAAGTCAAGTCATCAGAACTAATACTGATTGCCACTATGGGAACTTTAGTAGTCAATGTGCTATTTTAACTACATATTTTTATTTTAATCTTTTAAAATACTTTTTACCCTTAAATATCTGCTGAAGGAGGCATAAAATCATATTATTTCTAAAGCCTTCTTTAAATAGTTGTGTATTCAATTTAACTGATAAAAAAATTAACTTGTATATTGCTGTATACTCGAAATGCATCAATTCTATAAAATGTAAAATGTATATTCTTTATGAGTGAATTCAGCTCTAGAAAGCAGTAAAATGTCAAACTATTTTACCTTTTAATATAAAATATTCAATTTCTTCAAAAGATATTCAGAATATATGAAATTTTGGAACACAGAACCATGGTGCTAACTCATGTGGGAGCCAAGGACAAAGTTAGTACCAGGACTACCGAGACAATGAGAAGACCCAAAATGGAACCCAGGCCCACCTCACCTCTATCTTGCGACACTGCAGCCATTGCCATAGCTCTGCCCATGCAGTAGCCTCCAACTTGGGACAACAGATAGAGCATGGAAGTAACTTCATCTGTAAACAGACAACCTGCCTTTTTAGCCCCATCTCTGAAAGTGGTTGCAAACCATCTTGGGACACCCTAACTGCTATCTTGAGTTATCTCCACTATTTCCACCACCACCTTTAGTTGCAGTAGCATTTATCATGGGACACCAGCCAGGGTCTAAAAGCCCAACACCAAGGTGAGATACAGGTAATCAGTATGGACACTATAAGAGTATAGGGCAGAAACTCTTACCTCAGATCTACACTGCAAGAAAGGAAGACACATAGACATAGACAACATAAAAAAAAAAACAAGGGATGAAAGAGCCCCAAATAAACTAAGATACTCTAATAATATAATCCATGGATTGCAGAGTTGATTAAATTTTAAAAAATGCAGTTCAGAATATACATAATTAAAATGATCTACTAATTAAAGAATGACCCAAATGAGCAAGTACAGAGAAAAAATTATCATTCTGGGGCAGGGCTCTCAGTGGGAGAGCACTTGCCTAGCATGTGTGAGACCTGGGTTCGATCCTCAGCACCACATAAAGGTAAATAAAAAAAATAATAAAAAAATTATCACTCTAACAATGAGATAAGAAATCAAACCTTTGATCACAACAGCAAAGAGATAAGGAAGCAAATACAGGTAGCAAAAGACTACTTGAAGAAAAAGATAGCTAATCTGAAAAAAAAGCCAATTAGAAATCCTTGAAAAAAAGAAACAATAAACCACATAAAAAACTCAATAGAAAGCATCACCAACAGACTAGATCACTTGGAAGACAGACTGTCAGATAATAAAGAACAATCTTGAAAATAAAGTTGACCACACAGTGAAGAGAGTAAGAAACTATGAACAGAACATCAAAGAATTATAGGAAAATATGAAAAGATGGGATAGAGGAAGGCACAGAGTCTCAAACCAAAGAATGCACACTATTTTCTATGAAATAATATCAGAAAAATTTCCAAACATGAAGAATGAATTAGAAAATTAAATACAAGAGGCTTACAGGACACCAAATGTATCAAATTACAACACATCTAAACCAAGACATATTATAATAAAAATGCCAAGCATAAGGAATAAAGATAGAATTTAAAAGGCATAAGAGAAAGAATTCAGATTACATGTATTGGGAACCAATTAGGATCTTTGTAGATTTTTCAACACAGACCCTGAAAGCTAGAAGATCCTGGAACAACATATAGCAAGCTCTTAAAGAAAATGGATGCTAATCAAGAATCTTATATTCTACAAAATTAAGCTTTAGGTTTGATGAAGAAATAAAAATCTTACATGATAACAAAAGTTAAAAGAATGTACAACCAGAAAGCATACACTAGAGAACATCCTTGGTAAAATATTTCATAAGAAGGAAATTAAAAACAACAATGAAAATTAGCAAAGGGAGGTAGTAAACTAAAGGATAAACAAATCAAAAGAGAAAGCAAGTTAAGTTAAATACCAAAAATAAAAAAAAAATGATCAAGAATACAAATCATGTCTCTATAATAAGCCTGAATGTTAATGGCCTAAACTCAACAATCATAAGACAGACTGACAGATTGGATTTTTAAAAACACCCAACAATATGCTACCTTCAAGAGACTCATCTTGGTCTGGGGATGTGGCTCAGGTGGTAATGCACTCACCTGGCATGCGCAGGTCACTGGGTTCGATCCTCAGCACCACATAAAAATAAAATAAAGATGTTTTGTCCACCAAAAACTGAACAATAAATATTAAAAAATTCTCTCTCTCTCTCTCTCTCTCTAGAGAGAGAGAGAGAGAGATTCATCTTATAGGAAAAGACATCCACAGACTGAAGGTGAAAGGTTGTGAAAAATCATATCACTCATATGGACTGTGGAAACAAGCAGGGGTTTCCATCCTCATATCAAATGAAGTAGACTTCAAGCCAAAGTTAATCAAAAGGGATAAAAAGGGCATTTCATACTGCTTAAGGTAATGATATATTGACAAGACATAACAATTATAAATATATATGCCCCAAACAATGGAGCATATACATTCATCAAACAAACTCTTCTCTAGTTCAAGAGTCAAATCAGCCTAAAACTCAATATTTCTGGGTGACAGTAACACACATCTTTCACAACTGGATAAATATTCTGAGCAAAAGCTAAACAATGACACTCTAGAACTCAATAATACGATCTATTAAAACTTAGACTTAACAGACATATATAGAATATTTCATCCATCAACTAGTGAATACACTTTCTTCTCAGTAGCACATGGATCCTTCTCTAAAATAAATCACATATTATGCCACAAAGCAACTCATAGCATATACAAAATCTACAGATACTACCATGCATTCTATCAGATCATAATGGAATAAAATTAGAAATCAATGGTAAAATAAAAAATAGAAGCTAGTCCAACAACTGGAGACTAAATAATATGCCATTGAATGAGCAATGGGTTGCAGAAGATATCAAAGAGGAGATTTAAAAATTCTTAAAGATAAATGAGAACACTGATACAACATATCAAAATCTCTGGGACACTATAAAGGCATAAGTAAGGGGAAAGTTTATTGCATGAAGTTAATTCTTTAAAACAAGAAAAATTCAGAAAAATGATGATAAAACATTATATCTCAAAGCCCGAGAAAAAGAACAAACCAATTCCAAAAGCAGTAGGAGGGAGAAAATAATTAAAATCAGACCTGAAATCAATGAAATTTAAACAAAAGAAACAAGGTTAATATTAAAGAAGATCTTAGAAGATGGAAAGATCTCCATTGTTCTTGGATAGGCAGAATCAGTATTGTCAAAATAACCATACAACCAAAAGTACTATATAGATTTAATGCAATCCCAATCAAAATCCCAATGATATTCCTCATAGAAAGAGAAAAAGAAATCCTGAAATTCATTTGGAAAAATAAGAGATCCAGCATAGCCAAAGAAATCTTTAGCAAGAAGAGTGAAGCAGGTGGCATCACTATACCAGGCCTTAAACTATACTACAGAATAGTTACAAAAACGGCATGGTATTGGCACCAAAATGGACTTATAGACCAATGGTACTGAATAGAGAACATAGAGATAAATCCATGTAAATACAGTTATCTCATACTAGAAAAAAGATGCTTAAAACATATATTGGAGAAAAAATAACCTCTTTAACAAATGGTGCTGGGAAAACTAGAAATCCAAATATATCAAAATAAAATTAAGCCCCTATATCTAGCCATGCACTCAAAATGGATCAAGGACCTAGGAATTAAACCAGACACCACACACCTAATAGAAGAAAAAGTAGGCCCAATTCTTTATCTGGTTGTATTAGGCCATGATTTCCTTAATAAGACTCCTATAGCATAAGAAATAATATTAAGGATCAATAAATGGGATGGATTCAAACTAAAAAGCTTTTTCTCAGCAAAAGAAGCAATCAATGAGGTGAAGAGAGAACCTACAGGATGGGAGCAAATTTTTACCACATGCTTATCAGATAGAGCACTAATCTCTAGGATAGATGAAAACTCCAAATCTTAACAATAAAAACAACCGTCCAAACAATAAATGGACCCAGTAACTGAACAGACATTTCTCAGAAGAAGATATACAATCAGTCAACAAATATATGGAAAAAAAAAATGCTCAACATCTCTAGCAATTAGAGAAATGCAAACCAAAACTACTCTAATATTTCATCTCACTCCACTCAGAATGGCAATTATTAATACAAGCAATAGTAAGTGTTGGCGAGGATGTGGGGGAAAAAGTCACACTCATACATTGCCTGTGGGACTGCAAATTGGTGCAGCCCCACCAGCAATCCTTACCCTAAGTACATGTATGAATACATGGATGGTGTGGCTCTACTTTGTGAACAACCAGAAACATGACAAATCTGGAAATCAGTATGGAGAATCCTTGGAAAACTGGGAATGAAGCCACCATTTGACCTAGCTATCCCACTCCTCGGTCTATAACCAAAGGACTTAAAAACAGTGTACAATAGAAATATAGCCACATCAATGATTATAGTAGCACAATTTATAACTAAACTGTGGAACCAACCTAGATGCCCTTCAGTAGATGAATTGATAAAGAAACTGTGGTATATATACACAATGGAATATTACTCAGTATTAAAAGAAAATTAAAATATGGTATTTGCAGGCAAATGGATGGAGTTGGAGAATATTATGCTAAGTAAAGTAAGCCAATCCCCCAAAACCAAAGGCTGAATATTTTCTCTGATATCTGGATGCTGATTCATAATTGGGTGGAGCATGAGAGGAATGGAGGAAATTTAGATAGGGCAAAGAGGAGGGACGGGAAGAGAGGTCGTAAGGGGGTAGGAAATATGGTGGAATGAGATGGACATCCTTACCCTAAGTACATGTATGAAGACACGAATTGTGTAGCTCTACTTTGTGAACAACCAGAAACATGAAAAATTGTGCTCTATATGTGTACTATGAATTAAAATTCTTTCTGCTATCATGTATAACAAATTAGAATAAATGAATAATATTAAAATTTAAAAAAAATAAGAATGATAAAAAATATGAGATTGGTGTTTGTTCAAAAACAAACCAGAAAAATATATAATACCTATTATAAAATTTTACAAAGCATAAGTTTCTCAAGGAAGTTAATAATTTAAAATTTTTCTATTCTTTAGAATGTGTATTCTAATTTTTAAATGTAAATTAATTCACTTGTCTTTTAAAATTCAAATCCAAACAAATTCTTTAAATTTGGCAATTGATTTGTTTCATTCCACCATATTGCTTTTTGCCTAAATAACTAATTTAAGGAAAATCTGTAATATTGTATTTGAAAGATAAATATTACTTTTTGCTCTTCCTTAGCCGCATTTCTGCAAATATGGAGATAGGGTTGTAGAAATTACTATAATTGCCTCTAACATAAACATATTCTTTTAATATGAAAACATGAATTTTTGTGTAACAATATATTGGTACTTTATATTCAATTTTTTGCATATTTACATATATCCTATTTAGAAGGAAATCTCATATAGTCAGTCAACATATATACACACAAAAATCTTACTTATAATTCTAGTAAATAAGGATGACTTTATTTTATTTTTCAGTGATAACATTTATTGAATATTTTATTGTTTAAATTATTAATTGGGACAAATATTTTACTGTCACCTGATGAAAATGATCATCTAGAAAATATTCATTCAGGCTTGAGTCCTAAAGCTGTTAAAAAGGATCTACAGGATTGAGAAGCTGAATAGCAAGAAAACGCTACCTGCAAGTTAGCATTCCATTCTCTCATAAACATCGGCTGTGTAGACAAACCTGCCAAGAACTAGACACTAAGTAAACCACAAGGCAGCGGCTATGCAAATGAATAAAGTACTGGCTATGTTACAATGAAACCAAAATTGATAACAGCCATTCTTCAGCTTTTTTTTTTTTTTTTACTTTTTTCTTTCAAATTGTATTTTTTTTCCTTAACAGAGTATTTACAAAGTGCCGCAGTCTGGCTGGGCACAAATCACGAGCCACTGAAGCAGGAACAAACTTTATTTTTAAACTGCAAGAAAAAACCTCACACAAGCTCCTGGGGAATTCTCCCGAATGCCATGAGGCTGGTGCAGGAACCCCCAGCCGAAAATATCTCCCCCAGAAATATCTCCTCCTGCACTTCCCCAACCAATGGGAACTCTCGGGGAATCCCTGGAAATCCCCACGAGAACTCCAAAATAGTGCGAGAACTCAAATGTAGCGGCAGAGGCGGATAGTAATGCCTCACCTGTCAATCAATACTGTTGGCAAAATGCCAGGGGCCATACAGACTCCACTGTGGCTCTCAGCATCTTCCCCCTTCTATTTAATTAAACAACAAGCAATGTGGCTTAGGGACCATGCCTGTTAGGCAGTCTAATTCAACATATGGTCCTTACCCATCATCGGATGAACTGACCTCTAGGCGTCAGCCTCCTGTCTTAGGTTGGTACCACTGCAATTGGATCATACCCGTCACTGACTACCGGTCCAGC
Organism: Callospermophilus lateralis; assembly: GCF_048772815.1. Classification (NCBI taxonomy): domain Eukaryota; kingdom Metazoa; phylum Chordata; class Mammalia; order Rodentia; family Sciuridae; genus Callospermophilus; species Callospermophilus lateralis. The sequence continues at coordinate 2,665,547 of NW_027512751.1, read as the reverse complement.
ATACAGCCATACTTGTGGATAGGCCTTTGCATCAGTTGGGGGGTGAGGTTCTTTGCCTCACCTCTGTTGGCCCCAAAATTTGGCCTTGGTGCCAGTGGGGGGGTGAGGTTCTTTGCCTCACCTCTGTTGGCCCCCAAATATTAGACCATCACTAGTAGAAGGGAGGAGGATGCAAAATGCCATGACACTAAGCCAATTGACTGCTCCTTTAAAAAATTGTACCACCAGTGACACCATGAGCGCAAATACTCCAGCACTACCACAATTCGCTGCACCAACAGATAGTTCACAATGCATACAAGTGATACATAGTCCAGACAAGTTCTGCAAGCAGTTCAAAGCAGAGGAATCTGTCAATATGTCCATTTCCTCCCAAAGTAAATCAATTCCTTGATTGAGCATTACTTGTTGAGTTATTATTCATTGATGCATCAGTTTATACAGTTTGTTGTGATAACTATCGAGGAAGCTGTAGTTTGGTTTTATCTATGTCTTCATTGGCACTGGGATGAAGATAGAAATTCTGGCAATGATGCTAAGAAAAAAATTATGTAACATTCCAACAGGCACTAAGAAAACAATTTTTTGAACAATTTACATTATCCTGAACAGAATTATTAAATATAATGGAAAGGAAAGGTGAAAGTAAACAAACAGATCTGTTAACCTCCTTATTTGTTTACATATTAAAACAATTTTCAACAGCTGTTTACCCAGTTTAAATTAAACCATTAAAATCACGTGAATAAAAAAATTTGGATCCATTTATTCATGAGCACTCCTCATATATGATATATGGACATACGCACATACAGACATACAACACAAAACAGAAGTGTGCACACATAACATACAACACATAAGACGATAGTAAAGGTCTTGTAGCTTTACCTAGGTGAAATCTCCATTGCAATGTTTAAAAACTCCACAGTCAAAAAATAAAACTGATCAGAAAAACATTAACCTAGGTCTGTATGAGCTCAAAAATAAAATAGAACTTTATGCTGTGGGAAAAGGCAATAATAAAATAAATATTGAAAAGAATATCCTGGTTAATCACTGTTGCAGATGTAAGAATAGCCAAACTGGAGCTCTGGATATCAGCTGTTATGCATTTGAGTCAAATCACCTTTTTTTTTTTTTTTTTTCCGTCCGTAGAATTCGCTTTGGTTAGTTTCTCTGGAATCCAAATCGGCTGTTGTTCTCCCTGTGGAAACACACAAACAGAACCCCAACTCCTGACAATCACTGGGTCAGGACCTTAGTTAATCTCTCTGGAATCCAAATCGGCTGCTGTTCTCCCTGTGGAAACACACAAACTGACCCCCTATTCCAGACAATCACTGGGTCAGGACCTTTCCATTGTCCTGTTAGAATACCTTTCCAAAGCACCTTAGGCTTATGTACATTTTTTTGGACACATATGCCTTACCGCAGCACTAAGTACTGAAGAATCCAAATTTAAAAAGTTTAGAGTAAAAAGGATTATTTTAAGTTTATCTTTGGGGGATATATACCCCTTTCCAATTTCCTCTTTTTGCTTTAATAAGTACATTTTAATAGTTTGATGAGCTCTTTCAACTATGCCTTGTCCCTGAGGATTGTATGGGATTCCTGTTATATGAGAAATACCAAATGAGGAGCAAAATTGTTTAAAAGAGGTAGAAGTATAACCAGGACCTTTATCTGTTTTTAACTGTTTTGGAATGCCCACAGTGGCAAAATTTTGTAAGCAATGAGCTATAACATCTTTAGTTTTTTCTCCGGCATGAAGGGAGCCCATCAAAAATCTGGAAGAAGTATCAACTGTAATATGCAAATATTTTAATTTTCCAAATTCTGGCAAGTGTGTGACATCCATCTGCCAAATATGGGTAGGTATCAGTTCACTAGGATTGACTCCAAGATTAACTTGTGGTAAAAAGGTCACACAATTTTGACATTGTTTTATTATTTGTCTATCTTGTTCCTTAGTTATTTTAAAATGCTTTTGTAAAGTATTAGCATTGACATGGAACCTTTTATGAAAATTTGTAGCTTCTTCTAGTGTACAGAAAATATGTATGTCATGTGTAGTTTTATCTGCTAAATCGTTGCCCAAACTAAGGGCTCCAGGCAATCCTGTATGTGCTCTGATATGTCCTATAAAGAATGGATCTTTTCTGTCCCATATCAGACTTTGTATAGTGGAAAACAAAGAGAAAACAGTAGAGGAAGGGGAAATCCTACCAGCATCTTCAAGGGATACTATAGCATTAATTATATACTGACTCTCGGAAAATAAAATAAATACAGAATCTTTAAACAAAACAAAAGCTTGTAAAACTGCATTAAGCTCTACCTTTTGAGCTGATTGTTTGGGTACTAAAAATGTAAAAGTTTGATCAGGGGTAACTACTGCTGCTGTACCATTACTTGACCCATCAGTGAATACATTTGGAGCAGTCATGATAGGGGTTTTTCTTGTCATTTTTGGAAAAATTACAGGATGCAAAGACCAAAAAGACAACAAAGGATTAGATGGTAAGTGATTATCAAATGAAACATTAGATTTACACATGATTATTGCCCAAGTATATAACTCATTAGCTAACTCATCAATTTGATTCATAGTATATGGAGTAATAATTTTATTGGGAGAAATTCCAAATACTCCCTTTGCTGCTTTTATTCCTTTGAGTATTAATTGCCGTACAGCCTCAGGATACCCAGTAAGAATAGTGTTAGGAGAATAAGATAAATGTATCCATAATAATGGACCTTCTTGCCAAAATACTCCTGTAGGAATATTTTTTGTTGGTAGTACAATAAATAATAAAGGCAAACTTATATCAATTCTATCCAAATGCATATTTTCCATTTATGTTTCAATAAATTTTAATGCCTTTCTTGCTTCAGGTGTTAATATTCGGGGGGAATTTGGATCTGATGGGCCTTTTAGGATATCAAATTAAGGTCCCAACTCTCCTGTTGGTATGCCTAGATAAGGCCTTATCCAATTTATGTCTCCTAATAACTTTTGAAAGTCGTTAAGTGATTGGAGTTGATCTACTCGTATTTGAATTTTTGGTGGACAGACCATGGTTGAGGTTAATAGAACTCCTAAATAATTAATTGGAAAATTTAATTGTACTTAATCTATTGCTATCTCTAGATTATAATTTTTTAATAAGTTTGTAAGTGTGGCATAACATTCTAGCAATGTGTTTTTATCTTTGTGTGCTAACAATACATCATCCATATAGTGAAATATTTGTAGTTCAGGATTTTGATTTCTAAGTGGCTGGATTGCTTTGTTAACATAAATTTGACACATAGTTATGCTGTTAGCCATCCCTTGAGGGAGTACTTTTCATTCATATCTCTGATCAGGACCTTCATGATTCAGTGCAGGGATAGTAAATGCAAAATGTGGACTATCCTCAGGATGAATTGGAATTGAAAAAAACAATCTTTAATATCTATAGCTAAAACGTACCAGGTTTTTGTCAAATCAGACAATTGAGGAATCCCTGATTGAGCAGGTCCCACAATAACCATCTCATTATTAATGGCTCTTAAATCTTGCAATAATCTCCATTTACCAGATTTCTTTTTAATGACAAATATGGGAGTATTATAGGGAGATACGGAAGGTTGTATATGTCCCTCCGCTAATTGTTGTTTCACCAGGTCATGGGCTGCTTGTATATTTTCTTTAGTGTGGGGCCACTGAGGAACCCATACTGGTCTTTCTGATTTCCAAGTAATTTTTATTGCCTCAGTGATCCCTTCTGAAAACCCAGTCCATGTCTATTTATTCCTTGATCTATTTGAATTGGTGCTGCTATACCTTGTTCTCCTAATCTTTTTTCTTTCCTGAAACCTTGTTTAGCCCAAATAGTGGGCACATTTGGAATGATGTTGTTTGTTAATGTCAAACCTAATTGATCTAGGACATCTCATCCGCATAATTTTATAGGAAGGTGATCCAATACATATGGCTGTATAGTTCCTTCACATCCTTCAGGATCCTTCCAATCTAATTCCATTGCACTTCTATGGGGATTAGTTGCCACTCCTAGGCCTCGAAGTGTTTGAGTGGCTTGTTGTAACGGCCTATGTTTTGGCCATTCTTGATGAGATATGATGCTAAGGTCTGCACCTGTATCCAGTAGCCCATTAAATTCATGTCCTTGAATATTTAGTTTTAGCATTGGGTGAGAATCTAAATTTAAAGACAGCATAGCCCAATCTACACCTGTGGAGCCTAATCCCCTGGAACCTCTTTCTTTACTACTACTGGAAAATTTATCATGTAGGCTGGGTATTATTAATAACTGTGCTATTCTATCTCCTGGTGAAATTACTGATATACCCTTTGGAGAACTAGCTATAATTTTTTTTTCACCTTCATAATCGGGATCAATTACCCTGGGACTTATCATAAGTCCTTTTAGAGTAGAAGAACTGCGTCCTAACAATAAGCCTACTGTTCCTTGGGGAAGAGGTCCTTTTACTCCTGTGGGAATGATTTAAACTCCCATCTCTGGAGTTAGTACTGCTCTGGCGGAGGCGCAGATTTCCAACCCTGTGCTCCCTCTGGTTCGTCTGATGAGAGATCTGATGGATAATGTGTCCTGGGCACTACCCTGATGCTGTTGCTGGGTTCCTCTATGGTGTTTCTGGGTTCCTCCAGTGCCCCGTACATTTGTGGTTGTGGGCCCTGGAGCATTGGGCCCCCTTGTCCGTTTTTTGGCAATGGAGCCTGATGACTTTCTCCACGATATTGTGGGTAAACACCTGGTCCTTGTCCATTTTTTGATAACGAAGTACCCTCTATGGTGGTTTGAGAATGGCATTCATTAGCCCAATGTCTCCCTCTATGGCATCGTGGGCAAATACCCGGTATTCTATTCCTTTGATACCTAGCTTTTTTAAACCCTCCTCTTATGGGGCAACTCCTTTTATAATGTCCTGTTTGTTCACAATTGTAGCATGGTTTTGGCCTAGCATCTAAAGCCTGTTGTACTGCTGCCAAGAAATGTCCTTGTTCATTAATGTCTCTACATAATTTAATATATGTGTTTAAATCTTCATGTCTCCATGGTCTAATGACCTCTCTGCTGCAACGATTTGCTTGGTCATAAGCCAGTTGTTTTATAAATGGCATTGCTTTTTCTGTATCCCCCAAAATTCTAGAAGCTGCTTGAATAAGCCTATCTACAAATTCAGCGTAAGGTTCATTAGTTCCTTGTATTACCTTAGATAACTGTCCTTGTAAATCTCCATGCCCCTGTAAAGTTTTCCATGCCCTAACTGCATCTACAGCAATTTGTGCATATACGCCAGGATCATACTCAATTTGATGCCGTTGACCCTCATAAGGGCCTTTTCCTAACAACATATCTAAATTTCTGCTGCATTTTGCTTATCTGTCTCCCTGCAAAATTCCTCATTGGCAACCTTCCATAACAAATATTGTCCTCCATTTAGCATGGATTTACACATACTAGCCCAATCTGCTGGCATCATGTCCAAGTTGGTAATGGATTTGACCATGCTTACAGTGAAGGGTGCTTGAGGACCATAAGTTGTTACACCCTCCTTTAACTGCTTCACTGTTTTGAAATCTAAAGCATGGTGAATTCGCTGCCCTCCTGCCTGCTCAAATACAGGGCATGCTAATCTTTGAGGTCCTGTCTCAGGATCCCATCTATCAGCTACCGGGGTTGAGGGCCACTCAGCTATCTACATAGGTGGAGTTGTTGGTTGAATTACGCCCTCTGGTGATAGAACAGTGTTAGTAGCAGCCTCCTGATGTAGCTTTTTCCCTAAAAGCTGTTTCTCCTCTAAGCTTTCTTCCTTTAAATTTTCTTCCTCTGTCTGACTAGCTCGAAAGACCTTCTCTTTTGCTTGATCTAAAATGTCTTTCTCCATGGTCTGAACCTCTAACAATTTACTTAACACTCTTTCAGTTTGTTTTTTACTAATTCCTAATATTTTGTAAAGATAACGCAACCCAATAAGATAACACAAAACAAAACCGAAACAGAATGAAGCAAAAACGGAACAAAAAATCGTTGTATCAATTTTCCTATTTTCTTGACATGTGCATTTGTGGTCTATTTCTATCTCTTCCTCAGGGGCGAACAACTTCAAACCTTGAGCCAACCATTTTTCCCAGTCTGCCTGAGAAAATTCTAGGGATAGGCAGCTTGAAACAAACACAAAACAAATCAAAACAAGAACACATTGTTTTTTAAAATGGTCATCCATTCTTTCGCCTTCCCTTAGGGGCAAGCAATTTCACTTACCCCGAAGCTTCAGACGTTCCCTGCACTGGCCGCCAATTGCCGCAGTCTGGCTGGGCACAAATCATGAGCCACTGAAGCAGGAACAAACTTTATTTTTAAACTGCAAGAAAAAACTTCACACAAGCTCCTGGGGAATTCTCCCGAATGCCATGAGGCTGGTGCAGGAACCCCCAGCCGGAAATATCTCCCCCAGAAATATCTCTTCCTGCACTTCCCCAACCAATGGGAACTCTCGGGGAATCCCTGGAAATCCCCACGAGAACTCCAAAATAGTGCGAGAACTCAAAAGTAGTGGCAGAGGCGGATAGTAATGCCTCACCTGTCAATCAATATTGTTGGCAAAATGCCAGGGGCCATACAGACTCCGCTGTGGCTCTCAGCAACAAAGTGGGAAGTATTCAGCTTCATATCTATGGAGGTTAGAGCTCATCAGGTTTACGTGATCTTCCCAGTCACCCAGAGCTTATTCACAGTAACATTGGTTAGACTGGCAAGATTCAGAAGTCACTAGCACATAGCCTGCCCTCTTGTTTCTTTTCTTTTCCTTTTCATAATTCCACTTAGGCATAATATTAGATTTAGCAATTTCTCAATCAACTCTTTATAGTTTAAAAATTAATATACCATGTTAATTTCTAATGAAATATTGATAAATGAATAATTTTTAACCAATAAGATATTGAACATCCAATGCAAACTATATGAATTGAATTGCAAGTTTTTCAATTAAAAATATATGTTGGTTTTTAAGTTTTGAATACTTGATTATTTATAAAAGCACTATATGAAAATACTTGATATGCTTCTTGCTCAGGATATTTCAAAACAATCCTTCCTGTTTCTACTATTTATTTATAAAAATCAAACAGAATGATCTGTCTTAAACAAAAATGGAAAGACCAATCAGTGTGATAAGTTTTTTGATTCATTCTAAATGTCCCAGACAACACTCAGTAAAAAATATATTGACAATAGAAAAGCATACCAAGTTTATCTAATCAGAGTTTCACAGAACCTGGGATCCTTTAGCAATGAAGACTGCAGGCACAGAGAAAATTATCTGTTTTTATACTTAGGTTATTTAAAGAAAGGACATCCAGATAAAAATGTGATAGAACAAAAAGTGTAATAACTAAAGGTAATAGAGACTGAGGAGTCCAACAAGACCCAACTGTCCAGAAATTTCTTGAACTCTCTGTGAACCACTCCTCCTTCCTGGAAAAAGGCAGGACCTTCTGGAGAAACATCATTTTACCTGGTGTCTCAGAACACATGCCTGAGAATTTCCATATGGCTCTCATCTTTTAGACAGGCAAGGAGACGTTAGAGCACTACTTCTATTGTCTATGGCTGGCTTTCTAGGGGAAGCATTTAAGTTTTTATGACCTACCTTAGTGAAGAGGAATTCTGTTTCTAATAACAGGCAGAGGAGAAGGGTGAGAGAAAGGAGAACAGGAGAAGTCTGAGAGAGACTTAAATTACTCATTAAGTCATTTATCTGATTCAGTTTGGTGAAGAAATAAAGATAAACACATGCAGGTTCATGTGAACTACCTACATAGTTGTCCTCATATCTGACTTTCTGTAACTCTTACTAAGAAGTAATGCCTTTCATTTGGTGTCACAAACATTTAGTAGCTATGAATTTGATGTTGTTTGAGCTAGTTTTCAATATTACTATTACACTTTCTTAACTTTGCGTGCTTTGCTTATATGTAGTCAGAACATAAAATAATTTAATTAAGAAATATAAGGAAAGTGATTCTTGTAAATAGTATTCTTTAGAGACTAATGCATTCTTCAAGAGCAAACTGTGACATGAAAAAAAACTGAGATGATCTCTTAAAATTTTGTCTTTTTTCCCATTTTATTTACAGATTGCATATTATACTTTGCTTGGTTTAGTTGCTTGGGAAAAATACTTTCATTGAAATAGACTGTGTCTTATGAAACTTGTCTTATTCTCTAAAAGTAAATATAAAACTTCTGTCTTCAGATTAATACAGAAAATGTAAAATCCCTTGTTCAGGCTATTTCTAAGTTATAATTATTATAAAAAATGACTAAGTTATTTTGAATAGCCTGACATTAAGCAGAGTGCAAAAGTAAAGCAAAATCCATTTTTTGCAAATCATATATATGACTTCAGTAACAAGGAAATAGGTTTTTCAGATGTGGCAGTTAAACACAACAACTATAACCAAAGGATCATTACTCGCATGGAAACTGTGTTATTATCAATTTACACAACTGCATAATTTTAGAACTTAAAATATGTAAAAGTGCTTCAGAATTGGTCCTTCATCAATGGGCAAAGATAAAGTTGCTTTTTTTACTGGCTTCCCTTTTCTTTTTAGCCTTCTGTCCTTACTAGCCATTTTTTTTTAAATTTTGTTATTTGGGTGTTTTCCTTCCCCATCTCAAAAAGACACCCCTCTTACCTTGTGCCCTCTCTGGACACAAATCTGCTATTTTTCGTTTCTCTTTTGCAGAAAAGTTCCTTGTGAGCAATAAATGAGTTGTTCTTAAATACATACTAAAGTTTTCCATTGCTGAAAACTATTTCCACATCAATGATTCTTAAAGAATTAAATCAGATACAACCTCTGCATCAGCACAATATTTCAAGGTGGTGAGAGAGTACTGGTGCTGGATTTGTCCTCAGTTAATAACTTTATTAATGATGTGGATCATTGAACAAATATTATGAAAGGAAAAATTCCTCAGTATTAAATATGTAGATTTTGCAGAAACAAATAGACTGGAATGTTTCCAAAGCACTGTCCTTTAGTTCATGAATAATCCAAATTAACCTAGTAGTTCATTTGTTCCTGGCTGAAAGGATGAATTATTTATGTAGAAAAGCATATATAAGCTTATACAAATAGCATGTATAATCTTTTCATTGTGAAGATAACATTCCAATAATTTAAGATCTTATGAACTCTGCATCTTCATTAATTTTTCTCAATAATTGACATGCATGACACAGTTTGCTATAAATTATCATCTAATACTGAAAAAGGAAAACCATTTCCTTTAAACTTTATCTGTCCTAAGCTGCATTTATAGGTTCTACATTAAAATTCATTCTTTATATTTTATTTTGAAACATAGAATCATATTATTCTATTTATATAAATTTTGGAAAAATTTAATCACTTACATCTCAGGTTTATATTTTAATTCCTTTTATAATCCAATGTAAAAATATTTTAGTATGTTACTATGTTTAAAAATGCAGTCTGCATCTATCTATACTGTATGTCTACTGATACAGCTATATGTACATACCTGCTATTTATGGAAGAGAGAGAACTTTAAGGATAAATAAATTATAGTCCTTTTTTCACATAATATGATATTTATGGCACTTCTATTTTTTATCTTTAATCTAGTTAGTGCCATTTAATTGTCTTTCATTAAATTTTACTTGAAAAAGGAAATGCATCATTTACAGTATCATAAAATAGGCAAAACACTAAATGCAATGTCTCAGAAGGTAATCATAAAGTTTTATTTCCTGTTTAGGGACAGTTAATTAAATCTGTTTCCAATAGTATTTTCCTCATAATCTAGTTTGAATGGAATCTGCAAACATTTTAACAAGGTTAATACAGGACTCTACAGTGTATTCCAATTAGATATTCACCTGAGTCTGTTTTTTTTTTAATATTCTTAGCCTCTGCAGAAGTATGAAAACATTTTTAAAATGATGGTGATTTCCTACCTTTTCCTGCCTAGCCAAATATATACTAATATTTCCTCATTATTTCCTCAGTAGCTCTAAATAAAAGTACAGAATTCACTCTCTATTTTTATTTATTTTTTGTTTCAATTATGTGTGTCATGATTAGAATTTGAAAAATTTGTAGTTATAATCTTTATTTTTAATAATTTCATTTAAAATTAATTGATAAAGCAAAATTTTATAATACCAAATAATCTCTCCTTATTCATTTATGAAAAACCTTCTCTAATTTTGTGCTTGATTTTTCATCTGATTGTTCATCATTATTTTGATATTTAATTAAACTTTCATCTTCCTTTACATTTGAACTATCAAAAATTTATAACCACCTTTTAATATCCCATGCAATATTTTAATGTTTCATACTCTTTTAGTAATAAAAACAGAGGAAGAAAAGTACTCTGCAGTATTTGTGTTCCATTTTCTCTCATCTGGGTGAAAAATTCCATTCACCTTGGGTCTAATAATTCTCTGGATAACACACACACACACACACACACACACACACACACACATTTATCAGTCATCAACTTCCTGCATAATTACTTAAAATATATATTTTAATCCTTCTTCAGTTTCAATAGAACTATCAATAATTTGTCAAATTTTCTGTTTTTTTTTTGTTTGTAGATTTCTTGAAATTTTAAGACACTGTCTTCCATAGGATGTAGGCTATGAGACATTGTCTCCTCCAGTGTGGAGGCTCACAGGCCACAGTTACAGCTTCCCTAAGCCATCCACTCAGTGTGCAAGATCCAGAAAGTGAGCTCCAAGTTCTGCCAACTCTGAGAGTGATTTCCTGTGTATATGTAAGTTATTTTAATGCAAGAAAGGTCGATACAAATGAGGGCCATAGAAATAGTTTCATTGTTTATCTCTCACAGAAAAAACATCTCTGCCATGCTTCATTTCTTCTAAGTCATTGGGCATGATGAAGTTCCTGTGGAAAAGTTCCTCCCAGAAGATATGACCTGAAGGTACATTACCTGAGCACAAGGGACTTACATAATCCATGTGGCATTACCCTCTTTCTGTTATCAAATAACACTCTGATGGTTTTGACACAAATTCATCCAGTTTTCTAAATGTTTATCTTCCTTCAACATTTGCATGATGAGATTGTTTACAGTGTCCAAACTGCTATAATGCTGTAATGTATTCATTCTCTCTCTCTCTCTCTCTCTCTCTCTCTCTCTCTCTCTCTCTCTCTCTCTCTCTCTCCACTTCTCACAATGTAAGAAAAAATAATTTCCCCATCAAGAATCAAGTTAGCTTGTACCTTGATCTTAAAATTCCAGATGTAATTACTGGGAAGTAATAGATTTATATTTTTACATGAGTAATAGATTTATATTTCTAACCCACCCTGTTTATTTGTTATTCTAGCTTGAACTAATTAATACACAACTTTTCCTTAAACATAAAATTGTTATATTGTTGGATGTCATACCATCATGTCTTCTTTCATTTTACAGTAACCACTATAAGACATGGCAGGATCTTTCCCTTTGCATTTTGTGCACTGTTAGTATCTACACAGTCTGACTTGAATGGAAAGGTCACAAACATTATTATCTTTAGGGAGTTTTGGAACAATTCAAGATAATAGTGTGGCTTTCATATTTACCTGACCATAATCCCAACAATCTTCAAGTTCCATTTTAAAATTTCTTTGTTCTGCCTGCATTAGCCCTCAACTGCCTTTATCTGTGCCTCTCTTTATCTCTACAGTTCTAGGTAGGCACAGCTGAATCTCCTTGTGCATATCTGTAGATAAGACTAAGTAGGATAGTAGTTTCTACTTCCTTGTTTTTCTGGTTTTATACAAATTAAATTTGGAACTCTTGGCCAATAGAGTTAATATATGATTTTTTCCTGTACATTAAAGATGCTGATTGTTAGACAATTAATATGTTTTCATCAATTTATAATCATATGCTTCCCAGTATATTTGTTTGTTTATTTTCACTAGTAGGGATTGAACAAAGGACCTCACATGTGCTAGGAAAGTGCCCCACAATTGAGCTACGTTCCCAGCCCTTACTGGAGATTTTAAAAGACTTAAGCTATAATAATTTTGTATTCTAAGGAAAGAAATTGAGAGACAAATAAGTGAGAAATTGCAGAGGATATTATATGGCGAATGAATTGTGTCTGAAAAATTTTACCCAGTGATTTTAGAGATCTTAAGTCACAACACTTTTGTATTCTCAGGGAAAAAAATGTGCAGAAAAATCTTTGTAGGGGATTATGTATGGAGACTGAACTATGTGAAATCTGAAAAAACTGAATATCATGTCATTGCTTTGTGAAAGTAATTAAACAGAACTTTTAATAATATGGCTTAGATCTTACAGACAAAATGCATAACTACTCAGTTTATTCTTATAAAATGACTTTGAAATCCTCTAACTCAAATACAATCTCATGAAATAAGTATTTGTAAAAGAACATGAAAATGATTTACACCTTGATAATGAACAATAAAAAAGAGAAAAAAGAACAAGGTTTTATTGTGAGTTTAAAACTCTGAAACCTACATAGATCATTTTTGTTATTTCCAGGAATTTTCCCCTAGGGCTCCTTTAGTAGTAAAATCAAAGTCAGAAGCATAGGCCCCTGTAAACACAGTTTCATTATTTCCTCCTCCCCCTCTTCTTTTTTTCTGGATTTTCCTACTTTTTTCTAAACAGACCCATTCTTCACAGGCAGTAGGTGACTATGGACTTGTCCTGGTTCTGAATCAGAGGATCTTATGATGATGATAATTTTATTTAACTATATGGTGAAAACTGTCTATAAGGATGTGCTAAATATAGCACATGTGAGTCTATAGAAAACTATGCCTTCTATCACATCTCCTGAATATAGCAAATATCTTCATTTTGGCTGGAAGTTCTGTGCTCTGTATTCATTTGTGGGACTATTATAGGAGGCATTGTTCCTCTGGGATTCATATCATGGCCAAGTTCCTTTCTTTTTCTTCTCATTTTTAAAGCTGCCAATGCATCTCTTCTCATATAATTAATGACAATAAAAAATACTTGGGAATCAACTTAAAACAAGAGGTGAAAAGATGTATATAATGAAAATTACAGAACCCTAAAGAAAGAAGCCATAGAAAACATTAGAAGATGGAAAGATCTACCTTGCTCTTGGATAAGCAGAATTAATATTATCAATATGACCATACTACCAAAAGCACCATACAGATTTAATGTAATTCTGATCAAAATCCCAATGACATTCCTCATAGAAATATAAAAAGCAATCATGAAATTCATCTGGAAAAATAAGAGACCCAGGATAGCTAAAGCAATCCTTAACAGGAAGAGTGAAGCAGGTAGTGTCACTGTACCAGAACTTAAACTATACTACAGAGCAATAGTAACAAAAACAGCATGGTATTGGCACAAAAACAGACTAGTAGGTCAATGGTACAGAATAGAGGACACAGAGACTAACCCACAAAATTACAATTATCTTATATTAGACAAAGGTGCCAAAAACATGCATTGGAGAAATGATAGCCACTTCAACAAATGGTGCTGGGAAAACTGGAAATTCATATGTAACAATATGAAATTTAAACCCCTATCTCTCACTAATTCACAAAACTCAACTCAAAATGGATGAAGGACTTAGGAATAAAACCAGAGAACATGCATCTAATAGAAGAAAAAGTAGGCCCTAATCTTCATCATGTGGGATTAGGAACTACCTTCCTTAATAAGACTTTTTTGGCACAAAAATTAAAATCAAGTTTGCTATTTATATATTTCCTATCAATACTACCCAGATTTTCCATTAAACATGCATTTTTGACTCCTTCATTCTACAAAAATTTATTTCTAATGAGAAGTAATTGTTAATAAATAATTTTAATTCTATACCATAAAGAAAATGGCAATCCCAATGTAGCAAACATGTTTAGGCAACATTGCATACAATCAACATAATAACTATTAATCCTCAGTTTCTTTCATATGTTTCTCATACACCCAAACACTAATTTCAATTCTTTCCTGGCAGAAAGCAGTGGCTGGAGATTTTCTACTGGCATATTAGAAAAACAAACAAACAAACAAAAAAAAAAACATGAATCTGGACATGCTGTAGAGAACATAAGTATTATGATTGGGATATATAAAATGTCTCCCTAAAGCTCCTGTGTTAATGCAGTAATGTTCAAAGGAGGAGTAACTGATCCTGTAACAAATCAGTCCATCTTAGTTTGAATGGGCTGAGTGATGTCTCACCTTTGGCCCAGAGCAATGGAGTTGGCTATCTATTAACTAAGATCTCCAAAACCAACAACCCTAAATAATTATTTCCATATTTGAGCTGTTCTTTTCAAGTATTTTGGCCACATTGAGGAAAAGCTGCCTAAAAAGTAGGACATGAAAAAAAATTATGTAATAATATGATCTAACATGTTATTTGATAAGTGCTAAAATTCTTTAGGTTAGCATAGATTTGTCCAAATCTTATACAATTAGTTGGCTTTGCTTTGATAATTAATAATGGAAAAATGATCCTGACACAGGAGAAAAGGAAGTTATTGTAAAATGAATCTCTCATTTTAGTACTTCTATTTTCATCTTCATAATGGATTTCTTGTCACAGTAAAACAGAAAAAAGGTCTTATAGATAAACTGCCAATGTTTGGTCATTCAGATAATCAGCACTCTAAGCATCATTGGGCAAGAGGATGGAATGTATTTTTACAGTTAGCATTCATGCAAGTATATTTCTTATTTTTGTTTATTAAAGAGAAAACTAAATAGTTTGATGAAACTACCGCATTTTAGAGTTTTTCAAAGGACTTAGATAAAATATAACTTATGTTATCTTTTTTAATAGGGACTTCCAAGTGTCTCACATTGCTTTAATTCAGGTGGTACCATTTTAGTATAATTCATTCCCTGTTGCATATACAAGAATATACTCCTAGTAAAAAATGATATATAGCATATGGAACAGCGTGGAAAGATGTAGAATAGCCATAGGATAGTTGCTGGAATGTTTGTCAATACCTCTTTGATATGTATGTTATAATTCAATTTTAACAAACTAGCAAAAATGAAGGTTGTAGTTATAGGGAGATAATTTACATTATTCATGAAGAAGTTATAAAATCATAGTAAGTGGTGTGGTCTTTATTGGATTAGTGAACTTTAGCCATCAGACAACCTGTGTGACAAATAATGCAAAAAGGAATGACAAACAGAAAAGGGATAAAATAGATTCAGCACTGATTCAATCAACAGATATTGATAGAAACCATGTTAAAATTTTAAAACACATGATTACAATCATCATACATAAGTTATATGTATTTTTTAAAAATTACATGTTTCATAATTTCTTCTTAGTGATTGAAGGATTGTATTGTATGTTTTGCTTATAAGAAAATATAATATTTTATAAAATAATATGTACATAGAAAAAATGAGGATGTGAGCAGAATAAGCCCATGTTGGGAGATGGATTATTGAAGGATATTTATGCTGGTGTAAGGGGCTGTTACTACATCTTCTGCATATTCATATAAATCAACACTTAAGTCTTTATTTCTTGGACATAAATGTAATCCCCATTACCAACATTCATTTTGAAGGGCATCGGTTCAGGAAACCTATAAGCTCATAGAACACTAAGTATGTTAATAGCAAGAGAAATGTGGTTTTGAACATGTTTGTGTAATATAAGTTTAGTATAGTCTCCCTGTTATCAAAGTTAGATTTCGGGAATCTGAGGCAGAGCTTGGTTGTTCTTCACTGAATTATTCTTCTTCCTAGATACAACCTTGGGCACATTTCCAAATGACTGAGTCCTAATTCATGTGTTTCAAGGACTGATACATATAAATTTCTGAGTCCTCCTTCAGTTCTTCCTACATTTGCCTGTTGAATATGGAGAACTCACTGGCCCTAGAGAAAAGTTGCAACTACAAAAATGAAGGCCAATTTTCTCAATTACCACATGGGAAAACTTACCTACTGACAGGAATGACCTAAATGAATTTAATTAGAAATAAGTGTTAACCTTTTAGCCACATAAGTAAGGTTTATTTGTTATACCAGGTAGTGTTATCCACACTGTTACAAGAATCTGCTAAATAATAGTCCATTTCTTAAATTCAGATTGAACTGAGATACAGGCATGGGAATTAAACCTATTTTAAGAAGTGTGGTGTAGCATTCAGAGTTGATCACATGAGCTTCCATAGACAAAAGATTAATGACCCTTATTCTCGTTCCAAAGCTCTGTTCCAGTTCTAAGCACACAGATAAGCGCTGAGCCAGATCTTCTACCCTGCAAGGGCTGAGGATGATTGATATGGCTTGCTGTTATGCCTGAAGTGATGACATTTACTGTGTCCTGCAGGCACATTGCATATTATGTAATTATGATAACTGAAGTGTACCAGACCTCGGTAAGCAAGTCTCTGGAATCTGTTCAAACAAATCTAAATCAAGAGTGATTCTAGCTGTATTGCAAAGGACCTTTGATAGGGTCAATGCAAATGTGAATTAACCCTTGTTTTCTCAGAAGTTATGATCAACAGTGATGGCCTCCACTGACAAGGACACTGCTGTCCATCCCCTTGAAACATGTTTTTCATAAAAGCACATCACTTTGCCATGAACTTGACCATCTTTGTTTTCTTATATAAGTTGTAGGTAAGTAAGCTTTGATTTCAGGTGATGTCAGTACCTGGTCTTTCCATGAGTTTTAAATTACTATTTAATTTGAAGGAAAAGAAGGCACTCACAGGCATTAGAAGCAAATGGACTTAAAGTTCATTGTAAATAATTAACAAAGTTATTTGGTTTATATTTTAATGAGTATCTAAAGTGCTATGACAATGAAGAGTGGTGAATTTAACAATTCTGGTGTTTGTTAATATTATTAACAAGCAAAATAAATTCTTTAGAAAACTGATATCAATAATATGGATAATGAAAAGTGGTGAAATGGTTACTAATGTGTCAGATCTTGTTACTATGGAAAGGGAGTCATTTGCTTTAGAACACATAACTTTATTTTCTACTCCTCATTTTAAAAGTCTCTTATCAAGGTATAAATGCCTTTGCCTATTTCTCAGAAGTTTATTTTTATATAATATGTTTTTAACATTCTCATAATTTATTTGAAAAAGTAGCTGGTTGACACTGGGTGCAAAATATTCTTGCAATTTTAACTTGTCTATTTTTCCCCATTAGAATGAGAAGAATAAGGTTAAAACACACACATACTGAAAAAACTTTAAACAAACAGCAGCAAAAACAACAACTATAATTAATTATGGGACACAATCTCTAAATGGTACTCCATATAGATTTTCCACATGCTATGCAGATTTTTATGCAATAGTAAATCCATTAAAAATCACCTTGGAATATAAGCAAAAAAAAAAAAATAGAAACTAAATGAGATAGTAACAGAGAACACCAAAAATAGTAATTTAAGTTACCATTAAATACAATTTTGTTCAGTATATTTTTAGTTCATTGAGATCTCTTTAGAATTGACTTCAGTTTATATATGCATTTGTATGTAGGAGTGAGGTATAGAATTAATTATCCCAAACAAAAGACATTCACTCCTTTAATATTTTTTTCATGTTAACATGAACATCTGTTATCTTCATTACTGATACTGCATTCAAAAAACAGCACAATTACAGACCATTAACTCTATGCCTTATAATCAGCAAATTTTCTCAGGTCTTATATATGCAGCTGTAATATATTTGTATTTCTCTCACACTTTCATTAACAAAGTGTCAAAAGAATTTTTTAAATTTTATTTCTATTTATTTTAGTTTCCGCAACCTATCTGTTAAACCACATTTTTTTTTAGTCTACATTGGCTTTTCCTCTCATCTTCCTATTTTTTGAAATTAAATAAAAAACACTGTTAAGAAACAGGAAATTCAGTTTTGTACCTTTTTTCTATAAGAAACAAACAAAATTATTCATGTAGGTTGAATCACTCTGAAAGAAAAAGGACCTGAGGCTTCTATTTTGTATTTATAGAGCACCTGGGTAAAGAATAGTTCTGTCCTAAGGTATTGAATGCTCATTACACTAAGAAGACCAGTACACACACACACACACACACACACACACACACACACACACACACACATGTCTTATTGATTGGTTTACTAAAATCCAGCTTCCTTCAAACTAATACTTTGTGGATGTACAATTTCATATTTACTTTTTGTAGTAATGTCTTAAGTGTGGTGATACAATTGTAATAAAAGATAGTTTTACTCTATTTGAATGTATGTTGGTATAACTGCTCATAAAAAGCACTCTCAGGCATAAAGATAAATTGTAAGCAGGTTGTCATATAACTATTTTAAACTTTCTGAAGTTAGGGACTTGTGTTCTTGAATAAGTTCATTTTCTTTTATTAGTTGACCTTTAAGAACCCCAAAAAACTTTATTGGTGCATTGAGTAAAGCAGATAAGGGAAATATAAAGTTTATGGTTTGGATAGCTAACGTGTAAGACAATGTGAAAATTTTCAGAGGTGAAATGATTTAATTGAGAGGTATAACCTAATTGGTAGATTAATTCACCAATAAGAATTAATTGGGTGGTGACTGCAGGAAGATAGGGTGTGGCTGGAGAAATTAGGTCCCTGGGCATCCCTTGGGGGTTCATGTTTTGTCCCTGGTAAGCAGAGATTTCTGTTTGTTGGTCCCATTTCCTAAGCAGCTTTTCTTCACCATGGCCTTCCATCATGGTGTTCTTTCTCATCTGAGACCCAGAGCTATCTAATCAGGACCATGGAATGAGCCTCTGAAACTCTTACCCAAAATAGTTTTCCTTTTCTACTTTGTTCTTGTCAGGTCAATTGTTCACAGCAACATTAAAGCTGACTAAAACAATAGATGACTTTTGTTCCATGCTAAGGAAAACCTCTCAGGTCTCTGACTTCTTTTCTTCTTCCTCCTCAAACTATTTCACATAATGCAGCCACTGTTGTGATCATTTACAAACACATATTTCACAATTTAAACCCTTATAGACTTCTGTAGGTTCTTAGTTTTAAGCAAAATCTGCTAGCCCCTGAGAGAACAGG
The DNA here is from genome assembly GCF_048772815.1 of Callospermophilus lateralis. Lineage (NCBI taxonomy): Eukaryota > Metazoa > Chordata > Mammalia > Rodentia > Sciuridae > Callospermophilus > Callospermophilus lateralis. The sequence continues at coordinate 2,646,395 of NW_027512751.1, read as the reverse complement.
ATAACCTTGAAATATTGTAGGTAGTCAGATACTTTTAACAGAAATGAGGTAGGATAGAGGATACAAAGATGGGTAAAAAGGAGCGAATACGAATAAGGAAAGATACTACTACTCCAGGCCAATAACTTCCCAATTTTTGACAAATCTTTCAATCTTGGAGTTAGTGTATATTAGCTCATTTCTGAAAATTGCTGTATTTGCTTTATTTTGATTGAAGCTTACATACAATGTTTTCCTACACATTATATCATCTGACTATTTGAAACAAATGAAATATATTTTATGAAACTTATAGGCCTATTCCACAAGTAATATAGATAGAATAGACAATGTCAGCTTGAGGAACCTGGAGAGAACAAAATCACCACAAATGAATTTCTTGCAATCTGTGATAAAAAAAAAACTGAGTTGATCAAGCAAAAATACTTCCCAAGCATCTTCCCATGCCCATCCCTCACAAAGTTCCCATTAAAAGAAGAACCCAAGACCCAGGAGGGCACATCTGCCTCTCAAGATTGCCCCCATTATTCTCTCAGAATTCACATCTTCACATTTCCCCTTCAAATAAAACTGTTCTCTTTGCTAAAACCTGAGGCATCTTTAAATTTTTTTCTGTTAAGAATCATCTGATTAGAGGTTGCCTTGACCTCTGGAAAAGCCTTCTTGTGCTTCTTTATGGTGGCAGTTCCAGTTTTTCATAATCAAATTTAAATAACTCTTGTTTAAGTATTGGTATTATCCTATCAATTTTTCCATTTCAAAAGGATCTTTCCCCAACACTGTTTCTTTTTTTCAGAGCAGAAATAACATTCTCAACCATCTTTAACATTCCTTTGGTACTTAATCCTTGGGTACTGAAATCTCCAGGATAAAAAACAAAAAGGCAATTAAAATATTCATTTTCATTTTTAAAAAGTAACTGACTCTTATGACTCCATAGCAAAACCTTTTGCAAATGACTATGTTTTTAGGTTATTACAATTTTGCCTTTCAAACATTTGAAGGAATTGAGTTGTCAGGGGCACCTGAGTATAAATGAGCTTTTAAGTATATCACTCTATGATTTTTGTTATAATTCTGTAAATGATTCAAATAAATGAGTGATATTGTTATAATAAAATATTTCAACTCCCAATTACTTATTTCTGAGAACAAGTTTTCTTGGTGTCTTGATCTATGAAAATATAGGAATGAAGTGCACTCTCCTACATTCTCACAATAAGCAAGATTGCACTGTGGGGACTTTGTCTCAAAAAGAAAACAGCTTTAAGGGATGGATTTTCAAAACAGGGTTTCTTAAGTAGTTACATTTAAAAGGTATACAATGTTTATGTTTTGATTCCAAATTTAATAATTTAAAAACACAATTCAGCACAGGGGATCTAACTCAGTGGCAGAGTGCTTCATACCACGTGTAAAGCACTGGGTTTGTGAAGCTAAGGAGCTCCACAGTAAAGTAAAGGCATGTTCTCCGTTACTGTCCATCTATAACTATAAACAACAACAAAACTCAATTCAAAGAGAAAAACACCCCATACTGAAAAATCAGTGTTAAAATATTTAGTCCATATAATCTATAAATTATTTTTGTAGTCTTTTTAACTGAGAATAGAACCCATGTGCACTATAACACTCTACCACTGAATTACATCCCCAGGCCTTTATTATTATTATCATTATTACTATTATTTTGAAACAGGGTATCACTGAATAGTGAAGGCTGGTCTCAAACTTGCAATCTTCCTATTTGAGCCTCCTGAGTATTTTGGATTATAAGCATGTGCCACTGACCCTGCTAATAAATTACATTTGTTTATAGGTAAAAAAAAAATCTATGCTGAGAAAGTAGAAATGAAATTAAAATAAAAATGCAAGATATTACATATATCTATATATTTTGTACATATATATATATGTATATCATGTATGCATAATATTGAATACAAATTAGCAATGATACCTAGATTCTTTTGGAAATACTTCAAGCTACTGTAACAGAATTATTTTCAATTTTTATGATTTTAAATATGTTGTGAATGATATCCATTTGTAACTATTTAAACTCATTATGAAAAAAATTAGCTACCTCAAGAACATATGTGAGGGATGGGGATGTAGTTCAGTGGTTCAGTGCTTGCCTACCATGCATGAAGCCTTGAGTTTAATCCCCAGGATGGGAAAAAAATCTGAAAAGATTGTCTTCTGTTAATTATATATATATATATATATATATATATATATATATATATTATAAAGTATCATACTAGTGGAGGAGAGTGGTCCTCATCCTACTTTCCTCTCATCCTACTTTCCTATTCTAAGCCCAGTTTCTCAAGGGAATTTGCATTGTGTATTCTGCCTATGTCCCTATGACATGCATGTGAAGCTTTTAACAAGCTACGTGACGCTAATTCCTGAGTTACATACAACCCAGTGAGATCAGAAAAGACAACACCTAAATTTTGCCATCTCAGTGAGAGTTCAGCTTTGCCACCATTCTAGATATTTGACTTTTTCCTTGGATGATGACAAATAGCTAGAATTGATAGCTACTCCAAACACCATATAAATTTAAAATGAATTAAGGAAGAATTCATAGCAAATCAATGTGTCAAATCCTTTTATATGAAGAAAAGTCATCACTTATTCTGAGAATGTGCACATAATATATATCTGATGGCCTGTATAAAATGTGAGTATTCTTTATGTCTGCATAATCTGTTTAGTGGATTGCCTGTGACAGATATTAAAATTTATTTTAAAAATTACTCAACAATGATATTGTTTGAGGGGATTTGCTGGATTGGTAGGAACATAATTTTTATTTTTTCCCTCAATACATAGGAAATAAGTAGAGATTATGGGGTAGGTATAAAATGGAGCACAGGCGGATTCAGAAGGGACATAGAGAAATGACTGTCTTATAGCTAGTTAAAGACTTTGATTTATTTGAAACTTACAAGATAATGCCTTGAAAGTGAGAGTTTTTGGAAAGGTAATTTTTAACCTCTCTAATCTCAGTCTCTGAATGTCTAAAACATTGAAATATGCTCTGAAAAATGAAAAAGAATGGTCTACATTGCTAAAGCCTGAGGTGAAACTGCTTCCCATCTCCTCAAATCTAGATATGCCCCCTTAGATGCAAATTAATAGATCTATATTTCTATCTATCTATATATCTGTCTATCTATCCATCTACCTAATAAATAGGTGAAGAGGGAGGATTTTCATTCACAGTAGAAATTGTTAAATTATAGGAAAATTGGATAATTTTTAAAGTGAATATGGAATTTGTTTAGAGAATATCATTAATAAATGGCAGACATTGGCATTATCATAACTTCTTTAAGAGTTAAAAAAACAACACATCATTGATGGGAAATGCTGTGACTTGGTGTCTAAATACTTCATAAGAAGGTTTAAACAAACAAACCCAATAATAATAAGTTCAGATTGCTAAATAGCAAAAAAAAAAAAAAAAAAAAAGGTGAAAATATCCCTTTGCTTACACACAGATTAGATGAGGCTGTGTAAGGAAGATCCAAATCAGTAACCATGTAAACACTGTCTTAGTCCACCTCTCAAGGGACACTGAGATGAAAAGCAGTGTTTTAACAAGGAGTACACACTAGAGAGAGAAGATGGCAATATAATTGATTGAGTCAATAACTGTGGCTGTTTTCTTCAGCTGCTGAAATTGAGAGGTGATATTTACCAAAGAATGAGAAGTGATATTTTCTCCTTCTTCCAAAAAAGGTGATCAGGGATTTGTGTCTTGGACATGGGATCCTGATCTGCTTTAGGAAGAGAAAGTCAAAAGACCTTTGCAAACACAATAAAGTGATTTTAGAGCTAAAATTGCGGTAGGAAGAGTTGGCTTAAGAGGTTAATGAGCAGAGGTTGACTTCAAAGGATGGGAAATGGCTGGTCACAGAGGTCTGATTCTTCTTTCACTTTTCTTGCATTCTAAAGGCAGCAAGACCTCTGGAAGGGTTGGCTGTGGAAGGTTTCCAGTTGAAAATTGAATGGTGACATAGTGAGCACTACAAAATTGTTTGATGTTATAGCAATGAAAGGGTATATGCCTTGAATAACAAATCTGCTTTCAAATAGCCCATGAAGGTGGGTGGATGCGGTGTTAATCTCTGGAATAATAGCAACAGATAACAAAGAAAATGCTCTTGCTCAGTTTGTTTTAATTGCAAGGCTTCTGGGATTTTTATAACATAGAAAGGAAAAGAAAGGCTTTAAAATATAGATCTAATTCTTTTTAAAATAATTAAGTACAGACAGAGACAAATCCAATTTTATTCATAAGAATAAGTGATGTACACTTTTTTTCACTTGAGCATTATGAAGAAAATGCTTAACTCTTAGCATTGACATTCCCAGCTTTTTTGTATACTGGGATTAATGACAAACTTCCTTAGAAATGATGGCTACATCTTGACTTAGTCCATTTCATGTTGCTATAACAGAACACCACAAACTGTATAATTTATAATCAACAGAACTTAGTTTCACAGTTCTGAAAACTAGAAGGAAGTCAAAGATCAAAGGGCTACATCTGGAGAAGGACTTCCTGCTTCATAGAAACAAGTAGAAGGCTTCCCATGGTGTGAGAAAGAGGGAAAGGGAATGATAAGGAACCCATTCATTTGAAACCTTACTACTGCATTCATGAGGTCAAATAACTTAGGACCTTGATACCTTTTAAAAGTCTAACCTCTTAACGCTGGTTCCTTGGAGACTTAAGTTTCCAATACATGAATTCTGGGGAACACATTCAAATCATAGCACATAATAATTTCAAGAATCATTCCAAAGCCTGTCAGTGAAACCTTTTAAAAGTTTTTAGTGCTGATATTGCCAACTTTGTATTTTCTTAGAAGAAATATATCCTTTCTGTGATTTGAAGAGCCTTTTTAAACAACTAAGAAGTATTTTCTATAGTTCTATATTTTTAACAATTATCTCATTGAGAACTTTTGAATGTAACACACTCTTCCTATGTTTTTTCTTGTTTAATGTAGTTGTATAAAAGCAAAATGGTCATTTTTCAGAAAGTTAAAAATTGGGTATTGATTTATGCCACATGTGTGTCTATATTAGATTATGGAGAAAGCAATGCAGCATGCTACAGAGAGCATGTACTTTGGATATAAGCAGTACCAGGATTTGGATCCTGATCATATCACTTCTTTTTAACCATTTTCCCCACATCATCAGGTTAATTGCTATGTACTTGAAACTTCAAATTTCTAAGGGATAAATTAAATATGAACAAATTGAATATTAGATCAAGTTATATGTATGTATATTCTGGCAAAGGTCATCTGATGGGTGGAATTTCAATACCCAGCACATATGTAGGAAAGTATTAAAAAGTGGATAACTTTATAATAGTAATAGAAAATAAATTCTCCCAAATTATGAGACATATCACTATAGAAAATAGCTTAGAATATCCCCAAAGTTCTCCGCCTCTTTTCCCTGTATATTTCTTTGTCTCTTATAAATAACTGAACTGGATCTCTTTGGATTTTTTAAGCTTAACATTTTGATATTCCTTATCACAGAAACTAATGTATTTTCAACCACACAAAATATATTTTTGTGAGAATTCCATGAAAACACAGATTGATCTGATTTCTGATTGTTTTTTATGATCTAGGTCTCCTTCATATATTAGGAATTATATTTACCAAACTTTTTGGGGTGTTGTATTTCTTTACTTGTTGAATTTGTGTAGATTAAATGAATAAGCATTGGAAATAAGTAGAATGATACAACAGAAATGGTACTGCTATATTACACTGAACTTGTTTTAGTTGCAACCTTTAAAATAAGAAAACCATCCCCCACTTATATTGAATGTACCCTTCAATTTTTTTTATTTTTTCTTTCTTTCTTTACTTTTTTTTTCTTTGTGTGTGTGTGGGGGGGGCGGGGTGTAGGGATTGAAACCAGAGTGTTACATACACTAGGGAAATGCTCTAATATTTAGCTACACCCTCACCCTGTACCCTGAAATTTTTAATATTTGCTTCTTTTTAGTCAACTGATTACAAGAATAGCTGTTAGTCTGGAACATCAACATGCTTACTGCTCTATATTTGCAATTTGTCCTCCTTGAAGAACAGGAAATTTTCAAATTGCATAGAGCACATTTGAATTTTCTAGTATCCCTTGAACCTGATGACCCTTTTCAATGGGAAACTGTCAATGCTTTTGCAGATGCAACATAAGGGTCACTCCAAACTGGGATAGACACTGATGTATTATTGCTAAGATGTGATCCCAAATGTTAAATTTTAATCAACATTAAAACCAAGTTATTAGTATTCCAGATTGCATAATTCTAAAAGTATAAATGACATTTTAGATACCTAGATACATAGAGTATAATCTATGTATAATCTATAAATTAGCATATGTTTAATTTAAAAATTAAGTTGTTAATGTGCTTGTCATTACATTGTGCTTATTATGTTTCGGAAGTCATCATGGTAAACATTGCTGTTATCATTTACATATTCCATCCTGAAACAAATACAATGCACACCTATACATTTTCCTGAAAAGAATTTTGTCCTCAAATGGGTATAATCAATTTTATTGTATTTTCAAAAAGTTTTGTGTTTGAATAGATGGAGTAGATAATTTTTAATTTGTTGGTGGATGGTTGTTCTTCCATTGATGCACGGAATATCCAGGGTAGAGGAATTTTGGGCTTTTTCTATTTCTTGGTAATAGCCATGAGATCATTGTCAAAGTAAAAGCATCTGCATTAAGCATCTATATAATTTACTAAATGTTGTTTAAACAACAAATATTCTTCTCCTACTTGGCCATTGTTTCTCTTATAAAATTTAAAATTTATCTTTAAAATGAAATAATTTAGATACAGCTAAATTTAGATACAGCTATTTAAAATATACATAATCACGTACTTCCCTGTGGTTTGAAAAATGCATTTTTAAAAGCTTCTATTTATGCAATTAACCCTAAGAATTCCTTTGGTTGGCCATATGGGTTCCACATTGTGAATGTTTTTAAGGATATATGTGTAGTATAAGCAAAATTTCAAGGCCATGTAAATGAACAGAAAGGAAAAAATGGTAATAAAATGTAGTTATCTCTTTTGAAGAATGAAATCAATTTTTATTTGGTAAAATTAATTATATTTTGAGTTGATTCTGTGACACAACCAGGAAATAAAGCTCAATTTTTCTAAGGGAATGTATTTTTCATACCAATTCAAATACATCAACTATTCAAACCAGTTTTAATATTATTTATTTAATGTTTTCACATGTCATTAGAAACTAGTTTTTAGTTAAAGATAAAATGAAGTAAGAGAAAATACAGTGTCTGAATTATTAAATTGAGAAAGCTTAAAATAAAGTGAGGTTATGTTTAACTTACAAATTCACAGTTAAATTAAGTTCCATAGAGTCACATCATATATATGAGACCTTACTTCTAAATTAAGCTAGTAAATAAACAATTTATTTGATAAAATATATATTAGAATCATCTTTTTTTTCAGCTGTGACTAAAAGATTCAAGCAGAACAATTGTCAAGAGGGAAAATTTTATTTGAGGGCTCATTGTTTCAGAGATTTTAGTCCATAGAAGGCCAGCTCCACTCCTCAGGGCTTGAGGTGAGGCAGAACATTATGGCAGAAGAGGGTGGTAGAGGGAAGCAGCTCACATGATAATCAAGAAGCAGAAAGGGAAGTCTCCACTTGCCAGATTTTAATATATACCCCAAACCACACCCAAATTCCCATCCCATTCATCCACACCCTACCATTACCATTACCACTCACTTGATCCCTATTAGGGGATTAATTAACTAATTGGGTTAAGACTTTTACATCTCAATCATTTCTCCTCTGAATCTCCTTTCATTGTCTCACACCTATGCTTTCTGGGGGACACCTCACACCCAAACCAAAACAAGTCATTCTTTAAAATCTCTATAAAATATGCTGTATAATAAATTATATGTCCTGCATTTGAAAGTGATCATGAGCTGCTAATGCCCTGGTCATTTATAGTGCAGGGAAAGGAATGGCTGGAAGACATTGTCCCCATGTTTGGAGGGTCTATCCATCCCTTCCAAACCCTGTAGCTTTCCCACATTCTGCTTAAGAAAAAAATAAGGGCTGGGGATGTGGCTCAAGCGGTAGCGCGCTCGCCTGGCCTGCGTGCAGCCCAGGTTCGATCCTCAGCACCACGTACAAACAAAGATGCTTTATCTGTCGATAACTAAAAAATAAATATTAAAAATTCTCTCTCTCTCTCTCTCTCTCTCTCCTCTCTCACTCTCTCTTTAAAAAAAAGAAAATGAAATAAATTGATATACTGTTCTTAGGAAATCTTATATTTATTTTCTTCCTATACTAGAATACTTTTGTTTTATTTTTTAGACAATAATTACTTAAGAAGTTGTTTTGATTTTAGAATCATATTGCACTAACTGTTCTTCAAGTTTAGAGTTGACTGAGATATATGAGATACAAACAAGAGTCAGATTTGATTCTACAACAACAGAGAAAACTTCAGGTGACCATTTAATCTGTTTTATTTATTCTTGGGAAAATACGAAATTTTCATGACTTTAAACTATTTATTCCTTCTTCCCCTCCTCCTGTCATTCATTCATTCTTTATTTCTCTTGTTTTGTTTTGAGTGACTTTCATTGCATCTTTGCTAAGTTAAATATATATAAAAATGAGAACTCATTACATAGTACACTACATTATTCTATTTATAAATCGAATAATTGCATATATATATATATATATATATATATATATATATATATATATATATATATATATATATAAAATAAGGATATTGAACACATTATCAATTAGTATTAATAGGGTATTTATTTAACACAATTTATTTTAAGTAGGATTTAATAAATATTTAAAATTTTTACATTATTTTATAATATATTCTTTTATGTATAAAGATGGATTAGATAAAAATACCCTTAGTCCAAATAGGTTCACAATTGAGGTTTTATTTGTAAATAAAATACATTATATAAGTTTTGTTGAAAAATTTTTCTGTGGAGAAACATTTTATAGTGAATCTGCATAATGTGTACTGATTGTTTCACACTCCTTCATACCTTCTATGTGATATAAATTACCTTCTTAACTCATCACTGTTATTTCTTTTTGGAAAAATATCTCATTACTTCTATTATTTTTCTTTGTAACTTAAAATAACATTCTTATGAATGAGTATTTCATTTTAATACCATGTTTTGATGCTTTCCACTTTTGCTATTTCATTTTAATTATAAACTTAACTCTGCTAAAGTAAACCTATAGGAGCACAGATTCAGAGGATTTTAGTATCATTCATTTTTTTTAACACCAAATCTTTCTTACTTTTGGTTTCAGCAATAAATGAGACTATAATATAATAGTATATATTTTCTCATTACATTTTGCTTTCAAAATGCCTCTTTATTGTGTTATAAATGTCAAATGTTATATTTATCTACATGTTTAGGATCATACATCTGATAGAATTCAAGAATACTAATGACGTCTAGTGAAATTTAATAGATATAACTAGTGTATTTTCAGAAACTACCAAAAGACCAATATGATCACATTGGATGCTGTATTTCATACAATAAAATATTGGCTATGAGGTTTTTCTGAATAGTACTAAGATGTAAATAATATTGAAGGTACTTGACAAAAAGATATTTATATAATCTTCAATATATATCAAATTATTTTAAACAATTATAAACCAATTCAAATTGCTTAACAATTAGTCTGCATAGAAAATGTATATATAAACATGATTTTTAAATGAAATCAATGATAAAATAAATATCATTACTAAAATTATATGCAAAATGTGATTATTGTGGAACCAAAAACATATAGTACCTATTGTTTTCCATGCTTTGAAAGTGCAATAAAAAAAACAATCAAATAAAAAAAATCACCCCTCTTACACACAGGAAAATCCCAAATAGATTAACTTTATTTGAATTTATAAAAATTTAAGGCACTTGTAATCAATGATTAATAAACAACATTTACTAATTATTTTCAATCAGTATTTTCAAACTATATTCTGTATTTAAATGCCTCTTATATTTATTTTTTGTTTATATTAGGATGTTTAAAAAACCTAATTAATATTTTAAAGTAAAATTTAAACCTTTGACCATCATTTATAGTTATTTTTTATTAAGTTGATAATAATTCTTGCAGAATTCTTTTCATAAAACCAGGTAAATCATTGCTTAATATATTTTGTCCAACAGATTCTCAGAGCACTGATTTGAAAGAGGAAGGGTCAATATGAATCTAATAACTCAACTTTAGGATGAGATCTAGAAAATGAAATCAAATCCTAGTCTGAAAATTCTTTCCATTATTCTTCAGTGTTCCAATGCTTGATTAGCTCCTGAGGGCGAGTCACACAAACACTACCTGGATTCCCACAAATGCATATTGCTATTGTATATTTGAACATCTACAGAAATATCTGGGGTACCAGGTATTTCTCAGAGTAGCAGAATTAGGTAGAATGGCAGAAACTTTGGAAATGCAACAAATGTCACAGAAAGAAATCATTTCTTATCAGATAAATAATGATATCGATTGTGCAGTCAATTTTCTAAGCAAAGGGCTGATTTTGTTACATAATTCTCATCTGAGGCTTTGTTAAATCGAGGGACTGTTTTCTTTGCCACCTTCTCTATGCTCTGGATGTTAATCTTAACCCTCATTTTACACAATCCATAGTAAGTCTTTGGAAACAAGATGACTAATACTAAAGACTGTGAAGGGAAGATTTCCCTTTTAACCAGAGGAAGCATGTTTATACTGGAATAGTCCCTCAAATCTGACTCTTGATGAATTTGGGCATGAGTAACTAGTGCCTTCTGTTGTCCAAAATTTCCTGACTTATGTAGAATATATGTGCTAAGGGATGTATGATTTAAATGTGCAGAAAAAGACTATTACTATTATGAATTCCATTAAGACAGGATACTTTGAATTCCAAGTCTGCCATAATCTTGGCTTTCATCTCTTGGAAAATACCTAACTACTCTAAACAAGTTGTTTCATCTTTAAGTTCATGATTCCTCTCTGAAGAGCAATTTTAATCATTTAGGATTATTTCCAAGTAGAAGTTAATATTTGTATTATAAAGAAAATTCATTTACCCCAAAGGATGAACTAGCTATGTGATTTTTTAAAGTGCTTTCAGTATACTGTAATATCTGAATTATCTTATAAGAGTGTTTAAGGTTTGACAGTATGTTGCTTAGTATCTGGATACATTGTTCTTTTCTCATTCTTTATTTCCAGTTACTGTATCATGTTCTTCCAGCATTAGAATCAACGGAGTTTTCCTAGCAAAAAAGTGTTATCTTCAAGGGCTTGTTTTCAGTCCTGGGGGATAATGCAGGTAGAATGGTTAGTAAGAGTCAAGTTTTTCAGGTCACTTGCACATTTTCTTGCCTCATAATCATCAATAACTTAATAAAATTTTTCTTCTCCTTCCTCATTCATTTTTAATAGTCCCCACCCCAAAGCAAAGGACAACAATAAGACAATCCCTTCAAACAAGAAAACAACTTCTAAAATTCTAGGTTAGTTTGAGAATGTGTTTTTCAAACACTGGCACAACAATTTAGTAAGAAACTCATGCCAGCTAATTCAACCTTTCATCTGAAGATTGAGTACTATAAGGAATGCTTCCAGCACCTGTGGCAGATGGTCAGTGGAGGAGAAACTGTCCCAGTCAGCATCTCTCCATTTTTAAATCCCCACATACAAGGCACAGATGGCAGTGGGAGTGATACTCAAAGCAGCAAGGGCTCTGAAAACAGACATCAGTTGACCAGAGATCTGCTATTAAAGATATGCTTGCCTTGTTTGTAAAAGAGCCAAAATTCAAACTCTATCATGTATAGTCAGAACACAGAGTAAAGAAGAGTATAAAGTCTAAATGTGCACTGGGAAAAAAAGGTGTTATAGACACAATTATCTTATTAATACACAATACCAAGATGCTTTAATAGTTTAATATTTTAATCTCTATTGTAACATATAGAAAATTTATCTTGAGTAATATAAAGAAATGCTGATTCTTAAGTATCTCCTCCCTTCTTTGAATCTGGTTTCAAGAATCCTTGCAGGTAAAAGGGAAATAGAAGTTTTTCCATATTACCCACCTCCAAACTTCTTTTTTATCAATTGAAGATCACACAGAATGGTGTAATTATGTAAGCATATTGTACTTATTCTGCCAACAATTGTTAGAATTGGCTACTGACATTTAAAATCTAGGAAATGTCTACCTGAAAATGCATTTCTGGTAATTGTATTCCATTTGGCATTAACCTGCTTGCTGGCTGGCTGTGACCCCAGTGGAGGTGCATTCCTTCTGCAGTTTGCCGTAACATTAGACCCTTTCTGTTGTCCTACACCTGGGCTGCATCACTCATGAACATCACCTGCTTGGACACTAGTAGAATTCATCTGAAACACAGAACTCTCCAACCTTGACATGTTTCAGATCATCTGGAATGTTTTGAAACAGGTTGTTCTGCCAGATCCTGTTTCCCATGCACACATTTCATTTGGGGGCTCAAATACTTGGATTTCTAAAAAGATACTAGCTTTTCTTCTTTCTTTCCCTCTCTCTGTTTCTATTGCATATCTCCAAAATTAGATGATGGCATTTTTAGTTGATCTTCCTTAATCCCAAATAAGTACAGCTTAATTATTTATTCATATATCAAATAGAGTAATATCCTAGGCTCTGGAGCTACAGAGCTTATAACAGAATTCTGGCATCTCTGTTAAAAGTTGCACTATCTTGGGGATGAAATGGTCCCACCTAAAATCATTGTTGTCAAAGTTACACAAGTAGTTGTAGTAAAATCCTTAGAAGCATGCTGTTGTATAGTCAGCATAATAGAAATATATGTATTGATATTCCATTAATACATACACATCACAATATACTTTAATAGCTTATTACTGCTTTGTAATACCAATATATAACTTTATTTAACTGATTGTCTATATATTGCTGTTTATTTTATTGCTATATTAAAAAAGCAAGTCAACATGATTAGTCTTTTACATCTTACAAAGACAAATATGTCTGTACAATTGTTCTATGATTTTTTAGGGTAAGTCTTAAAAGAAGTAAATATATTTTTCAAAGTATATTGGAATGAACCTAAAACCTCACACAGTCTAAGTAAGTGTTCCACCACTGAGATATACCACCAGCATTTTTTAAAATAATTTTACTTTGAGATAAGTTGTTGCTACATTACACAAGTAGGACTTGACTTTGCAGTCCTCCTTCCCTCAGCCTCATGATTAGCAGAGATTACAGGCATGCACAAAAAAATGAGTATCTATATTATAATTGTGCACACTCCACTATATAAAAAACAGATTGTAATCCCAACAAAATAAGTAAATGAAGTTATTTGTATATTTGGAAGTGTATTACTCATCTTTCTGTCAATGTGACCAAAATACATGATAACAACAATGGAGAGGAGAGAAAGTTTATTTCATTTCACACTTTGACAGATTTAGATCACGAGTGGCTGAATCCATTGCTCTGGGCCCAAAATGAGGCAGAGCATAGTGGTGGAAAGCGTGGTGGAGGAACTCTGCTGGACTCATGGCAGCCAGGAGGCAAAAAAGAAAGGGGTGGAAGAGGATAAAGGGAAGAAGAACCACTACAGGGCATATACCGAGTCACCCACCTCCTCCATTCATTTCCCACCTGCTATAGTTCTCACCCATCTGCAAGTTGAAACTAGGATGGACTAAATGTGTTACATCTCTCACAAATTCAATAATATCATGTATGAATATTCTTTCATTAATATAAGAACATTTGGGGGCATTGCATATCCAAACCATAATAAAGAAGCATAGTTGAGTATTTTAAAGGGCATTTTGTTTGATTTTCTATTCAGTTTCACAGTATGTGATAAATATAAGAACTAAATCCAAACACCATTTCATAAATATTATAAGCTCTCTGTATAATACTATATAGATAAACAGGCATATACATTTTTTACAAAGATATTTTATAAAGTAAATAGTATTATAACAAATATTCCATAGGATAATAGTTTCAGTATCTTAAAAGGGAACTTGAGGGCTGGGTTTGTAGTTCAGTGGTAGAGTGCTTGCCTAGTATATGTGAGGCACTGGGTACAATTAACAGCACCAAATATAAATAAATTAAATAAATGTTCATTGACAACTAAAAAAAATTTTAAAAGGGAACTTGATATGGTCTGTATTTTAAAAGATAGATAAAAATAGTGAAAAATACACATATACACACATAAATGGTAAAATAGAGTAAAAAGGCATTTAACTATGTGACTATTTTAAAATATATCCATATCAGTTGTAAGAAAGCAAATTAATTAATAATATTACTAGAGCTTAGTAAGATCTACACATTAACAAAATGAGTGATGATTCACAAAACATAAGCAAGTAACAATGCATAAGAAAAAGAAAATGTAACATTAAAAATATGAGAAAAAGTTTCTTGTGTTTCGGAGGAAAAATAGCTATATCTGATTTATGCAACTAGGAAATACATTAAATTGATAACAATAAATGAATGCCGGTAAGTAGAGTAGTAACATAGTTTTTATGGAACATGAATCATCAGAAACTATTAAAAAAATAAAAAAAATTTGAAAACATATGCCAAAAATGGTAAACAGTATGTCCTATAATTCTTTTTGTAGAAATATATTTTAAAAAGAATGTCTGAAATATCCAGAGATATTTATAATTTTATGGGAGAAAGATATTATATTTTAAAATCAACCTCTAATATAATGTTTTCAAAATGATAAAAATTCATGGAAAGTAATTGTATTTAAATAATAAATGGAACCTGGAAAATGTAAAAATAAACTTATAATGTTTTAGCTTATATTAAAAATAAAATTTACACTTTAGGGAAAAGTCTGAATAAAACACACACAAAAAAATGTTAGCAATAGCTATGTTTTGTTAGAGGGACTATTAGTAATGATTTGCATTTCTGTCTTTCCTATTATTGCAGAACAATAAACATGAAAGTTTATAGGTAACAGAAGACTTTCTTTTATCATTACACAGTAACTAGTGTTCTACAATAGGAAGCCCCTAGCAGTTTTTTGATTGCTTGTTTTCTCTCCTTGTGAAACAGTAAAAAATAATAAAGAATTGTTGGATTAGAAAAAGGGCATTGAAGGGAAGGAAGCAGAGCTGAGAATAGGAAATACAGTAGAATGAATCTGACATAACTTTCCTATGTTATATTTGAATACACAACCAGTATAACTCCACATGATGTACAACCACAAGAATAGGATCCTAAATTAGAATAAATTGTACTGCATGTATGCATAATGTTCAAAATTTACTTTACTATCATGTACATCTAAAAAGAACAAATAAAAAGAAAAAAATAATTGCTAGGCTTATGTTATACTTATATGATATAAACTAAGTATGTCATTTATTTGTAAGATCATGTGTTGTTTAACTTTATATGTGTGCTACTTTTGTTTCTTCACATAAACACTAAACTCTTTAACCTGAGATAAAAGGAGGTTAAGGATTTTTTCTACATCCACCCTTGGGTTAAATATGGTAGGGTTTGAAGGATAGGTTAAATCAGAATAGATATGGTGAAATCACACAAATTATATCTAGATAGATGGATTGATAGATAGATATATAGATAGAAATCTCCAATGTAAACTAATTCTCCAAATATATGACAAGTGTTAGAATTGTGCTTTTATATATATTTTCTTCTAACAAATTGCAAGGTAATTATTACCTTACCATGTAAAAAGGAATGAATCTTCACAGGTTAAATTGCTTTCTTAATGTATACATCTATTTAACCATTGGCTTGGAATCCAAATATCTTTCAAACATGCAAACTATGAGTATTGATGATTATGATCTAAAGTAACTGAGTTGGTGACTACAGGAGCAGCATATAGCTATAAAATATGTTAAATTCTGAAGTGATGGCACTGGAAATGGGGAAGAAAAGAAATGGAAATTCTATGAGACACACTGAAGTGATATTCAATCATGAGACACATTATTTTTTCTCAGAAATCTCAATTTCAGTAAATGAAACTGTCATATTTATTCACTCCAAATAGAATATTAAACAAACACATAAACCATAAAAATTCAAAAAGTCTGTCCTCATTTATTTTATTTGATAACTCATATGTTCTAACAGAAAATCTTAATATTCTATTTCCAAACTACTGGCTAATCTTATTATGTGAGTCACAAATGTACTTGACAAAGACTTGAGTAGCTAAATTTTGGATTACATTATGCACCATGACATTATGTCAAATGAGGAATATATTCATGCAGTAAATGCATCCAAATATCTCAGTTTTGCCTAAAAAACACTATGTCCCCTTAAAATCTCCCTATGCACATTACTCTATAATATATATTTAAGTTTTTAATTTTGTAGTAGAAAGCATCATGTGCATTGTAGAACTTGATGTGTGTATCCCTAAGCTTAGATTTCATAACTTAGTCTCTGTCATTACATTTCAACATGATTGACAAATTTCTAATTTTGGAGCCTTCAGTTTCTTGCTTTCTTCACTGACTATTACAAATTTTTAGAAGATAATTTGACATTGTGTGAATGTAGGGAAGTCTTTGGCTGTAAAGAACAAGGCATTGAAATATCACAAATCTGAGACTGATTCTAAGGGTAGGATGATGGGTTCTGTGTGCCTGGACATGTGTACAACCAGATGTTCTCATCTGCTTATTCATCAGCTTGGTCTTTACAACAAATTTCCATGGACTGGATGACTTAACATAAATGCTTTATGTATAACATCACCATGTCAAGATAGTTTGGTTCTGATGCGGACCTTTTTCTTGCTTTGAAGATGAGTGTTACTCTAGTGTCTTCAAAGGGCCTTTCTTCTTTGGTCCATGGAGAGAGAGAAAGCCCTGGTCTCTTTCTCTTTTCAGGATACCAACATTATTGGGTTAGGATTTCATTTTTCATCACTTACATTACTCTTAATTGCCTCCATAAAGACTTTCATTAAACAAAGTGTCCCATTGAGTTTCCAAGCTTTAATATAAGAATTTATATTCAGTACACACTAAATTTCAAATGCAAAATCATAGTAGTATGTTTTCAATATAGATTGGACATTTTGGACCTCTACCATTCCAGACTTATAATTGGAAAAATTCAGAAGGTCAGAGATCATATCACCTGAGATGCCAATACATCTAGGATTTTTGCATGGTTTCCATCTCCATATCCTCTATGGACTCATTCAGGATTCTTAACACTGGTCTCTGTAGATCTTAAAAATTGTCATTGGTTTCTCCCTGAAGATAAAATGGTTTTGTAAATATTGAGTGTTCAACAGGATCTAACTCCTCCTGTTTGTTTTTGTACCCCACAAATGCTGCCCATACTCAAATATCACATTTACACATTTAGCTATTAGTTGATTATGTCCTTGGCCAAGCCTGTACTTTCTGATTTCGTTAATTCCACAGTGAACTTCTCTCTCACTCAGTTCTCAGAATGACTATTTCTTATTATATTTTTGCTAGTTTATATGGTTTTGTTCTCTCATATTAAAATGTGTGAATCTATAACATCTGGTTTATTAATTTTTATTGTGTATGCTTATTGTAGAAAGTCTAACATATAATAGATATTCAACAAATAGTTAAATGAATGAATGGAAAATGGATTATTTAGCAAGTGGATCCAATAGTATTTGATAATTAATTTGATGCAGTGAATAATTAAGTAGCTTAAAAATAGTCTAATTCATTTAGACTCTTAAGTTTAAATGAATTTAGCCCTAATGAAGATTGCTGAGGAAACTTGAGAGAATTAAGTATAATATTTTTTCACTGGAAATTTTTAGAAGATAGGCATGGATTGGTGAAGTGGGTAGAAGCTTTATAAAACATAAGCAAGACAGAATTTATCTTAGTCAAGATTTCTTTGTTAAAATCCTCTAGTAATTAAGTAAAGTCCACTTATTATTTTGTCCCAGGCATTCAATTAAGCAATCTGATAATAATTGCATTGTCTCAGAATGATATTGATTTTAATTATACAATCTCATAATGATTATTGGTTTTGTAGTTCTTGCCAAGATAAGGAAAAGAGAGTTCATAAGGATAAAATAATTGTTCCAGGTTTGAGATCTGGAATGGGTAATACAACTTTAAGGTCCTTCTGGCAAAATATTTTGTGGTCTTCAACTCTATGCTACTCTGGCAGGAGGAGAGGGACTGAATAAGATAATAAGGTTAATCCAGAAGTGTTACTTTCTAGTATTAAAATAATAGGAATACACTTTAGAATTTTCAAAGTTCTCCTGAATTATCTTCTGTGATCCTCATAACATCTCTGTTAGATAAAGGGTTATTGTGGCTATGGTAAAGATCCAGAATCCAACTCTTTTATTCTAGTTCCTCTACCTGTCACCACTGCTGATTAAAAAAAAAATTACAGACTTTAAATGAACGTGGCTTCTGTTGAGATTTACAGCTCTGGCATTCCCTGTTTACTTGAAATACATTAATATAAAAATGGGAGTATCCTTTTGACACAAAGAGTGATACTAGAGAAAGTATATATCAGAATCACCATGGGAACATGAACATATTTATATCCATCAAATCTATGCTAAATAATCCTATAAAAATTTTTGAAGCTGGGCATTGTGACACATGCCTATAATCCCAGAGGTTAGGTTTGCTGAGGTAGGGGGGGTTGCAGGTTCAAAACCAGCATCAGCAACTTAGCAAGGCTGTAAGCAACCTATGAGAACCTATATCAAAACTAAAAAAGAATCAAAAAGGCTGGTTTCATATCCCTGGGTTCAATCTTTGGTACTAAAAAAAAATTAAGATGTGAAAAACCTCAGAAGTGTAAAAATTGAGATTTTCAAGGAGTCTAATCTTTAGAAGTAATTGTGAAGATTTGTGATAGGCTTATTTTGTTGTTGTTCTGTGCTCCCCTTTTGAGTTCCATATACTACTTGACATTTGACATTGTCTTTAAAATCAAAATGAGTCAGTGGAATGACCAAAGGAAAACATAAACACACACACACACACACACACACACACACACACACGCACACACACCTTCTCAATTGTAAGTTTTTTTCCCAATTTTGATACCTAATTTTGTCCTTGTTATTCATTTGCCCATTGACATGTCATTGCAAATGTAATGCTAACAGAAAGTAGAAAAAAGTTGAATTTTGTATTATTGAACGTGTGAGACTAATCAGATTACTATTTTGCATTAATTAAAAAGTTACTTGTTGAACACACTTCACGTTAAACAATGTGAATATGGTGGAAATACAAAGTTCAGTAAAAAGCAATCCATATCCTCAAGGGCCTTATCTTTTCCCTGAAACAAAATTCCACCAAAGTATAGGAGGTATTAGTAAAGTAATCTATTTGGGGTTCAGTTGGTACAAAAAATAGGTTAGAATTGCAGTGGGGAAAGTATTGAGAATAGAAAAAAATGACTTTAAAAGTATAATTAGTTATTTATATAATTAATACCCCACTTCTTAGAAATATGACTTTAGTATTTTATTGTATTATATATAGAATTGGCTATAATGGGCTTTATACATAATAAAGGTAGGGACAAAAAAAGGAGTTGAGGTGGCATAAGAGCTGGAAATCCTCAGAGAACTCTCTGCAGGTAACAGCGACAGGAATTTGTGACATGTCAAAGTTGGGGCAGAGGACAGAAACAAACAAACAAACAAAAAACAAATATAAAGAATCAAGCCACATAAGCAGAAGAAATCAGGCTCCAAACATCACTAAGTTGTAGAATTTGATTTGGGGAAGAAAGTTTCTTACCTCAAAATGCTATCACTTTGTAAGAGGGCTACGGTCTTCCAGGAAACTGAAACAGCATGGAGGTCCCCCAACTTCAACCCGGATTCTTATAATCAAGTCAGAAAGTTTTCAGACAAATCTCTCAGAGTTATAGACATGTTTATTAGAAGGGATGGGGAATTGGGAAAGGACTTAGTCTTAAGGGAGAGTGTGGGCCCTCTCAGAGTAGAGAACAACAGCATGTCTCTCCTGAACTTATTTTATGGGGGCTCCCAGAGAGGTTTTCAGACAGTATCACCCAGGACCACCTCTTCATTTTTTGACTGACAGTAGAATGATATTAGACTTTCAAGTCCCCAGGGCCATGATTACTCTAGGTCACCTTGACCAATTTTGACCAGTTCTACTTGGAACCTTTTCTTACAGATTTCATGATGAAGGTGTGTTACCTCCCTGAGTTCCAGGATCTGACCTATGTTGAGATCACAAAAGTCCTCCCCTTCTGTGAAAACTATGTTCTTCTTCTTGACATTATTTTAGGCCTCTTTTTTTTCCTGAAGATTACAGGTAGTTTGTTGAAGAATGTGATAGATCCTATTCACGTAAATCAGGCAGGACTACAGATAAATTGATTCTTAGAAAAGAAAGTATGTGGGAGTCAGGAGAGTGGGCTCATTTTGTAGAATTACTGCTTTAACCTCATGTTGCCCCTGCCTCTTGCTTTCTGTCTTCTATCAATGTAAGAAGCAAGTTGGGAGTGAAAAGCTACAATTTTATGGAAAGAATAATGTTTACATTTTAATCACTAACTCCACTTTGCTGCCACTGAAGAGGCACTAATGAAGAATGTCTTGTCTTCACTCGAGTTCAGAACTAATATTGAGCCAAAAGAAGAATCAGTAGATAGAGTGTGACATATCAGGCACAAGAGGAGGGTGTAAGTATAAAATCACTTCACAATTTTAAACTCCAAGATTAGGCAGAATCATCATCCCAGACCCATGATAAACAGGGATATACTCTTTATTTGGGATCTTTTTTCTCAAAGGAAACATAAAAATAAATTTTTAGTACACTTTATACAGTTGTTTGCCCCTAAATATATCAGTTAGATAAATCATGCACCCTTCCCATGTGCAATAATGGCTAGGGGGATGATCAGAGAAAATTTCCAATATGGCAGAGTATATCTAATTTCTATGCAATCACTTTACTTTATAATATCACTTTATCTTTAAGGAACAGAATATTTAACCAAAAATATCCTTCAGCTATCCTTTGATCCTTCAGATTGTTGATTATCTCTCTAAATCTTTGTTTCTCTTGGTTTAACATGCAGAATAATTCTAAGAGAGTTGTTACAACTTTAAGTCTTCATAAAACAAATCCATAAATCTGAAGAAATACATGTTATCTTTTTTTGTGTACTCTATTTAAAATATGTTAATATAATCTTTCCCAGAATACCTTGTGAGATGTATTCTAATGTCTCAAGTTCATCCTCCTAATTTCAAATAACAGGGACTGGAGTTACCACAGATGATGGAGACCCAACAAATTATCCATTGGGGCTGTTGGGAAAAACATGCCTTCTGAGCTCAGTGTTATTCTCTGTCCATTTATTAAAAGTAAAGAAAACTTTAATGTTCTTGTGGAAAAGAAGGTAAAGTTTGAAATAATTTTTATCAAATAATCTTTTCCTCTCTACCTCATCTAACTTCTTATATTAAAGATTCAAGCTTTTGAACTGACTGCAATACAATTAATTTATGGACAGAGTCAAATGCTAAATTCATTGACTATTTTTTATGAGAATACTAATATAATTCCACTTTAGTTTATGATGAATTATTCCAAAATAAATGAAAACTGAAATATTATCAAAATCAATTTAACTAACTAAACAAATCGAATCTGTTTTGCCAAGTAATGTTGCCTATACAAAATTTAATTATTTGATCATTTTTTTCCTTTAATGAACAACTATTTGTGTATTGTTCTTCAGGCAGTCAAATGAAATGAACATCAACTATAAAATATACTTATTTGTAATAAGTCAAAATAAAGATGCATATCTGAAATTCTGTATATTCTACATATGCAATTAGAAGAAACCCCACACACATTAGAGTGAAATGAAACACACCTAAGTTATTAACACTGTAATATTATGCTGAATTATAATACTCCACAAAAATGTTTGTTCTCCCTACCTCCCACCTTCAAGTATACACACACACACACACACACACACACACACACACACACACACAAAGAATTTTGATTTAAACAATAAACAAAGCTTCTGTACTATGTGGTTATTTTAATTGGTATGTTTTAAACAGGATATTGTAAATGTTCAGAATACCATGTGGTTAGGTCATTACCACAGGTCTGTGATTCTTAATTATCCATATGAAGGCCAAATGAATCAGTAGTCAAATGGGGGCAATTATCACATTTAGAGAAGAACATGACTCTCTGGATGGAGTTTTCTGTAAGGGTCATTTGCTATTACAAAGTCAGCAGTAGAGCATTTCAATACAAAGGAGAATTGAATCATGCAATATAAGCCAAATGCCATCAGCTTGGGGGATGGAGACAACATGGTAGAGAGTCACATTTTTTTTAAAGTTTATTTTGGCAGTTTTCAGGATATAGAAAATATGGAACTTGTAATCAGAATAAAAATAATTTTATTCTTAAAAGCTCACTTTTGGGAACAAAAGTTACTGGTGCTATAGAATCCACATCTATCCATGATTCTATTAGGCTATAGAAAATGAAGAAGGCTTATTAGGGCTGCCAATTGTAAATTGTTCTCTTTTTCATCTTGGTACACAAAATATATAAATACTGAGAAGATTTTCCCTTCTTGAGCAAATGTAAATATACAGCTCACATGTCCCAAATATCCAGGTGAATAAACTCTCTGGCAATTGACATAGGTGAATACAGTGAGAAATCAAAGAGAAATATAGGTGTTTTCTCCTAATAATTATGCATTGCTATTAATCAAGAGTAATGACTTTTAGCAGCACTGTCTTGTAGCAGTTACAGAAATTAGAGATATAATTGATTCCTTGAGGCTTTAGATGTCCACAAATTTCTCATGTGTTAGTATATTAAATGCCCAAATACAGGCAGTGACAATTCTTTTTTTTTTTTTTTTGTTATATGACCCAGCAGTGGTTTGAATTGAGAAGCAAGTAAAATGCCTGGGAATGGCCCAAGATTCATGTTTTTAAATGCCACTTTTTTCCTTGAAAGAGCTGAACTTTTTTAAACAACCACCAGACAGACACTGTTTGGTTAATCTTATGCCATGTAAAGGACCCAAATCAAATCCACTTATTAGCTGTCCTTAATGGATTTTGCATTACTCACTCAAGGTCAAACCACTTACAAATGGCAGACCTGGGATTAAAACCTCTTGTTTCAAACCTTCCCTTATACTTAAAGAATTTTGACATAACTTTGACATAATGTCTTTTGAGTGCTTCACATATGCTAAGGAATTATAGATTATTACACATTGGATTAATTCAGCTAACTTCACTACAATAATAAGAAAAATATATTAATCTTATCTTTAGAGAAATCTGGAGTGATTATAGTCACTTTCAAAGATGGTAAGGTGTAGGGCATGACTTGCTGCCCGCTTCCCAGTATGGGGCTGCACATGTGGCTGGGATGGCTCCTGGCTATCAGCCAGGAGGGGGTGCTGTGGGTGGTGGTGGAAAACTCGGAATACCTCCAGGATAGGTCCCCGGACTATTCCGCCCCCCTGGACAGCTTGTGCTTTCCCTTACAGACTATGGGATGGGTTGACACCTGAACTTGCTCCACCCCTCTGACCTTTATCCTGATTGGCTCCTGTGCAGTATATAAGCTGCGTGTACTTTCTCAATAAATGAGATCTAGCATCTCCCTGGCTCCTCTGATTGTCCTCTTGTGAGTGAGGGCTGGGTGCAGGCTGGGTGACCTTTACCTTTCTTGGCTTGTCCTGGTCGGGGCATGCTTTCCCTGGCTTCTCTCGCTGGTCAAGAGGAAAGGGGTGGGGTGGGAGGTGGGGGGTGTAAAAACCCCAACAGTAAGGTATGTAATTGTACAACCAGAGTGAGATTTTTTTAAATATCAACTCCATGCATATTTTACAATCTGCCTTCTAGCAATTATGTCCTGTTACTTCTCCACAATTCTGCCTACTCTATTGAACTTTCCTGATACTCAGTGTTTTTGCTAAAATAGGTAGAAAGAGTTCTTCTATAACATAATTCAAGAAAAGGTAAACAAAATAATTCATTATTTTATTCACAGTACTAATAATTAAAACTCTATAAAGCACTATGGAAAAAGGCTTTGATTAGATCACATGGTTATAGGAAACAGGGACACTAAAATAATTATAATCTAAATATAAATGTATTCATTATAACTAGGAACAATTGAAACTCACCATTAAAGCACTAACAGGGAGCATTTATACCAAAAAATATTTGAGATGAGATTCAGTAATAGGAAATTATACAATACAGACAAGGGAAAGGAGGGAGACATTGGAAAAAGAAAGAGATTATGAATACAAAATTTGGAGTAATTTGGAATCAGTGTGGTAAGCAGTGCATGAAAATAAGGCAAAGCTAGTTGCTAATAAAAGAAAGAAAATTGTTATAATATTTGATAAAGTTTATTTTTTACTCATGTAATCAGTCATTTCTTTTTCTGATCATCTCTTTGGTATGTATTTCCTGAGCTCTTTCTAGAAGATGAAACAATATGACAAATCTTGGAGTAGTCATGAATGCTATGATGATTTATTGGGATGAGGGAGAGGAAGACTTTTCATGTGTACAGGGAAATGTCCAGTTCAGAGCATCTTAGAGGGGACCTACGAACATGTTCCTGTGCATTAATGTCTCTCATTTTTAAAAAATTAATTGGCTATTTTTATGGTAGTTTTAGATTTACCTAAGAATTCAGCTGATGGTATACAGAGTGCCCATGCATCCCCTCTCTACCACTCTTCACCCAAACAGTTACCTTATTAGCAAGACTGCATTAATGTAATACATTTATCTGTAACTGGTGAACAACAGTGATACATTATAGTTAATGAAAGTCCATAGTGTTTAGTAGAATATATGAGTTTTATTCTATACCTCTAGATCATGTATCCACAAAATTTTGTGGAGTCTTACAGCCCACCTCCCAAAACTGCTGTGCTTCACCAATATATTCTCATCTTTCTTGACCCCAGAAAATACAGATTTTTTTATATCACTATATTTTATTTTTCTGGAATTTTATAGTTTCAATCATAGTATACATTCCTTACATAATAACTTCTTTTACTTAGCAATGTACATTTAAGATACCACCACCCATTGTTTCTTGATTATGTAATTAATAAATTTTCTATCTAATTGTCTGGATGTACCACAATTTATTTAACCACTCATCTGGTGGCAGAAACTTGGCTTCTTTCAGTTTTGACAACTATGAATGAAGCTGTGATGAAAATTCAAGTGCAGGTTTGCATGTTGACATAAGAGTATGATAGTTGCAACAATAGTAAAAACTATATTTACATTTATGAGAAACTTCCAAGTCTTTTCCAAACAGGTTGCAGCATTCTGAATATCAAGTAGCAGTGAATGAAAATTCCTGTTACTATCCATATTGATTAACAACTTTACTGTCCATTTTGGGATTTTACATAAAAATATGCATGCAGTGATAGCTCATGTTTGTTTTAATTTTTGACTCTCTATTGACATATAATGAGGACTGTGTATTAATTGGTTATTAGTCATTTATATAGTCTTTGCTAAGACGCTCATTTTAAAGTTGAGTTGTTTGCTTTATAAGTCATGTGTTATTTGTATATATGGATAACAGTCTATTATCAGATATGTGTTTTGCCCAGTTGGGGTATTTTTTTTCTTACTATTAACAGTATTATTTTGCAGAGAGGGTATAAAAGGGATTTTCCTGAACCCCACATTACCCCCTTTACTTTTCCTTTCATTGGTATTCCTTTTTATATTACCTACAAATTCATCACTGAACCCTAGGTCTGTTAGATTTTTTTTCCTGTGCATGCTATCTTTTAGAAGTCTCATAGATTTGCAGTTTATATTTGGGTATGTTACTCATGTTGTGGTGATTACTGTGAACAATGTAAAGATTGTGCCTAGACTGCTTTCTTATCTAGATATGCAGATGTTCCAGCACATGTTTAAAAATCAAACAAAAAAATGATTATTCTTTCTACATTTAACTGGCTTGGTGCCTTTGTCTTGACATATATATATATATATGTATTTATTTCTAGACATTCTGTTCTGCTTACTGATCTGCTAATTTTTTGCAAATAGCATCCTGTCTTGAATATTGTAGATTTAAAATGAACCTTTGTTGAATCTTTAGTATTTTCTACATGAATAATTATGGTGCTTGTAACAATTTGTTGCTGTTGTTGTTTTTGTCCATCCTAGTCTGTATACTTTTATATTTCCTTTTCTTTATTTATTGCATTTTCCTTTTCAATTTAATGTTGAGAGGAATTATTAGCATAAGCATTTTCTTTTTCCACTGAGGATGATATTAAGGATAGATTTCTGATGGTATTCTTTATCAAGTTGGGAAGCACCCTGTTAATCTCAGGTCACTGAGTGTTTTTATTATGATGAGTATTGGTTTTTTATAACTATGTTTTCTGTACCTATTGATATAATCTTATTTTTTTCTTCTTTAGCCTATTGATATGATAGATTACATCAATTAAATTTTGCATTTAAATGAGCTTTAAATAGCTGTAATACATCCTACTTGGCTGTGATGTGCATTATCTTTCAAAATTTGGGGGGCTAAGGTGGTTTTGTGAATTTTTGCATCTATGTTTACATAGAAAATGGGCCATAATTTTTGTTTGATATTGATTATAGAATGACAGTAGATTCATAGAGTGACTTAGAAAGTGCCTTCTTATGTTGCTATTTTCCGAAATTCATCATATTGTTGGAGATTAATGTCATTTATTACATCTAGTATTCACCAGTGAAATCATCTGGAATTGGTGATTTTACATTGGAAAGCCATTTCAATATCTTTAGTAGCACGTATAGGAATATGCAAACTGATTCCTATAGTGACCTAATTTTTAAAGAATATTGCCATTTTACTTTTCCAGACCTCTTTCTCTAATGTACACTTGCACATTCTAATCCATTATGTGGAATTGGAAGGAACTGGGAAATTTTCAATCTCAATTAAGAGAAATGGAACTTGATAGAATGGATAAAATGGGGTATGGCTATTGGTTAATTCATCATTCAGTGAAGTTATCAGTGGCTGTCCATAGTATGGATGATTTCCCTGATTACTCAGCTCCACAATAAGTCAAGAAACTTGGCCTCCTGGTTCTACTGAAATGTGGGTATTGAGGGGAAACACGATTTTGTATATAACCTGTAGGAAATGTTTCTCACATTGAGCTGTGCATAATGAAAGGGAAGGATTAATTCCACAATGAAGATATGTAAAAACTGAAGTTCTACTAATTTGAAAAGTACAGTACTATAGTATATAAAGTAGTTTAGACACTATTTTTAAGGGAATAATATAGAATTGATTTCTCTGAATCCTTATGATTGGAGCATCTCTTTGTAGAACTACTGCAGCAACCATATAATTGCAATCATAAAACCCGATCATAAATTTCTTATCACAACTAACAATCCTAAATGAATATCAATCGTGTTAATTGAAAGCTTAAATTATAGAAATAATATTATATAATTGCTTAATATAGAGAGACTCTCAACAAGTATAAAGAAATGATATAGAAAATGAATGTGTACAATGGTATCAGTCTTATGAAAATATTATCAACTAATGTTGGAGTATATTATATTTTAAAATGTGTTATAAATGATTTTTCCATGGATAAAATAAATTTGTACAGACTTTTGTGCTGATGTCTTCATAGTTTTTACTTATTTATAGAAAAAGCTCAGTAATGCTTATAAAAGAGTCAGATTTCATAATCCCTGGACCTGTGGCTGATTTGGAGGCTATGTATGAGATTCACACATACTGAAAACTATGTCTTCCTTGGCTTAGAAACTTATTTTACTGAGTTTTTTTCAAGTATAGTCATAATTTATGTGTTTGGTCATTCTTTAACTATAGTAGTAATAGCTATCTGAAGTTAATTTTTATTTCTATCTTGTGCTATATTTTTTTAAGAGAGAATGAGAGAGGGAGGGAGGGAGGGAGGGAGGGAGAGAGAGGGAGAGAGAGGGAGAGAGAGAGAGAGAGAGAGAGAGAGAGAGAGAGAGAGAGAGAATTTTTTTAATATTTATTTTTTAGTTTTCGGCAGACACAACATCTTTATTTGTATGTGGTGCTGAGGATCTAACCCGAGCCGCATGCATGCCAGGTGAGCACTCTACCACTTGAGCCACATTCCCAGCCCCTATCATGTGCTGCATTTTCTATCTTTTCATTTCAAATCTATATAGGGCATTTTTCGGTGAATGTCTTGTAAGGAACATATTCTTCATCATCCTTTTTTATCATGAATTTTCAAGCTCTCTAATATTTTGTTTAATTATTTTTATCAATGCTGGGGATTGAATTCAAGATTTTGCATTAGCTAGGCAAATGCTCTACCATTTGATGTCATTATCCTGCAGCAATTTGTTTAAAAACACCCTTCTATGTTCTCTTGTTGACTACTTCTTTAAAATTTCTTTTTTTTTTTTTTTTTTTGGTATCACCAAAAAATTTTCTTCTGCTTTACTTTAGTGTTTCTCTTTCACATTTTTTTAATTGACTGATATGACAGTGACATTTAATTCAGCTACATCCTTCAGTTTACCTAGCCTCATGCCCTTGAATGCAATAGTGTTTAGACATTACTGAAATTCATTATTTTTGGAATATGAAAATTCCAGTTCTATGATAGTCACAACATCATATAATTTGATGTCTCCTAATCTGATCCCATAAGTACCTCCATCTTATTCCACAAACTATTCCAGTGTGACTTCTAGTGTCAGTTTTTTTATTAACAGCAGGAGTCTTTTGGACTTAGTTAATTTTTGGTATTTTTTTTATTTTCATTTTGAGACAGAAATCCAGATGTTTCTAAGAATTCTGATTGACAAAATGTTGATGAATTAGAGTACTTTTTTACATTAATTTCTCCTACCAAAAAAACTGGACAACAGCTTTTCAGTTCCTCTCTTTGATACTTCTAGTGAAATATCCTCATCCCTAAAATCTAATCTATATTTCTGTTACCCATGACATAAAATGCCAGGTTTCTGTTCTTGCAACTAAAAGGCTCAGGGTCACTCCCTTTAAACTGGGCTAATTGGGCTGCACGAAATAACCACACAAGAGACACAAATACCTTTTCCTTTGGGATCGCTGTGATATCTCCTCTGACCTTAAGAGTCCTCAGGAAGAGAGAGCAAGAGAGCATGCGCTGACCCCTTTTATTGAGGAGAAGCTATTCAAATGAGGCAAGGGGTCAAGTTTCAGGGAGCTGAATCTATCTTCATGATGTCCACTGTCAGCAGGTTGATTGACATATGGGTAGGCCACACCCAAGGGCACAGTAAGAGAAGGGGACACATACAAGGCATTTCCATGGAAGATTCTATCATAAACAGGGCAAGGGGTTATATTACAAAGGAACAGGTGAGCATAGCTTCTCCCCTGGGGCTGTAGCAAGACACACCTATGAACAAGACACAGATTATCAAACCCAAGAAGGGTGGGGATAGCTCTGCCACATTTCTGTGACTGAGCCCCTCAGCACCCAGCCTGGGAGTGTGACTCAGTCACTTGTAAGGTTGGTCTCCCACAATAAAATAGTAAAAATTTCTAATTACATAAAAATAGTAGCTTCTGGATCACTGGTATTTTTGTTGAATATTTTATTGTATAACACTTTAAAAAACTTTTTTTTTCAGTTGTAGATGAACACACTATCTTTATTTTTATTTATTTTTTTTATGTGGTGCTGAGAATCAAACCCAGGGCCTCACACAGGCAAGACAAGTACTCTACCACTGAGCTACAACACCAGCTCCCTAATATAGCTTTTGTGCCTTTCTTTTTATGGTGAAAATTGTGTACATACTATAACTTACATATAGGGGTAAAATTTATATTATCATCTATTCCTAGAAGAACATTACAAGTCAATAGGGTGTCATATCTTTATAATAAACGTTGGCTAATTGCTTTATAATTTGGTTGAGTTTCTAATTTGTAGCTCTACAAAAACTGTGTGAATTCCCATTTTTGTTCATGCTTAGAAATCTTGTTATTTCTATACCTTTAAAGATTATCATTCCAATCATCTGGCCACTTATTTTGTGTATTTTTTTCTCATTTAATAATTGTGTACTTTATTTTAACATCATGATTGATAAAACCATAGACCTTCAAATTATTTATAGCTACAACCCATTAGTAACTTAAGATTCCCACTTCCAAGGACACTAATTCAAATATTCTACCTCATTTCTTTCTGAAACACAACTCAAACACTATTGAATTCTTCTGGTATCAATAATCCAACAAACCTATGATCTTTTATCTTACTTCATTGTCCACAATGCCCCAGTTTTTGCACAGATCTGATTATATGCTTCAATATTATAATCACTTTGTTGTACATGCTTTGTTTCTTCTCTTGTTATATTGTACTGTATTGAAAGATACCCAAACCTGATTATTTTCAACATTTCACCTGCTTTACCTGTTTCTAGTCAGCTTTATGATTGGTCACAATGAAGATTTTGAGGATGATTATTTTCAATCTAATTTCATAATCACCCAACTTGAGCTTCATCCAGAAACCTTCCATGTTTCTTTGGTTTGTTAATATATAACAAAAGGAAGGATTATTTAAGGTACTAATGAATCAAAATTTCTCTTTATATCTTTTGCATTTTGAAATCTATTACAATACATAGCTTTTATGACATAACACTTCTGTAATATTAATGACTTAAAATAATGAATTTCTCTCACTTCAAGATTCTTTGGGGTGAATAATAAATATTTTAAGCTTGGGTTCTCTCACTTCCCTTGTACCCAGACTTTCTATAAATAATGCCATAGTTTCGATGGATAATCAGAAATGACCTCATTCACATTCCTAGTCATCAGAAAGCTGAATAAAGCTGGGATACTTTATTTCTCTTCCTCATATCCTCTTAATACTTCTGCAGCCTAACTAGGATTGATTCATTATGATCTTAGGGTTTCATGTGGTTCAGTGATAATCCTCAAAAATTTAGCTCTTTCCAAGTCTCAGCTTGCATTGTATTTACATATTTCCAAAAATCATATACCTACCTATACTCAAGAGGTAGAAAAATAAACTCATCTCTTGAAGGGATAATAATGAATACCAATGTAAAAGGGCAGTGATTCAGAGGCAAGGTTTATTTATTATTCAGCTTTCAGGGGATCTACATTTTTCTTCATTTGATCCTGCACCATTTTTAATGCATAGCTAAAATATGGAAGATTTTCAAAATTTTATCATTCCCAACTATCTACATGATATATATTTTCATATATTTATTTATTTTAAAATTTCTCAAGAATTTTCATACTTTTATTACAAAAGTCTTGCATATTATTTGTTGGATTTATCTCAAAATATGTAATATTTTAATACCTTATAAAAATACAGTGGAAAAATTAACTGCCAACCTAGATTGCTATATAAGAATATGTTTTCCATGTGTATAGACATCTAGATTGGCAGTTTGTATTTTTTATTGTATGTTTTGAAATACTTTAAAATTAATTTTAGAAGTAGGGCGAGATAGATCTTAGATAATGTGCTATGACCACAGAACAGATTGCAACACTGAATGGTTGAATGAAGACCTCCCATTACAAGAATGATTTTCTGAAATTAACATCAGTTAACATAAATGATGATCTATCTTCAAAATTCAGAAACTAGTATTTAACCAAAGACCAGGGCACCATGTCCAATCAATTAACATATAAAAGTGACTATCATAATAAGATAACTAGGTAAAAGAAGTCCTACACACTATTCTTAGTAGACTGCATTTTCAAAGGTACATCTTATAGATTTTGTTGGATTTCAACTACAACATGACATATTTTAATAAATTGTAAAGCAAATTTTGTTTGTATGCTTCATTTTAGAACATTATCTTACATAAGATATTCACTATATATTATAATATATA
Organism: Callospermophilus lateralis; assembly: GCF_048772815.1. Taxonomy (NCBI): domain Eukaryota; kingdom Metazoa; phylum Chordata; class Mammalia; order Rodentia; family Sciuridae; genus Callospermophilus; species Callospermophilus lateralis. The sequence goes on along the minus strand of NW_027512751.1, from coordinate 2,614,165 downwards.
AAGATTTTATCTAATATTGACATATGTACTTTTTGAACTAAGTTTTGAAATCTTAGATATGCATCCATGGTGGATTTGGAACTAGTAAATACTAAAATCACAAAGCAGCAAAGAGTGATGACGGTGAAGCTTGATAAATTATAATTTGGTTGGAATCAACTATACCCTTAGTGCAGAAAAGATAATCTAGGTATTAAGGCATTCAATAATGTTTATTTAAATGAATGAATGACTCAATTTTAAATTCATATGTGACTTATCTCCACTTTGGAAATCTTAGGCCAAAAATCACAAGATCTTATAAAGAGTCTAATGGAAAATGAGATATAGGACTTAATTAATTATGAAAAAAATGTAGTAGGCTATGCAAGCGTTTATTGTTATGTCAGCTTTACCTACTTTTTTTAGTCTGAATTTGTACTTTTGCAGGGGTTACCAGAGATTAAATTCAGGGACACTCAGCCACTGAGTCACATTCCTTGCCCTATTTTTTTTTTTAATTTAGAGACAAGGTCTCAGTGAGTTGCTTAGCACCTCGCTTTTTTCTAAGGCTGACTTTGAATTTGATCCTCCTGCCTCAGCCTCCTGGGCCACTGGGATTACAGGCATGCACCTCCATACCTGGATGCATACATCTATTGTTTATGAATTAGATATGTTTATTATATGAATGACTGCATTAACATGTCATTGTTTGTGCTGGAAAATAAATAATTTCCTTGTGTCATTTTAAGATGAAACAATTTGGGGCTGTGGTTGTAGGTCAGTTGTAGAGTGCTTGTCTAACATGTGTGAGGCACTGGGTTTCATCCTCAATACACATAAAAGATAAATTAATTAGCTAATTAAAAAAGATATTAAAAATACAATAACATTAAAACTGTCCTTAGCGAAACCTGAAATAGTGGTATGATTCACACAGTATTTCTCAACGTGAATTCCTGTTTCCCAATAGAAATAAAGAGCTGTGAATTATTTATGGCTAATATTGGGTATGGATCTTTGAGTTGTCAGTGAACAAGTTTCTGTGATTATCTAAGACTTAGAATGTGTGATATTTCTTTATGTATAACAACAACAAAAAATCACACATACCATGCACAATCATTATGTCTCAGTATTGAAGTTATATGAAAAGGTTGACATTCATTTGAAAACATTTTTTAAAGAAAAGAAAAGCATGCTGCTGGATGAACATAAATTCCTAATATTGTTGTTTATATGTGGGTATAGTGAAAAAATTACCAAGCATACAGTTATTTTTAGACTCCCATATCAGAAATATTTTTTACAATATATTTCTTATAAAATATATAATGAATAAAACACAGTACTCAAATACATGGATTCTGGATCTAAATAAATCTACATATAAAATTTTGTATCTACAATAGGCAAATTATGTGACTGCAAGGAAATGCCATCATCTTTACATATTTTTTGTCTCCTATAAAGTTTGGTAATTAATATTTCTGACTGCATGGACTTTTAAAAAATTATTTAAATCTTGAGACCCTGGCATATTTGTGAAGAATCAATGAGTACAAAGTACATAGCAAGCTCAACTGATAAATACTAGTTAATAATCACCAAACTCAGCTTAAATATTATGCACTTGATATTATTATTATGACTAAAAGATTTTATTTTGCCTCAAAAAATAAAATAAAATCTCTCTCCATGCCATAAATGTAAATGTTTTGTACATTGTGCAACAATATTTGTGTTCAATTTTCTGATGCATTAAGCCAAATCATATGTGTCTATTATTAAAGAAGAGGATGGATATCAGAGTACTTAGATTAGAAGCTCTGATGGTGATGCATGGATGCTATTATGATATCATATTCTGTGACCCTAATCAGGTTATTTAACATGTATTAACCTCATTTTCTAATTTACAAAATTGAAAATTTTGTATTTTGAAAGATAAAAACATGTTAATTGTGTTTAAATAACAATATAAAAAATAAATTTGCATAAAATAAAACTTAAGATGAGAAAAAGGAAAAAGTGAATTTGTAGAGATAGGGTATTGAATTTCTGTTTGCAAGTAGAGGAAAGACACTCCTCTCTAACCTCAGACTAGAACGAACATGCATTCACTTCATACAATTGGAAATGCTACAAACAGATGGCTTCTGTCTTCTATGGGAAGAAAGAGACACACACATCCATGTCAGAAAACTATTGGAATTTTCAATATTTTATGGTGTTTAAGCCACCTAAGTTGCAGTAATTTGTTATGGTAGCCCTAGAAAATTAATACAATAACACATTGATTTATAAAAAGAATTCACCAGGCTAATGATATTCCTTTTGACAAGCCGTGTGAGAACAAGGTATACACATACAGAAAAATTAACCTCAGTATTTATCTTGTACAACAAATAAAATTATTGAATTTATACAGAAACATAAAAGTAAAATAACAAAACATCCTAGAGGAGGAGGTTGTTTCTTTCCAAATTGGTATAAGGTAAGTTTTCTTAGGATATAAAAATCCTAAACTGGTAAAAGAATAAATAAAGCCTCATTGAAATTTAAAATTTCTGTTTTAAGTCAAAATTTGGGAAGATGATAAAGAAAGACATATAATTTGTAAAATGACTGAAACATCTCACTGTTTAGGACTAGTAACCTGCTCATCAAGATTAAGACAAAGGGGTTGGGGTTGTAGCTCAGTGGTAGAGAGCTTGTGTAGCATGGGTGAGGCACTGGGTTTGATTCTCAGCACCACATATAAATAAGTGAATCAAATAAAGGTCCATCAACATTTAAAAAAAAACTAAAAAAAAAAAAAAAGATTAAGTCAAAGACTCTCACCTCACAATGTCGACCAGCCCAAAGTATTCGTGTTGTTCCAAGCTTATAAATGAGAGTAGAAAACCCTATAACTAACCCCCTGTAAGTCTCTTATTTAAAAAGAATGTGCAGATTCTGTCAAGTTTCTTTCCTCTCAGTCCAATATCTCAGAAGAAAAAAAATTGGTATAAGAAATTATTTTAAATTTAATTTTATAGATGTTATATATGCTTTATGAATTATATATGAGATTGTATTTTTTATTCTGACATGTTGAAATGTTTTGCAGAAAATTATTATACATTTTCAGAAGGTATACCAGAACTAATGTTATGTAGTTAAAAAAGTATGTACAGAACAATGTAAAAATTTTGTGTTCAACTAGAGAATACATATATGCATGCTCACTCTACAAATTTTCCACCTTTTTATTAAAATTTTCAAAATAAAAAGTTGAAGAGATTTTCCCATCCAAAAGCTCTGTAGAAACACAGATTGGACTTTCTTTCTGGCTGTGAATACATTCTTAAAGATGTTAGTTAATCTGAGATTTCTGCAGCTGACTGCAAATCTTTCAGATTGATATATCAGCTTGAGAATCTAAAGTACACATCTGTTATATTCCACTAAAGAGCATTTCCAATTTACTTAAATTCTGATACTCATAAATCTGAAAATTTGCATTTTATATGAGCTGTTTTCTCTTATTCCCAGAATAGATCCTTTGGGATTAAAAAAAAAGCCCATGTATATAAGTAACATACATATCATTAACATATATATATATTTACAATTAAGCAAATTTTCTTCTAACATTTTGAATGAGAGAAGACATATCATATAATAAAGATAGATATTGTTGCTTTAATGAAGAAATTGTAGTTTAGAAACTTGAAAGTGACAGATCTCTCTGCTGAAATACTTCATAAAACTCATGAATCACTTCTTCGGTGCTTCCAAAGTCCTATTAAAATTTGAATAGGTGAAAAGGAAAAAAGTAGTTTCCATCCCAAACTGCAAAAAGGGATTAAACTGCATCACATTGACATCCAGATTTCAATCAGGAGAGTGGATGATATATTCAGAAGTGAGAGCTTACTTCCTTATGTTTAATTTAATATTTCTGTTTCTGTCATGTCAAAATCCAAAGAAAGCAAGAATCTGGTGTTGAAAGTGCTTAATGTGAACAAGATAATTACACAAAGGTTCAAATTGAAGCATAAATTTTGAGAGACATGCATGATTATATGTTTACTACTACTGAATTTTGGGGGGATTTTTAATGCCAAATAACTAAGATAATTATGAGGGTGATTTTTTTTTTTAGAGAGAGAGAGGTAAATAGAAGCAGAGAGAGAGAATTTTAATATTAATTTTTTTTTTAGTTATCGGGCCGGCACAACATCTTTGTTTGTATGTGGTGCTGAGGATCAAACCCGGGCCGAACCCATGCCAGGCAAGCACACTACCGCTTGAGCCACATCCCCAGCCCCATGATTTTTAATTTTTACAATTCATATCAATGCATTATCATGAATTTATGCTTTTACATAGAATTTTTATAAGCACAGTTATTTACATGTGCATATTTATAAATTTATGTTTGTCTATGTGTATGTATACATATATAAATGAATGTTTTTGTGGGTTTCATGTAGTAATGATATATGGTATATCTACTTTGTATATGCATGTATACACACTGTGTGTATACTTATGCTTGATTGTCTTTTTAATCATTATTTCATTGTGTCTTAACACAAGAGAACAGAAGTCATTTTAAGCATGTAAAATAGGACTTTGTTTACAAAGGTAGTTTCAAGCTAAGAAGTCACCAGGAGGGAATTCAGAGAAAAGCAACAGAGCTTCGGGTGTAGCTCAGTGGTGAAATGCTTGCTTAGCAAGTGGTAGGCCCTGGGTTCAATCCCCAGTAACCCAACAACAGCAACAGAGATAAGCCACAGTAGAAAGCCACTCCTATACGCTTGAAAGGAAATGGTAGAGTTACTGCTGCAATTTTAAAGATAAAATCAAGTCAGAGACAAAATTAGTACTGTTCTGACCATTCATAAAATTGAATTCAAATGTGTTTGCACGGACAATATGTTTCATTGAGTAAAATGAGGAAATGCTAAGACAGTACAGTGCTCTATTAGGATGGCATATGTGGAGGTGGATAATATTCCCTAATTATTCTGTTGGTACAACTGGCAGCCATTAGTTTGGTACCCATTTGGATGCTTGAAAAGGTACACAATGGGCAAAGAAAGGGTTTTACTGCTTTTTAGAATTATGTTAAGGTATCTTTTAAATTTTGGATTGGGAGTGTTGCATGAAATATGAACTCTGTTTTAAAGGAAATAAGAAAATAATTTAATTATTTAAATAATTTACTATGAGCCAAAAATGAGTGACTACACCCCAAAAATAACAGATTGAAGTTATTATCTGAGTAAAATTATCTAAGTATTGGATTTTTATAGTGATAGAATAAAGATAACCTTAGTACATAGACGAAATACAATGGTGGGTAATTTGTTGATGTGCTACAGGAAAGAGAAATCTCTTCTATAGATTTCAGACATTATCTTAAATCATTCTTAGCTTGAGGATTGGTGGTTGGAGGCCTGCTAAGCTCAGTAATATATTGTAAGACTATGCCGCAGTCTCTGGCTGGGCACAAATCACGTGAATAAAAAAAATAATTCGGATCCATTTTCTCATGAGCGCTCCTCATATATGAAATATGAACATATGCACACACAGACATACAACACAAAACACAAGAGTACAACACATAAGACAATAATAAAGGCCTTGTAGCTTTACCTAGGTGAAATCGCCATTGCAATGTTTTAAAACTCCATAGTCAAAAAAATAAAACTGATCAGAAAAACATTAACCTAGGTTTGTATGAGCTCAAAAAATAAAAATAGAACCTTATGATGTGGAAAAATGCAATAATAAAATAGATATTGAAAAAAGCATCCTGGTTAATCACTGTTGCAGATGTAAGAATGGCCAAGCTGGAGTTCTGGATATCAGCTGTTATGGATTTGAGTCAAATCATCTTCTTTTCGATCTGTAGAAATCGTTTTGGTTAGTCTTTCTGGAATCCAAATCGGTTGCTGTTCTCCCTGTGGAAACACAAACAAAACCCCGACTCCAGACAATCACTGAGTCAGGATCTTTCCATTGTCCTGTTAGAATATCTTTCCAAAGTACCTTGGGCTTATGAACATTTTTTGGATACATATGTCTTTCTGCAGCACCAAGTCCTGATGAATCCAAATTTTAAAAGTTTAGAGTAAAAAGGGTTATTTTAAGTTTATCTTTGGGGGATATATACCCCTTTCCAATTTATAAGATTAACTAGGCTTTGAATGACGCAATATTTCCTCTGTCATGAAGGCATCTTAACCAACTTCAAATTAACCTTCTAAAGCCTTCCAATTATCATCTATACTGTACTTTTAAATGTATTTTTCACCACGTACAGGTTCACTCTGGAGCCAGAGAAAAAAATCAACAGCAGCCAATGTAGATAATGAGTGGGAGGGGGGTAGTGAGTGTGGTGTTGAGGATGTAAAAAGTAAGCAAAGCTGAATTTTAGTTAAAACACTGAAAACAGGTTTTATTCCTGAAAGCCAGGGAAAGAATGGAGAGTCATTCTGATTTGTGCAGAGGAAACTTAAAGGAAGAAAAAATTATGCGGGAGGAAAAGAATCAGAGAAGTGAAAATTAGTAAAGATTGGTCCCTGCAAATGCAATTAGGCAAGTAATATCTGGTAGCTAGTAATTATCCAACTTAGAATTGTCTCCTCCCACAGACACTGGGAGACAGAGGTTCTTTTCTTCTTGATGACTGCATTTCAAAGGAATGGCTTTTAGGACCTTGAGAAAAATGGAAGGTACTCACACATCTCAAAGATGAAAAAGAGGATTCACAATTGAAAGCCCTTTTTATTAAAGGCTGGAAGAAAGGGAGGTTAGGAGTGACATCAGTGTTAGCTAGGACAAATGGTAGATACTTTTGACAGCCCTGAACTTTAGGACAGAAATTGAAAAGGGTTCTCCCAGGCACATAGCCCCCAGGCTATGAGAAGACTTGTTCAATTAGATTAAGTCTATTAAGAACAAAAGTTTACATCTGGCCATTTCCACCACTATGTGATCTAAGCTTCTCTGCATATGCAGCTATGTTGTGAATAAAGTGAATTCCATGACTGAGAGCCCAAAGTTAATCTACTCTCTTGTGGTAGTAGCACTGATGAAATTTCCTGATGGCTAAGGCGGTATTTAAAAACATGAGGATGATAATGATGTCAGAATTATGGCAGTGAGAGAAGCAAACACATGAATGTAAAGAGAAGTCACTCACCCATCACTAGGAAAAGGGCAACTTAATCAACTGTTCTTCAGGAAGTGATTCTGCACTGGTGTTTACCTGTGGCAAATGGTCAGACCCTAAGCTAGTGCAGTAGCCAGATCATGATCTTGAGAGAAGATCCATGTATTGTGCTATGGACATGCACAAAAATGATTCCATTAAGCAAGACACCACAATAGCTGTTGAAAACACTGATGAGAAATCATAAAATACATGGACTTTTCCCTCACATCAGTGAGATTCTAGCTGTGGATGCTCTAAGTGAGTATTCTCGTGGAGTTCAACTGCACTGACTGTTCACGCTCTGTGAACTACTGCCCCTATCTAGGACTCAAAACTCCTTTTTACCAAACTTTTGAGCTATCTCTTTTTAAAAGCCTTTGATAATAGAAGATGGTATTATTAACCATGCCCAATGTAGAAAGATATATTTATATGTCTTGAGCTGGTACTTTTCACATATAAAACAACCAGATGTATCACTTGAAATTTAAAGAGATTTCAAAATATGTTAAATTATCACTCTTTTCTTATTACTAGTAGGTTACTTTTAAAAATAAGTTAGTTTTAATAATCTTATTGCATGTGTTCATGGTTATGATTCTCATTATTTTAAGTGGATTAATAAAAATATTTAAAAATATATTAAATTTGATTTCTTAAAATATAGAGAAGTACCATCATAAACATTTAATCCAAGTTATTTGATACTTTGCTTTTCTACAAGTAATTAATTATTAAGTAATTCACTTTAAACTCATTCAATTTGTTTCTATTTTTCTTTCGTAGTGCTTATATTCTCCTGTTTGTTCACTACCTGTTCTTACCTTTCCATTTTCATTTTCATTGTTCACTTAGGGAGAAGGTATTCCTCCAGATCTCCCTGCTTAGTTTTCCATAGAGCAGCATTCCTCTATTTTTTTTTCTGGCCTCACATATTCTTTGTACCAGTGACTCTCCACCTAGTATAATTTGTCCCCTTTGAAGGAAAAATTTGACAATATTTGGAAATATTTTTCCTTTCCATTACCATTGGGTATGCTACTGAGATCAAGTTGGTAGAGGTCAGGGATTCTGTAAAATCCTATTTTTTCCAGGACAGTCTGTATAAACAATAAAATTTCTTGCTCAAAATGTCAGTAGTTTCTTTTCTACACTGAGATAAGACTGGGATTAATTTTCTTATCAGTAAAATTATACCTCTAGAATTACAAGTAATTGGGTTTAAAGAAATTTAAGAACAGTTTTTGCTTTATCTACAATCAGGTTTGTTTCTGTAGAAGTCATTCTTGATATCTCATCAAAGAACTATATTTACTAACTGTTGATATATATTTTCTTTGATTAAAAAAAAATTTTGATACTAAATTTTCATAGAAGCCATGTCAATAAGACAGAGCTATAATTAACTAATTGTCCCACATAAAAATTGTTTATGGTAATAGAGATTAATAAATCAAATTATTTATTTAAGGGTACAGAGTTTGAATTAACATCAAGTGCCAAGTCAAAGTGCACATTATATGCATTATATGAATTATAAAGCTATGTTTGACATTTGAAGGTCATATAAATGAGTCTTCAAAAAGTGGAGACTGCTTTATATATATATATATAATATGTGATTAAAAAGAATGTGATTTCTTCTACAGAAGTCTAAGGTTTAAAGGATAGGGGAGACTGTTGTATATTCAACTGCTTAATAGTATCTGTGACTATTTCCTGCTTCATTACATTCTTTTGAAACAGGTAATAAATGCAAAACCTTCTGTCAGAACCCAGCCCCCATTTTTAGTATAAATGTCATGCACTATGTAATACGAATTTTTTTTTACAGAGCTGAAAGCAGACTTTTTGTAATTTGAAATAAAGTGTTCCTCTCTGCCTTTTTTCTTCTCAAAGACACTCATCCTCTCTATTTTTATGATTTGAGCATGATGCAGCCTGTAAAACTCAGTTCATATATGCATGATAGCACATAAAAAAATTGTAAGAAAATCGTGGTCATCTTTGAAAAATGTCATATCAAAACTTGCTACCAAGCAGTATAGTGCTTATTTAGAAACTTCTCACATAGTGACTAAGGCAGCAACTGACCTGGTAGTTTCTGATTCTAAAGTGCTGGCACCTACATTGTGAATTCAATAATAGACTGTAATGAATTCTTCCCAAACAATCATTTTGTAACTGTTTGCACATCTTTATGAGAAATTGGTCTTTAAGGAGGAAATTGGAATTCAATATTCAAGACATTTGAAAGGAGAAAGCCAATAAAGTGATAAAGATGAGATGGATAGTAAGGCAAGAGCAATGACCCTAAGTGCTAGTAAGTTGAGCTTGTGTGTTGTTGTTTAAAAACTTATTGAGAAGGGCTTTTAAAATTATGTATTATGTAAAGGGCAATAATAAAATAGATATTGAAAAAAGCATTCTGGTTCTGTCGCAGATGTAAGAATAACCAAACTGGAGTTCGGGATATCACATCTTCTTTGTGGTCTGTAGAAATCGCTTTAGTTAATCTGTCTGGAATCCAAATCAGCTGCTGTTCTCCCTGTGGAAACACATAAACAGACCCCCGACTCCAGGCAATCACTGGGTCAGGACCTTAGATAATCTCTCTGGAATCCAAATCGGCTGCTGTTCTCCCTGTGGAAACACACAAAGAGACCCCCGACTCCAGACAATTACTGGGTCAGAACCTTTCCATTGTCCTGTTAGAATATCCTTCCAAAGTACCTTGGGATTATGTACATTTTTTGGACACATATGCCTTTCCGCAGCACTAAGCCCTGATGAATCCAAATTTAAAAAGTTTAGAGTAAAAATGGTTATTTTAAGTTTATCTTTGGGGAATATATACCCCTTCCCAATTCCTTCTTTTTGCTTTAATAAGTACATTTTAATAGTTTGATGAGCTCTTTCATCTATGCCTTGTCCCTGTGGATTGTATGGGATTCCTGTTATATTAGTAATGCCAAATGATGAGCAAAATTGTTTAAAAGAGGTAGAAGTATAACCAGGGGCATTATCTGTTTTTAACTGTTTTGGAATGCCCACAGTGGCAAAATTTTGTAAGCAATGAGGTATAACATCTTTAGTTTTCTCTCCAGCATAAAGGGAGCCCATCAAAAATCCAGAAGAAGTATCAACTGTAACATGCAAATATTTTAATTTTCCAAATTCTGGCAAGTGTGTGACGTCCATCTGCCAAATATGGTTAGGTGTCAATCCTTTAGGATTGACCAAAGATTAATTTGTGGTAGAAAGGTCACACAATTTTGACATTGTTTTATTATTTGTCTATCTTGTTCCTTAGTTATTTTAAAACACTTTTGTAAAGTATTAGCATTGACATGGAACTTTTTATGAAAATTTATAGCTTCTTCTAGTGTAGAGAAAATATGTATGTCATGTGTAGTTTTATCTGCTAAATCATTGCCCAAACTAAGGGCTCCAGGCAATCCTGTATGTGCCCTGAAATGTTTTATAAAGAATGGATCTTTTCTGTCCCAGATTAGATTTTGTATAGTGGAAAGCAAAAAGAAAACAGTAGAGGAAGGAAAATTCTACCAGCATCTTCAAGGGATACTATAGCATTAACTATATACTGACTATCGGAAAATAAATTAAATACAGAAGTTTTAAACATCACAAAAGCCTGTAATACTACCTTAAGCTCTACCTTTTGAGCTGATTGTTTGGGTACTAAAAATGTAAAAGTTTGATCAGGTGTAACTATTGCTGCTGTACCATTATTTGATCCATCAGTGAATATATTTGGAGCATTCCCGATAGGTGTTTTTCTTGTCATTTTTGGAAAAATTACAGGATGCGAAGACCAAAAAGACAATAAAGGATTAGATGGTAAGTGGTTATCAAATGAAACATTAGATTTGCACATGATTATTGCCCAAGTATTTAACTCATTAGCTAACTCATCAATTTGATTCATAGTATATGAAGTAATAATTTTATTGGGAGAAATTCCAAACACTCCATTTGCTGCTTTTATTCCTTTGAGTATTAATTGTCCTACAGCCTCAGGATACCTAGTAAGAATAGTGTTAGGAGAATAAGATAAATGTATCCATAATAATGGACCTTCTTGCCAAAATACTCCTGTAGGAATATTTTTTGTTGGTAGTACAATAAATAATAAAGGCAAACTTATATCAATTCTGCCGCAGTCACTGGCTGGGCACAAATCATGAGCCTCCACACAGCTTGTAGATTCAAACAGCAATTCTTTATTCCCGAACTCACACCGGCCGTCTACAAACACGTTCTGGGGGAATCCACGTTCTCTGCCCAAATCCACTTCTCCCAAATCCACTACTCTGCCCAAATCCACTCTGCATGGGCTTCTGTCTCCCAAAATATACTGTCTGACCCTAAGAACTCAAGAGGAACTCAGCAGCAGGATACGCCCTATTCTAAAGGGGGAACACCCTAATCTCCTATTATGCTAAACTGCCCTATTCTAAAGGGGGAACACCCTAATCTCCTATTATGCTAAACCACCCTATTCTAAAGGGGGAACACCCTAAACATGGATCCTGCCCTGGTCCTTGAGCAAGGTCACCTTTCAGAAGTCCTTCCACTAGACAGCATGGGAGTAAGCTGGCAAGGATATTGTCATACCTACTTGGCTGATGGCTCCCAGCAAATTCTATCCAAATGCATATTTTCCATATATGTTTCAATGATTTTTAATGCCTTTCTTGCTTCAGACGTTAACATTCGGGGTGAATTTGGATCTGATGGACCTTTTAGGATATCAAATAAAGGTCCCAACTCTCCTGTTGGTATACCTAAATAAGACCTTATCCAATTTATGTCTCCTAATAACTTTTGAAAGTCATTATGTGATTTGAGTTGATCTACTCGTATTTGAATTTTTGGTGGACAGACCATGGTTGAGGATAATAGAACTCCTAAATAATTAATTGGAAAATTTGATTGTACTTTATCTATTGCTATCTCTAGATTATAATTTTTTAATAAGTTTGTAAGTGTGGCATAACATTCTAGCAATGTGTTTTTAGCTTTGTGTGCTAATAATACATCATCCATATAGTGAAATATTTGTAGTTCAGGATTTTGATTTCTAAGTGGCTGGATTGCTTTGTTAACATAAATTTGACACATAGTTGGGCTGTTAGCCATCCCTTGAGGGAGTACTTTCCATTCAGATCTCTGATCAGGACCTTCATGATTTAGTGCAGGGATAGTAAATGCAAAACGTGGACTATACTCAGGATGAATTGGAATTGAAAAAAAAAAAAACAACCTTTAATATCTATAACTAAAACATACCAAGTTTTTGGCAACGCAGACAATTGAGGAATCCCCAATTGAGCAGGTCCCATAATAACCATCTCATTATTAATGGCTCTTAAATCTTGCAATAATCTCCATTTACCAGATTTCTTTTTGATGACAAAAATGGGAGTATTATGGGGAGATACAGAAGGTTGTATATGTCCTTCTGCTAATTGTTGTTTTACCAGATCATGGGCTGCTTGTATCTTTTCTTTAGTCAGGGGCCACTGAGGAACCCATACTGGTCTTTCTGATTTCCAAGTAATTTTTATTGTCTCAGTGGCCCTTTCTAAAAATCCAACCCATGTCTGTCTGTTCCTTGATCTATTTGTATTGGTGCTGCTATACCTTGTTCTTGTTTTCCTAATCTTTTTCCTTTCCTAAAACTTTGTCTAGTCATAATAGTGGGTGCATTTTGGTTTATGTTATTTGTTAATGTCAAACCTAATTGATCTAGGACATCTCGTCCCCATAAATTTATAGGAAGATGATCTAATACATATGGCTGTATAGTTCCTTCACATCCTTCAGGATCTTTCCAATCTAATACCATTGCACTTCTATGGGGATTAATTGCCACTCCTAGGCCTCGAAGCATTTGAGTGGCTTGTTGTAATGGCCAATGTTTTGGCCATTCTTGATGAGAGATGATGCTAAGGTCTGCACCTGTATCCAGTAGACCATTAAATTCATGTCCTTGAATATTTAGTTTTAGCATGGGGCAAGAATCTAAATTTAAAGACAGCATAGCCCAATCTACACCTGTGGAGCCTAATCCCTTGGAACCTCTTTCTATAGCACAACTAGAAAATTTATCATGTAGGCTTGGTATTATTAGTAACTGTGCTATTCTATCTCCTGGTGAAATTACTGATATACCATTTGGAGAACTGGCTATAATTTTTATTTCACCTTCATAATCGGGATCAATTACCCCAGGACTTATCATAAGTCCTTTTAGAGTAGAAGAGCTGCATCCCAATAATAAGCCTACTGTTCCTTTGGGAAGAGGTCCTTTCACCCCTGTGGGAATGATTTGAACTCCCATCTCTGGAGTTAGTACTGATCTGGCGGAGGCGCAGATGTCCAACCCTGCGCTCCCTCTGGTTTGTCTGATGAGGGATCTGATGGACAATATGTCCTGGGCACTACCCTGATGGGGTTGCTGGGTTCCTCCAGTGCTCTGTATATTTGTGGTTTTGGGCCCCAGACCATTGGGCCCCCCTGTCCATTTTTTGGCAATGGAGCTCAATGCCTTTCTCCACGATATCGTGGATAAACACTTGGTCCTTGTTCGTTTTTTGATAATGGAGTACCCTCTATGGTGGTTTGAGAATGGCATTCATTAGCCCAATGTCTCCCTCTACAGCATCATGGGCAAATACCCGGTATTCTACTCCTTTGATACCTAGTTTTGTTAAACCCTCCTCCTATGGGGCAATTCCTTTTAAAATGTCCTGTTTGTTCACAATTGTAGCATGTTCTTGGCCTGGAATCTAAAGCCTGTTTTACTGCAGCTGCCACAATTTGCCCTTGTTCATTAATGTCTCTGGCATCTAAAGCCTGTTTTACTGCAGCTGCCACAATTTGCCCTTGTTCATTAATGTCTCTGGCATCTAAAGCCTGTTTTACTGAAGTTGCCACAACTTGCTCTTGTTCATTAATATCTCTACATAATTTAATATATGTGTTTAAATCTTCATGTTTCCATGGTCTAATGATATCTCTGCACCAACAATTCGCTTGGTCATAAGCCAGTTGTTTTATTAATGGCATTGCTTGTTCTGTATTCCCAAATGCTCTGGTAGCTGTTTGAATTAGCCTATCTACAAATTCAGCATAAGATTCATTAGCTCCTTGTATTATCTTACATAATTGACCTTGTAAACCTCCATGTGCTTGTAAAGTCTTCCATGCCTTAACTGCATCTACAGCAATTTGTAAATATACACCAGGATCATATGCAATTTGTTGCTATTGATCCTCATAAGGTCCTTTCCTAACAACATATCTAGATTTCTCTGAGGATAACCAGCTGCTGCATTTCGCCTAGCTGTCTCCTTGCAAAATTCCTCATTGGCAACCTTCCATAACAGGTATTGTCCTCCATTTAGCACAGCTTTACACATATTAGCCCAATCTGCTGGCATCATGTTCAAGTTGGTAAAGGATTCGACCATGCTTACAGTTAAGGGTGCTTGAGGACCATAGGTTGTTACAGCCTCTTTTAGCTGCTTCACTGTTTTGAAATTTAAAGCATGGTAAATTCGCTGCCCTCCTACCTCAAATACAGGGCATGTTAATACTTGAGATCCTGTCTCAGGATCCGAACTATCAACTGTGGGGGTTGGGGGCCTCTCAGCATATGGAGGTGGCCTTGTCAGTTGGACACTTACGTTCTCTGGTGATAGAAAGGTGTTAGTAGCAGTCTCCTGTAGAGGTGGTGCTGTTGGTTGGACACTTAAGCCCTCTGGTGATAGAAAGGTTTTAGTAGCAGTCTCCTTTTGTAACTTTCCCCTGATGGCTTTTTCTGCTCTAAACTTTCTTTCTCTGTCTGATTAGCTCGAAAGACCTTCTCTTTTACTTGAATCCTTTCCTCTTTCTGACTAACTTGAGAGACCTCCTCTTTTACTTGAATCAATATGTCTTCTCCTTCCTCTACCTTTGTCTGAATTGAAGGCTTTGGACTAAGCAAACCAGATACCAATGCCAATGTGCCAGCTGGCAGAGTTCCTGGGCTGTTCTTTTCAATTCTTTTTAAATCTTCACCATGATCGTTCCATTGTGATATATTTAACAACTCCTCCTTAAAAAGCCATGGGCTACATTCTTGCATTGTATCAACGTATGCCCTGACTGTTCTTGATTTTACTGAGATGCCTTCTTCCTCTAACAATTTACTTAACACTCTTTCAGTTTGTTTTTTACTAATTTCTGATCCCGTATTTCTACTATAATACAACCCAACAAGATGACGCCAAACAAAACCGAGACAGAATGAAATAAGAATGGAACAACAAAAATTCATTATAGCGTTTCTATCCTCCTGACATGTGCATCCGTCCTTTCTCCCTATGTGTTCCTCAGATGTAAATAGTTTTTCCTCAGATGTGAGCGGTTTTTCTTCCATCTCACTCATCTCCAGGGACAGGCAACTTAAAACAAAAATGAAGCAAAACAAAAGAGGAATCTTAAAATGGCTACCCATCCTCTCACCCTGCCCTCAGGGGCGAGCGGTTTACTTACCCTCAGTTGCTCCCCATGCGAGCCACCAAATGCCGCAGTCTGGCTGGGCACAATTCAGGAACCACTTGTCAAAAGAAACTAACTTTATTTTTAGAACCATGCAAGATAAACAAAACAGCTCCTCAGGAAAAAACCCTCAGAGCCCAGCTGCCACCACCGGCTTCCCACAAGCCACACTCCCCAACCCAGCCTTTTCCTCCCACAATCCTCCTGCTCTTGAGGCTGATTGGCTGGGTCGCATGGGCGGAGCCAAAAAAGTCCACAAATGAGCAGCTCCGAGGTCTGAAAGGGTAGGGAAACAGCCCAATGAGCATCTCCGCAGAGGAGCCAATCAGCTAGATGTTGCTAGATGTTGCTGGGGCCGCTGTGAGCCAATCATCAGCTGGTAGTCTGAAAGGGCAGGGAAACAGCTCAATGAGCATCTCCACAGAGGAGCCAATCAGCTAGGTGTTGCTGGGGCCACTGTGAGCCAATCTTCAGCTGGCAGTCTGAAAGTTTGCTGGAGCCCCTTCGGCTGTGGCTCTCAACAGTTATTATTCTGTTTCACTGAAAGTACAGAGAAATCATTCTTTTAAAAGCTGGATGTTTTTAACTCTAGAAATTTTTTGTATGCTTATGTCTTCATGTTCTCATCATTGGAATTATATACTGTGAAGTTTTTGCTCTAGCTCAGCAGTTCTGTGTCTGGTAAATAGTCTATTTGAAAAATGCTGGAGACCACCACAGTCCTGTTTTAGAGGGTTCCCCATAAGGGACAACTATAGTGTAGCCAGGAAGGCATCCTGCACCATATTTATATGAATATAAAAAGCCAAGAAAGCAGGTTTGAAAAAAAAATATTGTCTGATAAAAAGGGGAGAAAAGCAGGAAGTCTTAAATGCCAGCCAAAATTGTTCTACTGAGCAGACATATGACTGTAGGACATTTATAAATAAAGTGAAACTTTGATAAAATTCTATAAGCATGGAAATTTTTTTGCAAAGTAAAAGATCACAGATGTTCACAGGAGATTGATTTATATTTCCAATTTATGGACAAATATGGGATTTCCTATTTTTTCAGATAGATTAATTATTTGGTTACACAATTAAACAAACTGAATTTTGATGGAAACGGAAGAATTTCATGCCTTTTAATACATTAGAATTTAAAGAAAGGCTCTTAACTTTTCCTAAATGATGCAGTTAATAAATAACTGAGTTTGGGATGTATAGGAATGACATACAAAGAGAGAAAGAAATAATTTTAAAAGGACTAAAAAAAAGAAAAAGAAAAGAACTTGTAAAAATTAGCTTACTGTCTTAAAAGTTAAAGAGCCTTTACAAAAATCTTATTGTTGGTTTTATGGTTTATTTATTTTATTTTATGGGATTTATGTTTACAAATGAATTTTTGTATAGTAATTAAATTTTGGACAAAAATCTAACCTTTTATGACTTCTTCAGCATTTCACAGTTCTGACCATTTGCTCCTTCTGAAATACAACCTTCTTTATTCTCATGCATCGCCCATATCATGCAGTCAGTGCACCTATTCAATCTTCTCAAAAGCCTTCTGTAGCAAGTGAAATTTCATATTCTATAGTTATCTACTGTAGGCACTTTTCATTCTCATTCTACACATCTCACTGTGAAAAGTCGAGAATATTCAGAGTCTATGAGCAGTGTTCCTATCAAATAATTTGCTAAACCAGAAAAGAGGGCAGCTTAGTTTTGTTTGCTTCCTTCAGCCCTGCTGTTTGTCTGCAACATTAACCATAGCATCTACATATCAAAGTCAATCCCTTTTCATTATTCTTATACTCAATCACCTTGTACTGTGGTTCATAGTACCATCATCAATTCTTGCTGAGATGACTGCAAAAGCATTTTTAATACATTCCTTATAGAGTAATCAGAGATAAATAGTCCAATCCTGTCTTTCTTCAAAGTAAGGTTTTTTTGAAATTTTCTTCCAAAAAATAGCTTTCATTGCTTACTTTGGTTTTAAGCTGTAATATTTAGTTCATTAGGATTATAATTTAAAAACTCATTATTTCTTGTAATTTTTACATTAGGCTTACAAATATCTCATTTTCAGTCTTTTAAAATGGTAAGTCAAATTTGACCATGTAATGTTTGTTGTTCTTAAAAGGTTATTTGCCTTTAAATATTTTGAATCACACTTTTGCATTTATTGTATGTGGTCTCTTTTTAAAAAATGTTTTTATTGGAAATGGACAGAACACTTTTATTTTATTTATTTATATTTATAGGATTCTTTTGAGGCTCAAACCCAGTGACTCACACATGCTAGGCAAGTGCATTGCAACTGAGCTGCAACCCCTGCACCCTGATCTCTTTTTATGTACATTAGTATTGATTTCCAAACAGATTTTCCATATAAATTTAATAATTGTTTTGTATAATAACTTATAATTGTAAATATGATTATTTATAGTTTAAAATACACTTAGTTTAAATATTAAAAATGTGTTTAAAAATTTAGTGACTGACTTAAAATGCACAAATTACAGATTTTGAGTTAAAAATCAAATACTGATCAATTATTCTAATTTTGCACATTCTTACACATTACAAATCCAAGTGACTTCTGCTTAACCTCAGTAATCAAGACCTACAAAATTAGACATATTATGTGAAAACAATAACCAAAATTCAATTCGGCTTATTTTAGCTGCATAAATATCTGATATATGTATATTGATGCAAAATCTCTATAGGTACTCAATGGGCAATGCAAACACAATTCAAAAAATGCTATGTAAAAGTTGCAAACTCTCACATTAGCATGTACAAAGTTTAAAGCTGTATTTACTCT
Organism: Callospermophilus lateralis; assembly: GCF_048772815.1. Classification (NCBI taxonomy): domain Eukaryota; kingdom Metazoa; phylum Chordata; class Mammalia; order Rodentia; family Sciuridae; genus Callospermophilus; species Callospermophilus lateralis. The sequence goes on along the minus strand of NW_027512751.1, from coordinate 2,595,582 downwards.
TCTGTAAATATTTTATGTGGTTGTCCGAAACAGGTGCTGTGTAATTTGTCGCACTTATGTTATTTACATGCCCTTCCCCAAACCTCACATTTTCAATGTGGTCTTGCAAATAGTCTAAAATGGAAATTAAATTTGTTCAAAAAGTTGTACACAAAAATTCAAAATGATAGACTAAGTGATTTGGTAGAATGTTGGATCAATCACCAGATGACTGAAGACAAAGTTTGTAGACAGATGGAATGGGAGGAGGGGAAGTCATTGAAGCAGTCTTACTCATATCTATAAAAATATAGTAAAGTGGGTAATTTCAGAAGAGTTGTCAGGCAGAGAATTACAAATTGATAAGAGTAATAATTAAAAATTAACTAGTGTAATTAATCACCTTAACAGAAACAGTAATAGATACAGAAAAAGCACTTGATAAAATTTAATGCCTATTTCTGTAAGAACCTTGGCCAAATTCACATAAGCAGTTCATAGTTTCAGCACTATGTATAAAAAACTTTACTGTTGAACGACAATAAATTTCTGAAAAATGCATTCTAATGTTCTTAAAACAATAACAATAATAATATGATAATAATAATTACAATTATGTTATTAAAAAAAAGTATGACATCTTCTTTGCTGGAGTTTGAATAATGATTGTTGATTCTGCTCAACAACAACTGTAAAAGCATTTTAAAATTATATACATTCTTCCTCTCTCCAGACAAAATGATTCAGAATATCTTAGGAATAGTATTTCATTGTATCCCTCAATTTATTTGACTGATGTTTTCTTATGATTATTGTAATGAATTTGTAAAATGTTATGTTGACATCAAATTTGAATGTAGGATTAAATCTCACAGGCTTAGTCACCCTTGACAGATTCTCTCCCAGTTTCTCAATGGTTGATTCTGGTATCTTTCTTATGCAACTACTGCCCTAAACACACACACAAACACACACACACACACAAACACACACATGCCAACCCATGTACACACAACCTCTCACCCCACTGGCGATCCTGCCACGAATAAGCTACACAGATACATCCCAGTGACCACCTCTCCATTTTAGTGTAACTCCAAAAAATACATGCTTGTGTGCTGTAAGTTAACAAATTATACATCTTAGTGGGAAATTCACCCAGGTAGTGCTGTAGTCCTCAATAAAAGTATTAATTTACAGGTCCCTCATTTTCCCCATTTTGCTCATCAGTCACTAGTCAAGTGTGTGTGCTATATATGACTCCCTATTTCCTGTAGGTCCCACAGTATGCTGCCCTCTTCTCTATGAAACCTGTGAGTAATAAACTGCTTTTGCTATTTCATGTGACTTATTTTGCTTTCATTTCTTGCATCTCACCTGACCTGCCACAGTCTGACTCAGCTGTGGTTCTCAGCACTGACTAAGATATCTCAATCTAACTTCTCCTGGTTAAGGCTCAGTTAGAGAGTGGCAATCAATGCAAAATTAAACTGGACAGAGGTCATATATAAGCCACAGGTTTTCTTCCAGGATAAAAAGGTTTCCTGGTTAAAAGACACTGAGTCACAAATGGGAACCTTAGGCATTAGTATGTCTATCAGGATAGAAAGTATCCCTTGGAAGGCATTCTGTAAATGTCTATGGCTGTATTCCTTGGAGCCTTGTCTAAGCAGGATTAGAGGTTATACCCTATCTCCAGCAACAAACCACAAGAACAAATGTAAGAGAAACTACAATTATATTTTGGCTGATAATGTTTGTCCAGAATATCAAAGAAGTGTCACTAAAATCTCTCACACCGCATCAGATATCAAACAATATGGTTCATTCTGATACCAATAATGATAGTTTTAATTACTAGGAAAAGGTGATGCCTGCAAGGACTCCCCACTATAAAGATATCCTTTCTGTTTTCTAGTAAGAATTTTGTGGAGAGGTATTTTTTGACCCAGCAAATATCTCTTATTTCATAATACTTTCAATATGTGTATGCTTACCTCTATAGACCCTTGATTTCTGTTTTATCCCAAGGGTTATAATGTACTATTCCTATTTTGATGCTCAAGTTGTTCTACATTTGGTCATTGAGTGGGAATTTGTACAGCTTGCTCAATTTTGGAGTTACTTTTTATTTTAAATTTTTATTTATTCATTATAGTTTTTGACTTTAGCTTACTATTTTTTTCTGTGAAAAAAATGATTTTGGCTCAACACTTTTTACTCACTTTTCTTCATTTGTGTCATCAATTATATCTAAGTATATGTCAGCTAATATCTCCAATTCTGATGCAATACCTCAGAGTTCTTTCTGCTCCTTCTGTTTTTCTCCCTTTCCTTTTCTGTGATTTGCTTGACTGACATGAAAAACCTTTCTGTCATTATCTTTAACATACTTTATTACTATATAAATCTCACTCTATCTACCAAATCTCTCTTTGAAGTTGACCTGTGATACCCCTTTATTAACACCATGCTACAACCTTCCAAAATCTGCCCTTTCCACTGCTGGGATGTCCTCCCCTCACAGCCTTGAGTACTGGGTCCACATACCCTTCCCTCAGCTTGGACTCTAAACCCACAAGAAACTGCTAGAGGTGTTTTCTTCTTTTCATATCATGTGGATACCTATCTACTCTTCTAAACACAAATAGGAATTTTTAGGCTGAAGTGATTTATACATCAAGGAAATGGAAATATGAGGAGAAATTGATAAAAGTAAAAACTTCTTCAGTCTTCCAAAGAATTTTGAGTTTGTAGAGACCTAGCAAGTGACAACAGTCAGCACTTATCATGTTGTAGTATGGAGAAATTAGCAATTCATTCTTCATTTTTATTTAATTGATTGTACATGTTTTTATCATTTCACTTTCAGCATAATGACTTACTTTATTGATCACTATTTGTTTGATTAATATGATATTTACAACAAGTTATTTATGCCAATCAGAACCATTGACACCTAAGATGTAGGCTGAAAATTTGATCTGTTAGTGGAATGGAAGTATAACTTTAAGTCAACAAGGTAAATTTTGGTAGTACCAGAATAAGAAGAGAGATATGATTTAGTAATAATAGTCTTGTGGGGAAAAGTATCATAAAAAATAATCACACATTTAAGTATATATAGGCAAAATAATAAAGAACATATTCTACAGAATGTATAGGATTTATAGGACTAAGCATATTTGAACATAGGGTGGGGAAAGAGAGGCAAGAAGGGAGGAATGGGAAGAAACACAGAGAGAAAAAGACAAAGGCAGAAAAACAGAGAGATTTACCCATTGCAACTTTTTATCTTAATACAGTTTAATAAATTCTGTTCATAAATACATGTTAGAATAAGTAATTCAGAAATACAATACTATTTAAAACATGTTTAGATTCATATATTTCATCAATCTTATTTTTCTTTATTTCATTAGCAAAATTAACAGTGAAGTCACCTTACATTTTCATACTTAAATGCACTTGTGATTCTAACTCCTCATTTTTCTGGTCAATTGAGTTGACACAGAAATAGGCTTTATCATTCAAGTGTTCTTAACTTTTAGTATTTTTTATCAGACTAGCCAAGTGATGCATTTTTTCAGAAGTCTCATTTTTGTTTGTTTTCAAAGCTTATTTTGATATTAGAAGCACAGTATAAATATCATATATTTTATAACTACATAATTTACATTTGAGGGTTTTATTTTTTTTAATGCTTGAGACAGGTGAGAATTTTTTTGACTGATATACATACCATCGTTTGTTTTTCATCATAGATTCTATCTACAGTCTAAAAATCATCTTCCTCTATGACTGAAATTGTAATCCAAATTTTCAACTAAAAAGAATAGAGATTTGTCAGACTGATTTTTAAATTGACATGATACTTGAGGAATGATTTGATTCTTTATATTAAAATTATCATGATTCTAAAGTGAAAATATTTCAAAACAAATTACATTCTGTAAGCTATGACTAAAGAGAATATAAGGAAAATAATGAAATGATAGTATATCTACTTTTAAGAGAAATCATAGTTTATTAAAATAAATTCTGATAAAAGTCATATAAAGAATACACTAGCCTTAGGCATAGCATTCTATAGCAATAGTGTATAACAACTTTGGGAATTAATTTAATTTTCTTCTATTATAAAGTAAATATTTGAAATGAGGCATTTTCTTCACTCCCAATTTTTTATGCCACTTCTAAACCACAAATTTATTTTTCTTTCTTCATGTCTTTTCATTTATTCAATTATCTCCTGTGTTATAAAAGGCTAGTCTATTTCATTTTCTTTTCTTTAGAATAAAGTCCTACTTTTCTAAATTCTGTTTATTAAGATATTTTTGGCTATTGTTACATTTCCTTTTTGGGGAAATGAAAACAGGACGCCTCACCATAGTATTTAGTGTATTAATTATTGTTCTAATCATTCTGTGTAATGAACCAGCTCTCAAATTCTCCCACTTGAAGCAATCACATTTTCTTTATTATTTTCTTCCACACATCTATATATCAGTTGGTGCATTAGTTCATTTCCAATTGTTAATAATAAAAGGCCACAGAATGAGTACATTTAAATAAAAATAGATTTATTTTGGCTCAGGAACTGGAAGTGCAAGGTCATGGGTCCACTGGTGATTGATGGCTTTCTCTCTGCAGAGTTCTGAGCCAGTACAGAGCACAAGGCAACAGACAGGGAATGCATGTGCTCATGTCTTCTGGTTTCTCTCTCTTATAGTCAGCAGGATTCAGTCATGGGTCTTCAAAAAAATGACCTCATTTAATGCTAATCATTTTCCAAAGGCCCACCTCAAAATGCCTTAAAGAACATCAAGATGCCTCCTCTCTCATACCTCACAATGGGATAAATTTAAACACGTGATGCTTGGGGTACAGACTCAACTCATAACCAAACCTTAACAGCTGGTGCTTGGTTGAACTGGGTCAGAATGGCTGTGGTTTCCCCCAAGCTACAAGTCAGATCTGGTTATGCCCTACATGTCTCTCATCGACTTTGGACAGGTATGCCAAAGGAGCAGGAGCTTTTCACTGCTACAGCAGAAGTAGACATGAAGGAAGTAAAGCCCCATCACACAATTCCATTCCATGCCTGTTCTCTGAAAAATGTGAATGTCCCCACTTTCCACAGGAAGATGTATAGAGCCTATGTTTGAGTGATAGGAAAGTATACCACAGCTTTACTAGAAGTAAATGTAACAAATCATACTGAAGGTCATGAATATCAGGAAAGGTGGAAAAAAAACTGGGATTGATAATTCCATCCAACACATTGTCTATGCAATTATATATAACCTATATTGATTTTTCAATTTAACCTACAAAAATTGAGGCAATTTCTCCTTCATTTGTTCCTTTCCATCCCTGTCTTATAGCTACTAGTAGCCAGAGCCCTTCCTTGTTCTAGAATCAGTGATCATGCAGTACAAATTATCAATAGTTTTCACTCAATTTATTAATGGAGTCTGGGAATAACATAGTATTTTAATAAATGTTGATCACACTAAAGAACCAATGATGAATTCATATCTCTTCCTATGGATAGAGTAATGAAAAAGCAAATAGTCTTTTTAGTGTTACTTCTTACATATTTGATATACATTTAATTATGGAAGAATAATTAGAGAAGTGGGTATGAGATCAAGCAAAGGTTGACTTTACAGTAGTGGCAAATAGGCACTCAACTTTTTACTAGTAAGCAAAAAAAGACCAATGTATTTGTTGAAAATAAATAAATAATCATCTCAGATGTATTTTGGAGGAAAAAAATCTGACTAACCATTAAAAGTACAATTTTCTTTGTCAGAAACTCTAGCTATTATCTACCTTTGAAAAGTACTGAAAGCTTTTATATTTGATCATTGTCATTGAACACATTTGTTTTGTTTGAATCAAAGACTGGAAGTTATAATAGTTTCTCACTGTTAACTAGGGTAAGGGGTGAAACACATGTGGACAATCTCTCATTTAATGAAGAATATAAAGAAAATGGACCTAGTCTTACATTCTGTATACAAAGAGAATTAATCTTCTTTTTTTCCTGAAAAAAATGCTTGCTAAGTCTTTTTCTTTTACTAAAACATTCAAAGTAATAAATATTAGAAGATTTTTATAGTGTAAAGCAGGATAACCAATCTGTCCTGCTGTCTCTGAAAGAAATGGAAGAATGAATTTAGCACTGTAATTAACATAAATATTTTAATGAATGCCATTTGCTACTGTACCAAAATTGCTCCCTAGCATTGCAGTGCATTAGGTTGGTGTGTGTTAATCTGTCAGCTGCTCTTACAACAGTGTCTGTTGAATAGGTTATGGATGCAAAAGGCTCATAAAGATTAATATTCTCCTAAAAATGCTTAAATCCAATTGGAAGTTGAATAAATTTTCACTCATACCAATTTTTAAAAAGCTCATAATTTTTTTACCAAAATATTAATTTCATTCATAATGTTGAAATCATTAAAAAATGGAAAGGTTATAAATCTAAGTTAGTTTCTATGCAAAATAAATTTCAGATTAATTAAATGTCTAAGTATTAAAAGGTAAAAAAGAAATTAAAAGAAAAAATAAAAAAATACATTCATTAATAATATTTTTAAACAAATGGAAAATCTAAAGCTATTTGCTGAAAGCAATTTTTCTAAAAATAAATTATTATTTTCACAGTTTAAGACTTATAAATGTAACTGTAAAACTGCAAGTACTCTTCTCGATTGTCAATATCCTCTAAATGTTCGGTTACATTTATATGAGTTGTCAACCAATATGATACATTATAAATAAAAAAGTGCATTCTCTGAGATTTTTTACTGTTTACCTAATTAATCTTTTATTTTATCAGGATTTCACCTAACACACCACCCTTTATTTATTTATTTTATCTTTTTAGTCTTCGCTCATATTTAAGAGTTCCTATACCTTTTGCTTGTTTTAATTTGCCATGAGAGTTTTGTCAAATACTGGTAAGACATTTGGATTTTTCTGATATTTTTGTAATGGTTAAACTGGGTCATATATTTCTTGGGGGAAAGTGGCATCATCACAACCTATCAGAAGCACACAAAGTCAGTGCACCATTCCTGGGTGTTGGCCTCCATCACCTGGCTGAAAAGGTGTTTGCCAGGAATCCCCACTGTGGAAGTTACTTACCCCTTTCTTGCACATACTATATTCTTTGGAATTCAATAATCGATGCATATCTCTCACTAAAGGAGTGGGGGATTATGCTCCATTTCCCTGTGGGGATCTATAGAATATATTTGGATCATTATTCACTGAATATTTGCCTCTTACTGTATTAATTAATGTATCTATTTATTTATTTTGTGGTCCCAGGGATTGAGTCAAGTCTTTTCACACATTAAGCAAGCTCTCTTCCACTCAGTTACTTTATCAATTATTGTGTCTGTACAGTATCTCTGCTTTGAATTTCACAGACTGTACTCATTTCCAAAATTTTTCAGGTCATGTTTTTGCCCCACCTCCCTTAGTGAGATTGTTTCACAAATTTATTAAAAACAAACAAAAACAAAACAAAACAAAAATAACATCAAGTTTTGAAAAAAAAAATAGGGCTGGGGTTATGGCTCAGTGGTAGAGTGCTTGCCTGACAAGTGTGAGGCACTGGGTTCCATTTTCAGCACCACATAGAAATAAATAAACGTACTGTATCTATCTACAACTAAAAAAACCTCAAAAGTTAAAAAAAAGTTTTTGCAAAATATTCATATTTTAATAAACTGAATGAAATTTTTGGTGGAAAAAGGGTAAAAGGAAGTCAATTTTAAAGAGTTATAAGTATGAAAACTGTGTTGATATGAAAAAAAAGTATATGAATTTTGAAAGTGACATGAAAAATACAAATGTTCCAATAGCATATTTGAAAGTGGAATGATTAGAAATGTTTCAGAAGAATAAATCCAAATAGTCACTGTTACATGTAAAGATACTCAAATTCCTACATAGCCAGTGAATTTGAAAAGAAATTAACAGTCATTGACCAAAATACAAAAGAATACCACAATAAATCAAAAGCCATTTTGTTTTAGAATAAGAAGAAAGGTTATCCATGCTCATTGCTAAGAGAAAGCAATTCAGCCACAAATTTTTAAATAGAAAAATAAATATACCATCTTCTGAAAACTGCTTTGGAAATTTTATTTCATAAAAAGTTAACATTTCAGGAGACATATGCACTAATATGTACCATATCATTCTATACTTTGAAAAGAAAAAAAAAAACAATTGTATACCCATTTGTAGAAAAATAACTTAATATCACTTGTTCATTTACAAATTGAATAATCTGATCATTTAATTGGAAGTATATTCACAGGATATTGAGAAAAACAACTCACCACAAAGTTTTAATAATAGTGTCTTACTTTAATTTTTTAAGAGAGAGAGAATTTTAATAGGTATTTTTAAATTTTTGGCAGACACAACAGCTTTATTTGTATGTGGTGCTGAGGATCAAACCTGGGCCACATGCATGCCATGTGAGCGTGCTACCACTTGAGACATATCCCCAGCCCAATAGTGTCTTATTTTAAAGCAATATATGTCATATACATATACATGAGTATCACATACACCTTAGTAAGATAAACATGGCATCTTTACTAATTGTCTATATATTTTTTAAAATATTTTTATTAGATATCCATGGATATTTATTTATTTATTTGCTCATGTGGTACTGAGAATCAAACCCAGTGCCTCACACATGCTAGGCCAACCCTCTACCACTGAGCTCCAACTCTAGCCCCTTTTAATTACATTTTTAATATCAAAATAAAGGTTGATGAGGGGCATGGATCATTTCAGTGGTCATAGAAAAACAGTGTAGGGAAATAAGTAAAAACTATACACAAACAACATTGAGAAATGATCATATTAATGCACAAATACAAAATTGTGTAAGTGACATATGTGAAAAAATAAATGAAATAGTATAGAACAGATTATATTATAGATTCCTATTTAGAATAAGATATTGAATTTATATGTGGGTTTGCCATTTGAAACAGATGGAAAAAATATATGATTGTGTGCATGCCTGTGCCTGTGCATATTTCCACCTTACTTTATTTTTGACAGTGCATAGTAACATCTTTTTGTTGATAAGACATGATGAGACATCTATACAAATTATTTTAATGAAAACTATGCAAGAATATGTAAATTACAAGGTATAAAAAGTGAATAAATATCAATTTAATCTGATGTATGAACTTCAATCAAACTTGAGCTAAGAAGTAGCTGGGAAGTAATTAGGTACAAATTTTCATATGACTCTTTCCAAATGTAGGTTAGCTTAAAGAAATTAATTCCACAGATGACTTTATTTTAAAACTCCACTTCAGGCTTAATTGAAAGGTAGAAAATTCTTATGATCTCTGAAGTCTATTCAGAGAACTAATTTCAATCATAGTGACAGATTCCCTTGCCTATATAGGCAGGGATATGTACTTATACTTGAAAAAAATTATATATACGTACATACTATAAAATATTCTGTTGTTTTTATTTGTTTATAAAACAGTTGATGATTTAAACTGAATGTGTTTTGTCCCCATTAAATGTTATTAACCTTTGTAGTCTCTGAGATTTATGTCATTGTAATCCATTACTCAAGTTAATCCATTTCTTTCTTTAATAAAAATGGCTTATCTTGGGTAAATAGTATGTAATATCTGGAAAACCAAGTATATTACAACAAGGATCCTCTGGAAATTAAAATATGCTTGGTCAAATATATGCAGTCAAGTTTAATGGCCCCCTGAGGAAAAGGCAACTAGAGATATTAGTCCTGGTAAATGAAGCCACCAAAAAAATGTGCTTGACGTTTTGATGTGAGAGTGAATATAGACATGGAAAAAATCTTCATTATACCTTGTTATGTTGTAATTTTTCCACTCATTCAGGAAAGATATTAGTTGAAAATCCTGATACTATACACATTTATGTAGCAAACTTTCCAATATTTCAAAGTTGGAATCCATACTGTGTAATAAAACATTTAGAATGTTATTGTTTGGGGAAAGTGGTTACATTTTTTAATCTTTTCAACACTTGGCTACATTTTTTTAATGTTTTCAATGCTTGGCACATAACAGGTGCTGTAACTGGTTGAAGATTAAGGGACATCTCTGAGTTGTGCATACTTGTTACAGAACATTAAAATTCAATTTAAGTAAAATTGTTTCTGTCTAAAAAAAATATGTCTCTAGTATGCAATATCCTCTAGTATCCTCAGGTGTGACTACCTAGCAACACAACAATTTGCTAGTATGAGAAATATAGTCTGCCTTCCACTTCTGGAAGACAAAAGTACAAAGAAAAAGAGGTGACTTCCCTTCTCAAAGACAAAGCAAACAAGACATAAAACTGCTGAACAGATAATTGTAAAGTAATTGAAGTGTGAATCAAATTAGTTGATCCCTTCACTGTCCCAATTTACCATCAGGAGAGATTTTTCAGTCAGAAATGAGGGGATAGAAAAATCTGGAATAGTCTGATGTGTGTGAGTTGAGTAGATATAAAATATTGAAGAGACTGAGTAGCTTAGACCTCACAGAAGAGAAAACTGGAATTATAGAAGGAAAGAAATATAAAAATATGTAGAAGATGCACCTTCATTATTCAGATGAGTAATGGTCACAGCATATGTTAGAAAATTAACAAGCAGCATATTTACAGGAATGGAAATCTTCTGGATTTAACAACAGTTCCTGCTCTCATTTGTGTTAATCAGGCTTCTGTTACTGGGGGAAAAAACTGAGAAAATCAACTTAGAGGAAAAAAAAATATTTTAACTCACATATGTGAAGGTTTCAATCCAAGATCTCTGGCTCCATTGTTTGGGTCTAAAGTGAGGCAAAATATTATGGCAGAAGGGTATAGTGGAGGAAGCAGCTCAGCTCATTTCCTGTCAGCTAAGAAGGGGAGATGGTGGGTGGTGGGTTGGGGAACCAGAAACAATATACAGTGCTCAGGTGTATGCCCCCAAAGACCCACTCCAACAACTGGGTTCCCAACTCCTACAGTTTCCACCACATCCTCTCAGTAATGCCATCAAATTATTAATTCACAGATGAGGTCAGACCCCTCATGGTCCAGTCACTTCCCCAAAGCCCCATCTCTGCACATTGCTGTCTTGGGGACCAAACCTTTAACACATGCACCTTTGGGAGACATTCAGGATCCAAATTGTAATACCATTAGCTACCCCAGAATGTTTCATGTTTCACTACACCTTGGTGCCACAGAAGACAAAAGACCTTGATAAATGATTCATTTCAGATTAACAAGTCTTAAAAGCCAGACCTGAAAGGATCTACCTGTTTCAATACTCTTACTATGTCATAATGTAAAACTCACAATATTTGTAAAAATATGTATACACACACACACACACACACACACACACACACACACACACACTATTAACTGCCAAAAAGGTAAAATTCAGTTTTGGGTGTGATCAATTCAAAATTTCCAACTATGCTAGATGTTACAAAATTTGGCCCATATTTAAGAGGGAAAAAAATCAAATTTAAATAAGCTACAGCAGCCATGTAAGGTGATGCACACTTTTAATCCCAGAAGCCCAGGAGGCTGAATCAGGAGAATTGCAAGTTCAAGTCCAGCCTCAGCAACTTAGGGAGGCCTTAACAACTTGGCAAGACCTTGTCTTGAAATAAAAAAAAAAATGTTTGGGGATATGGCTCAGTGGTTAAGCACATGTGACCTCAGTCTCCCGTACTGACCCCAAACAAAAATATAAAACTAACACTTATTTTAGTGTTAGAAGACAATGAAATTGAAACTTACTTACCTCTGGTATGCTCAAGAACTTAAGTAGATCTAAGGATATTTTTAAAGACAAATAGAAATGAGATAAAAACTAAAATACATAAGACTAAAAATGCATAGTGTTGGGCTGGGGATGTGGCTCAAGCAGTGACGCTCTTGCCTGGCATGCACGGGGTGCTGGATTCGATCCTTAACACCACATACAAATAAAATAAAGATCTTGTATCCACCAAAAACTGAAAAATAAATATTAAAAAATTCTCTATCTTCTCTCTCTCTCTTTAAAAAAATGCATAGTGTTATTAATGACATATTAGACATTTGATAAGAGAAGTCTGCTAAATGTGAAGATTTTAAAATGGTACCTATCTAAAATTAAACAAAGAAAAGAAAACTGAATGATCAGGAGGGCAGTGAACATAGAATGTCTGCTCTTTCTGGCCTGACCAAAGATAACTTGAATGGCTCTCTGTGACTATGGTCAAGGAGGATACTTGCTCTCCAAAAACCAGACTTCGGATTCAGCCAGTATGTTAAAGTCATGGAAGGGACATTAGGTCAAGGGTAAGGCTCACATGTCTCCACCTGATTAAGCTAAAGCCAGCCATGATTTTAAGTAAATCTGAGATCCTCTCAGTCCTCACTTAAGTTTCTTACCAGGTGTTGCCTTGGGGGTTGAATTTAGTTAATAAAAGTTAAAAGATTTTAAATGAATAAAATTTAACTTTTGCTTGGTTGATCCTGTTTTGCAAATTTGTGTTTACTGAGGACTTTAATTCTTTTGTTTTCAAATATATTATATAAATTTAATAATAATAGTGGTTAATTTTATTAATAAGATTTTCAACCTCTGCATTCTCTTGCCTAATGTTCTTATTTGTAGCTGTTTTTTTTAAAAATAAAATTGGCAAATCTCACTTTTCCAATATATTTTTTCCTTGGTCATCACATTTTTGTTTCAACTGGCAGCTATAATTTAACCTCACTTTATTCGTTGCCATGACTGTTCTCCAGGTCTCTGTGTCTTTTACTTCAATCCATCTTTCATATTGATTTCAGATTGGCTTAAAGTGCATTTCATCACTTAACTTCAAAGCTCAAAGTTTATTAACTACTTCTCATTTTTAATGAAGAGGAGGAGGAGGAGGAGGAGGAGGAGGAGGAGGAAGAAAGCTTTCACTCTTCCAAAACTGAAATTCTACAATATGGCCCCAAAGCTTCATGTATTCAACCATAATTAATACCTGCCTATCATATGTCAAGAAAGAGGTAGCATCTGAACAGTGAAAGCATAATACTCTCTTCCTTTCTGACCTTTTATTTAGGGATGGAGTAAAACATTAATCAAATTCACATAAACACAAGAAATTTCAGAGATGACAGGTGTTAGAATGCAAAAGAACACATTCTACAGAAAGATGAAATAGAGGTATTTAATTCAGTCAGTAACATATGCAGTTTGTTTGTAAAGGTGACAAACTCTTAGTAACTCAGGAGTAAATAATATTTGGATAAAAATTAAAGACATTTGGCCTCCCAGATGGAAGTTGGGTGGGGTTGGGTGGAGTTGACACTGTATCCTTCTAATTGGACCTCTATGATTCATTCCAAATTGATTATTACTTATTAAGTTAATAAGTAATACTAAATTATACTAAATACATCTAAATTACATTAATATATACCTTAAAATAACATTTAATTGAGACAATATAGTCTTGAAAATATACTACAATATAACATTTTAGTACATATCCATCTTTTAATTCTTGACCATACAGCTCCAAAAGTGTTTCTCTACAAAATGCATTATCCATTTTACCAATTAATAAAAGCATTATTCATTGTTTACACAACTGACTCACATTCCCTATTAGGAGTGAGTCAAATTAGTTGATCCTTATTTTTCCAAACAGATGCTATTTGCTATATGTTTTATGGATGTTCCTGGACACGCATTTATTTTCTTTTTCAATATAGCATCTTCATATTACAACATTCACCAAATACTTATCAATTTTTGTACAATCTCCTTTGACTTTTATGAAGAGCTATATAGACTCTTCTTTAATAACTTCTAAATTCTTATTATATTACATGTAGTTCCTGGACATTGTTTTTATCTAGTTACAAGTTCACTTCTCAAACACATCATGAACTTTTTAGATACTATTGCTGCCTTTATATTTCTGTGAGATGTGCTTGGTAAGTGGGATATGTTCAGTAAATTGTTACTTTTTGCATGTGTTTGATGAAAACAAAGAGACAGTGAAATGAAAGAACAAAAGAAAGAATGTTGGAGGAGGAAGAAAGGCAAGACAGCCAATAGGAAGACAGGAAGGGAGGGAAAGGAAGGAGGAGATTATACTGCTCCATAAAATACTATTTTCAAATGCAATATATGAATCAGAGTAACAATATTCACCTTCTACTTCACATTTTATTTGACAAATACTGTTTTCTTTTACAGGTTTTACATAAATAAATTTGAGTGCATGTATTTTCAATAAGTATAATATCACCTTGGATTTCAATTCAGGAATATTTAAATCTCCAGTATAATATATATGTACATATTTTTGAAAGTGTTCTAAAACTTGCAAAATCAGGATTGAATCCATTAAAAATGGACCAGTTCCACACTGACTTTACAGATACAAAAACCAAAGCATAATTGTCATTCACTATTCATAACTCTTGTCTATTTATTAACTTCAAGGAAGAGAAAATAAACTTTTATGATAAGCAATAGAAATACATCCAATTACATATGGTAGCCTTGGCTTTGATAGTTTATTAAGTTAACACTCATTGGAAATGCAGTGCTAATACTATTTTCATATATTTAAAAATCTTTGTATTAATAATAGGTTAAAGATATTACAAAAGTAAGTGTTAAATATCTGAAGACAAGGAAGATGAAAACACAACATATAAAAATTTATGGGATGAAGTATAGTAGTGCTAACTAATAATATATGATTTGTTACATTTAAACAGAAGATTTAAAATTAACAAGCTAATCATGAATATTGAGAAACTTACAAATGATGAAGACACTCAACTCAAAATTATACTTTCATTGCCATTCCCATCAATATCCCAATGCCATTTTTGGTATAACACCTTTAATGAATATTCCAACCTGAAATTGACATGGAATTTTAATAATTATGAACTTTCAAAACAGTCTTGGAAAATAAAAAGAATAAAAACTGAAGAAACGACATTTCTTTCTTTTAAAACTAGCTACATAGGTATGGTAAACAAAAGACAAACACCCAATACAATAGAATTGAAAAAGAAATTTGCACATAGGGCCATATAATTTTTGTGTGTGTAGCTCTGGGATTCAAATTTAGGGCCCAGTTCATGTTGCCAAGCACCTTATCACTAAGTTATACCGCCTAGTGAAGGTATTTTTTGATAAGTGTTCAAAGATCATTCAATGGGGGAATGACAGTTTTTTCAATGGATGATATTGAAAAAACTGGATTTCCAATATAAAAGGAGGTTGAATTCTTTCATATAATATGTTATAAATATTACTATCACAAAATGGATTAAACAGCTACATGTAAGAACTAAAATGAAGGCATAAATGGAAAGTTTTAAAATTCAAATACATCATAGAGAAAAGGCTTTACATTGTGTTTGGGATACCTTACCAAGTATACACAACAAAAGAAAACAGGTAAACCACACATTAGAACATCAACATTAACATCTGCGCATCACAGAATATACTCTCTAAAGAATGGAAATGCAATTCACAGTTTGGCGAAATATTTTAAAATCATATATCTAATAAGGGGTTAATATTCAGAATATTAAAAAATTCTTACAATTCAAGAACAACAAAAAATCATGAGTAAGACAAGAGAAAATGCCTTGAATAAACAGTTCCCCAAAGAAGATATACAAATGG
Source organism: Callospermophilus lateralis (assembly GCF_048772815.1). Taxonomy (NCBI): domain Eukaryota; kingdom Metazoa; phylum Chordata; class Mammalia; order Rodentia; family Sciuridae; genus Callospermophilus; species Callospermophilus lateralis. The sequence continues at coordinate 2,579,846 of NW_027512751.1, read as the reverse complement.
CAGAAAAGCGCAAGAACATAATGTTCAAAGTTTCTAATCATTAAAGAAATGCAAGTAAATGTCATACCTACCATAAAAACAGAAAATACAAATACAAAGTATTGACCATGATGTAGAAAAATTACAATCCTTGTGCAGTATTGGTAGAAATGTTTCCATAGTGATACTATAGAAAACAGAAAAGTGACAACTCAGTAATAAAAACTAGAATTGCTATCTAATCTATCAATTTTACTCTACAAAGGAATATTAAAAAGAAAAAAAAACAGGATCATGAAGAGATATATACACACTCATTTACAAAATAATTTTTTTATGTTAGTCAAAAAAAGGAAATGACTCAAGTATCTATTGATGGATGAATAAAGAAAATGTGATATACACATACGATGGTGTCTTATTCCACCTTAAAAAAGGAAGGGAGGGCTGGGGTTGTGGCTCAGCGGTAGAGTACTTGCCTAGCATGTGTGAGGCATTGGGTTCGATCCTCAGCACCACATAAAAATAAACAAATAAAATTAAGGTGTTGTGTCCAACTATGACTAAAAAAATTATTTTTCAAAAAAGGAATGGATTCTAACATGTGAATGAAAGTAAGAGGCAAGGTGTAAAATAAACCCTTCCAGAGCACAGGCCCAGTAATCTACTTTTTTCAACTAATTCCCACCTCCCAGTAATACACATAGCTATCAGCGGATTAATCTATCAAATTTGAATTAATGTGTCTACACAGCTACAAATGAATTAATCCATAAATAGATTAATCATAAAGGTGATTAATTCATTAAGTGGATTAATCCACTGATAAAGTCAGAGCTCTCATAATTCCATCATTATACAAAAACCCTACCTCTGAAACTTGTTTCATTATAGATCACAATTTTAAAACATGAGCTTGTGGGGACATTCCAGATCCAAATTTTAACAATATTGCATATATTATTCTGTTTATTATGTTCCCTATTAATCTTCTTTCTGATATCTTTTTCCAAGATATTTTTTTCTTTTTAGTTGTAGATGGACACAACACACTCATTTTTATTTATTTATATTTATGTGGTGCTGAGGATCAAACCCAGTGCTTCACATGTGGTCGGCAAATGCACCGACACTGAGCCACAATCCCAATCCTTACAGTATAATCTTTATAGAGAAAGAAAAATTGTTGGTCAATTAAACACACAATAGTAATGAATATATCCATAACTAATAAATCCTCATATCTCTAACCCTACTCTTGATTTTTCTGTTATGAGAATGAAAGCATAGATGCTCAAGCATGTCAAATAATGTAAATTAATTAATTTGCCTTTTATAAATAAGACTTTTATTAAATGAAGCCATTGTACAGGCATACAATTTATATACAAAGGATATAACATTTACTTTAAATCACTGTAGCTGGTTGAAAAACACCTAAAATGTCTTCATCTCAGTGAATGACTATGGCACTGTTACTAGGATAATCAGATTCAGAAAAGTACTCTTATATATACACTCTTTAATTTGAAATGTCACATTTTTCATTTTTGCTTTATCATGTGAATATGTATATATGTGTAAGTATACATATAAACTTAAAATGTTATACTCAATAAATTTAGAATATGTGTGGACTTGATTTTTTTAAAATTTATGCTAATTGAAAACATTATTTATGATTGTAATGGATAAGAGGTTGCTAATTTTTGAAGAGAATAATTTAGCATGGTATATGTAAAAATTCATCAGGGATTTTTACTGATGTTATGAGTAAATTCTATGATAGAATCAAAGTCTTGAACTACTAAAATTGTAGATTCTTTCTGAATTGTTATTTTTGTATTAAATTAAAAGGATTTGCATTACCAGTATTCACATTGCCAAAAAACAAAACAAAACAAAAAAGTAAACTTGCAGGTATTCAATCATATGCAAAAAATGAAAAAAAAATAGGTAATTAAAAGTGGAAGAAATACAAAAAAAAACTATAAAGGAAGTTACAATGATCTAATATGGCCAACACCATTAAAATTCATGCCATAAATATGATTGTTATATATTTTCTTATAAAGTAGCCATATATAAGTAAAGTTTGAGTTTTTTTCTATCTTGACAAAAGTCAGTTAAGCAATGAAAAACCTTTTTCAAATTATGAAAGAATAATTAATAAAAGTAAAATGAACATGAGTAGTTCATTGAATTATATGACGAACTGCATAACTGATGTGTTTTTAAAACTCTGCATCCATACTAGAGACTCCGGAGAATCAAGGTCATGACTAATGACTGTAATGGGACCAGTGAGCAGCTTACTGGAACTAATTACCTTTAGAAGTTGTTGTGAGCAAAAATTGGAATTTGATGACTCTCTCCTTTTCCCTTTCCCATTTCTTTGTAGCTGCGACCTCTGTGCACCTTGATCACTCTTTTGAAATTCAGGACAGATTACATGTACATAGTATTAGAAGAGGATAAATCTGATTCTAGTTTTTCAAAAATGTTTGAAATAGGTATTTTATTAAGTTTATTCAGAATGAGATGAGTAGAGGAGATGAGTAAAAAACTGGCTTCTAGGAAATTAAACAAGTTATTTTACTTAATTTGAAAGTCTATATGAGAATTTATAAAAACTGAATATTATTGAGATACATGCTCATTTGAATAAAATAAATTATTTCACATTTCAATTTTACCTTTTTTAAAATTTCTTACATACATGACTATAGTGTAGTTCATTACAATCATAATTATCCATTCACAGCACAACTTTACCTTTTCTCAACAACTTCTGACAGTTCCAATTCTACTTGCACATGCAAGACAATATACAAGGATAGTTTCCTACAGGCTTCTTATCTGAGTTTTCTCCTCTTATTTTCTCCCCTTTTCTTAAAAATTTAATTTGATCACATTTACTGAATCATCATTTGTATATTTACATTTTCAAAAGCCTATTATTGGGGCTGGGGCATGCTGCCCGGGTTCGATCCTCAGCACCACATACAAAACAAAGATGTTATGCCCTCCGAAAACTAAAAAATAAATATTAAAAAAATTCTCACTCTGTCTCTCTCACTCTCTCGTTAAAAAAAAAAATCCTATTACTTTTTTTTTACGTTATTCTTATGTTATAACTTCTCTTGGACAGCCATTTAACATAATTATCTTAATGACCCAACTGGGGTCAAGTGTGAGAGGAGATGATACTTCTATTCTTATTAAATGGAATCCTCTAATTCTATCAGTGAGTCTGACTGCATTACAACTTTATTTGTAACTGTTTTTTCTTCTACAAATTTTGCAACTACAATTTCCCTTCTGTACTTGCCACTTAATCTTCTTTGTTCTACTAAAAATTTTTCAAATTTTATTTGTTTAAATTTCTTATATATCAAGACACAACTTAAGTCATTTCTTCCAACAAGCTGTCTGCAATCCTAAATTAGTCTGTTACTACATTAATGCTTAGCTAGTTCCTTTAGTGTGTATTTATCTCAGCAATCAGCATATTATATTGTCCTATGATTTTTAAGTATGTCATCAACATTTAATGCACTTCGTGGGGCCAACAGATTCTGGAATTTAGATAGTTGAATAAACTAAACTGAATTAGACAATGGATGAATTCTGAGTCATATTGTCTGTCATTCAACTCAAGAAACTGAATTTAAAGTAAAGCTATTCAATTCATTCTTTTTTGCCCTAAAATTTATTTTTTTCAGAAACAATATTTATTTTTAAGCATAATCTCATTCAATTACTTCTTTGTTTTTGTTTGTTTGTGACATGAGGTCACATAATGCTGCTCAAGCAGGCCTCAAACTCCTGATCTCAGATGATTCTCCTGATCAGGCTAACAAGGAGCTGGGAGTACAACTGTACCATCAATTTCTATCTCAATAAAATCATTACTTGATGTTTCATTCCCAATCATAGTTTCTTATGATTTGTATATCATTCATTTCTCTCACTTCTCAGAATTCATCTTACCTTAAGTACCTAAAAAACTGCACATCTCACACTCTTCTTTCTCATTTTCCACAATAAAATATACAGTTAATTATTCAAAATATTATCCATAAGTCTCCTATAATAAGCTACAATAAGTGGAGGTCTTTGACATTCCTGTTGATAATATATTTTGAATACAATAAAGCAGAAATATGTAAGTTAGAATCAAATGCATATATTAACATCTTTCTTATAATTTGATTTGAAAATTATTTCCTCTAACAAATAATTTTACAGACTTTTTATTATTCATTTATGACTGGCATATAATATTTATGCATATATTTGGGAACCAATATGATATTTTGATTCATATAAACATTAGACAATGATCATCTAAAGTTAATTAGAATCCATCAGCTTAAACATTAATTATTTCCTTAAAATTCATTCAAATTCAAATTATTCTCCTGTATTTTTAGATTTATAATGTATTATTATTATTTACATTCTACTTTCTGTGCAATAGAACACCAGAACTCATTCCTCCTATCAAAGAATAATGCTGTATGTATTGATTGCCATCCTGCACCCTGTCCTGTTCTCCCCCCACCCTTTTTTTTTAAACTACTGTTGTACTCTGAACCTCTGGGACAGCAAATGCCAAGACTCCCATGTTTATTGCAGCACTTTGCACAATATCCAAGATATGGAAAACTGTTTATGATGTAAGTCTTTGAAATTTTGGTGAGTCCTCGAAGTTTGAAAAACACAAAAATAAACCAAACTAAAAGGATACACACATTCCCTTGGAGATGAATCTCTGTTTTTGAAGATGTGGCTTGAATTAACTTTGAATTGCTTCATTTCCTATGGCCAGAATAAGTTCCCAGAAAAGATTTTTAATTGGTTCCTACAACTCATTTTTTCCTCCAATACAGTCATCAAACTCCCTTTGAAATGGAAGTTTAAGCTCACATTAGTCCAAGGCAGAAAGATATAAAACAAAACAAAAATTTATGTTCACATTTTTCTTTAATCTAACTCTTTTTATTTATTGTGTAATCCCTAGCAATGAAAAATCAACATTGTTTTATTTGCTTTCTTAAGTGATGGAAAAAATCTGAGTAAATTCTTCTTAATATAAGGCAATTTGTACCTCTTAGGTGTGAGGTTAAAATATTATGGGAATGCAGGCTGGGTGCAGTGGCACAGGCCTGTAATCCCAGCATCTCAGGAGGCTGAGGCAGGAGGACCTGGAGGTCAGAGCCAGCCTCAGCAAAAAGTGAGGCACTTAACAACTCAGTGAAGACCCTGTCTCTAAATAAAATACAAAAAATAGGGCCGGGAATGTGGCTGAGTGGTTGAATGCCCCTGATTTCAATCCCCAATACCACCCCCTCCCAAAAAATTATGTGACTACAATCCAAGTGTCAATTTTAGATATGTTTAACAATGGCTTTATGGACCATATGCCTGTTTGTCCTAAACCCACTAATTAAAACTCCTTGAAAGAAATCTGCTTAGGTTACTCCATGGATCCTAGTGAAGATGAAGGCTTCCAAGTCCCTCATTGTTTCTCTTGCTCCCACCTTCTGTCTGAACTTCAAATCCTGGATGAATCTTTCTTTGGAACTTGGGAGGTATACTGACCTCTTTGCTCTGGAATCTGTGAGTAATAAACTGTTTGTGATATTTCACAACATTTATTAACTTCATTTCTTTGTATCTCACCTGTCACATAACTGAACTTAACTTTTTTCCTAGTCAAGGCTGTTCTAAATATTGGCTACCTTGACAGGCAGATGAGAGCCAGGAAGACATCTTCCAGTATCAAAAAGATTTCTGTGAGAGTGCCACCTCGTCACGGACTGGACAGTTAAGTATTAGACTGCAGAATAAACAAGTATTGGAAAGGACACTCTGTAAACAATCATAGGATCACATCCTCTTTAGCCCCTTTGAGGCAGAGCTAGAGATTATTGTCACTCTCTAGAGAAAGACCTCAAGGCAAAATCAGAGGAAAACTATAATACTTTGTCCTAAGAGTACTAAACAGCATTGCAGTACTGAGCTTAGGAGCCATTTTAAAGACAAAATCACCAACACATAGAAATGTGAAGAGCATGACAATGAATAGCCTTTTAAAAGGATATGTTGAAATGAATATGCTGAAAGAAAAAATAATAATAAAATAGAGTGTTACCTTCTTTAACCTAATCTAGAAAGATGTAAATCAGGCAACTCAAAATTTTCACTGCTCTGAGTGTGCCCCTTAATTTGGGTTTTATATAGGAGCTAGGAAAATTCTCCAATAAAGTCTCTCACAATAAGGAGGAATGAGTGCCTCTGTGTCTGTCTTTTTTTCTTTTCCTGTATCTAGCTTTCTTTAAATCTGTACTTGTGAAACTTTATGTGTTAGGTAAGAATTATTTGATTTAGTTCTATGAAAATAGGAACAAATTATGAACATCTCACATGAGCTTACAGTAGAGATTCACATTCTAGATTTTTCAGATTTATTCCCATATTATCATTGGGTGAGCTTGAAATGCTCTACCACCACCATTTTAGAAAAGCCGATGAAACTTGTGTAAGGTTGGGAGATGAATGTTCTGTCATTTAAACAACCAAGTTCAGATTTCTTCTTACAAAGGGAACTATGTGTGGTTGAATCTTTCAATAGGTCATTTGTATCAAATGAGATCCTGAAGGTGCAATAAAAGAAAGGAAATTTAAACAGTAGACTGAATGGCCGTACTGAATTAGAAAATATGAATTAAAGTGGAGAGATGCTAAGCAAGCCCTTTAACTATTTTGGTAGTGATATCTTACCCCTATTATGCAAATGACAGTAAGAGTGTGTGGTTTGCTTTTTTTTTTTTTCAGTTGATGGGGCTTGCATTGTCTAGAGGGGAAGATGGCTGGTTAATCTCTCCTTCAGGAGTTACATATTCAAACCTCCACTGTACATGTTCCACTAACCTGTAAAGGCAAATAATCTTTACTAATATAACAAAATATGGAAAAATAATAACATTTCTACAGAAGAAATGTTTACATTCTTGAATGTTCTCTCCCCCCATACTGCTCTCCTCCACTGGTTTGCTATTATTCAAAATATTGCAATGAATTGAATCTGATAGCTCCAAAGTAAATTTTATTGCTATTTTTTGTAATTTTGTTTCATTTTGCTACTTATTCTGTCATTCTTTACATATTTTATGTTTATGATTCACAAACATGACTGAAAGTGCAATTTAAGCACTTTTAGGATTTGGTGTGGAGTTCTGCGTCTAAACCTTAGACAAGCCTGCGATGTTTCAGAGTGAAGAATACCTTGAACGCTGAAGTCACTAACTACCTCCATTAACAAGGGACCTCCCCACAGAAAATCCATGTTCGTGGTGAAAGCTAATTTTAAATGGGTTTTACATGAGCTGGTAATCCAAAACCATAAAACTATTTTGGAAAAGGATGGTAAAGAACAACTTGTAAATGTGGCAATTACATAAAAAAAAATTAAAAGTCACTAAACTCTATTTTGTAACTGAGAAATAATGAAAATTTAAAGAGAATTAAGCTTTTTTTGCAAATTATGTTCAGTATAATTGCTTAAGAAGAAAGTCATTTAGTCACAAAACTGAAGTACACTCAGACAAAATAATTCATAGTTTCTGAGAACCTAATAATTCTAGCACACATAATTTAAAAAATGCAGGCCAATGATGTAGCTTAAAAAGTGAAAAACAATCTCTTCTCCTATCTGTTGATACATTGATGATGACAGGTCATATCCTGTGGAGATGTTCTGTGATAAAGCACCTTCAAATGCCTGAGTCTAGTCCACTACTATTTCCAAATACCTTCAAATAGTGAATTTAAAATAGGAATTTATGTCTTGCTGTTCTGAAGGCTGGGAACTTCAAGATCAAGGCTGGTTTTGTATATGGTGGGCTTCCCACATCCCTTTGATAGTGTCCTATTTTAGCATCTTCACATTGGGAAAGGTAAGTGACATGTCACCAGAGGATAAAATATGAAAGGCAAAAGAAACTAAAGATACCCTTTAGTCTTTTCATCAACGCACTAGTTCCACTTATGAAAGCAGAACTCTCATAACCTAATCACTCCTAAACCCCTATCACAGAATACTATTGTACTACGGAATTGAGCTTCAATAGAAATACACAAACCAGAGCACAAAATTCTTTGTCAAATCTGTCAACTGGCAGTATTTGAAACCGTTTTTAGATGATGATGAACTTCAAAAATTTAATTCTTTGTTGTAAGGATCTGGGCATAAATAACAAATAAAGTAAATTTTATATTTATAATTATAAACCAAAGCCTGTGATTGTGATATTGTGTGGGCTTCTCTATTGACAGAGCATCACTGATAACTTCCACCAATAAAGCATATTTTTTTATAGATTCTAAAAAATCTTGCATCTTCCCAACAGGTTGATATTTTTGCAGATAACAAAGACTTTCAAATATAAAATTTTAAAATATAATTATTACTTAGGAGTACAAGTGATTATTAAAAATAAATGCTTTTGTAGAAAATGTCATAAAACCTCATTTGCAGGCAAAAATAATGATAATAATAAAACCTTTTCCATGTAGAAATTCAGAAATTTCCAACAGATTTGCTTTCTACAGGATTTCCTATGGAAAATAAAATGCATGAGTAGATGTAAGAAGACAATAAGTCACATTTTGTGAGTGCATTCAATAGAAATATTTTCTGCAGAAACTAGCTAACTTAGCAGATGTTTGCCATTATATGTAAAAACTAGAGAGACTCTGGAGAAAATATTTTTGTTTCAATTAATGAGGATTTTGGATTTTAAAAGCGAATATATGAAAAATCATACTATAAAAGGAAATCCAGTAAATTTCCTCTTGCTGCTTATATTAGGGGGTTGGTGGAGATCACTAAATATTATATCTTATTTGGTGACAACTAGCTCTTTCTCTTCCATTAACCACAAATGTTACTAGACAGAAATTCCTTTGTATCTTCTGTTTAGCTTCAAAACTTGACTTTAACTAAAAATGAAAATTTTTGCAAGGGGAATAGGTAAATTAGTTCCTTCTAGTCCCTTACATTTTAATGTCAATAGTTTCTTAAGAATGTTATGCTTTCCTATTTTCTAATGCACTGAATAATTTTTAATTGGAGTCTGCATATTTTGTGTAGCATTGAGTAGAGAATCTGGAGTCCATTATTATCCTTAAACATGCCAATTTTTTGTTGTATTATAGTAAATAATTGATTTGATAATTTATTCAAATAACAACTTTTGTTGTTGTTGTTATTGTTTTTCCCTGTAGTAGTTGGCAGCTAAAATTCATAACATAGTTGTTCAATCTTAGCTGGCCTTTGTTAAGTTGGCCCTGGGTTCTTATGGTTCAAGTGTTTTCCATATATGTGGATGGAATTCATATACAAAATTAGTGGCTCCTGTTTTCTAGTGCTGTCCTTTCCAGGATTTTTCCCTTTTAGCCATGTGGCTATGATTGCACAAAACCATCTTCTGATTTTATGAAAAAAAAATGGGACTCTGAGTTTTCCTAATAAAGTTTTAACCTCATTGTAAGATGTAACTGAATTATTCTCAGGCCAAGAGTGACTGAAATGAGAAAAAATCACTCTTTTTTCTGTGCTTTTCCTGTTTCCATGTGTTAACCCCCATGTAACATCTGCCATTTTTCACACTGTGGAGATCACCAAATATTATATCTGTAGTGCTCTTAGGTATATTATTTAACATACTTTATTTTCAGGAAAAAACATTTTTAATACCAGAAATTGAACCGAGGGGTGCTTAACTGCTGAGCCACATCCCAAAACAATTTTATTTTATTTTATTTTTTTATTTTTTATTTTGAGGAAGGATCTTACTAAGTTGCTCAGTGCCTCAGTAAGTTTCTTAGTATGGCCTTGAACTTGCAATCCTCTTGCCTCAGCTTCCTGAGATGTGAGGATTACAGGTGTGTACCACCATGCTCCACTAAAAATATATTTCTTTATTCAATCTGAAATCACTGAAATGGGGAGAAAAAATAACACTATTTTACATATCATATATCTTAAAACATACTTAGAAGAATATTTTACAGTAGAAATTAGTTACAATATACTTAGCCATGTATAGATAAATTACTAGACAGGACTTTTTTCCTTTTCTTTTTTTAATGAAAAAAAAACAGGGGAAATTTGAAGCCTTATGTTTCCTCTTTTTTCAGTAATGACTTGTATATAATAGATATATTTCTGGGAATAGTGAATCAAAGATGAAAATAAGATGATAAAATGGCAAATACAAATTTGAGGAGAATATTCTCTACATTAAAAAAGAATTGAAAATTATTATTATATTTTTTTGTATACAAAAGTGCTAATCATTCTTATACATAGTATATTATAGATATAGATTTGTCTTCCATCATCCCCAGGGTTTGGTTTTAGGATTCCACTTTGATGTCAATATCTTCAGATGCTCAAGCCTTTTATATATAAAATACCTAACATTTACAGGTAACTTATTAACATGTGCTGTTATACATTAAGATAACACAAGTAATTTTAATAACTAGTACAATGTAAATTCATGTAAATAGTTGATATACTGAAATTTTCTGGGACAATGACAAAAATAAAACTGTACATGTTCAGTATAGATGTGGTATTTTTTCTAATATTTTTGATCCATGGTTGGTTGAATCATGAGTACAGAAACCATGAATATGGTAGGATACCATGATGATTATTACTGTAGCAATTCCTTGGTATTTGACCAATTATCTGGGAATCTTTCCAGCATAGAAAATACTTAATTTTTAATGATTTGAAAATCACTAAAATAAGAGCCAAAGAGTACGATGGAACTTGGTAGCTACCAGAAAAAACAAACAGAAAACAATTTAATAGTAGAAGAATGATTTTTGTACCATTGTAGATATTTTTATGAATGGGTGTGGTGGAAACTGGAAATCCAAATGCAACAAAATGAAATTAAACTCCTCTCTCTCACCATGCACAAAACTCAACTCAAAGTGGATTAAAGACCTAGGAATTAAACCAGAGATTCTGCATCTATTAGAAGAAAAAGGAATCTAATCCTACTAATCTTCATCATGTGGGATTAGGCCCCAATTTCCTTAATCAGACTCCAGTGGCATAAGAATTAAAACCAAGAATTCATAAATGGGATGCACACAAACTAAAAAGTTTCTTCTCAGCAAAAGAAACAATCTGTAAGGTGAATAGAGAGCCTACAGAATGGGAGCAAATTTTTACCCCTCACACATCAGATAGATCACTAATCTCTAGGATATAAAGGAACTCAAAAATCCAAGTACCAAAAAAAAATACAATCAATAAATGGGCCAAGGACATGAACAGACACTTCTCAAAAGAGGATATGCAATCAATCAACAAATATATGAAAAAAAACTGTTCACTGTCTCTACCAATTAGAGAAACGCAAATCAAAACTACTCTAAGATATCATCTCACTCCAGTCAGAATGGCAGCTATCATGAAGACAAACAACAATAAGTGTTGGCGAGGATGTGAGTAAAGGCACACTCATACATTGCTGGTAGGATTGCAAATTGATGCAGCAATTTGGAAAGCAATATGGATATTCCTTAGAAAACTGGGAATGGAACCACCATTTGACCCAGCTATTCCTCTCCTCGGTCTACATCCAAAGGGCTTAAAAACAGCATACTACAGGGACACAGACACATCAATGTTTATAGCAGCACAATTCACAATAGCTAAACTGTGGAGCCAACCTAGATGTCCTTCAGTAGATGAATGGATATAAAAATGTGGCATATATACACAATGGAATATTACTCAGCAATAAAAGAGAATAAAATCATGGCATTTGCAGGTAAATTGAGTTGGAGAAGATAATGCTAAGTGAAGTTAGCCAATCCCCCCCAAACAACAAATGCCTAATGTTTTCTCTGATATAAGGAGTCTGACTCATAGTAGGATAGGGATGGGGATTATGAGAGGAATAGAAGAACTCTAGATAGGGAAGAGGGGTGGGAAAAAAGGGAGGGGACAGGGGGTTAGCAATGATTGTGGAATGTGATGGAAATCATTATCCAAAGTACATGTATGAAGACATGAATTCATGTAAACATAAATTATATACAAACAGAGATAAAAATTTGTGCTCTATATGTGTAATAAGAATTGTAATGCATTCCACTGTCATGTAGTTAAAAAATGAAATCAAGAAAGAAAGAAAGAAGGAAGGAAAGAAAGAAAGAAGGAAGGAAGGAAGGAAGGAAGGAAGGAAGGAAAGAAAGAGAAAGAAAGAAAGGACAGAAGGAAAGAAAACTGAGGACTAGTTGGTTCTTTGTTTTTTTCCCAGAGTTAAATGTGATCAATGTGGTGTTATTTTCTGTGAAAAAGAAAAAATATATATATATATATATATATATATATATATATATATATATATATATATATATATATATATATATATATATATTTTCACTTCTTTACCTCTTGACAAGAAGAATTCTTGATTGGATTTTAAAATTATAAACAGATGAAAATTCTAACAATTAAAATGTAGTTGTCATATTTTACCACATGTGGTTGTGTTTATTTTAACCAAATGCATTCCACTGAAAAAAATGATTGGGGGAAGAAAAGAAAAGAAAAACAAACAAAAAGAATGGGCAATGTTAACTGATGTATTCTGATTTCTTCACAAAATTCTTAGATATAATATTTTCACCCTTCCCAAATATTTAATGTGTCTTTTCTTACAAGTCATGATGATAATATTGGATTGTCAATCCATAGAACATTTATGTGATGGCAATGCAACCAGAAGTTTTCAGAGGTAATGATGCAGACTCATGAGACCAAGTTTAATTGAACCATGATTGCGATATGTTGTTTCACTTTAAGAAAGTGGTAGTGGCCTGGGGTTTTGGCTCATTGGTAGAGCACTTCCCTCACACACTCTGATGCACTGACTTTGATCCTCAGCACCACAAACAAATAAATAAATAAAGATATTGTGTCCATCTACAACTAAAAATATTTAAAAAAAAGAATGGTGGTAATAAAGAAATAGAGAAAGGTGGTAGTTTACTACAACACTAATAGATATTATCTTTGAATGAATTGAAAATGTTTGAAAATAGGAATTTTTTTAAAGGATAAAATATTGAAACCAACATCATAACAGCATTTCTTAGGTTCCCGTTGAAATAAATAGAAAATATTGTAAAATTTTCTATATTGAAGTGAATTCTCTTTCAGTGTTTGTGGATTGATATGTCAGATGGAGTAGAGCAGATTGTACTCCAAGTGCAAGAACTTGATTTACTAAACTTTTCCATCCTGATTGCAATGTGTGAATAGTCATTTGAGATATATTTTCTGCAAAATGATAGACTACTTTTTGTTTTACATGGGCAATATTTTAGATAGAAAACCCACATTACAAGAAATAAATATTCAGGCATGAGATAAATTTGAAAGTCACTAGTATTAGATGTTCAATAACATATTGTAGGTAAGGGTTAAAATGAATAGTGTATTGTGTTTTTCTGACACTTCTTTGAATAGCATGAAGAACTAAAGCTTTGACTTAACTTTGACCTGAACAATAATGCAATTATAATCTTTGCAAAAATGAATTAAAACATAGTCTAACCTTTTCATCATTTGACTTTTTCTTTATCTGGAGAACATTATTCAAAAGGGAAAAAAATGATTTTGCTGTGGACTCTTTCTGAGAATTATATTTCAATTTGTCATTAAAATGAAATGTGAAGGACATAAAAAGGATGATAGGGAGACTTTATTGCATCACAATATGTAGTTTTTCAGATGCAATACTTTTTATGGATTAAGAAACGAAGAGAACAATTCCTTTGGTTTTGATTTTTGGAGAAAGCTTGTTGATCTGTTATTGAGGCAGTTTTTGCTTAATAAATGTATTTGAAATGTAGCAACATGTACATTTTATTTGTAAAATGTGAGAAAGATCTTATTTTAAAGGGAACATTCACAACTTGAGAGTTTAATTAAAAAATACCAAGTGTACAAAATTAATAAGGGACTGTGAACATTAAGTTAGTTGAAAATTACAAACCTTTAATACAAAAAAATAAATTACATGACCTTTAATTTGTTAAACATCCTAATACTTACTGAAACGAGCCAAATGACATTTTTATCATATGAAGGTCTTCTTGATATACAGCACTTGAAACTTACCCCATTGTTCATGATCATTAATGCTTAATTTCAAAGATACTTTAATATATACTTTATAAGCAGTCTAGATTTAAAATCAGGTTTGCATGCTTGATTGATTTTGTGAATTGAAAGACACTGCTTCATCAAATACATAAAACTGATAAAATATAAATGGCTCTAAGGTGAATTCTCAAGTATATATTATTTGCACTTTAAAGAAAAAAACATTTAACTTTTGTTTATTTGTTTCTAAGAGCAATTGACAGTTTAATATCACAGTTTATATTTAAGCCAAATCATGCATATTTGTCTTTTTACTTTTTAGTAATTCAACATAAATATATATGTATTGAAGACTCACTGTAAATCAAATTCAACTGTATTTTCCTAAAATACATTAAGGAGTTAATACTGTTTGGTTTCTGGGGAGACACATGAGAATAAAAGCATTTCACAAATGATAAATTATGTGATAGCACATGAGGCTTATGGAAGAAAAAATAGATCATGGAAAGAGTTTGCAATTATAGATAGGGAATGGGCTTGGTTGTAATTTTATTAAATCTGATAGAAATAAAATTTCCTTGATAATATTTAACCAAAAAAGATGAAGAGATGAGGATCTAGCCATGAGGACCCTTAGGAGAAATTGATCCAGCACAGCCTAGGTACAAGTTCCACTGTACACCCTGGAACTTGCAAGGAAGTTCCACTGTCACAGTGGAACTTGCAAGGAAGGTGAGGAGAAAGATCTTAGGACGTGCCACTGGGGAAGGAGAAGACAGAACATGAAGAATAATTGAAGATGGCTAAGAACTAAATGGGGCTGACCTGTTTGGGATGGGGGATAAGTCATTTCCTGACGTGAACATAATTTATATACAGAGATACGAAAAATTGTGCTCTATATGTGTAATAAAGATTGTAATGCATTCCACTGTTATTGTGTATTTAAAAAAATAATATAATCAATTGAAAAAAAAGAATTTGGCTTATATTTGGAGTGAAATGGAGAGCTGCTTCAAAGATTTTGACAAGGAGTGAAAAGATCTAGGGTATTTAGTGAGAGTTCTTGCTACCATGTGAAAGAATCATAAAAGATGAATAAGGGTCAATTCATGGCAGATAATTACAAAACTCTTCCTATAATTCAGACACGGAATGAGGGGAAATATGGCAAATCCAAATAATTTTATCTATTGTGAGGAAATATCCTGAAGCTTCTTCATAAGAGACTATTTTATTTAAATATGGATCACATCCAATATACAAAGATCCTTACAAGGTTATTATTTTAAGTTGAATCATTGCAAAAACACATTTGATTTTCCTCTGTGGGGCATCATTTTTGGTAAGATGATATTGATGTTGTAACTGCATTTCAGTGTGAATTATTTGGTGTGAAATTATATTGTGTTATTTGAAATATATAACACTAGTAAACAGTAAAAGTAAAGAGAAAAAACTAGCAGCGTTTAACTCATAAACCTAGAGTTAAACCTGTCTATTCTTTTTCTTCTTCTAAAATATGTTTCTTAGACTTGGACCCAAGGAGTTTAACAACAAGTATAATGATTGTGTGTGGGTCATAGTTGGTCAAAATTTGGTTTATCATCAGGAAGTTGATTGAAAATTAAACCTCCTAAACAACAATTTCTGTTCAAGTCACTTGTGTACACTACATTTAATAAGGTGCTGTCTTCCAGATGCTTTTAGAAAAATAAGTATGCAACTAACTAACCACTCTCCCTTACTCCATCTAGTCATTTCTAGTCTATAATTTTAAAACTCATTATTCAAAATCTTAACTATCAGAAATATATATGTCTAGCAAGCATTATGACTCCAACATTTTCACATGAATTCTTATATTAATAATTTAGGAAAAATGCAGGCATGATGTAAAA
Source organism: Callospermophilus lateralis (assembly GCF_048772815.1). Classification (NCBI taxonomy): domain Eukaryota; kingdom Metazoa; phylum Chordata; class Mammalia; order Rodentia; family Sciuridae; genus Callospermophilus; species Callospermophilus lateralis. The sequence continues at coordinate 2,563,751 of NW_027512751.1, read as the reverse complement.
CTTTCTCCCCAAATATACATGTATATACAAATATTTATAAAATGTATATATTATGTATATATAATACATGTGATATAAGAAAAAATAGTGGTTGACATTCATATTCTTGCTAAGATCTTCTACAAACTTATAAATATATTTTAGTTTACACATAACATACAAGTTTAAAATATGTTTATAAAATATAAATAAATTTTTAGAAAATATAAAAGAGGTTGTGTTAATAGTTATTATTGATAATTAGTTGAAACTTTATAATTACCCATATCATTGGAGTTAGGCCACAAATTTTGAGGAATGAAAACAAAGCATAAACATTAAAAGAATAATCTGGTATAAGGCGCACCTTAATTCTACCTCTAGCAAATAATAATGGTTTTCCTCAATAATTCCTGTCAGCAACCATACCCTTTCACTTTCATTACTACACATGTACAAAAGAACAGAAAGCATGATTATATTTGCCTAAGTGCATTCTAATATGAGATAAACAGTAATATGTGATTAGAGAAGTGAGTTATCAAATCTTGTGAATGCTAATTCCTTCTTACTATGGAAAAGAAAAACAATGCTGAATATTAAGAAAGAAAAAGGAATTCTCTTGTGCAATCAAATCATCTTTCATATTCTGTGTGCTTCTTCTTAAAAAATTTTTGCTGAGGTGTGACTTCAATGATTAAGGGTCCGAAATTCATGGTGAGAAGGAATGCTGAAGAGATTAGCACATTTTTAACAACAATACAAGAAGGGACAGGAGCTGGAGGTTGGTACAATAATGACCTACCATTAATAGACAGTTATTAGTTTTTTATCCATGTGATATGGATAACATTTTATTAAATGGCATTCTATAAACTAGAGAATTAAATTATTTACAAAATATTATAAAAAAGAAATAGAATTAAGGTAGTTTGCATAGGTTTAATATATTTGCCTGACTTTCACTGCCTATTAGTCCCTTGAGACTTTATCAAATTCATCATAATAATTATTTCACTGCCCATTAGTCCCCTGAGATTTTATCAACTTCATCATAATTTTAAAAACACAGCACTTACGAATTTTCTACAAGTCTGCACTCTCCTGTTTCCAATCAGCAGTTTGTGAGAGCACAGAGAAAAAACAGTACCAAACTGCAACTACTCCTTCTGTAATATCTACAATAATTAGGCTCTAGTTCATAAAATTGAAACAAATTACTTTGAAGTAACTTTTTAAAGACACATAAATAAATGTCTTTGATGTTATTGAATCTTAAAAGTTAATTACCCTGACCACAACTCAGCCAGGTTTCCTTCTGTAAGGATGGTTTATACTAAAAGCCAGGGTATTCACTTATGTCAAACAAATGACTGCCCCCTTGGTCACACAATTAAATTTGATTTTTATTGATCCTTACTGATTTGTATTAATAAATAAATAACAATTTATAAGGCAACCTTACATATGTCTTGGAAGACATTTTGTTTTTAGAATTTGATGTATATTTGGAGTTGTAGAATAATGAAGGAAGTAAATATTCTCGTAATTCTGTAAAGTCTGGCTACATTTATACCCAAGACAGTGAAAGCTGCAAAGACCACACTGTGGAATAGGATAAGCATAATACCCTGTGTTTATAAACTCCCTATAATCCACCCGCTAGCAAATATTACTGTTTTATGTCCAAACTTAATGAGTTGAAATCCACTAGATTTTTTGTGGTGGTAGTCTTTCAGTTGACAAATTAATTTACATTAAGACATAAAAACTGACAGATCAGTTCTATTTTCTAATCGAATTTTTACATTTTAGCATGGACTCCATGTTAACTGAGAGGAATGAAACACTAATATTGAAACAACAATAAATTTTGACAAGATATTTAAAGCTCTCAGATTTACAAGACTTTTTCAAGGTGTAGAATATCAAAACACATTACCTCAATCCTGAATACTCTTGGGAAATAAATATGAAAATGAGAGATAATTCACATATATGTGTGTGTGTATATCTGATAAATGTGTGTGTGTGTGTCTGCCATTGTCACATGTGAGGCTGTCAGCTGATACTAGTTATTTGCTTTTTCACAAATGGCTTGTCCCCTTCAGTCTGATTGTCTTCAAAGATACTTTCTAGTCACATTCTGATGTTGGAAGTTTTTACTGGAAGCATTTTTACAGGGTAGATCAGGCTGGCAAGAGGCAGGATACAATCAGATTACTGTGAGATCATTTCAGGCTCTGAGAGAATTATTCCCCTTTCTGATATCTGTATTCTTCCCGGGAGAGTCACTAGGTGTTTCTGTCATAAAAGAATCATAAGTGACCTTTTAAGGATAAGTTTTGGGGTTTTTATGATTCATGAAATTTTTTTCTGTGCTGATGTTGCTTTTGTTTCTAGGGCAACCAGGATTTTCTTAGACCCTGTTGTCATAGAAACCAGGTAATTCCCAGGAATTGGGTTGGAAATCACCATGCAAGGTTGCATTGTATTGCCAAATGCTTGCGTGTGCCTTATGACCATCTTAACATTAGAGCTGGGAAAAGACTGTTTTACAATAATCAAGCATCCAATAATCAAATTAACCTCATCTTCCATCTGGTTCTCTGAAAGACCCTCCTAATTGAGCTCCCATTTCCTCATCCTCTACCCAGGTCAGCCTCTTCATCCACAATTTTGCTTACTGTGGTTTTAGTTACCTAGAGTTAATCAAATTCTGAAATGATATGTGTCACAGATACAATAGTAGGATGATGCTGACATCACCTCACCACACCTACTCAGCTCATTTAATCTACTCACACAGGTGCTGAGTATTATCATCACAAGAAGAACCAGCACAATGTGGAAAGATATTTTGAGAAAGGGAGAGACATTCACATGACATTTATTATGCTATAATATCTTAATTGTTCTATTCTATTATTAGTGATGTTAATCTCTTAATTTTGTGATAAATTAAAATTTGTTATAGTTCTTATGTTTAGGGGAAAAAACAGTAGACATAAAGCTCAGTCAGTATGATCCATGGTTTCGGCTATCCACTGAGAAGTCTTAGAAGTCATCCTTTGCCATAAGAGGGAATGACTATTTGCATCTAAACAATCTTTTAAAAATGGTCCTCTGCATTGCTTTTATATTTCTTTCAGATTAAAATACAAAGTCCTGATCTAAAATTTCATAAAGTAAGCCCTTTACCTGGAGTATTCTTCCACCACTCATCTGTACATCTTTCTTAAGCCAACACTGACAACATTTAATTAAAGGGCTCCTGTCAACACTATTTGTTCTACTTCTCTATGTACATTCATATTTATTTCTAAATAATATTGTGATTATACATTCTATATCACTAACAAAATTGTTCATTTTGTCTTTCCCCTTGAGAATGTAAGGAATTATCATGTTGTCCTTTTATAAAGTTAAAATTAATTATTTTAAAGCTCAGCCTCTTCAGTATCTGTGGAGACCAGAACCTAGTAGTGAATCTCAAGGTCTTCATATCCTATAGAGTCTTCCACTGTTGAGTCTGGACAGCATCTATGACTTTTTTCTAGCTGCTAGAATATGAGAAAATGTAGGAATTTTCAAAAATGCAACTAAGTTTACAAATCACATTAATGTTGTGTGAATCAAGAAGGCGATCACCTTGTGTGAGCCTGACCTGGTCAAGCTGAAGCTCCTCAAATAGGAATAGGGTCCCCTTTTAAGGTCACAAAACTCCTTGGCCAGTTTTAAAAAAACAAGTAGTCATAGTAAATAAATCCAAATTTTAATTAATTACAAGTGATGTGTAGGAATTACGAATAATCTTCAGCTAACCAACCACCAGAAGTCAATACCTTCACTCATACAACCACCAGGAGATAAGTTGTACCCAGGATCTGAAGTTTAGAGGTGTACTGTTCCCCAGTAAAACCATTCAGTGAGAATACAGCCTGGGTGAAACCTTGGCCAAAAGCTTGTGATATCCCCAGAAGAAGACTCCAAACCATGCCCAGACTTTGAACAACAGAAACTGTGACATCAGGTCTGTGTCTGTTTAAGCTACTGATATTAAAGCGATTTGTAATACTTCATGTGCATAACATTAGTAAAACATTTTAGTTGTTTTTACTGTATTTTTCTTTCATATAATCCCTTGGTTACATTTACTGTCCACAATATTTTTATTTGCCCTATACTTGATTTCACATTTTAAGGCATATAGTACTTGATTGTTGAATCAATAGCTGGAAGAATTTTTAATTAATCACAGTAATGAAATATTCAGGAAAGAAAGACAGAAAAAGGAAAGAAAAGCACAGCAATCTACTTAAATTCAATTGGAAGAACTAAAGCCATCAGATAGTAATGAAGGTTATTTATCCATTTGAAGTTCAAAACATGTTTTAATATGATAACATTTCACGGAAGTCTTACAACTATCTTGAATGAGTGATGATTATGTATATTTGATGATTATGTAGATGCTCTAATATTCAAATTAGCACAAGGTCTGTCACACAATTAGTAAGCACTATAGTTATTTTTTTGGACTCCAGATCAAAAGCACTATTTGCTACATTGCCTTATCTGTAATCATGGGATTAATTACCTGAGGTTATGTAGGGTAATTTAGTTAATTTACATTAACTAAAACTCCACTTGACTGACATCAGTGTTCTGTGGTAGGAGGATTTGTTCCATGCTTCAAGCTGGAGACTTACTGTTATCAAGGCAAGATACTAACATGAAATTAGGAAGTTAAAGTTCACTTTCTAAGTATTGAAAAGAGTTTCCTCTAGTCCAAATCTTTCCATTTTGTCAATGTAATTAGAGCTTCTGACTGCATTTATAATGTTTAATATTTTAGAAACACTACTTAACCTCCAAGAGGTTATCTGATCTACATTTTACTAAATGAAGGGAATTAAAGCAGAAAAAATAAAGAAGAACAAGCTAGCTCAGGGCCACAAAACATTACATAGCTCAGTAAAGATTGTTGCTCCAGACCTTTTAATTTCTTTCTCAAAGGGAAACCAATGGCATACTCTCATTGTGAACACGTTGCCAGTTACAACTCTTATAGCCTTGTACAGAGATTTTCATAATGGTTGCTGGTAAGGCCAATATACTGACAGCCTTTACATCTCATCTCACATCTGGCCCCCATATCTCTGTCAGAATCTTAGAACAACTACCCCAAACTTTCCTTTCTGGCAAGGGGTTATAAGACAACATTTCCTTGAAGGAAAATAACAAAACTTGAGTCTCTTGAACACTCTAGTGCTTCAGGATTCTTCCAAAGAACACTGATGACTTTCAGCATTTACAAGGGAGGAATTTTTTTAATCTACACTTAATATATAATACCACATTGATTGGATGCATTTTGGGGTCCCTTTTGTGGCTTTCATCAATCTTTCTGCTCACTTCATGTGTCCTATCTCTCCAGAGCAACAGTTATCACACAATTATTTCTACCCACTTCCTTGTCAAGCCCATTGCCCTTGGCTTGAACAGACTTGAAAGCATGACTTCAGCTTTGAACCCAAACCAACAAATCCCTGTTACAATCCTTGTAATTTTAGCATCTGTATACAACACTTTCAGTCATTTTTTTGGGCTTACTTCAAAAATTATTACTCATCTCCTTATACTTCAAACCTTACTTGAAGTTAAAAATCTTAGCGAATACTCCTTTGGAATCTCATTTTTCTATCTAATATTACCCAAGCATTGTTTCTCAACTTTCCAGGTTACACAACTTAGTGTAAAAACTTAATCTATTATTCACTCACAATACTTCTAATTCATTGTTATTAACAATAAATTTGTTCTATCAAAATCATCTAAAGGAGACATATAGATAAGCTCTTGGGTATATGTAGATTATTTGAGAGGAGATTCCAAGAAGAAAAAGTAAATATGTGGGGAAATGTCACAAAAGAACAAAAATCATATGAAGCATAAATTATGAGCCATGTGTTTCATGGATTGATGAAGCACAATCATACTAGGAGTGTTGCAAGAACCTGTGTAAAGCATACTTCAAACTATTCCAGAGGATGTGGACATTGATGAATTTTTCCCAGTGACTTTATATTCTAATATGTTTAAAATTTGAATCTGGGGGTTAAATTCTTTTCACCATCAGAAAAAGCTTTATTTGAGCTGAACTAAATTCTCAAGAATCAGAAAAATTCTTGAGGCATATAAACTTAGAACCAATGTCACCAGAGGTGGCAAGCTATCAGCAAGGATATGAATTGTTCATGGAGGATATAACTAGAAGTGCAATGAAGGTATGTATGGCAGAATATCAGTAGCACTTATTTTTTTATCTTTTACTTACTGTGGGTGGCATGGATCAGCCTTCTCAACTCTGACTTGATTCCCACATTAAGTTTCCTGAGTCTTCATCCTCTTTTATTGTACCTCTGCAAAAATCATAGATCTTGGATAAACTTACAAATCTGATTAGTGATTCTACACCCACTTAGCTGATTATTGCCAGGGAAAATGTGATATAACTCAGATAATTCATTGTTATTTCCTTTATGTATTACCTCCCATGGTAATGTTACATTCCTGATGTTTAGACCTAAAACCATAGTTCAAAGTTGAAGCAGGTTCACAGTATGTAGATGCAATGAAAAGAATGCATGCCCAGATAATTTACCACACCTCCAACTACTCAGGAAATGTAGCATTTGCAGATTTAAATTCAGACATTATACCTATGTTCTGGAGGTCATTCTTTTTTTGGTATGGATCTTCCTTTTAAAATCATTATCATCAATCATCATTGTTTTCCCTTGCCAATACTAGGTATACATACAAAATGACCCAGTCTCTGTGGTCTCAGAAAATATCTTCTAACACCTCCCAATTCTGTCTCCAACTCCATCTTCACCTCTAGTTTCAGACTTTTAATAGCCCTTTAGATTTTTCTATTTCAATATTTTTTTAAAAAATCCATCATTTTTAAACTGATCACTTTTAGCCTCTTTTCCTACCAAGTCTCCTCTATTTCACTTATTCTGTTTGTGTGTTGTGTTTGTACATGTGCACGTGTGGTTTTGTGTGTGTGTGTGTGTGTGTGTGTATCTATATTCATGCATGTGTGTTTGGAAACAGTAAATATTTACAAAATAAATAGAAAAAATATTATGTAAACAGAGATAATGGAATAATAGAAAAAAATAGTATTTAGAGATATGCATGGTTATAGTTTTTATTTTCATCATCTATGTTCCTGATGAGTGACTTTTAACGGGAGTAATCTGAATAATTTACATGATTTGAACAATGCATTCATAAAGTCAATATTAAATTTTGAAAGAGCATTGAGCCATTTTTCACATTTGCATCAGGTATTTAGGGAGTGCCCTAATCTTTGATGTTCTTTTTTATCATGAGGCTCTGTATCAGGTCATCAGCAGAGCTTTAGTTTAATGGTTTCATGATAGTACTTTCTATTTGCTACTGACAGGATGCACAGCCAAGATACCTTTATGGTCACCTTCTGGAATGGCAAAATGCTTCCAATAAATGTAGAATTTATGAGGAAATAATGTCTAGTATGGCATATGGCTCATTTTGGTGTTCCTGGAAATCTCTCAAGTGGACATTCCTTCATGGTCTGTTCAAGCCAAGGGCAAAATGGAAATTACAACAAATAACAGGACAATTCCATTACTTCTAAAGAGATGGATCATAACAGGGGCATGCTCTAAGAAGGACTTAAACTAGGACACACATCCCATTGAAGTAAAACTTGGTATCAGGTTAAATAAATCAATGGATATTTCAAATTTTTTGGTGTTTTGTGTAACAATTTGTAGTAGAAAAGGTGATTTCAAATTAAAAAATATATAATTTCTGCAACAAAAACAGCTTTCAATATCTTTGATCTGCCATACACTGGATTTCTGGGTTCAAGATAAATATATAATTGCTTTTAAAAGGAAGTAACTTCAAGGTTTTTTACTTAGACTTAGTCTGCGTGCCATCTGACAAATACAGCAGATTACAAAATCAAGAGAGATGGTGTGACTCTGCCCTATTCAATGTTAAAATATAACTTTTAGAATTCAAAAGAAATTCATCAAAACATAAATTATGACATACAAATCACACAGTAGATGATGCAGCTGTGTTTTTCAAAAAAGAATAATTTGACCTTTATATTATTTGTTTTTTATAAATTTATTTATTTATTCTACTTTTTTATACATGACAGGACAATTTATTTCAATTCATACTACACATATACAGCACAACATTTCATGTCTCTGGTTGTACACAAAATAGAGTTACACCATTCCTTTCTGCATACATGTCCTTAGGGTAATGATGCCCATCTCAATCCACCATCTTTCTTATCCCCATACCCACTTCCTTCCCCATCCTCCCTATTGCACTATCTAAAGTTCCTTCATTCCTCCCATGTTCCCCAAACCCCATTATGGATTAGCATCCACATATAAGAAAAAAAAACATTAGACCTATGGATTTTGGAAATTGGCTTACTTAGTATGATATTCTCCAACTTCATCAACTTACCTGCAAATGCCATTATTGTATTCTCTTTTAATGCTGACTATTATTCCATTGTGTATATATACCACATTTTCTTCATCCATTCATCTATTGAAGAACATATAGGTTGGTTCCACAATTTAGCTATGCATACAATTTGCAGGAATAGAGTTTCAAGTCTCTCATCCTCTCTCTCTCTCTCTCTCTCTCTCTCTCTCTCTCTCACACACACACACACACACACACACACACACACACAACATACACTAAATGGAGAAGTTGTAAGTTAATTTAATAAAGTAGAAATTAATCTAAATCATAAAAGATTTTGAGTACTCCTCCCTGTAAAATTTTTCCTTAGCATCAAATAGAGAAGGTTTGGAGATGCACTTACAAAAAAAATAAAACCAATGTTATTGTTTTTGGTTTACATGAATAACTTATGGACTATTCAATAAACAATTACATAATATATCTGATCAGTAGCTATTACTGAGAATCAAACAGGTATAACAAAGGGGGTACAGATAGTCATCTATGAAAAGTATAATCAGTTTTTAATTCCTAAATAATTCTCTTTTTGTGGTAATTCACCCTTAAAGACCCTCACATATATAATTTCTACTTGAATAGTGGAACTGCAGAGTTTGTATTTGTGCAGAATTCATGTCAGTACTGGTTCAGGAAATGTGTAGTAAACAGGGCGTTTAGACATGAGCATCCTGCTGCAGAGCACTCAGGGCCATGCAAAGAAATGGTGCTTTAAAATCACTTGTTCTAGGCATAAATTTTGGCCTGGAAACTTATTATTTGGTATAGAAAAAATAAATTAACCCCTCCATAGAACCAAAATTGTAAGTGGGGGTAGAACATTTAAAGTAGGTGACCTGAATAGGAATAGGGCTTTAGCCAGTATGTGCAAGGGAAAATTGAATAACATGGTTGGGAAAATGTCAATCAAGTCCTGTGGCAGAAAGCAGCTTCAGAAAAGAAGATATTTGACTCTTGTCCTCTGTTTTCTAGTGTAGCCTTTAAATTCATTAAGCAAGACATAAATAAAACAATGGAATATTAAATTTTGTAGAGATGTACAAAGTAGTTTGAATCTGAATATAATAAAAATAGTAATGACATCTGGAAGAGACAGTTGCATTGAACATATGTGTTTAATTCCATTCCCCCTTAAGACTCACTAACATAACAATAAAGGCATAAAATAAAAAAAGAATATGCCTATAAATATTTAGAAACACAAACCACATAATAGCAATAATAAAAGGAAGTCTGCTAAAGAAATAGTTAAAGGATAGTTACAGATTTAGAAAATTAGTGGAAGTTGAATCCTCCTGTAATAATCAGGAAGCATTTTAAACTGTCTAAATGAACTTCAGAAGGATTCATACACTAGGGTAGACATTGTTACAATAGAAGTGAAATTGTTCAGAAAACCTGCATTACTTAGATATCTACTTAGCAGCAGGACAAAAATTTCTGTAAATGTGGTCATAAATGTAATTGCCTCTACAAGACCAGGGAGAAAATTGGACCTTATTCCTTAGAATGTATGAAATGTAATATAATAATAATATATATATATGGTATATATATATATATATATATATATATATATATATATATATATATATATATATATTACACATGTGACTGCAGAAACTTACACTAATTGAAATAGTACATAAGCAAAAAAATCTACCAAACAAATGTGAGAATAACCACTATCACAGGACAGTTTCCTCTCTAAGCTTTGAGACAATCATAGAGGGATATGGAGTCCATCCAATCAGAAGTCTAGAATATTCCTTTCTAGGAAGTCTGTCTTGTGGGAGGAAGGAAACCAGAAGGAAATGACTAAAGGGACAGAAAGAAAGGAAGAAAGAAAAATTGTGAATTTGCATCACCCTAGTGACACAATCTAACAAAATTAAAAAAAAATTACACTTCTCTGCTCTGTGAATCTTACCATGCACACAGTTATTGAGTGTGCAGCCAAAAGGCATTCAACATTCATAAAATATTTATTTGAAAAGCAAAAACATCAAAGAGAAACAAATAAACCAATATTGTAAGGACAATTTGAGAAACAAGAGAACACATTTAAACATGTCTTGTGATCTGCAGCCTCTGAGATACTTCCCAGTGATTCCTGCTTCCAACAGTCATGACTATGTGTAAATCTTTTCCCTTGAAAAACTTGCAATGACAAAGCAGAGTAGGTAATATTGAGGATAAATTTGGGGGGTAAGTTACTATCATAATGCTATTGGAGTTTCTGGTGCATGCTCAATATATAAGCTTTTATAAAACAACCCAGCTTCTATGGCAAGGAATTTAAGGGTTTAATCTTTGACAACCACCAGTCATGGAGACTAGATGCCTAAGAATCATAAATATTATTATCGATTAATATAAAATTAACAAAACATGATAGCTATTGAGGAATTGAACATCTTACTCAAGATTTATGACCAATATCAATGACAAGTGTGTTTACATTTCTTATCTCAAAAATATACCTTTTCTTTTTGGAACATTGGACATTATGAAAGATTGTGGGTGTTAACATGAAAAAAAGGAGAGACAATTGTAATGGAGAATTTTCTGGTGTGAGTCCATCAAGTACAGAATGACTTCAGCAAAATTGTAAAACAATATTTTTTGTGTGTAGATTCGTTTTTGAGTATTTGATTTGGAGTTAATATGACTTATGAAAACCCAGGTAATTCATCATGTCTTAAATTTTGGGTGTTATTGAAAAGAATCATACTTTTTTATTGATAAACATATCATCTGTCATAAATTTTCTGCACATTTATCTTTTTAAATTCCATTCATCTTTCACTGCCTATGTCAAATGACATGTTCCATTGCAAATTCTTAGTAAAAACTTGGTACCAGTGACTTATTCCTAATTATCATCCCACTATCATTTCTTTGCACCTTTTTTTTAAATAAATAAACAGTTTTGTGTGGTGCTTGGTATATTTCCATGTTATGCTAATTTCTCATAAAATTTCCTCCAGTGATGATAGCTGAGTTAATAAATGTTTTTTAGTATGTTATAAAACATCCAGGAAAATAATTTGTCTTTCTCATAACACATCAAGTTACATGATCCCATAGATTTTGGAGTTGGTGTTGGTTAGTTGGTAAAATCACCACAAATGCTACCAATTCATTATGAAATGAAACCAATTAGGTGTTTGATATCAAGAACTATTTTGTGTTCTCCAAATGATCACTGAGAATTTTCTATCAACAAGTAGAGGGTTGTCTGAGTATGTCATAAAGCCTCTCATGATTCTCTCTTAAATAAGGTGCTAGTGTTTACTCACTTGAAGCCCTGTATGATCCTTTTGGTGCTTGCTTTTGAAATGTTTCAACAGTTTTTCATCCAGAATAGTCAAAAAGTAATAGAAATGCATCCACAACATCAAGTACCAGTGTTGTATATCTCTTCACACCCATATATCCATCTTAACAATTTTCACCCAGGTTCACAACACCTGAGTATACTAAATGACATTTTGACTATAACAAGAATCTCAGTAAGTTTTAAAGGTAAGAAATTCAAATCTCTATGAGCACCAATATGAGGAACATAAGTAAAAAATAAAGCCATCAGTATCAAAAAGCTATTATTGAGATGTAATTAAATGATAGTGAGTTAATGCCTTTTCTCCAAATCACATATATGGAGACTTAAAGAATTCTTGTAAATTGCATTTTATATAATTATTCTCTGAATAAGATATCAAGTCTACGAGATTTTCCAGAAGCAGCTGAGCCTTGCCATCACATCTGAGTGTAACAGAAAAATGTATTATTCCCCTGCTATAAAATAGTATTGTGAGAAAGGACAAAGATATTTTTCCACCATAATCTCTCATTTGCAACCTTCATTTTTAACTGCCATTATTTTTTCCTTTTCATCTTTGTATGACTCTCTATCTTCATTAGGAATTGGTGACCCAAATGGGAACCTCTACATCAACCATAAAGCATAGTCCAGTTCAGAAGCTGGACAAAAATCCCTACATACTCCTAAGTAGTCTTCTCTAAACCGGAAGAAGAGGAAAGGAGTAGGGGCTATTTCTTTGGTCATGATTTGACCACTATTTATTCTTCAATTAGTCAATAAGATGAAGTTACTCTGCAGTTTATTTTACTTTAGAAAATTCACAAACTCAGAGAAAAAAAATATTCTTGGAATACTAATGTGTTCCTGTTAGGTGACAAAAAGAGCAGTCCTAAAGCAATTGCATTTCCAGAAAATGGACTTATGTGCATGTTGGGTACAGCAAAGTGAGAAGGTACCTTCTCTTGAGTCATTCTGTGAAGCATTATTCTATATTAGGCCTTTTGACTCAGGTAGTTTCTTCAATTACCTCTTCCTTCAGCTCCTATTATGTCATGCAATTCAGCCATGTCCATGCTGCTCAGTATGAGATATTAATTTTATAGAGTAGTGAGTTATTTTTATATCCTGTGGTCTCTGCCTGAATATTAAAGTAAATCCCCATTTCCTTAGAAGAAGTATTAATTACTAAGACTTACATGCTGGTAATATCCTCAAAATGTCATCCCTGGGTTATTCCACTCCAGATGGAATTTGTTAAAATTAAAGGCTAGTTACCAATGGAACTTTTTAAGCAGGGGAAGTGGTCAGCTGTTATCCTAGTGGAAGAGGCCACACAGCATCTTCCATTATGGATAAAGTGGTGGTTTTACAAAGGACAAGTGGTGAATCATCTCTACAAACTCTAAGGAGTCAGAGGGTCCAACAGGCAATGTTTTTTAGGACCTTCCTTTCATCTTGATATATAATTACTTGTCCCATTCTTCATATCAGCACACCAGATATTATTAATAATGGCCTTATTTTCTCATTATACCTCTGAAAAATATAAATAATTCTATTAAAAAGCAATAAATTGTTTATAATTTGAAGATATGATTATTAATGAAAGTATGTATTTTTAAAATGAGAAATAGAAGAATTGGACAGGAAGTGCTCTGGACTACAGTTTGTATCTGAGAACATGCAGCCAGATCCATGATAATATTCCAAGCTGTGCTTTTCTTAGGGGCTAGGCCCTGGCATTACTATATCAACCTTGCTCTGGCTTTGGTTAGAAGTAGACTGGGAAATAAGTTCTTAACATAATACGGTGACATATCTGGAAATATGAGCCTATAGCTAGAGATCTCAGTGGAGCATATTCATAGCTACGACATATTTGAAACACTAATAAGTACCTTTCAAGGGGATTGCTTAAATAGCTACTATAGTTTGGATCTGAAGTGTTCCCAAAAGTCCCTTGTTAATGTGTGGTTTCCCTGATAGAAGTTATTGGCAGGAGTTTGAAACTATAAAGAGGTGAGGCTTGGTGGAGAGTCTTCATATCATTGTTGGCATGTCCTTGAAGGATATAGTGGAACCTCCGTCTCATATTCATTCTTTCGTTTCCCCCCACAGCTATGATGTAAGCAGTTTCACTCTATTGTGTGCTTCCACTATGAGATGCTACCTTGCCACAGGCACAAAACAATAGGTGACAAATTGATGATGGACTTACACTCCAAACCTAAGAGGAAAAATAAATTTTTTGAATTTGCCAGTTAAAATATTTTAGGTATTATTTTAGGTACTTTTTATAGTAGTGTAAATCATACTAACTGGAATTTGGTACCAGCAATGGGGTCCTTGCAGTGACTATTCCAATGTGGAAATACCCTTGGAAATGTTTTATTGGAGAAGTTCATAAAAATTTGTCATAGAAAGTTACAGTTGGAGCTCAGTGGGCAGTTGTAATGAGTACAAACAAGACCAGAATGCTGATACAAATGCCAACAGTAAAGAAGATGCTGGTGGAAATGAGGACCCTGTTGACAGTTGGAATAGAGACCATCTGTATATTCTTCATACACTGTGACTTTCTGGGAGCTGTGTTTAATGGTGTTGATCTATTTTATCTGGTTAAACAAATTCAAAGGTAGTAAAGTACTTACAGTATGGGTATTACTGCTTCTTGCCTAGTTTACAGTGAGAATTAGAAAAGGAGAATAAATAAATTAAAAAGTAATAGAGGAACAATATTTAAAAATTTCACCATTTGACCAGAAAAGAAGTGTGTCTAAGGTTTTGTCCAAAAATTATACAGGTAATATGCCAAGTGGTACAGAGAGAAAGATATCTTGAGGACATCTCAGGAATCAGCAAGACCACAGCCATCACTCTCTCATAGATGTGGAAATTCAAATTTGCATCAAAGACTGTCTAATTCATCTGTTCAAAAATAACTGTCTTGGAATAGTTTCTTCATGTGTATGTAGCAAGGCACTCAGAGTTGCTTCTGTCATGTTTCAAACAGGCTCATCAACAGCCTATACTGATGGCAGACCTAGGCATTGTCCTCATCATGCTAGTTTTATAGGAAACTAGAATGCAAGAGCATGGAGTAATGGATATTTCCAACAATATTTTAAAAGAAATTATTATGAGAGGCGAGGAAGTATGTTGTAGAGTCACAGTACCTGCAAGGAGACCCCAGAAAGTGATATGCAGAGCTCTGAGTGTGAAGCCAGGAAGCAGAAGAGAAACCAAGAACAAAGGGGTGGCAGCAATGAGGAATGACAACTGAGGGAAGCCACAGCTAGTCCATGAAAGATGTCAAGTGTAGAACCAGTAAAAAGACAGGAAAGGGTCGTGTAAACCCTTGGGAACTTTTAACTTACTCATAGACGTAGATGAATAAAAAGCTGAAAAAATGTCAGACAAATCACCATAATTCGTTTCTAAAGTGCCTATCTCATACTTGACTTTCAAAAAAAAATATCCTTTGGCTTTTTCAATATTTTATAGAGTCTACTACCAAAGTTATAGTTCTGAACCTGAATATCTCATTTTGATTCAAAGCTGACATTATTGTTTTTCTTCTGAAGAATGATTCTATCTTGAAATAATCATCTTAAATCTAATTGATGAAATGACTCCTTTCCAGTATAATTTTGATTATAAAAATTAATCGCTTCTAGTAAAATGATGTTGAATAAAGACCTTGTTCTGTTCTGGAAGATACTGCCATGCTCTGCCCTGTCTTCCTTATCACATGGTTCTCTGCACTGTGTACGCAAGGGCCACAGAGTATGGGGGGAGTATGGAAGCTAAAAATGTATATATGTAACCTGACCTCAGAGGTCATCTCACATTTTCCATACAGTGACTATTAGAAGAATTTCTCTAGCCAATACTCAGGGAGACGTGATTCCATTAAGGTGGAGATCAATGGGAGCCCTCTTTTTTTTCCCTTTTCTCTCTTTTGAAATTTTTTTCTATATTTTCATTAGTTCATTTTGGTTGTATACAATGGTGGAAGTTGGAATCATTCTTAGAAGATAGCTTACCACAACTCACTGAACAAGACAAAATATCTTGTCCAATTAAAGGGCATTCTAGTGCTGACTGAATGTCATAACACACATATGCACACAAAATGCAGTTTAAGTTACAAAGATCAAAAATAATTATGCTTTCACTTTATATGGAACTTTGGGGAAAATGGGAGGCAAGAAATAAGTCAGCTTTCTAGGAAAACATCCCAGCAGAAAGAATAGCAAGTGGCAATGTTCTTTAGATAAATGCAAGCTTGATGTTTGAGGATTGAGAAGACCCTGAGGTGGGGACAAGTTGAGTGAGGGGAATAAGATGAAAGAGCAGGCTATCTAATGCAATGTCTAGGCTGTAAATGTTGGTGAATGCTATTCTGAGAGTCCGACCACTTAGGGTTGCTGAGAAGGAAGGGCACAACCTAATCAGCTTTAACAAAGGGGCATTCCAATTTTTGTGTAGACAATAAAGTAATGATAAAATTGGTAAAATTAGGGAGGCAATATAGTGAACTATCTCCTTAATTTAGGCAAAGGTACTATGTTGGATTTGATGTTAACACACACTTGAAATAGTGAGAAAATGAGAGGCCAGAAACAAATGAAATTCAGCAAAATTTCCTTCCAGATTCAATATAAAACGTGGAAGAAGAGGAACTTGCTGCTGACATCAAAAGTTTTAGCCTAAAACTTAAAAAGTATGGTTTTCTGTTTATTGAGAGGAAAAACCTATGGAAAAATCCAGTTGGATAAAGTCAATAACAATTAAAATAATTATTACATAAAAAGGTATAGGTATAGAGGAGCTATTGATAAATGAATCTGAAATCCAAGTGAAAGAGGGTGTGGTGTTATCAATCATGAATAATAGAAAAAGAGTTTGTGTTAAATAAGTAAATGAAATCAGTCAGGGAAGAAGCAAATTCATAGATGAGGATTGGTCTCAAACTAAGGGTGGAAATTTCTCACATATTTGAAGTCTATGATGATGAAGATGACTCATTAATGGGTTTTGTGAAGTAGTGCTAGTGGAGGAAAACAGCAGGGTGTTTTGTCAAGTGATAAAAGTAAGTGGTGGAACCAGAGAACTGAAAAGGACTGTTGTATTTGGTTAAGTGAAAGCCATCAGTCACTTTGAAAAGAACTTGATCTGGAAGGGTGAGAATAAAAGCTCATTTGGAGTGAGTCTAACAGAAAGTTTGGTAAGAAATGATGATGGTTGTTAGAGTCTGTAAACAAGTCAAGATGTTGCCTGGCATTTTGCAGAGGAAGTGGTTTGAGAAGTTATGCCAGCCAGCCATTAAGTGTGGAGATTCCTTATTGGTTGACTGCTGTATCTAGTTTATGTCAATTAAGATAAGCTGTGTATTCAGAAATGTATATATACCCCTCCTGTTGTACAATAAACGGCTCCCACTCCTGCTGTATCAATCTACACAAGTTGCTCGTCATCCCCCGGTTATTTTGCTGCAGCTGGACTGTGGCAGATGGTCATTGTAAAAAGTTGCATGGAAATAGCTCAATAAGGGTATGGAGACCAGGTGATGAATTTGTTATTCAGAACTCAAGATTTTATTCCAAGAAGTAGAAACCTTTGAACTATTTAACTATTTAAAGTATAAACTTAATGCAAATAATTTGATTTTAAAAGTACCCTATCATCCTTTAGCAGAAATCCTGTCTCTGTCTCTCCAAAGCATCACCCCATGCCAGGAGTTGTTCCTCCATAGTTGGAGGGCATTTGGGACTCCAGTAATTTTTTTGGTTTTAATTTTCCTTTTCTCTTCAGCCCTAGGAATGGTAACTCCTGCTGGGCACTTCAGTATCACTATTGTATTCCCATACTCCTGACATTACTTCTGTAAGTAATCTATCAAAGGTGATACATGTGACATGTTGTGGGTAATTTTTTTTCCCAAACAGGGAATCATGACTTCTCCACTGGAAGTACTGCCTTCAAGGTAGCTGATGTTCAAGGTTCTGGAAGCCACTACCACTGATGCTTTCACCACTTACCATCAATGTACCTAGCTCCAGGTTGGGGAAAGCTTTGTCCAACCATGATTGGCACCTCCTCCTTGTTTCTTGACACTCATTAAATTAATAATATATATGAAACACTACTCTATGATTTTTCTTTCCTGGTAGTAGGAAGTAAAAGAACACAAGACACACAGTGCTCCTTGAAGTTTTCACCTGATCCAGTTAATTGACAGAACTTTACCTGATATCCAAATTGTGAATCACAAGGGGGTCTAAGAAACAAGATTTAGTATTCTAGTGTCTTCAATTCTGGAAGTTACGGTAGAAGAAAGGAGTGATTGATTGCAGGTGCCATCTTGGTCACTTAAAGTATTCACCATGATATCTCATGTTTCTTTGATAATGATGCCAGAGAGAGGGATGAAATGGAACAGCAGCAGAGAACAGGATCAATTACAAAACCCTTGAGAACTATGGGATGCATGAAAAATGAACATGCCTTATATGACGATCATATGTAAGAATAACTAAAATTAAAATTTAATGGCTAAGTGGCTCTTTTTAAACTTTGCCTCTGCATCCTCAAGGCCCAATACTATCAGGACCATATGAATTGCTAAAAAATGTATTGTAGTTTAATAAGTACTTGGATATATTGAGAAATGTGCTTTTTGGTCAATTATGATGTTTTGTTTTAAATTTCATTTTCTATATTAAATTTCTTCTCTTATTTCTTTTTAGTCATCTTTAATACTGAAATTTTCCAGCTTTCTCTCTTCTAACCATGCTGGGCTTACTCATTTAAGCATTGAAGTATTTTTCTCATATAAAATAAATAGGTGGGTCATGTTATTTTGTTTAATATTGTTTGTTTTCAGTTATATTTGTCGATCAATTATAGAGCTGCAACTTCTCTCTCCTTTCATTTCCTATTTGTGTGTGTATGTGTGTGTGTGTGTGTGTGAGGGGGTTACTGGGAATTGGACTCAGGGGCACTCAACTACTGAGCCACATCCCCTGCCCTATTTTCTATTTTATTTAGAGACAGAGTCTCACTGAGTTGCTTAGTGCCTCACTTTTGCTAAGGCTGACTTTGAACTCATAGTCCTCTTGCCTCAGCCTCCTGAGTTGCTGGGATTACAGGTGTGCACCAATGCATCTGCCCTCCTTTCATTTACTTTTGATGAGTTGAGAACTAATAATAATATTAATATTATATTCATAATTATATTATACTGATATTAATAATGATATTATTTTATTGAGTGCTATGTGGGTATATATCTGATATTTTATTCAAAGTTTTATATTTACTGTCTTCTTAAAATATATATTTTATCTTTTTGTCTTTTACTAAATATTTATGTTTTATGTGAAGGACTTGAAACCGGGGAAGAAATAAAAATTATATTCCACAGACATAGATATTAAAGTTTTTTCTATAACTGTAAATCAGTACAAAAATCGGTAGATTAACTCAATAACATGGACAGTGACACTTTTCACATTTCCATATACTGTCCTTAGGTGTACACCTTAGTCTATGTAGTTCCAATATGACTCTTATCATTCTTTTGATTTTTCTGTATTTCATGTGAAAGGAGAAAATTAATCATGCAGGGGTTGCTGTATTTAGCAAGTTTCCTGAATTATCTTCACCTTTCAGCTCAGTGACTTTATATATTTTTCTAGTCCACATTTAGCAAGGTAGGTCAGGTAAATAGTTTTCATTGTGTATATTCTATAACAAGTTTGTGTTAACTAGAAAGCAGAAAAATTAGATTTTAAAACATCACTCTTTAAATGCTTTAGTTTCATCAGTGTACATATATGTGTTTGTAAAATGTTTATAAATGTTATTTTTCTTTTAATATATATTTATGGACAAAAGTTTTCTTCATTTATTTACTTTTTAAAACACTACATTTTTATAAATGTATTTCTTTTCTTATTGAATTATTTTCTCAAAATTTTTTCAAGAAGAATTTGTGCAACTTTCAATATATTTTATTAGTCTCACATTTAAGCAATCATTCAGCTTACTATAAAATTGAAGTAATATTCTTATATTACTTTGAAAAAATGTATTGCACTGTAATCTTCTATCACTTATTGTAGGAGTTCTGTGTTAGAGATTGTGTTTCTGATAAACTTCATGATTGTGGCATTCTTGGTGGCTAGGAAGTTTCTGTGCCAACATGCACAATGCCAGGCTGCTGGGAAACTTTTGTGCTAAAGACATGGGATGCCTGCCTTCTGTAGCAATATTCTTCATGAGGGTTTCAACCTTGATCTTAGGCACATAGCTCCTGGGAATAAAATAATAAAATATTTCTTTGATAGATAACTACAATGTTTTATCAAGCTCCAGTACTTCTGGAGCTGCCTGCCTAATAGAAACTTCAGACAATGAACCTTCCTAAGAACTGCACAAAGCTTCTGACATTGCATATTTTAACTGAAATGTAACTGCAGCATAAGCAACTTTACTGATACTCTAAACAATAATGTGGTTATGGTACTAATGACATTTATATTCTGATATGTCTATTAGAACTTTTGTTAAATAGATTAATAATTCTAGGTTTAAACTCTATGCCACATAAATGTTCTTCTATGTATCTCATCTCTTGTTTACTTCCTGATGCTGCTGAAAACATTCTTCAATCTAATACTACAACTATTCCATGTACTCTCAGTTTTATTCTGATATTAAACTTATTACCTATTCCTTCAATTTCATCATTATTTTATTATTTCTACAATAATACCTTTCGCAGTATATTTTGGATTTTATGATTTTATTTTGTCATTATCTTAAAGTCTGTAATAACATATAGAAATTTACTTTTAATTATTTTATGCCTGAGTAAATTATTCTACTTTATTTACTTTAGGCAGCATTTTGTGAATTTTGATATTTTTAACCTCTGAACTTATATTTTTTAGGAGTATATGTTGTCTACCTGACTCCAGCTGAGAATCTGGAACTCAGGGTTCCAGAAAGTACAACCCCTGAGGAGTTCGGAGAATTTTTTTTTGAGGGGGTTACTAGAGTAGGTTTTAAAATTCAGAGTTTACAATATGGCTTCATTACTTCTTTAAACACCTATAAACATCAGTATATTCTCATGTACCAGCTGAAGGATCTTTTCAAAAGTTCTCCTGAGCTGCAGTATTGTGAAGGTAAGCATAAAATGGCCATGAACTGATCACTGGGCCTGACACTCTTATCAGCTCCCTGGAACACTAATCTTTACAACTCACTAAAATTACCCTTCTATCTTAGATACTATTCCTGTTGCTATGCTTCTGTACAAGAGGGATACATTAAGAGCACAGTAGGACAAAATAAAAAGTGCAACTAAATATCTGCCATTATTTCCCGTCCTGGGGATCATTTCCTCTTGTACAGTGAGAAATGATAGAACCTACCATTTTCTCTCATTATTGTTTGTTTTAATTATACTCAGATTTTATGTTAGTAGCCCTATGGCATCTGCAGTACTTTAGAACTTTCATTATAGGAGAGAAGAGCAGAAAGGCAAGATATATATATATATATATATATATATATATATATATATATATATATATATATATATATATATGATGTTGTTTGTTTTGTTCTGTTTTGTTTTGTTCCATCAGGGATGGAACACAGGGGTGCTTAGCCACTGAGCCACATCCTCAGCACTTTTTTAATTTAAAAAATTGTTTAATTTTCAGGTATTGCAAAATTGTTTAGAGCCTAGCTAAGCTGTTGATAATGGTTTTGAAGTTGAGATTCTCTTGGCTTAGCCCCTAAACTTCTCGAATTTCAGACATGCATTCCCATATGATTCCCTATTGTTGTATGATGCAAAAATATGGTTGGATAAACTTGGATTAATTGTTTTAAAAGACTGTTCAATTTCAAATATAATATAGTGGGAATGTTTGATAGTTGATGTGAAATTCTCTGCATTATGTATTTTAAGAATATTCCAAGTGTTTTAATATACCAAATACACACATTTCTCATGTGCACTGAAAGACTTTTCATGTTTTAAGCTCAACAGATTGTTATGGTTTTGTAGCTAACATTATTAAATAAAAAATGAAATATTTCCAATGCATTTATATCTCCTATAATGATAAGAACCACTCATCAAGTGACTAGATGAAATGACTTTTAATTGCTTTCTATCACTCAGTATAATAGCCCACGATAATCCATTCCTTTCTTTGCAAAAATGCTTTCTTATTCTTCTGTCTTCCCTTGTATCGTACATAATCTTTTTCTTTTCCCCATTCTAGTAAGAACTAGAAAAGTACTATTGAACTTAGTCATCACACATTGAAGAATACAGTTACAACAGATGCAACCCTAGTTCAGGTATCTGGCTCATTTATTTGTTTGCTAATTATACAATATTTAGCCCACTAAATGATAGCCAACTATTCACTGTTCTCTTACTTCTGAAGACTATTTTATAATCATAATAGGAATTGTGAACTTCAGTGTCAAAGGTTTATTTCCTTTTATGATGCAATCATACATAAGAAAAAAATTAACTGCTCTTATCTCAATAATTTATCTTGTTAAGTACAATGTAAAACCACGTTTCTAGCATATTCTAATTATCAAAAATAAAATTGTGATTTTTTTTATTTTTGAGCCAAAATACACTGTCTAGATACTAGTATAACTTTTTTTTTCTTGAGAAATAAAGTTTTGGAGGTGGAGATATGGGACCAAATGTGTTTTAGTATATGTTCTATAAACTATCTGAAATTCCTTTTCTTTTCATTTTTAAATTAAAAAATATTGTCAGGAAAGTTTATTAAATGTTTAGGAATATTACTTACACATATCACTTACATATTAACAATTTATGTACTCAATTGTTAGGTGTCTTATTAGGAGTTTGATATATCATAAACCTTGTTATAAATGCTGGAAATCAAAATCACATTACCCATGCTGGAAAGAATGAACCAGAGAACAAGTATATACCAATTACAGTGTAATAGTATATGCATAGAGAATGGACATTAAATTAGTCAAAGGAAAGGGAATATTTAGAGTTCATTTCCAGAAAGAGAGATTTAATTATAGATAAATGTAAAGAAATGTCAGAAAGTAAGGGCTTCTTCAGAGTTTAAGAGAAATAACAGAGTATGGCACTGTAAAAACATTTATTTATTCATTGATGGAGCATTGAAGTTTTAGCTGTGTACGGTTTAGATATTGATTACATTAATGGAAGGAGACATGTACAGTGAATTCAGAATAATCATTTATAATCTAGAGTATAAAGTTTCCTTTAGGAAGGCATGTAAAAATTGAAGTTTCTATAGTTTAGAAAATCTGTTGACAGAACCTTCAGAGTTCATTGGACATGCAAGTATTCCCTAGCTCAACCTGGTTGTTGTAGTAGAAATGATCACTGCTAAACCAGTTCACATCTGGAAGAAGGGAAAAGGAACCTTATTTTGAAATATAAAGCTCACACAGACATCAGAAGTCATAATATATTTTTTAAAAATGTTGTATTTAGATTTAAAATGATAAGTTGACTTTGGACATATTGAAATTGTTGTGTACATGACATATCCAAATTGAGATGTATTTAGGAAATTTACTACGTTTCTACAACTGAGAAAAAAGGAATTGAGTAGAAACACAGTTATGCATTTTATCAAACTATTGAAAGTATGGAAACAAAAAGTGTGGGATGAGATAGGACAGAAATAACAAAATTAGAAAAGATACAGGAATTTATGAATGACAGCTGAAAAATAGTAACATTTATAATGGATAAAGAATCATTGTCCAGTGATAGGCATAACCATGTCCATTCACTATGTAAATTTTATAAAGCAGAAAACTGAAATTCACCCAAGTGTACAGTGAGAAGAGACAAGGGAAGAATGTGGTTTATGTCTGTAAGCTTTAAAAAAGATTAGAAACATCTTATCTCCAGGTTTAATAAAGAAGGAAAACAAATATATGAACATTCTGCATAAGTTGAATATTATAAACTATAGCATATGTTAGGACAGAGTCTTGCAATAAGAAATGTTTATTTATAAATGGTCTCCTGAAATGTCCAAGAAAAAGAGGAAAAAATTTATATGTCATTTTTAATTTTACAGGGAGTTTATGTAGAACAAAAAGCAATAAAATGAGAAGGGAAGAATATGTTATTTAAAATAAATTTGAAATGGAATAGAGACTCATTTTCTTTTCCTTTATGCACAGGAACCATTTCTTAAATTGGAGTAGTTTAGAAAGTCTAAGTTTCAGTTAGATAAAAGCATATATGTTCTATGTGAAAACAGGATGAGGGCACCTGATTATTCAATCTCCTTTATTCTAGATGATCTCCAAGCCAGGTAAAATGTGCTTAAAGGAGGAGAAAAGGGAATCAAATCCAAATAATTTTTTTTTGTTATTTGAAATTTCTGAGCATTATATGACTTAAAAAGTCAGAGCTGAAAAATTGTTTCCAAAATATTTTGTGTTTTTATGTATTTAAATTGCTGCTATTAATTAAAGTCTTTAGCTCATAAATCCATAAGTTTATTGAAATCCTCTTCTCTGTTCAACATTGGTTCAGATTTTCAATCCCTGGACACCCAAACTAATCACAAAAGATCTCACCAAATTTTAAAAAATATATGTTATTAATAAGTTACACACAAATTTAGAAATTCTGATGAAAAAAATTTCAAAATAATAAGTATCTTAATGTAAAATATATGCATCTTTAGCATAAAGAGAAATAATACTCTTCTATACAACTTGGCTCCAAAAATTTTTACAAAGTTATTTAAGTACTAAGGCTTCTGATCTTTTTCAATCTATCGCTTATCAGAATTTAAGCTTGATTGCATTTACCACGGTGTGTATCTCTACTATTGCTGACATGGTAGATGAAGTTGAGGCTGTCATGTACCGAATTTTATTAAGCTGTTCAAGGTTTTCCTTACAATGTCTTGATGACTTGGTTTCTGCACTGTCAGCTGCATGTATTATAGTCTATCCTTTTTGATCAGGAAAGTTTCTTGGTTCATTTTGATTTTGTGAAGTCTACTTTTCAAGTTGTTGCCATACATTAATTTCAAATTTATTTCCTTAGCAATACTCTGTGTATTCCTATGCTGCCTGAATTAAAGTCATTCAACTGTTTGAGCTATTTTGACTTGAAAATACATACATTACAAAAATAAATCTTGAGAGACAATGGAATTCAGCTTTATCACTTAGAAATATCTAATCCAGCTTAATCACTTAAGAAATAACTTTGTATTATGAAGTTAACAATGATGAGTTTAAATTTTTGGTTTGTGAAATGGAATTCATTTATATTTATTTAATAACATTACTTTTTAACAATATCATTATAAATCAAATGTAGGCTTTATTCCCTTGTCTGGTGTCATTAGTTAATGTTATTTGCTTTCTCATAAATAACCCCTATAGCAAGTTAAGAGTAATTATTTACATGTTGAAGATCATTTTGTAATGATGCTTATGTTCTCAATGTTAAAGTAAAAAAGATAATATTTTCATACTTAAATGAATATGATAATATGACAATATTTTATGATTCAAATAATTTACAAATATTAGTGATTATAAGAGCTTTAAATACAAGTCAGATGGCTATATTTATATTGGCCCTATGTATGAATTTGTACAGGTCTTTCATACTACACCCTTTCTTTTAAACTGTCAACTCTGTGAGACTGTGCTGTAAATATATGAAGTGAATGTATTGTAGTCCATTCTATGAACCTACTAAAATATGTATTTAATAAAATTTTACTGACTAATATTTAATAGGCATGAAGAAATTTGTTATAAATATGTATCAGGTATTCAAAAGTGTTCAACAAGCACAGTGTGGTAGGCACATCTAAAACCAGTGAATCAGGAGGATGAAGCAGGAGAATTGCAAATCATAAAGCCAGTCTCAGAAATTTATCAAAATCTTCAGCAACTTATTCATTCTCTCAAAACAAACTAAATAAAAAGGACCGGACATGTAGCTCAGTGGTACATTTCCCCTGGGTTCCATACCTAGTCAAAAAAGAGAAAGGAAAAAAAAAAGTTCAACAATCTCCAAATATAAATTTAGTTATTAGAGACTCAAAACTAATAAAACTTCATTCATCTTGATATTATATATTATCCTCCTAAGAATTATTTTCATTTCAACTTTAGAAATTTATAATAATTAAAAACTTTTGAAGATAAAACAACATTTCAGAACAAAATTAAAAAAAAAATTAGTTCTACACGGAGAATCGGAGCTGTAAAAATGTCTATGATGTTGGTCTTTGTTTTAGCCCATTGACATTAAGGAGATAATTTTCAAAGGCAGTTATATTGTGTAGATTGTTAGAGAAGATAAATTGCACATTCAAATTTCTCAGGTGTCTTGAAGAAATGAGTTTGTGAGTGCCGTCTAGTGGCAAATGTAAAAAACAAAACTAAATACACCCAAACCATTACTTTGAAAATACAGCGACCTAAATTTAGAGACATTAAGTCATATAGACATCTTCTTATCGAGACTTTTAGCAACAATAAAGGAGTTCTGGAGAGAGGAGATATGAGTCAATCTTCCAGAGTAAGTTTTCAGAGTAAAGATCTCTATGGTTCAAGTCACTGTTCATGTGAGAGTACTACTGCAGACTGACTGTACTCAACAAACACTAATACCAGCCTAATAACCTCTCACTGTGGCCCATCTTGTATCTGTATAGTGAGTTGATGACAGAATAGTTCTCATCTCTGGAATAAAGAATTTATTTTAAAAATTGATCATTTTTTTAACTAAGTTGATCTATTTATTGCCATTACTGTGTAACCAACTAAACAGGAACTGAGATAAATAATAATGTGAATTGGGTATGGTATCACTGTAGATACACTAGTGATTCTTCCTATTTTAGTCATCTTTTTAAATTTATTTTATTTCACTTTGTGTGTGTGTGTGTGTGTGTGTGTGTGTGTGTGTGTGTGTCTGTGTGTTCTGTGACTAAAAGGTTTGATGAGAACAATTTTGTAGGAGAATATGTATATTTGTGACTCTTAGTCCAAAGAAGGCAACTCAATTACTCTGGGCCCAAGGTGAGGCAGAACATCATAAGGTAGGGTGTGACAGAGGAATTAAGTTATGGACATAATGATCAGAAATGAGAGAGAGAGAGAGAGAGAGAGAGAGAGAGAGAGAGAGAGAGAGAGAGACTCCCTCACCATGTTCAAAATATATACACCAAAAGCATTCCGCCAATGACCCACCTCTAGCCACACCCTACCTACCTATAGTTACCATCCGATTAATCCTATGTAATCCACTTTCTACATGCACTAGTCTGGAAACACTTGTCCAGATAACAGAGGACTCAGGTGGAAGTTCCTTGAGGAGTGTAAGCTTCGTGCCGTGTTCCAAAATGAGTTAGATACATTAAACTAGCATTTGATATATTTCATAGTGTCTCCTATAGTTATTAAAATAGATGGTTTTCTAGTCTAAAATTATAGGAATGACTAGCTTAGCTCCCTTTCAAATTCAGTTTATTCTTCTATGGGATTTAGATTCCCCATTCTTAATTAACTTAGTATCAGCAGGGTTACACATATTGAATCACAGCAGGGAAGGAAGACATTATAAGAAACAGAGTAAGTGATTAATTGATTTGGAAGATGTGCAAACTGGCTAGTTTGGTCTCTTCAGGTAGTAAACAAGCAGGCAAAGATAAGAAAATATTTGAATGGCCATGTAGCCAGTTCTGATTAGCATGAAAATATGGAAGTATTACCAAACAATGGGGGCAGGAAAAATTATGCTGAAATGCTTGTGGGTATAAATTGGTTGAAACCTCGTATGTAGCTGTATAAGTTAGAGTGGATGGCTTTTCCTCAATTCTTTCCAGCATAGTCTATTCCAGTATTTCACCAAATATCTTTGCTGTTCTTGTCCTCAGAGTGCCCTTTGCTGGCACTTTCCAAAAACAAATAAATACTTAACATTTGCTCCAAAAGGGCCAACAACTTTATAATAAATGTTTTTCCTATGGTTTCTTTAATTAAGTTAATAAGAAAGAAATTATCTTTACATTTTTCAAGTTTTTATGTCTTTCTAAAAAGTCACTTAAATATTCTGGAATATAATTTAGGGCATCTCTTTTGCTACTTTGTTTTGTTTTCTTTCAGCATGGGGCAATTAGAAACAAGAAGCAATGCCATTTCATTCAACCATTGCTTTCTGGTGCTAATTTAAACATGTTAACTATTCATTCAGTCAGTCAGTCATTCATTTATTCATTTAGTACTAGGATTGAATCCTGCAGTGCTTAACCACTGAGTCACAACCCCAGCCCTTTTTCATATTTTATTTAGGGACAGGCTCTAACTGAGTTGTTTAGTACCTTGCTAAGGTGCTGAGACTAGCTCTGAACTTGTGATCCTCCTGCTTCAGCATCCTGAGCCTCTGGGATTACCGGATATGTTAACATTTTAAAACTTAATTACATGTGATTGCTGTGCATATGCTTGGATTGTAACAATTTTAAATATTTTCTTAATTGAAAATATTGAGCACATAGCATGTGTTAAATCAAACCACTATAAAAAAACTGCTTTGGGATAGGAACTTTTTGAAATATATGGTTTACTTAAATAATTGTTTTCCAATTTTGCAATGATAGAGTAATATATTTATTGGTTTAAATTTATTTTCCTCACCCCTGCAATGTAGACACGTCATTCCCTTAAATAATATATTAAATTTATTTATTAATTACTATTTGAAAATGTATTGCAATGGGCTTTATTATTTGGATGAGGAAACAAAGACTTCAGTATGCAGTCAAAGGAAAAAAAAAGTAAAGAGTTAAAATATTTGTTTCCATACAACTGATAAGACATTAATATAAAAAAATAAGAAAATAAAGCAACTCAATAGTAAGTAGAAAAAATGTTTAACAAATGTAAAGAAGAACTGAATATATATTTCTAAAAGAATAAATAAATGATCAAAGAGTATATGGAAAATGTTCAATATCAAGAATCAATAACAATGAATCAATAATCATTAGAGAAGCATAAGCTAATAATTCAAAGTGAGATATGACCTTGCACTAGATAAAATGGCTATTATCAAAATAAGTATATAGCAAGTATTGGTGAGGATGTTGAGAAAAGGGACCTTTTGCACAATGTTGTAAATGTAAATTAACACAACTCTTATAGAAAATCATATGGAGTTCTCAAATATTTTAAAAATCAAGCTACTATATAATACAGAAATTTAACTATGGGGTATGTATGTAAAAGACATAAAATCAGCATGCTGAAGAGATATTTGCATTCCCATGTTCACTGAAGCATTATTCACTTCAGCCAAGATGTGTAATCAACTTAACTTTTCATCAACAGATGAAAGCATAAAGAAAATATGGTATTTGTACTATTCAGCTTAAAGAAAGAAGTTCTATCATTTGTGGCATATAGATGTGGACGAATGTGGAAGATTTAGATTGAGTGCAGTAAGCTGAAGCTGGATGATAATTCACCAATCACTTCCATGTGGTATCAAGAAAAAATGATCTCCTAAAAGTAAACATGAATAATAGTGATGGGTTGAGTTCTGCTTTACCTATTCATAACACTTTAATTTCTTTCTTCTGTTTATTTGCTTTGGCTAGAGTTTCAAGGATGGTGTTGAATAAAAGTGGTGAATGAGGGCATCCTTGTCTTATTCCATGAGTTCTTAAATGAATGCTTTCAATTTTTCTCCATTTAGAATGAAGCTGGCCTTGGGTTTAGCATAGATAGCTTTTATAATGTTGAGAATGTTCCTAGTATTCCTAGTTTTTCTATTGTTTTTTTTTTTGCATTAAAGGGTGGTGTATTTTGCCCAAAATTCCACCAGAAAACTTCTTAGAACTAATAAATTAATTCAGCAAAGTGGAAGGATAGAATATTAATACCCATAAATCAAATATGTTAAAATACATCAGTGATAAATACAATGAAAGAGAAATTAAGAAAAATACCTCACAATAGCTTCAAAAAATAAAAATAAAACATTTGGTAATCAATCTAACAAAAGAGCTGAAAGACATCTACAATGAAACCTACAGAACAATAAAGAAAGGAATTGAAGAAGATCATAGAAGATGAGAAGAACTTCCATGCTTTTGGCTAGGCAGAATTAACCTAGTCAAATGGCCATACTAAGAAAAGTGTTATACAGGGTAAATGTAATTTCTATTAAAATCCCAAAGATATACTTTATATAAATGAAAAAAAGCAAACATGAAATTAATTTGGAAAAATAGGAGACCCAGAATAGCCAAAGCAATCCTTAGCAAAAAGGATAAAGCAGGAGGCATCACAATACCAGATGTTAAATTACACTATAGAGCCTTAGTAACAGAACAGAAACAG
This sequence comes from Callospermophilus lateralis, assembly GCF_048772815.1. Lineage (NCBI taxonomy): Eukaryota > Metazoa > Chordata > Mammalia > Rodentia > Sciuridae > Callospermophilus > Callospermophilus lateralis. Next base: position 2,533,402 of record NW_027512751.1, on the reverse strand, counting down.
CACGCTATTGGCACAAAAACAGACACATAGACCACTGGTATAGACTAGAAGAAACAGACACAAACCCACATAAATACAGTGATCTGATACTAGACAAGACAACAAAATTACACATTGGAGAAAAGACAGTCTGTTCAACAAATGGCACTGGGAAAACTGGAAATCTATATGTTGCAAAATAAAATTTAAACACCCATCTCTCACTCTGCACAAAACTCAACCCATGTGGATCATGGACTTAGGCAGTAGACCAGAGACCCTGCACCAAATAGGAGAAAAAGTAGGCCACAATCTCCAACATGTTGGCTTAGAATCTGACTTTCCTAAGACTCCTAAATCACAAGAAGTAAAATTGAGAATCAATAAATCGTATGAATCAAACACTAAAGCTTCTTTACAGCAAAGGAAACAATCAATAACATGAAAAAAGAGCCTATAGAATGGCAGAAAAATCTTTACCACAGGCACCTTAGATAGAGCATTATTCTCCAAGATATATGAAAACTCAAAAAATTAAAACACCAAAAAACTAAATACCCAATCAATAAATTGGCTAAGGATCTGATCAGGCACTTTACAGAAGAAGAAATACAATTGATAAACAAATATATATAAAAAAGTTCAACATCTCTAGCAATTAGAGAAATGCAAATCAAAACTACTCTGAGAGTTCTTCTCACTCCAGAAAGAATGACAATTATCAAGACAATGAGCAACAATCAATATTGGCAAGAACATAGGTAAAAAGATACACTCATAAATTGCTGATGGTTCTGTAAATTGGTGCAACCCCTATGGAAAGCAGTATGGTAATTCCTCAGAAAACTTGGAATAGAACCACCATTTGATGAAGTTATCCCACTCCTCAGGTTATACCAAAAGACTTAAAATCAACACAATATAATGACATACCCACATCAATGTTTATACTGGTTCAATTCACAATAGCTAAGCTGTGGAATCAACCTAGGTACCTATCAACAGATGAATGGATAAAGTAGTGGTTTATTGGAATATTACTCAGCCTCAAAGAAGAAGGAAATTATGGTATTTAATGGTAAACAGATGGAGCTAGAGAATATCATGCTAAGTGAAATAACCCAATCCCGAAGAACCAAAGCCCATTTTGCTTTTCTCTAATATGCGGATGCCAATTGAAAAAAAGGGGGAGTGAGTGGCTAGAAAAAATTGAGGTACTTTGGATTATACAGAGGGGAGTGAAGGAGAGGAGGGTGTGGGTGTGGGAAGGATAGTGGAATGAGTTGGACATTATTACACTATGTTCATATATGATCACATAACTGGTATAATTCTACATCATATACAACCAGAAGGATGAGAAATTATGCTTTAGTTATTTATGTATGATACATTAAAATGCATTCTACTATCACATATAATTAGAACAAGATAATAGATCTGTAGTATTTGCACAATTAAGAAAAAAAGGGTGGGGGCTGGAGTTTGGGAGGAAAGAATGTGATATGAGGTAATGCATATATTTTAACTAGCTTTATTTAATCATTTTCCACAATGTACACATATTTCAAAACATTAGTTTTATTTGACAAACATACACTTTTTGTCACTTAAACATTTATTAACTTTATAAAGTAAGTCCTTTACTTAGGAAATTTGCTAAGAAACATGAGATTATAATGGAGAATATATATGGTTATTTTTTGCATATTTTAAAATATATCTTAAAATCCATTATTGGTAAAATTAGTGTATTTGTAATTATTGGTTCATGGAAGTCAATAAATGATGTATAAAATTTAGCACATCCATAAGGAGAACCATATATATATATATATATATATATATATATATATATATATATATATATATATATAATGTATCATTTGTCTACCTTACATTTCACAAAATTAAACGAGTGAGATTGACTTTATATTTATAGTAATGCCCTTATCAGTAATTTTATTCTTGAAGACAATAAAAATTATACAGAAATAATAAAATTTACTTTCATTTTGGTTAATAACTCATACCAGTTTTATGGATATTACCAGCTTTTCAGCAATGGATCCAAAATATGTGACAAGAATAACTTAGAGGAGTATGGTTTATTTTGGTTCATGGTTTCAGAAGTTGGATCTATAGTGAGCTGACTGTAAGGCAGAAACTTCATGGAGGAAGGGCATATAGGAGAAAAGCTGCTGAAATCATGAAGGCCAGTAAAGAGAAAGAGATGGTGGAGGGGGGAGCTGGAGGGAAGAAAAGTCCTTCCAGGACACATCCACAGTGACTGACTTCCTCCAACAGGGTTCCAACTTGTGGTGGTTCATTCAGCTATCAGTGGATTACTCCACCAGTGACGTCAGATGGTATATAATCCTGTCAAAAGCCCATCTCTGATATTTGCTGCACTTTCAATCTTGCTTAAAACGTATGAGTTTATTAGTTTTGGAAGAGATTCTGAACCCAAACCACAAAATATGCTATTGTTTATATATTTTACAGTAGGAATTTTCTTCATTATTCTTATTGTGTTACTTTATATACTACTTTATATATGAAACTAATCCTAAGCTAACAATATGTATACAACAACTATGAACAATATTGTGAATCTGTCCAGTAAAAACTTATTCAATAAATACACAATGATTCTGTATGAAAATATTTAATTATTGTATTGTAAAATAGACAAGAACACAACAGTTTCTAATTTGGGAATAAAATTGTTCATATATTTTATACCCTGATGTCTAGGAAAAATCTATTTTATTGTTCTTTTTATAATTAATAAGGAAAATACTAAATAATAAGAAACATTTGAGAAGTGAGAAAAGATCATGAAACCCAAACTCAGTAGTCAACATATATTAAAGGGCTTTTATGGTGCAGTGCCGCAGTCTCTGGCTGGGCACAAATCACGAGCCACCACACAGCTTGTAGATTCAAACAGCAATTCTTTATTCCCGGACTCACACCAGCCGTCTACAAACACGTTCTGGGGGAATCCACGTTCTCTGCCCAAATCCACTTCTGCCCAAATCCACTCCACATGGGCTTCTGTCTCCCAAAATATACTGTCTGACCCTAAGAACTCAAGAGGAACTCAGCAGCAGGATATGCCCTATTCTAAAGGGGGAACACCCTAATCTCCTATTATGCTAAACTGCCCTATTCTAAAGGGGGAACACCCTAATCTCCTATTATGCTAAACCGCCCTGGTCCTTGAGCAAGGTCACCTTTCAGAAGTCCTTCCACTAGACAGCATGGGAGTAAGCTGGCAAGGAGATTGTCATACCTACTTGGCTGATGGCTCCCAGCAGTGCAGAATAATAAATTCTTAGAATAAAATGCCATTAGCTCAATGTTGTACATAGCAATTAAGTGCCATGAAACTCTTCCTGATGCTTTACCTGTGCTAAAAAAGCAATTGTGATTTCTTTTCTCAGTCTGAGTTTTATCCTGATTTTAATTGACACAAAACCAAGAATCTTCCTTTAAAACATTCTATTCTCAGGAGTATGTTCTTCCAATTTCTAATGAAAAATAATCATCAGGGCTAATAAGCCTAAAACTAGGTTTAATTGGTACTCATTTAATTTTCCTTTTCACAAACTCCTGGATCAATATATGATTCACCTCTACCATAAGGCATTTTTGTTTTGTTTATATATACTATGTTAACAAAATAGTATATTTATTCTAACAGTTCTTTCTTGTTTTTCTAATTGCATTCAAAATAAAAGAGAGACCTCAAAAATAATTTTGTTAAAACAAGTTAAAGAGATAAGTTTGCAAATAGATTAACTCAAAACAAACAAGCAAGTATAAACTCTGTTAGTGATTGTCAGCTGATGCCTTGGTAATAAGAACAGAGTTTTCTGTCTTTTAAATCTCTGAGACAGGTTTGGGGGTGAAATTCAGTATAGAGCCATGGCCTAGTATTTTGGAGGCCCTTTGTTTATTCTCCAGCACCTCAAACAAACAAGCAAGCACAAATGATATCTAAGAGCAAATTGTGTGTGTGTGTGTGTGTGTGTGTGTGTGTGTGTGTGTGTGTGTGTCTGTGTGTTTATACTGGTTCTTGCTATGTTGCTCAGTCTGGTCTCAAACTCATGGACCCAAAGATTTTGCCTCCTCAACCTTCAGAGTAGCTGAAACCCCAGTCATGGGACCACATCCACAACATTTATTTTTAGAGTACATATGCATGTTGTTTCTTAGAATTGCTATGTAATCACATATTTGGGAAAGTAATACTTTAGAAAAACAGAGAATAAAAAAAATTCCCACTCTAGCCAGGTGTGGTGGCTTATATCTATAATCCCAATGGCCAGGAAGGCTGAGAAAGGAGGATCTTGAGTTCAAAGCCAAGATCAGTAAAAGCAATATGCTAAGCAACTCAGTGAGACCCTTTCTCCAAATAAAATACAAAATAGGGCTGAGGATGTGGCTCAGTGGTTGAGTGCCCCTCAACCCCCATTCCCCAATTATTTTAGAAAAATAATCTAAACAAAATGACAACTCTGGATGAATGGATGAATAGATAGAAACAAAGGTATGTTTTAACATACTTTATATACCAACCAAGATATGAAAAATTGTGGCATATATGTGTAATAAGAATTGCAATGCAAAAAAAAAAAAGAAAATCCAAAAAACAAAAAAACAAAGCACATGTATAAACTCATGAATTGGCATGAACATAATTTACATTAAAAAGATATGAAAAATTGTGCTCTATATGTATAATAAAAATTGTAATGCTATACACTGTCATATATTTTTTAAAAAAATAAATCAATTAAAAAAAGAAACAAAGGTATTTAGTTATTAATTTTAGTGCATTTTATTTGTCTACCTGATTAGATCATGGGTCCTCCAATGTGCGATTAAATTTTTTCTCTTTCTTTCAGGGTGCTTCTGAGAAACATTAGTATTTGAATTTGTAGACTGAGTCTTTAGTCAGCTTTTTCACTGCTGTGACTAAAAGACCTGAACAGAACAATTGTAGAGGGGGAAATGTTTATTTGGGAAGCCCATGGTTTCAGAGGTCTTGTTCCATAGACAGCAGGCTCTCTGTTCCTTGGGGCTCTAGGTGAGGCAGAACAACATGGCAGAGGAGTGATGTGGCTCACATGATGATCAGAAAGCAGACAGAGACACTCCACTTGCCACATATAAAATATATACCTCCAAACACAGGCCCCCAATGACACACTCCTCCAGCCACACCCTACCCACTTTTAGCTACCATTTAATCCCATCATGGGATTAATTCACTGATTAAGGGTTTTGTAACCCAGTCAGTTTTTCTCTAAACTTTCCGGTATTTTCTCACACATGAGCTTTTGGGGATATCTCACATCCAAACTAAGACTTCTCTAATTAGGTGAATGAATCTCAGCCAATTTTTTTCTGGTTGACAGGCCTAGAAGAGAAGATTCACTCTCCCACTGTCTGTCTGAGTGGACTACTGTGGCTCTTCCCTCAGTGATTCCTGTTCTCAAGCCTTCTAACTAGGACTGCAGTCTCTGCCATGAGTGGTGGAAATGTTCCAACCTCACCAGTGGCCTTTTTGTGTCTCTGACTTGCAGACTAGCAATTCATGGGACTTCTTGGCCTCCAGAGTTGTGTGATCCAATACTTTGTAATAAACATACATGAGCATCTCTGTCTGAGTGCACTGAACAGATATTTACAGATTTTCAGAAGTAATTCATTCTAAACATTATGAAATCTATATTCTTACATGTACGAAACTTAGAACACATTTTTTTACTGCAGATATCTGAGAGTCAAATACTAAAATGATTATCTTGTTTCTTATAAATAATCTTAACTGTAATAGTGTGTGGAAGAACACCATATTTTACTGCATTTAAAAAAAGAACATGTTATAAAAATGTCTAATAATGCAGAAATAGTGAAGGAATACATCCATAAATCTACCCCTCAAATTCTAGAATTAGCATAGCAGAACTAGTTTATTATAGTTTTTGACTTACGTTATTCACTCATCTCTCAATCCATTTTATTTTTCTGATGCATTTCAAACTAAATTATAGATGCAAGTTAACTTTATGACTAAACGATTCAATATGCATTTTAGTAGCAAGAATTCAATATTTGTTTATAGATTTCTTTAAGGAAACTTTATATTAAATGATATCTGTAGAACTTAAGTATATAATTTCAATGAATGTTTCATTAATACTATGGAATCAAAACTTTATTAAGATAACATCGCTGTCTCTTCAGAAAGTTCCTTTAGTCACTTTGAAGGGAGGTACTTGACTTTACTTCCTCAAAGGCAAACAATCTTCTAAAGTTTTTCAGGGTAAATCATTTTCCTACTATAAAACAATCATAAAAAGAAAAGTATAGAACCCACTTTTTTTAAAAAAAAAGCATATAAGCATATAAAATATTTTGTAAAAATATAATAGATATTATTTGAAATATTCTGGATATATATATATATATATATATATATATATATATATATATATATATATATATATAAATTCCAGAATAATGTTTCAATTTATATTTATTTAGTCATTATAAAGCATACATAATTTTAGTACATTAACTTGTTTATTTTAAGAAGACCCTTATTGTCAATTATCTAATTTCCAATAATTGGTAAGAAAATTTAACTTTTGACAAACTAGATTTTAAGATCAATAAAAGGAAAGTAACTCACAACTTTTTATTTTATGTCATTTTCTACAATTGTATCATATCAGTTAACAGAATAAGTCTATACTTAAATTTTATAGTAATTACATCATTCACATTATCTATATCCTAATGTGTCCAACACATGATAATGTGTTATTTAAGTGCAACAGATATTAATAAATAATGGAATTTACAAAACTACTCTATTTTTAGCATTATCTAAAAATTTATTTAAACAAGCATTCTTTTAGGAAGGATTTTTCCCCCAACTTATGTCCCCAATAAGATAAGGATTTTGGGAAATGTTTAACCCAAAAATGAGAAATATCTACTTTTTTAATTGAATGTAAACCCACTGAGTAGAAAATTAGCTTCTTATCAAGTATGACTGTTTCTAAAATTCTTATATTTCTGCCTGTTTAAGACCTTTAATACTTTTACTTAATCAGGCAACAAGAGAACTAATTAACGTAACCATCAATGCTTATGCAATCACCATCACCACTTATACAAATATTTTCTTCCAATCTACAAGTTTATTCTCTGACATTGTTTTTTGCAAAGCAAAACTTTCTTTTAATTAAAAAAAGTCAATATTCTCAGTTCTCTCATGGATCAGGCCTTTGGTGTTATAGCTAAAACATCATCACCAGACCTAAAGTAATCTAGAATGTCTCCTATCTTAAGTTCTTGGACTTTCAATGTTTTCAATTTTTCATTAAGATCACCCAACAATTTTGAATTAATTTCATAGAAAACATAATTTCCTTGTTTAACTTTACTTGTCTGCATGTGGTTGTCCAGCTATCCTAGCATCATTTCTTTAAAGGAATCGTTTTTCTCCATTGTGTTAATATGGTTTATTTGTCAAATAATATTTCTGTATATTTGTATGGGTCTTTTTATGTTCTTTCAACATCTATTTGTTTATTCTTTCACCAATACCACATTGTTTTGATTACTAGAATTTTATAGGAAGTTTTAAAACTGGATAGGATTAGTTTGACAACTTTGCTTTCCTTAAACCTTGTACTGAATATTCTGGGCCTTGTGCCTTCTTAATTTATTATTTAAATTAGTCTGTTACTATCTACAAATAGCTTGCTCGTGTTTTGATTGAGATTGCACCAAATCTGTACATCATTTTGGGAAGAACTGATATCTTGACAGTATTGAGACTTCCTACTATGAAGATGACATTTATTTGTCCATTTTTCTTGGTCTTATTTTATTTCTTTTACCATCATTTTATAGTTTCTTCATATAGATTTTATGCATATTTGATTACATTTATATATAAGCATTTCTTTTGTAATATAATTTGTTGTAATTTCAAATTTTACTGGTTCATTGCTGGTATGTAGGAAAGAAATCTACTTTTCATATCAACTTTGTAATCTGCAATCTAAATATAATTACTTAATGTTATCAGTTCTTTCCTTGATTACTTTACATTTTCTACAGATGTGACATATCCTATGAAAAAAAAAAGAAAAATTTTATTTCTTGTTTCCCAGTTTGTCTCTCATTCCATTTTTTGTCTTGTTATTTTAGCACAGACTATGAGTACAATATTGGAAATAAATGGTCAGGACCTAGGCATGGTGGTGCAGGCCTGTAGTCTCAGCTACTCAGTAGGCTCATGAAATAAGATCACATATTGGAGGCCATCCTAAAAACCTTAGTGAAACCTGGCTCAAAATAAAATAAAATAAAAAGGAATGGGCATGTAGCTCAGTGGTAGAGTACTTGCCTTATATGTGCAAGGTCCTAGGGTAATTCTCAGGACTATGAGGAAGATATAAAAATAAGTGGTAGGAATGAAGTTCCCTCTTACCTTTTGTCTTTTTCCTGATCTTAATAGTGTTTCGGAGAAAAATTCTCATTTCCACATTTAAGTGTGACATTTATTGTAAGTTTTATACACACATTGTCTACCAAATTGAGGACAATGCTGTTTATTATTTCTTGAGATTTAACAATTAATGGGCATGGAAATTTATGAAAAAATATCACTATCTATTGATGTGATTATGTATATTTCTTCTAGAGACTGCTCCTCTGAGAGATTACATAAAATTAATTTCAGATATTGAACAAGCTTTGCATACCTGGGATACATCTTACTTCGTTGTGGTGTATCACTGTTTTTGGACATTGTCATAATTGTTTAAATAACACTTTGTCGAGAGTTTTTACAGCTCTGTTCATGAGAACTATTGTTCTGTAAAACTTTCTTTTTTCTTTCTCTACAGAACTATTATTTGTAGGTCCTTTTATTTATTTATTTGTAATGCTTTCTCCTGGTGTGCATTAGGGCAATGCTGATCCTATAGTATAAGCTAGGAAATGTTACAACAGCTTTTGTTTTTTGAAAGAAACTGCAGAATATTGGTATAATTTCTCCCTAAAATATTTGCGATAATTCCCCAATGAACCCAAGTGAACTCTTGTTTCTTCTCTTTTGGAAGGTTCTTAATTATTGTTTCAATTTTTAAAGAGACATAGGCTTATTCAGATTTTTTCCCCAAATTTTGGCAGAGTGTGTCTTTCAAAGAATTAATCCATTTCATCTATGAAATTTGTGGTCATAGAGGTGTTTATAATATTATCATCTAAATATCCTTTGTGACTGTAGTTATATCACCTCTTCCAGTTCTCATACTTTCCAATCATGTTCTTTTTTTCAAGTAGCTTTAGGCTGGAGTCTTATCAAACTTATTTATCTTTTAACATAACCAGTTTTAGATTATTGATTTTATATTTTGATTACCTGATCTAAAATTTTTATTCTTTAATTTTTGATATTTGTGTTTTCTCCTTCTCACTTTGGATTAATTTCTTCTTTTTATTCTGCTATCCTAAAGAGAAACATGGTATACTTTAAATTTTCCTTCTTTTTTGGTGGGATGGGGGCATGCACAGCTACCAGGGATTGAACTACTGAGCCACATCCCAAGCCCTGTTTTGTTTCTTTTATTTAGAGACAGTGTCTCACGGAGTTGCATAGAGCCTTGCTTTTGCTGAGGCTGGCTTTGAACTCTCAATTCTCCTGCTTCAGCACCCTGAGCAGTAGGCATTACAAGAGTTAGCCTCTGTGCCTGGCTTCCTTCTCTTTTAATACTTGCATTCAATGAGATATGTTTTCCTCTAGTCATTATTTTAAATGTGTGCCACAAATTCTGGAATGCTATGCTTTTAAAATTTTCTCTCTGTTTCTATGTATCTTCAGAATTTTCTTTACTAATGTAATTTAATATTTGTATATATGTTGTTTATACTCCATGCAATTGGAGCATTTCTCCCAATGTTTTTCTTTTACTTACTGTTAATCTCATCGTGTTTCATAGAATTCATTAAATGATTTATTAATTTGCATTTTTACAATGTGTTTTGTGGCCCCAAATATGGCCTTAGTGAATTTCCCATATGAGTTTGATGGGAATGTGTATTCTGCTCTTGTTATTTGAAGTAGCTTATAGATGTCAGTTATATAAAACAGTCTGGTTGTTTTTTTAAAATGAACAAATCTTGACTTTATACATCTTGTTAAAAGTTAAACATATACAAATACAGTTTAACTAATTGGTATGAATATACTTTGTATTCAACCAGAGATATGAAAAATTGTGCTCTATATGTGTAATAAGAATTGTAATGCATTTCACTGTCATATATAAATAAAAATATTTTTTAAAGAAGTTTAGCTGACTACAAGAAGGTTTGGAACCTTCTTCTGTAATCACGTTAGAATAAATGAGAATCATATATGGGATAGAGAAATTTGGAGAAGTTTATGCTTTCAATTTTTTTTCTGTTCCCTCCCATTCATGGTGGTGTACTACAATAATGCCAGCTGCTGAGGCACACTTATTGCAAGTTCAAGGCCATCACAGACTAATTAGCCATAACCTGTCTCAAAATAAAATTTAAAAAGGGATGGGGATGTAGCGTAATGCTAGAGTCCTAGCCTAGAATTTACAAGGACCTGGGTTCAATTCCAGCACTGCCACACATACCAAAGTACCATAACATGGAATGCAGTATGCCCTAAGTCATGTAATCTACAGTCAATTGGAGGTTATAAGTATTACACAAACACGTAAGGAAACAAATGGAGGGAAAATATATGAATAAGTTGTTGTTAATCATTTACCGGACAGAACCATTATTGCACAAAGTTTGTACAGAAACCACAGTGATAGAGGACTTGACTAGTGTGAGGCCCTAGGTTTGATCTCCAGCACTACATTATAAATATATGGACAAACAAACAAACATATAAATGTAATAATAATCTACAGAGAAAAGTAGTATTCAAGCTTAAATGCATACAAATCTGTTTGATTCCACAAATTAAACTAGTCAATGTAACCAGAATCTATGTCAAAATCTGTAGTATATAATGACACCAGAAGTCCCTTTCATGCTTTCCAGTCATTATCTTCTTCCAGAGCAACTCATTTTCTGTGAACAAAATTGTTTTGCCATTGCTCCATTTTTATGAAATTTGATAATGTACAGTTTTTGTGATTATCTTCTTTAGCTTAAGCTTATTTTTATGACATTGAGTCTTACTGTTATGTGGAACAACAATATTTAATACCTATAGGTTTATAATGGTCCTCACAGGAATATGCCAATATTTCTCATTTGGAAAGGCACTATATAAAATTATTGGTTTAGGTTTTCTCAGGAAATGAGTGTTATATTTTTCTCTTACTTCAAGAACTAGAGAATAAAAGGCTTTTTTTTTCTTCTGATGTTTTTGCTTCTCTTCCTTTTATTTAGGGTGTTCCACCCTTATTTAGGCTGTCAAAATTAGACTTTGTATCACCTCACAGTGATACAAAGTCTAATTTACCATTCTGTGATACAGTTGCACAAGCTTAAACATATTGATAATTGGTCACACATTTTCTTACTCAACTGCTTTCAGCTCTTAGTTTTTTTGTTGTTCTTATTGTTACTTCACTTTTGGGGAAACTTAACATTCTTTCAGTTTGGGAAACATTTAAAAATAAACGATCCTTTCTGTGACATCTTCTTATTTTGAAATACTCTTCAGTCTATCTAGTCAACCCTGCCATAAGAAGCATAAAACTTTTTAGTATTTTATAGTTGATTGTCTTGCTTTTAACCTAAAAAGCATTGCTTGGAAAGATACATAAACCACTTAGTTTCAGGCATAAGTCATTTTAAATAATTTATAATGTAAATATATTATCATTTTAACATTTTACTATATTTTATGATAAATACCTCATTTTCGTATTACTACAGCAATACCTTAATGATGAATTTAAAAATTTGGCATTAAATTTATTGTTATCATCATTGTATAATCATTGTGGCATATAAATAATAATGCCTTTCTCTTGCTATGGAAATGTTAATTCTGTGAAGTCTGGCTATATATTATGCACATTCATTTATTCTCATTTCAACTTAAAGACAAAAATAAAACAAAAACATCCAGTAAGATTTTTTTTAAAAAAAGATACTAAATGTTCTTCAAACAAAACTTTGAACTTCTTATATATGAAATATAAGCTGTAATATGTTTTATTTTTTCACAAAATATTTTTAGTAAAATGTAAATACATATGATACAAATTATACGTAATAGGGGACAGGGATGTAGCTCAAGCAGTAATGAGCTCTCCTGGCATGCGTGGGGCACCTGGGAACGATCCTCAGCACCACATAAAAATAAAAATAAAGTTGTTGTGTCCACCAAAAACTAAAAAAAGAAAAAGAAAAAAAAGAAATAAAGTTAATAAATTCTCTTTCTCTGTCTCTCTCTCTCTCTGTCTCTCTTAAAAAATTATATGTAACAAAATAAAAAATATTCACTGCTTTCAAATCTTATGCTTTTATTTTTTCGGTATTTATGGATGTTCCATTATGTTGAAAAAACCGTTAGTGGATCATTAACTCCATTTGAGAATGACATTCTGTAGATTAAACAATTCTGGATGAACATGTTACAGCTTCTATATTCAAAATCATGTGACTAAAATTGCTGGTGACAGAAATAAGTGGCTGTCACCATTTGACCCAAGTGTAAACAACCAACATCCTCTTTTTAAAAAAAATAGTTATAGATAGACACAATAGTTACATTTTGTTTATTTATTTTTATGTGTTGCTGAAGATCAAACCCAGTGCCACACACATGCTAGGAAAGTGCTCTCCCAGTGAGCTACAACTATAGCCACAACAATAAAAATCTTTTTTTTAAAGAGAGAGAGAGAGAGAGAGAGAGAGAGAGAGAGAGAGAGAGAGAATTTTTTTAATATTTATTCTTTAGTTTTCGGCAGACACAACATCTTTGTTTATATGTGGTACTGAGGATCGAATCCAGACCACATGTATGCCAGGCCAGCGCACTACCGCTTGAGCCACATCCCCAGCCCCAGTAAAATTCTTGATATTAGTAAAATATCTATATTTCTGATAAAATAGATAATTAGATTTTCATAATACCTATAAAGATTTGTACATGTGATTCACATACATGTACATAGTTTGCATGAAATTAGTAATTATATAACTTCCTTGAATTCTTTGTATCAAATTATTTATAAAACATCCATAGAATTAAAAAGCACAAATTGAAATACTTTGCTCAAAGTATAAATAACTCTTTAAGGAAATATTTTATCAAATATATTGTTTCTGTCTGGCTATCTATTCTAATTATTACCTTTTCTATGTCCTCCATTTCAAATAATTTAGTTGTTTCAAATTCAAGTGGTCATCTGTTTAATGTTCAAAACAACATTCAGGTCAATTTAAGCACTTATGTTAAGTATGAATTCAGATTAACCATTCAAGTTCTAACTTTGTGAATTGGAATGAACCATCTTATTAATACATTTAGATCTTTACATTTTAAAAAATCTAAATTAGAAACAATATTATGTCATTTTCTTCTAATATTTGCTGGGAGAATAGCCATACAGAAGCAATAAAAGATATGAAGAAGTTATAATTAGAATAGATGGCATGTGTATGTGAATATTATCACAAAAAGTGGGAATAACAATGGCAATGAATATCCTTGATAAAATCGAAAGCAGTTACTTTTATAAAACAATTTGTTTTAAGATATCAGATTCATACAAAATATTTGCCTACAAACACCATAGAGATACTGCTTTAGTTTGTTTTCTGTTGCTATTAAAAAATACCTGTGACTGAGTAATTTTTAAGTAAAGACACTTATAGGCCACTTAAAAATGGACACAATTGTGAGAATGCATAGGTAGGAAATTTGATTCTAGTGCAAACATCACAGAGGGTAGTTATACAAACGTGGATGGTATAGCCCACTATGCCTAGGCTGTATGTAATTGACCACATCTCCTAATGTTGCAAAACCATTCTGGAGGGGATTATAACACAATTGTAAGTATGTATTGTTAAGTATTTATGTACCTTAAAACATTTCATGTAGCAAACTTTCAGTATAAGTATGGTACAAAAGATAAAATAATAATGGCATAGTTGTATAGGAGACTTGCCATAAATGGAGCTTGCAGGCCTGGAAGTTGCTCTGGGTGACAGCGAGTGAGTGGTCAGTGAGTGAGTGCAAAGACATAGGGCATAACTGAGCACCACTCTGGACTTTAGAAATACTGTACACTTTGACCACACTTAGTTTATAAAATAATGTTTCTTTCTTCAATAATAAATTACTTTAGTATACTGTAATTTTCTTACATTATAAACTTATGTTTAAATTTGTGATTTTTTAAAAAATATCAGTTTAAAACACAAATATATTAAATATTATATGAAGTATTTTCTTTGTATTCTTATTTTGAAAAAATCCATTCTAAATTAATAATTATTATTATTTTTGTGAATGCTCTTATTGTAAGTTGAGATTTAAAAAATATACATGTTAGTCAAAACCAACATAGTCTCAGGATCATCACTGTCACTGACTTACCTCTACATTTTGTGACACAGGAAGGTCAGAAGGTCTTCAGGGTCAGTAACATGTACATGCTGTCATTTCCTGGGAAATCAATGCCTTTTTCTGGAACAGTCTATGAGGGCATGTCTAGGTTGTTCCAGACTAAATAAGTAGGAGTAAAATTTAATATAATGAAAACATGTGCAACATAGTTCTTTACTTCTATACTAGACATTATGTGCTATACGAAATCGCATATGCTATACTTTCATGTAACTGGTAGTGTGGAATACACTTTGTTTACACCAGCATCACTACTAACAAATGTGTTACAACATTACAACAGGTGTTACAACATCACAATAGTCCTTACATCATTAGGCATTACAAATGTTTCAGCTCCATTATGATTTTAGGAAACCACACTCATAGACAAGATCCTTCATTGACTGAAATGTGATTATGTGGTGCATGTCTGCATGATGACTCACAGTTGTGAAGGATAAATTCTGGGACCTAGAAGTGGCATCCACCTTGTATTACTTTGACTCATGGTGGATCATGAAAGTGAACAGGCATGTGTAGAAAAGAAGGGACATGAGAGGCTGCTTCACTTTGTAACAACCCGCATCCACAATAATGAATCCTATCATGCAAGAGTAAAAGCTCATTCCCACAAGAAAAGATTAATTATGTAATGAGCTAAATTTTATAACCACTGTGTTGCAAATGTTTTCATTATATTAAATTTTACTCCTACTTGTTTAAAAAAAAAATGTTAAGCCTAGAATAACTTTCACCATCACTACATTGAGAATGAAATTTCAATACAAAAGTCTTGGTGGAGACAAACAACATCCAAATCAGAGCATACCAATCATTTGCTCTACCAGCACACACATACACACATATACACATGTGCGTTGGGGTCCATCTCATGTAAAATGTATAATCATACTATCCAGTAATTCCAAAAGCCTTTAATTTATTGCAGGATCAACGGAAAAGTCCAAAGTGCAAAATCTCATGTAAAAGTCAAGGTAATTCCTTCCTTCTGTGGGTCTATGACATTAAAAAACAACAACAACAACAAAAAGCATCTGCTTACAACATACAGTTGAGGCAAAGTCCTTAGAACATATTTCCATTCTAAAAGGGAACATATGCCAGAGAAAAGAGGTGACAGACCCCAAGAAAATCAAAAAACCAATAGGCAGACATTATGTCCTAAAACTGAAGTGTAATTTACCACTCCCTGTGTTTCTTCCTGATCACACTGGGAAACTTTGTTCCCTAGAGAATTAGGTATCCCCAACCTATGACTTTGCTGGAAGACTCTGTACAGTAGATCTCTTGGGTTGGAGTTTCACATTCTTAATGACTCTGCCATACCATTTTGGGGTCCCAAAGGCAGTCAATCCCATTCCAATGATGGTCAGTCTAGTGGAGATATGAGATGATAGTTCAATCCCTACAGCAAACTCTTACTGGGACACACAGGAAGTTTGCTGTACTCTTTGGAGTTGTTCTTCCAGTCCTTTTGCATTCTGCATGCCTGAGCATTAACACGGTGTGGACAGAGATGCTGCCAAGTTTACACTTTGCACTTGACAGAGCTGCAAGATGAGCCGCGCCTGGGACTGCTTAAGCTACTGCTGGGGTGGCTACCAGGAGCTAGGGGGCAGAGAGCTCAGCCAGCACTGGGCAGTAAACCCTTTCTGCCATTAATGTCATACCATTTTGAGCCAATGGGAGGCGCAGTGTCACTATCTCTGAGAGCCACTAGGGCCATTCCCTAGTCGTCCTGAAAGATAGGAAAAGTTCTCTTCTCTTTGTGCTAACTTATTTAGCATGTGGTTATTTGGCTGAACATGTGTACATGTTATCACTTTGTATATGGCCAGGTTGTGATATTTTTAGATTTTTAGGTGCTGCATCCCTTTTAATTATAAATTTCACTTTTAAATAATTATTTTGTTCCCTCATCTTTGTGTGTGCACTTTAATGTAGGCACACAGAAGATTTACTGCTGGGGTGCCTAGATATTACTTCACCAGATACTCCAGTTCATCCTTCTGAATTTCGACCTTTTTGCAAAGCCCCAGGACATACTTCACCCAGTCATGATTTTTGTTAACTGCATAAGTAGGTTGTCTTTTTTGGATCATCCCTTAATTTAAAAATAATTTAATTTTTTTTTAGTTATACATGCACAGAATATCTTTATTTTGTTTATTTATTTTTATATGTTGCTGAGGATCGAAGCCACTGACTCACGTGTGCAAGACAAGTGCTCTGCCACTGAAACAACCCTATCCCTTCATTTTAGTAATATTGTTGGTATCTTGAGAAAACATATTTGGGACATAAGATTTGGAAATATATATGAAAATTATTAGTTAATGGAATTTCAGGTTGAAGATCATCTGAATACATTGCTTGAATTTTTTTGGCAGTTTCAATATTATTCTGATTCTTGACTTTATATTTGTCTTATTTTTCCTCTTTTAGAAGCTTTTTATCTCTGATCTAACATTTCATGATAATATATATTTAAAATTTTTCACTTATTGTGTTATATACTGGTATTTTTTTTCTTTCAGTTCTTTTTTTAAAATTTATTTTCTTTTTAGTTATATGACAGTAAAATGTATTTTGACTTATTATACATATATGAAATATAACTTCCCATTCTTATGGTTGTATACAGTATGTCCAATTCATTTTATTCTATTCCCCTCCCTTCCTTTTAATCCCCTTTGACTAATCCAGTGACCTTCTATTGTTTCCCCCACCCCCTATTGTGTGTGAGCACCCATAGAGCAGAGAACATTCAGCCTTTGGTTTTTAGGGATTGGCTCATTTCACTTAGCATGATAGTCTTCAGTTCCATCCATGTACCGACAAATGCCATAATTTCATACTTCTTTATGGTTGAATAACTGTATATTTATACCACAATTTCTTTATCCATTCATCTGTTAAAGGCACATAGGTCGGTTCCAAAGCATAGCTATTGTGAGTTGAGCTGCTATAACCATTGATGTGGCCACATCACTATAGCATGCTGATTTTAAGTTCTTTGGGTATATGCCGAGGAGTGGGATTACTGGGTCAAATGGTGGTTCGATTCCAAGTTTTCTGAGAAATCTCCATGCGCCAATTTGCAGTTCAACCAGCAATATATTAGTATACCTTTCTCTCCACATCCCTGCCAACATTTGTTATTACTTGTGTTCTTGATAATTGCCATCCTGGCTGTCCTTCAGTTCTATGAATTATTTTACACATTATTTCTTTGATAGTCCCCTCTTTGATTTTCCCTGGTCTCCTCTTCTGGAATGATTATAATTGGATATTAGGCTTATTTATTTATTTTAATATTTGCCATTTGTTTTCCATTTTCTTTGCCTTTTGTTCTATTTTTCAGGAGAATCCTTCATTTTATCTTTATTTGTTTTTTTCCTCCTGTTTTGACTGTCATCATTTCAATTTCAGTGTTTTGATCTTTAAACATTTCTTCACATACTTTTGCTTTGTGTATATGATATTATCTCTAATTTCAGTAATGAAGATAACAATAGACTTTCTTTAAGAGCTGTATGAAAATTAAGAGCAGTAATACCAGTACATTACTTAAAAAAGTCCCTGGTACACAGAAAGCACTCGGTCATGTTAGTTATTTTTTCTTTAAGGGTATCAGAGCTCTTTTGAAGTTTTGTTCTGTGTCTGTGTTTTCTGTTGAGGGTGTTTTGTTGTCTTTGTTTTTGCCTCTCTTATTGGATGGAACCTTTTCTCAAGTGTCTAAGGGGTTCAATAAGTGAACAGTTTTTTAAAAGCATGACACTAAGAATGTTACACAAAGCTCTCTAGTTGTAGTTTTGGTGGATTGCCGTCGAGTCTTCCCTAAAGGATGTTCAAGCCTTCACTCTTGAACAGTGTGATTTAGGGGAATTGTCTTTATTGCAGGGAGAGCCCTTGATGTCAGTCATGTTTAAGTGCCCCCTCTTTGTACTTATTCACTTTTCCAGAAAAATTATTTTCCAATTACGTTCCTTGGGAGAAGAGGTTTAGATAATAGGTATTATTTGAACCTATGTGGACAGAAGGTTCTTGGTCTCACCCTCAAAAACCTTTTATTTATTTATTTCCTGGTGAGGTGCCTCATTCTTGTCCTATAGCATAACTGACTCTGTTAAGTTGGAGCTTCTTCCTTTCAGTTTCTTCACAGACCAAAGTCTGATGTCTCGTAGAGGGAGAATTAATAGTCCTTTAACTTCAAGGAGTAGAGAGGTAGGTTCCTTGGAGATCAGACTACTTTACCTCCTTTCATATACAAATTTTAAGTCTTGTAAATACACGATTCATCTACACATTTCATATTTCTAACTTCTAAGCTTTTAAGGCACTTTGGAGAAAATATACTAGCTTGTTTTAGGAACTCCCTTGGGTTTCTGAGCTGCTGAGTTAGTGACTTTTTTAAAAATTTTTCTGGGAATGAGGATGTGTCTCAATTGGTAGCACGCTCGCCTAGAGTGTGTGAGGCACTGGGTTCGGTTCTCAGCACCACATAAATGTGAAATAAAGATACTGTGTCTACCTAAAAACTAAAGAAATAAATATTTAATTTTTTTCTTTGGTATTTCTAGGAATTAAAACCCAGGTCAGCTCTCCCACTGAGCTACATGCCCAACCTTTTTTACATTTTATTTTTAGATGTGTCTCACAACGCTTGAACTTGCAACTCTATTTTAGCCTTTCTGGTAAACTAAGCCTCCAAGCCCAGTTTAATGACTTTTTCTGAATTTGTTTTCGACCTTCCATAAATAGGTAGTTATCACTTGACATTTGTCTTTTTTAATATTCTCTCTTGATGTTGTGGGTTTTTTTTTAAATTTAATGTTTGTTTTTGGTAAGTTTTAGGGAAGGGGCTCTTCTAGCATATTTTAAAATCTAGTATGTATTTGCTTTCATCACTCTTAATTTTCCTTTTATTTTTTACTTCCTAGGATTTTTGGATTTCCTATTTTTGTAACAGTTTTGTCATAAATCTATCAAGTTCTGTGAGTTATCCCAAAGGACTTTTAAAAAAAATACACAAAATAAATAAATAAAGATATTGTGTCTATCTAGAACTAAAAAAAAAAAAAAAAGATTCCATGTTACCCCAGTCAGAATGGCTAGCATCAAGAATATAAAAAATAGCTGGACAGTGCATCATATGCCTGTAATCTCAGTGACTTGAGAGGCTGAGTCAGAAGGATCACAAATTTGAGGCCAGCCTCAGCAACTTACTGAGTCCTTGTCTCAAAATAAATAAAAAGAATAGGGGATGTAGCTCAATGGTAAAGTGCCCCTGTGTTCAATCCCCAGTACAAACACAAAAACAAAAAATAAATGCTGGTATGGACCTGTAAGAAGAGGAATCCTTATACACAGTTGATGGTAGTGCAAACTAATACAGCCACCGTGGTAATCAGTGGGGAGTTTCCTCAAAACCTAAAAATAGATATATTATATGATCTAACTGTACTACTCCTGGGTGTATACCTGAAGGATACCTGCATACCTATGTTTATTGCAGCACATATTAGAAACCCAGTAAAACATTATTTTGTGTGTGTCTGTGAGGGTATTTCCAATGGAGATTAGTGAGAGATTCTTGAGTGGACTAGAATCAGAAGATCCAGAAGCATAGCACACTAAATGGGACAATTTAATAGGGACTTCCTTTCATGTGTAAATGAATTGTAGAAGAATTTTTTAATCAGAGCAGTACTAGTTAGAAAATGAACATGAGTGGATTTTTTGAGGAACACCATGTGCCCTAAAAGGATAAAAGAAGCTATTTATTATGATGTAAAACTTCAAAATATAACTAAAGACTGTCAGATCTTATACACTTCTCTTGCAGTTGCCAATTCTCTATTCTTGTGATATGTTTTTTCCTATGTCAGATTTTCTTTTTAGTTTTTTTTAAAAAAATAAATGCATTTTTAAATTATTTGCTATAGTGGGTATTTCATCTAGTATCATTTGTAATACTAGAGGTATAAATTGTGTAAAGAATTCTTTGAGTTCTAATTTGTTGTATGCATTATTTGCAGATTTAACTGTGCAAGTGCATTTTCACAACATTGACTGTATGAGAGTGTGGAACATGTAAAAATGTAAAAAATTCTTTGGTAAATGAAGAGGTGTTCTTTTTTGTACATCTGTGTTTATGAAAGAATAAATCTATCAGTATCTCCACTGTTTAGGTCATGACCCCTTGTAGGTCTTGATTGAGTTCATGAAGAAACTTAGATTATTCATCCTTGTATTTCATAGATCCATTGTTCTAATGCTGGGTACACAGAATTACCAGTTATAGTGATATGCATTTGTATATTTAGCTTGTTGACCTCTTTGAGTAGTTTGTATGCTCATACGTCATTATCTGTGCAGTTGTTGGTAGTATATTTGAGTGTGCTTGCAAAAATATATATTATTGCCTATTATAATTTGTAAAATGAAGTAATCTGACATGTTTGTGTTTCTTGAATTCCATTATGAAAATGTAATTGCCCTTTTAAGAAAATTTTAAACAGTTTTTTTCCAGAATTATAGTTTTTGGAGTTTTGGTCTTTCAGGATCTCAGCATTTAAGATTATGTCATTCCAGATTGTGTTTTCAGGATTGTGACCCAAACCCATAGGTAGGATATAAACAGATGTTTTGAATAACAAACTGTGCTAGATCTTTTTGTATACATTATAGTAATTAGTTTAATCTTTGCAGTAACATTGTGAATTTGGGAGCATTATTTCATTTTTATTAATAAGGAAATGAAAGTGTAACAAGGTTAAATAATTCACCATTACTAAATGGCAAAATAAGCTTTAAAGTGACTAGATGTTTAGTTGACTATTTTGGAATTTGATTTCTACTTTGTATCACTATTGTGAAGAACATAAAAGATTCATAATCATAATATAGGTACATGAAAGTGCTTTGTAAGAGTGCAGAAGATAGATGTTATCTTTGCCTCTTGTTAGTATATTTCAGTACGATTTATGTTAGGTATTTGGTCTGTGAAAATGGCAAAAGTGGCTTTAGAAAAAAATTACAGTAGAAAGTGTAATTTTTATTTAAAAAAATTAAACTCACTTAAAATAATAAGGTTTATAGTATTGATTTTATTTTAGGAAATTAAAGCTTTATTCAAAAGTTTCTTGCAAAAACAAATACAGTTTACATCTAATAGATGGGCAAAGATATCTGGAATTATATTTGAGTTGGCAGACATTTATCTAGTTTAATGAACTTGATAAGGAAGAGAGAGGGCTGGGTATGTGGCTCAGTAGTAGAGCACTTGCCTAGCATGTTAAGGTTCTGGCTTCAATCCCTGAAATCTTCTCTTCAAATCTAGCAGAAGTACTTTCTGAATAGATAAGAGACAAAGGATGATTACATGAAAAATCATAAAAAGTTTCAATCAGAATCCATAAAACAGTGACAGGAAAGACAGTAATTAAAATATCAAGTAATTGTATGTTCTACAATAGTAAAAACAGTATTAATGTAGTAGTTTTAATAACTTAAGTTTGACAGCACTGGGGAAAAGATTATAGGCCACTTTATGAAAATAAATACAAATAGCAAATAACAGGTGAGCTCAAGGCTTCTTATCTATTAAGCGCATGGCAAGGCTTTAAACTAGGTTGAACTGGCTGTACCTGGACTGCCTCTCAAAAGGTTTCTTAGAGAGCAGCTCAGTTGCACATGATTCCGGGATTCTTTTTTTTTTTTTTTAAAGAGGGAGAGAGAGAGAGAGAGAGAGAGAGAGAGAGAGAGAGAGAGAGAATTTTTTAATATTTATTTTTCAGTTTTTTGGTGGACACAACCTCTTTATTTTATTTTTATGTGGTACTGAATATCAAACCCAGTGCCCCGTACATGGCAGGCAAGCACGTTATTGATTGAGCCACATCCCCAGCCCAATTCCAGGATTCTTACAATCAGCTTCCTTAATTTCTTAAACTTTTGATTATACTAGATATGTTTTTTGAGAGAAAAATTAATCTTCACAATTCAAAATAACTTCAGGTTTGATGAAATACTCCTTGCCCTGCTCATGGCATTCAGATACATGATCAAAGCCTCTTTGCTTTCCTTTGACGTGTTATTTCCATTTTTTTCTTCTTACTTTTCTTTGTAGAACTATTTATTGGTAATGAGATTGTTTTATAGAATGTTGTTTTTATTCCTCTTGTTACTGTCAAGAGTGAATATTTCATGAACATTTCTCTCTCTCTCTCTCTCTGTCTCTCTCTCTGTCTCTGGTGAGTCTGTAAGTCTCTCTCTCTCTCTCTCTCTCTCACACACACACACACACACACACACACACACACACTAATTTTTTTTTTATTTTGTCTTCTCTGACTTTTTCTGAGTCCTAATGTCTTTTTTTTAATGTGGTGCTGATTTTCAAAATCAGTGCCTCACACATGCTAGGCAAGCACTCTACCACATAGCTACAACCCCAGCCCAGTCCAACTGTCATGATCCGAGAATTTTAGTATGTTGGCCTGGAAAATTCTGCCATCGTAAGTCATATTCTAAGCCTTGTATAAAGCAACATAGATTATTTCAGAAGGAGAATTTTAAGACATTCTTTTTGGGGGTGGAGGACAGGTATGGTGGACACCAGGGATTGAACCCAGAGCCATTGGGCCACTGAGCCACATCCCTAGCCCTATTTTGAATTTTTATTTAGAGACAGGGTCTTGCTGAGTTGCTTAGTGCCTCACTGTTGCTGAGGCTAACTTTGAGCTCAGGATATTCCTGAATTTTAAGACATTCTTTTAGGAAATTTGCTTATAAAATGTGATAGGTATTGTATTATAAAAAGAAAGAAAAAAGCCTGTGATCAGAATCAGAAGGCTAATTATACTTTTAATAACATCAAATAAAAACAAATGTGAGATAATTTATGCTCTTGTTATATTTTTTCCTATAAAAGTTGAACAACCCATGCTTATCTGTAGCACCACCTTCCATCTTTCTTAAATACAGCATTGATAGTTTCTTATTTTCTGGGTTTCATCATCATAATAAAAGACTATTTATTAGTCTCTCCCACATATATAGTTAAGTCCTATACAATATACTGCAAAATGTATAGATGTACACACTCATATATACACATACACACATATGATATCAATTAATTTATAGGATGGTATCTGTATTTATATAATTATTTAAACATGGAATTTTAGTACATTGCACTGGCTGGACTAGAACTCCTGGGCTGAAAGAGTTTTTCTGCCTCTGTCCTCTAAGGAGCTGGGAATGATGCATCCTGCACCTGGCATGTGAGATGGTTGCAAATTACTAGTTCAGTCTCTTAATCATTGTTAACATTTCACGCAATATAGTTTGTGTTCCATAAACATGAATTTCTCCCTTAATCTCATCTAATTTTCTTACCTTAATCATTAGATAAAAGACTTTAATTTATTGCCTTGACTGGAGGAAAAAAAGAAACCCAAACAGAATTAATCCTAATGTTTAGATTTTTATAGTCATTTTATTAATATAGATTATTAAAGCAATTATATCTTTATACACGAAGGATAGCATATTTTTACTGTGAAAGGGGGCAACTGGTTGCTTATACTCTTCAGAGAAAATAGAAACAAATATTTTGTCTAGATGTGAAACAAAAAAAAAGACTTAAATGTCTTCATTCAAGGGATTAGGCATTATAATTTTTTAAACAAATTGTTTTCAGTCTGATTTTATTTATCATTTTGCTTTTGCCTGGATATTTAATATTTATGGTTTTCATGTTCTAAAACTTTTTTTTCTTATTTTATATTAGTAGAAGGAGCTGTAATTCACATTTTATGGTCACCTACATAGTAGATAAAAGAACTAAGAATTTGAAAAAAATTTCAAATATTTTAAGGTGGGAAAAATGCTTTCTGGCTTATAGTACTTATTTTTTATATTTTATACACTCTGGTCTTAGTTTCTTCATTTAGTGCAATAAAATTTTATTTTTTAAATCAAATAATATTGAATATTTACAACATTGCAAGATACTATGTTTTGGGAGAGAATAGTGTATTTGTTTATAAACTACTGAGCATAGCAGCTATATAATCTAGTACATAAAGTACAAGAATTCTGGTTTTGTATCCTCAATATAAGCCAAGTTGGAAGCACTTAGTAGGAATTTAATGAATTCTTATTGAATGTATAAATGAAGATTTATGCCTGTAGGGGATTTATAATCTGGTTGGAGATGAGATGAATCATAAACACTTGGGAAACTAAATGAAAGCAAGAAAATAATTACATAATAATCCTGGCTTAATGAGATTAATTATATAAAATGTTTAACAGAGTGCCTAATACATAGTAAATACTTTGAAGTGCTTATTTTCTTCCCTTTGGACTAAACACTAAAAATTCCATAAAATCATATTTACATGTAGAGCTTTGTTTTGTTTTTAAATGATAATAAATGCTCTTGAGTTTCAGAGAGATTACTATGAGCTGAGTGGGCTCGAATTTGAAAATTGGTAGAATATGAAAAGAAAAGGTGTTTGGGGAGGGTAGCAGGAAGAGGAAAAAGCAAACAGCAAGTCATGGATCTGGAAAAGTTCCGTTCTATCTGAAGATTCATTGCTTCAGTTGAAGCACAGAGTGTGTGAGTAGGGATTATGAAATGTGAGGCTAGGAAGAGTAGTTTGGGACAGACTGTGGATATCCTTTTTCTGCTGGGAAGAGGCTGGTGCCTCTGTCTGGCTGGGCACAAATAACCGAGCCACCACAAAGCCTTGTAGATTCAAACAGCCACTCTTTAATCCACAACTCTCACCGGCACTGCCCACACCACATGGGAACCACCCCCCCAGGGAGCAAGAGCCGCCCTACTGCCCGAGAGTAAAGGTCAAATATACAATACAATGAATCCAGCATCACAGCAATTATATATAGCTTAACTCAAATCTTCATCTCAATGGTTCCCTGGCTTCACCTTTCAACCATTCTGTTTGGCAAATGCCAGGCCGTGGCTCTCAACAGGCTGTACTTTATATGCCACCTGAGATTTGTAGGTTTATACTTTATACATAGAGAATGAATGCTTTAAATATAGAAACGTAGGCCCCCTGAAGAATGCTACTTTAAGGATTAATGTACATATCAAAATAATTTTATTGGTTTATCATGTGTTTAGAACCCCTTTGGAGCCATAAACAACATCATACATTATAGAAGACTTGCCATTTGCATGCATGCTTTCTGAGACCATTTCAAATCCTCATATTTTAACATTGTAAGATTTTTGTTCAAATCTTTACTTGCTCTGACTGTATTTCTATTGAGTCTTATGTTTCTTGTATATACTACTATTCTACATGTTAATATTCTTTAAAACATTAGTGAATGTTTTATTTTACTTTACGAATTATTTTTGCTCAGGTTGGAGTATTTGGCGAATCAGTTCAATGAATTTTTTTTAAAATCTCAAACATTTGGTGGACTTGTTCACATTCATAGCTACAACTTGTTACCAAATGTGATAATCTGTTCCTTTTTAGGTTAAGAGTTATCATTTTCTTAGTCTTTACATTTTCCCTTTTTCCAATATTGGTATTAACAGTTTGGCTTTCTTTGGTGGTGATGAGGAAGACATTCCTTATGAAGAAACTCGGGGGGCTGGGGTTGTGTCCCACTGGTAGAGTGCTTGCCTAGCATGTGCAAGCACTGGGTTTGATCCTCAGCACCACATAAAGATAAATAAATAAAATAAAGATAATATGTCTAACTGTTAGACCAGGACTCAAGAAAAGACCACTGACTCCAATTAATATCAAATTAAAGCAAGCTTATTATTTTGACTGGCCGGGCTGCCTCTTTCTCCCAAAATGGCGGGAACAAGACAGCAACCCCACCTTTCCTACAGCCCAGCTTTATAGCCCAGAAAGTTACACAAAAGGGGGGTTACAGATAACAGAACTCTGACAAGAATCACACTAATGGTAGTTTACATTTTTTTTTTTTGTTTGCTGGCCCCAACATCAGAATTTATGAGGACCATTAGAGCCTCAGAGAGGGTCGTTGTCTGGACAGGGAAGGCCAATATTTGTGAGGTGTCACTAAAGTTTCAGAGAGGGCTGCTATCTGGTCAGAGAGCCAGGCATGGGTGAGTTCAAGGCACGGGCAGGCATTCCAAGCAGGTTCAGAATTTGCAGTATTTTAAAGTAAAGCCGAAATTATCTTTTCATGGCTTTGTGGCAAGATGGCTCCCAATTTTAATAAAAGATCAGGTTGGGTCTATCATAACTACAACTAAAAAATAAATATTAAAAAAAGAAACTCAGGGTTTTAAAAAATAACATTTTTTTTATTAGTTGCTCAAGACAATACAATGATCTTGACATATCATACATTTGATTCAAATAGGGTATGAATTCTCATTTTTCCACGTGTACAAATTGCAGGATCACATTGTTTATACATCCATGTGTATACATACAGCAATCCTAGTGTCAGTTGTATTCTGCTGCCCTCCCTGTCCACCCCCTCCTGGCTCCTCCCCTCCCATCACCTCTCTCTACCCATTCTACTGTGACACTTGTTTTTCTCTCTCTTTTTTTCTTCCCTTCCCCCTCACACCTTCGGATATGTATTTTGT
Organism: Callospermophilus lateralis; assembly: GCF_048772815.1. Classification (NCBI taxonomy): domain Eukaryota; kingdom Metazoa; phylum Chordata; class Mammalia; order Rodentia; family Sciuridae; genus Callospermophilus; species Callospermophilus lateralis. The sequence goes on along the minus strand of NW_027512751.1, from coordinate 2,506,115 downwards.
GTAACCATGAGGGTCTCCTTCCATCTTCCATGCAATTCCCCTTCTCCCTCCCATTCCTTCCCACTTCTTTTCCTTGTTTCATGGTAATCTTCTTCTCATGCTCTTCCTCCCTACACTGTTTTGAGTCACCTCCCTTATATCAGAGAAGACATTCAACATTTGTATTTTAGGGATTGTCTAACTTCGCTTAGCATAATCTGCTCTAATGCCATTCATTTCCCTGCAAATGCCATGATTTTGTTATTTTTTAGTTCTGAGTAATACTCCATTGTGTATAAATGCCACATTTTTAATCCATTCATCTGTTGAAGGGCATCTAGGTTGGTTCCACAATCTAGCTATTGTGAATTGTGCTTCTATGAACATTGATGTAGCTGTGTCCCTGTAGTATGCTCTTAGGTACACTTGTACATTGCTGGTGGGACTGCAAATTGGTGCAGCCAATTTGGAGGGCAGTATGGAGATTCCTTGGAAAGCTGGAAATGGAACCACCGTTTGACCCAGCTATTCCCCTTCTCAGACTCTACCCCCCAAAAAACATTTTTAGTAATTGCCTTTGAACTGTGAGATATAAATGAAAAACATTAGGCTGAACTCATGCATTTTTAGTCTTTGAATTAGGCCTTAACCTCTCCATTGCCTTCACAAAGTATCTTCTGCATGGATAACCATGAGCGTCATAGTCTGATATACTGAATATGTTTGTAGAATTCTTCCCTTGATTGATATCTTCTTTTCTCACACTTCTTTGTGTGCCTGTATCTGTGTGTGTGTAGATGTGTATACTATATGCATCTGGTTTTGTATTTTTTTAATGAACTTTCTAGCCCCTTGAGCAAACATCAGGAACATTTATAAAGATTTAATATTTAAGAGAGTAAAATGTGCTATGGGAACTGATTGGTTGGGAACCTAAGTGAACCTTTATGAGATTGTAGAAACCTACTGCTGGGTGGTTATTTATATTCTGTCATAAGGCAATGATATGGATATAATTAATTTAGTGGTTTGGGTAGTTGAGGGTTTTCTGTATGGGAAAACCAGTATTTGTTATCAGACATTTGGCGATGACTTTGTGAAAGAATGCACCACTCTTTCCTATAGCATTTCACAGGTAATATGTCATCTAAAAATTTCCTATGATAGACAAATAAATGTAAACAGTACAGGAATAAATGTAAACAGTACAGGAATTTTTCTATGCTAGTTACAGAATAAATACCAGGTCAAAAGTTTTTTAAAAGAGCAACAATTCTATATTTGTCTCCAAAATTAAATAGATGTCCCATTGTATTTTATTTGTGTTTGTTTTTATATTCACTGCTTTTGCCTGTAACTGTTTCTATTATAAGTACATCTATCATATGGCATTTGTACTCATGGTGTATATGACATATTACATCTACTGGACTGTGAACTGTTTTATTTCTATTGTTAGTCTTTTAATCCCAATGCCAGGAACTGTGCCTAGTACAGAGTAGATGCTCGATTAATATTGAGTTGAATGAATGTGAATATTTGACTGTATCATTTGAATTATCATTTATTAGAAGACTGTACTATCTTATCTTAGCTTTTCTTGTGGACTGGTCATGTACTCTAACCAGATTGGAAATGTGTTATGAGTAGGAACTTGATTTTGTCTTTCCTAAATTCTTCTTTATAACACTTTGGGCTGTAGTGGGTAATAGGTATTCTCAAACATGTGATTGAACTGAAATATGTTGGTAGTTTTTATTTCCTTATCAGGAGATTCCTAAAAACACAGTCATTAATAAGAAATTTGGAAGAGATTCCAAAAACCAGTATATATACTTGTCTGTCAGCTTGTGGGCTTGTGTAAGACTCCATACTTTCATGGAGTAAGAGTTATGGTTTTGGGTCCTTGATTTTGAGTGGCCTACTTGCTTTATTTTGGACTTCTACTTGTGTCACAGATGATGTAAGTCAGTGGTTCTTCAAATGCGGTGTCAGATTAGAACATCACCTAGGTACTTGCTAAAAATGCAGATTTTCCTGCCCCCTCCAGATCTACTAAATCAGAAACTCTGAAGGTGGAGCCCAATCTGTGTTTTAATTAGTCCTCTAGGTAATTTTGATGGTGAAGTCTGATGTCACCATGTGATGTAACTATCTTTAAGAGAGAGGGCTCAATGCTTACGTGCTAGAGAAAACCCAACTAGCAGCCTAGATTAAAGAGTGTAAGTAATTAAAAGGTTTTTAGAGGAAGTTAGGTGTAGTTTACAAGAAGGCATTAAGATGTAAAGCAGGGGTTGGGATTGTGGCTCAGTGGTAGCGTGCTTGTCTAGCACATGTCAGGCAATGGGTTTGATCTTCAGCACCACATACAATAAATAAAGGTATTATGTTTGTGTATAACTAAAAATATATTTTAAGAAAGATGTAAAGCAAATTCCTGAAACTTCATTGTATGCTATTTTTTAGATTAATAAACCAGATTATGGATTTTTCAAGTATTTCTCTTTTTATGTGTGATTTTGTGTCCAAATTAAAAGATGAGAACTTTAGTTAAGTTTTCTGTACATTATTTTGGATTTATATAGGGGCAAATGTTCTTTGTCTCCCATAGCAGATGACTGAGAAACAACTGAAAAGTATTCAACACAACTGGCACTTTGTGTGTTTTCTTTTTGAGTATGCTTTTTTTCAATGATGTCGTTGATTTTGAATTCAAATCCTTTTAAAAAACATTTTTATTTGCTCTAATTAGTTAAATATGACAGCAGAATGCTTTTTAACTCATTGTACACAAATGGAGTACAGCTTCTCTTTTCTCTGACTGTACACGATGTAGAGTCACACTGTTCGTGTAATCATACATGTACATAGGGTAATAATGTCCCTCTCCTTCTACCATTCTTCCCACTCCCATACTCCCTCCCCTTCCCTACCTCCCCTCTACCCAATCCAAAGTTTCTCCATTATTTCCCTATCCCAACTTCATTATAAATCATCATCTGCATAACAGAAAACATTTGGCCTTTGGTTTTTAGGGATTGGCTTATTTTGCTTAGCATGATATTTTCCAACTCCATCCATTAATCCACAAATGCCATAATTTCATTCTCCTTTAAGGCTGAGTAATATTCCATTATGTATATAAACCACATTTTCTTTATCCATTCATCAGTTGAATGGCACTGATGTTGGTTCCAAAGGTTGTCTATTGTGAGTTGAGCTGCTATAAACATTGATGTGGCTGTGTCAATGTAGTATGCTGATTTTAAGTCCTTTGGGTTTTGGTATAAATTAATTCAAATGATTTTAATTTTAGATTACAAGGTAGTTAAAAATTGTGTCAAGTACATTTAAAATATTTTAGTTTATTACATACAATGCATGCAGATAAGCCTGCTTACATATGGAAGATTTCTATTCCTTTTACAAGTTGAGTACCCCTTATCTGAATACTTGGGACCAAAAATATTTCAAATTTCAAAATTTTTGATTATGGAATATTTTCATAGACTTTACTGGTTCAACTGTTCTAATAGGAAAATCCAAAGTCCAAAATGTAACATGGAGTGCAAAAGTTTTCAGATTTTTGAGCACTTTGAATTTCATATTTTTGGATTAGGGATGCTCAACCTATATATATTCTTTTGACAAATAATAATTTTTAAAAAATAGATCTGGGATGATGGTGCACACTTATAATCCTGGTGTGGGAAGCGGAGGAAGGAGGATCGCAAGTTTGAAGTCACCCTCAGCAACTTAGAGGTGCTATAAGCAACCTTAGTGAAACTCTGTCTCAAAATTTAAAAAAATAAAAAAATAAAAAGGGCTGGGGATGTGGCTCAGTGGTTTAGTGTCCTTGGGCACAATCCCCAGTACCCAAAATAAAAAAAATAAATAAATTAAAAATTAGTTTCCTATTTACCATGTAGACTAAATGGTAAAATACCTACATAATATTGTTTATCTTTTTTCTAGTGGTTGGGAAATGGAAGATCTAATCTTAGATACACTATGTTAAAAAAAAACTTATAAAGCATCCCAGAATTTTTTTCAAATATTTATTTAGTTGTAAATGAACACAAATTATCTTTATTTATTTTTATGTGGTGCTAAGGATTGAACCCAGTGCATCACACATGAGAGGCAAGCACTTTACCACTGAGCTACAGCCTTAGACCCCATCCTGGAAGTTTAACACTTAATTTTTTTGAAAATAATTCCAGAAATTTTTTTTCAAAATATGTTATTATCATTAGCTGTACTCATACACATAAATGGCAGTATGATGACTTGTGCCTGCTTTTTATTTAAACTCTGGAAAGTTCAGAGGAGAACACATTTAAAAATATTGAGGTGACATTAGAGCAGCCAGAAATGAGATTTCTGAAAAAGTAGTCAAAATATAACAATGATATGTCAAGAATTATACCTTTAAAAAAAGTAGCTGAAATCATCACTTCTGTACTACTCACTAAGTTTGGAGACCACTTACTCTCTTATTAGAGGTCTCTGTTCTGGAAGGAACTTTATTGTGAAGATGAGAAGGAAGAACTTTGAAGGAACCTTGCAAGCTATTGCATTTTCTTGTAACCTTATATATTAGGTGTATGCCGTAAGCTTTCATTGTGATAGTTGACTTAGGTCTTGGACCATCACCTTAGTTCATTTGTTAGAATGCTATTCCCTTTAGGGATATAATCCAACTAATCTCTTGGTGCTTCTTTTTATTTCTTTCTAAAACTAATGAGTGTAGACAGAAACATCCAAGACAGTCTACAAATTGGTGGGCTTATGAGACTGAATCTGATGAATGAGAATTGTTTGGTTGTAATAGGTTTCAGTTACAACACTCTGCCTATGATGGTACAGCCTTGACAAGGTTGAAGGGGATTATGCATGTAAAGGTAGGTTTAACTCCAGTTTCTTTGTCTCTCAGTTACCTCGTTACCTATGGATACATTCATAGTTACTATATACTTGTACATTTTTCTAGAGATAATACCTACATGTAGAGACATATGATGTGTTTACCTTTTTCTTTCTATTTTAGAAAGACACCTGAATGGTTTTAAACATTGTTCTATGTCTGGCTTTTTTTCATGTACTCTATCATGGGTATTATCCCACCTCAGTGTATATAGAGCCATCTCCTTTGTAATAACTACCTAGTGTTTTTTTGATATACTATTTTTTCATTATCCTACTTCATTTCTTTTTTTTTTCTTTCAGTTTTTTTCTTCCATTTCCTTCTCTCCCCTGCCTTTTCAATTAAATAATCCAATAAAGACAACAATATAGTGTCATTCATGGAGACGTGTTAGCTGGGATTTAATCTTTATTTTGAAAGGGATTTATATTCACACCAATTACTATGTTTTGGGCACAGGCTATTTTTTCATAAGAAATAGCTTCCTTGTATAGGAACATGTATTTTAAGATTTTGTTTTTAATTTTCCAGATGTGAAAAACTTAAGAGGGTGACATTATTCTTAAAGAGTCTTCTCTATTCTCACAGGTCTTAGTTCAGGTCCTAATTTTCTTCCAGTTGTACTCTCATAATCTGTTTAACCAGTTACCAATAGATGGGCATTTGGATTGTACATAATTTTGTCTTTTTTCATTATATGATTTCATACTTTTGCAAATATATTTGAAAAAAACACATTCTTTAAAAATTATTGGGTTAAAGAATGTATAAACTTATGGATTTAATGGATATTGTCCACTATAAAGTGAAACTGATACCAGCCCCAGCAATTTAATGAGGCCTAACCAACTCAGTGAGACCCTGTCTCTAAATAAAATATAAAAAGGGCTGGGAATGTGGCTCAGTGGTTAAGCACCCTGGTACCAATACAACCACTGGTACCACTTCAATCCCTGGTACCAATTCAATTCCTGGTACCAATACAAACAAACAAAAAGACACCCAACATTTCATAAGAATTTATATAAGCATGCACAAGGCTGGTTTCAATGCCTAGCCCCACACATACAAAAACAAAATATGTAAAGAACTGTTGAATCATGCTCTCTCTACTGACTTGTTAAATTCATGAAGTAATCTTTTACAAAACCCTCCTTAAGCCTAATAATATACTTTTGAAGCCAATGTTAAAATATACTTCCTCACTCATATTGCTTCCCATTGTTTTAATACTTCAAGCTCATTGTTGTAGCAAAGTATCTTCACTATACTCTGACTACAGGATAAATAAGCAGATTTCATGTCTAACAACTCATATTTGACAAAAGAGTCAGGTTCCCCCCAATTGGCACTCATTGAAAAAACATTGTTTGATAACTATAATAAACTAAAGAAGTTTCATTCTAGTTTTGTTGTTAAAGTCTGTTATAATAATGTGCTGGAAATAAAACATAGTATACCAAATAACATCTTAAATGTTGATGCTAAAATAGTGACTAATTTCAATTAACTATTACTGAGTTCCTACAACATGCAAGGCAGTGTTCTGAGTGCTGGGAATAACCTGTTGCTTGCAGTCAGGTAGGGATGGAATTAAGAAGGTGCCTAAGGGACAGCAAAGTAAATAACTACAGCACACTATGATAAGAACTTACAAGGGTTATATCAAGTGTTACAGGAATATAGATAAGGGATTATCTGATTCTATAAAAGGTCATGTCAAATAGCTCATATCCCACTTGAATCAAAGTGTGAAATATGATATATCAAGAACTATGTAATGTTTTGAACAACCTACAATAAAAATTAATTTTAAAAAAGAGTTAATAACAAGAATCAACAAATGGGACTTACTTAAACTAAAAAGTTCTTTCTCAGCAAGAGAAACAATAAGAGAGGTAAATAGGGAGCCTACGTCCTGGAAACAAATCTTTACTCCTCACACTCCAGATAGAGCCCTAATATCCAGAGTATACAAAGAACTCAAAAAATTAGACAATACTATAACAAATAACCCAATCAACAAATGGGCCAAGGACCTGAACAGACACTTCTCAGAGGAGGACATACAATCAATCAACAAGTACATGAAAAAATGCTCACCATCTCTAGCAGTCAGAGAAATGCAAATCAAAACCACCCTAAGATACCACCTCACTCCAGTAAGATTGGTAGCCATTCTAAAGTCAAACAACAACAAGTGCTGGCGAGGATGTGGGGAAAAGGGTACTCTTGTACATTGCTGGTTTGACTGCAAATTGGTGCGGCCAATTTGGAAAGCAGTATGGAGATTCCTGGGAAAGCTGGGAATGGAACCACCATTTGACCCAGCTATTGCCCTTCTTGGACTATTCCCTGAAGACCTTAAAAGAGCGTACTACAGGGATACTGCCACATCGATGTTCATAGCAGCACAATTCACAATAGCTAGACTGTGGAACCAGCCCAGATGCCCTTCAATAGATGAATGGATTTAAAAAATGTGGCATTTATACACCATGGAGTATTACGCAGCACTAAAAAATGAGAAAATCATGGAATTTGCAGGGAAATGAATGGCACTAGAGCAGATTCTATGCTTAGTGAAGCTAGCCAATCCCTAAAACACAAATACCAAATGTCTTCTTTGATATAATGAGAGCAACTAAGAACAGAGCAGGGAGGAAGAACAGGAAGAAAAGATTAACATTAAACAGAGACATGAGGTGGGAGGGAAAGGGAGAGAAAAGGGAAATTGCATGGAAATGGAGGGAGACCCTCACTGCTATACAAAATTACATATAAGAGGTTGTGAGGGAAATGGGAAAATAAACAAGGAGAGAAATGAATTACAGTAGATGGGGTAGAGAGAGAAGATGGGAGGGGAGGGGAGGGGGGATAGTAGAGGATAGGAAAGGTAGCAGAATAAAACAGTTACTAATAGGGCATTATGTAAAATTGTGGATGTGTAACCAATGTGATTCTGCAATCTGTATTTAGGGTAAAAATGGGAGTTCATAACCCACTTGAATCTAATGTATTAAATATGATATATCAAGAGCTTTGTAATGTTTTGAACAACCAATAAAAAAATAATATCTTTCAAAAAAAAAAAAGAAGATAATGATTTCACCTAAGCCTCAAAAGAACAGTAAGAATTTACTAGTCAGACAAATGAATTAATAGAGGGGGGTATTTCTGTCAAAAGCAGTGCCATAAAAGTGAATTAGAAAAATAGACAGTGGGTCCAACAGCAGTTTTGCAGTGTATTTAGTATTAGAAGGAATGGAGTTCTGTGAAGGGACTAGAGAAAGGACCTAGTTGCAAAATAACCTTGAAATCAGCTAGATATTTTTAAGTAGGGCTATAACATAACTATTCCATTTGTGTTTCAGAAAGTGAGTCCTGTGGATAAGGAAAATGGACTAGGAAATGTAAATATTAGAGGCAAGGAAGACAGGTAAATTCTACATTAATTCAGATAAAAAAAATTGGCAGTGAATAGAGAAAAACAACACTGGAAAAATGTTTCAGAACTGTATTTTATATAGTATTTGAAGTTCCTCAGAATGAATGTTTCTGAATAAATCTTGGATTATATACTTTGTATTCTTGAAAAACTAACTGTAAATTTGCTTATTTTGTAACTTTTATTACACTTTAAAGAATACTTTAATAAATTCATTGCTATAATGATAAAGATTCCATTTTCAAACATTTTTTTAAGAGAGAGAATTTTTTAAAAATATTTATTTATTTATTTATTTTAGTTTTCCACAGACACGACATCTTTGTTTGTATGTGGTGCTGAGGATTGAACCCGGGCCGCATGCATGCCAGGCGAGCGCACTACCACTTGAGCCACATCCCCAGACCTCAAATAATTTTTATATTAAAGTGGGACTACATAGAAAATCTACACAGCAACACAACATTGCATGCCTTAGCTCTTAGGTATTTATAGGCAAAATGACAAGATGTGTGGAATGCACTCTTATATAGACCACACTAAAACAAGAATGACAAACATTATCTGTTAAATTTTGGAGATGTACATAAAAGGTACCAGTCTTTCTATTGTTGGGTCTCAAATTTTCCTCAATCAAAAACATTTTCTTTTTAATTCTTGGCATTTAAGCATTAGGAAAACAATTTTAGAATGGAAAACACTGGAAATATTCTAGAGCTCCAGATCTTGAAGAAATGTTTTTTTATTCCTTAATTTATTTTACTTAAATGTGCTGTTAGTTGAAGATCATTTTGGAATAAAAAGTACCTGAAAATTTTCCATGTTTTTTATCACATGTAAGGTAAAAGTCTGAACTCCTTAGGTAGCTCTTCTTCAGTATTCTAAACTCCATGATCTGACTTGGACTTCCCCTACCATGTTATCAGTGGTGAAATCACAACTAACACCCTACTCTTTACACGCATTGACTACAATTTTCTGAATACACCAAGAGGCTTTGTTCCAGGTCAAACATGTTCTACTTCCTGCACCTTACCTAACTTGCAAGCACCTTCTTATTATCTATGTTGCTATTGAAACCTCACCTCCTCTAATTATGCCCTCCTTACTACTTCAAGATAATATCCAGTCCCGTTTTTGTGACCCCTTGTATAGCCTAGACATACATCTACCATAGAAACCATCACACTTCATACACTTTAGTGATTCACAAGTCTGAATACACTCCCATGCACCTACTCTGGTTACTTCAGTATTTGTATATTTCAGTTCTCCTACCTTGCAAGACAGTATAATATACTGGTAAACAATACAGCTTTTAGAACCAATCCTGAGGGACCTAACTCAGCTCTACTATAACTCTGCTTCTCTATACAAATTACTTAATTATAAGTCTTTAGGGCCTAGAACACAGTAGTTATTAAAAAATTACCATTATTAATGCTAATATTCTTTCTTTGGTTAAACCTACAATTTAGAAATCTTAAGATGTCAAAAACTCCCAGATTACATACTTCAAACAAATGTTTTACTTTTTATCTCTCCAACTTTCAACCAAGCTCTCAAAGTATGAAAAAAAAAAACTATTTTCTTTTACTAAGAGATAAAAAGGTCTGGTACTATATAATGATCTTATATGAAGATTAACACAAGTTCTAATAAAAATATTTATGTCTTAATATTCATAATACTATCTAAGTGATATTTTATGGCAGCTTAAGAAATAGTCCATTTACCAACTTAAAAAAATAAATGATTTACAAATCAAAGAAAAAACTGACAATAAAGAATTTCAATATCAACTACCAAATACTTAATTACCTAAAGCAATGAACTGCCTTAGATTTTGCATAAACACACACACACACACACACACACACACACAAAAAAAAAAAAATCAAAGACCATCCACTGAAGTGGATGAAGACAATATTCCAACATTTTGGTCCTCCTCATTAGATCCTTCAAATTTTCTTGACCTTTTCTTTCCCCCTGAAGAAAAGTGATCTGGGCCTTTGGAGGGAACAAGAAGACAAAACTCAATTTAGACCAAATACTTATTTTTAAAAATTCAGTTTAACAAAGAATCTGTGGAAAATAGGATAATTATATATGATTTTTTTTCCATATCTGTCACAAAGTATATAAAAATAAAGAAAAGCACAGACTGCAAGGAGACAAAAGATTAAAAAAAGACACCTATATGCAGTTTAATTCAGACTGGATGTTACAACTCATAGTCCAGATCCTCTAAGAGCTGATCATCTAAAACAGCCAATGCAAGCAAGTGCAAGGTGTGCAGTAGTTTGCTCAGGGTTTTTCTCTTAAACTTTTGAGATGGTTTCTTTATTTCATAAAGAGTAAAGGAATAGGGGGAGCAAAATCACATGAACTATTATGATATCCTTCCAAATTAAAAGTCTCAGTTGAACCATATATTGAAATTTTTCAAGGAATTCTTTGTCTTGAGTGATTTTATCCTAGCCCTTCCCTACAAATAACAAAACTTCCCAACCTCTCAAATCTGTTTTAGGCTTTGTTATATGCAGGAGAAAAGTAAGTGAAAGGCAATAAAAGAAAACCAGAGACATCTGCCTTTTCCTGTTTCCCACCGAAGAATTACTTACAGGAAATAAACCATAAAAAAACCTTTTATCTTCAGTAAAACAGAGAGACTAAGAAAGAGTCAGAGTTTTTTAAGTAGAATAAAATAAGTAGAAATAAAATGATTTAATTTGAAATAAAATAATTTCCATTTAAGGAATTTAAACTATGTAGTAAACATTAAGTCATTCAAGTAATTTATGTTAACTGTAAGTGAGGGAGGAGCTCTATTTAAGTTTCCTCAAGGAACACTATCATTATTCATTCTCATATAGTTCCGTATTCCTCTAATTTCGTTTATATGAATCCACTAAAACAGAAAACAATGTTTTTCCACAATGTTTCCCACTTGCTTTTCCAAGTAAACAAAAACTTTACATTTATAGATGACCTTACCACATCCCTAATGATTTAGGAGAATCATCCAACTAAAGTTTAATGAGTAAACCATTAAATTCTGTTTATTTTAAAGGACTCATTTCTATTAGTACCACAATAATATAAAATCTAATTTAGCAATCTGCTCATAATCTTCCAGATGTAGGTACAGTAATGTTTTCATTTTCATTCCAATGAGCTCTTAAAATTGATATTTCAATTGATTGAATTACATGTGTCTTATTGAAATGATTAAAAGTAATGTGAAAGCAATTATATACACAAAGGAAAAGGCATTAAATATCCACAGTATCTATTTCTACTTCAATGATGCTTAAGTTTTTTGGAATTACATATTCTACAATGAGATAATTATTTTACCTAAGTAGAATAGTGACACGGGCACTTAAAGCTGAAAAAATTAAATCGTAGTCTAAAGTAAACATTAGGATGAATTTGTATGCTTTGCATAGAATTTTATACTCTTAAAATGGCTTTAATAAATGCAATAATCAACTCAGTTCAATCAATCAAAATAGTGATAACATTAAATATCAATTTTATCTTCTCTATGTGCTTTGATTAGTTCTGTATTTACGCTATCATTACAGATCTTGGATGATTCTGAAATGTCAGCCTATAAAACTCTACAATACTGGGACTCAGTCTCCAATCCACTAACAACTCCCCTAATTTCCACATATACCTGCTTCCTATTCTCCTACCAATTCATACTAGGTTATTTAAATATTTAATCAAAAGAAAAGTCCCAGAATTATCAAAGAGAATGACTACAGAGAAGACGGGAGTATGCGGAAAAGACATAAGTTTTCTCCTTATAAAATTATAATTCTAACTACTTTGTAGGGTTTTGGGGAGAATTAAACATGATTCTGACAGCAAGTATATAGCTGAGTACCTCCATAAATTACTTGCTATTAAAGAAAACAGATAAGTTTAGATAAAATTCCCTGTACTGCCATCTCTTGGAGATAACCTTGGGCCAAGGTGTAGGACTCAGAGCCTGGAAGCTTCGCCTATGTCTGCCGCTGGGGTCTGGGGAGAAGTGAGCTGAGTGTTAAAACTCAAAAGACATTGAGTCTGTTTGCTAACATTCTCCTCCAAGGCTGATGATAGTTTTTACCCATGGATGCACATTAAAACCACCTGGGTAACAGTTTAAAAACTAACGATTCTCAGCCCTTACCCTATACCCTGTAAATCAGGATCTATTGAAATGTACCTAGATTTTTTTTAAGGTCCCACTGTGATTCTAATGCACAGATAGGCTTCAGAACCACTGAACCATGGCACAAAAAGCAGGAGGCCTATCCAGCAAGACTCATGAAGAGGTCTACATTCTTTCTCTTTTTTAATTATAGATGGACACAATACATTTATTTCTTTGTGTATTATTATATGGTGCTGGGGATTGAACTCAGTGCCTCATGCATGCTAGGCAAGCGCTCTGCTCACTGAGCCACAATCCCGCACCCGAGCTCTACATTCTTAAAACAAGCAGCTTAGGAAGCTTCACAACTCAGGAATTCCTTGTTCATCTAGCAGAAAATACTGTTCTAAACATGCCTGCCCTGCGGTTACAACAGTTGCATATTTAGAAAAATATGAAGACAAATGTTTATGGAATGTGTTTGTGTTTTTTACAATACTGGGGATTGAATCCATGGTTGTTCCACCACTGAGCTACCCCTGTAGACCCTTTCTTAACTGTTTATTTTAAAACCAAGTCTCCTTAAGTTGCTGAGGCTGGCCTCAAATTCAAAACCCTGCTTCAGCAGGGTTTAAATTCTACCCTTTTGACCTTGACATGACCTGTGAGTCAGGTTCACAGTAGCTGGGATTACATGGGTGCACCACCACACTCCATGGAATACGGTATTTCTTAAAATGTGTTCCCATGGGGGTTATTTTAAATACCAGTTCAGGTGCATTTACATAGATTCAGGAATAATAATTTTTAAACTTCAAAAAATCACTGAATTTAGCAATACCATACTGAATATACAAGAAATAACAGGTAAGGCTATTTGTATTTTATACTGAGGTAACTTTAAATTGCTGTAGTAAAGTCCTAAGCTTTCTACTTAAAAATGGCAAAATCAACAATAGTTTTGCATGAAATGTAAAGCAACATTCTTAAAACAACACTCATATATAAGTTAACTTCCACTACAATTTGGCTAATATTTATTAAACTACAGTAACATATCTAGGATGGCAAAAAAAAAAAAAAACCACTAGTCGTTCAAGCAATTTTATGTCAATAAATAAAATGTTATTGTAATTCTTAAGTAATCTAATATGCAAATTAACTCAGAATATTTAAGTTTAAAAAACATTGTTAAGCACAATTTAGGCAGAGAGATAACTAATTTTGGAAAGGGCTCTTTTTTAAGGACAGGTCCATAATTTTTCATGTCACTAAATTAGAATTCCGTTTGTATTTAAATGTAAATTTAGATGTGCTCTACTTATTTTAGCATGATTTTTTTAAGGAAAGAATATATTTGGATCACATAAACAAACCAAAAAAAAATTACATAAGAAAACATAATGTAACAATTTTTGTAAGTACCTAACATGAGCATGTGCTTAACATCTAAAAACAAAAGGTACAATATTGGTACATTGGAGATATATATATCTGACAAGTGTGCATTAGAGAAGTCTCTAATATAAAACATTTAAAACGTGGAGAATACTTGATTTTAAAATACAGAAAATAAATGTTAAGATAGGCACACCCACAATTCTTACAAAAACATGCTTGAAAAGATAAAATTCATCTGAGCACTCATTTCTCAGACATACAAAAGCTATGAAATCAATCAATGGATATTGCCTCCTGCTTTTGCACTGTTTCACCATTGATTGGTATGAATTCTGAATACACAATTACTGTTGCTTTTCATCTTTCTTCCATGTTCTATATAGAATGCATCTACCTAAAATGAGTAGAGTAGAACTTAAAACATCAACATTATTTGTATTACAGTCACTTCCTTATGTTATTTTTAAAAGGCACTATATTTAAAAAATAATATTACAACAAATAGTGCTTTGGAAGATCTGAAATTCCAAATCAATGTATTCCATCAATCATAAGTAGAGTTAAGAAGCCCTAACTAAATATATATATATATATATAAAGTTGATGGATTTGAAGATTATAAAATTGGTTTATTGTAAAAGCAATTCAAGAATAACCAGTTAAAACCTTATCCCCCTACTACCCAAACAAGAAAATAAAATAAGAAAGACCACATCAAAGCTATGATTCAAACTCAAAAAGAGAAAGGACTCTTAAATCTCTTCCAGGTCACTACAATGGTATGATAAGATCAAAGCACTAGGTCAGGTACACAGCACTGCTACAACACTGAGGTATAAGTGGGCAAATTAAATTTGGGAGAAAATGAAGACTATGTATGTGCAATCCTGTATGTGCCCTGATGTGTCCTATAAAGAATGGATCTTTTCTGTCCCAGATTAGACTTTGTATAGTGAAAAAAAAAAGAGAAAACAGTAGAGGAAGGGGAAATCCTACCAACATCTTCAAGGGATACTATAGCATTAACTATATACTGACTATCAGAAAATAAATTAAATACAGAATCTTTAAACATCACAAAATCTTGTAATACTGCATTAAGCTCTACCTTTTGAGCTGATTGTTTGGGTACTGAAAATGTAAAAGTTTGATCAGGGGTAACTACTACTGCTGTAACATTTTTTGACCCATCAGTGAATATATTTGGAGCATTCATGATAGGTGTTTTTCTTGTCATTTTTGGAAAAACTATAGGATGCGAAGACCAAAAAGACAATAAAGGATTAGATGGTAAGGGGTTATCAAATAAAATATTAGATTTACAAATGATTATTGCCCAAGTATTTCACTCATTAGTTAACTCAACAATTTGATCCATAGTATATGGAGTAATAATTTTATTGGGAGAAATTCCAAACACTCTCTTTGTTGCTTTTTATTCCTTTGAGTATTAATTGTCCTACAGCCTCAGGATACCTAATAAGAATAGTGTTAGGAGAATAAGATAAACATATCCACAATAATGGACCTTCTTTCCAAAATACTCCTGTAGGAATATTCTTTTGTTGGTGTTACAATAAATAATAAAGGCAAACTTATATCAATTCTATCCAAATGCATATTTTTCATATATGTTTCAATGATTTTTAATGCCTTTCTTGCTTCAGCTGTTAACATGCAGGGTGAATTTGGATCTGATGGACCTTTTAGGATAGCAAATAAAGGTCCCAACTCTCCCGTTGGTATGCCTAGATAATGTCTTATTCAATTTATGTCTTCTAATAATTTTTGAAAGTCGTTCAGTGATTTGAGTTGATCTACTTGTATTTGAATTTTTGGCAAATGCACCATGGTTGAAGATAATAGAACTCCTAAATAATTAATTGGAAATTTATTTGTACTTTATCTATTGCTATCTCTAGATTATATTTTTTTTACTAAATTTGTAAGTATGGCATAATATTCTAGCAATGTGTTTTTAAGTTTATATGCTAATAATAAATCATCCATATAGTGAAATATTTGTAGTTCAGGATTTTGATTTCTAAGTGGCTGGATTGCTTTGCTAACAAAAATTTGACACATAGTTGGGGTGTTAGCCATCCCTTGAGGGAGTATTTTCCATTCATATCTCTGATCAGGAACTTCATGATTTAGTGCAGGGATAGTAAATGCAAAACGTGGACTATCCTCAGGATGAATTGGAATTGAAAAAAAAAAATCTTTAATATCTATAGCTAAAACATACCAGGTTTTTGGCAAAGCAGACTATTGGGGAATCCCTGATTGAGCAGGTCCCATAATAAGCATCTCATTATTAATGGCTCTTAAATCTTGCAATAATCTCCATTTACCAGATTTCTTTTTAATGACAAAAATGGGAGTATTATAGGGAGATATGGAAGGTTGCATATGTCCCTCCGTTAATTGTTGTTTGACCAGGTCATGGGCTGCTTGTATCTTTTCTTTACTCAGGGGCCACTGAGAAACCCATACTGGTCTTTCTGATTTCCAAGTAATTTTTATTGTCTCAGTGACCCCTTCTGAAAACCCAATCCATGTCTATTTATTCCTTGATCTATTTGAATTGGTGCTGCTATACCTTGTTCTTGTTCTCCTAATCTTTTTTCTTTCCTAAAATCTTGTCTAGCCCTAATAGTGGGCACATTTGGATTGCTATTATTTGTTAATTGCAAACCTAATTGATCTAGGACATCTCGTTCCCATAAATTTATAGGAAGATGATCCAATAAATATGGCTGTATAGTTCCTTCACATCCTTCAGGATCCTTCCAATCTAACACCATTGCATTTCTATGGGGATTAGTTGCCACTCCTAGGCCTCAAAGTGTTTGACTGGCTTGTTGTAATGGTCAATGTTTTGACCATTCTTGATGAGATATGATGCTAAGGTCTGCATGTGACCAGTAGCCCATTAAATTCATATCCTTGAATATTTAGTTTTAGCATTGAGAGAGAATCTAAATTTAAAGACAGCAGAGACCAATCTACAACTGTGAAGCCTAATCCCCTGGAACTATTCTATTGTACTACTGAAAAATTTATCATGTAGGCTGGGTATTATTACTAACTGTGCTATTCTGTCTCCTGGTGAAATTACTGATATACCCTTTTGAGAACTAGCTATAATTTTTATTTCACCTTCATAATCGGGATCAATTACCCCAGGACTTATCATAAGTCCTTTTGTAGTAGAAGAACTGTGTCCCAGTAATAAGCCTACTGTTCCTTGGGGAAGAGGTCCTTTTACTCCTGTGGGAATAATTTGAACTCCCAACTCTGGTGTTAGTACTGTGCTGGTGGAGGTGCAGATGTCCAACCCTGTGCTCCCTCTGGTTCGTCTGATGAGAGATCTGATGGATAATGTGTCTTGGGCACTACCCTGATGGTGTTGCTGGGTTCCTCCATGGTGTTTCTGGGTTCCTCCAGTGACCTGTATATTTGAGGTTGTGGGCTATGTACTTTATAAAGAAAAGAGGTTTATATATTACAGTTTGGGAAGCTGAAAAAATCAAAATCAGACGTTCTTATTAATTCAGCCTCTGATGAGGGTAACTTCTTTGGGTATATAACATCATGGCAGATCGAATTGTTGCAGGAATACAAGCAAAAAGGAGAGATCACATGATGAGCTAGGAAGCCAGAGACTGTGGAGAAGTCTTACTCTTTCATAATGAATCTCAAGATGCAAGAACTAACCAGAGTCTCTTCTAAGGGCAGCATCTTCAGGTCTCCCTTTCTGAGGGCAGTGTCCTCAGTGAACTACCACTAGCTCCACCTCTTCAAGGTTCCACCATCCCCCATATCACCACACTCAGGAGCAAGCTTCCAACACAGGAACCCTGGGTGGACAAACCACAGCTAAACTAAGCACTTGGTAACTGAAGCTTTGCACTCAACGCACAAAACTGTCACAGTGGGGAGAAAAATCTGGAACTCCTGCCCAGCAGATTGGAGAGGAATCAATGTCCTATAAGCATCAAGGAAGTACAAAGGGAAATAATTAAGCTTTTAGATGATAATAGTAGTTCTCAATTAATTTATTTGGCAATGATAACCAAACACCTTGCTGGCTTAACTTTTACAGAGGAGCAGGGGAGTTTTCCTGCCTGTACATGGTTCCAAAAAAAGGAAAACATTAATGATAAAGAGGGAGAGCAACCAAACACATCAGAAATGAGTGCTTTTCTTTTTTAAGATCATATTTTAGCTTTGATTTCAGTGAACCCTAAACAATGATCCAAGACATTACCTCTGTTCATCCTGATAAGAGCTGACAAGAGTCAGGGAGACCACTTGAAGCCCTCTGCCTTCCTGTTCCACTCTGACCCAGGTTGCTGACATGGAGATCTGCAAATGGATACAGGTCCTAAATGGCAGGCATCAAGCAGGATGCCAGGACACAGAATAGAACCCTTCCCTCCAGGAGGCTACTGGAAGTGACAAAATACAATTGATGACTTACACCCAATGGGACACTGCTTCACAGAATGCCATAGAGCTCAGGAACATATCCAGCCATACTATCTAGACCCTCCCTTCATGTCCAGGTAATGCAGTACACTGGCCACAACCAGAGACTGTGTCACAATACTGCAGTTCAAATCTTAGCTCTGCCATTTACCATCTGGGTGATCTGGGAGGCTCCTCAATCTATCCACATCTCAGTTCCCCATCTGTAAGAAATGGGGAGTGATGATGTCTACCCTCTGAGATTATAGTGGGAAGTAAAAGAATTTGTATATACAAAAGTAGCTCATATTGTGCCCTGGATATGTAACCACGTTCATCAATCTAACCCAATTAGCCCAATGTAGAAAAGCACATTCATCTTTGCCCCATTTATCCTATCTCCAGCCAAAAGAAACGTTATGAAAATGAACTTTTCCCTCAAATTTTTTCTGCCAACTGAGTGAAACAAACCTTTAACTTCCACCTCCCAAGGGATGGCTGGTCTGAGATCTTTCCACCACTATGTGGATTTCTATTCACAGAGTTTCCTTACAACCTCTTAGGGAGGTGTGATCCCTGCTAGAAGCCTCATGGTCCTGATAATAAAATTAAAAGGTCATCACTCTGGACAGCTCTGGTGGGGGACAACAGGCTGCTTTTGTGGATGAATCAGCCACTGTCCACAGGAAAACAGCTGCCCCACGTCCACCTGCACCCAAATGTCCTACCTAGCACACCGCCCAACAATTCCCTGCAAATCTGTCTGACCATGCAGAGAAGAAGTGTAAATGGGAATCTCAGCACACATGAAGACTCAGTCACAACAAGGCACTTGGGGAAATAGATATCAATAAGGATGTTAGGAGATCAGGCAAAGTACAAAAAGAGTGATAAGATCAGGAATAATTTCCACAGGGGGATAGTTGAACACACTATCATTGAAAGAATCAAGTGTATACTCACCATAGGATTGAAATTTGAAAACAATAGGCAATGCAGATGTAGATGATTTTAGTAATCCATGCTCTCTTTAAAATGAGGCTTTGGGAGAAGAATAAGATAAGTGTGAGTTTTGCATTTTGTGTCCAGAAAATGATGTGATAAAGGAATACATGGAGCAGGTGACATGCATATTTCTTCCACCATTTCTGGGAGCATGTTTTGAAACCCTACAATTTAGACTTTGGGGGTAAAAATAGGTGGGTTTATGTGTATAGAGATGATACATGAATAGACCATATGGTGAATAAAAAAATATAACAGATTACTATTTTAAATAATGGATTGAATTGATATTTTAAAAAATACATGAAATCTGATATTCACATACAAACATTCAATCCAAGTAGTTATACATGTAGTGGTAATATTAGGGTTACAAATTATAACAAACTGTGTTTGAGTTTTGCTTTGAAAATGATGATGGAATTCAAATGTTATGTGATATAAAAGAAATCTCATGAAAAAGCAACTAAAGCAACATGGAGAAATGCATGGGATCTGATTCAGGGAGTGAATGAAAGTGAATCATATGCATATCAATTTGTGAATTGTGGATGAAATTATACATCCTATGATGTATATATACTGAAGAAATAGGAATATAACAATTTTGAATAAAAATTTAATTAAAAATACACATCATGTCCCATATGAATATACTTTCATTGATGTTAAACTGGGTCTCTTACTGTAGAAATATTAGGGTTAGTACTCAATATTCACTGAAGTTCATTTTGAGTATTCTGAAATGAATATGTATATCAAGAAATTGAATATTTCTGAAAAATATCTCCTGAAAAGTTGATTATAAATCCACACAGATGGACATGAAAGAATCAAGGTAGTATAAGTATATGACACAAATAGTTCATGTTTGCAAATTCATACTAAATATATATATATATATATTTAATACATTAAAATGTAATAGTATGTATGCCAATCGAAATTCATAAGGGGATATATATATATATCCTTCACATATGTACTCCAAATATTCATTTTCCTCTACATTGTTTCATGTCTAAACTTGTTGAAGTATAAAGCTCACCACAGCTTGAATTTTCAGTTACCTCAGTGTATTGGGGGGCAGTGATCTCTTCATGAAATTTGTATTTACCAAAGTTAGAGTACTCTCAAAAATATAACTGTGATGGCAGTGGGATTATATATATGTATATAAAAATATACATTGTGACCCAGGCGACAGAGACAGGAAGTCAGGAAGTTACATATTTGTTGATTTTGAAAATTCTTGGAGAAGTAAAAGGAGAAAAATGTGTCACAGGTTTTATAATATGTATCTCTGATGAAGCAAAAGGCAAGGCCAAGTATACACCATGCCTCCTATCAAATGCCTCTACTTCTATTCCTTTAGGATTATTTTTATTGATGTTAGGGTAAGTAGTCAGAGCCTAGAAAGTTATGGGTTAGTGTCAGAGATTCAATATTTCAAATGGCAAAATGGAAAATGAGTCTAATACATATGGGAACACGTGGCACATAAAAATCTTCCACTGTCATCCACCACAATGCCTGGACATTACTATCACCCTAAAGAAGACACAATGAGAAAAGAAGAGGAAAAAAATCTGTGAATACATATCTGGAATTGGAAATTCTGAGGAGCTCACAAACCTGGGTGTGGCAGAAGAGATCTCAAAAGTTGAGGACAGGGTAAACATTCCACAAACATGGAACCCTGCTGGCCTAATGACTTCTTGATTATCTGCCTCTGACATTCGTTTACTAAAATATAGCTTTCTTTTAGATTCCTTTGTAGTGAGATCATGAAAGCCTGGTCTGAATCTATGTGAAGAGGAGGGCATGGGTTCATATTTTCCAATAGGATCAGGGGGCAGCAGAGCTGAATCCTCTCTATTCAAGTGACTGTGGCCGTTGTGGTATGAATGTCTCCCTGGGTGCATTGTGAAGCCTTTGGCTCACTGCCCAGTTTTAATGGCATATCTTACAGCTTCCCTGGAAAATTGGTGTTTGTTTTTGAAATACAAAAAGCTCAACCAGGACACAGTGCTGGAGGGAGATCTGCCACATGGTGTGAGTCAGGGTCTGAAGGCAAAAACACAAACTGGCCTGCTACTCCATATATCTTTCCCACTTGAGTGTAGCAACTTATTTCTGAGCATCGCACCAAATCCTCTCCCCACAACAACATGCCTTTGTATTTTCGGGTCTCCTGGCTGCACCTTGTCAGTCACATATCATTTGGAAGCCAATGACAGAAGCCCAGGGGCCCACCACAGATTTTGGACCACACACCTGCACCCCATTGCTCCAGGCCCAGTTCCCTGCTGGCTCCTACTCACTGGCCTCTCTGTTCTTCACCAAGGTCATGAATTCCACTCAGTCAAAAATGGCACTCGCTGGTTCAGTCATGATGAGCAACCGGAGATCTAAAGGTTCTCCAGGGATTTCTGGTCTTGGGATTCTCAAAAACTTCATGGTATTGGCCTAGCCATATTTCAAGAATGAAGAAGTTGACACTGTGGGTTTTACTTCATTCAGGAGCCATTGAGTGTTGAGGAATCTCCTTTCAGTAAAAGCTCTGGAGATCGCATGCAGGCAAGGTTCCCAAAGAGTGGCTAAAGTTCACAGGAATCCAGGCCCATTGGGGTCTAAAATATGAGGTTCCTGTGAGTTTTGGCTCTCAACTATAGCTGAGAAGGTTTTCACAGCAAAATCATGTGAAATCCTGGCTGAGATTCCCAGTGCTGTGGAGAAACCCACCCTCGGCCTAGATCTCAGTTTCCAAAGGCTCCTCTAATGCCTGGCCTTCTAAAATCCCAACACAATTCATGGCAATAGTTCTCTGAGATCAGTTCCAGTACTCAGTCTCTAATGGCATCACACCAGAATTCAAGCTGAGGTGGACCCAGTCATTTTTTCCAACCACCACACAAAAGACCACTATTCTAACAAAAACACTCCCACATGGCCCTCATCTTCTTCCATACAGACACTCATCATAACATTCTGGCTGGGGGTTTCTATAGGGTGAGCAGTCTTAGATGGTGTGAAAAGAAAGCTCTCATGCCCATCATATGCCAAATGTCATGGTGGCCTGGACACCCTTCCTGAGAAACAGGATAGATAAAATGGGCCTGTAGTTATAACTGCTCTTCTTCTCAAATTAGAGGCCTCCTGCCGGCCAGGGGTAGATTCTTTATGTGTACTGGACTCGTGAAAAAACCCAAAGTCCTGTGTTCTAGGTACTGGAGGGCTTGCAACAACTCATTTGACCCAGAGGATCCCTGTTCTGACTTCATAGGGGTCAGGAGCCTGACCAGAGGAAGGCAAGAGACTTCATCCAATAGTACACTTCTTTTTCATTCTTTTAGATTGGGATGGACACATGGGATTTTTCTTGGGTTTCCTGGGGTGCTGAGAATGTAATTCACAGCCACACACAGGGCCAAGAGTCTGATTCAGCCACAGCTTTTACAAAGAACTTTACTTCAAAGGCACAGATTAGGCCTCTTCATTTCCATTTGAAACCATTTTCTTGAGAAGTCCCAAAGGAGTGCCCTAAGGCAAACACCTCTCTGACATTCAGGGGAACAGAACAATAAGGAATAAAGAAGCCTGGAGAAAAACTTTTCTTTAATTGAACACTGTGGCATTGACAGCTCCTGATCATGCAACTTGGGTTACTATCTATCAGTTTGGGATACTCTGGGTTTTCATATAAAAATTCATAGAAGAAATCTCATGTCTCTGAAGAAAAGTAGCAAAACTAATCCAGGTCTCCATAACTTGATTCTATGAAAAAAGAGCCAAAGAATATATGTTTAACTTTGAGAAATAGCATCTGGGAATAATCCTTGTATTACATACAGACACTTTGATGGTTAGCAGGTGAAATATGGTTAGTGGTGGATCTCTAGTTCTGAATAAGCACAAATACACTAGAAGAAATAGGCATCCTACTGTTGGAATATTTTAAACAATATTTTTTCTTTAATACTGGATCAAATTATTCTTTTGATATCCCTTCTAGCTGTACTTTGAAACTTGGAGACTATGGAATTACTAAAATAAAGTTATTACATTTCTGAGCAGTCATTTGTACATTTTATATAAATGGAAAAATTTTTAATAGGCTGTACTTTTCTTTTGCCAGTATCTAAGAAGCTTGCTATATATTTGTAAACACACCAAATGTAATTCAAGAAGTTTGCATAAAATGAAAACCATTTATCACTAGAAGACATTCTTTATATGCGGTATCTGTTTCTACATGGTTTAAATGTATTCTCTTGTGGATGAAAAAATAAAGCACTTTAGGTAATTGTCTTTGCATTTACATAGCACCTTCACTTAAGACACCTGGGTGTGTCCTACCACTGATATCTATGTCTTGTTTTACTTTATCTGATCTTAGTATATATTAAAATCCATGATTATCATTAGTAGCTTTGAATTTCAGGATTGATTAATACACGATGATCTTTAATTTTGCCAATTTCTCTTAAGGCAATTTTTCCTCATATTTTATTCAATTATTAATTCAAAAAGCATGTCTTATATTTTCAAATTAATGTGTGTTTTAGATCCAGGCTTAATTTGTGCCGCAGTCTGGCTGGGCACAAAATCACGAGCCACTCAAACAGGAACAAACTTTATTTTGAAACTCCTGCCAATGCCCTGTATCCTCCCCTGGAAATATGCCGACCCCCACACGCAGCGTTCTCCTGGGCCCACACCAGTAGCAAATCCCTTCTCTGGAATTCCCTCCTACCGCACTTCCCCAACAAATGGGAACTCTCCAGGAGTCCCAAAGCAGGCTAAGGTGGACAGCAGGGGTCTAATATCCATTTGAATGCACATCTTAACATAATCATATCATCTCAATGGCTTCCTGGCGTCACCTTTCAACCAAAAATGCCATGCATCATTACTACTTGGCTATGGCTCTTAGCATCTCCCCCCTTCTGTTTAATTAAGCAACAAGCAATGTGACTTAGGGACCGTGTCTGTGTCTGTTAGGTTGTCCAATTCAACATACAGTACTTACCCATCATCAGATGAGCTGACCTCTAGGCGTCAGCCTCCTGTCTTAGGTTGGTACCACTGCAATTGGATCATACCCATCACTGACTACCGGTCCAGCTTATAGCCATACTTGTGGATAGGCCTATGCACCAGTGTGTGGGGGGTGAGATTCTTTGCCTCACCTCTGTTGGCCCCCAAATCCTTGGTGCCAGGTATCCTCAATGACTGCACAGCCAAAGCATCTTGCCAAAAGCATACACCATCTTGGCATTCTTTCCCAATCATAAGGAATATTGAAATATTCTGTAAAATAATCAATGGAGAGATCAAGTCTGTGGAAGAGCTTCTGGAAGCTGAAGTTCTCAAAGTTGCTAATAAGGAGAAAACTGTTCAGGATTTGAAACAGGAAATAGAGACTCTAAAAGAAGAAATAGGAAATA
Source organism: Callospermophilus lateralis (assembly GCF_048772815.1). NCBI lineage: Eukaryota > Metazoa > Chordata > Mammalia > Rodentia > Sciuridae > Callospermophilus > Callospermophilus lateralis. The sequence goes on along the minus strand of NW_027512751.1, from coordinate 2,481,279 downwards.
TCCAGCTTGAAAAGGCTCCCACTCCTGATACAGTATGTTTGTGTGTTGTTTTGTCTTGAAATGTTGTATTGTCTTTGTGACGAAAATATGGAAGAGGTGTTAAGTAAATTGTTGAAAAAAGGAGGCACCCCAATGGAACCAAGAATAGTTAGGGCATGTGTTGATAAAAGCCCAGAAACTCTAGTCAGAAAAAAGAAAGTTCAGAAGAAGAAGGATTATCAGGAAAAAAGTTGCAGCAAAAGGCTATTACTGAATACTTTTCATTATAGGACAGGAGCAAATCTGCTCGTCCCTGTTCGTCACCCCTTGGTTATTTTGCTGCAGCCGGACTGCGGCAAATTTGTTGGGGTTATGGGAGTAGGAGGGAAGTTGTTTTCTTGTTGTTATCTATATAATTTTACTTTGAACCTTTCAAGATATGGCTAGATAGACCACCAACTCTTAACAATTTCACCAGTCCCAGGAGAAGGATAGAAGTGGCATAGGTTTATTCTTAGAATAGTGCTTCATTCACATCACAAAATGTCTGATATGAAGGAAGTCTCCTTTTAAAATATTAAATACTAAAATTCACACAAATGTTCATGAGCTTGGTAAATAGTAAATGTCTTTTGGAACTTTTGAGATCACAGTGTCATTGATCTTTGCTTTTATTTACAAATAGCCTCTGCTAGAATCTCAATCCAAGATTGTATTCAGCCCAAATTTCTCCCTTCTGGCATGCCAAGCAGATTACCACTTCTCAACTGGATTTTCCAAATCTGAGCATCATATCTTATTAAGATGATTGATGGGAGATTCACCCTTCTTTGAAAGCAGTTTTGATTATAAATAACAGAAATGGAAGAAAACCTGTTATATTTGTTCCTACCAAAATTCAAATACTTAATGAGACATCTTTGGAAGCTTTAAGTGGTTGTTTTATTTTAAGGAGCCATTTCTATGTTCATTCACACAAACTTGTTGGTGGGAGAGATTTGTTCAACCCCCACTTTCTAACTGGCACCTTTCCCACTCATGTCTTTGCAAGAAGGAAAACAAACAAACAAAACACTTGTGTTGTTGTTGTTGTTTTGTTTCTTCTTCTATAGAATTGGAAGCTATATGTTACTTTCTAAATTATTTTATGTTTATATAAATGTATGAATGTCTCTCTTAAGAAGGCATATCTTCCCTGAGAATTACAAATGATGTTTTGAGCTCTTATTATCTCTGTCAATTAAATGTATCTGAGACTTATTAAAATAAGAAATCTGTTATAGATAATACATTTTAAATATTAACTCCTAAAAATGTTATGTAGTGAAAAATAGGACCACATTATTAACATTGCGTATTATTATTTATATGCAATCTATTTCAAAGGAATTTTCCAATATTTTTCCAATTTTAGATTTTTCTTTTTAAATTTTTCTACTTATGAACTGGCTTTTAAAAAAGAAAACAAGGATTAAGAAATATTTTAGGTAACATTACAAAATGATGGACGAATGATTAGTTTATTTTTCCTACAAATTGAACTTGAACAGATGTGTAATGCAGGTGTAGATCATCAACACTTTATGATATGCCTGCTTTTAATTTTCATCTAATGCCTTGATCGCTTACAAGTTAGTCATGTGGGGTGTTAGAAATTTTTGAAATACGGCTTAATCAGTTGTTAATTAAGAATAAATCGGGCTGGGGTTGTAGCTCAGTGGTAGAGCGCTTGCCTTGCATGCAAGAGGCACTGAGTTCGATCCTTAGCACCACATAAAAATAAATAAATAAAATAAAGATCTTTAAAAATACATAAATAAATAATAAAATTGTGATCATGATTTTATCACTATATTTAATGGTTTTTTGCATATTTTGCAGGATAATGAATTTCATTTCCTTGCATTATCCTATAAATAACCTTAAACTTTTAAATTAGGATAATCATAGTTGCTTTCTTAACCTTGCAAACATGTACTGCTCCATGAATTTAAGAATTGGAATATATATCTAACTCGAACTACATCAAATATGACATATCCATATGTATGCATTCAAACTGTTTACTCAGAAAGACATACTTCAGACCTCTTAGATAATGGTTTCTTTTACTTGTGTTCACTATTAACCTTTTGTCTCCATATTGCTAGAGATGCCTTTTTATAGCTCCATGAATTCTTATCAATTCATTTAAATGGATATACTTAACAATGATTTTTTTAAATAAAGCAAAAACTTGAGCTTATATATGACATTCATTGACAGTTTCTCTAGAGATGTATACAGTTTTCACTGATAGTTATGTTTGAGAAGTTTTTCTGGTTTTTATTTTCTTTATTGGCCTTGGTAAATATACTGAACCTTTGAAACATGCACATACACTTAAAAATTTTTTTTGAAGATTACCTGAGAATGTACAAAACACTCATCTGCAAAACTTGACAAAACATTAACCTAAATCAAGCAGGCACAATTGAAATTGAGTATTTGGCAATTAAAGTACATATATTTTTATATTACATCATGACCTTATGACCCTTCATAATCATTTAACTTGTTATGTGGTAACCAGAGCTCAGGCTTTCCAGAATATAATGTTCCTATCAGTCCAAAGAAATGAAACCACTTGGTAAAACTGACAGATTTTAAGTCAAGGAGATTTTTCTTTTTATGTCATACATTATTTGGATGGGTAACTAATAATCACCAAGGATGTTAGTATTGATATAATAAATAGAAGCATATATTCTTGCTACTTGTTGTTGCCATGGGAAACACCCTATGATTATTGTTTTAGTTTTTAAATTTCAATTATTTTATTTATACATGTAATAATAAAATATCTCTATAGTAATAAAATTGAAATTAAAATAATAAATCCATTCCTTATATATTAACTAAATATATATTGACGTTCACTGTAGGCAATTTAGTCTGTCCTTTAATTTACTTTTTCCATTTTTAAAATTAGACTTAGAATGTCCCCTTCTTTCTGATAAATTTTGAAAACCTAGCATGCTGTTTTTTTCCTAAAACTTCAAGTTTTTCATATTGTTATGAATTTTTTGAATCATTTGTTGTTTTTCTTTTTTTGAAGTAAAGCATGGTCCTTTTTGTTTTTACTTAATGACTAACTAGCTAACTGAGGCTGCAACATAAAATAATACTGGTGTTTTTCCAAATGATTAGAGATACCCTTTTATATAATCTAAATATTTGAGCCTCTATATTATTCTACTCTGCTCCATGACCTATTTGTCTCTTTCTTCATTACTATAATGATTTTCTTTCATGGTAGTATTTTAAGACAATTTTGTTTTATATTATATTTTAATAACTCTTACATGAACTCACACACCAAATAACAGTTTTTATTGCACAATTATCATAATATGCTGACCTCTTTACCTACCTTATATGAACACAAATTTTTAAAAAGTCACTATACATACATATGTACATGTATATTTGTATGTATATATATATATATATATATATATATATATATATATATATGAAAAATAAATTTATCACACTAACCATTAAATTAATAAATATTGAGTATACATATGACAAATAATAATTTTGAAGAAATGTCAAGAAAATAATTTCCTAGGCCTCAGTATATAAACATAAACATTTTGTAGTTAACAAAATGCTTAACTATGATAATACAATAATCTATATATTAAAAATTAAAAGATTAAATTTATTGAGTTTTATGGTATTATGTGAAAATCAGAATTTTCAGGGCATCTTAAGTTCATTTAATAGGGCTATAGTTAATTCCTCAAAGACGGTGGGATTGGAGACCATGAGTTTTAGGGCTAGGTTTAATGGTAAACTTTACATCAAATTCAGAAACATTTATCCAAGATGTCCATTCCCACTCTGTTAGGGGGAAAATAGTTATTAAAATCTAGCATATTTTTGAGTTCTATTCCAGAAATAAGTGTCTTTCCTGACAGGCAGGTCTGCCTGGGCATATCAGGACTAACCCTGACCATTTAGCAAATAGTACCATATTAATACAAATTTATTACTGTTACGTCTTGGAATTCAATTGTAAAACTAAAGCAATAATAAACTACTGTCCAATTGAAATTAATTTAATGCCTTTCAAAATATCAAAGTAAGGGACTCTAATCCTCATCTGATGTTTTGACTGCTTTATTTGGTATGCATATTTCCTGGGAAATCTAATTTTATTTTTGCATTGCTAATCCATTTCATTTCAAGCTGTGTTTTGATTTTTCATACCAGCAAACTTTCACATAGGTATCTAAATTTCTCATTTAGATGAATAACTATAAAATAAATCCTAATTCGAATATTCCTGAGCAAACCTTATTTTAGAATGCATCAAAATAGGAAGCAGTATTCCTGAAAGACTTAACTGCTGTGTTTTAGGAAAGGAAAGATTGTGCTGTGCACACCTTGTGGCAGGTCAGCCAGTTACAAACCTCTTGGCTTTGCTGAAAGTTAGTGAAACAGATATTGATTCACCTTCTTTATTTCTGTCAAATATAATATTGCCAATTTATTATTCATATATTCTTTTGGGAAGAGACCGTTCACATCTTTTATACCTTCCAAACATTTGCCAAATGAGAATACTCTAGTGATTTCCATGCATTTTAATCCATCTATGTGAAGCCTGAAAACATCTAGAACAAGGGAATTGAACTCACCCAGTTAATCAAAATTCATTGTTGAGAGCTTCCAGATTCTTTCTACTAACCTCTCAGTCCTTGTGAAGGGATTTTATTGTCAGTAGTTAATATTTTATGGGAATGCTGTCAGCTTCTTACAGAGCCCAAAGGAGTTATATATTTTTTCTGACATAATCATAATTCCCATCAGTATGGTTAATGTCAGCATCTGTAGGATTCCTTTGATTTTTAAGGAGAAAAAACATAAAGAATTCCAGACTTGTCAAATAAGAATAACTGTGAATGCTTCAGGAAATTCCTATTTCTCTGGGTGAATGCTTGGGGACCAGAGGGACAGACATACAATGGATGCCTCTCAGTGGTTTACAGGTTAACCTGTTTTTTTCTTTGCCTGTTGAACTGTGCCAGGAAAGAGAATTTCATGTGATAGCTTTGCACACAAAGACAAGTAATTTAAACTAAGGCAGAATGACACACGCACACATGCACAACTATTGTGGATAATGGGTGTTCAGAAAATTATCCCACTATAATATAATCTCTGCAAAATACTATACATGTCTCAAAACACAAGACCACGAAAGAGTCTTGGAATATGTTCTTTGTGACAGGCTTTACATCAACTGGAATCTCATCAGTTTGTTTTGCTAAGTACCACTTCTATTTTATTCTTGTTGCTGAGAACTGTGAAAAGAAGCATGAAAATGACCTGTAAATGCAAAGGGACATTTGGGTTGATAATTAATCTTTACAAATGACAAGCAACTGATTTAATAATGAAAAATTATTCAGTTAACTAATATGACTGACCTTTTAGCAAAATTGAATGAATCATCCAGTTTTGGCTTCAAACAAACTCAAGCACTAAGCATATAGCAAACGTTTGATCTGTTGTTGATTTTGCTATGAGAAATGTATGCTGGACCCTATTCAGCTTTGAAGATCTTAACAAATGTTTTCTTCTAAAAAGCATATAAACTCTTCACTTATCCGAAACTTCCTCCATCATCAGGTGTTTTTATGTCAATCACTTGTCTATGTTTTATTAGAATCGAGTTTAAAGAGAAGTTCTGTAATTGGTATTTGTTTCCCAGATAGAATATTGAAAATTTAAGATCTCACTATGAAGTTGAGATATGGTCAGGGGGGTTATTAAGTTTGACTTTCTAATGTAGGAACTTTGCAGTAGCCATTATCTCTATTTATACAGAGGATCTTTTATTTCTTGCATGATAAAGGCCTTATTCATTATAAGATAAATGTTTGGCAGAGCAACTTTATTTTTCTATTTTTCTATGTAAAAATTCTTGATACTTTACATCATAGGATAGCATGTTCTATATTGATTCTTTTGAAACAAATTATCTATTTCCTTAGAAAGGCATTACAGGCCATGAAGATAAAGTTGAAAAAAAAAGATAAAATTTTAAAGTAGTTATTTCAGAAATCTGCGAATAGTCTGCTTCTTTGATGAATTTAACAACTGTCCTAAGCCAAAGTCAATACCATAATTAAGATTTTAGAAAATGAATTATAACTTGGTTATGAAAAGTCAAAGGCATTGTAAAAGAAAAAAAAACTTTACTTCCACATTTAACATTCTGACAAAGTAAATAGACATGACATGATTAAGAAGGGACATCTTCATATTCATGGACATTTAAGTTATACACTAAATAAAACTTGAAATGATCAGCTGAAAAAAAGTTTTAAATTAATGAGAAAATTTAGTTGGGAGGTATATACAAAATATTGTAAGATGGAACAATTAAAACAGCAGTTTTAATACAAAAACAATGGCCAGATCAGTATACTAAAACTTCCAAATTATGTTTGGGCTAGAGCTTGAACCCAGGATCACATATCTATAAACTGTTTTATTATTTAAATATATTGCATATTATGAAATATTTTAGATTATTCCAAGTGATAATATGATTTTATTATTCTAAATAATTAGTATAAATAACTGCATTGGTGGATTTTTCTGACATTAAATAATTGTGAAGTAAATTCTACTTAAATATATCATATTTTAATACACTGTTGGTTTAGTTAATAAAAATTTAGGATTTTTATAATTATATTCATAAACCAAATAGAAATATAATTTTTCTTTCTGCTATTGCCTACAATGGTTTAGTTCTGTACATGGTGTAGATTAAAAGGTAGAAAATCCCCCATCTTTTAAAAAAGAAAAAAACTTCTAATACACAGTTTACTTAAATGTAGGCATAACCTATTCCAAAAATGTTAGTAAAACACATCTAAAAGTTCTTGAGAATTTTTTTTAAAATTTGGGGTTGGTGGAGTTCTGATTACCATTTCAAATTCTTATATGATTAAAATTTTATTTTCATACTCTATTTCTTGTAATCTACTTATATATTATTTTTTAAAGTTTTAGCTAGAATTTTAAACATAATAATGCATTGTTGCTAGTTTTATTCTTTAACAAAATATACTTTTTGCAACATCTACAGATATTTTTTGTTTTCCTTTCTATATTTTTCATCTCCTCATCTCTTTGTCTTTGAATTTATGACAGGAATGTGTCTTCTCAAAGCTTATGGGTTTGTTATTAATTTTTTTCTGTTTATTAACTTCATGTCCACCTCCTTCTTGCTTTAAAAAAACCTGTTTGCTTTTGCAATATTTTCCACCTCTATCCTTTTTAGTATATTTATAATATTTGCTTTATATTCATTTTCCTTTTACTGCATTAATGTTGCTTCTTCTGTCATATGATTTTATATTCATTGCCTTTCATTTTTAAAATGTCTGCCTTTCTTCCTACATTTTGTTCATGAAGATTCACCCTTGACTAGAAATGCCTGCTTTCTGGAGATCCAGAATCCTGGGGCTAATTTTATTTCTTACTCAGAACTTCAAATGGAGTGGGTATCCTATGGAAGGAAAGCCTCAAGGACTGAAAACCTGCCTCAACCACTCTCTGCACATGCTCCCTTATATACTTTATAATATACATTAATATTTTCATAAATATTAACCTTCTTGGAAAGATAAATAACTATCATAGGAAGATAAATAATTTAGTACAATTGTCAAAATCAACTAGAAGCTTTATTGATATGTCCAAAGAACATAACATGTTCTTTTTTTGAATATTTTCTTTCCACTTTTAAAATAATATTACTTCCATATCATTTTGTTAGGCTTAGGTAAGCATCGCCATTGCATTTCAATTTCAAAGTCCTGTGTGTCCTACCTATGAAATAGACTAATAAAGATGAGCAAAAACTCTAACTTGTTGATTCCTACCAAATATAGATGACCCTCAAACATTTATTCAAGAATCATGAATTGAATTAACTTATCTCTCTTAAAAAATTTACCCATTCCCAGTTCCAGATTCCATTAAAATAAAGAAATAATTAACATGTGGTGAGAAAAAAAATATTCTTTATTATATATGTTCCCTCCTTATTAGAGTTTTATGTTCTTATTTAACCCTAATCTCATATGTGTTATTTTCAAATAATGCATTTGGCTTATTATAAACTACTACAGGAAAAGAGATTATTTTCCTTATAGGGAAAAGAGATTATGATATTATATTGATGACTTCAATACTTCTTTATATCTAAAAGAGAACCATGAAGATAAAAGATTATTAAAATACCCATTAGTGATTTTTTCACTTGTCCTGGAATTGTTGATTATAACAATGCTGACTTGTTTCTAGGGCATTTTTTTGTCATAGATTAATGAAGTTTACCTAATTTTGAAGATATTGAAGACAATATTTAAATGGAGTAAGAGGAATTAAGTTGCACTTAATTGACAAAAATTCAATTCAAGAAGTTGACAAAGTACCCAATAGGTGTGAGTCATACATGAAGAAATTCTTGAAATCCCAACCACACTGGAATAAGAATCCGTATCTATATCAACATAGAATCTTGATGCTTTAGAATGTTGTCTCTTTGGTATTAATCTTTGATTAAAGATTCCTAATAAGAAAAGCATTAACTTCTATCAACATTTAGCACTTTATTAAATAATAGAATTTCCAATTTATGATGATCTTTCTTTATTATATAACTTTAAAGCAGTTTGATACAATGAGTATTTTTCCCACAAAGTGTTCCAAAACAAAGAACTCTCAGTATAAATTTTCTTTTTATTGTAATCATTGAAACTTGGTATAGAAAACTGGGAGTATTTTAAGGTTAGAAATAAACAAGTTTGCTCATAAATGTATTTATCTGAAAAATCTTTATTCCACCCCTGCCATATACCAGATAATGTTTTGAGTGCTGACTTATTTTCAGTGAAATAACAGAAATTGTCTGGCTATTAAAAGCATCAGAGTATTAGTAAAGAAGATAGCCACGCAAAAATTATACCCTGAATTATTTAATTTGAATATTGATACTAGTAAAAATGATAAAGCAGAGAGCACTATAAAAACATATGAATGGAGAGTGGGAGAAATTTACTAGCTGTACTCAGGCAGGAGACGTCCTCTTAAAAAAAGTACACATTAAACCTGGGTCTGAAGAATGAGGGAGGGTAGCCAGAGTTAGGGGGAAAGCAAACAGAAGAAGAAGTTTTTAATTCTCCCACTCTCCTTGTCTATACCCCTAACTACACCCCTAATTTATTCTCAGTAAGAGTCAGATCTAAGGGAGGCTCTTAGCTTTTCTTCCTGGCTCCAGGTTTTCCTTGTCAATCATGAGTCCAAGTAAAATGGGAAGATGTGACCAAATGGCATTTAATGTAGTCTACAAAGAATTAATGAATAAAAGCCCTAGGATCCTTTTGTATTGGTGGATGTCAATTATCTTCCTGCCAGGAGATGTTACTGTTTTCTGGGTAAAGTATTTGCTGAGAAAATGAGGTTAAGAACATACATTCATAATCTGTAGCCTTCCCACTCATACTGACTGACTGTCTCAGCATAGAGGCCAATGATTAAAAGGACATGGAAATTTACAGCTTCCAAGCAAGAGAAGGTCCCTTGCAATAATTTACAGCACCATGGAATATGCTTTGCCTTCTTGTTTGCCGCAGTCTCTGGCTGGGCACAAATCACGAGTCTCCACACAGCTTGTAGATTCAAACAGCAATTCTTTATTCCCGAACTCACACCGGCTGTCTACAAACACGTTCTGGGGAAATCCACGTTCTCTGCCCAAATCCACTTCTCCCAAATCCACACTCTGCCCTAATCCACCACTCTGCCCAAATCCACACTCTCCCAAAATATACTGTCTGACCCTAAGCACTCAAGAGGAACTCAGCAGCAGGATACACCCTATTCTAAAGGGGGAACACCCTAATCTCCTATTATGCTAAACTGCCCTATTCTAAAGGGGGAACACCCTAATCTCCTATTATGCTAAACCGCCCTATTCTAAAGGGGGAACACCCTAATCTCCTATTATGCTAAACCGCCCTATTCTAAAGGGGGAACACCCTAAACACGGATCCTGCCCTGGTCCTTGAGCAAGGTCACCTTTCAGAAGTCCTTCCACTAGACAGCATGGGAGTAAGCTGGCAAGGAATTTGTCATACCTACTTGGCTGATGGCTCCCAGCACTTGTTAAACCCTTATATTTAGAAATAATACCTTCTCCAGTCTATTACTTCTGAAGGGTATATTAATTTAATAATTATAAAAAAGTAATATATAGAAGAAAATATTTGCAAGTTTTATTATTATGATTGGCATAGGTTATTTTTAGTCATTCAAGCTAAAGCTTTGCAATCAAATATAGCATAAATAAATAAGCTGTACCCTCGTGTTGTATTATATTCTTACTCAGGGTACAACTGAGTTTGTGATCATGCATTTAATTAAAATGTAGACATTAGCCTTAGCATTATCTTGTGTACAAGCTGGTTAAACTATTTCTAAAAGCTTCATTGGAATTACAGAGTGACCCCTTTAAATTAATGAAATGCAGGACAGCAACATTCTATAATACTGATGGATTATATATATCCAAGTCCTTGCTTATCAATGTGTTAAATGCTTGCTTCATTTCAGAGGATTGATTTCTAAAAGTTACTGTACTATCTTTACCATAGGTGTTATTAATAATGATATTTCAAGCACATTTATAAATATAGCCAAGATATCATGTGCAAAATATTCATTGAACAAAAGAAGAAAACAATTATTAAGGAGCTAAGTATTTTGTTGTTGTTGTTCTAATGTTGTTCTAATGACAGTAGAATTCACTGTGATGATATTTCTATCTACAAGTTCAAATAGTACAAGAATGTTAAAGAAGCTATGGCTGTCATTATCCCTCTCAAGTTAAAACTGAATACATATTTTAATTATTACTCTTAAACTGTCATGTTAGTTGCTCAATGATTTGCATTTGATATTTCTGAGATTTTACCTGAAATATCAACTGAAGCATTTACTTTAAGCATTTAAGATATTGTAACATTTAGCAAAATGTGATCAATATCATTGATCAGAATTAATTGTTTACTAGGACTTTCAGTTCTAAGTATGTTAGGTAGATTTTTAAACTAAGATACATATAACAAACAGAAAACATTTATTTGTAAAATATTTGAACTTTAATAACACATGCTTCTCTGTCAGATTTTTTTTCATTATCCACCCATTTATGCATCTACTCATGTATTTATTAACCACTACTGTGTTACAAAATATTTATTAACTGCTTATTGGGTGATAAGTTGTGAGGATAAATAAAATAGATAATGATAAGCATTAATGCTTAATAATATACATCTTGTATCATGATCTTCTTTAACTATTTTATGTATAATAATACATATGATCCATCAATACCTGTAAAAGGGCTGGGCATGGTGGGGCATACCTATAATCTCAGCAGCTTGGGAGGCTGAGGCAAGAGGATCATGAGTTCAAAGCCAGCCTCGGAAACTTAGTGAGGACCTGAGCAACTCAGTGAGGCCCTGCCTCTAAATAAAATACAAAAAAAAGGACTGGGGATGTGGCTCAGTGGCTAAGTACTCCTGATTTCAATCCCTAGTACTAAACAAACAAACAAACAAACAAAAACTGTATAAGATGGGTATCATAATTAACCCCATTTGTGCTGAGAAAACTCAAGGAAAGACACATGAAAGAACTTTTCCATACCAATATTAATTAAAGTGAGTAAGTTTCAGATCAACTAGTTGAAAAGTTATACAATTAATATATTGAAAAATTCTGAGTAAGAATGCTCTTAATTCATTAAGTTCTTGTTTCTCTAAGATGAACAAATCTCCATTTTTTTAAATCTGAAGTATAACATAAGCTTTTAAATTAATCTGGTAGTAAATATGAACACATAAGTAGATGATTAGAATTCACCATAATAACATCTATTATAATTAAGTTCTAGAAGTATAGCAGGGTGCAAAAGAGAAACTGGGTATCCTTCAGAGAATATGATCTCATACAACAGAGATTCTCTCTGCCAAGAATGACAGTCATCCAATTACCAACCAAATCCTAAAACACTAAAAATAAAGTAACGGAAACCTAAATCATTTTACAGATATCTTATTACAGGGATACATATCTTAGTTTTAGATATTCTGCCAGGATTTTTTTTTACTCTTTGATGCTGGATCAGTAAAAAATGAATATATACTAATATTCAAATTTGAATTATTAATCCTTTGAGATTGGCTATTTCACATACACATATATTTGTCACTGTGGCTTCATAATTTAGTATATATTAGTTATTATATTATATAATATTTTTAACAGATAACACTCTTGCTACAACTATGTGAGGAAATTGAATATGTTACCAATCTATCTTGTTTTTCAAGAGCATCATTACTTGTAGAGATCACCCATGAGTTGAATTGGTTTGGTAATTACTCATTGAATGCCACTTAAGGCTGAATGAACTTTTGGTTGTTGTTTAATGCTACAGTACACTGTGCTATGTAAAATGTTCATTAATTCTTCTTTCAAGGAAAATAAAGAAAACTTTAAAAGTATTGTCTAAAAAGGCAGAAAGCAGTGATTACACACAGAAATAAAAGATGGGAATGGGGATCCATTTATCTGGTAAATTTAGGCAACTAGTTATTCTAATATCCTCACACTCAAAAGGGGAACTATAATTTTGTATATTTTTTTCAAATTTAGTACTCAATTTTGCAAATATAGATACCCATTTCTATGATGTAACAAATGAGAAGCTGATAAAACTTGAATTACATATGTCTTTTAGAAATTTATGTTTATTAAATAAGAAAGTCATTTTTTTCTAAATTTAAGGATTAAATAAAATTCTACCTATTTTAAAATTTAGTTAAATTTGTATATGGTCATAAGAGTTATCACTCACTAAACCTTTCCAATTTTGATTAAGGCATGCAATTACACAATTATGACAAACCCTTAGTCCAACTAGAACTATTTGTAAAATTTCTTTGAAAAAAAAACCCACTAATTTTAAACAAAACTACATTAGCCTGGATAAAATACTGTAAGACAACTAAGCTACTTTGTTCAGAGAAGTATTAAAGCTAAGCCATATATATACCTCATAACTGGGAGAAATATTTTACCTGTGGTTAGAATCCAGTTTAATCTCTGGAAGAGAGAAAAAATAATTCACCAACTTTCTCCTTCAGATGCATTGGGATCAGTATTTCTTTAAAAATAAGGTATTGCAGGCACTTGTCATTGGGAAATATGATTCTATAGGGACACACATATGTGATTGCAGCACTGACCAGATAAAGCAATCTTCCTAAGAAATTTCCTGACCTCTGCTGCAGGGTATATATTAAATCTCAGACATTGCATTTGAAGTCATAGATTAAACATTCACAATGAAACCAGACACAATACTGTGTATTAGTTCTCCCTGTGCCTAGAAAATTTTGTTCTTAGATAACCCTTTGGCTAAGAAAATCTTATTCTTTAAATCTTTATAAATTTTCACTTTGTCTGCCCACCTACCATAACCCACTCCATTTCTCGAATCCTGTTTTATTTTTTACTTAACTGTTTTTCTATAGTATATGTCAAGATGTTGCTAGATTAAGCAAATAAAAGTAGAGTATATCCACTTAAATTTGAGTGTCAGATAAATAATAGATAAAATACATATTATATGCATATACTTATAAATTTGATATATTTTCATATATTAATTTACACATATATGCAATATTAGGACAACTTTATAGTAAAAAAATTATTTTATTTGCCTATCTGAAATTTAATTTTTAAATAAATCTGGTAGTTTTATATTTTAACTGGCAGCCCTAACTTACCACCTTCTTAAATAGGATAGAATTAACTTATTGTGGTTATTTTTTATTTTTTATCTTCAGTGAGAACAAGGATCTCTGACTATTTTCATTACTTATCTATTACCTAAGACAGTGCTGGGTTTGAAGTAGTTACTCAATAAATACTTAGAGAATAAAATTATTTTTATAAAGAGGATTTTTATGTTTTTCCCAAATAAAACTGCAATGAAAGAAATGTGTACACACATAGCTAATTCAATTTTTAATCATTAATTAGTAAATCATATTTATCTTTACTTAATTATTTAGTATAAAATGTATTCATTCATTGAATAACATATTTGTTTGATTGTACCTGAGTTGATAAGTGAATGGTACATTCTAAGCATCAGCAGCTCTTGTTAGAAGACATAAAAACTCATTCCAGAGTCAATAATTTATTTTTTTAACAAATGCTGGGAAGGCACATACTTGTAGATTATTGTAATATTAAATTATTAAAGTCCTTCATTTAGATATATTTCATTAATTAATTGTAGTAAACAATTGATCTGCTAAGTCAGGGTGCATCTGTTGTGACTCTGTGTTCAGTTAATTGTGCTATTTGCTGAGTAGGATTGAGCAATGGAATTACTTTTTACTACTTAGTATCTATAGGGAATTATTCAGATTAATTTATGGTGACTGGCTTCAACATTAGACTCCTAATAAAATGTAAAGTTTTTAAACATCTCAAATGTAATTTTAAATAACCTACGATATGATTCCTCTCAGTGTTTGGGCTGCATTTACAATATGTGTGTACAATCAGTGATCAATGTTTGTTTGTTTATATATGAAAAGTAAGTCACACATGTTGGGGAACATTAATTTACAATTGATAGAAGCATTAATCATTTTTTCTTGTTTGACTGGCATTCCCATTATAAAAAGGTACATGTTAGCAATCATCCTTTCCGTTTATCTACAGTCTCTTTTTCATCAAAATCGAATGGATTCAGGCATTGAGGAAATGTAACTCAGACCTCTTTTAAATCTAGTAAAAATAACATGAATATCTATTCAGGACTTAAAACATCTTTGCGAAAATATAATACATTCTGTCTAGCAACTTAAATATATAAAGAAAGAAAAAACAAAAGCAATCAATAATTTTTTTTGGCCAAACAAGAATTGCAACCCTTACATTTCAGTAGTTCTCCTTAAGCACTATTTTAGTCAGCTTTCTTGAAATTGTGACCAAAAGATGTGATAAGAACAATTAGAGGAGGAAAAATTTATTTGGGTGTACCGGGTTTAAGAGTTCTCGGTCCTTAGACTGCCAGCTTCATTGCCCAGGCTCAATATGTGGCAGAATGTCATGATAGAAGAGTGTTTTGGAGGAAAGCAGGACAGGACATGAACACCAAGAGGCAGAGAAAGAGAGCTCCCCTCACCAAGGACAAAATATAAACCTAAGGCACACTCTTATTGACTTGCCTTCTCCAGCCACACACTACCTGCCTACAGTTACCACCCAGTTAATCCCTATCAATGGATTTGTGTACTGATTAGGTTAAGACTCTCATAACCTCATAATCTCTCCTCTGAACTTCTTGCATTGTCTCCCAAGCTTTGGGGGGACACTTCATATCTAAACCAAAGCTAGCACTCAATGGGCCAAATTACTCAATTTCATAAATTTTTGAAGTTGTAACAAAATATTTCAGAGGGCTGGGGTTGTGGCTCAGTGGTAGAGTGTTCACCTAACAAAATATTCCTAGCTGAAAAAGGAAAGACCGAATGCTAATACAAATTTTTCCATCAATTTTCTCACCCACTCCAATTAAAATTTCCTTTCTATATGCTTTAGAAGAGTCCAATTCAGCTCAAATGTAAAACTTTTACTGTCCTAGAAAGTGAATGGATTTCTGGCCTAAATGAATCTAGACTGCCTTAAAACATATTTTCTCCACTGAGAGAGCAAATAAGTGAAATTCATCCTGAAAGGTTACAATTTGTATATCAATGCTCAATTATCAAGTCATTCAGGCATGCTGAATCATTCAACCAAAATGCTGAGGAAAGTCCTCCACACAAGCATCACTGAGAATGTATGTGAGAAATCAAATGTCCAAATATGATGACTATGAAGGGAGATGTATTTAAGGTTGTGCTTATCACTGATTCCCTAATTTTTTCCTCCCAAATGTCAAAAGTAAACCAGACTTATCATTATTCAATAGAGTGATGAGGGAGGAACCAGGCTGGAAGTAACCTCATGCTGAGATGGAAGACATGAGGGTGAGACCTTGGGAAATAAATCAATGAGAATAATCACAACTTCTATCAAGTACCCAGATTGAATGCAGTGATCTCACAGTCATAAGTCAGCTGGGTCATGTTGGTGCTACTTCCTTAACACTGCATTTTGTTGAATACTCCACTGATAATATTTTATTCGATATATCTATGTTTTTACTAGGCAGTGATGTAACTTAGATTGTAGTTAGAATAGCTTTGAATTTCTCTATCTTCCACTCCTAATACAAGATATGAGAGGTGGTAGGTACCAAAGGAATGCATTTAGTAAGTAAATATGAGATGTGAAACTCTGGGGGACAAGTCACCCCCTTTGTTTTCCTAAACTCATGAGAATTTTCTTGAGTCAGCTTTTGTTCCTATTCCCTACTTTGTCCTCTGTGTTTCAGTTCTTCTTGACAGTATTTAAAACTGCATATTCTGAGTTTGATGGAAAATAATTGATTTCTTAGCTGCATTTCAATCAAAGATCATTCAGGTTAATATGTTTGTGGGATTTAATCGTCCAGTACTACAAAAATTAATTCTCAGCTCATCCATCTAGTCTCTTCATTCACCCTGCTATCCATCCACCCTCCATCCCTTCATCTACACATCGATTCTATACTCATGCAGACAGCACTACTTGGCTTCCATTACTATGTACAGAGCATGGTAGGAAGTACTCCAGAAGATGCAAAGATGAAAGAAAAAAAATTCTGTTTCTGCAAAGAACTTTGTTTTTTGGCCTCAACTGATCTGCGTTCACAAAGGCAACATTATTATAGAAATGTTAAGACAATCAATCAGTGTTTCCACTCATTTTTTAAGTTCAAGGACACTTTAATATGATTATGACAGTTAAAATTTTTCTCACAATGATATATTTTGCATATGTACATTTTTGCATTTTTTCCACAGGGTTTATAGAAAAACACAATGGTGGAAGAATAAGAAAGATCCTCTAATGTTGGTCTAACAAACAGATAGCATAAAGATTGAAAAAGGACAATTGAAAAGTAAGGTGTCTGCCCATCACTACTAATTTTTTTGTTTCTTTTTTGATGAAATTTACAAATTCACCTTGATATATCTCTTCTTGCTGTACCTTACTGTTTCTTGAATAGCACTTGCTACTTTTCCCTGCCAGTCCATTTCCTGGGATATTCTCCAGATATTCTGATCATCTAAATGTGTTTGTCTTTTCCAGTCCTTCACAAATGCTGAATAATGTCAACATCAACTTCATTTCTCTGAATCCTCCAACACTCCCACCACCCCAAAATAATGAGTTGTTGAAAATGCAAGAGCATCTTTCTCCCTTTCAAGTTCAATTTACTTACATAAAATTATTTATTTTATGGTAAATCACTGAGAACAAATATATGTTCATGTGTTCAAATTAGAATAAGCTAATTTTGATATGTCACTTAAGTAATTGGTCCAAATGCACCATTAATTACAAAGATTTAAAAATAAGACCCAAACTTTCTATTGTTAAATATATACATTTCTAACAAATTTCACCAAAATAGCTTAGTTATTTTTCTTATAGAATATACTTGATCTTGAGATATCCATGTTCAGCACAAATACATACTAATTAAGATAGTAGTATGGAGAAATAGTGTTAACTATTAGTGTCATGTGTGACAGTAATATAAAATTAATTGATATATGAGTTACACAATTATACTGCAGGTTATTGCTTGAAGGCCTAAATGGTGATCCCCAGCTTCCATTAGGTGACAGTTTTAATATTTGCCAGTTATGCTAATTTTATGTGTAGCAGCTGCTTAGAAGAAGGATTTAAAAAATATAAGAAAAATATAAGAAAACATGAACCCCTACAAAGAATTCAGAAAAAATATAACAAGAGTATATAAATTTTATTGCATGAATTTATTTAACGGATATATCCATTTCACATTTTCTCCCTGTTTATATGCCTGGAAAGTTAAATGCTTTCAATTACAATTAACAATGAACCTATACAAGTGTTTCCAAGTAGTTTTAAACTTGAATTTAATGCCACATATAATCATCCTAATAAATACCAAATTAAAGCAGGGTAAATTAAATCAGTGCATATAAATAGTTGTAATATTTTTACTTTTCCTTTTACAAACATTTCAATTCAATTTGCCTTTGGATTTAAGTCATTCTAGTTTCTCAAAAGGTAAATTTATATAGAGGATTCTTTTCCCAACTACAAACACTTTTTAGGCATTTATTTCATAGTGTATGCATAGGATTTGTTCCATTATATTGTGTCTCTGGAAGAAAAAAAAACAAATTATTCATTCTTTTGATTTTTTATCAGATATTCAACACATATCTAGTATTAAAACAAGTTTATAAAATTTTTTCACTCTGGTAAAATAATTTGGACAATAATTTATAAACTGAGATATGGTCTCTCATTTTTTATAAACTCTTAAAATAATAGATATCACAGTCCTGTGTTGTCTCATGTAAAGAAATAGCCAGAATCTTTGTACTAGAAACCTTTGATAATTAGTCCAAAAAATTCATTGCATAAAACAGAAAAAGTCATACTAACATCCCATCCTTTCCTCCATGATTTTCACAAAACTTTCGTTCTTTCCTCTTTATTCTACTAATTCTTGAATTTTACTTTTGCCTCCTTCACTCATCTGCTGAGTCTGTTCTGTGTTTAATCTGATTGTTTTCCAAAGTAAATCAATTTCACTATTCTTCTTTCAATTCTGCATATCCTATCATTCTCATTACTAGCAAAAACAAAGCAAGATAGACAAACAGCTAGCTCTTAGTCAAGTAGGGCGGGAGAGGATGAGGCATCAGCAAACACTGAATAGTGAAATGATGATATTTTGTCTGGAGGAAATATTACCTTATAAAAATATTGGCCATCCTAATTTCTCAAGAGGGTGAGGCAGGAGGATCTAGCGTTCAAAGTCAGCCTCAGCAATGGAGGGGCACTAAGCAACTCAGTGAGTCCCTGTCTCTAAATAAAACACACACACATACACACACACACACACACACACACACACACACACACACACACACACACAATAGGTCCTGGGGATGTGGCTCAGAGTTTGAGTGCCTCTGAGTTTAATCCCTGGTATACCTGCCCCCCTCCCCCAAAAAATATTGGCCAAGAGTTTATAGTTGTAAAATCCTCTATATTTTACATATACTTTTTTATTCAGTTGTTACTATATATATATATATATATATATATATATATATATATATATATATATATATATATATATTCTTAGAATGCCTAATGAAGAGAAAACAAGGTAATTTAAAGGCATAGAACATGTACACAGAGGAAGAAGCATCTAAACATGGATCCTACTGACTTCTTAAGATCCATGCCAAGCTACATGAATCAATGATACTGACCTTCTTCAAGCAATGATATCAATGATAATATATTTGGTGTTAGAATAATTTCCTCTAGGATAGACAATAGTTAGTGATACCCAAAACCCTATAAAAGTAGAAAAAGTTAGAAGAAGAAATAAATACTTTGATAGGAGTCTGAAGGCAAGGGTAATGATGTTCTTCAAATCTTGGGAGAGAATTGTTAGAGTTTACTGAATGCTACCTTAGAAATATTAATTTAACCACAAAAACAAATGTTATTACTGAACCAGAATTGAGTTATTTAAGAACATTGCATAATTCTCAGTTTCAAAAATATTTTAAACAAGAGCTGTTACAAAGTTTTACCCTGATACGCTTCTACCCCAATTCCACTTACACTACAGTCAAAATAATCAAATAAATCCTTCAATTCTCTTCCACTCTACCACCGTTTTTAAAACATACTTTAACTTCTTATTAAAATGTTCTTCTGTTTTTCAAAAAACATTTTTATAGATTACCTTTTTAACATTTTACTCTAATCTTATATCTATTAACTCCATTATGAGATTTCTCTGTAAAACATCTATCATATATCCTTGGTTTTATATCCTAAGTGTAAGATCTATTTCCATGTTTATTTTCTAGAAAAAAAGAAAGAAAGAAATATAACAAGTAAGCCAGAATATTTCCTCCAGCCTCAAGTCAATCTTATTCACCTGTATGTTCTTTTTTATTTTGGAAATATCATTCTACAGTTACTTTCTCATCTGCACCTCCTCAGGCTACTATAAGTAGGGTTTTTCTTTTGCATCATCGTAGTTATTTGAAGGTTTCCTAGTTTTCTCCTTTCCAAACGTGCATCATCAGTTGGTTCCAATCCTCCTTGCTCCATCTGTGAAATTGCAGACTGAACCACGCAAACAGAACTCATGATCTTTCCTACTTGTTTGTTCCTTTCACTTCCTGGCTCATTTAATTGTTCATCCACTCAGAAAAACACTGACACCACAAAAACTTGCTTTTCTGTTATGTTTTCCTACAGGTCCATATGGTGCCACCAGTTTTACTTCTGAAATGACCACTTTGTTTTCTCCTCTCCTATTTTAACTACCTTGGTTTAGACCCTTCCCTAGGGAGGTATTGAAATACCTTCTTAAGGAGCTTATTGTCATGAAGAGTTTCTTTTAGATTTATTTTCCAAACTGCCCACCAAGTTATTTTGTAACATAGCCAGATGCTTCTTTAAAACACTGTTTTTAAATACTCAGTCTTTCTTTTCTATTGATGAAATAAAATCCAATCTAGTTAAGCATACCAAGCACTGTACTTTATAACCAGGACACCATTGTCTTGCCACATCTCAGAGCATTGTCAAGCTCACTACACACATAAGTCTGGACCCCTACCTGGAGAGAGTGTGTAGTCTGTATTTCTGTAACTTTGTTTCAACTATTTCTTCTTCATGAAATATCTCTGACTTTTCCTTGTCTTTTCCCAGGGGTAGATTTTACCTCTTGTGCCATTCCCGTCTAGGCATGAGAAATCCAGCTTTATCCTTCCTATCCAGGCCATTTGTATTTCATTCTGCCTTTGTTTACCCTTGAAAGAAACAATGTGTACCCTCCTCTCAACACCCTAACCTTTTATAAATACTTCTATTAAAACGGCCATTTATGTATCTTTTTCTACCACTATTTATTGAATCCTTTTTATGTCCTAGGTGATGGAAATATGATAGTGATACTTCTACTCTATTGGCTTGCTTCTGGAATCTCATATTGCTACTTTTATTTGATGTTCATTCTCATTGCTAAATTGTTCTTGTCTAAGGGTTATTAGGGTTAGTGTAAACTTAGGGAAGGATTTGACTCTAAGAAGCTATACAAATGTTATTTAATTGGTAATATAGAATTTCTCTGTCACTGTTTTACTTTACAATATGTTTGATGAGTCTTTCCCTTTAATATTCGTAATACATTTGGAATTACTTTCTCATCATGCCTGAAAATACATATTCAGTCCATTTTCTGTATTGTTGATGAGAGTTCTGTGAGAAAAAGTAGGCTCACAACTAATGGACTGTATTTCAGACGCGCTTTAATTTTCATGGCATTAGACTCTTTCTGTGATTTTGATTCTGCTCAAGAATCTTGTGATCACAGAATGATTCAACTGAATGCATTGTCAAAATAGTCATCAAAATTATTTAAACTTAACAAAACAGTACAATCTTTTGAAACTCACAAAAAGACAGTTTGGAAGAGAGGAAAAGGGTATTTTTGTGAAAGACTATATTGCCATCCACTTGCCTTGATTTAAATAGTATTCTTTTTATTTGCCAGTTATTCATTATTTGTTCTGTTTATTTAACAAATGTGCATGTATGTGAGAATAAAATTGCACCATTATTATAAGTCAATTTCAAAGTCAGATTTTGATTATAAACTAGAATTTTGCAAAGGGATTAGTTCTTAAGGAAATGATAAATAAGCTGGGGATAGGGGATGTTTAAGAAATGTATACTAATCATTCTAATTACCCTATCACCAAAAGCTAATATTTCTTATAAAAATAATGTGAAGAAGAAAGCTGATTAGAATAGAATAGCATATAGGAGTAGAAAAGACCATCACAGCATTAGTGTAAGGATGGGACTTCAGTACTTTTCAAGCTACCCATATCATCAAAGTGACCACTGGCCAGGATTTCCAGGGTAGAAAGACAAGGAACTGAAGTGAGGTACCAAGGGAGTGAGCAGGAAAAGTATTAGGATTTCTTAAGCAGTGGTTGGAAATTGAAATTATGAATGTATTCTCAGCTAGCCAAAGTTAATGTACTTTCAAGAACTGAGGAGATAAAGCTAATTTTTTATCTTGTAATAAGTATTAATAATATCCTTTCGTTTTGCAACCTCACAATTTGAATGCCACAGACTATGATGATTCATATGTAATGTTTTATAATTTTCAGAATACAACCAGAAAGTACATATTATTATTCCTGTTTCATGCATAAGAAAACCAAATTATAGATAATTTAAAGAGTTTACTGAATTCAGAAAAAATGCCCCAACATATTGATTCCATTAGATTTTTTTTCATTTCAGTTTTCTTATTCCTGTATGTACTTGTGCATTTATATATGTAATGCAGCATGATTAACAAAACATAATTCCTGCTTTCGTTTAGGCTTATGTTCTAGGAAGCAAAGTAGGTAATTAAGACAATTGATCAAGTGTGCAAGAGTGAGCTGTGATGGGGCTTATGAGTCACGTTCCGCAGAAAAACTGACTTTTAATGGAGCTACAAGGTAGATCTGGTATGAAAGTGGAAAGGAGGGTGGTCTAAGCAAAACATATAAAATCCAAAACACTGAGGTGAGGAAATGCTTGAAGTAATGAAAGACCACAAATAAGACAGGTTGGACTAGACTGCTGAGTTTGCAAAAGGAAAAGGGAGATAGTAGGCAAGGGCTCAGATTAGAGGTCCTTGCTCTGTGTTTACACATGTTGGACATTTTAAAATTCTGAGTTTATGAAGAATTTAAGTAGAAAAGTTAAATGGTCAGTAGTGAATTACATTCTGCAGAATAATATTAAGAGAAAGAAATAGAACCAAGATTGAACTGTATTGCCTATTACTTAGAAAGGTGTGAATACAAATGAGAATGAGTCAGAGATGAGAATTACTATGGACATTTTGGGAGTCTTATTTGAGGGAAATAAGGACATAACATGTTTAAATTGTGTTTAGTGAAATAATTATGTGACCCTGTGTATACTTCAGTTTTTCGCCACTACTATGTAATATGCATGTAGCAAGCAGATGGTTAGCTTCTACTCACTGGGTGGATTCTCCTAATATTTCAGCATGCAGGTAAAGAGCCAGAGGGCAGGTCACAATATGAATTATCTCAGTGGCACTTTATGGAGGTAGTGAAAAAGGAAAAATATTTGAAAAGTAGAGTTAGAAGTTAATTTGTGGAAAATTCTTTCAAATCTTGCAGCTATAAGAGAGGTTTCCAAAAATTTGATAATCACGTACTTTCTATGGTCTTTCAATAACATGTGATGAGATTTAAGGAAACTTTTCTAAGTCAAAGATGATAATAAAAACTTGATCAAATATTCAAGAGAAAAGACTAGATTAAATTTCTAATCTCTTTGCAGCAAACATGATTAATAGACAATTAAAGTCACTTTAGGTAAAATAAATATGTGGAAAATATTTTATAGAGCTATATCCATGAGTTAATTCATAAAAACATTATGTTCATTTTTTAAATATTTATTTATTTTTAAGTTTTAGGTGGACACAATATCTATATTTTACATTTATGTGGTGCTGAGGATCAAACTCAGTGCCTTGTGCATGCTAGGTGAGCGCACTACCACTGAGCCACAACCCCAGCCCTGTGTTTATTTTTTAATTAATTGCTTTTTTATGTAATATGATTTAAATTTTCAAATGCATTGTAATCTTTTCACATTTAAATAACTGTTTTTATACTTAATTTTTTATTTGAGGTCTTATATCCTTTCCCTTAAAGAATGCCCAAGTAACAGTAATAAATCAGAGCCCACTACACTTGGGTCTGTTTCTGTAGGAACTGATGCAATCTGTAAAGGAAAACATGGAAGAAGAGTCAATGGCAAGATACTAGACATTTTCCTCAATAGCACAATTGGGCTTTAGTGTCAATAATTGGGGTCTTTTATTAACAAAAGAGATCCAGTTGTTTTAGTTCAAGGATACTCTTAGTCATGTATTGAATTGCTTTAAATGTAATAAAGATAAATTTTTTTACAATAATGTCTGAATTATATAAACACATGATTTAATATTAACAGAGGAACATAGACACTGTGCATTAGAGATCCCCAAATTTTAATGTGCCTAAAGATTGCATTGAAGACGTATATCAAATTTTGGTTTCTGTATCTTAACAGCAAGAGATGCTAATCAGCAACCAAAAATTGCTTACTTAATCCACATTCCAGTGATTTTGATGCAGAGGATCTGAAAATCAAATCAGTGAGGAAGTACGTATATCCTGCTTGCCATATCTCTCTTCAAAATTTTTTCCCTCTGATTTGAGAAACTGAAGAAAGATGCCAAGTAAAACATCTTCATCATATTGTTAATAAGTAAATGTATTTAAAGTCAAAATAATAGAATAATATATGATTTAACACCAGAAACAATAACAAGGTTGTTATACATAAGTATATAAATTTGTAGCATGCCAACATAAATGGTTTTTACTTAAAAATCTCTGGAATTAGTAGTGGTACTAAAAAAAGAGAAAAAAATCACTGCCTGATTTAAATATATATATATATATATATATATATATATATATATATATATATATATATATAATAGATGTATTGTAGGTTTGAATAATCATTTCAGCCAGGCTTCATCTCTTAATCCCAAATTAAATCTCTTTATCACAAATTTTTAAAAGCATGTTACAATTAATATTTTAAAATTGAATTAAGAAACTTTGTCATATTTTTTAAAGTCAACTTTACTAAGGTATGATTTATATTGCCAGAATACTTGAATATATAAAGCAGTAGATGTGTTTTAATCCTTGAATTTGCAAATTATTTCTTTGAAATTAAAAAAGTAAACAAATTAGAAAATAGATAAATAAAGTAGAAGTAATTTGTTCAAACACAAGATAAGAGCATTAAGTATGAATTTAATGTATCTTAAAAAAACTAAAATTCTCTACGGAAAATTTTGAAAGAAAAAGTCAAACCTTTCATAATTATTCAGTGTATATGTATATACAGAACTGTATTTAAAATATATTAGCACTGGGAAGATTTTAGAGATGCCCTTGGCTTATGTTCACGTTTTTTTAATAACTTTATTTTATTTCTTTAACATGGTGCTGAGGATTGAACCTAGAGCCTCGAATGTACCAGGCAAGTGCTCTACCACTTAGCTACAGTCCCAGCCTCTGATGTTCACTTTTGTAGATGAGGAAAATGAGGACAGAGCCCTGAGCCACTTGCCCAGAAGAAAGCCTGGGAGATCAGTTTGGAACCTAGTGTCCCACCCTCTCATTTTTAAAACTTTTTTTTTTTTTAAGTTACATGAAACTTTTGTGACATGGGTTGTATTAATCTGTTGATTTTCACATTTGTATCAATGTGAAAATCCACTGAGTTCACACTTTTCATACTTACATAAACTAATGAATACTAGTGCAGGTGTTTTATACACTTAAATTATAGTCCCACCGAAGGAGCTGTTTGAGACATTAGGATGAGAGAAAGGTTTTTAGCTTTATTTCCCACTGTAAATCACTGAAATAGACAAATATTAAGGAGATGTTAAAACTCTTTCTGTAATTATGTGCCTACAACACATAGCATGTATTCTGAACTGGGTGACTGGTTGGGTTATTGTAGAAATGAGGCAAGGACAAGACCACAGGTTATTAGAACTCTGGATGTCCCTGGAACTGGTGCTTTTTCTTGAATTAGAGTTTCCATTATATATATTTCTTGAGTAGCCAACTTAGGTTTGTAGAAATTTCCAAGGTTAAAATTTTCACCAGAGAAGGAATACTTACAGTTTATCATATCAATTAAGTATATAATTTGAATGTAAATAAACATTACATAAGCCAAGTGAAATGTGAATTTTAGTTTAAAACGTGAACTTTCATTCTTCCCTTCACACCTTTACATAACTACCCAATATTTTTCTGCCATTGACAGTAGTGTCATTTTCATTCTGTTTATTATAGGGCATTTGCGTAAATTTGCAAACATTCGGCCCAACCCAAAAATCTCTCAAAATGAAATAATTTTCTTTATATCTTTGGAACTATAGAGAATATTTAAAATCAAATTGATGAAAGTTTTTAATAATTAGTTTGGGCATAAGCAAGGTCTCACACATACATTGAAAATAATTTCATTGAAAACTTTCTTTTAAATAGTATGAACTAAGTCAAAAAGTAAGATCTAAATATATCTCAATCCAGTTCCTTCTTTATATCAGTAGCAGAAGAACAAAAAAGACTGCTATACTCAAGTGTGTACCTTGTCAGAGAAACAGAGCAGTGGAATGCAGCTTCTGATAAATCACTTTTTAAATTATTTTCCTTGTAATTTTTATTTATGTTACACACTCTTAAGAACAGCAACAACAATAAAGTGTATTTCTTACTTGAGTTAATTCAAGTACATGTGGGAAAAGAGAAATCAAAATCAAAATCTTGTATTTGCAGCTAGAACTTACAGATACTCAGGAACAATTAGAAAGTCAGATTTGATAGAAACACAGGAATGTCTAAACACCCTGTTAACTCAGGTAATCGAAAGCAGTTGGGTGACAAAAATGTCATTAAATATCTAATAGGAGTAACAATAATACTAGCTAACATATATTGCCTATTTGATTTGCAGGTAGTAATATTTTATACTTTATATACATTTTTCATCAGTTTGAAAAATTTTTATAGGTTTCCAACTAAAATTTCCCCTGACATAGCTGAACCAAAATGATATAGCTAGTAAATAACTGACTCATGCTCATTTGATCCCAACTCTATATTTATTATTTGTTTTGTTGGTTTTGTTTCAATCTCATAGCTTCTGTTCTAGTTTACAACTTTCAAAATCTCTCTTTAGTATTCTGGTTAACTCCGTATCTTCCTACAACAGGGAGTATACTAGATAGTGGGAATTACTTTCTGTCATCCTTATTAGGTAGATTTTGAATTAGACTACATCTCTATCTTAGGTCATATGCCTCTCTGTTCCACTCACCTTTAACTACAGTGAGGCATCATGTGAAAACTGTGTCAACACCTTATTGGGACCCAGGTAGAAATCAAGAGAAGGTGGAGTTCTTTAAAGTATGCCATGATTTTAACAGATATCTTGTGTCTGAGCTCTTGGGAATATTAGATATTCAATATTTTTTCCCAATATTTATAGAAACACCAATTTCCATAACATCTGTTCCACACCTCTTCAGTTTCTTATGTAATATTTTATTGAGTAAAATTTTAGTTAGATTGTATATAGTGATATTTAGGCATTCTCATTACACATCAAGAAATTGAAATGTATTTTGTCTAAAAATATTTGAATTTCTAAAGTAAATTACCACATTGCTATCATTTAAGTGAGACAAAAATGTGTTTCCTTAGTAGTTTTTAATTATTTTTATCATGATTAATTAAAATGTTTGTTGAAGAATGTCTAAAATAGATAATATTTACATAATTGTGTTTATAGTTCCACATCAAAGAAATGATAAATGTCCTTGGGAAACAAGAATATAAACACATATAATGAATAATAATTAATAAGTTAGATAATTAAAGACATAATGAGATATTTTGTTAACTTGCTGATTTTTAATTTGCAAGAATTAAAATTAATTTAGTCTTTTTAAATATAGATTATGGTTTGGGGAGTTCATAAATTTAACAAATATATATAACATGGCACTTATAAATTTTTTTAAAGAGAGAGAGAGAGAATTTTAATATTTACTTTTTAGTTTTCAGCGGACACAACATCTTTGTATGTGGTGCTGAGGGTTGAACTCAGGCCACATGATGCCAGGCAAGCACGCTACAGCTTGAGCCACAGCCCCAGCCCCAAACACTTATAAATTTTTTATTTAATTTTTATTATTTAAATGTTAACTTTCCTTATCTCTCATTAAGTACTTTTTAAATATATTTTAAAATAGTTAAACATTTAAAGTACTTCAGAAATTACACTTAATTATAGTGGAAGATACTCACTTTTATCATATAGAAGTTAGGCATTATTAATAGGTAATATAAATCAAAGCATAGAATCTTCAAAAATTTGCTTTTGCTCTCATATTTGCTCTCATACATTATTATCTTCCTAGTCATCTGCTAATAATCCCTCAAAAGATAACTATTGTGTAATCCAATTTCCATTTTGTTTTATAATCACATCCATAGTGCTTGCTATACTTTGTTCTGCTGAGCACAGATTTTGACACAGTTTGGACACAGGAATGTCTAAAAACCCTGTTAACTCAGGTGCTGATTGGTACTTGACAACAAGCCAATGGATTTCTAAACTATACCCATTTATTCGTCAATCACCGAGAAGAACATGTAATTCACAAGTCACTTCCAAATTTGGCTTATTTTAATAAAAAAAAAGCCCAATTTTTTATGGTATTCAGATGATTTTAGGAATGATTTTTTTTTCTTACAACTTGCTGAACTCTGAATGGGGAAAAAAATAAAACATAAATGTTGAAATCAAAAGAGGATCCAAATCCTACACTTTAAAAGTTTGAACTGACTAGAAGTTTTTGGCACATAGTGTTATATATAACTGAAAAAAAGAAAGTATTCATTACTCAGAATGAAGAGAATTTTGATGTTACATTTGCATGTATGCATATATAATATATATTTTTACATATCTTTAAGGATTCATAAATATATTGATCACATAAAAATGTAGATGTATGAATGATTTATAATTGTATGATTTATAATTCATAAAGATAAACAGCATATGTACACGTGTACTTTTTAATCAGTACTTTGTGCCTCTGTGTAT
Organism: Callospermophilus lateralis; assembly: GCF_048772815.1. Lineage (NCBI taxonomy): Eukaryota > Metazoa > Chordata > Mammalia > Rodentia > Sciuridae > Callospermophilus > Callospermophilus lateralis. Next base: position 2,452,140 of record NW_027512751.1, on the reverse strand, counting down.
GCATGCATGATTTTAAGGAAAGTATGATCAATATTACAAAGAAATTTAGCTTTAAGATATGCCAAAAGTTGCTATAACTCATTACTCTGAATGAGATTTCACTTTAAGTATGTTAATTGTAACGTAATAGAAGTTCCACAATATCAAATGAAAAAAAAAACACTTCTTTAATTCTTTAGTCTTCTATCAGATTTGATGCTCAAACAAGATCTGAATATTGTCTGTATTTCAGTCCACCCTCTGTTGAAAGGGTATTTCATTGTCAACTCTCTTGTGTTCCCTGAATTGCGCTTCTCCTTTATGACATTAGGCACCTGATGCTACAGATATTAACTAGGGCTTTACAATGGCCTTATACTGGAGGCTGGGTGGCAGAGCTAGGGGCCTAGCTTTCCCCAAACAAAGGAAGTATTTTGAGTGCTCCTTTCTTAAAAAAACAAAACAAAACAAAACAAAAAATAATTAAAAGGTGTTTTTTGTTAGTTTTTTGATACAGATATTGAAACCAGGGGTGCTTTGCCACTGGGTCATATTCCCAGCCCTTTTATATTTTATTTTGTGACATGATCTCATTGAGTTGCTAAGGGCCTCTCTAAGTTTCTGAGGCTGGCTTTGAACTTGTGATCCTCCTGCCTCAACCTCCTGAACCACTGAGATTACAGGCCTGTGCCACTGGGCCCAGCTCATAGAGAAATACATTTTCAACATTTTTGGGAAATCCTACTGAAGATTTCTTTGGGAAGTAAAGGACAAGGTTATTCCCATATATTGGACAGCTATATATATACTGCAAGATCATCTTGGAAGATTATTCAACAAAAGAACTTAAAACTATGCATTGGCACTGAAAGCTACCTCAAGGGAGCTCTGAAATTATCTTCCTGGTAAGGATTCGGCATTTTAAGAATATAAACTAAGAGTGAAGTAACATCTTATTTAAAACTTAACGTTCCTCAAAACAAAAAAAAAAATCATTGTTGTGATGGATATGAAGATATTACTGCATGGAATTTCTTCAATCATCTCTCATCCTTTCCATTCCTTAAATTTAAATATTATTGAAAATGGTCAAAATATGTGAAGAAAATATTTGGGTTCAAATATTTAAAATGTGAATATCTATGGACTGTCAAAGATGAAACATAGTAAGTTTAGGATGTGAGAGAAAAGCATATTTGTAAGATGAATTTTGATAATATATTTGAACGGAAATTAGTATAATTACAAAAAATTCTACAAATACTTCTTTTGAGAAATATCAATTTTACTCAAATAGTAATTCATTTTAAAAATCAGACAAGTGGCCAAAATTTACTACAGAGCTTTTAAAACTTTTAATTTTTGAACATTTAGTTTCCATTTTTTTAAAAAAAACTTTTCAAGAATCTAAAAAATTCACATAATGGTTATTATGTCCTTCTTAAATTTATTACACAGAACTATAATTATCAATATGAAGGTGTGTCACTAATTTTTGAGTATAAATGATAATACACTGAGTAATATATTTATCATTCTCTTGGAAAAAATCTTCATAATGTTATTCATTTTTTGTATAGAAAAGTGCAGGAATATAAAAAAATAAAATAGCAATCACTTATGTACTGGAGGTGGTATATATTAGACTTAATAATTTTCTATTTTGTGTATTCTTTATTTTTATTTTAATTAAATATATTGTATGCAATTAAAATATTCCCTACTGAATATAATAACATTTCAATTTTCATATTATGGTATCATACGATTAGTATGTGTTTTGTTATATTAAAATATACTGTTTTTCAGAAATTTCTTAATTATAGAAAAATGAAAAAACATTTCATGAGAGAAAATATGTACACTTATATCTCTTCCTTATAACATTATGAAGCTTAATTTATATTCTTTTAGTCCCTCATGACTGACTTTCCTAATTTTCTATTAACATTAAAATTTTACATTAAACCTTTTATTTTGATAAAGTAATAATCACTTTCATTAAAACTCATTTAAATTCCCATGACATGTTTCTTCTGTAGAAAAGTACTTAATTATCTGTGTTACTTAGAGTTATGTTTAGGAAACCCATTGACCTTTTCTTCATATTTCACAATTACCCAAATAACACAAGCCCGCCTACCTAAGACCTCTCTGTCCTCTCACATCAACATAAAAAAGATACATTTCTCACTTTATCATTTGGGGTTTGATTACATGTCTACAAAAGGGCAACCAGTCTGTGAACACCAATCTCTTTTTTATATTTCCCCATAGAGTATTTGTTTGGTGAAGGAGATGAAATTAAAAGAGATGGAGCTTGTCATGGTGCTACATACCTGTAATCCCAGCGACTCAGGTAGCTAAGGCAGGAGGATTGCAAATGCCCAGTCTGGGCAATTTAGCAAGACCCTGTCTCAAAATACAAAATAAAGATTAGAAGGGTTGGAGAGGTAGCTCAGTGGTAGGGTACCCCTTGTTTCAATAACCAGTATTGCAAAAGTGAAAAGTTAATTACTCCACATTTAATTTTGGACCATGCTAAGAAAAGAGATTCTTGATAAAACAATAAAAAGGTGGACCTCTGCCACACTTTAGCTCTTCATAGTCAATGTCTTCATCTTGATATTTGTACATGATTGTTCCCATCAACATAAATGCCTCTATTTATCTTTATTTACAAAATTATAGATAAATGATTGATCCACGTTTACTTCTCCAAGAATAGTTGTTACATGTATAGAGCTGAGACTCAATCACATGGGAGTGTGGCTATTATTAGAAAGAAAAATTTTTGGAAGGAAGTATTGAGGTCTATTTTGGAACTATAAATTTGATGTCGCATGCTAATAGTTTAATGTGGGGTAGGTACTAGCAGTGTGTATATGATTTGCAAGTAGCATCTGTAGTGCATGTGCAAGTGTGTGGGGATGAACCTGTTTCCATTTAGTGCCTTTAGGCAGTGCTGCTAGACACACTCCAAATGTACAAGTCATTGCTCAAAAAATGCAGGTAAATGCCAGCCTGACAAAAGTCCCTTCAAAGATTATGAGAGCAAGTTTTTTGTTAGTGATATGTTTATTTGTATATTGATCTTGCAGTTAAGTGGTATTTTAAAAACCATTTAACTTTCTGAATTGTCTTATCTAATGTAGATGCAAATATATATTTCAGTGAATATTAAATAAAATGCACACATTGTTTAATTTAGTATGTGATGCATAATGGACATTAATACTATTTATGGTATTTTTTTAATCTCCCACACCAAAATTTATTTTCAAAATCTGCCAAATTAAAACAATGAAGAGTAAGAGGTTTGACTAGTTATGAAAAGCATATTGAAATATTGACTAGAGATTGGGTTTATTGCTTAGTGGTAGAGCACTCGCATTCTCAAAATGTCAAAAACAAAAACAAAAACTGCATTCAAACTCTGTAATGAAGCAAAATAAACTGAATATTTAACCTAATTTCTATCTGACTAAAACTAAGCTATATGAGTTACTTGATGTTCCTCTGATGCATCATGCTGCCCATTTGTGATCTTTCTGTTTTGTTTAGCTTGTTATTTTCCACCTAGCCAGTGTGGTAAACTCATATTATTTTATTATATTGCTTTAAAAAGACCTTTTCTGATGCTTCCCTGAGGCATGCATACATTACTTATAGTTGGTAGTACAATTTGCCAACTCACCTTGGCTAAGGAACAATAGGGCTGTTTATCATATAATCTAATAAAATGTCTTCAGAATGGTATAGAAGAGTGGGGTTGACTTCAGGGAAGTCCAAGAATATTTTCCAAGACCCACATGCAGAACATCTTTCCATTCGACCATTCCTTTTTTGGTCATCATCTTCTGGCTTAATTTCAGTATTCTCGAGATGGCTATGTCTACCCCAGACTTGAACTGCTCACAATCAAGAGCCCTGCAGGAGAGTTTTCCCTTCATAAGTTTGCTCGGAGTAGAAAGGAAAACTTTCCCTGGGAGAGTCCTAACAGAGGCCTTGCCTCTACAGTCACTAATCTATACTGAACCACATGTCCATGATTTAGTTGCAAGAGATTGGGAAAGCAAGCATGCCACCTTCCCTGCCTCCATAAAAAGAAGTGGGGTTTTCAATACTGTCAAATGTTGTTATTATGCAATAATACCTTTGACACATCTCAACTCCTAATTCCAGGTCTGTCAAAGTATATTTCCTCTATTTTGATCCTCTTCCAAAAAACACATGAGCACAACTGCATTGCTAACTACATCACATTAATGTAAATGTTTAGAATTTTGTAGACTTCTCTATTAAAACATCAGCAACTTGTGGGAAGAGAACCTATTGTTTTCATCATTATATTCTTATTGCTTTATATATCTAATAAGTGTTCAAAACCCTTTAAATAAGTTTAAAAACTGTTAAAATAGATAAAAAGAAATTTATGATTGAATTAAATATTTTAAAGTCAAAATAAAAACTTGAGATAAGTAAAATTGTAATGGTTATAAAACAGCATAATGGATAAGAGATATTGCATCATCCCTGAAGGAGCCAAAACCTAACCATCTGATTCACATCTCTCTAAGTCTAGAGATGAGAAAAAAGATGTGAATTTGCTACCCCCTGGGAGATTGAATGAGGATCATATAGGATTTAGAGAATAGAACTTGCAGGGAAATGTCAATAATTTAGGTTTTCCTTTTGCAAAGAAGACACATCAAAATGTTACCCTTCCTTAACAATGTAGTGTAGATGAAATAATGATGAATCTTTTAAATGGACTTTTGAGAAAGGGCAGGTAAAAAAAATAGAGTATTTTTACAGAAATTTCAGAAAAGAACACTACAAATTGTTCAATGATAAAAAACTATAGTTAATCATGTTGAATGTATTAACCTTATTTTACCAAATATATATATTTGTCTCTTGCTTAAAAAGAAATGGACTTTTTACTTAGGGGTTTGTGTGTGTGTGTGTGTGTGTGTGTGTGTGTGTGTGTGTGTGTCTGTCTGTCTGTCTGTTTGTCTGTCTGTCTGTCTGTCTTGGTAAACAAACAGTTCCAAATATTTCCATGCTGTATATTTTATGATTTTCCATATCTCTGCCTAGAAAAAAAACAAAAGAAATACACAAGTGTTTAAATAATCAAAGAAAAAAACTGACTTTCTCCTTGAAAATTAAATGTCAAATTGGATTTGAAATGTTTAAAGAGGTACTTTTCATTTGTCCATTATGATAGTAATGATAAATGAGAAAAGGTCTTTCAGGGAATAAAGTATTTCTTCAAATTTTCAATTTAGTCTTAGTTTTATGTAAGATGGTTTTGTAAGTGTGAATTACCATTAGTAGCTCCAAAAACATTTTCTGCTTAATAAGGCTTAGAATGAGTAATTTGGTAATAGCCAATATAGAGTATATATATATACTTAATATATATATATATATATATATATATATATATATATATATATATATATATATATATATAATTACATTTTTGCCAGGAATATTGTTAATTTTTCCCCATCGTCCAAGTATAAAAATACATTCACAATGCACACACATACACACACACACACCAAACTTCACAACTCATTTATTACTGAAATAGGTCAGTTATTTGAACACTTATCGTTTTTTATAAAATTCTACAATGACTTTCTAGTTATTATTGTTTACTTTAGTCCTATGTCAATATATTTTTGCTGACTCTTGACATCAAGAAGAAGAGAAGGTTTTTTACTTTAGTGTTGATGCTAAGGAAGAGTGACTTAAGAGAAAAAAGGCCTTTAAATTCTTGGAGTAATAGCTGACAATTTGCTTACTTCTGACTCATTTGATGAGATTTACATGTGTTATATCTTGGCTTGGACATGAACCTGTGGACATATTTTTTTGTTTTCATTTTGTTGGTGAGGTAACAAAACACCACAGATCAAGTGGCTCAGAGCAATACAAGTTTACAATATTTTTAATTCTGGAGGTCCGTAGCCTAAAGAGTGTCCTCATGGACGAGCTCTTTTGGTGGCTCTGGGTGAGCATTCTTTTCCTTTTCTTTCCAAGTTTATTGGATCTGCCTGCATCCCTTGCCTCTAGGCCTCTCTTCAGTTGCTACAACCTTTGTTTCCAGGGCATGTCCAAGTCTAATCCTCTCTGACCTCCCTGTTAGAAGAAACTTTGGGATACAGCACAGGCTAATCTCCCACCTCAAAATCTGCTCTTTATCTCATCTGCAGTGTTCCTGGAAATGAGAATTAGGACGTGGACTTTTGGGGGATGCCATAACTCAGCCCACCGTGTGACTATTACTCAGTTCTATTCGATTTCAAATCTTATATAATTTTATCTCTATCCATTTTAGTTTTGAGTATGACCAAGCTTTAGGTGAAAATGCATGCCAATTTAAAAATATAAGAACATGTGTACATATTGTGTGAGTATGTATACAAAAATGTCTAAACAGTAATTAAGTTTCTAAATTATCAATAATGTCCCAACATGACAATAAGAATTACTGATGAAAAATCATGGTATAGGATCAAAATATGGATAGTCTTCATTATGTAATGCCCTTGTAATTTACAACTGCACATGTTTTTCAGGATGGAGTTAGCAAAGATAAACAATAGCAAACATTATAATCTTCATAAGAAGGATTATTTTTTTAATCAACCACCCATTTTAGAAGGTAATGCATGTCCTTGGGGAGGGAAAAAAGGTCAAAATTCAACCATTTTTAATTTACCTTCCCCCACCTCAACTACCATAAATATGCAGAATCCAAATCTAACATAAATGGTGAGTTATATTTTATCTTACTCTTAAAATTATATTATTCCTAAAGGAATTATTTTTAAAAAAACTACCATTAACATATTCAGCTAAGTTACCATTGCATACTAGCTATTGTAAAATCTAATTTTCAGTATAGTCTTTAAGAGCCCCAAGAGGATAACATTGAACCTCTCTCATGTTTGATTTTTAGTTTTCATGAATGCTTTAATTTTATATAGTATAATCTTTACTATTCAGTGTATTTTATTTGAACGATGGGAGAACTTAGTTTTATTTCAATGATCATCAAAAAAAAGCTATGTATCATTATGAAAATAAAATAGAGAATATAGAATTATTTGGTCATTCTTTTTCTGCATATTTGTAAAAATGGTATAGAATTATACATAGAAAACTTAAGTTTTTTTCTACTGAGAATTTCCCTTTAATATACTTTTGGTTGATATATAATTATGCATATTTTCAAGGTGGAGTGTGATGTTTTAATTCTTACATACAATGTATAATGAGCCAATCAAGGTAATTAGCATATTGATCACCTTAAACTTTTATCATTTCTATATAGGAAGAGCATTTGTAATCCTCACTTCTAGCATTTTTAAATGCATTATTATTAACTATATTCGTCCTACTGTGCAATAGGATACCAGAACTTTTTTCTTCTGACTGTTACATTATATCTGTTGATCAAATTTTCTCTCTCCCACCCGACTCCCACTTAATTAACCTCTGGGAACCACCATTCCATACTCAACTTCCATTAGATAAGATTTTCTAGATTATATATGTAAGTAATATCATGCATTGCTTTTCTGTGCCTGGTTTATTTTAGTTAACATAAATGCCCTCCAAGTCCACTTATTTTATTAAAAGTGAAAATACTAAATCTTTTCCAGGGTTGAATAGTATTCCATTGTGTGTGTGTGTGTGTGTGTGTGTGTGTGTATATATATATATATATATATATATATATATATATATATATATATATATTAGTGTGTCTTTTTCCATTCTTCTAGAGAAAGATATTTAGATTGGTTATATATCTAGGCTATCATAAATAGTACTGCAGTGAACACTGGAGTGCAGATGTGTCCATGACCTCTTTAGCACAAATATAAAATTGAAGACAATGTTCCCTGCCCTGTAGGAGCTCACCACTCCAGAAGTACAATACATACAGCAATGGAAAATTGAAGCTGAATGGTGTACTGAGAAGAGTTACACAAAATTAAGACAGACACACAAAAAATGAGGAATTTTCTATTAATGGAGGTAAAGTGTCACCAGACATTAGTGAATAGCTAGAATTTTTATATATGAGAAAGGCCATTCTGAGCAAAGGAATGGGAGAATAAGGACACATAAGCAATAAAGAAAGGAAAATGAGTAAAGCAACAAGGAGAATTAAACATGTATACTGAATGATGAATTGACAAGAATATTAATGTTAATAACTTATTTAATAATTATAACAATATTGTTAAGACAAAATAAATGGATTTCTTGGAATTTATTCTTCAACAACATGTGCACATGTTTTTTTTTTCTGGAATAGGAAAGTATAAAGAAAAGTAATTAAGGTACCTTATGAAACTTGATAACTAGAAATATTCCTTTAACTTTACATGAGCTTTATCAAAATCAAAAGCTTAATACTTTCTTTAACACTTTACAAAAATTTTATTATCTTGGCAAATGAGTTAATTGCCTGTTATATTAGACAAAAAGAAGAATAACCATGTTTCTCTTAGCAATGATGAATAACATATTACTCACATTATTGTTAACTCTTTAATATTTTAGTAACAAGATATAAAGATAATAAATATTGTCAATGTTAACTAAATGCTGAAAGCATAAGTCAAATCACATCCTGAATAGTTCACTTGTTCTTAATGCTGTACCAATTATTTAACTTCTTATTTATAACATATTTTTAACATCATTAATCTGAGTCCCTAGGAATTTATTTGTTGAATGCATATGAATCCCTCCTTTATGTTTAATTTGTAAATAGTTAGCAGGATGCATCAATTTTATTTCCTTTAAATTTGCTTAACGTGTCCTATTATGATTCAATAGACTTATAATTAATTTATTGGTCAACTATTATTCTCAGTAGAAATAACAGAAAGTCAACTCTTGAAAGAATTGATATAAAATTATTTGAATTAATTGTGGTGAAATATTCAAGAATATGGAAGACATAGTTATTTAATGAATGCCTATTGAAAGATGCTTCAAAGTTTGATAGTTACTTTTTTCAAAAAGAGCAAAATGAATAGTTCATTCTTATATTAAAAAGAGAAAATATGAATTAGCTACTCGGTGGCAATTTATATGCACAAAATCTTTTAGTAACGACCATGTATGTTAAACTTACAAAATATTCATTGTAAATTACGATTAAAAAATAATTCGATGTTTTAATAAAAGTATAGAAAGATTAGCAATACTAAGCTTTTCCTTGTCCAGAATGAATCCAAACTCAGTAAACTCCATAGGCTATGGTTGTCCCAATCTTTTCATGTTTTTGATTGCAAGAGCCTATTATGAGAGATAAACATGGTACTAGCTTTGATTTTCTTCCTTAGGGATGTAAGTAAAACTTCACATTCTCATAAGCTTCTTGTTTTAATTACAGTGTAAAAGCATATAATAGGAAGACATTTAATAGGAAGTGTTTCATATAATAGGAAGACATTTAAAATGAGATTAGTTTTACTATCTCAAAAATGTGGGTTGAAGCATTAAATAGGATAAATGGAAAACACACATACATCCTACGTGTTTTGCTTTTGACTCAAAGAACTCAATCCAGTGAATATATTTTTAAATAAGCATCTCACAGTAGCAAAAAATTTGCTCATTTCAAACTATAAGCAATGCTTTTTTAAACTGACTTTGAAATGGAATATCTGTTTGAAAAGTAAACAGATGTGTTATAGTAAGCTCTTCTCAACCGTTATTTCCTAAAGGGATAAATAAAACTGTCCCCCAAACTGCAACAATGCAGATTGTTTTTAAAGATTGAAGCTTGCTTAGCAAGCTGATAATACAGGCTCTTAGGTAAATTGCCTTAAGTGTACCTTACTTCTATAACAAAAACAAAGTTAATTTTAGATTACAATGACTTTATTTATATTTCTATGTATGGGGAGTACATATTGAGAATGATGGCTTGCAAATTTTCCCAAAGGATTTTTATTGAGGATTGTTTTGTATCTATGGCTCAACTTAGGTTAACATATAGATATTCAATCAAAATAAGATGAGCACTTAATTGTCAAATTGTCAATGATAGCTGTATATTCATTGCTATTAGAAGGTAATCCTTGGTGTTGGGGTTGTGGCTGATGGGTGGAGTGCTTGTCTAGCAAGTGTGAGGCACTGGATTCAATTCTCAGCACTGTGTATAAATAAATAAAATAAAGGTCCATTGATAACTAAAAAAAATTTTAAAAATTAAAAAGAAATCAATCCTCTCACAGTTCCTAGTGGATTCCTAATTCCACTTCTATAACAAGTGTTTGAAATTTTACCACCGTTTCCAGTTCTTTGGTCCTTATGTCAGAAATTAATTCTGCATCTTGGTTCCTTTAGAAAATATAATCAGAGAAAATATCTTAAATTTTTCTTAATGATTTATCCACCATTTCATTTTTCTATTCTTTCATCCTTGGAGCAAATGCTCTTATGTTCTTGTTTAGGTTTGTATTGCATCGACAAGAGTATTCGGACAAACCCTTCCATTCCCATCTCCTTCTCAGGCCTCTTGACTCTCTCCAGATGCACCTTTATTGCAGCAGGCACATCTACTCTGTCTGATCAGAATTCACTACACTTGAACTTTGCTATTAGTGGTACCTTCCATGATTCAGTTCTTGAAATTGCATGGGGCATTAGTAAATGTCCTTTCCCCTTGCTCTTCATTCTTTAATTATGCATGAACTTTGTCTCACCTACTCTTACTTTTCGATTTTTTCTCTTGACAGTCTAGTCATCCTCCTCACATGTCTCTGTCCTCACTTTAACTTCACCTAACTTTAATTCCTATAGCTTACATTTTTTTCAACCCCCAGTTCTATTTCCAATTTTGATCATTCTCCTGAATTTTAAACTTAAATACTTCACTGCATAATTCCTTATGGATATCTTCAAAGCATCCCCAATTTGGTACATTTAAAAAGAGATCGAAATTCTAACATTTGGGTTCAGAACACCAAATTCGGGATTCTGACTTTAATGAGATAGGGTACATGATATTTGACTTCAGTTTACTCATAAAATACAATATTAACTTTCCACTCCACCAACATATTTATACACTCAACATCTCTACTCACCTAGATTATTCCAGGAACACCCTATTTGATTTCCCTACCTCCACCTTTACTTCAATATAATCTGCTCTCAAAACAGTAGCCAAAGCGATCATTTCAAGCAGTAAATCAGACTGTGTCACTCTGCTCAGTATCTTCCAGTTGTCTCCATCTTGATTTTTAAGTAACCAAGTCTACATCTACAGTCCCAACCCCATACTCTCTCATCTTGCCTCTTCCTAAATTCTCTTTTTATCCCACCACACTGACCTTTTTAGAGTCTCTTCTATTTTTCTGGGCAAATCATTGTGTTGGTCCTTTGCCACAGTCTGGCTGGGCACAAAATCATGAGCCACTCACAGCTTTGTAGATTCAAACAGCAATTCTTTATTCCTGAACTCACACCGGCACTCTACAAACACATTCAGGGGAAATCCACGGTCTGGGCCAAATCCACGTTCTCTCTGAATCCCAGGAGAACTCAACGGGAACTACAGGAGCAGGCACACCTGAGGCAGCAGGATATGCCCTATTCCCAGCAGGGTACACCTTAAACCTGGAACCGCCCTAAACCCAAGGAGAGCCCTAAACCCTGATCTGCCCTAAACCCGGATCCACCCTGGTCCTTGAGCAAGGTCACTTTACATGCAATGTCACTGCAAATGTCCAAGGCAAGTCCATTTCCACAACTCCTTCCTCTAAGCAACATGGGGTATGCTGGTAAGGAAATTGTCATACCTACTTGGCTAATGGCTCTCAGCAGTCCTTAGCCCATGATCTTTAATGCATGGTCTTATACTCAAATGGATATCACTCTGACACTTTTTTGAGCCTCTATTCTCACTATGAAACATTCTCTGAAACATATTCTTTGGCCACCTTGTGTAAATTGTGCTTAAGGACTGATCTGCATCTTTTAATCTTCATCTTCCATTTACTTTTCTCCATAGAGTTTATCTTCCAAAATACTATACAGTTGACTAATTTATTTTGTTTTGCTTTTGCCCCACTGTAATAAAAGCTCCATAACAGCAGGAATTCTGCCTATTATTTTTCATTATGTTTCTCAATGCTAAAAAAATAATAGAATTTCAAAAATATTTGTGGCATAAATAAATGAGCAAATGAAGATATGAAGGTAGAAGTGCTTCTTGATAGCTATAACTATGAAATATTATTCCCTTTATGATTCATTCTATTATCTTTCCATTTCACACCATGATATCACTCATATCCTCATATACATACCCTTGCAGTCTTTGTGTTTTCCTCTCTGTATGTTCTATCATGGTTTCAAGACACCATCTAATCATTTTTAAGGCTATTTACTTGGAGAAGTCTTTAAGCCTTTTAAACATTTTTACCAATTGTTAACTCTTACATTACATTTTCTGGAACAAACTCTTTAGCTGAGTCCTCACCTATGTATCCCAATCATCTTGAACTCTTCTCTAGTTATTTATGGATATCTACTTATATCTGTAGATGAAAGATTCTTTTCTGTGTGTCTTTGTGTGATATATTTATTGAAAGTCAGGCTCTTCAGGTATGGGGGACAGAAGATTTTGACAAAAGATCTAACAAATTATGTTAAAACTAAGACAATATGTAGTATGATACATTATTATTTTGTATATTACTAGAGAAAATGTCAATTAAGCCATGACCTAATCTTTCTAATCACTTAGAATTTAATATATATATATATATATATATATATATATATATATATATATATATATATATTTAGTGGTCTTGGGGATTGAACCTATGGGAATTTACCACTGGCCTAACTCTCTGGTCCATTATATTTTTAATTTTGGGGTAATCTCACAAAGTTGTTCAGGCTGACCTTGAACTTGCAATTCCCCTGCCTCAGTCACCCTCTAGTATGCCCAGCATTTTGTCACTTAAAATGTTTCTTTGCTACTTATTGATAGGCTCACATAGACTTATTTAATGATGATTTTTTATCTTATATTTGTATTGAGCTAAATATCATACATAATAAAAATTACAAGTGAAATCAAAAGGTCAAGGCACTTATAATATATTTTCACATTCAGAGGTATTCATTCATTCATGAGAAAATAGTAAAAGAGTTATGTTTTCTAATGGACTTATAACATATGAATAAATATATGGTGAAAAACAGACATCTAATGAATTTACTAGGACTTAAGGAAAAGCTGCAAATCCCAAATTTTTCATTAACACCGGGAGAAAAATGACAGGTATTTCAGAAAAAATCATCAGTAGAAAAGGGAAGTTAAAAAAAAGGAAAAGTTTTATGGAAATGTATCATCATTTTGGGTATCTTGTGGCAAATTCTCCCCCCTTAGAAGTTAAGGGAAAAAAGTGAAGAAAGTTCTCTGATGTAGGATGTCCAATTCGTGTAGACACATGAAGCTTGTATATTAAGATGAATAGTTAAGAACTAAATATTTAGAGATAAAGTTGTATTACAATATTTAACTCATTACTGATTTTTATTTTTTTGGGAGCAGAGAAAAAAACTAAAATTTTCAGCTTAAAAGCTTCTGCTTTGATTCAACATGTTCTTCAAAACACACTGGCTGGAACATCTATATGGCATATTTGATATGATAAAGCCTATAGTCATAAACACAAACAGAATTCTTAACTATTTTCAGAACAGATTGTGTGAACCTAGAATAAAGTCAAGTCTTTCAAAATAGTGTGCTTAAGCTGAGCAGTGAAAACTAAGAAAAATAATTGATTTTGCTTTGTTGCTAAATAGAAAATGTGGATCATACTCATGTACCTTTTAAGTATTGCTTTCTCACATTTCATCTTTGTACTGCTCTTGTGCTCATGTTCAGATCATTCATATTTTATTTTGAAACATTTTTCATTTTCAGACCAGCAGTCCTGTGATCCTGGTGAGTTTCTTTGCCACAATCACGTGACTTGTGTCTCCCAGAGCTGACTGTGTGATGGGGACCCCGACTGCCCTGATGATTCAGACGAGTCTTTAGATACCTGTGAGTAGAAAGGTTCCTGTGCCATGTTCGGGTTTACCTTCCCTGTGAAACTAAATGTCAGTTGTTTTCACGGATGACTGCTGTTCTAGTTGATTCTTTTTTTGTTGTTTCCAAACAACCTAAGAAACTTGAAAGTTTTTGTTTGTGTTCTTTAAAATTAGTATGTGAGGGAGAGCATAAAATGCAGTTTTCTGGTAAGAATTATTTTATGAAAACACCAGGTTGATTGCTACAATGTGGTTAACACTAAAAAGAAAGAAAGAAAGAAAGAAAGAAAGAAAGAAAGAAAGAAAGAAATTTTACTTGAAAGAAAGACCTTTAAAATATATCAATAAAATGGACCTTCTCCAATAATTCATTTCACATATCTTTAGACAGAGAGAAATGAAGAAGGAATGTTAAGGAAATCAAACTTTAACTCTCACGATATTTCTATTAGTATTTAAAAGTACAACAAAACTTTCAAGTCTGTTTTCTTTTTTACATGAAACGGAAATTTTATCCATTCTTACAGTGATGACTTTTGCTCCCATATGGGATCCAGAAACATTTGGTATATGTAGATCCTAACTGAAGTTGTACCACCGTAACATGGAGACTACTTAGGGTTTTGCCCACATTGGAAGTAACACTATGAAAAAATTATAAACACATAATATAACCATAGATAACTATGTCACAGTTCTTTAATGTTTACCTATTCTTTGGAATATGAATAATTCTCTAAATTTTCATATGGCTATTTCTAACAATTCCACTATCAGTTTGTGTTCCTCCTGTGACCAGAAATGCATACATCTTATTATCATCCCCCAATGTAACTACATAGTTCTGTGAGGTCAAAGTGAAGAGGAAAACCCATCATCATTATTGCTTGATTTTGTAGAGAAAACAACTATTGGCTCTATTTTTCATTTTTATCTACTTGTATAGAAGTTTTACAGACAAGATACTTGATAAATACCTGCCATAAGGAAATAGGCAATGTTTGTCAATTTTCTTTAAATTTTAAAATTTTTCTTTAAATTTTCTTTAAAGTTTTTAAACACTTAAGTATTTAAATAATTATGTTAATTGATTCTATTTACCTTGAGCCAATCACTTCTTCCACAGGATAAGTTGTAGTTATTTACAATATTTATAATTTTTTTTTTACCAATTTCTCCAGCTTAATTCTGGAAACCTTCCCTAGGCTCCTTATACCACAGATCTCATTCTGGACATGATAAGAGAAAAATAAACAATAAAATTAAAAATTATTAGAAAAATCCTAATGGATAAAACAAATTTTATAAATTCATAATGAATGTTATTTGGATATAAAGTAATGAATGACTCCTAGATGCTATGAATGAAACATAAAAACAGTATTCTAAGAAAAAGGGGTTAGTACAAGAGAGAGAGAGAGAGAGAGAGAGAGAGAGAGAGAGAGAGAGAGAGCGAGCGAGCATATTTTATGATTTCATTTAGATGAAAGATTTCATGTAGGCAAATTTGTAGAACAGAATGTGGAGCAGTGGTTAGAAAAGGAATGGGGAATGATTTAATAAATATGAGATTTTGGAGGGAGAAAGAAAAACTCTAAAATTAGGGTGTAGTGATTTTTGCACAACTCTTTATTTAAAACCATGAATTTGTATATCTTAAGCAGGTATATTTTATGGAATATTCATTATATCTTAATAAGTGTGTGAAAAATGGAGATTTCCAATATTGTGTTTATGGGTGTAGGTGGTAAAGAAATGTGAGAAGACAAAGTAATCAGGAATTTGGCGATGAATTATATAAGTAATGGGACCATATTCAGCAGACTAACCCTTTTTAAGCCTTAGCTCCTCCTTATTCGAGTGGCATCTAGGCATTCTCTCTTCATTAGCTCCAAAGAGGAGATGTCACCTTATACTCGGAGTAACTTAAATATTGCAAAAGTGTAGTCATAGCTTTGCCCCCTGCCCGGATAATCCTATCAATTTTATGATTTGGAAAAAGAACAGAGGCATGAGATACATTTGTGGAATCTGTTTGTGAGAAGGTCAGTTTGAAGGGGAATGCTTTGCACCTCTGACTGGCACTTAGCAAAAGGGTAGAGAATCGGCAGCATAATATATGTAGGTGAATCCCCTTCACGCATGTGGGAAAAAAATAGAGGACAGTAATGTTGCCTTTGTGCTAAACAGGGGGACCATAGGAGAATCAGGCAGGAAAGGTTTTGTGATCTAGAGGAGGCATAAGAAACTATGTACTCAATGCAGTCACCTAACAAAGATAGAGAAATAGCTATTATTCTACTCCAAACTGTATAGCAGTTTAGATTTATAGTGAATTAACTTCTTCCAGATAAATGGTTTCAGTCAGTATTAACTGAAATATGGACACACATAGAAAAAAAAGCTGTATGAAAAATATCAGATTTTTCAAATTCAAATTCTTCAATCCAGATGTTGACAATTACCATTATCTCTAATCACAGAGCTTTGTAATGTGTTACTTTACGGTATTCATACTCACTTAACACTGAGCTGTACAAAATAATTGCATAATTTTATAATTGCATAAATGCATACATTTGATGTGAAAGATAAGTACTAAAAATGGGAAACTTTGAAGAATGATTGTTATGAAGGGTAATTTTACATGAACAAAAGTATATCATCATCTTTGATTTGAAGATAAAGTATGTTGTATCTACAAAGTATTAGAGGAAACCAGCTGATGAAATGTATTTATTTTCACAAAATCTACTTAGCCTTTAAAATGAAAGGAAAGACCAATCCAGCATAGAATTTATTATGACACAGTAAAAGCTCTGAAGAGACAACATTCTAAGAGGAAATAAATGGACATTTATTTGAAGAAGAGGAAAAGCTTTGTTTGTGAAACACTGATGACTGTGAAGCGTTAGAAGAAAACATACATGCAGAAAGACAAGAAACCCTATACATTAAAGGAACTGAGTATTTCCCTCCTCTCTGTGTGGCTTAGGAGTGTTTTCTAGGATCCTGAGGTAGATCTCTTTTACTCACAGCAATACACTCAAAATTTTATTTTCTGAGGTTGATCTGCCACTAAGCTAATTGCATGTAGGGGTGAATTATCTGAAATATAAAATTGGAAAATTTTAATAATTTGTAACCTTATTATTGACTATGAGAACTTATTTGTGGCCATTAAAATGAAAGTCTTTATTGCTGTACATTATTTGTAATATTTTTTCAATCATCTAAACAATGGTTAGCACTGTCTTTAGGTTTTATGAGACAATGAGAATAGAAAATTAGGAAAATCCCCATATTTCTATTCATTGCTTTCAACCCACAGTTGTTGGTTGGTGTTATGTACAGCCAGAAGGACCATAAGTACTGGAAATGGTTATGTGTGAAATGAAAGCTTGTAGCCATCTGTGGTACAGAAGTCCTTCTAGAAAGGCACTTTTATTCTGAGGTATTCACAATTTAATTCTTTACAAGATTATTCTTTGGAATGCTTAATGATGCTTCCTTTCAGTTTTAGAAGATGTAGATATTTTCCATTAATCTAATTTTATTATACTTTAAGCTAGATTTTTCGTTTTTAAGTCAGGATGGTATTAACTATGCTGTTTGTCCTTTTTCCCTATTATCTTGCACTATCACCTTTCAAAGAATCATTTAGAGAATTCTTCAGTTACAGATCATATTTTGTACAAAATGACTCATGGCTAACATAGGAGAATTAAAAATGGACTTGAAGGGCTGGGGATGTGGCTCAAGCGGTAGTGCACTCACCTGGCATGCATGCAGCCCAGGTTTCATCCTCAGCCCACATACAAACAAAGATGTTGTGTCCGCCGAGAACTAAAATATAAATATTTAAAAATTCTCTCTCTCTCTCTCTCTCTCTCTCTCTCTCTCTCTCTCTCTCTCTCTCTCTCAAAAAAAAATGGACTTAAAGAGGGAATGTGGGGGGTAACATTTGCAACCTGGATAGCTGTTAGAATTTGTGCATTGAACTTATGTTGTTTTATCCTTCTTCAAAGTTCAGCAAAATTTCTGTAAAAGACCAGATAGTAAATGTTTAGGTTTTTCAGATCCAGAGGGTCTATATTGCATATTGTATATTGATTTATAAAGGGTCTAGATTGTATATTGTATATTTATTTATAAAAAGGCTTTAAAATGGAAAAAAATCTCATAGCATATAGTCTTTATAAAAGTAGGCCACAGGTCAAATATGATCAGCAGACTATAGTTTTCAAAATCCCTGTTGAAGTGTCACATCTAAATCATATCTGCTATTACTTGTGGTGAAAGATCTGTGCTCAGGTACTTATGCTGCCTGGAACAACACAACCCAACACAGTAAAGTGTGTGTTGCCTAGAGCTGTGCCTGCAACCACCACTCATGGTGTAAGACTAAGGCAATATGGTTTTTAAAATTGTTTTTCCTTCTATTTTCCAAGTCTTTATTGTTTAAGATTAGATATGACTATATTTTTAATAGCTTGACTAAATGGGGGTTTACTTTTCTCAGGCAGAAAGTTACAAAAGTGGACAATGCAGAAATGACATGGATCCAGAATAACACCAGTTTTCTTCTGATTTCTGTTCTGCCTTCCTTTGTATGTAGTTATCATGCAGCATCCATCAGAGGATGGCTAGTCAACCTTTCCTAGTAGATAATTCCATTTCAGGCAGAAAGAAGGGAAAGAGAAAAAGAAACAGCAGGTGCCAGCTGAGCCTCTCTGTTTGTCAGGGAAGCTAACACAATACAGGTTTTTCACAATAATTAAATCCATTTTATTTCTGCTCAGATCTTCGTTATCAAAACTGACCACGTGGCACGTGAGGCAAAGGATATCTTAAATGAGGCCACCAATAAAGAACAATTGGAGAAAAGATAACAACATAGGCAAAGGCACTGGGAAGTATATGCCATAGTGTCCCTTCACCAATCTGCCTCCTTCTTTCCACCATCTCTCCACCTTTTGCAAGACAGGTGGTATGCACTGTGCATGATAAGGGATTCTGAATTCCAACTGCTTGATTCCAAATCTCAGTTCCTCCATGAATACCTTTTAAAAAATTAACATAGTTAATTGTACAAAGAATAGGTTTCACCTTAACATTCCCATACACTTCAAGATTGCCATTGCTCTTGAGCAACTAACTTATCCTTTGGATGCCTTCATTACTCTGTGCAATGGAGAAGATAGTATCTGCCTCATGGTGAGTGCTTAGAGAAGACCTGCTCCATAGTAAAATCCCTTCTCCATCCCACGCTCTGTCTGTTTTCCAGATGTCCATAGCTATGATGAAGCATTTTATCTCAAGAGTCTTCTGCAAAGCATTCAACTATATCCTCTTTGTAGACGCTTTCTCATCTGTTTACTTAAAACCAATCTAAAAATCAATTTTTCTGCCTAAGGATATGTCTGGGAATAATCTTTACAAACCCTGAAATATATTGTACACAGTTTTTAACAATTAGGTATGTTATATTCATATGTTAGGAAATTTTTGTTGTAGAGAGCATTTTGGAGCAGAAACTTTTTTAGTATCTCTTCCAAGAACATGATGTTAGCAGATTGTCTAAAGTTACAAAACATTGGAATAAAAAATACATTACTGAAAAAATATTATTAATTGATGCTACAGCCCTGAAATGTAGATGTTATCATCTCATTTTAAAAAAATGAAAAAATTGAGTTTATGATTCTTCTGCATCCAAGTTGCTGTTATTCATGAAAACAGAGTTAGCATTTCTTTGAAATTGCCCTCCTATTTTGAAATATTCCCATAAAGAAAGGTTCAGATTCTGAGAAGACCCTTCAGGCCACCTAATTTAAAAAATATAGTGTCATTTGAAAATCAGGGAAGGCTATACCAACAGGGTTGC
Organism: Callospermophilus lateralis; assembly: GCF_048772815.1. Lineage (NCBI taxonomy): Eukaryota > Metazoa > Chordata > Mammalia > Rodentia > Sciuridae > Callospermophilus > Callospermophilus lateralis. The sequence continues at coordinate 2,432,168 of NW_027512751.1, read as the reverse complement.
TTCACACTGGCTTTGGGAATGATCAGCTCTAATTGAACAATGTGGTAAAAATAATAAGTCTCCTGGGTTATGGGAATAGAAGCGTTTATGAAAAATGAAAATGGATCATGTCATTAGGTTAGACGTGACTCTGCATGAATTGACCACTACTTCTATTATGTTTCCATTGCTGTGTTATTTCACACCTTATTTAGACAGTCAGATCTTAATGAACTTCATATATTCATATACTGACCTTTCCCCTAGGATATACGGTAGTAATCCTTTCATAATTCCCTTCTAAATTTTCTTTCTTTGACACAGGTCAGAAAAATAAAATGGAATTCAGGTGGGAGGTTATTAGCAAACAGATTCTGCCCTTTAAAAATATAAAGTAGAACAAGGCACTGAAAGTAGACTATAGGAACAATAAAATGGAAAGAAGTATGGTCCTTGCTTTTAAGTAATGGTGATTTAGAGGTCACTTAGCAATGAGGTACTATGTGAGGGCCAAGATTTTTGTTAGGTAGAGAAGCTGAAGTAATCTTACAGATTAAAGAGAAAGCATATGAGACCCATGAGGACAGTTTGTCTCTTTCAATTCCTTTGTTTTGTTCATTTTATTCTGAGGCTTCTATCCTTAGCAGTAGGAAGAACAAAAGCATTGACCCTTCTTTATTAATAAAAAAAATCACTAAAGAGTTGATATGAGGGGGACATAGGAAGGTGGAAAAATAATTGTAAATTAAAAGGGCCTGTCTAATGTTGGCTCATTTCCCCAGCACAGTAGGCATGAATAAGGGGGTGACATTTCTCCTCATTCTGCCCCACAACCTGTTCCAGTTGGTGTTTGAAAGTCAAGGAAGTTTAATTGGAGGCATAGGTGATAGAACTGAATGCCCTGTGACTGGCACAGACAGAGCAATTCAGCAATGACAAAGAGCCTTGCATTTCACCCAAGAAGTCAGTGTTCCCTGGTCTTCTCATTCAAGATCACAGGTCACAGAATATAAAAAGACCCATGTCCCTCAGGCAGGACTGAAAACAATAGGGAACAAAAACTCTGAAATGATATAAAATAAAGGGGGTAAAATGAAGTAGATGAATTCCAGAGACTCCGCTGGTGCAAATCTCCCTGGCTTAAGGTATGATGTACTGTAAACAAGCGCTGTTGCAGGGCTCTGCAGGGGCCAAGCAGAAGGTTGAGCTGGGAGGCTTCCCAGGAACCATCCAATCCATCATTTATCCTCAGCTAATCTAGCACTTGGGGTTGGGGATGAGGTTTCTTACCTTTCATGGGTGATCACATTTCTCCCCGGAGGATGTTTTATTCTTTATAGTCACTGTATAAAATTTACATTTGACTTTCACTCAGAAGGGCTTCTAAAGTGACATATTTTGCTAAATGAAGCACTAAAGGATGTTGCATTTTAAGAACTTATTTTTAATGGCAATTTCATATTCTCTCTCTCTCTCTCTCTCTCTCTCTCTCTCTCTCTCTCCCTCCCTCCCTCCCCCTTTCCCCATGTCTTTCACCCTGAAAGTAGGATATAAAACACTAATCTGTGTCTATGGAATGTACAGCTGGACAAAGAGTATCATCATTCTTCCAATTGCTATCTTGTGGCTATTCAGATTGGAGCAGTGGCATGGACTTGGGGTTGATTTATGTTTTTTTTTAATTTTTATTTTATTTTTTCTAAATATATCATGACATTAGCTTTCTTGATTTGGGAAATGGTAGACATTGCTCACATAGGAGAAAAAAATCTGTGAAAATGTACAAACTTAGGACTTAGCTCTGGGAGTGTATCAACTCAGTAAATGTAGATTATAACTTCCATTCAACTTCTTTCTCTCTTTCTCTCACCTCCCTCCCCCTCTCTCCTTCTTCCTGTCTTCCTCCCTACCTCTTTCAATCCCTCTCTCTTCTTTCTTCTTTCAATCTTTCCTTCTATCCTTTCTTTTTTACTTTCTTCTGAAGAAATAAATCTGAGTGTCTACAAAGATTATTCACTGGGCAGTCTTCAAGAGTCAGATATAAGAGGGGAGAATCCTTCAACAGACACATCTTCCAAAGTGTTCAGCAGCAGAGAAAAAACAAATACATCCCACCACCTCAGACTGAATTGACATCAGAAATAATAATTATTAATATACTCATCTTAGAAGTCAGCCTGCATTCATAAGGCTCATGCACTGTTTTGTAAACAAATTATTGTAATAATTTATACTTCTATAGTTTCTGTGGGAATTATTTTTGTATTATAATCATTAAATGTCACTTGATCCTTCTATTCTCTTTTGAGAAAGATTGGTTAGGCATAGTGGACTTGGGGAGGCAGGGGAATCTGAGGTACTAACAGCTTATAGGTAACAAGGCTAGTATAGCAACCCATAACTTCTCTTTCTTTACTTGCTACTGTAGCATACATTAAGGACTGAGTTGTATCCCTGCAAAATTCCTGTGTAAGATAGAGCTCTAACCCCAGGCACCTCAAAATGTAATTGTGTTTGGAGATAAAGACATTTAAAGAGGTAATTAAGTTAAAATGTTGTTGTCAGAGTGGGTCCTACTCTAGTTTGACTTTTGTCCTTGTAAGAGGAAATTTAGTTGTACTAAGGGTTACCAAGAAAGCTTGTGCACAGAGAAAAGACCATGAAAATTGATGGCAAGAAGGGAACCCTCTGCAAGCCATGGTAGTAGACCTAGGAAGAAACCAGCTCTGCAGCATATTAAACATGGATTTCCAGGCTCCAGAATTTTGTGAAAATTAATTTTTCTGTTTAAGCCATTCATGTGTAGTATTTTCTTAGGACAGTCCAGCATTCAAATATAGCACCCTAGTACATATCCATTAAATCTCAATTTATAACAGCATACAAAAAAATTCAGCAATTAATAATTTCCTATTTTCCTTAAAGATATATAGTAAATTTTATTAAATACTAGAATACTGGTATTATAAGGATTATAGGAATTACACTTAAAAAGGTGTGAAATGAGATCCAATCAGTTTCCTATGGACTAAAGGAATCATTTCTGTTATGATTAACGCTCTAAGAATATCTAATTTAACTATGTAGTATTATGCTTATGCAAATGAAATATCTCTCAGTGAAAAATCAGTAGTAATATACTACAATTAGTTTTTTTCAAAAATTGATGTATAATGTGATGTTCCAAAGTCTTAAAATGTAGGTTTGCCATATTCTCCCCTGGGTGATTTAGGGCACAATTTTAGAGATGCAGTTGGAGGCCTTCTTTGATATTTAATTATAACACCAACCCTAAACTCAGATGCTTGACTAAAGTATCATTTGGTAGAATATTGGTTGCATTTCAACTGTTTTTTTTATAAATACAGCCAATTTATATTATTCATAGCATGCATAAGTAATATTCTATGTTATGTTATTATAATCTATGTTAGATTATTATAATTTTTATTCTAAATTTAACATGGGACTGGGAAGTAAAGTAACATGTAATTTGACAGTAACAGCAAAAGCATCTTTATCTTCATGGGACTTAGGGGAATTCTGTTCTATTTTTCTTCCAAATAAGCACATATTAGAAAATTCAGTGTTTGAAATAAATGACAGGTTATGCATTTTCACATAAATAGTGAGGAAAATTTTGTCACCAAACTAAATTTTTCAAAATATAAGACTACATTTTCTTTAAGAAATCTAGAAACTTATCAGCTGCTCTTTATTGAGGGACTACTATGTCCAATGAGGCTTATAGGTAGTCTTTTTGAGTACATTAAAACAAGACCATTTATCCCATGGCCTCCCAAGTACATTAAATGTATGCTAGGATATTACATGTTATTTCTGCCCTGGTTAAATGTAAAAAAAAATGATATTTACAATACAATGATGTTAACTACTATTAACACAAAGTGGATGATTAATATGATCTGATGCTGTACTTTGAGTCTTGCATAGTTTACCTCCTTTAATCCAGACAGCAATCCTGAGTGTAGTATCAGGTTCAATTTTCAGGGCACCAGAGTGACATAAATATCACAGATATCTTGGGTCTATCTATCTATCTATTAATCTACATCTATATCTATACATACATATATATATATATATATATATATATATATATATATAATTCCAAAATGGATAAAAATATTTTCTAATGTGATGAAGTCATCATAGGAGCTAATGGTGGTCATCACTATTCAGTGTTCATAGTACTCTCTTATCAATGAAAAAATATAAAGCATGAGAGATGTTATTTGCTGGATAAACTTGATTAGTAACAGAATTATAATTAACACTCTTCCATATTATAAAGCTTCTCAGATAAGGTAAAACAACCTAAAAATCTTGAATTTTAGTGGAGGCAAGACTCATATATGCCCATATTACATTGCCTTCAAGTCAGCATGATCATGCTTTCCCTTAAACATAAAGCTTCATGGACATACTCTGTCTTGATATGTGCATGTGTCGCTATTTATTTTTAATACAACAGATTTTAATTGAGTGATCACTGTATAACAAATACTCTGGTAGATGTTGGGAATAAAAGAAAAATTTGTTAAGCATACAAGACAGATTTAATAGCAGTTGAAGAGAGAATTTTAATTATTTATTTTCCAATTCAGAAAGGTTTTTTATGATGTGCAGTTGCATAAGGCATATGGGTTAGAGTTTATATATGTGTGTTTGTGTGTGTGTGTGTGAACTTTGTGTGGATATAAACACATTGAACCTGGAAGAAATAATATTCTCTTAGCCTCTTAGCTGTACTGATACACACAAATAAAAACCACACACACACATACCTAAATTTTAAAAGTGTTGATTGTAACTGTGTAGATTCTGAAGATATTTTTAAACTAGTTTTCTAATGCTATGTAACAAAGTACCACAAATTCAGCCTGTTAAACTAACTTCCATTTATTATCTCATAGTTCTGTAGTGCTGAAGTCCAGGCAAGATCAAATGGATTTTCTGTATAAAACCTGACAATACTGAGATCAAGGTGTTTGTCTGGGTTCTCACCTGGAGGTCTGAAAAAGAATCCCCTTTCAAGCTCATCTTCCCAGTTTTAAGCTCATCTTTGGTTAGTGTATGAATTCAGCTTTCTTGTGGTGGTAGGGCTGAAGCCACAATTAGTAGCTGGCTTTCAGTTGCAGTCACTCTCAGCAGTTAAGGACCACCACATTTGTTGACATTTGACCCTTCTTCATTTTCAGACCAGCAGTAATGGCCAAAATTCCCTCCTCGTGCTTCTAGTTTCAGAGCCTTGATTTCCTCTTCTGTTATCAGAGACCTCATCTGATTACCTTAAGAGCACCCGGGCAATCTCCTTTTGCCAGATAATGTAGTATAATTTGGAGAGTGATATTACAGTCACAGATTTTATGCATACCTATATATCTTTATATATGTATATGTATATCTATATCTATATATATCTTCCCCAAAATGAATATAAATATTTTCTAATGTGCATGAATTCATTATAGGAGCTAATGGTGGCCACAAGTAGGCAATGTTCATGGTCCTCTCTTACAGACAACATTAAAAGTCATCCTTAGAATTCCAACAAAAAACATTTTAGTCTACTAGGGCTTTCATAATAAAAATAACAGAGACCAGATGGCTTAAACAACAGATTTTTTTTTCTCACAGTGCTGGAGGCTGGAGGTCAAATATTAAGGTGTTGGTGTGATTGTTTTCTTCTGAGCCCTTTCCCTTTAGTTTATAGATGACTGTCTTTATCCAGTGTCTTAACATGGCCATGTCCTCAAGTGTGTCTATGCCCTCATCTCCTGTTCTTATAAGGACATCATTAATATTGAATGAGGCTCACCCATATGACCTTATTTGGCATTAATTTTGTCTTCGAAGGCCCAATCTTCAAATATAGTCATGTTTGGAAATACTAGGGGTTAGGATTTCAACATGTGAATTTGGGGAGTACATAGAATTAAAATTTGAAAAGATTAACAAAACTATGAATTAAGATTAACAAAGTATTAGTAGTTATTTTGTTGATTTTGAACTTTGTGTTTCTTGAGGTTTTGTGAGGTTTTGTACTACTTCCATTGCACAAAATCTAGTATTGACTTTTTTTGAGGGGGGTTGAAACATGAAATAAACATCAGTTGTTTCAAGTAACAAACAGTTTAAGTCCCTCAAGTCATGAATAGGATCATTAAGGTTATGATCCTTTCCCACTCTCTGTATTGGCATACATTGTTCAGCATACAGAAAGTAGCCTATGGAGTTTTTTGCCTGTCTGAGATTTAAAAGGTGGATATATAGGCAATTTAAGATATGATGCAGAGCCCTTGAATATAGTACCATCCATTTCAAAGACCTCTCTGAAGGTATATATCTACATAAATATATAAATGTGATTCTTTTCTTTTTTTTTTTTAGAGAGAGAGAATTTTTAATATTTATTTTTTTAGTTTTCGGCAGACACAACATCTTTGTTTGTAGGTGGTGCTGAGGATAGAACCCGGGCAGCACCCATGCGTCCATGCCAGGCAAGCGCACTACCGCTTGAGTCACATCCCCAGCCTGAATGTGATTATTTTCAAAGTGCTACTTTCATTGACAGTCTATTTGATTAGATATCTTCTTTACAGAATTAATTAATTGAAGGATATCCAATATAAGACATTTATACAATTGTTTAGTGAATTGCTTTCTTCACATAAATAATAAAAAAAATCTTTGAGGCAGGGGCAATCTACCACTTAGATCTACTCTATGCAGTCTTATTTTTACTATGGTCAACAAGTTTTTGTATGTTCATTGAATTTTTTCAACAATGGAATAACTGAATATAGCATTCAAAAGTGAAAGTAGACGCAAAGGATATCTTGATCATTTAATTCACAAACAAAAACTTCCTCCGAAGATTGGTAGTTATTTTGTAAGGTTCTATGCTTTAGTGATAGTGAGACAAATTATTTGAATGGTCTTTGACACTGCAAAATACAGGAGAAAATGTTTGCAGGTTGAGGAACTTCTAATATAACTATATCTGTTATATTTAATAACTGTCAACATTTCAGCCAAATGGAGTATTGATTACTTTAAATTTGCATTCTAACTGAAACCTTTTCACATACCATCTTAAAGGAGAGGAGAAAAGAATGAATGTTCAGGGGTGGGATTGTGGCTCAGTGACAGAGTGCTGGGTCCAATCCTCAGCACCACGTAAAGATAAGTAAACAAAATAAAGATATTGTGCCCATGTATAACTGAAAAAATATTAAAAAAATGTTCAAATTGGAATTGAAGGTTAAAAAAAGAATGAAAAGAAGAAAAACCACACCAATCCTAGTTATAATAAGCCTGAACAAATTGAGACAAAGTGGGTTAAATATGTTCTAATGTGCTAAACCCAGAAGGCAGTTTATAAATTTGACAAGATATTAATGATACCTTTCTCATCATAGTGATGGATGTCTGTGTTGAGACACTTGACCTTGGAGGTAAGTGGAGTCTTGCAGGTATGAATATTGAATTGCTGCACTCTGATTCTAATCACATGAGTGTGTTCACATGGCCACTCAAGTATTTTTCTGATAATCCTGAAGTATTTCTTCCATGGATAAATACAAATGTGGTGTAAGATTTTGTTTAAATTTTTTTTGGCTTGGCAATGTGACATAGTATGAGAGATTCTTAATGATTAAAACATGAAACCTATTTATTTAACAAATTAAATACAAATTAATTCTATCTTCAAGCAATCTGAGCAATTGGAATAGCTATCTAAGATACACTCTTAAATGACTGAGATTGACTTCTGTTTACAATTTAAACTATTGCAGGGGGAACTATTTAAATCATGAATAATTGGACCTGCCCAACCCAACATGAGCCATACTCATCACAATGAGAATTCAGACTTCTGGGTCCATGTTAAATTTTGCTTCCAATATGGATTTTTTGTTCCAATCTTTCATTCTCCAGTAATTAATTAATTGAGCACTTGCACATGTGATGAATTGAAATTGTCCAACCTATGTAAAGTCCAAATGAAAAGAAATAAATAAAAACAAATATGTATATATATATATATATATATATATATATATATATATATACACACACACACACACACACACACACACACACACACACACACACACACACATACACACCAGCTGAAGAAGATTTTGACCCCTCTGCCACCAGTGGCAACACTGGAACTATCTGCTGTGCCCCTTCATTTCTTCTTTCTCCATTCATTACATTCCACCATCCCTCTCAGCCACATATTTTCTTCTTTGACATTATAAATTGGCCCAATGATTATGTGTGTTCACTTCAGATTTTACTTGGTGTACTACCATCTGGCCAAGCATACCCTAAGAAAATTTTTAGTGAATACATGTTCCTCATTGCTTTACATTAAAATCTCCCTTCTAGGACTTTCATTAAGAATACCCAAGGGCTGAAGACTGTGCTGAATCCATATCAAAACAAAACCTCCAGATTTCTTATCCTAATAAGTAATTACTTTTGTATCTTTTTGTTAGTGGTACTTTTGGATTATTTTTCTTAAAAGAAGTCACAAAATTTTGTCAGCCTAGGCTCCAAATATCCTGAAGTCAACTCTGCCCTTCTGCTGTATATAACATTTTCCATAAGCCAACAAGAAATGTGAAAATGTGATCAGTGAGAACATCCTCTTGCTTTCTTCTCACTGCTGCCAAACTGCCTGAATCATAGGAAAATGAAACTATCAAGGATAACTATCAAGGGTCAGCATCCCAGAGTCTCACAGTTGGATTGTGGCTTTGCCCATTGGATATGAGAGATGGTTAGAGGTGCAGAAGTTGGAATCCAGGCAAAGAGGGGATTCTTTTTGAACTAGTAGGAAATAAAATAGAAACATTAGACCTTAAATATAAGCCAGGAGTTGGTAAAAGTACTTAATAGAGAAATATTAAAATCTATAGAAAAGAAAACCAATAATTTACTATGTATGGGTACTATGTAGAGTCACTATGGATATTTTAAATGGTCATTAAAGAAGAACACATTGTACAATATGAGGCCACCAGCTCTGTCCTCAGTCAGACACCATGGAACAGGGGTACAAGTAAAGGCCCAGCCGCTCTCTTTGATGAGCTTTTCCAATCCATACTGGGACTGAGAGACCAACTCTGTTTACTGGGCAAGGCAAACACTGCAGGCATCATCTGCCACATTGAATACTTTCAGACTTTCTTGCAAACAAAATGAAGTGTATGTTCTTAGTTGGGTTAGAGGGGGAAAAGCCAAATTAACTAGAAAAGCTGTCTTGCCTCAGTGTGGAATGAGGATGTTCACAAAATTCTTTCCAATTTTTTTCATGAACATGTCTGGGTTCCAATGATGACACATTAGTAACTGGGTACCCCCTTTGTAGGAGCAGCCTTCTTGCCCCCAACACCAGAAACTTTTGTGCCCTAAACTCTGTTCCCAACCCTGAGTCGGTTGCTGGCAAATGCTAGTCACTGATCAGAGTCCCAGATAGGGGACAAGCTGCTTGAAACTGCTTCCTTCATTACTTTTCAAAGTGTCACAAGCAAAACTTGCACGCATCCATCTGCTGACAGTTATGAGGTACACAACTCCTACGTGGACACTGGCCTTTTTGGAGAAGTTCCCTTCCTCAAGAGGGTGTATATTTAGGCTTCCTGTTAGAATCATACAGAACCTTGTTGAAAATGCAGATTCCTGGGCCCCATATAGGAACTACTGAGTGAGTAGCATGAGGGCCAGGAATCTGCATTTTTCAACAAGTAACACAAAATATCTGCATTGCAAAGGCTTTCTTATGAAACATCCCCACTCTGCACTGGAAAGTTGTGTTGTCTGAGGAAAGTTGTTTGTCACTTATCAGCCTCAATGTCACAGAACTAAAGAAATGAAGCAATTATTACTCTCTTGAAGGTGCATGTTGATTGCTCAGATGAGGTGGGACCTGACCCAGAGACATCACTTATTAAGTATTATTTATTCCTGTTAGTGGATGTAACTGAATTCATTTCAAGGATTTGAAGGAAATCCAGGGGAAAGTGTGTTCTTTCACTTGCAGAAGGGGCTGGTCTTTAAAATACCATCTCAGTTAGTGCTCTTTCCCAGCCTCCCTGCTTGTCTCCATTCTTTTCAGAATCTAAACTCTGCAAACCTTTATCCTCCTGGGATCCCCCTTAGAGGATTCAAATTCAGGGGCTTCCAAAAACTGTCTCTGAATGGAATCAAAAGAAGATGCACTGTCCCCAGGAACAATAAGCAAAGTCCTCTGTTTGCAAAGTGATCCAAAATGAGTCATTTCATTTGGGGAAAATGAATACATCTTATCTTGCGAATGTTTCACCTCAGGAAAAAGTAGCATTCATGAATGCAAAAGCAGGCTTCTTCTGAGGAAAAGAATGAGTTCTCAACTACAGATGGAGGCTAAGAAAGCCAACCAGAGAGATGGTAGTTCACATCATTGGAGTCTCAAGAAAAATAACCTCACTGAGCAGGGAGTAGAGCAGCGGTCCTGTTAGGGTCACATAGGATTTGTGACATTCACATTGAGTGAAAAAGATCAGCTCTCAGTGTCCTTTAGTAACTTCCTTAGGCTGATGATAGCTAGAAAGTTCCTGCAGAATTGCAGTGCAGCCTGACTGCTAGTTTTAGTGAGTTTTTTTTAATGTATGGGTCTCCACTGAATAGCGGGAAGGAAAACTTTCCTCTTTTCCTTTCAGTTTATGACCTGAGGACACTGTTGAGTGAGTCCTAAATCCAATGAAACACATGGTACCTGTGCTGTCCAGGCAGCCCATGTACCAGGATGAGGATAATCCAAGAATGCTGCCTCAGAGCCTGCACAATGCCTGGTGGGTGCTGAAACCCTTGGCCATGACCCAGGGCCCTCATCCTTGTCCTGGGCACCGTACTCTGTCCTGGATGACAAGTTGGGTTTTCAAGTCGCTAGAATACAAAGCAGAAGGAACTGGGATATCAAAAGCATGAACAAAATTCCATGGGCACAACCTGGCACATGAAGCCCAGCACTCTTCATGGCCACAGAGAAGCTGCCATACTGGGGACTCTGAGAAAGCTGCGGACATGCAGGGTGGAGGATGGAGTTTGATTCAGGTAGAGGAATCATCCTAAGTCACAGACACTGGCCAGAAAGAGGGCTGTAATCACTGGATGCATTTGGAAGGGCATGTGTCACTGTTTGGAAAGAGCATGAGGCACCGCAGGAAGGAGGTGGAAACCCTGCTGCACAGCTGGTGGTGTCGGGAGTATCACAGGTACAGCATGCAGGTGATAGGGTGTCCCTGATGCTCTGGGACCACCTTTCTCCTTTGGACATGATAAAGGAGGCTGAGAGTTCCCATGATCCTCCTGGAGGAGGCTCTGGGAAGTAGGTGATGTCCTCACAGTCCAACTCCAAAGGCTGGGAGAGAAAGACAAGGTCAGAGTTATAAGCTCTGCAGGCCTCTGATACAAGTGTGAAAATACAGTGATGCCCTCCCCACCCTGCAGGTGTGAGTTTAGAACTTCTATTTTCTACACGGCCTTTCAAAGTGGAATTTAGTTAAATAAACTTTTATGATCATCTATGAGTTATTGCATTGCTTATTTATAGTATCTTCATAATGATAAGAAATTTTCAGGTATTTTTGTGCTGTCTTACTAACAGACGATTATTTTAATAAAAATATATAAAATGTCAGGTACGTTGAGAGATGCAGAGCTGATTAGGACCCAGTCAATGCTGTCATAGAGATTTTAGATAAAAAAAACACCATGCAAGAAAAAAAAAAGATTCATAACATATGTCAGGTTATTTATTTTGTTTGAAGCTGCTTACAGTGGCCAAGTTTGCACACACAAATCTGAGAACTCAATAATAGTAAATACAGCATCTTCACCATCTTTGTAATCTCCCTCGTCAAGAGCACTGCTCCTCAGAGTGTGATTTTGGGAACTTTCAGGAAGCCACTTCTACATCCACGCCTGAGATGCTGGTATCAGGGTGGTGCTGGCAACATAAAATGAATTTGGAAGTCTTCCCTGATCTTCTATTATTTGGAAGACTTTGTAAAGAAAATGATACTAATTCTTCTTTAAGTGTTTGGTAGGATTCAGCTGTGAAGCCATATGGTCCTGGGAGATTTTTTTTTATTATTACCACTTTAATCTCTTTATTTTTATTGGTCTGTCCAGGCTTTCTATTTATTCTTGATCCATTCTTAGAAGGTGTGTGCTTCTAAAAATTTATCTGTTTCTTCCAGAATATTCATTTTTTGGCATACTGTTCATAATTATCCTTTTTATTTATAAGATGTTCTCTATAAGGTCTCTTCTTTAATTTCTTATTTTATCACCTGAGTCTTCACCCTATTTTGTTAATCTAGTTAAACTTTTATCAATATTATTTGTTTATTCAAATGACCAAATTTTAGTTTAGTTTTTTTTTTCCTATACATTTTCTATTTGATTTACTTCTGTTCTTGTCTTGATTACCTGATTTCATCTGTTAACTTTGGGTTAGGATTTTTTTTTTCTTATTTTTCTAGTTTCTAGAGGTAAAAGTTGGATGTTTATTTAAGAGATCTTTATTCTTTTAATATAGTGTTTATTGCTATAAACTTTTCTTCTGTTATTGCTTTTTCCTCTTCTCATAAAAGTTTTGCAAATTAATTTTTGTTTATCTCTAGTTAATTTTTTAAAAAATTCTCTTTGGTTTCCTCTTTGATCTAGAGGTTGGTCAAGAGTGTGTTGTTCAATTTTTACATACTTAAAATTTTCCCATGTTCTTGCTGATACCTAGTTTTGTTCCACTGATTAAAGACCTCAACATAAGGTGTGAAACTAAAACTTCCAGAAGAAAGCATAGCCAAAGTTTCCCTCATTCCCCTGGTAGTTATTTTTTAGATACAAACAAACAAAACCCCTCAGGCTATAAAAGTAAAATTGAACCTTTGAGACTATATAAAACTAAAAAGCTCATGCACAGCAAAAAAATTAGTCAACAAAATAAAAAAAAAGGCTTTGGAATGGGAGTAAATATTTGTAAAGCCATGTAGGGTTAATATCCAAACTATGTAAGAAATTTCTAAAACTCGTTGGTAAAAAAGAAAACAAAAAAAATTAAACTTATTTTAAAAAAATGGGGAAAGAAGTTGGACATGATTTTCTAAAACAAATATACAAATGGCCAAGAGGTATATGAAAAGGTGCTCAACATCATTAAACCAGGAAAATGAAAATGAAAACCACAATAAGATATTTCCTTATACCTGTTAGGAGAGTAATTATGAAAAAGATAAAGAGTTGAGCATTGGCCAGGATGTGGAAAAATGGGAACATTTGAGCAGCTGATATGGAAAATAGTTTGGAGGTTCTTCAAAAAAAATTAAAAATAGAACACCATATGACCTGCAACTTCTCTGTTGAGTGTATGTTGTCACCTATGGGTCTTGGGTTTGTTATTTCCATTCAGCAAATAATTGAAGAACAGGACACAGTGATAGCAAGCAAACAGTAGGTTTATTGCAAAAACGACTGTAACAGACTTCTCAGAAGAAAAGTGGGGAGTTGTGACTCTAGTGGGGAAGTTTTGGCTTGTTCTTTTTATGGTCTCTGGAATCTCCTTTCTTATCTTCTCCTCTTTCCATGTTCTCCTCACTATTGTTCATTGGTCTCCCCTGTGCGCACTCATCTATTTTAATTTTTCTATTGGATTTCCTGCTTAGGAGCACTAGTACAGAAGTGTCTAGCTAATTGGGTCCCCCATTTGTGTCCACAGCACTTTCCTTAATTCATAGTTGACCTCATTGGAAGACTCTCTCCAGACTCCTTTAATTTGGTCCTGTCCTGAACTTCCTCACTCACCATCTTGCCCTGACTACCTATGCCTTTGTACATCCCCTTCACATACATCTAAAGGAAGTGCAATCAGTTTTTCTGTGGTGATATCTGTATTCCTGTTTTCATTTTAGAATTATTCTCAAGATATGAACACATCCTAAGTTTCCATCGATGAAAGAATGGATAATTGTTGTATATACATGTATGCAATAGAACATAATTCAGCCCTAAAAAAAGAAGATATTACCATTTGAAACACCCTGGATAAACCCGGAGGACTTTAGCTAAGTGAGATAAGCCAGACACAAAAAAGACAAATTCTCTATTATCTTTCTCATACTTGCATTAAAAAAAAAAGAAAAATCAAATAAAAAGAAACAGATTTGAACAGTGGTTGTTTGGAGCAGGAAAAGGAAGGAAAGGGTGAAAAATAGATCAAAGAGTACAAATTTGCATTAAGACAGAAGGAATCAGTCTAGAGATTTAGTGTGCAGCATGACAACAATAGTTAATAATACTGCATTGTTTACCAAAAACTTACTAAGGGAGTAGATTTTAGGTATTCTTACCATAAGTAAAAGGTTAAATAAAAAAGATTATAAATATGTTTATTTGTTTGACTATCCTTATAGTTTTACTATGTAAAAATACAGTAAAACATCATGCTGTATTTCTTAATATACATAATAAAGATACATTTTGAAAAGCTGCACAAGTCAGAGTCACTTAATTCATTGGAGGTGGTGAGATGACTCATAATACAGAACAATGTAAGACTTTTAAATAAATAGGTCTTTAAAACTATTGCTGAGTAATAGCCTGGACAGTAATCTTGTCTTTTAATCTACATGACATTATGCAGTGTTTTTATGCAAATTCTTGTCAATCATACCAAGTTTGGAAGAAGCAGTCAAAGTTTAAAGAGAAAGGTAAGACTTCTATTTACACCACAGGGTTGATGGACATGAAATGCAGTCTCAATTTACAGATTTTAAAATTTATATTTTAATGATGCTGTATGCTTAGTTGTTTTTTTTAATAGAGCTACCTGAACTTTAACATCTTTACAGATGTGCAGGCATATAAAAATAATATGTGAGTCACAGGCATTTTCCTTTACACTTGTTTTCCCTGATGCATTTGCTTTGTTGAATAAGAATGGGGAAAATACCAAAAGGTACAGTGTTCTAAGAGACATCACAAAACCAACTCATAAAGTCTCCAGGGCTGTATTAAAATATAGCTGATATAAAAAGCAAAGAAATGGAGTCATTATTGCCACAGTATCTTCACCTGTGTATATTATGGACCATTTGAAGCAGGATTCTAAAAACTATAAAAGATAATATGGCTTTCTAAAGAATGTGCTTTCCAGTTTCAAACTAAAGTAGCACTTCTCTTTCATTTCGGATTATGCCACCTGGTGCCAGGGCACCCATACCCACTATTCCCAGAAACAATGAGTCATTCTTCTTCTTATTTCTTCATCAGGGGCTGGCCTCTCCTAGGTTTACTCTCCAGCCTCACAGTCTGGATTCTCTATTCGTTGCGTACCACTTGGATTCCAGCTATGGTTAAGATTCAACTGATTCATGCATTCTTTTGATATATCCTATTCTTCACGCTCTTGCTCTTGGACTTAGTGTCAGTGAATAATTCAGAGCCCAAGACTGTAAGACCTAATTTACACTTATGAGTTCTCTTATCATTTTTTTTGTGCACACCTTGCAAAACTTTGATGCCCTCTCATAGAAGCCAAAGTCTTGCCTATGTTTTACAATGTTCTTTCACAGATCCCTGTTGACCCTTCTTTTCTCAGTTCATGGTTTTCTCTTAATTTGGAAGTCCCTGGACACACTGTCCTTCCTTCATTTTCTCATGAGCTAAGCATCAGGATTTATGATGGTTCCATTTTCTCAACATGGAACTAGCACAGACTGTCTTCCTATTCTCCACCTCTTCAATTTCTGTTTACCCTTGGGTTGCCAGCTTTAAGTAGACTTAAAAGCAGCTGATGAAAATATCCAGGAATTCATACTCTTGAAAAAATTGATAATTTTATATCTGAACTTTTACTAGAGGTTTGAATTAAAATACTGCCTAATCCCTAAAGCCCAACCTTCCCTTCCACAAAGTGAGAATGATAATATGAAATAGCTAGAATAGTGAAGAATAATAAATAACTCAAGGACTTTCTCAAAAATGGAAATAAAAGTATAATTTGAAAATATTTCTCAAGCCCTGTCTAAGCAGCAAGAAAGACACAAATAATATAATTACACCAGAAAATATTTGTATTCACACTGTTTAATATTATTAAAACCATAGACCACAAAATACAGCAATGTGAGGACAAGCTTTCACCAGCCACAATACCCATGGTGCTGTGAAATCTGCAGGGTGATACCATGGGAAATGACCAGATAGCTAATGGTCAGGATAATTCCTTAAGCAAAACAGAGGGACACCGGCTCACTGGAAACCTCAGAAAGCCAACTTAAAACTGCAGGCTGATTTTGGAAAGGACCTGCAAGCTCTAAAAGTGAGTGAATGCAGAGCGTCGGTACAAGCCCTAAAGAGAATGAAAAGTTTGAGACACATAACTAGGACACCAAAGTTTTCTTTCAGAAAAATCCTCACACTGAGGAACTGTGCATTACAGATAAAACAGAAGAAATCCTGGAGGAAAGGGAAGGAGAAAAACAGGAGCCATCCGAAAGAAAGAAAACATATTTTGAATATCACACTGAAACAATAGAAGTGGGTATTCTAGAAATACAAAATGAAAAGAAATAACAAAATCCCCTAATTTCTTATATAATAACAGAAATATTAAGATAGAATTTTATATCATCTTATAAGAAAAATATGTGACAGAATATACTTCTCCATCAAAGGAAACATGCTAGAAAAAAGATGACCACAAAAAGATGAGAACTATAACATATTTCAAAGAAAGAGAAACTATATAAAGATAATGATGCAAGATATTAATTATGACAAGTCATAATTGGACATGTGTTAGATCTCAATATAGCATTATGAATAAAATTCAAAAATAATTTCAGAAATTAAAATTAAGTATGAAGAAACAGAAGAGTGGATAAAATAGCCAAAAAGAGATGAAAAACATAAAAATGATTTGTGAGAAAGTTGTAAATTTAAAGATATGCAAGGAGATTTAGCATGATATAATAAGTGTCTCAAAAGAAGTACAAAACTATAGAATTATAGTGAATAGTAAATTCTAACTATTTTTCCTGAAGAAAAGAGTTTAAAATTACATTTTTTAAAATAGTTTATTACATACTTAAGAAAAATTGTTCCACATAGACCAATATTTAGACATATTTAATGAAATTTGTAGACTTCAAAGAAAAAAGACACAACCAAACACTTCAGTACAGTTACCACACTTTTCTTAAGTGAAAAAGGTCAATTAATCATCAATATTTTCTTTACTTCATTGCAGATAAAATTGTGGTGATACTTACAATATCCCCTAGAAAAGAAAATAGAATCCAAGGATTTTATATCCATACATATGGACTTTCAAGTATAAAGATGGAAAATATATTGGTATATTTAACTCATAACTAAGGGCATATTGTTCCCATGAGTTCTTCTGGAGACGTCTACTACAAACAAGCTTTAGATCATCAAAACAAATATATAAAGTTACATTAGTATAAAAACATGGATACAGAAAAATAATTTTATTTATTTTTATAAACAATGTTCACTATTGGGTGTGTGTATGTGTGTGTAACTATGTTTAATTCTTCTGTAGGTGGGGAGAACTTTTACGCACTTCCTTAGTGTGTGCCTTTTGTCAAAGGCAAAGTCGAATTGCCGGAGACGCTGGCAGGAGCAGAGTCTGTGGGTACTAGGGATGGCACCAAGTTTGAAGGGAAAATAACAGACAAACAGAGTAACCAGAATAGCCACAAAGAACCATATTTTCAAGTGTTAGGAGAAGAGAGGGGGTCATAGGGTCAATCAGAGATTTTCTGTAGGAGACCCAAAGGCCTACTTTCCCCATTTGGGTGCCCTATCAGTCATTTGTTGAGATCCCAGGGGATGACTGGAGTAGAGAATCCAAAATATAGGCAGAAAGCCAAATGGATAGTGGAACAAAGAATATGCAGCAGAGTTTAGGAACTGGGCAAACCAGAAGAGATCTGGTAAGAGTTTCATAAGCAGGTTTGAAGGGTTCTTGATACCCCTTTCCTTTGTGTAAGTGTGCAGAATACCAAGCTGCTTGCAAGTTTCAGAATTAGCTCCAAAATTTTGGATTGATTGGTGTCTAAAAAGAATTGAAGGCATCTGTATTGGCACAGGGTTCTTTAGAGAATCAGAACCAATAGATTTTGTATATATGGAGGGAGGTTTATTGTAAAGAATTGGCTTGTGCATTCGTGGAGCCTGGCCAGTTATAAATCTGCAGAGCAGGCCACCAGCCTGGAGACCCAGAGGAAAGCTGCCATCTGGGTCTGAAGGCAGTCAGCTGGCAGTGCACAGTCCTGGGAGGGAGGTCCTGTCTGTTTCTATTAAGACTTTCAAATGATTGGATGAATCCACTCCAGGATATAGAGTGTGATCTGCTTTTTCCAAAGTACACTGATTTAAATGTTAATCTTATCCTTCCCCATCTGCCTCCTAATCTCCTCTCCTCCTGCTTTTCCCTATTGTTCACGGTGGGTGGGTCCTTCTGTTAGCTGCAGTGTACCACACTTGTACCTGGGACCTGGGATAGCTCTTCTTTATATCGGGAGGATTTTCCTTCTAGACATTAAGTTGGAACTTGGACAATAACAAACATCAATCAATCATACCAACTTCAAACTTCCATACTCAAATAACCGATCAAATGATGTCAGTAATAAACAAATGGTCAATGCCATAGGGGAGTGGCACATGGTTCTGTGAGCACCCATCGTAGGGAGACCCGACCTGGTTTGAGGTGGGGGGGGGGGGAAGATATCAGGAAGGACTTTGAATGACACCTGAGCTGAAGATGTCCAACTGAGATGGGTCAACTCTGAAAAGAGCAGCAGAAGAGTCTCAAATGGAACATGCGCACTGACGAGGTGGTGGTGTTAGTAGTGTCCCAAGCAGTAAAACCAAAGTCAGGGACCTGAGTTCCGCAGAGGACCCCATAAGAAACGGAGCACCAGCTGTTCTCTGTGCTACCTGGAGCCTCCGGCCCCAGGCCAGGGTCACCTCTGCTAGGCAGAGCTGGAGCCTTCTGCGGCTGCACACTGGCTTTGCCGGGCCTCAAAGCACCAGGAACCTCTTCTGTCCCGCCCTGACCTCATATCAGGTGATGTTGGCCTGCCTGAGTCAGGACCCAGGGGGTGCAGGGTAGCCAGAGCCCACCCTCTACTGCGGGGCAAGTCCCCGCCAGCCGCCAAGGAAGGCACCTCTGTGTGGCAGCGGGCGCTGAGTGGCATGGCGTGGCGAGAAGCATTGGCGGCTAAAGCCAGAGAGCTGCCGAAAGCTCAGACACTAGGTGGAACAATGGAGCCCTGCAGGTGTGCAGCTCTGGGTCGTAGGGTGACAGCTCCATGCCAGTTGGGTGAGACCTCACCTTGTCCTGATAACATGGAACTGAGGCCTTAAGGAGCCCACAAGGTGAGCAAAACCCTGTTGACAATGGGTGGATGGTTTGCCACCTTTGGGCCAGTGGTCTTGATTCCATGAAGGTGAGAAAAGAGGGATTCGTGCCACATTTCGCCAATTGATGATGACCATCACCCTAAGGAGGCACTTACTGGCCATTAATAGAAGGCCTGTGTCCTGAGCAAGCTATGCCTTAACAAAGACCTAACACCTTTGTGCCGACTTTCCACACTGTCAGAATTTCCTGAATAACAATCAGTTCACAAGCTACACCACTTTCAGGAGATGCAATTCACTGAATACTGGTGGGTCACTGGGCAATCTCAAATTCTTTTATTCCATTCCAATCACAATTTCTGATATCTGTAACACTCAAATTACACATTGTACTTCACACACACACATATGTGTGTGTATGTGTGTATCATATATATATATATATATATATATATATATATATATATATATATATGTATATATAAAATCTCCACTCAAACTATATATATCGTAGAAAGATTAAGAAAGGGTTAAGGGAGCCGCAGAATGCTGTACCAAAAGCACAGGCAGCTGGCAGATATGAATGCAAAGACCACGTAGGTGGTCAGATAGGGTTTTAATGAACCAGTTCTTCTGAGTTGTTAAGACAGAGGATCTGGACTGAAGGGAATTTCAGAAGATCAGCTTAAAGGGTTAGCTTGATGTGCAGGCTTGGAGTGAGCCATGAATCTTCCTTACAGGCAGGAGAAACCTTACTGTGCTGAACCCTGCAGGTACATAACCAAAGGATCATTGCTGACACGTTTTTTCTTTCCTTGAGCAAGATTCAGGAGGGATAACCAGGTGACATGATCAGGGAGCCCTCATGTCCAGTTTTGGGGACTTTCTTCTTTCATGAGTCTCAGGTGAGTGGCTTGTATCCAGTGAGGTTGATAAGCTCCTGTGTTTTAGTTCCTGATATGATTTGGGATGTCCATGTAGCCAGGTGCTCCTGATTTAGTTTGATAAATTGGCATGAATAAGTTGTTCATCAGTTTGTACCATATGGTTTGCAGGGCAGATGGTGGTTGTTTACTTGAACAAACAAGGTGTGGAGTTATCCTTCTTTGGCATTTGGATTCAAAGTGGAGTAACTCAGGGCAACCTACTGAGTTTACAAAAATGGCGTAAAGCAGGGTTAGACACAGCCTGAAAACTCCTGTTCTATACATCCTGGAGGAACTCAGAGCTCTGCTCTCCATAGCCTATGTATATAACATGTTAAAGTTGTTTTTAACTTTACTCCCCACCTTTTAAGAGAAAACTTCCTGTATCTGGACATTGCAGATGTAAAGATGCCTATGTATGATAGAAGTGACACTAGCAGTGTTACTGGCCCACATTTGTTGACTGGATCAGAAGACATGGATTAGAAGCCCTAGAGAAGAATGAAAAAACTGTCCTGTGCCAAACTGGTCATATGTAAAAGATGTTTTTCATATTAAAACCATTGTTTTTTTTTTGTGTGTGTGTGTATGTGTGCATTTTATTCCTCATTATCGAATTTATAGTTGACAATGCTAAGTACTCTTTTGGAAATATCAAGCCTTCCTAGATGTTCTGAAGTGCCTGATCTTCATGTTGAAAGTAGAAGTTGTAAATATATAACACATTTTATAAATTTTCTTTTGTTAAAATTCATTTGAAATTTTGTTTCAAGGGTGCATACACATTGTGCACTGGTTCTCTGAAGAAGACGAAATGCAGAGTTCTATGCCAGTGTGCTTATGAGCAAAGAGTAACCATTGTTTCTTATGTCTGTGCATTTTGTTTTATTTTGATTTGTATATAATGTACACAAGGGACAAATGAGTACTAATCTACGCTATGTACTTTTTCTAGATGTTAATGAGATTGCCAGTGTATGGCAAGTGATAGTTAACTAGTAAATTTTTACATTTTGTATTAAAATTCCTAGAAAAGATTGTTTTCTGAAAATGTGAGTATGAAAGCCCACTGGGTTGGTGAAGTATGGGAATGTTCATAGGTAGACCCTTTAAAACTAAAAGTATTATTACATGTGTACAGTTTATTCAAGATTGTTGTGTGCACATTGAACCAATTTGAGTTCTTGCTTGAAATACCTGGTCTTTCTAGATGTTTAGAAGTGCCTGATGTACGTTAAACTTGAAGGTAGTAAAATGTCACCTTTAAAATATCTTTTTTCTAAAATTTACATGAAATATTATCTTTTTTGAATGGAATTATTAAACCACTGTTGTGAGCAGTATTGTACCATCTGTACTTGTTTAGTATTTTGAAGAAGGTTGAAGGGAAGCCATTGCAAAAGGTTTTATGCTAGTGTGTTCATTTTCAGACAACATTTTTCTGTATGTTTTATGCATTTTGTTTTGTTGTGATATAAAGGAAAAATGAGTCCCAAATTTGCAACAAGTAGTCTACATATTAAAGAGGTTGCTAGTGTTTGACAAAGTAGAAAACTTAGAACATTCTTTACATTTCTTGTTGAAATTCACAAGAAAGCTTGTCCTCAGAAGACCACTTTTAGATATGAATTTGTTCAACCATCTCTAAGAATCACATATGTCCACTAGACTGGAGGTGGAGAGAAGGAAGTAAGGAGGGAATGATTCAAGGTCAAAATGTTCAGATTAGAAGATAACTCATATTGTAACTATTAATATGCATGCTGTATGCATAGCAGACAAGTTCTTATATGAAGTATCAAGTCCTTCTAAATATTTAGAAGTGCTTGATATATTTAAAAGTAGAAGCAGTATAAGAAATTTTTTTGTAAATAGCTTTAAAAACTGGAGTCACTGAATCCACTCCGTAAAAGAGTATATTATCTATGCTTGTTCTTTAGGGGCCACTTCTCACTTTAGTCTCCATAGAGTACTTGCAAGAGAGAAGAAAGGCAAAATGTTTCCCAATTGCTCCTATTTCCCAAAAGTTTCCCAATTGCTCCTAGTTCCCAAAGTCTTTCTCCTGTCTGAAGAGCAAAGAACTCACTGGTCAGACCTGCAGGTCAGGAGGCAGCATATAATCACCTCAGACCTGCCTTGATGTGGTCAGGAGAAAAAGTAGGTTTTCAGGCCAGTGTGTCAGGGAATGTCTGCAGAGGCAGGCTGTTCACAAACTACAGGATATAGAAAACAGCTGTTGCTTAAAGTTCCACAATATTTGAAAATAAAAATGATAGTAGATTTGACCCAAGTTAACCAGACTACAATATTATTTTATGATTCTAGATTTAACTTCTTCTAACTTTTGGGTTCTGTTTTAGTCAGCTCTTTTGCTGCTGCAACTAAAAGACCCAACAAGAACAATTGCAGAGGAGGAAAAGTTGGGGATTCACAATTTCAGAGGCCTCAAGGCAGGGACAGTAGGCTCCATTCCTCTAGGCTCAAGGTGAGGCCGAACATCATGGTAGAAGGTTGTCGCATAGGGAGGCAGCTCACATGATGATCAGAAAGCAAATAGAGACTCTGCTTGCCATATACAAATATGTACCCTAAAGCCAGGCCCCAGTGACCCACCTCCTTCAGCCACACTGCACCTGCTTCCAGCTACCACCTAATTAATCCCATCAAGGGATAAATTCACTGATTGGATTAAAGCTCTCACAACCTAAGCATTTCCCCACTGAATCCTCTTGTATTTTCTTACATGTGAGCTTTTGGGGGATAACGCACATCTAAACCATGACAAGTTCCTTGGTTAGAAGTACAACATTTAAATTTTTTCTTCAATTCCTCCTGTCCTTATTTTACCCTTCTGTTTCCTTCAGTCTGCCTTCTGTTTTTTTTCCCATATTCTGAAAAGAAAAGGGATGGGTACTTGATGCTCACTGTGCATTTTACAGTCCCTGAACTAACCATTGACATCATGTTTCCAAATCGTTTTTTAAAAAGTCATTCTTGTTTATCCTTTGTAAATTTATTTTGTTTATTTTTTATATGGTGCTAAAGATCAAATACAGTGCCTCACATGTGTTAGGGAAGCACTGTACCACTGAGCCACAACCCCAGCCCACATTTCCAAATTTTATAGACTATCATTATCTACACAGATAAGGGTCAATTATGTGCTCAGAAATGGCTAGAAGATTCTTTACTCCAGTAATTCCTAGGAAATATAAACCTCCTTTTTACTTCATTTAATCACCTCAGACACTTTTCCAAAACCGTGCTCCTTTGGGCTTTAGGATCATTGGTACAATAACAAAACTTATAATCGTGCTCTGAAAGCCAATGGCAGAGAGAAACCATCCCACGCACGCCCTTGGTACAGACCCTCTAGTTCAACTGGATGGGCTGGAAGGAGGCCAAGGGCTCACTTTAATGGGTAGGATGTATCTTCTGGTGATTGATCACCTCCTCTGTAAATTAAGAAGATGACCAATGACTTATTGAGAAGTTTTTCAAGCAGTAAATCTCTCATTCCCTATTCTCTTGGGCAGTAATGGCATTTCTTAAGTCACAGAGAAATACAGCTGAGGTTACACATTCCTAAGAAGCAAAACTTGACTTGCAAAAGGAACAACTGGTAGGATTTTGGGCAATGTCAGCAATGCTGATCAGCAGCCATGCCTTCCTCAGTTCTCATTTATCAGGCAATGCAATTTTTGACAGATATCTTACTTGCACATTCAAAATGCCCATTTTAAAATGTATAATAGAGAATGAAGAAATTTGAGGAGTTTCAAACCAACATATGCTTATAGTCATGTAAGTCTGGTTTTTAAGTCAGTAATTATCACTGATTATCATAATACATATTAGCCCAGTTCTTTATGATTCAAAATTGCTTATGTGTACTTTAACACCTTTAGTGCATAAAATATGATATTACTATTCCTATTTTCAAAATAATATTCAGACATGACTTAGAAATACTGTCAACTGTGAGTAAGCCGTCACCAGTGGAGAAGCAGGCCTTAGCAGAAGCCACGTGCCACGGCGTTCTCTGGAGCTGGGTGCTGTTGTTCTTTCGACCATCATGAAAGACAGAGCAGGGTTGTGCAGCTGTGGTGCACAGGGCCCTCTCCTCACCTTGTGCCGGTTTTTGGCCCTTCTGTTCTTCTGGAAGGAGTGTTTTTCAATGTACAGGTTCTTACTTTGTTAGACCCCAGAGATGAAACTGCACGAAATCAATCCAGCACTTTGAACAAGGCTGTCTTCCTGGTGTAATATCTCTCAGCTGCTTTTTTGAGGTTTCACACATTCACAAAAATAACAACATTTTTAGCTGATCCCAATAGATTTTTCTTTGCAGCTGCATCACTTGAAAAAGCTTTTTGTTCCAGTTCTTAAAGTCTTAAGTATTGAAAGTAATTTGAAAAAAAAAAGAAAAACATTCCAATTATGATTTGTGTGTGTTGTGATGACTTTAAGGGCTGACAGGGCTTCGAATGGGCTTTGAAAAACCAGCCAGTGTGTCCATGGTGGAAAATACAGGATTTCAGAGTGCATTATTGAGTGTGCTGTTGTAAACTCATGGGCACGTGGCACGGTAGGCTTTTTTTGGCAGGACCTATGGTCTCAACCTGCAGCGATGCTAATGATATTAGCAAATTAGCACCACAGAGCTTGCCAGCTAATTCACCAGAGCCTGCTCACTCTCTCGCTGCTATAATTAAAACTAATTATTTTCTAAAACATAGTAATATATGAATATGTGCAATAATCATTTTGTAGTGGGCAATCTGTGGAGTCTTTTTTTAAAGCTGCCACCCCCACCCTTGGCACATGGTGCCCTGTGTGTACGGCCTGGCTGAACCAGCACTCTCACCTTTGCAGTATGTGAACCGGGTCCTGCCCATCAGACCTCAGATTCATGTGATTCTGACAGGGATCATTTTCTGGTTTCCCCTCCTTTATAAGGCTCATGCTCTCTCCCACCCCCTCGCCTCCCCGCCTCACAGTCCTCTCCACGCATCTGTTTGATGTCTCACTTGAAGCATCTCCAGTCAGGGTTGTACAGATGGTTTTCACAGCTGGTTTCTTTGGAAGTTCAGCTGTGATTCCCTGGATAGTTATACCAATTCCCTGCTGAATCCTTGTTCTTCCCTTAGAAAGAAATCAAAACCCATAGTTTTAACCTGAAGATGTCCGTTAGTATCTGTGATAAAGGTGTGCAAATTAAGTGTTCTCTGGTGAAGCTGTGAGGCCTGGAAGGAGCCCATTGCGTGGGTGGCTTTCCCCCTGCAGTGGTGATCTGAGCTGGCTGTCAAGGGGCTGAGGACTGGACGTAGTGTGCCAGGCTGCAGGGACACCCCAGCACCTTGCAAAGAAATGCACAGCCTTCCCTGCAAAAGGTCTTTTCCAATTATTGTTTTTGAAGTCATTTGGCTAATCATCTTCCCTTATTATAGACTAGACCATGTGCAATAAATAAAAAATTTGAATGAAGCAATAAGAAGTTTCAGATAATTTCACAAACTATAGATTATTTGAACTGAGGATATCAGAAGTCACTAAGCCCTCTGGCACCCAGGTAATGGATGGATATACATACCTAGTGTTTGCTTCCAAACCTGATGAGCATGTAAACAGTTGCTTATTCCATTTGTTGCCTACTCTGTTATAACTAAATAATATTGATAATAAGTTGGGCTTCGGTGGGGTAGGTCTTCAACACACAGAATGGTTGTCACTTTTCTTTTTTTTTTTTTTTTTACAAGAAGGATTGCCAAAATGTGGTACTATTCACATTTCAGAAATAAGAATGCTCCCAGTTACCATTTCTCTCTTCTTTTCTTCCTTCAAGGGAAACTCAGGTGTCCCATGCCTTACTCAGTAACAGTGCTGGCAGCACAGTCGGACAAATCACATGTATAATCCTGACTCTTTATCCTGTTTTCGATTAGCATCTATGGGTCTTGCAGATATGATGTCTCCCGGTGAATCCAAACTGCCCGTGCCTCTCAAAGCAGATGTCAAAGAAGAAGGCACTCCACAGCCCGAGAGCAAGTTGAAGGTACTTCCTCCCCTGCACGCGGTGTGGGCACTGCCTGGCCAAAGCTGCCATGCTGCTACTCTTCCCTGGTGCTGGCTACCCTTTTTGTTCTCTTGGTCTCTTCTCTCCTGCATGCCTTCATTTTGTGCAACATGTTCTAGTCTTTTCTTTCCCCACCCCCTCCATGGTGTGGATCTGAAAGTTACTAGTTCTTATGGCATTAACTCATATGTTGGGGGAGGGGGTGGGGACAAGACCCACCTGAGAAATGCTTTGGGGGTGGGGAGAAGTGAGGGATCTTGCCTGGTTTTGATCCTTGCAGCCATTTTCTCTGCCTTCAGTATGTAGCTTCCTGTTTTGGCCGCCCAGCAACAACAACATACTTAATATTTTGCTTTCCTGCCTTATTTGATAAATAAGGTGAACAGCTTTTTTTTTCCTTTCTTTCATAAGGGGTAACCCATGCTTAGCATTCCATGTAAGCTTGAAGTAAGCATGGTGGCTTTGTGGACTTATCCAGCATCCAGCAAACTTACCAAATCATACTAATTAAGAATGTTGTTTTAATACCTTATATATGTGTTTGTGTGTGTGTTTGTACATGTCTTTATATATGTGTATATATATATATTTATATATATATATATATATATATATATATATATATATATATATATATATATATAAATTAGTCTGTTAAACTGGATGTGCTTTTTTTTATTTTAAATAAAGTTTGCCCTACCTTTGTTATTTTTTTTTATTCCTCTACCACAGGATAGCTACAGCTCTCAGGGTATTTCTCAGCCCCCAACCCCCGGCAACCTGCCAGTCCCTTCCCCAATGTCCCCCAGCTCTGCTAGCATCTCCTCCTTTCATGGAAATGAGAGCGATAGCATTAGCAGCCCAGGCTGGCCAAAGATTCCATCAAGCCCTGTAAGTGGCTCTGGTTGTTTGTTATTTTTAATTTTGGGGGGTTTTTGGATAATTAATTAATTCTATGTTAATGCTTGCTTGTTGGTTTGTTTTATAAGACTTTTTCTTTATTATTGATCTGTGAAAAGGTTTTCTTTATAAATGATTGCATTGGTAATAAAATGAGTACTGTTTATGTGCATTGTAAAAGTTGGTTTCTTGTAACAGCTGTTTGGTGAAGTGCCCCCGCACAAAACGTGCTGGGTCTGAACTCAGGGGGCATTCTCCAAACAAGCTGTTTCTCCATTTACATGGGAACTGATGACAGCTATGGACTAAGTGATACATTTGGCCCAGCTAAGTCTGTCCTGGGCTGTTCCATCTGAAATATTTCAAAACTGCCTACCTAAATAAATAAATATACAACCTGGGTATGGTGTGGCATAACATCAGCCTTGCTTCATTTTCAAATCATATGTCTGAATTAACAAACTTTCAGAAATGTTAGTGCATGTGAATTTTTAGATTAATAATGTGTACCTATATTGCAATCAGTTGAGGTTGAAAAATGGTGTTCTGCACAAGACTGCTGATAATCTTGAAATATGTGTGTTTTCCATATGATATATAAATAACAAATGGTATTGTGTGTTATCAGGGACTTCTTTTAGCCTTCATGTCCTTAGAGTTGGGCCTACTAAAGAAATTAATTCTGTGTCATTAAAAAAAAGAGAGAGAGTAATGTGCTGTATTAACCTTTGTTTTACATTCATATAGGGAATCAAAAGATCTTTTTGAAAAATCTTTAACATGTTATTAGTTGCCAAGAAGGCTTAATTAACAGGCCAATTTTAAGGCAACTAATTGAAGAGCACAGGCCAGGAAAAGTGAGTCAGAGGGAAGACCATTCTGGCTATGAGGGATCTGGCAATCTAGTCAAAACCCAGAATGAGTCTGCTATTGATTATCCGCTCACTGGGTTAAATAGATAGAGCTTGATGGGTTGAAGAGCTGGTCTTTCTAGTAAATGTTTGTGAAATTCACACCGAGCTCTGGTACAACCAGTGTTTTCCTTTTTCAGAGGAAGAAAGGACACTTTGCTTTTGCCTTCCCTGGAGATGTGTTTCCATTGCAACCTGAGATGAGACATGCAATGCTTCCAGGATGTGTGAAGCAGGGCTGAAGAACAGGGAGAGTTGACTCCTTAGTTTTGGTGTCTCTATGTTATTTGCTTTGAGTCTCAGAAGGCAGCAACATTGTGTGGGTTTTTTTCCCCATAATCCACCCTGGTTATTTTTTCTTCCTCCCTCCCTCCCTCCCTCTCTCTCCCCCTTTCTTTCTTTCTTCCTTCTTTCCTCTCTTTATATAGGAAACGGCATTTTGGATCAGTAATGCTTTTAAATGAAAAGGTAAAATTCAAATAATGTTCCAAACACACTCGCACATTGACTCAGAGGAAAAATTTCAGAGGTAGAAAATAATAACCTTTAAAACTTCAGACAATAATTAAGAATAATAATTTACTAAAAGCAGACTGCAAAGCTGGGTTTGTGGCTCAGTGGCAGACCACTGCCTAGCAAATGTGTGGCCCTGGGTTCCATCCTCAGCACCACATAGAAATAAATAAATAAAAGGTATTGTTTCCATCTACAACTAAAAAAAAAGACACTACAAACAGACCTTGCTAATCTCAGAATTACAAATAATGACTGAGGGTGGGTACTGGCTTCTAGCTTACTGTTCAGATTGTCTCCATCCAGCAAGTCTGTAGGAAGAGCTCATCAAAATCCCACTTTCTACTTAAATGTAAGAAAATCAAATAATCCTTGACCCCATTTTCTGTTTCTAATACAATTACACTTGAAATTGTATATTAACATTTACTAAATATTTCTACATTCTTTAGTCTTCTAAATTGTTTTATGTTTAAAATTTTACAAGCAAACTTTTGGCTCTGGTGCTAGAGAAGCTGTTTCTAAAGTGAAAGTTGTCATACTCTTGCTCTATATTGTGCAATAACCACTTTTTTTAATGAGTTGGTAATTCAGGAAGGGGGACCAAAGTAGGGCATCATGAAGGACCACATGTCATTTTCACTATCCAGTCACTGCAAATATATGCAATTCAGGAATATTTAACTGCTCTGTCTGAGGTACCACTTCAATTTGTGCTTGCAATTGTTCTTAATAATGTCCCTAATAAAGCCCATCTAACAGCAGGACTAAAAGAGGCAAAATAATAAGCCTGCTGTTGCTTTGACAGTGTACTGTGGACCAACATTGTTTTGTTACAAAACATTCTAAAATAAAAATAAGCATTTGTCCACACACATGCACATATACATATCACCAAACATATGGTAAAGACTGTGAAAATGTAAATCTGCCTAAAAGGCTTGAGGGAAATGTACTTTTAGGCTTAATTAAAGTATATGCAATGAAAACATTTGTGCCACCATAAGAATGTCTTGCTGTAGTTTTTTTTAACAATTTACATTCCTTTCTTTGCCTCCACAACAGTTTCAGAACAGTAGGATGCAATTTTTACAGCACCCAAGCAGCATTAGATGGTCCTTGGTGACCTGGAAAAGTTACCTGGTCTTTCTGAAGGGCCATCGCTTGTCCATTGCTGGGGGCATGGTGAGGGGAGCCTATGGTAAAGACTTTATCTAGAGGTTTCCTTGTAGTCTATTAATTTTTTTATTTTGGTTTTCTTCAGTCCTAGGGAAGGAACCGAGGGCCTTATTCATGGTAGGCAAGTTCTCTACCACTGAGCTGCATCCTTAGCCCATGGCTAACGCCTACAGTCAAGAAGAGGTGTGTTGAGCCTGGTCAGTGGAGAGAGTGATGACACATGTGCTCTTTATCTACTGAGCCTTGTTTCTCCTCCTGTCCTTTTTCTATATTCAGACACCCAGATCCTAGCTCTGGTAATAATTTGGCTAGTGAGCAGGCCTTTCAGCCTGCAGTCTTGCTGATTGCATTCACATTCACTTCACACCTTTCTCACTGAAATCCTGTGGACAGGCTGTTTGAATAGGTTCTTGGTTCTTATTTGAATGCTGCCAGACTTTTCACACTTTTTCCTTCCATTGGAACCTTCATACACAAATGTCTATAAGGACCATCAATGTTATGGCCACTGTGCTAAGTGCTGTGGATTCAAGCTAAAGTCTAGTCAAGAGTGCAGTCAGACCAACAAGCACACGCCAAACAGTTTTACCAACTGTGTAATGAAGGACTGCATAGAAAACATGAAGTGCTGGCAGATTGAAATAGTCCCCCAGGATTGTTGTCACACAGATGGAGGCCCGACTGTGCGGTGCAGTGTCCTTTGCTATGGTGCCATAAAAGTACTTTGGGGGAAGATCTTAATATTAAAAATAAACCTTTTATCTTTACACATTTTTCTAATTTTAGGAGAACAAATTGAGATAGCACAAGTTAACAAAGAAAGGTGACAAGAGTTAAAATACATATATGCAAACTAAGCAGCTAATCGTACCTCAGGCCTGCTCCAAGTTATAGGCATCACTGCCTTCAGATAGCAGGAGCAACCTGTCTACACCCCAGTCATGATTAGCCACTCCCCAGTCTCAGTTTAGAGAGGACCAATGGCAGGTGGAGGGACTGGGGTTGTGCTCCAGGGGTAGAGCCCTTGCCTAGCACATGCGAGATACTGAGTTCAATCCTCAGCACCACTTAAATATAAATAAGTAAATAAAATAGAGGTATTATATCCAACTACAACTAAAAAAAATTTTTTTTAAATTAAATAGGTGCCAAATGGATCTTAAATTTAGGGTAAGGATAAAATTGGTCATTTTAAATTGAAATGATTGCTTTTATTTCTCATATCTTTAATCTCAAACTTTACCTCTCAGTTTTTCACAAGTGACATGAAAGAAGGAAGACGTTTTTTAATTTAACTGATTACAGGAGGTAATACTTTCTTCCTCATTTTCTTATTATTTCAAAACTTCATTTTTGGAAAACACAGGACTTATTTTTTCTAGTGTGTCTAGTACTCAGTACTAGCATGTACCTGGCAGCAGCATCCTGCTGATAACACCCATGTCCTGCAGTGCAATCTGAGAGTCCAGTGTGAGCCGTGTAGACACTTTTGTCTTCCACCTCCAATAATCCTGGGGTACAATAGCACAGAAGGAAGGACATATGTGTACATAACCTGGATGCATGTGGGCATACAATATATGGATGGATATGGATGTATGTTTTAAGTTTTTACCTAAAATAATTTCTTGCCACGAGTGGTGGCATATGCCTATAATCCCAGCAGTTTGGGAGAATGAGGCAGGAGGATTGCAAATTCAAGTCTAGCTTCAGCAACTTAGCGAGACCCTATTTCGAAAATTTTAATAAAGGACTGCAGATTGGCTCAGTGGTAGTGAGCCAACAGGTTAAATTTCTAGTTCCACAAAGTAGCAATGATCATGGTAATTTCTAAGTGAGTTGAAGTTTTAACATCAACAGCAAAGTCAGTTCTCAAAAGCTCACACTATTTTTTATCCTACCATTCTACATTTTAATCTACATCAACTGCGTCACCCATAATTATATATTTTATGTAAAGATTTTATGCCTCAGTAATTCTAAAGGTGAAGGCTTAATACTGCAGCCAGATGGCTTTCGACAGTGGCATGGCAGATGGGAGCTGCCACTCTAGAGGCTCTGAGGGTTCCGTTCTCAGGCATTCTTTTTCAGCGCCTGACTTATTACTAAGGGTCATGTCAAGAAATAAGGTGTAACAGCCAAGCACAGTGTCAGTCATGTTATTGACCACCCCCCCACACCAAATTTCAGCTATATATTTTAAACCATGTTAATGCTAAAAAAAATTAAAAGAAAAAAAAAACAGGACTGTTTCAAATAGTGACTATATTGCCAGTGACAGCCTAGTAAATACTCAGGAAAAAATGAAATAAATTATTTGTTCCAGGGAAATCTTTTTTTTCTTTTAATTTTTTTAGTTGTAGATGGACACAATACCCTTCTTTTATTTATTTATTTTTATGTGGTTCTGAGGAGCCTCACACATGCCAGGCCCTCCCTCTACCACTGAGCCACAGCCCCGGCCCCCAGGGAAATCATTATTGAAAACTTAGCAGTGGTTTTACACAATACCCTAGCATTACAGATATTATAAATACATACACATTATTACAAGGATAGAGACAAAAGATAGGAAGGAATGTAATAGGGCTGCATAGAACTGAAAGAGCCACCTGGCCAGATCCACGATCCAGAGGGAAGGTGAACATTTTTACAGAAGTGCTGAGGGTGAGGCCCACGTGTGGCTGGAGCAGGAGTTGAGAGCTATTAAAAGAAGAACATGAGAGCCCCTTCACCTGAGAGCAGCTCGGGCAGTGTTGAGTGGGGAGAGCCAGGAAGAGCTGATCCCTGGCCCGGCACATGCGCCAGCTCAGGGCCAGACTTTGTGTTTCTCAGCAAGTGCCGCTGTCACTCCTCTGGGTGATTCAGGGTTTTCATGAGACACACACTAGCCATTCTTTTATTATTATTATTTCTTAATTTTTTTTTAGTTGTAGATGGACAGAATACCTTTATTTATTTTTATGTGGTGCTGAGGATTGAACCCAGTGCCTCAAAGACACCAGGTGAGGACTCTGCCACTGAGCCACAGCCCTGGCCCCACACTAGCCATTCTTGGTGTGACAAGGAAAAGTAGGAATAGATTTAGTATGGGGGCTCTGCAATATGACAGGTAAGATTTTTAATTCACTGTGATCCTTCTCTGAGCTAGAACCTTTTCTTTTAAAAAATGCAATGACACTTCATTGAAATGTTGCCTTCTGGGATTCAATGCTTATTAGTTAAAGCAGGTTTCTGTTTATTTTGGTTTAGTTTTTTAAGTGTCTAAAAGGGAAAGTTTGGCCCCTTTTATTTAAAGTCAAAGTAAAATCTTAACTAGGAGAATGTGTAGTCTGTGCCTGAACTAGTAGCCTTCATTCCTGACTGTCATGTGATAGCAATAGTTTTTACTCTCGTCTCTTCTTGTTGGTGGGCTCACAACTGTTTCCTCACCTTCTTCCCTCCACCTCCCTGCCCGTCTCCACATGCTGTCTCTGGCACTAGAAGTCCAGTTCATGCACCAACACTGGGGAGAAGATCACAAAGGTCTACAAGCTGGGGAACGAGCCAGAGAGGAAACTGTGGGTAGACCGGTATCTGACGTTCATGGAAGAGAGGGGCTCCCCGGTCTCCAGTCTGCCTGCAGTGTGCAAGAAGCCCCTGGACCTGTTCCGGCTCTATGTCTGTGTCAAAGAGATTGGAGGTTTGACCCAGGTAAGAATGAGTAAATGAATTAGAAGTCATTACAAGCAGAATCTTACAGAACCTTTCATTGAATATGTGAACTCAGGGGGTTTTTTGTTTGTTTTTCTTTTTTGGGGTACCAGGAATTGAATTCAGAGGCACTCGACCACTAGCCACATCCCCAGCACTATTTTGTATTTTATTTAGAGACAGGGTCTCACTGTCTCACTACATGCTTCACA
Source organism: Callospermophilus lateralis (assembly GCF_048772815.1). Lineage (NCBI taxonomy): Eukaryota > Metazoa > Chordata > Mammalia > Rodentia > Sciuridae > Callospermophilus > Callospermophilus lateralis. The sequence goes on along the minus strand of NW_027512751.1, from coordinate 2,398,300 downwards.
TGTAGCTTTTGCTGAGGCTGGCGTTGAACTCATCATTCTCCTGCCTCAGTCTATCAAGCCACTGCAATTACAGGAGTGCACCACCACACCTGTTTGGAATCAGGTTTTTCTCTCACAAAGGAAATGCTAAACCTGTTGGAAGGTCACATTCTGGTTGGGGAAAGGGGTGGCTCTACCACAATCCAGTGTGACCTCAGTAGCTCTAGAATTCTCTGGAATCTGCCATGAGTTCATATAAACACTTTAGAAATTTTTTGTGAATGGCTGAATTACTTATCTGGATCAGATATAAATGACATTCACTGTTTCCCTCTGTCCAGAGCAACTTATCACAGAAATTAAGTCATCCTGGTAAAGCCACGTCCATGACCTCTGGACAGTGAGGAGGCTGCTGTGTGGTTTGTAGTAGAGCTGGGCTAGAGTGGAACAGGGGAGGTGGCCTGGGTACAGAGCTCCAGGAGGTGCTCATGGTCCTGGTGAGCTACTGCCTAACTCTCAAAATAAGTGTCCCCTAAATCTTATGACCTGGGCACCTACTTTGCTCACCCCAGCCCTACCATTTTTTCAGTAAGGAGCCTAGTTGGTTGGATGTATCCTGTCATAGAAACATGTGAGGGTACTAAATCATGAGCTAGTGTCACACTGTGGCCTTTGTCTTTCTATATGCCCAGGAGGTGGAGGGTCAACAGACCCAAAGCCTAGATGAGGAGGCCATGTGTCAAGACTGTAATCCCAGCAGCTCAGCTAAGGCAAAAGGATCACAGGCCCAATTTAGGAAAACCCTGTCTCAAAATTAAAAATAAAAAAAAACTGGGGAAGTAGCTTAGTGGTAGAATGCTTACCTAGCACAGGTAAGGCCCTGGGTTCAATACCTAGTACAGGGGATGGGGTAGAATAGATGAAGAAACTCTAATAACAGGATAAAGTACAATAATATAGTGGCCCAGGGACATTCCCACAGTAGGTAGGAGAGCCAGATCTATCTGACTCCAAAACATGACTTTTTGATCCCCCAATAGTTCTCCACCCCAGCTGTGTATGAAAATCTCCTGGGTCCCACCCAGGAGACAGCCTCCAATTCTGGTGACCAAGGTGACCAGATCACTATCCAAGGGCAAGTCTTCATTCATAAGTGTCACTGAGGGCCTGCTGTGTCTCATGCTACCACTTTGGGGGACACAGAGGGGACTTTTGTTCTTGGCCTTCCCACTGGACACCCGACTAAGGCCTATGACAGAAACAATTAAAGCTTTTTTCAAGACTCTGCATCCTCGGATATGAGTTAAGTGACACAGACCCATGTGAGTGATGGTCATCAGAGAGAGTGATCCAGATACCTCTTCCCACCACCTTCTCCCACTCCCCACGTTCCTACACCTAGACTTTTTCCAACAGAGACTTCAGAATCACCAAGATCATCAGACTGGTATCATGTAGCAGTTGTTGGGCTACCTTATTGTGACTCTTTCAGCAGTGCATACCCAGATTGGATCTGCAGACATGAATCTTTGCTAGCTTACTAATGAGAGGGTTACTCACATGTAGCTGGGGACAGCTGCACCCGTGCACCGACCAGCTCAAACTCACCCGCTCAGGCTGCCCCAAACAGCATGCTGACTGGTTTTGAGGCAGCCACAGGCCTGCTGTTTGCAGTCTTGTGTTAAGTGGCAGAAGAGGCTTTTCCCTTAGCATTCCACAGTTGGTTTATTCTGCATCATTTAGTACTAGATGCATGGACATAAAGAGCCCTGTAAGAAAGATGGACTCGAGAAATTCAACATTTCATGAAAAGCTGCTGTCTCCTTGACCCTTCAGCGCTACTTAGCACAGCAGACACCAAAGGCACATCCTGCCCCAAGTCATTTGTAGATCTCCACGTTTCACTGTGTGTCTGACCTTTCATAACCTGCTCCCAGGAGGGAATGAGGTGAAATAGTGCCCTGAATCTTTATGTTGCACCTCAGGACCTCCTTATCATCTTGCTCTGTCTGCCCCTGCACTTGTCCCCGTCCCTTCTGCAGTGGAGATGTCTCCAGCCTGAGTGGGCTCATCCTGTGCAGTACTTACAAATGTTGGTCCCCACCCAGCCTCTGAGCTGGGGGCAAAGTGCTCAGCCAGGGAGCCACGGCACCATGATGTGTTTTTAAGTTTGGGGCATTTGGTGACAAGGACTCACTGCCTTTGCACAGGTGCTGCTTCTGCCCACATCACAAGAATCCTCCAGTGAGAGGGCAGTGGACAGATGGACATGGCCAGACTTACAGTCTCAGTTTGGGAACTACTGGCTGTTGGAGAAAAGCACACTTAAATTGAAAAACTGCTATTACTTTTAAAGCCATTGTTTGATGCCCTTTTTGCTTAATTGGCCATGGGGTGGGATGGGTGTAAGCAGGAGTACCCTTCACTGGAGGACCCTGTGCGAGGCCTCAGGAGCTGGAGCCAGTAGAAGGCCTCCGTGAGCGTGCCTTTATGTCGCTATCAGCAGGTTGCTTAATGGCTTCATAACTCTGAATGCTGTCTGCACTGTGAGTGGGAGTAATGAGCATTAGTTAAAAGAGGCAAAGAAAAAAAGTCAACCAAGACATTAAGTGCTTTTTTTGTCTCCTGGCTTTAAACAAGCCACTTTGCTGCAAACCAATGATCCTGCTGTTTCTTCTCTTTTTCTTTTTCTGCTAGGTTAATAAAAACAAGAAGTGGCGTGAGCTGGCAACCAACCTAAATGTTGGTACTTCAAGCAGTGCAGCGAGCTCCCTGAAAAAGCAGTATATCCAGTACCTGTTTGCTTTCGAGTGCAAGATTGAGCGAGGGGAGGAGCCCCCACCTGAAGTCTTCAGCACCGGGGACACGAAGAAGCAGCCCAAACTCCAGCCGCCATCTCCTGGTAGGTGGCAGCGCTACAGCTGGCAGAGGAAAGCCCAGGGTGCTAGAGGCCAGAACTGGAGGCTGCACAGCTGTGGGGACAGGGAGAGAGGAGAGGAGGGGCGTTCCAGACCTTTGAGAGGAAGTGGTGTCTCCTTTTGTTTTATTGTTTAATTGTACCCACTGGCAGTGCTTAGGAAAGTGAGCGTAAGATTTGGGGTGTTGTCCTCTGTGGTCGGCACCTGAAAGGCCTCACTCTTTTGCTTTTACCTAATTTAGTCAAAATGGATTTGCAATTCTGAGATATATATCTTTATTTCTTATACAAGAATTTTTAAATTTGCCACATAACTGCATAAAAAAAACATCACATTCACCTGTTCCAAAATTTAGCCCTGCTGCACCATGTCACCTGTAGGTATAACAGCTGGCTAGTGCCAACCCTTCCTCTTCCCAGGGTTCAGGTTTGTTTATTAGCAAAATGAAATTCATACTTGGTTTCTGATGTCCCCTACCCAGCAGGTTCTCACTTTGCAGGAATCCCGTGAACCACCATTAAGATCCGTCTATCCCTACTTCTGAAAGGGGTTGAGTGGTGAGCTTAGACGGAGTCCAGAGTCAGGACCCTGCATGCGTGTGACTCTCCAGGCAGACAGGATGCCTGTGCCTGCCTCTCCAGCCCCTGGGAGAGTCTGCCCTTCTTTGCAGCTCTCCCACTGGCCTTCATTCTCCCACTTAGGATTCAGATTTGAAGTTACCAAGTCTCTTACTCTGATAGTAAATGCAGTACTTGAGGCAGGAAGAAGCTGGCAGCATGCTCTGCTCTAGGTGACCTTCCCACCTGAGAAAATCCCACCAATTCTGTTTTTGGCCACTCGTCATTACAGAGGACATTTCCAAGCCCAGTGACTTTCAGCAGTGACTTTACTGTGCTGTTCCCTGTCCCTACACAGGAGACAGAGGCTACACACACTGCTGGTGTAAGCACAGCCTACTCTGAGCAAAGCTGTTGCTCTGTTCTGGTTGTATACAGTGGGCCAAGAGCTTTCAGCATGCTCATCACTTTGCCTTCGTATCAATCCTGGCTCTTGATGCTGTTAGATACCCCTGAGAAAGCAAAGGCAGGAAGAAGCTAAGTTCCTCATAGCCATGCAGCAGGGCCACAGGAGGTCAGATTTGGGGTGTTTGACTCTAGCTCATTCACTGAACCCACCAAATGCCTCAGCTTGTATGACAATGTCTTTGTAGCAGATAAATGGTTGATACCTAGAAGGCAGAGAAGGGAGTTTTCCCTTTTGATGATTGCCTCCAGCTCCTGTCTGGATGGCAAAGCTGGTATCTAAGGTTGCCAGTCAAGCCGTCTCACGTAAACACTTTTCAGCCTGGAGTACACTTGTAGAAAATACACCTAGATTTAGACCTGTAGGTTCCAAGTATAAGGAGGAATCCTCCTCTTTGACCCCACCCTTAAAAATCTTGAGCCTTTGTCACTTAGGGTGTTTCTGAAAAACTGGGAAATCTAATTTTTTAAATTGCATGTTACATTGAGTTCACAGAATGAAAGAAGCTTGCCACAAACAGCTCTGAAACTATTTTTCCAAAATAAAAACTCAGTGGGGTGCAGGGAACAAAGTGGTGATGTCTGCAAAGATCCAAGGGAAGGAGCACGTCCCTGAACAGTCTGTGCTTGTGTGGGGATTGCTCTCCCAGCATGCCTCAGCCAAGCACTGAAGCCTCACCACAGTCCAGATCCTCCAGAAAGTGGAGGCCTGTTCTAACCGCTGGCTCTTTCCTTCCCCTTTTCTAAAACTGCTGCCTTTAGGATGGCATTACATTTGAGCTAAACAAAAGAGGTTAGATTGTGCATGCACCCTTTGGATCAGATGGAGCTGGGGTCCTGCCTGTGACACAGGAGGCAGTGAAAACAGAGCTTCCTGGCCTTGATTGTGAATTCACTGGCCAGCTAGGAGAGCACTATGCTGAGTTCTGTGGACCCCACAAAGACTGGCCAGAGGGTAGTGAGCAGTGGTGTCCTCACATCCGAAGTCAGACCTTGCATCAGTTGTCCATGCACCTGTCTGGTGGCCTGTCTGGGCCTAATTCCACCACAAAGGAGAGTATCTCTGAAACATTTGTATTGCCAAAGAAGGAAATTAAAAATCTTCCTAACTATTCCCCATGTCAGTATCTCATAAAAGATTATTCCATAATCTTTCATCTAATTTTCAGCAAAAAAAGTGTTCTTTGAAGTCATTAAGAACACAATTATAGGCCTGGGGTTGTGGCTCAGTGGTAGAGCATTTTTCTAGCATGCATGAGGCACTGGGTTAGATTCTCAGCACCCCATAAAAATAAATAAAATCCATCAAATATTTTAATATATTTTTTAAAAATACTTTTAAAAAACCCCACAATTATAGAAGGATGCAGTAGCGGCCCCTGTAATCTTAGAGGTTCAGGAAACTGAGGCAGGAGGATCACAAGTTCACAACCAGCCTCAACAACTTGGCAAGCCCTAAGCAACTCAGAGAGACCCTATCTCTAAATAAAATATAAAAAAGGGCTGGGGATGTGGTTCAGTGGGTAAGCCGCATTTGGTTCAGTGCCCAGTACCAAAAAAAGAAGAACATGATTCCAGTTTATTCCTATCAGCACATTCAGGTAAACTAAACTAAATGGTTCCCAAGAAACATTCTAGATTTTTGTCCAAATGCTCTCTGAACCAAATGAAAAAGCTAAATCACAGCCGTATGCCTGTAATCCCAGCGTCTGGGGAGGCTGAGACAGGAGGATCACAAATTCAGAGCCAGCCTCAGCAGTTTAGCAAGGCCTTAAGCAAATCAAAGAGATCCTGCCTCTAAATAGAAACATATAAAAGGGCTGGGGATGTGGCTCAATGGTGGAGTGACCCTGGGTTTAATCCCCAGTACCAAGAAAAAGAAATGAAAAGAAAAAGCTAAATCACTTGGCTGTATCTTAAGAGCATTGCATTGGTACAGCTTTGATTTGATGTGGCTTCTGTGTCTCAAGATATCTGTATAGTCGGTCACTGGAGGCATGACCTCTTCACCTCTGGGGATACATTGCATAGGCACACCAGACACCCAGGTGTGCCCACAGGAACCTGGACAAGGCCTTGAACTGTGGTCTGCATCTCTAAAGGCACCCAGGGGTCTCCATTACTGAACCTATAGAGTATCGCAGAGCAGTTCCAGACATCAGCCAGGCACAATGAACCACCAACCAGGTGGCCCCAGCAGGCCAGAGGGTGGAGGGAGCTGAAGGGCTTTATGGAGAACCAGGCACAGAAGCTGTACATTCAATTAGTAAGGCTCTAACCAAAAACCCATCCATCTTTGCTGGCAGGTGGCTGACTGAATATCTATTATTAGTTGACAGGTGATGTCACAAAACCTGTCACGGATCCAACTAGGGAATCCTCAGTGGAAGATAAATGAGAAAGGGGCTGTGGTATAAACAAAGGTGCCCTCTGGTTGACCTCCAGTCACCAGACCTGGGACACATCAGCTGCTGTTCTCCTCACCCTCCTCCCCACGTCCCTCCCATCAGAACTAGGTTCAGTGCTGTGTAAATTATCTTCCCAGCTAGGAGCCTGGCTGTTCTGTGTGAAGCTGTGAATGTACTTAACCTTCAGTAACCTTTCCATTGTTTACTTTAGAGTATACATTTGTAGCTTCTGGCAAAAGGTAGTGACGTCCTAGAGAGCTAGACCTGCCTGCTCCTAAAGGCTGCTTTTTTTCCCCCTTGAAAGGAAAGGGGAAAACCCTGGCAAGAGAGAATTTTTCCTTTCTTTTTCTTTCTTATTTTATTAGCTGTAAATGTGAGTACTTGTACATAAGGGCCATTCTGTAATCACAGCCTGTGCGCCTGGTTTCAGGAAGGCTGTGGGGAGCCTGCTTGCTTTAAGGAGCAGGCGGTTTCTCATCTGAAGCCCTGGGGGCGGCTGGTCTGCAGGACTGCCCTCGTTTGTTTGTTTATTTATTTATTTATTTATTTATTTATTCTATTTCTTTTTTTTTACTGTTGGTTGTTCAAAACATTACATAGTTCTTGATATATCATATTTCACACTTTGATTCAAGTGGGTTATGAACTCCCATTTTTACCCCGTATACAGATTGCAGAATCACATCAGTTACACTTCCATTGATTTACATATTGCCATACTAGTGTCTGTTGTATTCTGCTGCCTTTCCTATCCTTACTATCCCCACTCCCCTCCCCTCCCCTCCCCTCTTCTCTCTCTACCCCCTCTACTGCAGTTCATGTCTCCCCCTTGTAAAGGGAAAAATAATGCCCTTGTATATTTATAAGACTGCCTTACCCCTTTTACTATTATGACCTACCTGCTCAATATGCATATCCCGGTTTTGCCAAAATTTTATTTGTAAGCAGTCATTAATTTTTTTCCTCAAAATGCCTGTGTTAGGGGCTGGGGTTGTAACTTAGCGGTCGAGCGTGCACCTAGTGTGTGTGAGGCCCTGGGTTCGAGCCTCAGCACCACATAAAAATAAATAAAATTAATCCCTGTGTTAGTAGAGATAGTCCAAAAAAAAAATAGAGATAGTCTTCCCTCATGTCCGAGAAATCTCGAGTCTCTGTGTGCCAGGCGTGCAGGGTGGATGGCACATAGAGCACAACCTGTGACCAGTCCAACCAAGGGCCAGGCAGGTCTGTAATCCGGCCAGAAGGTCTGTGCTTAGAGAGAGTCTTTCTAACAAGAAATCATCTACTCGATCCCATTTCTGCCTCCTTCACAGTGTGCCCTGTAATCTGGGTACTTGTTTCACCTCCGTTTTCTCGGCAGGGACATGTGAATAATGCTAATCATAGTGAGCCCTGAGTATTTCATTGGAAAGGAAGCAGAAACAGTAACAGCAAATGTTCTCCTTTCCAGTCAGCTCCACCCTGCCTGCCCTCGGTTCCAGTTGTGAACGCCCTGATTGTGGACTCCGAGAGGGCAGGGCTGTTGCCTGCCTGTCAGTTTGCTACACTCTGTACCCAGGTGTAGAAAAGATCGGAGTTCAGTAGGCACCTCACCCGTACCCAGTCAATATGTGGAACCAATGTCTGCCGAACATCCAGCATGTTAAGGAGCATGATGCCCGATAAAGCTGGAGCCTTTAAAGTAAAATCTCAGAACTTCAGCAGCAACATTAAAGAACTCCAAACCAGAATAACTTGTGTTTTTTCATGATGAATCTGATTTTATAATTCTAAAAACAACTGAGTTGTTAAGGGCTGTGCTTAGACACCCAGGTGTTGAGAGGGTGTTAAAATAACAGAAGGCTCATTGATACTTTGTATCATTTCTTATTTCTTTTCCTGTTAAAAAATTTCTCATTCCCCAACACTCTCAACTGTTTTCTAATTTGTTTTTTTTTTAAAAAAAACAGCACAATAGTGTGCCAATTGTTGTACTAAAAATTTTATCCTGTTTTCCTTTATTTACATTTAGACTAGATAGATAGCACTGGAAAAAACATTGCTCTGCCTAAAGCCTTCTTTTTATTATTTTCTTGGGATAAATGCTTAGGAAAGCAATTACCCAGTCAAAAGATATAAATGTTTTATGACTCAAAAATGAAGTATATGCCCACATATTTTACTCAAAAATAATCTTATCAAGGATCAGTATAATTTTCACCATAAACAATGTGAAGCAACTAATTTTACTGACTGCTTTCAGTGGATATTTGTACTGTTTCTTTTTATTGTCCTTTTTTATTGGTACATTATAACTATACATAATAGGGGATTTGTTGTTACATATCCATACATGGACATTATTGATACTATTTCAATCAATGTGCATTATTTTAAATTGTTTCTTTTATGTACATAAAAAGCAAAAACCAGCCACTTGGCAACCTTTGCTTTCTTTCTCCATTTTCCCTTGCCCACCGCCAGCTAACTCAGGATCTTTGCAAGGCCCACAGATCCCCCAGTCAACTGGCAGCAATTCCATGGCAGAGGTTCCAGGCGACCTGAAGCCACCCACCCCAGCCTCCACTCCTCATGGACAGATGACCCCAATGCAAGGTGGAAGGTATGTTCAGAGAACTATGACCCATTCAGAATCAGATTTATCTTTTGATTTTTCAGGAGCAAATTTCACCAAATGAAGAAATAGTATTTCTAGTGAGTTTTTATTTTATTTATTTTATTTTTTTTTCTAGTGAGTTTTTAGATGTTGATTATTATTAGCTTTTTTCATGTAATTTATTTTGGATGGTTTTGCATTGGTAAATTTCAAGATTGGTTTATTAACTCCTACTATTATCATTAAGCTTTCACTTTTTGTTTCCTTTCCACTTTTTTATTGGTACATTATTGTTGTACATAATAGTGGGATTTGTTGTTACATATTTATACATGTACACAATGGCAACATGATTTGGCCAGTATCACTCCCCAGCACTTCACTCTTCCCTGCATACCTCCCATCCCAGTCTCTCTCCTTTACTGATTTCCCTTTAATTTACATGAGATCCCCTCCAACTTTCTTTTCCTTTTTCCTCTCTAGCTTCTACACATTAGAAAAAAATTTCACCCTTGGCCTTCTAAGTTTGGTTTATTTCACCAGTGGTCTCTAGTTCCATCCATTTTCCTGCAGATGACATAATTTCATTTTTCTTTGTGGTTGAATAAAACTCCATTGTGTACATATACCACATTTTACATATACCACATTTTCCCTATCTATTCATCCATTGATGGACACCTAGTCTGGTTCCATAGTTCAGCTATAAACATGGGTATGCATATATCACTGTAGTAAGATGACTTGCACCAACTTGTGAAAGTGTTTCTTTTTCACTACATCCTTGCCAGCATTTATTATTATTTGTATTTTTGATGGCTGCCATTCTGACTGATGTGAGATGAAATCTCAGTGTAGTTTTGATTTGCATTTACCTGTGCCTGATTTTAGCTTTCATTGTTTGCATCTCTTCAGAAGCAGTACAATCAGTGTGCACGACCCTTTCTCCGACGTGAGTGATTCATCATTCCCAAAACGGAACTCAATGACTCCAAACGCCCCATACCAGCAGGGCATGAGCATGCCAGACATGATGGGAAGAATGCCCTATGAACCCAACAAGGACCCCTTTGGTGGAATGAGAAAAGGTACATGCAGAGGGGCCTCTGCCCATAAGCAGGCCTAAGGACACTCTTCGCACTGCTATTCCATTGCCAACTTACCTGTCCATTCAGAACAGGTAGAAGCGCGTGCTCTCTGGGTTTGGCAGCCCCCAACTTTCCCACCCTTCTGTTTGTGGGAAACATGTTAAGCATCTTAGTGCCTTATTTTCCTCATCTAGAAATTGGGAAAGTAATAGGACCTGCCTCAGAGGCGTCATGAGGATTAATTGAGTTCCCGTTCATAAGCCTGTAGAGGAATAAGGGGCGCCTGGTAAGCAAGCACGATCAGTACTACCTAGCAGCAGTGGTGCTGTTCTGTTAGTCTGACCCAGGCACAGTGCTAGGTTCTAGGTAGGATAAATCATGCATGCCCTACCCTCAAGGAACTGACACTCCTAAGAGGGGGGAGATTAGGCCTCAAATGGCTTATAAGATTATGATTGGTAGAAGAAAGGGGAAAAAAAAGAAAGGATAGCAAGAGATTGGGGCAATGAAAGGGAGGGAAAGCTACTGAGATTGTGTGGTTCTGAGGGCTCTGAGATGTCAGATATCTGAGGACAAGGAAGGAGCCCCCTCAGGACATTGCTGGGCATATTTGTAGAGGTGGCAGCTGCCTGGGGCGTAGTGAATGTGGGCAGGTTGAGGCATCCAGGTCAGACAGGGACAGGCCCTCCACCTTCATGGCAGATGGAAAGATTTAGTTCTTTGACATGTAAGGGGTGTTCAATGGGGAAGTGACATGACTAGATTTTTTTGGTAAAAGTAAATTATACATAAATAACTGACCATCTCATGGTGCATGTATTGAGAAAAGTGAGTGGAGTCAGAAGTCTGTTGGGAGGGTGGGGTTGAGAGTCAAAGGCTGGTGGCTGGAGGCACTGGTAGAGGAACAGGACAGTGAGAGAAATCCAGCATCACTGTGACTGTGTCCAGGTGGTGAAGAATGGGTGGTGGGTGCAGGGTGTGACTTTGGAATTCTGAGCACAGGGACAGTCTGTAGCTATGGGACTGAGAGTCAGAGAGCGGGAGGGTTGGGCGAACCCCTGGAGGAGTCCAGGAGTGCTGGGCGGGTTTCTCCCAGGCTGCGTCCACATAAAGTCCTGGCTCTCCCCCAGCATGTCAGCCCCAAGCAGAAAACCTGGAAGTTTGCTTTTTGTCATCCTTCCAAATACAGCTGGGTCCTGTGAAATTGAGACATGATGCAAACATGAGTGAAAAACATTTCAGAAATAGTGAATGATATTTTTATGGAAGCACTTAACTCTGGGATCCCTTAATAAGGAAATCTGTGCTGTTATATTGTCTAAATAGAGAGAAACATAAACCTTGAAGCTTTATGTTTATGGTTTTCACAAGTATTATGGAAACTGCGCTGAATAAGGATAGGGCTGTAAAAAAAATCTATTTCCTGTGGATTTCCATTTAACTGTTTTAATTTGGGATTAAAGTACAAATTTTTTTAGTATTGAACTAGTGAAAGGAAAAATGAAGAATCCCCAAAATTTAAATATTGGGTATATACCATTAAACAACTGAGATTTATGATATTTCAGAAAACATAAAGCAAAGATAATTTCTACTTTTTCCTTTCAAAGGTTTCAGGGCTACTTATTCCAAGTAAACATTTTGCAGACCATACAATAATCTGTAGGATCAGAAATTCAAAAGCTTGGTGCATGTTAAAGGTAGATATGTTTCATAGTGATACAAAAGGCTAGATATAACATTTTGTCAGTGTTTTTGTGTCCGTATCCCATTTTTAGACTCTGAAAATATGAGAACAATATGGGGAAAAATTAGTATTGCCAGCAGCTGCAGAGACTGAAGCAAGAGGATTGCAAATTTGAAGCCAGCCTTAGCAAATTACCAAAGCCCTCAGCAAATTATTCAGACCCTATCTCAGAATTTTAAAAAGTACTAAGGATGGAAAGTGTACCTGGGTTCAATCCCTAGTATCAAAATAATAATAGTAGTAGGAGTGATAGTAGGAGTGACAGTTAATAGTACTCAATAGTATTCAAAATCTGGCCTCAAAATCTACTGTGGACCATTTCACTCTCCTATCTATCTGCTGTTAGCTAAAGTAGTATTTGTCTTGTTCCTTATACCTATAGCTTTTCATGCTTTAAAAATGAATTTGGGGGTTGGGGTAGTGATTTGGGGGTTACCTTGCCAGGCACTAGGTAGATATATAGTGTGCTTCATCAGCTATGTAGACAATGACTAGAACAATCCCTAGTATATTTCAGCTCACTTGCTGAAATTTTGTTGTCCGTATCCCACTTTTAGACTTTGAAAATATGACAATAATATGGAAAAATTTGTATTTTAATCCCAAATTAAAACAGATATATAGAAAACCACAGGAAATAGATTTTTTTTACAGCCCGATTCCTATTCAGTGCAGTTTACATTCTTTACTTGCCTCGTTCTGTAAGGGAACTTGGCAGTGAGCTGACCAGACCACTCTCAGTGGAAAACATGTTCTTTGTCATGGCTGCCACCCGGAGACAGCTGCTGTGGGAGTTGCCAACCCATGGTGTGGCAGCATGGTGAACCCAAGTGCCAGGCTTTTGCCTTATTCCTGAGGTACCGATCCCAAACAAGTGATCATGGTGTTTGTATGTGGCTTAAGTAGTTATTTTGAGTATCTGTAATATCTGAATACATAGCTCTACTTGCTTTTTGTAATGGAATAGATACACCTAATGCTCTAGAGTTGGATGGGTTAGTTCCTAATATTTTCTGTTGTGAACAGTGATGCAGTGGCTGTTGAATTCGAAGCACTTGTGTCAGTGTTTCTGCAAATCTGTCCCTCACTCAGATTGTTCAAAGGACAGGAAGTTTTATTTTGTTTGTTTTGTTCCTTGACTAAGTATCTCAGTAATCTATGATCCAACAAACCACCCCCAAACTTAGTGGCTTCAACAGCACCACTTTGCAGTGTCTTCACTGTCTCGTGGCTGTGTTAGGCTGGCTTGCTCTTGGCTCCATATGTTGTCAGCCAGGACACTGAGGTGGCTTCCAGCATCTGACAGCTAGATTGGGAGCTCTGTGAGTGGTGTCTCCTGAGTGGCCAGTTTCTACAGAAGACTCCTGAAGCTTTGGGCTGGGGACTCCTCCACAGGAAATTTTTGCCTAACTTTTTGGTCCCCGTGACATGATAGATGGGGCTCAAGAAGATAAGACTCCAAAGGGAGTTTCCAAAAGAACATGTCCCAGTTGCAAGAATTTGCTTGTACCCATTGGCCAGAGCCCCACTTGTCAATACTAATCACATGATCCAGCTCAAAGTCACTAGGGAGGAGACTTCACAGGCCGAATATCGGCAGATGTGCTTCTTGGGGTTGTGGAAGAGTAGCCTCCCTTAGCAGGTATTGAGAACTCCGGGTACTCCCAGCACGTGTGTAAGAGAGTGGATCCCCCACCCCCACCAATATTAATTAGAATGATTAATATCAGTCATTCTAATGTTTGCCAGTCAGACTGTGGGGAAAAGGCCTTGTGATCGTTTTGACTTGGATTTCTTTAATTATTAGTGAGCTCCCACATCTTTTCACATGTCACTTGTTGATTGTTCATTTGTTTCTCCTTTTCTTTGAATGGGTTTGTCCAGTTTTGTCTTTTTTCCTATTGGTTTTTAAGAAATTTTTTTGTGTATCTGGGAATTAAGCTCTTTAATTTTAATTATGCTACTTGATTTTTTTGTTTTCACATCTACAAAATGGAAAGTAATCTCAAAACTGGTTCTGCCAGGCTTGAAGTGCAATCTTCCGTCAAGTAGGCGGAAGTGCACGGTGCGTGAAGGCCTTGGTCCCGAGGTGGCTTCGGGTTCGCCTCAGTGCCAGCCAACAGATGTCTGAGCTCACAAACTTAGTCAGCGTCTGCCTCACCCAGCATAAAAGCAACCATCATAGAATGAAGAAAGTATGATGTATCAGTTAAAGTTTGCATTAGAATGTTTAATTTGCCTGAAGGCTCGTTTCTGGACTTGGTCCCATTTCCTCAGCTGAGCCGATGCAGATTTGCATGCAGGGGCTTATTGGCAGGCTACCTCTGTTAGACATAGCCAGGGCCCAGCCCATCTGGAGCTATTCTTAACTCTGGTGATTTTCTCTGTTCTGATTTTGGAAGAGTCTGTGCATGGGTGTTCATGTTGAGGTCTTCAGGTCTTCTCCCTCACAGTGGAACTCACTGTGTATACACATTTCATTGTCTTCCTCACAGCTATGCCACGAGATGTTGAGTGGCCTCTTGTATAGTTAAGACTTAGACCTCACTGGTATGGACCTGGGCCCCGAGTGGGTTGCTGGTTGCTGCATAACAGGTGAAGGTCCCTCAGGCTGGAGTCAAGGTGTCGCCAGGACTCCCTCTGAGTCAGGCTCCGGGTCCTTTTCAAATTAATTCACGTTGTTGACAGAATTCAGTTCCTGTGGTTAAAGCCTGGTTGACCACTGGCTTGTTGACTGATCCCTGCCTCCTCTCAGTGGGGCAGTGGCTTCAGGACAACTGAAGGTCTCAGACTGGCTCCATCTCCAGCCTCTAGCCAGGGATTTGAAGGGCTACCTGGATACTCTCCTTTATGGTTAACTCACAGCTGATTAGTGACTTTAATTACACCTGTGAAATTCCTCTTAGCACCTAATACACCATAATCAGGGGCAGCATAAGCCATGCTGTTTCAAGGCTCCGTCATGTTCCAAGCAAGGCAGTCATCTAAGGTACACATTGGGGTGGCAGAGGTGTCTTTGGGGACATCTTAGGGTTCTGCCCCGCCAGGACCCACCTGACTTCAGATGCTGGGTTCTCTCATTAGTATTGTGGTGTGCCATGTGGACATGGGGCAGACTCCTAGAAGGAGTTAACTTGCAGATGCCTCATTTTATGTTTTTTCTTCAAATATTGCAGTGCCTTGAAGTAGCAAACCCTTTATGATGCAAGGCCAGATGCCCAACAGCAGCATGCAGGATGTGTACAGCCAGAGTCCCGCAGGGGCCGTGTCCAACCTGAGCATGGTTGAGCGGCAGCAGTTTCCCTATGGGGCCACTTACGACCGGAGGTGAGTATTTTTCAAAAGGAAGACGAGAAGAATCAGTAGAAATGCTGTTCTAACATACTCTCCTGAGCCCTGGCGCTAAGCCACTGGGGGCAGCCCAGTGGCCCTTCCTGTCTAGTTGCCACTGATCCCCAGGTGAGTGTCAGCTGGCTGCCTTCAGGGACAGCCACAGCAGGACCACAAAGAAGGACCTTGTCCCCAGGCAACCAGATGGCTTTGTACTTTTGTAAGCAAATTCATAGCATAAATAAGATATTTGGGGCTCTTCTGGCTGCTGCTAGAGGCTTCTCCTGTGAACTCAAGACCCAAGGCCACTCCTCAGCACACCATGCCACACTGCTGCACCCATCATGTACTTCCCTCTCTGAGGTGGTCACTGTCACCACAGTGAGGTGGCCCGGCTACAGCAGGTGAGTCTTCTCTGGGAGCTACCAGACTCCTGGATTTCGCAGAACCAGCTCTCTCCTCCCCCCTCTGTTTCTTAAGGAAGGTCTGAGGGTTGTAGTGTCACGCTTCGGGCATTCTGGAAAGGTCTTCCAGATATTGCTCCTTCTGATGTTTTCACTCTTCCTTCTAAAAAGAGAGTGCACATTACTCCTTGATAAACAGTTCTGAGAAGGCCCGCCACATGGCCTGCATGAGCCTCTCTAAAGGAAGCCATCTTGTCACTGAAGTGGCCAGTTAGGCCACAGGACCAGCCCAGAAGGAAGAGCGCCATTGAGATGTCAGAGAGAGGTCATCATAAACTGCCCTACAGCAGTGGCACGGGGGAGCTTTCATTGTGACGAGACCCCTCCCCTGTGCCCCTGGTTCAATATGCCCTCCCCTTTGTTAGAGTGTTCGCTCCCTCCCATCCAGAGAAGCACTCAGGCTTTAATGTCATATTTGATCTTCAAAGGAAAAAAAGAGGAGAGACTGGAAGCAATGAAAGAGTGTGAGTGGAGTGCCACTCACAGAGAAGAGCTGGCTCTCAGGCCACTTCCTCCAGGATCTGGGGGTGCATATGCCCAGGGACCACCTGCTGAGATGGCCCCTCTTGCCCTCCACACATGGGGTGCTCTTTAGTTTAATCAGAGGGAGGAAGTTGGGAAGATCGCTGTTTTACTAGGTAAGGTTTCTCCCTGACATTTTCTGCACACCGCTTCTTGAGAGTATACAGCTATATTGTGCCCAAGTAGGAAAACACTGTCTCATAGTGGCTGAAGAATTTGTTCTTCTAGTTGTTAACCCTGGCCATATATATATGCCTCAATCAGTTGGCCATTATAATGTTTAGTGTGCCAGATCAGGATTTTGGTTTGAGTTTAAGACCCAGTTAAAACTGACTGACTGATTTTATTAACAAGATTACAAGAACATTTTCATATATTATTAGACGATTTCCAGTACATATGCTTTTCTGGTTCAACCACATGAGATTTACTTCATTAAGTTTGCTTTTCTGAAATATGTTACTTAGATTTTTATCCATGTCAATTATATTTCTTTATTTCTAGATAATCATAGTAGTTCAAAAAAATCTGTCTTTTTTACCTGTTGATATTTAAAAATTTATTTTTTTCTTATTCCTTGATTATGTTAGGAATATATTCAATTTTGTTACTCTCTTTCTTACAAGATTCAATTTATTAATTTAAACCAACTTATTTTTCAAGAGTTCAAATCTGTTGCCCTTGAGAACATACTATTTTTGTGGTATTTACAATTTCTCTGTATAGTTGCAGTTGGAAATAAATGTATTACTTATTTCCAGGTTGTGACTGAATAGGAGTACATTTCAGTCATTGTTGGTTTTTTCCCACAGACTTTCAGGTCATAGAACTATGAAATTTTGTGACTGTATCAGCATCATTGGAATTAGGTTTGACCTTTAAAAACTTAAACATTTTTATTCATAATGAGAAAGTAAAAAGTAGACCATTTTGCATGTGGCAGCACTTCTACCAACACTTCTTGAGACCCAGGTTCCTCTGCTTCTTGCTGTCATGGTGCCTCACATGGCGTCCATGACACTTCCTGGGTGAGCTTCAGTGGGAGGCAGAGCTTCTGCCTCAAAGGCTTGGGCAGGTACCCACAGGTGCTGCCTGTTAAACCGGTATTTCTCTCACACCTATTAGCAACATCCCAAACCAGGAGTTTGGCAGCACTCCCGAAATGGGTGTTCCCATCCTTCTTGCTAAAAGCTACAGCAGCTGCTGCCCAGGAAGGCTGTGGGGAACAGTGTGTGACAGAGGAACGGCAGCACCACTGGGGGTAGAGTATCCAAAATGGACTGTTCATGCTGTGCTCATCCCAAGTCCTTTGTGCATTAAGTTTCCTTTGAATGCCTTGTTCCAGGCATGAACCATATGGGCAGCAGTATCCAGGCCAAGGTCCTCCAGCAGGACAGCCACCATATGGAGGACACCAGCCTGGCCTGTATCCCCAGAAGCCGATGAGTTGGCAAGTGGGTGTGGGGCCTTGTTTTCTCTATTCCTCTCTGAGAATCTGAAACTCAACTTGTGTTACTTCTGAAGATTTTTAGGAATTATAACAAAAATTATTAGCATTTATTGAACACTCAGGATGTATTTAATACTAAAAAGTACTTCTGGAATTTGGGAGTCAGTAATTAAACATAGCTCTTATTATATAATATTTGTGAAATAAATATAGCATGTTAAATGAAGTTAAATACATTAATTCTTACAAACGATGACAAGACCAATGGAGAGTGAGGTGTGTTGTGAAGAGGTTCCATAGTGTACAGTTGGCTTCTTGTCTGTAGGTTCCAAATCCATGGATTCAGCCAGCCACAGACCAAAAATGCTTGAAAGTATCTTTAAAAAAATTGTATCTGTACAGAACATGTACATGCTTCTTTCTCATTATTCCCCAAACTATAGAGATAGCAATTTATAAAGCATTCATTAACATTGTATAGGTATTAGAAATAATCTAAAGATGAATTAAAGTATACAGGAGGCAGTACATAGGTTATTTGCAAAGACTGCACCATATTCAGACTTGAGCGTTCTTGGATTTTGGTGTTTACAGGGGTCATGGAACCAATCCCCTGCAGATACCATGGGACAACTGTATACTCTTGTGTCAAAAGCTGTTGTAAAACAGAAATTTGTCAGTGTTTTGAAGAATATATAGAAAAGGAAACTCAAAATTTTATATAGTAAAAGTTAATTTGTCTTTAAAAAACTAAGATATCAATGCCCCATAATCAAGTTGGCGGTGGCCATTGCTGTTTAGCTGTACAAACCCCATGCAGCTGTCAGAGTTGATGCTAAGGCTTGGGCCTCTGGGTGGCTTTTCAAAAACATAGGACCTCGCTATTTCTAAACAACCTTTCCGATGAAAGACCTCTTGCAAAATAGAGAATTTTTTAAAAATTTTTATCACAAAGCAGCTTTTAAACATTTAGGGTTTTTTGGAGAGATATATGTAATAATAATAGAATATATATGTGTGTGTATTTTATATATGCGCACACACACACATACATACAGTGACTTGTATTATTGAGCCATCTGATCTTAAACAGTTTTCAGGTAAAACAAGTACTAATTAAAATCTCAGCATCTCACTCCCTCCCAACCAGAGATTCCCACCCACCCTGACTAGCACTGGTCCCCAGAGTTCCCAGCTTAGTGACAGGTACTGCTGGGGATGGACACTGGGTGACATGATGTCACAGCCTGGGGAGCTGAATCCTGTCTGGAGACTTTTCTGTAAGACATCTCTTTGGCCCTGGAACTTCTAGTGGCCCTGGGCTCCTCAGTGCTCTCCTGTGGGCCAGCCTTCTGTTTCTCAGTGTGGCTTCAAGCCCCACCCAGCACCTGCCTGTGTGCTGAGGCTGCACTGTCACCATGCTTCAAGGAGAGGAGGCTTTTGTTTCTGCCACAGAAAATTTCCAACATGTAAAAACAAACTTTGGAAACCCTCTTTGGAGTGTGTGACACAAGGCATTATGTGACATGGAAACAGTCCCAAATTGTTAGTTCTCATTATGTAGGAACTTCCCATGTTCATCTTGAAATGAACATTACCACCAGGTAATAACTATTTTGCATAATTTGAGCTTGGGTGATTATACCTGTAAGAGCACACCAGCATGATTTGACTTTATATGAATTTCAGAATTATAAATGCCACATGGATGGCATGTACGGGCCTCCAGCCAAGCACCACGAGGGAGACACATATGGAGACACGTATGCAGTATGGCAACCAGAAGCAAGAGATGTACAACCAGTATGGAAGTTCTTACTCTGGCCCACACCGGAGGCCACTTCAGGGCCAGTATCCATACCCCTACAACAGAGAGAGAATGCAGGGCCCAGGCCAGATGCAGCCCCACGGAATCCCACTTCAGATGCTGGGAGGCCCCATGCAGGCATCCTCCGGTGAAGGGCCTCAGCAGAACATGCGGGCAGCATGTAACGATATGCCTTACCCCTACCCAAACAGGCAGGGCCCCGGCGGCCCTGCACAGGCTCCCCCTTATCCAGGCATGAGCCGCACGGATGACTTGATGGTACTTGATCAGAGGATATATCACGAGAGCCAGTGGCCTTCTCACGTCAGCCAACGCCAGCCTTATATGTCATCTTCGCCTCCATGCAGCCCATCACGCGCCCACCTCAGTCATCCTACCAGACACCACATCACTGCCAAACCATATCTCCAGGGCGCCCAGCCCGGCTTCCTTCCAGCACTTTCTGGAGAATCACATGTCTCCAAGCAAGTCTCCCTTTCTGCCCACTATGAAGATGCAGAAGGTCATGCCTACAGTCCCCACGTCCCAGGTCACTGGGCCACCCCCCCAGCCACCCCCAATCAGAAGGGAGATCACCTTTCCTCCTGGCTCAGTGGAAGCATCACAACCAGTCCTGAAGCAAAGGCGAAAGATTACCTCCAAAGATATTGGTAAGAATTACAGAGATTTGTTCTGGAAATGAATTTCAGTTGAAGTCTAGAATTTTTTTTTTCCACATTGTTTTTATGAGTGCATTATAGTTGACCATAATGATGGGATTATTGCTACATATTCATATATGCACTCAATATAACCATATAATTTGGCCTAGAATGTTAATTTTAATTGATGTAATTTTTGTTGATATTAGTAAGATAAGTTTTTTTTTTAATATTTATTTTTTTGTTTTAGGTGGACACAGTATCTTTATTATTTATTTTTATGTGGTGCTGAGGATCAAACCCAGTGCCTCGCACATGCCAGGCCAGCGCACTACCACTTGAGCCACAATCCCCAGCCTCATAAGATAAGTTCTTATGAGTGCAAATTATCAGAATGTTTTTATGTAAGAGCAATAGTTGGAAACCATCCAAATTAAGATGGTGCTGGAGAAGAACTTGAGTTGATGTCGTATTTTTAGGTGTGAATGTTGTGTGGAGATTAGAGCTTCAAATAGGAGGTCAGGGGCTGAAGTTGTGGCTCAGTGGCAGAGTGCGTTCCTTGCACATGTGAGCAAGGCACTGGGTTCGATCCTCAGCACCACATAAAAATAAACCTTAAAAAATAAAGATTTTTATAAATATAATATTTATTTAATAAGAGGTCAGGGAATCCTCAGTACGTCTATACTGTGTTTCAGGCTTAACGATTTGACATTAACCAAGCCACTTAATCCCTACATCATGTGCTAACAAACCCCCACTGTGAGGTCATGGAAATGCTAAGGGTGACCGTGAGAATTTGAAGGCATGCCACTCTGATTTGGTAACAACACTGTGAATTGCCATGGGAAAAAGCGGAGATTTGGCCGGCATCTGTAGATACGGTACCTGGAGCCGGCTGCTGTGTGCTCCGTGGATTTGACGTAATCTGCCCATCACTGGCAGATGTGGCCCAGGGAGCTACTTCAGTTGAAGCTGATGTCACTTGTTCAGCCTTCAAGAGAGTGTAAATGCTCATTAGAGATCTGGAATGTCTGGGAGTTCACAGTTTTTCTGCATTTACTTAACACAAGGGAAATAATAGATGTTGGTTGAATAAGAAAAAAATTTCAGAATCACTTGACTTAAATTATTTGTAGCAATTAGAAAATTGAAGATTCTAAATTAATGCATTAAAGATGTTTTTAGTCATTGGACATGAAGAAGATATATATGTAGAGAGAAAAAAGTAAGGCATTTTGATATCTAAGGGCATCACATGGGGAGAGAAAATACAGACACTTTCACACCATTTTTTATATAGAAATATATATAAAAACAATGTGTACATATGTATGTTTAAATAAATATTTATTATTGTTTAACAATTCTTAGTATATGTTATATAAGTACTTGTCTGAAGCCTAGGGAAAAATGTTCTTTTTTTTTTGGATAACAGGGATTGAACCCAGGGGGCTATACCAGCTATATCCCCTGTCCTGGTGGTTTGTTGGTTTGTTTGTTTGTTTTTGGTTTGGGGATTAATAAGGTCTTAAATGTCACACAAAGTCTCTTTTAAAAGAAAATAAATATTTTAAAATGTATCTGGCCTTCACTAGAGTAATTAACTTTCATCCTTATAATAGGTGAACTGTGCTGGTCACATGTTCTCACACTCAGGATCATTTTTTAACTTCCCCTTTTCCCCAGGGGAAAAGTATGCTTCAGTTATCCAGACTCCTACCTGGAAATGGTTTCTTTGGGACCCTGAAAGCAAGTACTGTGCCAGAGTCGGTGCTTCTCACTTTCCAAAAGACACTGCCGGCAAACAGGACAGTGTGGTGATGCCGGTGTCTGTCATGAGAAAGCCCTTTTTATGACCTATTTCTTGAAGGGCCCTCGTGTGGGCAGGGCTGGAAGTGGGGTCCTGGAGTCTCTGGATTTGCCCTCCATGGCTCAGGGGCTCACAGGAATTGCAGCTTGCTCTTGCAATTGGTGGCTCTCTCCTAGTGGCTTTTGTCTTTCAGCTTGAGCAGTGACTAACTGAAATGTAAATTTGCATTTTAGGAAACATTTTAATTCATTTATCAAAGACTAAATTGATTTGTTTCTAATTTTCAGTGTTTATGAGCTACCACATAGTTGAAATTATCTTCTCTAAAGGATATATAGTGAATATAAATTAGGGTAACCTATGGCACCTGAGACAAAAATAACCATAAAAACCTAAGAATAATAACCATAAAAATCCCAGCAAGCAAGTCTCAGATAAATAATAGAAGAGAACGAGTCACTTTGGGTGAAAGAGTCTATAAAATCCACATTCCTACTCTTCTAATAATGAGTGTGCTGTATCTAAACCAGGTGGATAAAGAAGAGCAGAGCCCTCCCTCATTGATGACATTAGCAATGTGGAGCAAGAAGTCAGGTTCAGGTTGGGGGAGTTGAAAGTCAGCAGCAACGGAGGCGTGCCTATGTTGGCTTGGTTCATGATGTGGGCTTTGGAAAGTTCACCCAGGACACATGTGGTCCTACCCAGCCAGAAAGGTGGTCCCAGGGTGATGTCATGACTGTATCTCTTCTCTCTCCTCTCCTGTAGTTGTCTGGATTTCTTGAACTTTTAGTAGAATACTTTAGAAAATGCCTGATTGACATTTTTGGAATTCTCATGGAGTATGAAATGGGAGACCCCAGCCAGAAAGCACTCTGTCACAGTGCAGTAAAGGGAGAGGACAGCCAGTCCCTGGCAGAAGATTCTGGGAAAGAGGAAGAAGACACTGAGGGTCTCGAGGAGGAGGAGGATGAGGAGGAAGAGGAGGAAGACATTGAAAAGGTGGAGTCGAGGCAAAGAGCAGTGCCACCCTCGATGCCCCAGACACCACTACAGCCCCCAAAGAGAAGCCCAGCCAGGCCAGTAAGTTTGACAAGCTGCACATAAAGATTGTCAAGAAGAACAACCTGTTTGTGGTGGACCACTCTGACCAGCTGGGCCTCGTGCAGGAGTTCAGCAGCGGGCTTCTGCACTGGCAGCTGGGGGGCGGTGACACCACGGAGCACATCCAGACCCACTTTGAGAGTAAGATGGAGATTCCTCCTCGCAGGCGCCCACCTCCCCCTTTAAGCTCCACAGGTAGAAAGAAAGAGCCAGAAGGCAAAGGTGATTCTGAAGAGCAGCCAGAGAAAAGCATCATAGCCACCATCGATGATGTCCTGTCTGCTCGGCTGGGGGCCTTGCTCGAAGAAGCAAACCCTGGACCCCAGACGGAAAGCAGCAAGTTTCCCTTTGGTATACAGCAGGCCAAAAGCCACCGGAACATCAGGCTGCTGGAAGATGAGCCCAGGAGCCGGGACGAGACCCCGCTGTGCACCATCGCACACTGGCAAGACTCGCTGGCCAGGCGCTGCATCTGCGTGTCCAACATCGTGCGCAGCTTGTCTTTAGTGCCTGGGAACGACGCAGAGATGTCCAAACATCCGGGCTTGGTGCTGATCCTGGGGAAGCTGATTCTTCTTCATCACGAGCATCCAGAGAGAAAACGAGTGCCGCAGACCTACGAGAAGGAGGAGGACGAGGACAAGGGGGTGGCCTGCAGCAAAGATGAGTGGTTGTGGGACTGCCTGGAGGTCTTGCGGGACAACACACTGGTCACATTGGCCAACATTTCGGGGCAGTTAGACTTGTCCACTTACACGGAAAGCATCTGCTTGCCGATCCTGGATGGCTTGCTGCACTGGATGGTGTGCCCATCCGCAGAGGCGCAAGACCCCTTTCCCACAGAGGGACCTAACTCGGTCCTGTCGCCTCAAAGACTTGTGCTGGAGACCCTCTGTAAGCTCAGCATCCAGGACAATAACGTTGACCTCATCTTGGCCATGCCTCCATTTAGTCGTCAGAAGAAATTCTATGCTACGTTAGTTAGGTACGTTGGGGATCGCAAAAACCCAGTCTGTCGAGAAATGTCCATGGCGCTTTTATCGAACCTTGCCCAGGGGGATGCGCTAGCAGCAAGGGCAATAGCTGTGCAGAAGGGAAGCATTGGGAACTTGATAAGCTTCCTGGAGGACGGGGTCACGATGGCGCAGTACCAGCAGAGCCAGCATAACCTCATACACATGCAGCCCCCACCTCTGGAACCACCTAGGGTAGACATGATGTGCAGGGCGGCCAAGGCTTTACTGGCCATGGCCAGAGTGGACGAGAACCGCTCGGAATTCCTTTTGCACGGGAGTCAGTTGCTGGATATCTCGATATCAGCTGTCCTGAACTCTCTGGTTGCATCTGTCATCTGTGATGTACTATTTCAGATTGGGCAGTTATGACATAGTGAAAAGGCAAGCATGTGTGTGTGAAGATTAGAGCGTCACATATAACTGGCTGTTTTCTGTTCTTGTTTATCCAGTGTAGGAAGAAGGAAAAGAAAATCTTTGCTCCTCTGCCCCGTTCACTATTTACCAATTGGGAATTAAATAATTAATTTGAAAAGTTATTAAATTAATATTTGCTGTCTGTTTGTATAAGTACATCCTTTGGGGTTTTTTATTTCTTTTTCTTTTTTTTTTAACCAAAGTTGCTGTCTAGTGTATTCAAAGGTCACATTTTGTTTTTCACAGATTCTCTCTTTAATGTTCTTTTTTCCATGTTGTATTGCATTTTGGGGGAAGCAAATTGACTTTAAAGAAAAAAGTTTCGGCAAAAGATGCTAAGATGGGAAAATTTCACCACACTGAGTCAAAAAGGTGAAAAATTATTAGTTTCTTATGTATTTTATTCTTCAGAGAATGTTAAAAAAAGTTGCATCCCATCACCTAAAGCTCTGTGCAATAGAAACTTCTAGAGATATAGGTATAGGGGCTCAAGGAGGTGTGTCAGTCAGTAGTCAGAACTATGAATGATACTGGTTTCTCCACAGGAAGATGGTTACATTGGGCTAGGAGCAAAAACAATGTCTTTTAAGTTAGGATTGAAAATACATACCTGATAGCAATCAATGAAAATTTCTTCCTCACCACTACCGCCATGTCTGCTGTCTGTCGTTTGGCCCCCCACATGACAGTTCTTCACAATTCCTTTAATCATTTTTTAAATATTTTTTTACTGCCTATGGGCTGTGATGTATATAGAAGTTGTACATTAAACATACCCTCACTTTTTTTTCTTTTCTTTTTTTTTTTGTTGTTTTTTAGTACAATTTTTTTAGTTTCTTTTTCATGATGTGGTAACTACGAAGTGATAGTAGATTTAAATAATTTTTTATTTTTATTTTATATATTTTTTTCATTAGGGCCATATTTCCAAAAATAAAAAAGAAACAAAAAACACAAAAAACAAAAACAAACAAAAAAAAAAAAGAGGGTAATGTACAAGTTTCTGTCTGTATAAAGCCATGCTCTGTTTCGAGAGAGCAGCTGATCACAATTTGCTTCATGAATCAAGGTGTGGAAATGGTTGCATATGGATTGGTTTAGAAATGGTTACCAGTACAGACAAAAGAAAAAATACAATGAAAAGGAAGAAACACAACTTCAAAGATTTTTCAGTGATGAGAATCCACATTTGTATTTCAAGATAATGTAGTTAAAAAAAAAAGAAAAAAACTTGATGTAAATTCCTCCTTTTCCTCTGGCTTAATGAATATCATTTATTCAGTATAAAATCTTTATATGTTCCACATGTTAAGAATAAATGTACATTAAATCTTGTTAAGCACTGTGATGGGTGTTCTTGAATACTGTTCTAGTTTCCTTAAAGTGGCTTTATAGTGACGAGTTATTTACAAGAAATAGGGGAAATACAGCAGCATCCTCAAATTACAAAGCCCTGAGGTGTGAAGGCACCTTTCGAGGGTTACCTACTCTAGAGTGGGGAGCAACACTTTGATTTTCTCAAATTATTTAGCTAATTAGTCTTTCTTTGAAGCAATTAACTCTGACATTGAGGTATGATCATTTTCAATGTAGATGGGAAGTGGCCGCCAACCCACTGGAGGTGAGAACTCCGAAGCTGACTAGCCTGAAATGTAATACTCTGTCGGAGCCAGTAGAGTCATCCTGTTAGTGGACCCCTGCTTCTTCTGGCTCTACCTCTCACCCCTCTTCTAGTCACAGTGTATTCCACACTCCCAGTCCCTGACACATCTGCTTTCCTGGTTCACGTTACCCACAGTAACATATGGAAGAGTTAGACAGGAGCACGCCGTCAGAATCAGTGTAAGACATGACTCTGTAGTCACGAGGAAAAAAAAATAAGAATTTTTTCCTGCAAGCAGTCTCATCTGTCAACTCCCACATTACTTAGTCAAACAGTCTTCTTACATAACAATGCAGCCAAATATATGTTGAATTAAAAACCCATTTATAATTCTACTTTAAATACAGCTGCTTGCTAAAAACAGATTTTAGTGCTCCAAGCTTAAAACATGGAGAGTTGTAAGATGGAATTCAATATGATTCTAATTTTTCTCTCATAGTGTATGAATAAAAGGTGTATTTCGTGAACTCTGAGTTATCTAATGTCCCAATTCTCTAGTCAATCAGAAGAGTAAAATCATAGACTATGAATGTCATGCTTTGAGTTGTAGCCAGTGCCCAGAGTCCAACCATTGAGCAGCTCGTGGGCACAGGCAAACATGCAGCACAGTCTCTAGGCTCCTTCAGGAAGATTCTAGCATCGTTTCTCCACTCTCACCCCAGAATCAAGACTCACAGAAGCCCATGAAGAATTGCAGCCTGCTTGAGATCATCTTGCCTATAAACTGAGTTATTGCTTTGTCCTAAAATTTAGTTTTTTTTCCTATGAGGCTTTTCAGAAACTTACAGGATGCCCATACTTTAAATGTGTACCAAAAAAAAAAAAAAAGATAAAAATAAAGGTGCAAAGAAAGTTTAGTATTTTGGAATGGTGCTATAAAGTTGAATCTGTTGGTATTTGAGTGAATTTTTTTAATGTCACATAAATGATACTATGGGGTGGCATCTGCTCAGAAATAGCTACTTGGAGTGTTTGGTTTGAGAAGGAAGCAGAATCGGTTTTTACTGATGAGTGTGGCCTGTTTGAAGATTGTTAAACTTTAAAAATTGTAGTGGAGAATGCTTTTTTCCTAGTGGAGGGGGGCAGTTTACACAGCATAAACTCTGTTGTTCTAATACAAGGCATGCTGCTTCCACTGAGAAAGCCTCCGTTTCCAAAACTGCCAAAAGTTTTTCGTCTCCTCTCAGATGTCATGTGCCAGTTCCCCTATCTGTTCCCCTATGAGGAATGAAGAAAGCATTATAAATGAGCCACAATGGAGGCCAGACAACCCATTGCTTTTGGGTTGGCTGAGGTCTCTTTCTGGGAGCCCAGTGGCTGGGGCCATCACCCTGTGCCCCTGGCGCACCCAGGAGAACTTGGAAGTAAACTTTAACTTAATACTTAGCCAAGTTTCTCAAAACTAGTAAATATTTCTGGTAGTGTACATCTGCTAAGGCCACATGTCATTCATTAATTCAGCAGAGGTACTGTGCTCATACCAGGTGCCCTTCTCTGTCCAGGCTCTCAGGAGTCACCAGTGGATAATGGCCTTGGTTTAATTGCATTTCCATCTTTCACATCAGACAGTCATAGAAATGTACAAGTCTGCTCAATGCAGTTTGCTTCCAAAACAATACCCGCTGCACTTTGGCAATGATAATGGGTTTTGCTGTTAGACACACAGGGTAGCCTGGAGACCTCCCTGTGTGCCCTGCAGATGACTCTGAGGCCCCTGCCAGCTCTGAAAGTTCCCTGCTCAGTCTCCTCTAAGGGGCCTAGGAGTTTGACAGTGGAGGGAGAAACTGCAGTCCCCCATACAAAGCTTGGAGCCCCTGCGTCAAGTGCACAGCACTCTGCAATGCCAGGCTCCAATTTCCCATGTAACTCCCTACCAGGTTTAAAAATGGGAACTTGGAAAATGAGTCAGGAGTGGGGGAGATTATCACATGTATGAACAAATGCGACTTTTTCTCCAGTCTGACTTCAGGCACTTGAAGGCTTACCCCAGCTTTCTCCAGTCATTCTAAGAAACAAAAGAGATCTCAAAACAACCCTGTGTCCTGTCCTGAGGGCACTCCATAACCCACCGTACCACATTGGAGAGGAAAGTGGCCTGCGGGCAGGAGGCTCGCTAACCCCAAGCATCTCCTGACTTAAGTAGCCTGGAATTTTTTATTTTATTTATTTTTTTTTATAATTCTTATAAACATGCTGCAGAGCTTTGGACAACACTGGCTAGCCAGAGAGCATGTTGGACTTTTCCCCTAAATGTCCATGTTCGTTTCTCAAACTGAAAGATGTCCTCCCTGAAGAAGAGTGTCACTGTGACCTTGAGCAAGGTATTTAAATTCTTGAACCTGTTTCCTGGCCTGCAATGGTCTAACCCCCACCTCACAGGATTGACAAGATTAAATGAGACAATACAGGTAAAAGCCTTACAATTACTGAGCGTGCGTTAGTCCTAATGTATTTATACACACATGGTTCCTTTGTCTGCTGCTCTAACGTGTTTTGCATGTTTTAAAAGTAAGGCTAGAGAGAATATCGTGAGCTTTGTCATTTGGGGTGTTCTGGGGAATGCCATGCCTAGCCTGTTGCTCACCTGTGTTCAGTGCCAAGGGTGATTCTGATGCTTTTTTATTGAATGTCAGTTTGGGATGTCAGACATCCAGGGACAGGGCAGACCCCCCCCCCCTTTTTGATATACCTAGGGGAAGCTAGTCTGAAATCCAATCATGCAATAAGTTTGTGCTGCCTCCCGCTGCCCAGGAAAGGTCAAATACGACAGTGACTGGTCACGATGTTTGACGTCATACTCCTTTTTCTCTGATACACACAGCACAGAGCTTGCCTAGAAACAAGGTGCCCATCTTCACACTGAGCTGAGAGGCACTATAGTTCCAGAACTGTAGAGTCGAGTCCAGGTCTCTTAATTTGAGCGCAAGCATAAGGTCAAGGAAGGAGTAGAGACTGAGCTTTGCTCTTCCACCCAAGGTTGGCTCTTAGCTGGCCTGGGATCTGAATATTCTACAAACCATGTTTTCCCAAAGAATCGAGGAACTATAATATAGATACAGCTCCTTAAAGATATCCTTCACCAAACACACACTTCCAAAAGGCAACAACCATAGCATCCACACCAATGCCTCCTCAAGTGGTGATCACTACGTTTTTTTGCACTTCAAGGAGTAGCATAGCTTCTAGTTGTTCACCACAGAAGTCTTGGTACAGAACACTATCCTGTACACCATTCAAAAAGAGTTGCAGAGGCCTGCATACCAAGTCATGTGCTTAGCTGGAATTTAAATTTCTTCACAACAAAGTACTTGGGGCCCATGATACTCTGAGAAATTAAGAGTTCAGCAACAACCAAGCCCTAGCTGTGTTCACGGCTTAATCTGTAGTCATCCTAGTGGGCCCATCACTAGGAACTGGCATGCCACCGACAGGCACCATGTCACTCTGGTCCTGGAAGCTCTGCTGGCCAGGGCTGCTGGAGCATTCCACCTGATGAGTGACCGCTGACATCCTAGTGGACAACCCTTAGGATTCTGATTTCATAGTATCGTCCTTTCTTGCTTTTTATTCACTCACTGTGATTTAGAAGGGACACCTGAGGAATGACAAGTGACAAGGACATAGGATGCCAGTTGCTTATATTTGGTTCATGACTTCTAAAAATGCTGGTCCCATGCAAGAGGTTATTTGTGCCCATGGAACCATGAAAATAAAAATAAACAAACCCTAATAGACCTAATGGCAGGGGAGTGACGTGGTATATCTCACATGTTTAGGATGAATCCACTTGGCATGATTTTTTAAAAACTCACCCATAAGTGCAATGCTTGTGTTGTTGGTTCCGTGTGTTTTTCACCAAATGGTGTGAACATATGGCCAGTACTTCTCTTGGCCATAATATCCTAAAGGAGAAGGCTCCTGATGGCACAGAGCCACCATGATTTATCGAGATGAGTTTCCATTCCCGGGGAGCCGTTGCAAAGGCTCTGCAGCCAGCTTTTTCCCTTGCCATTCCCTTTCCCCACATTGAACATTCCGTGGCTGCTATGGTAGTGACGGGAGATTGGAATGCATGTTGGAAAAAAAAAATCAGGTTTTGTTAATTAGTGAAAGTTTATCTTGGTGGGCTCTTGTTTTCAAAAATTAAATTTGATGTATTAGCTTGGGGACTCTGAGTGCTGAGCAATCAAGCCTTGATATAAACTGGCATCTCTTCCCACCCACCCAGAATCTGTCTTTAATGGCTGCTGTTAAATGGTAAAATTTGTCAGTGCCTGTAAATTGTACAGTCTGATGCTCGTAGGGGGAATTACGAGTTTTGGAGAGAACCTCTGCTCGAAGCCTCTTGCCTGGCATCCTCTGTGGAGCTAGAGGTGGGAAGTCTGTTGTTTTCTATCTTCTTGAAAGTATCTGAAGCTGGGCTTGGATGCAGACCAGCTTGGGAATTTCACAGGGCTCCCGTCCTCTGCAAGAGACCTGCATGCCCACCTCAGGACAGCAGAGCAGCTTCCCACATCCACTCACCCAGAGCCCCCCTTGAAGCTCCCAGGGCAGGAGCTCCAACCTGCCTACCTGGGCCGAACTGGAGGCCCTGACTCTAGAGGGAGCGGGACCCAGCTATGTCTTCCAGGAAGCAGGTCCCCCCAGGACCCAGACAAGGGGCCCCGATTCGGAGCTTGCTCACTGTCACACTTATGGTGCGGGTGCCTCAGCATCACAGTGGACAAAGTCTGAGCCCGAGTCTAGCACATGACAGGTGTTTAATAGACACTTTCATTCCAAAAAAAAAGTTGAGCCCTAGCATACATAATAAGAGCCGTCCTGTGTGGTGGCATTGCAGAAATACCCACCAGGAGCTGGGGGAGGACACATGACAGGAGCCCGTCGGCTTTGAGGGGTGACCTGGGAGAGCTTCCTGTGGGACACAGCTTGTGGAGCTGGAAGGCCAGAGGAAAGGAGATGGCCACTGGTCATGGGGACAGTTATGTGAGAGCCCTGGGCATCCTGGTTCTAGCAGACATCCACCAGCAACCAGGGCAGCTGCGGCAGGAGGAAGGCAAGTTCCAGACCAGCCTGGGCAACTTCGTGAGGCCTTGTCTCAAGATACAGTAAAAAGGACCAGGTGTGGCTCAGTGGTGGAGTGCCCCTGTGCTCAATCCCCAATATCAAGAAACAAAAAGAAAAGAAACCCAAAGAGTTCAACTCTAGGCTTGAGGCTGTCAGAAGGTGGGGTGGGGGTGCACAGATGAGACTGGAAAGGGGGCAGACACAGGCCACAGTTGTCCCTCCTGAGCAGCTGGCACTGGGGAGCTGGTGAAAGATTTTCATGCTGGACAAAATCCTCCACCCAGATTGAAGCTGGACTTGAGCAGTGGCGTGGGCCTGAAGGCCATCAGGTTTGGCAGGACTCAAGCAGGGGATGTGGAGGGCCAAGGAAGTCTGCAGTCTTGGAAAGGGCCACAGACTCAGTGTGCTGGGCATGGGCTTCAGAGGTTAGTGGTCCCATCAATAAAGGAGAGTCACACAGAAGAGTGCTGCCAGTCAGGGCAGATCTGAGGAAGGCGCAGCTGGGGACCAGACAGCAAGGCTCAGGGACAGATCTGTCTCAGAATCGGGGCCTCCCTAGGTGTGCAGAACCTCGGCAGAGACCTGGCTCATGGCAAAGGAAGCTAAGCAGGGGGTTGCAGGGTAATTAGAGTGTCACCAACAGTCCAGGTGGGACCACGGTAATCTGGGGCCCTAGAGGCTGGAAGTAGGTGAGATTCGGGAGGGACAGAAAAGGGCACTGCTGGTGGGAGTGGAGGGAGTGGGCTAGGACTGAGAAATGGCACTCCAGGGCCAGGAAAGGTGGGGAAGTGTCTTCCCAGAGCCCCCAGGGGAACAACCTGGCTGAGACCCAAGTGGGACTCCCGCTTCCAGGTCCATAAGCCCCCAAACTCCTGTGGTCTTCAGCCCCCAAAGATGAGGTGGTTCAGGAGCTGTGAGGTTGGTGCTCCGCACTGTCGGGAGACTGGCCAGTGTGGCCTGCTGGAAGGCTGGGAGCCAGCTCCTGAGTCCACCGACGGGAGAGCTTGGTGTGGTCTGTGCGGGGTGATTAGCACGGGTCACCTCAAGGCACAGCACGCTGTGTGATGACCTGAAGTCTGGGTTCCAGCTCAGAACAAGGGCATAAAGGGAGAGGCGAGAGAGAAGAGGAGACTAGGGAGAGGACACGGGGAGGGGGAAGGTACCAGGAGGCTTCCTCAGCAGGCCCGGGGCTCAGGACCGCTGGCAGCGACCACATCTCCAGAAGCATTGAGGACCTCTGGGCAGTTCCAGGGGCAGGGAGGGGACTGTCCTTCACCACCTTCAGCACTGCTCTGTGGGCCCTCCCTCAAGCTGTTCCTCAGAAAAGACGTGTGAGGCCCAGTGTCTGGCCTGGGCCCTCCCAATGCACACAGCTGATTAGCAGTTCCGGGGGTCCCCTATGACCAGCAATCTCGCTCCTTCTCATGTATGAAAAAGGAATTTTACTTTGCTCTTCAGAAGCTGTTGAATGAAGAAGGACATTCGGCTCTCTGTGGTGTTTTCTCTTAACCTTGGAAGCTGATCTCCAGCAGCAGCTTCTGAACTGGGGCTATGACATCAGCGGTCACAAATCCCGAAGGCTGAGGAACTGACTGGGGGCTTGAGGGGGAGGCTGAGGACCCCATGAAAGTCTCCAAGGTCCCTGGTTAATATCAGAGGAGTGGGGGTCAGTCCCCAACTTGCAGGATGTACTGCTAGAAGGAGCAGGCTTTGTCACATCCATCAACCTGAACATTAGAGGATTTGGAACCACCCCACAGTGGCCTGGAGAGTGGTCTATAATGCAAGATGTATGGCAGGTGGCCAGTCCCCATTTGCATGGGCTCCCAACTAAGGATGGATCCCAGGTGAGTCAAGTGACCTTACACATCCCCTTTTGACTCCTGGCCTCCTCTTCTGCTGGCCTGTATTTCTCTTGAAGTCTCTTCTCCAGGTCACTGTTGTCTCAAGATCAGCTTTTCCAAGTGACCAGAACATCCCAAGGTAAGTGTTGAAGTCAGCTTTTTTTTGTCACTGTGACCAAAAGACCTGACAAGAAGAGAAGAAGAGCACAGAAGAGGAAAGGGTTATTTTGATGCACAGTTTCAGAGGTCTGTGTGTAGATGGCCGACTCCCGTGCTCTGGCCCACGGTGAGGTGGAGCAGAAGGGCAGGAGGTCAGGACATGGCAACCAGAAAGCAGAGAGTGTCACTTGCCAGAGACGGAATACAAACCCAAGACAAACCCCCATTGACCCAGCCGCACCCTACCTGTTTACAGTTACCACCCAGTTGATTCCTGTCAGTGGATTCATGCGCTGATTAAGCTAAGGCTAGCGTAGCCCCATCAGGTCACCTCTAGACTGTCCCACATTGTCTCACATGCAAGATTTGGGGAGACCTCATATCTAAACTGTACAGTAAGTACCTACGTTATGGTGCCCCTCACCTCCATGTTGTGGGTACCCCGTGGGGTAGGGGTGTGCATGGCCAGTGGACAGTTCACAAACAGGCCTAGGCTGGATGCTGTGTGTGGCTTGGGTCCCCTTCAGCACTTCTCCCCTAAGACCCTTATGCACCAGCCCAGGAACAGCACCCACCAGGGGCCTTGGCTGGGCCCAGTGGTCTGGGGTTCATCTCACAAGAGTTCACGGGAAGATGGACAAAGCAGATTTTTGCTTTTCTGAAGCTACTCCCCATGCAAAAGATGGGCATGCAAAAGTAGGCGACACCCCCAGCCCACCCGGTCCTCTGTCCAGCTCTTCCTGTCCATTGCCAGCGTTGGCACCGGGTTGGCCTCCCTGGACTCCTGCCCACTTCAGAGAGCCAGCTCCCGGGAGAGCTCATTTCACCAGCCGCCCGGGGCTACCTCCCAATCCCACCCTTCCACTTTCCCTCTTTCCTCGCTCTGCCTCATCCTTCATTAGAACATTCCTTTTCAGGGTCTGACTTTGTACAGATATTCAACGTTTCGAGTTTTTCAGGCCCTTCCTTCTGCAGTGCAAATACCATGGTTGGTATTTCTAAGTGTGGTTCCTTTTTCTCCCACCCAGGAACTTTTTCAGTTATCCAGTGGCTTGGCTCTTGCCCCTTGTTATAAGTTGGGTTTTATGGCCCTATTGCCATGGACTGTGACTTATGCAATTTCTATCTCTGTTCATTTTTCTTCTCTTAGTTCCTTGGTCACTTCTATGTTCCATTTTTTTCCTTTGGGAACTCCTGTAGGCCCAGTCTCCTGAGCAGGGATCTGTGTTCTGTCCTTTCTCTTATCTTCCTTGTTATTCATAATTCTCACCTTGTTTTCTTCTGACAGCTCAGAGAATTTCTTGAGTGATTAGGTATCTGTACTATCCAACATGCTGTTCACTGGTTCTTTTGAGCTAAAAAAAAAGATAATAGTTTTTACTTCAAAACACAACACTTTAAAATCTCAGATGGTTCTCAAGTTTCTTTGAGAATAAAGTTTTATTTCTGTTTCTTAGTTCAAATCCACTTCATAGCAAAATATTTGCTGTGATTTCTCAACGAAGCCCCTTATCTTGGGTTTAGAGATGTTTTTGTATGTCCAATTGTTTTTCTCTCTGATGTTTTGAATTTGAGATGGATTTGGCTGAAAACTATATTAAAGTATTTCGGTCTCCCACAAAGGAGTGGAGAAACTCTCATCCTCCGTATTTTAATTTTATTTCACTGAAGGTCCCAGGCACCCTGAGGTAGAAAGCGAGAGTCAAGGTAGATGCTGCATAGTGACAAAACCCTCTGTGAGGGCAGTGGCACTGGCACTGAGGGGGCTTCCTGAGGCTGTGCGTAGAGTGTCATCTTTAGCTTCAGGGTTGTGCCTGCCATGCTCTTAGGGGGCACTTTTCCCAGGAAGTGGAAGGGGGCTCCGTGGAGATGGCCAAGCAGCACCTGGGGGCTTCTAGTGGACTCAGGACCCCAGTAGGGTGCTCAGTGAGAGGGCCTTAGTCAGGGGAGAAAGCGAGACCAGGGTGACTCCTTCATCATCCTGAAGGAAGCTGGGGACAGCCAGTGCTGGAGGCGTGCGAGGGTGTTATTTTTGACAATATGAAGGGAAACATTTAGGCAGTCATTAGAGAGCATGGTCATGGGGCTTGTCACTTGCTCTTGGCGACAGCTTTAGCATCTTCTAATTTCTCCTGCGCCTCCAATTACCCTTCAGGGCGACATGGTCTGCGGTGGAGCCCTCCAGCCAGGAGCTCTGTGAGAAAACGAGGTCCACGCATCTTGAACGTGCCTCTCAGAAAGAAGACTGAGAAAAGCAATTAGAATTTCCGGAATTGCCTGGAGAGGAGAAGGCCCGCTGGGGCCAGAGAGGAAGGAGGAGGCGGACACCCATCAGGACCGGCTGTGCATTGAGAGGGGCGCCGGGGCCACAGCTGGGCTGTGTCCTGGCCTCCGCCAGGGCACAGGAAGGAAGGGCAACAATCTCCATGGCAAGGACTTGGGTCAGGCATGAGCGGCCCTTCCAGTCCAGACTTCCGGGAGATGGCCCATGGCTCAGTGAGATGGGGAGCTGCAGCCCCTGGGGATGGCACGGGTTCAGATGGCCTGCCTTGGTCCCTTGGAACCATGTGGCCATTTAAGACCAAGGCTAGCATCCCCTCAGGTCCCATGTGCCCTTGGATATAGGGGCCTAATTACAGCAGCTGAAAGGCCTTTTGTCCCTGGGCTCAGAGCGTCCTGGCAGGAGGGCTGCCGCCGGGGAGGGGTGGGGTGAGTGGTGAGCAGCTGAGAGGCCCAGCAGGCCTCTCGGTGGCTCCCTGCAGTGGCACATGCTAAGAACTCTGCTATAGTCCTTATAGCCAGGAGTGACCAGGACATCGGGGTCTGTGCAGGGCCAGGCGTCAGGACACTGGTGATTCCTCCCTTTGAAGAACAGGCAGATGAAACCCAGTGTATGAAAGCAAAGCAAAGAGGAGCCCATTCAGAAGTGGGAAGAGAGAGCTCGACAGGCTGTGCCCTCAGCACTAGGGACATATGGCATTTGTCAGTCAAACACAGAGCAACCTTCACAAAGCCATCAGAAGGTGGCCCCATGCCATCTCTGCCATTCATGCCGACTGATGGCTCCCCTTTCCTGCAGGCCCCACAGACGAGCCGTCCCTGGGACTAATTAGCCTTCCAGAGGGCAATCAAGGGCCCTCTCCTGGAACTTTCTTAGGAACAGAGCCGATGGCTGGCTTCAAATGGACACCACTAGAAACGGAGAGACCCAATTAAGCAGTGTCTGCATCCCAGTGATGGCCAGGGGCGCTTCCAGGGCGCCAGCCTCTGCCTGATCCTGTTCCTGAGCCAGGGAGGAGCCGCCAGCATCTGCAGGTGTCCTTTCTGATGCTGTCCCTTATCTATGTCGTGTCACACAGCCCTGGCATTGATACCATTAACTTTACGCACAGCCCCGTGGGGGCAAACTGGGGTCTGCTCTCCACAGTTGGGTCTTCAGAGCCCAGATGGGCCCCACACAGATGTTCACTTAATGTGGCCAAATGCTGGAGCGCTGTCCCCTCTGGATGCTTCCCAAGGCAGTTCCTTTGAGGAGTGTGCTTTCAACAGGCCTGGGGTGTTGGTTTCCATCTGTCCTCAGGCAGTTGGGCCCTACTGTCAAACTCACCACACCCACTGGCCCCATCACTGAGTCTCTTCAGGGTGTTCTCTGTGCACCTTCTAGGGATGAAATCCAATAGAGTCGAGAGGAACTTCTGGTGCCAGCCAAGGGTCAGGCTGCTGCTTGTGCCTCACCTTCACCCCCCCTTCCCTTGCAGCCCCAGATAAAGGAGTATCGGCTCCACTGACCATTGTGCCCTACCCAAGAGGGCCTCCCAGTTACTACAACCCTTCCAGGACAGGACTGGCAAGCCCCCTTTCACCTGGAGTGCAAGTCAGTTTCCCACTACTGTAACAAAATGTCTTAGATATTCAACTTAAAAGAGGAAAGGTTCATTTTGACTCACTGCTCTGGAGGTTCCATTCCATGATCCATTGGCCCTGTTGCTTTGGTCTGTGGCAGGGTGGCATGTCTTGGTAGGAGTAACTCACAGAGGAAGATGCTTACCTCATGGCTGGTTGCAAAAGAGAAAAGGGTGGGTCCCCCTTCTGGGGTCCAGCCCTGGTGGCAACTCCCTTCCAGGAGGTCTCACCACTTAGGGGTTCCACTACCTTCCAACTGCCCCAACAACTCAGGACCAAGGCTCCAACACGTGGGCCTTGGGGATGCATTGCAGATCTGAACTATGTCCTAGTTTCTTTACCCTCAGGACAAAAAACTAGGGTCAGGACAGACTGCAGGTAGGAGAAAGCAATGTCTACCAGAGTAAAGCCAGAGCTTCGACAGCTTGATGCTCTGGGACATCGGCAAAATAAAACTCCATAGACCCAGGAAGGGAGAAGTCTTGAGGCATGGCAGAAAAAGGTGTCAGAGACCATGAATCCACCCAAGTCTCCTGAGTCTGTCCCCTCAGGGCTTGAACCAAGTCCAGACTGTGGCCCACGGGTGGCCTCGGCTGCACTGTGGTCTCGCCGTGGACCAGGAGGCTGAATTTCCAGCGCTGCTGTTCTTCACCTGGAGTCAGTGGTCCAAGTGTGTCCAGGGTGAGGGTGTGTCCCAATGGGGAGTGTGGCTCGCGGGGTGCGACTCGGCTTGTCCCAGGCCCTGGGTTCCAGCCCAGCCCAGCACAAAAGATAAAAAAGGAAAAGAGGAAGATGCGAAAAAAAAAAAAAAAAGAAAGAGGGGTGACAAATCCATTGTAGAAATTTTGAAAAGTATGGGTGCATAAAGATAAAAATCTAAAATAAAAATTACCTGTATTCTGGCATCTAGAAATATCTATTTCAATAAAATACTCAATTTTAGAAGCAAAGTTTAAAATTTACTACAGCATGAACCTCTTCATGTCATTAATTTTTCTAAACTTTAAGCCGTAGTGGCTGCCTAGGGTTCCATTTATTTCACCAATCCCCGCTCATTGGACATTTATGCCTTTTCCACATTTTCAACCATCATAAAAAATGCTGCAGTGAACACCCCAGAAGATAAATCTTTGTCACTATCTGTAATTAATTCATTAAGACAAATTCCAAGGAGTAAAAACAGTGTATCAAACGGCATGACTGGACACACAGCCTACTTACCCTCCCGAGAACTTCACATCTGTGAAAAGTCCAACCTAAGAATCTCGCTCCTGAACCCTGCCTGTGCTGGGAGCCTTCCCCCACATTACTGAGGAAAAAAGAAGGTACGTTTTCATTTTTTTACCAACAGAGTTGAACTTTTTCAAAGATGTTCTTAGCCCCTCAATATTTTGTCTTTTAGAAATTTTCTGCCTGTATCCTTTGTGGATCTTTTTCACCAGAATATAAGTCTTTTATAAAAATTGATCCAGTTTGAGTTATATTCATTTCTTTAAAAAAATCCTTTTCTTAAAAAAATCACTAGTTCCTTTGTTTTTTTGACCTCAGTTTTGTTTCAGACCTCAGTCTCTTTATCTGCAAAATAAAACTCTGGGCCAAATAACCTGCTGCCCCCACCCACAGTCATTCAGAGAGTGCGCATCTGACCTGTCTGTTGCCAGCTGAGGCTATTACAGGGCTCCTCATCCACGGCTGCTTGGGGCAGGAAAAATGGAATTGCACATGTCCGCCTGAGTTGGGTATCCCCCTTGAAGAATCAAGTTGGGTCTGCGAACCAGGCTCCCAGGTGTGTGTAGGCACCAGTCCCTGCCAAGGAGATGTCCAGGCCCAGGGTCAACACTGGAAGGCTCTGGAGGCTGGAGGAGGCTCGGTGCAGGCAGTTCTGAGGGATGCAAAAGGACACAATGGGCCCACCTTGCCCACTGACTGGTTGAGGACATGGTGACATCCTCTGGGTACATTTGTGACAGCAAAGAATTTACCTGTACACAGGAAATGTAGATTCAGAGCTCTGAAACCCCCCCTACCCCCCCCACATACACACAGCAGGTACCTGCAGGGAGAATGTGACCCAGAAGCACTTCTTTCAAGAACCAAAGGTTTCCACCACTAGGAGGTACCAAATTTATTTCTTTTTTAATTTGCATTTTCCTGTATAAATGTGACTGTAGTTGAGTGAGCGACACCATCTCTCTGTTCCTCTCCCTCTGAGGGGCTGCCTCCGCATGGATGGCTCTTAGGCAGTCGCTCTGAGGCCACCTGCCATTGTCAGGTTAGCACTCTCGACCCCCCTGCCCCCGGAGCGCATGAGCTGGCAGACACAGGCCCCGGCAGTACTGGAATGGGAGTTTTCTCCCACTGGCCGCCATGTGGATCTGTAGGACTGGGGCCAGAACCTCTTCAAATATGGATTTTCAGGAGCATTGGGGCAGAAATCATGACACTGCCACTTCTCCAAGTCACCAGGCAAAAGCGCAGTCTAGGAACGGAGCACCCCCCCCACCCGCTGGCTTTCTGGTACCCTGGGGCCTGGAAGTCCCTTGCTGGCTCCCAGGCCAGGAAAACAGCTGTTTAGTGTGACAGGTGGGATCAAGGCTGCAGCCCAGGGTGGGCGGCTAGTGAGAGAGGACCCACACTCGGGCAGTGCTGCCATCTGATAAGCACTCGGAGCTGGGTGAGCTCTGAGACTCCTGTCACTTCTGCTCAGGACATGGGACAGCACACCTCTGTCACCACGGCCATCCTGAGGATGGCTGGCCCTGGTGCCCTGAATCCCAGCCCTGGCTGCTTGAGGATCCCAGACAAGTCGCCCTGAAACAGAGCCCTAAGCTGGGATCCTTCTGGCCAGGCCAGGGTCAGGGCAGACAAAAGCCCCCTTGCACATGTCCCAGCCTCAGAGTAAGTGACCTCAGAGTGAGTGGAGGGGCAGTCTCCACCCTGAGAGCTCAGGGGCTGCACGCAGGCACCGCCCAGGAGGGCGAGAGGTGCTGGGCCTGGGAGGGCCTGCATCCTGGCTGGGCTGGGGTCCTTCCAAAGTGAGACACACATCATCAGGATTCAGAATGGCCACCACCTGGGGCTCATGATATCCCATCCATGTTTCCTTTCCTTAATTCTCTAAAGGTAAGAAAATGCAGTTTTCCTCTTTTACTTGGGGATAAAGTGGGAGTGGGGACAATTGGAGTCAGAAAGGCCTCAGGCATACCACATCACCTTCCCTTTACAGCGTCCTCACTTGTAAAACAGGAATCGTGCCCAGATCTCCCAGGAAATGGGGGTTCTTGTGGCGTCCTCTGGCGAGAAAAGGTAGAGACCAGAGGAGACACACACATGCATACATGCTTGCACTCCTGGTCTCTGGTCATGTGATGCCCTGTACCACCTTGGGACTCTGCAATAAAGCCATCACCAGAAGCAGATCTTTGGCCCAGACCTCCAGAACCGTGGGCCAAAATAAGCCTCTCTTTATAAACTAAGCTGCTTCAGGTATTTTGTCATAGTAACAACAAACTAATATGCTAGCCCTGCAGGATTCATGTTCAGTAAGAAATTGAGAAATTGGTTAAATCATTATAATCATGCAAAATATGTTTATAGACTCACCGACAAAGTGACATAAGGAGTCCAAGGAAGGGGAGATTGAACAGTTTCATATTTGTGTATTTATGATATATACATTAGGTAATTTTGTGTACATAATATGAGAGAGAGGAGTCCATTCCATACCAGGAGCTATATATATAGTGTGAGTCAATCAACTTGGACGCTGCACCCCAGAGACATGGAGGGACAGACAAGAAATAAGACAGACAGATGAACAGTTGGAGGTGGAAATTCATGTCACAGAGGGAAAAATTCAGGGGACATGATAGACGATGCGGAGGTTCCCAGGCAGATCTATCTGGAAGGGCTTCTCTTTTGAAGTGGCATAAACTGAGACCAGAGGGGGCCAGTCAGGAAGCCCTGAGGTGGGGGGGCTGTGGCTTTGGAGGAGCAGGAGGCACCCTGACACTGGAGAAGCTGGGAGGGGTCTCGTCAGGCTGCGAGTTTGTTCCGGTCCACTGGACCAGGAAAGTCCCCTCAAGGAGACATCTTGGATAAGGATGTCCCCAGGCACAGACCACCCTGGAGGCCACCTGGAGGGTGAACACCACTCGGCCTCCTGGTGCAGCACAAGAAGCCCCCTGGGTGGGAGCTCAGGACAGGGGTGAGGGCGGGACGGCCCTGGGGCAACGTCTGAGGTCTGCCCCAGGGTGGGGACTTGGTGCCAGGCAGGCACAGCAGGCATTGGTCTCGGGCCTCACAGGCCAGAGGCGCTGAGCCCCGGGAACAAAGCCTGTGCAGCTCAGAGGCTCACAACTGTCCAGAAGGTTGTCCAGCACAGGGAGGCCATGTGGGGAGGACTGGCCCTCTGCAGCCTCTCCCTGCCCACCTCAAGGTTGGAGGCCTGTGTCCTTCATAGCATCCAGAGCAAGAAGCGGGAGGCCCAGGGCTGACTCAGCCCCACTGGTTTAGAGGCTGTTGCTCTTGAAAGCCTCAGGGAGACCTCTGCCAGGTGTCTCCAGAGAACCCGCCACGGCAGTCTCCGGACTGGGAGGGCAAGACTGGCAACCCGGTGTCTGCTGCAGTCTCCGGGCCTGAGAACTGTGTGCCGAGGCTGGGGCAGCCCCTCTGCCCTGCCACCTTCTTCCCACCAGGAGACGGTGGCTCCCAACCCACCCCCATCCGTGGGTCACCCTGCTTTGGGTCAAGGGAGACCTGGCCTAGCGTGGCTCTGAGGTTTGCAGGAGCCAGAGACCCTCAGAGTGTGTTGGCGACTTGTGGAAGAGGAGGCTCTGGGACGGGGGCGCAGCAGGCAGGGGCAACAGAGAGCATGGCCTCGTAGAAGGCACATCCATAGGACCCCCCTGGCAGCAGGGGTTGAGGAGGGGGACCTAGCACTCCCAGCCAGCAGGGACCCTGGGTCTCTGTGGACCCTGAAGGAGGAAAGTGTGCGTCCTCTGGAGGATTCTGTCTGGCAGGAGATGCTGTCTTCTGAAGATCTGCCTCTGGCATCCTTCTGGAACTTTCCAGAACACCTCCTGTCCATCGGAGTCGCAGCCCCGCCTCCTGGAAATGTCTGGGTGCTCTATGCTCAGTGACCCTCTGTGCCGTGCACGCAGAGCTCCTCTGAATGCTGTCCCCACAGCTGCCCTGCTCCTGCCTCCCCAGCCCCCTGGTCCATGTGTCTGGTCTCCATGACGACAGGGCCTCTCAGGGATGCGCCTTTCTTTGAGGTCATGCCTGCCGCCTCTCAGCTGAGATTTGTCACCTCCCTGCCTGCCATGCCCTGCCCCAAGCCCCCTTTTCCCCAAGTTGCCCGTGCACCCTGAAGGTCTGCCTTGATCTCTCCGGACTGGCTCCCCAGCCCTCTTGTTCAGATGGTCACTGAGCTCTGCTGACCCGCTCTGGGCACCAGTGTTTTGACATGGGGATTAGGAGGACTGGGTGCTGATGTGTTCAGGAGTGTGGGACACAGTGGCCGGGTCGGTAACAGTCCTCTGTGTGGCGTCTGGAAGGGGCGCCAACTAGGGGGTCTGCCAGGGTGCGTAGGTGTGTTCAGTGGATAATTATTGAGCACCCAGTGAGATGGGCCCTGGGAATGGTCATATTTAACAAATGAGTAGAGGAGATATCCAGTTAAGTTTGAATTTCAGTAAACAATAATTCTTCTTTTAGCATATGTGTCAATAGTGTATTCATTGCTTATCTGAAATTCATACTTAACTGGGCATCCTGCATTTTATCTGACGACTGTAAGTGAAAGAGAAACAAAACAAGTAAATACAAAATTAATATAACTCCAGGATTGGGGCCATTGGTAGGAAGAAGGAAAAAAAATTCCAACAATGCTCTGTGAGAGCATTCCAAGGGGCTGGCGGGATGGTTAGCAATGCCCTCCCCGAGTCTTGGAGCACAGGAAAGATGCTACCACACCAAGCCCAGGGAGAGCATTCTGGGCAGATGGTTAACATATGTGCAAAGGCCCTGAGGTAGTAAAGAATTTGATAGGATCCTCAGGCAACCAGGGCGGTATGACTAGAGAGGCCAGCAGGTAGGTTGATGGCATAATGAACCCAGCCACAATGAGCAAGTGCTCAACAAACTGTTGTTAGTGTGCATTATTGTATAATAATAAGTATGATTTTTAAAGTCAGGCCAGATGTGAATCCCAACTATTTCATGGAACGCTTCACATACTACACTGTTATATTCTATGAGAACTTTCCCTAAAGAAGCCCTTCAGTGCTCTTCATGCTGAATCTCATCCCAGCCAAGAATAATACATTTAAAAGTCCTCTTTAAAAAGATGCACCCTATTATCTGAAGATTCTGTTTTCCATCATAGGCACTTCCACAGTGAAGTCACCCAATACACAGGTCACTGAGGACAGGAAGTCAGCGGCTGCGGCTCAGGCCCGCAGTGCAGGGCTCTGATCCCATGCCTGGGTAGGGCAGGGCCACTGTCCGGGGAAGTTAGCTGCAACTTCTTTTTTTCTTGCTGCACCTCAAAAAAAAAAAAAAAAAACTTTACATTTTAAATTAACAGCATGTCCACTGCCAATATTTGTGGTTACTACCTGGACTGTAAATCTCTTTTAGAGGTGTCTGAGAGAAGCATACACAATGAAACCTCAACGTGAAACTTGATTTAAAGCGCTTTTTCATTAATATAACAAATGAAGTGTGCCCAAATTTGAAAGTATATTCCTTTGGGCCTAATTAAAATACTGAACAAAATACATGGATATGTGTATTTTAAATGAAGACATTCAGTAGCTAGAATTAGCTGCAAAAATTAATTCAAATTGAAAAGAGCATTATGAGTGCATTGTTACTATTAACACAGCCAATCGGCTTCCTCTGAGACAGCC
Organism: Callospermophilus lateralis; assembly: GCF_048772815.1. NCBI lineage: Eukaryota > Metazoa > Chordata > Mammalia > Rodentia > Sciuridae > Callospermophilus > Callospermophilus lateralis. Next base: position 2,354,413 of record NW_027512751.1, on the reverse strand, counting down.
CCAGCAACGTGCATTTGATTTAGAGCCCAAGAGAGCGACAGGCAGGCTTTGCTTTAAAAAATATGTGCACCCTACAAAGTGGGCCTGGTGTCCCTGGTGGCTACTTGATCTGGGCTGAGTTTCTGGGGGAGTTTCCAGGGCCTGAGGTTAGGGTGTGAGCAGGGATCCTCTCCCTGACCTGGGCGTCCTGACTGGAATTGGGAGGAAACAAAATGTTTTCCCGTTGAAATGGAAAGGGGCATTCATTGACGGGTCAGGGCCTGGAACGCCAGGAGCAGCTTCCAGGAACAGGCCCCAAAGAGTGACCAGAAAGTACTCAAAAAGACTGGAAGACAGGGTGAGTTGGCAGGAGCCAGCATGGACAGTGGTTGTATGGAGGCACTGCTTTGCCACCAGTCCTCACCCCAGACCCTCAGGGGCACTACACTGAGGGGTGCACCTGACCCCAGGTCGGGGGGTATCACTGGCCCAAGACAGAACTCAAGAGCTCACATTCCAAAGATTTGGGGGTGCTTCTCCTGGGGTTGATTTTGGTCAAAAGCAAAAGATAATTGAGCAGTCAGGATACCTGAGCAGAGAGATCCTCTCAGCCCCCGGGGACAGGGCCTTGTTTCCAGGCCCTAGAGCAGGACTTCTTACCCTCAGAGATGGAGACCAGCCTCAACCCTGGGCAGGAAGGAGACCCAAGGAGCAAGGGAGACGATTGAGGGCCCAGAGAAGAGTAAGATGGCATGGAGCTCCGAGGAAGGCCTGGCCGTGCGCCCCGGAGACTGTCAGCGTGAGGACACACTATGTGTTTTAGTCAGCTTTGTATAGCTGTGACAAAAATACCCATCAAGAACAATCTGAAGGAGGGAATGTTTATCTGGGCTCATGGTTTCAGAAGCCTCAGTCGGTGGACTCAGACCTCGACTCCGTAACTCTAGGCCCGAGGCGGGTCAGACATCCTGGCACAAGGAAGGCCGCTCTGCTCAAGACAGGGTCAGAGAGCAGGGGAGTGACCCCAGGGAAGATGCACCCTCCAAGGGCAGCCCCCAGTGACCCCCTTTCTCCAGCCACACCCTCCCGCCTATAGTAACCACCCAGTCAGTCCATTCAAACCAGGATGGACTGACCAGGGTACAGGTCTCACAGTGCAATCATCTCACCTCTGAATATTCCTGCATTAACAGGAGTTTTGAGGGACACGTCGCATCCAAACCACAGCACTACAAAAAAGTGGACCCTCTTGGAGCAGTGACAGGATGTTTGTGTTTGCTGAAGGGAAAACTTGAACTCCTGACCACAAGCCCTCCACACCTCCAGTCCTCACCTGGAGCCGAAAGGCCTAGTACAATATCTACGCTAGGGGTCGTGGAATTAAATACTTCACATGAAGTGTGGTTCCTCAGAGCTGTGAGTACTGCATAATTGTTAGTCATTATTCTCATTATTCTGTAAGTTACTGGCTCTTATTCCAGCCGCTGGGGACTGTTGGGAAGTCAAGGACCATAATGGTAATTGATATTTGTATGGTGCTTTATAATTCACAAGTCACTCCCCTGTATTTGATCTCCTTTAAGCAGATGGCAATGTAGGCCAGGCATTGTGAGTGTCATTCCGATTTTCACTGAGGAAAATGTGTGGCTTCTCCAGCTTTACCTAACTCCTCTGTGGGTTCCAGTCAGAATCTCCTATCCCTCCTCCTGCATCTCCTCCCCTTGGGGTGGGGGCAGGAGGTCCCCTGGAAGAACCCAGAGAAAGCATTATAGAACTGTGAGCTTCACATATGTCACACACCCGGGCAGAAGGAATGAAGCCCGGCAGAGATGGCACAGACTGGCAGAGATGTAAACCCACAGGGACCGTGTCTCTCAGAACCCTTCGATCTGGTCAACAATCCGCTTCATGCTTACAGTTGCAATCAGTTTCCATGGCGACCAGAAGACCCCCCCCCCCAAGGTCTCAGGTCAAATCTCTCTATCTCTGGGTGATATTGTCAAAGGCTGGTGGCAGCTACCAACATTTCTATATTTACCTAGAAACTATCAACAAGCTATCAACAGTGAAGAATTCTGGGCTCATGGGAATTCTTAGATCTCAAGTCCTCAGGAGGTGGCATCTTGCATTTGAAGATGCTGCATGATTGCCCATGAACCCAGGCCCAGGTTAACCCCCAGCCAAGCCTTCCCCAGGCTGGCTCCAGGAAGAGGCGGGGTGGGTGTGGTCAGGGGTGTGTACAGCACAACTCCTTTGTTTTTTTAAACTAATATAAATGTCCTCCATGAAGAGGCCAAGAGAGCTCTCCTTTCCTATCTGGCCAGTACCCCAAATAGCCAGCCACACTGAACTAATACCCTGTCATTACTCCATGAGCCAAAACTTCCCGAGTCAAGGTTCAGAGCTGGGGCCAGAGGCAGCAGGTGGTGAAAGGATGGGTACCTGTCTCCTGTGGGACTTTGAAGAAAGACTAAGGTGGAAAAGTTTGGTAGGCCTCTTTGGTGGTGAAAGGCAGTAGCCTGGCTCCAAAATTCAAAGGATGAAGGACACAGCCTTGTTTCCCACCTGGAAAAGCAATGAAGTCAGGGAGATCCTCAGTTTGTTCTGCTGTGAGCACAGGAAGTCCTGAATTCACCTGGGCAATGGACGTCAGAAGCTCATTGCTCCTGGAGAAATGATGGAGACAGAAACTATTACTGGGCTCTCCAGAAAACTAAGAGCCAATAGGAGAAGGGCGTTTGAAGGTCGTGGGGTCAGAAGGGGTTCTGGCCACCACACCTCTGAAACACATGCCAAGTGACCGGGGCCTAAATGTAGGGGCCTCCAGAACACTGGCTGGTTCCCAACATGTGTGCCTTTAGACATGCAGTTCCCTCCCCTGGAATGCCCTTCCTCTCACTCTGCCTTTAAGTGTCACAACCATCTTGGGGATCTGAGTAGCATGACATTTCAAGAAGACTGGAAGGATTTGCATCAGACTGCATTTGTGTAGGAAGGAGCCAGGGAGAGAGACGTCAAAATAGGTGCAATGGTTTCTTGCCTATTGGAGTGCTGGGGGGCTGTAGAACACTTGTCCCGCCACACAATGAAGGGCATGTTCCAAGACCCCAGGGAATGCCCTGAACACAGTACAGAACCCTATGAGTACATGTTTTCCCTCTGCACACATACTTATGATAAAGCTTATGAATTTGACACAGTAAGGAATTAACAACCATAGCCAATAAGAAAATAGACAATAGTAACAATATATTGTAATTGCAGGGGCACCCCCTTTCTCCACAGAAAATCTTAACTGGGCTTCTCCAGAAATCTTCACCTTGTCAGCAGAAGAGTCTGCAAAAGAGTTCAATGTAGATAAACTTTCTATTTTCGTGTTGCCCTGTTTTACTTGGCCACTGGCCAGGAAGAAATCAGCACTCCAGGTGCTGGACACCCCTTTACTAGTTTCTCACAAACATATCCAGTATAGTAGTTTGTAGAAATGTGCAAACAAGGCCTCTGGCCTTGAGCTGGGCTTCACAGAGAAGTCTACATTTCTAAGATAAGAGAAGTTACCAATTGAGCTCCATGGTAACAGCTGGCAGGGGAGGAAAGACAGGGGAGAAGAAGCTCTCCCCTTCTCAGGTGTTGTCCTTGAAGGGATAACTTGCCCAAAACAGTGAAAGAAAAACTTGCTGTTATGTGAACTTCTGCAGACTGTGAACTTCTGAGTCCCTCCCCTTACATACTGGCTATAAAACTCTGAAACTCCCTGAACTCGGGGTTCAGGGGATTGATTGGTTACAGCAAAAGCTGTGCCCCCTGAACCTGGCTGCAGCCAAATAACACTGTTTCCTGCTGTCTTCTGTGCCTTGCCTCGTTTATCCCTACAACATAATAAGTTATGCACATGTGATTTCTCCCTGGAATCAAGACAAATATTAACATTTTTGAACTGGGATTTCTTTGCAAGTAGCCACCACCATGGGGACCAGGACCAGGATGCCCCCCAGAAATCAAAGGGCCAGATGGGGCAGGACTACCATGTGAGACTGGTGAGGAAATTGAGAAGGAGGTGGAGGAGGGGTGCTCACCTTCCTTCTGACAGGTGAACCTCTTCTGTCAGTGACACAGTCACGGAAGGTGACTGAAGTTACCAGAGGAAGGGCATGGTGAAAACTCAGGCAGGCCCAGTGGTGGTGACTTGGGTTACTGGTGGCCAGAACTGGGTCAGACAGGGCTAGTCAGACAGGGTCAGAGCCAACCTGGGCAGAAGCCAAAGCAGACCAGGCTGGCTGGGAGACCAACAGGGAGCCACGTGGGCCCAGCTCCCTTTCTCCTGGAGATTTTAACCTGCTCTGGAAGGGCAACTGAGGCCCCAGGAAGCTTAACAATCTTTTATATATTTATTTCTAAAGCATTTCTTAGGACTTGGACCTTTCAAGCTGATGGCTTTGGTGGAACCGGAGGGCCAGCTGGGGTGTGCAGAACTTTGCCAGACAGGCGGCAGCTGCGGAGCGCTAGCCACAGTCGCACGCCTTTAGGTAAGGGAAGAAAATGGGGTTCCGCCAAGACGCTGGGTGTGGCCACCCGCCCCCCAGCGCACACTACCCCGCGCAGGAGTGTTGGGGTGCAGGGCGGGGCCGGCGATCCTGGGCTGGGCGGGGCGGGGAGTCAGGGGTCACCTCTGGTGTCGCTAAGGCAGTCCCGAATGGAGGCTGGAGGAGGGATGCGGGCTCGCTCGCAAGCCGATCCTCCTCACAGCCCGGCCTTTCGGGGAAAGCAGGTGTCCCGGGGGTCCCCACTCAACGGGGAACAGCTCCCCTGTGGCGTTGAAGCCTCTGGGCTCCGTCCCCCTCTGTCCCCCGAAGGTCGCAGGGCGGGGCTGGGGCGAGGACCTACTGCTCTGATTTGGGTTCCAGGGGTGCCACCCATTTGGCTGCCGGGCACGGCTGAGCGCTCCCCCCACCCCAGTGGCCCGAGGCACACCCCGCGACCTTGCCTCCTGCCTGGGAAAGGTCTGCGACCACACAGACGTCTGGGCTCCCGCGCAGGGTCCATCACAGCGCGCTCCCGCCCGGGGGAGTGGTACCCGGCCACCGGGGGAGCACCCGCCAAGGTCCGGCCCGCACCCCACTTAGCTCAGGAGCGGCCAGCTCCGCAGGGACCAGAGATGCAGCTGGGGCGGCCGGCGGGAGCGGGGCGACCCCGGACAGTGCCAGGCGGCTCCGCAGCTCCAAGCGCCCGGGCGCCACCTCTGGGCCGGTGCGCGGCTTGTGGCGGGGGAGAAGTTGCGGTCGCCGACGGGCGGTCCTAGGAGCCTGTCACTCTGGGCCAGGGTCTTGGGCACCCGCATTTCAAACCAGCCCGGGCCTTGACATTTGGCCTCGCTCCTTTCCAGACTCCAGTGCTCTCCTTGGCAGTCACCAGGACGGAAGAGGGCACATCCTGCCCCACCTGGTGGCCGTCGCCAGCACCCTGCAGCGCTGGGACGCGTCCCTGCCTCTGGGCGTGGGCTGAGCATGGTATTGGAGGCCTCTGACCAGGAAGTCCTTCCTAGCTGGCCACCGAGGGGCACGAGGAGGTGTGAGGGTTTCAGGCAGCCTACTGTCTAATTGGAAGTGGGTGTTAAGGATGAGAAATTCAGTTTTGTCAAGTGAAATGTCAGAGATTTAGAGTCTCAAACCCACTCCTAGCCTTTTGTTATTTGACTATCTTTATCCTTGGCAATGTGTGATTCCCATGTTTCAACGAAAGAACTTTAAAGGTTCAAAACGCTCCCAAGATTTCAAGTAGCTCTTTTAAAAGTACTTTGATGGTTTAAATGAAGCACATGAATACATATCTCTTAAATTACCCAGGGTTTTAAGTCAGAGAAAATTTCTTTGGCACAATGGATTGGGATTTTGTCCTGTGTGTGTGTGTGTAAGTGCATGTATCATCATCAGCTGGGTGGGAGAAGGAGGAGCCAGGTGAAGGATGTAGGACCTTCTGCCACTTTGCTTCATGAGATTATTGGAGAAGGAAGGAACTTGCATGTTCCTCTCAGGCAGGGGCAGCCAGGTGGCCACATAAGAGCCCTGAAGGGGCCTGGATGAGGTCCTTCATGGGGGCCTTCCTCTTGCTCTTTATGCTCCACCTTGATCAGCAGGGAATTCTGCATGACACAGAATAAATGAATGTGGCCATCTCATCTCTCTTGCTACACCTGCAGCTTACCCATAACCAAGTGATTGATCAAAAGATAAATCTTCCAGGCCAAATCTTCAAGAAAACAGTACCAATGCCAGGCACAGTGGTGCACACCTGTACTTCCAGTCGCTTAGTATGCTGAGCAGGAAGATCCCAAGTTTGAAGCCAGCCTCAGCAACTTAGTGAAGCCCTAAGAGCAACTTAATGAGATCCTGTCTTAAAATAAAAAGATTTAAAATGGAGCTGGAGAAGTAGTTCAGTGGTAAAGCACATCTGGATTCAAACCCCAGTATGAAGGGAGGGAGGGAGGGAGGGAGGAAGGAAGGCAGGAAGGAAGGAAGGAAGGAGGGATTGAGAATCAGCACCAACTAGGGGGGCCTGAAGCTCAGAAAGAAGCAGTTTGGTGTGTGGTGAATGCCCAGGCTGGAGGGTCAGGTCACACAGCCTGGAATTTCTGCTCTAGGTAACCTCTCCATCGCTTAGTGCCCTCACCCATAAACCAGGATTAGAGGGGGCCTCAGGCACTGCATTATTGAGAGGATTAACCCAGATACACACAAAGTGCTTAGCCTACAAGCACCTTCAATGTGTGTTGGTGGAGATGGGGCTGCTGGTGATGGGGGTGACAATGAGGCTGGTGGTGATGATGGTCACCATACAAGCTCTCTTTCAGCACCTGGGTCCCAGTGTTATGACCAGACTCTTACCATAACTGTGCCTACTGTCTGTACCATTTGTTTTGATACTCTTGTGGTCACCTCCAATGGCACATGCCCTGACCCTCTCTTGTGGTCAGCTCTTTGGGGAGGGATCAACCCTCTCCGCCACAGCCCTGGCAGCTGGTAGTCATTCAGGAGGTGGATCCCCAACCCTAAGAGCAAGCCTTCCTCCTGGGAGGACTTTGGATGAGAAGAGGATGTGCCCAGAGGCAGCCTCTCCTGCCCTGCTTGGGCTCAGCTGGCTCTGCAAAGATGTTTCTAGAGAGGCTGAGTAGTCTTGGGACAGCCCTGGCCTTGTGCATACAACAAGAGATGGAGGACAAAAAGATGAGAGTTTTCCAAACTATGTTTTAGAATAATAAACTTGGGAAAGAGATTTCCCTGAGAGAGAAGGGTTTGGGAAGACAAATTTTTGGGATCATGGTCCCTTGCAGAAGAGGCCCTGTTCAACTTCAAAACTTTCAATCCCCCAGCTCTTCTTGGAGCCCTTGTTCCTGAATCATCAAGCCCCAGGTGTTCTCTGAACTCTCCCATACCCCATGAGTAGGCACAGTGCCAACTCTTGTTTTTCTTTTTTCATCTTGTTCCTGTGCCCCAGTTCTGGCTGAGATTGGAAGGTAGGGCCCTGGATGGCAGGGCTCTCACTGGCACACTTAAAGTCCTCCCCAAAGCACTTAGTAGACAGTGGTGGGGGTGACCCCATATCTGGCATCAGACATATTCTGCACATACTGGGTGTTGGCAAATGTCTACTGAATAAATGACCAGTGACAGGCGAGGGGTGACATCACCTTCTCAAGGCAGGCTCTGTGCTTATCCTTCCAGGCCAGGTGCCCTCAATTGTCATGTTCTCAGGACCTTAGTTGTGCCTCAGCACAAGGTGCCTCCAGAGAGGAGCACAGCTGCTTGACAGATCCTGCCCCTTGCATTCTAACAGTTTTTGCTCCTGGGGAATTTACCTCCTCTCTCTCATTTGGAAATTCTGTGATTTTAAGCAATCAATACTTTTAGATTTTTGAAAATGAAATCCTCATCCAGCCAATTTTCATCCCAGATTCAGAAATGCTTCAAAAACGATCACCATCCCCATCACATAGGCTGGAGAAAAGTACAAACTCTTGATTTTCCTGCATAACTCCTTGAGGGGCTGGGGTTGCTGTGGGTGGAAGCCCACACTGGAAAGACCCAGCAAGGCACCAGCGCAGTCCTAATCTCTCTCTATTACCGCAGTGGATGGTGAGAGGGGGATTACTGCAGCTATAAATCAGCTTTGTGTTTTGGATAATCTAATACATTTGTCAAGTGGTGTTCTTGCGCTTGGCATGCATAGAAGCGCTCAGTTGGCACAAAGTTTGCAATCAATCTCCCCCGTTTGCTCCCGCCCAGCCTTGCCACCTCCCTGGAACCTTCCTAATATTTTATACATAAACCAGTTTGGATTCACGGGGCATTCCAGCTAGTAAATGCTCTGAAGATTCATCTTTATGGACTAGCAGCCCAGCCTTGGAGGCATCCCAGCTTCTTAAGATTAAAAGGAATTTTATTTGGTGTGTTATTCTGTGAGGGCCGTCCAGGCTGGGGGTTGCTAGGCTCTGTCATTGTGCATGCTCTCCTCCAGAGTAATGAGGAGACTAGAGGGAAGGGCTGGGGGATGGGGGGCTCAGAAAAATGACCCTCTTTATTCCCCTTCCAATTCCAGAGCCTCCCAGTAGCATGTTCTAAGCCCTTTGAGGCTCCCAAGGCCCACGGGAACATGAACAGTGAGTCTCTAGGACCCGGTATCATTCTCCTTGGATTACATGATTGTGTCCCAGTGCCCTGGGAAGAGAGACCAGAGATCAAATGGATGAAGACAGTGGCCAGGGGAGGGGCCTGGCCCTACCGAAGGGAACGTACACACTTGCAGTTTGGTTGGCTTTAAAGCGTAGCCCTTGTAATAAATGCACACGGCAAATGTGCTGAGCAAACACCTCCGTGTTCATCAATATGCGGGGCTGTTTATTGCCTCATTAACTTGGAAGCAAGTGATATTGTCTCTTAAATCAACGACTGCGTGGACAGCCTTGGCGCTACGGGAGAACAGTACATCCAGGCCGCGCCGGTGCTGGAATTAATGGCCGAGGCTGTGACTGAAAGGTGCTTAGTCACTGCAGAGGGAATTGGGAGCCATGGACGCATCTGGGCCAGGCTGGGCCAGGGACTCCGCAACTGTGCACCATGCCACACAGGGAAGTATGCACAGGACAGAAGCCCACGACCCAACCCGAAAAGGTCTGTGCCAGGGCCTGCTGGGCACCCTCATCCCCGCCCCCAGCACCTTGCAGAACATCACTGGGACAGATGCTGGAGGAACAGATGCCCGTGGGATCACACCCGTCAAGTTCAGGGGTAATCCTGGGGGCCGAGCCTGCAGGGGAGGCAAGCCCCTAGTGCCTAGTCAGTTCTGGGAGATGCAGGTTCCGGGGTGGGATATGGGTAAGGAGACCTGCCATCAAGAATGCTGCTGTGTTTGAAGTGACAGCCCATGAGAGACTGGCCAGCCCCTTCATGAAGGGCCGCAGCAGGAGGTACTGCAGGATGAACCGGCCTGCACCTGCCCCCACCCCCCTGCTCCCAATGGCGGTTGAGTGGGTGGCCCCGTGGAAGGATTTGTCCACAACCTAATCCCCAGAACCTGTATGTGAAACCTCACTGGGGAGAAAAGGTCTTTGTGGATGTAGTGAAGTTAAAGATCTTGAGAGGAAATGACCACCTGGATTATCTGGGTGAACCCTCAATCAAATGACCACTGTCCTCACGAGAGAGGCAGAAGAAGATTCCAGATGGACAGAGGAGGAGGGGACAAGGGGACAACATCCTCTTTCAAGTTAAATATTCGTGCTCCACCTCTGCCCCAGGTGTTCACCCTCAGCTTCTTTCTTGATTTTCCTGCTTGTGCCCACCCCTCCCACCTGGGGTACAGGGTGGACGTTGCCTGAGCCTTGGTGAAGTCACTGGGGAGTCATTTTACAAGTGGGCAGGTGGCCTGGCTTACAGCCTGGCTGAAGTTCAGGTGACGCCTTCAGGTAGGCGCGAGGGGCCACCATGGCTTCTCTGCAGAACCTTGTGTCTCCTTTGATAGGTCTGCCTGGAGTCCAAGGTCAAACTCTCTCTCGGAGGGTCAGGAACCCCATCGTTCACTAGCAGAGACAGAGGCCTTCCCCTCACCCAGGCTCAAGGGAGACAGCTGTGGGCTGCAGGATGACAGTTTGTGGACCAATAGTGGAAAATGTTTAGGCTCAACTGTTCGAAGCAGCTGATATTTGAATTCTTTTGACCTACAAAATGACAATTCACATGGTTCCACATTAATCTCACCACGGGGATCTGGACAACCCAGATCTGGATGGCCATTGTTCCCCACAGGTTCCTGTATGGGAGCCCAATTACATTCAAATAGGGGCTTGGTGAGCAATGGGCCGCAGCAAGGGTTGAGGCAGGATGGGGAGACGTGAGAAAGGTCTGGATAGCTGTCAGCTGGAGCCAGCCTGGCGCTCCCAGCCCAGCCGTGACGTTGGCCTGTTGAACAAACACAATTTCACTGAACACCAACTTCAAACTGGGTCATTCTGTGACCAGGATGGGGAGAGATAAAAACAAGTTCCCTCTATAATCACACTGAAACACAAAACAAGCACAGTGTGCAAACCCCAGAACTTAGCATCCCTGCCCCTTCGGCCAGGCACAGGCAAAGCCTCCTTCCATTTCTTTGCATCCTTCAATGAAATTAGTGACACGGAACTATACCCAATTTCAGTGTTCTGATATCCACTCTAGAGCAACTGTGCCCCAAATAATCCAGAAGCCCAAGTCCTATTACAAGCTCCAACCAGACCCCTTACTAAGGCTCCCCATGATACATATTCTCCTCTCTGGCTGCAAGTACCACAAAGTCCCCACTTTATTCCACCATCTGTATGTTCCTGGTGACTTTGGCTGGTGAGCCCTGGTAATGACAATGATCTCGGCCCTCCACTATTGCCATTGCCACCACCAACGCAATCCCTGCCACCCATACGCCCACCACCAAAGTCATTCTACCTTTACCACCACCACCTTAACCACATCCACGGATAATTACTGTGGCTACCACCACCAATACAATCACTTCCACCATAATGATGACCACATCCCGTTAGTATCACTGCCACTGTCACCAGCACGGACACCACCACCACTACCACCTGCTAAACAATTTTATCCTCCTTCCGGTCGGAGGGTAAAATACTGCCATCTCCATTTTCAATGATGAAGCTGTCACAGCTGGGGAGGTGCTGGAGAAGGCAGCTTTGTGTCCCCACAGATCCTACATGTTGAGATCCTAACCACCCCTCCACCGCCAGCACCACCATGATCCCTTCCTCCATTACCAAGAACGCCATCACTGTCACCCTCCTAGTCACTAACACCAGTACCACCAGCACCATGTGGTTATGGGTGGTGATGATGGGGTTGGTAGTAGTAACAGTATTAGGAGGTGATTAGGCCATGAGAGTGGGACCCCCATGAATAGGACTGGTGTCCTTATAAAAGAACTGCCCATGAGCTTGCTCATTCTTTCCACCCTGTGAGAACACAACAAGAAGGGGGCCTCTGCAACCCAGAAGATGGGTCTCACCAGGACCCAACCATACTCACACCCTGACCTCAGACCTACAGTCTCCCTCACTGTGAGAAATAAAGGTCTGTGGTTTACAAGCCGCCCGGTCTGTGGTAATTCTTTAGAGCAGCTTGAATGGACAAAAGGCTAAGTAATTGGCTCGGATCACACAGCTAGTAATTGACCAAGCAGGATCCGGATGCCCACTCAACCAGGGACGCTCTACTGTGTCGCACCGGGTGTAATGTCACAGTGCTTGGCCCAGAGGTCCCAGCACCTCCCTTCCCCACCCACTTCCCTAGCAGGTGCCCTGGGACTTGCAAAGTGCTGCTTCTTTGAGGTGGGCCTGCACATGCTTGCTGTGGTCTCTCGTGTGTGGATTTTATAATTTAATCCCCAGGATGATATTCCCTTCATTTCCAAGTTCTCCAGTCAATCTCCCTCTCCCTGCATGTGCCAAATGCAGCGAACGCTAAATTTTTTCCAGAGCCAAGAATAGAAACTAAGATTTATGAGTCTCCATCTATTACCATAAGCAGCAGGACCACGCGCTCCCTGGACCCTTTATTTCATGACCATATTATTCTTCATAAATGGCACCTTTTAAAGATGCTGCATAAAGAGGCCCAATTCAGAGTTTTAAATTCAAATTATTTAGGCTATCTGAGAACATGCTAAGCATCTGAACCATGGGTGGAAAATGCCCTTTGTGCATGCTTGAGTAAGTCCAAAACAGCTTAAAGGATTTTCTCCAGGTTTTCAAAAAATATATAATTCACTTCTGGATAGAAGGAAAAAATGTGATAAATTTCTCCACAAAATCAAAGCCTTGGGAGAGAAATAGCTTATGTGGCTCTGAAAACCAGAGGCTTTGTAGTAAATGCGGCCCAGCCTTCGATCAGAGCTTGCACAGGTTCTTACTAAAGACGTCAAAGGTGTATCCAGGGAACCAGCTCAGGAGGGCTCGGGGTGTCCAGACTCTGGGTCCTCTTCACGTGGGTGTGTGTGTTGAACACCCACCACGGACAAAGGTCGGAAACCGCAATCGGGCTCACTATGAAGTGTTTTAAGTCATTCTGGTGTCACTGAATGTGAAAGGGGGACTTCTTCAGTAAGGGAACCAGGAGGACAGCATGGTCCAATTTAGGAAATTGCTGCAAAATCCCAGATGCTACAGGAAAGCCCCCTTTCTCTCTTATAGAAATGCACTGTGGTCTAGAAGCAGCTTCCAAGACTTCTCCAGGCATGTCACCGGCGAGGGTGGCCGCACTCTTGCAAGACCCTTCCCACTGCAGCTGTGGGCAGCAGGTGCAGTCTGTACCTGACCCTGGCCCTGGGCTCTAGGCTTGGGGGAGTGCCCTGCTGGACACCAGGCAGGCCATGCCACTGTCCTCTGGAGACAAACCGTTAAGCCAGGTTGAAGGGTTCCTGGTGCTTGGGGGTGGGGGATCTCATCTAATCACTTTTCTTTTCCCTCTGAGCATCATTTTTAAAGCCTCCACAGAACACCTGTCTCCTCTATTTTGCTCTTAGACGACCCCCACTCCCACTTTCCCTCTGTGTCTCTTTCTGTTTCTGTCTATGTCTCTGTCTCTGTCTCTGTCTCTCTCTCTCTCACACACACACACACACACACACACACACACACAGAGATACACACAGTGGCAAAATCCAACCAGCCCAGCTCCCCAGAGCCTTGACCTGTATGGAGAGCCGCTCTTCCCCAGCCCAGGAGGCCACTCTGTTAGTGATGAGCTCACAGCGACTCCCACTCCCACAGCTCCTGCATCCTCCTGCCTGCCCAGTCCCCTGGAGCCCACCCTACCCTGTGTCCCCTAGCCCACCCCCTGGCCCCAGCCTGTATCAGGGCCCCCAGCCTGCAGGGTGCTATGGTTACAATGTGGGGATCCCCGGGACCCTGATCTGCAAGTCCGGAATGTCCAGGGGCTCCTGCCCATGGCATGCACCTCCTCTGGCCACCCGGAACTGCAGGGTCAGGATGGATCCGTACATCTGCAGCCACATCACAAATACATTGATTTTTGTTACAGCCAGGAGGCCCATCCAATTAAAAACAATCACTGGCCTGTTCCAAGCCTGTCTTTTCTTGCCAAGTGCGCTGACTGCCGCCTGCAGGGGATGGTGCTGGCTGAAGAACATGGCCTCAGTTTCACTGCTGATCAGAGAAGTTCTGAAGCCCCCCTCTGCTGGGAGGTCCAGGTTTTCCCAGGTGCTGCTGGCCCCTACCTGGGCCTTAGTGGCTAGGGCTGGAGCAGCTTCCCTGGCCTGGGGGCTGAAGTGGTTTATTACTAGTTACTAAGCCTTAGGAGAGGGTAGGATCTTCCCTTGTTGGAATTCCTGCCTGGGAGATATCTACAACCGTGGAGGAACCCAGGTGGTAGACATGCCATTTGGAATTAGAGAGCAAATCATAAACACACTTCTCTTACTACTACATAAACAAAGACCTGAAGACCTAGGGAATACAGACATGACATATGCCTGAGCAGGTAGGACTATTTTTATGCTTATTGGTGGAGGCAGTGAATAGAATGAAAAAGATAGACATTGATATCAGACAGTGGGATCAAATCCTGACTCTGCCACTTACTAGCTGTGTGACCTGAGGCAAATTACTTAACCTCTCTGAAAAAGAGTTTCATTATCTCTAAAATCAGGCTAAGAACACCTTCTGGAGAGGTGAAATGGAAAATTCATGCAAAAACCCATAGAAGAGGACCAGGTGGATACTAAGTGATTCATGAATAAAATTTTGATAATTCTTCACATTTCTCTATGACTTTCAGCAATTTTCCTAAGGTCTGTTTGTCCAAGTCTGAAAGTATCTCAGGAGTCTGTATTTCACTTTTTTTCCTTTCTGGTCGAGGGTAGCAAAAAAGAGAAATTACACACAGAGAAGGGTTCATTGCCAATCCCACTTTTTCCTCTCCATATTCTTTCTTTTCAGACTTTCCAAACCTTCTTTTTCAATCCAGATGTCGGGGTTAGGGTCTCTATGGATATGGAGGTACTAGCTGCAAATCTGGGTGGGGAACTCTTCTTTTTTTCCACCTTGTTGATGTGGGATTTCCTCTTGTGGGGTCTTTATGGTGCTGTATGTAGCTAACAGAGGTCACAGGAGGCAGCCATTCGGTGGTGGGCTGGGAATCGGCCCATTACTTTTGGTCTTCAACACTAACACGTTTTGTGATCCGAGTTCTCAGGAATCAGTTTACTTGTCTGTTAAATGGGGATAATAGGATGGACGAACACCTTCTTCCTGGGGTTGTTGTCCTGGGAGGTTGATGTTAGGTTCCTAACATCGAATTCCATTTGAACTATTATTTCACTCTTCCAAAAAATAACTTCTAGAAAGTAATTGAAGACAGATTTGAGATCCTCTTGTTCCAGGACCTCACCAGAACGCAGCACAGATGGTATTTTTAATCTAGTCATCTAATGTGTGTGTGTGGAAAGCTCTCATCATGGTTTTAATTTGCATTTCCTTAGTCAATAATGATTCTGAGAATCTTTTCATGGGGATCACTTACCATCCATATATCTTCTTTGGTTCTTTCTGACCATATGGCAAATTGCCAAAATATTCTGTTCAGTTTTTAATTGTATTGATACCATTTTTATTGATTTTTGAGAGTTTTAGAAACTGTACCCTAGGTTCACATCCTTTGTCAGATAAATATTGTGCAAATATTTTCTTCCTGTTCATGATATTCCTTTTGATTCTCTTATTGTCTCAAGCGGAAGTTTTTAATTTTGGTGAAACCCAATTTATCACTTTTATTTTTCTCTTATGGATAATGTGTTTGGGGTTGGAGCTAGGAAATCTTTTCCTAAGCCAAGGTTACCACATTCTCTGTTATATTTTCTTCTAGAAGTTTTATGGTTTTACATTTCACATTGAAGTCCTGTTAATTTTTGTACATGAGGTTTGGATGGAGGTTGGATCTTTGGCAGATAGATGTCCAGTTATTCAGTATGATTTATTGAAAAAGTCATCTTTTCCACACTGATGACCTTTGCCCCTTTGCTGAAAATCAGCTGTCCATCTGTGTCTGTTCCGTGTGTGTCTATCCTGAGTGTCTCCATCTTCATTTTATAAAACTGCGTGAACAATGGGCAGGAAAGTGGGGGGTCTCTGCTTCTGGTCTTCATCCCCTGGAACCCTTCCCCAAGGTCCCCAGCCAGGACCACTCTCTCTCCCTTCTGGTGCTGGCTTCTGTCCTTCAGCCTGAGGTCCAGTGAGCCTTGCCCGAGCACAGCTTGCTGAGTGCACAGATGTCCATGAGGTGGGCAGGGTTGGGGGAGGGAGGGCAGCAGGTTTTCTGGAAAGTGCAGAGAGTACTCCTACGACCCTGACCACGGCTCTGGATGCCCAGAGTGCTCCCCACCAAGCCAAGCACTCGGAACCACCAGTCTTCCTCCTGCCCGCCACCTTTCCCCTCTTTCCAATCAGGCTAGACAGAAAGAGGCTGCTGAGCTGCTCCCTCTGCTCTCTGAAGGCAGGGAGGGTGAAGCAACCCCAGACCACCATGGCCGCTGCCCGGGGAGGGCTGCCCAGAGGTGGGGGTATGGCAGGATGGCCCCGTGTTTTCCCAGAACCAGGAATCCCATGAAGCCATAACTGTCTCCATACTTGGCAAAGCACCTGGACCCAACAGGATGCTTAATGAAATGATTAAATGTCTCTGCGCGGAGCTGCATTTCATTTATTTAACTTTTATTGTCTTCTGATGAATGTCTGCCAAAACCCTAGCTTAACGTGGGAAGGCAGGGGCAGGCCTCTCCACCAGGCAAGGTAGGGGCTGACCTCCGGCTCGTCTCCCCCCTTCCTCCCCAACCTGGAGAGCTCATCACTGTCCTTCTGTCCTTCAAGCCATGTCCCCTGTAGATACTGGTCTGGGTACTGACTTGGAAAAAATAATAATAAAAATGTTTTCTTTTTCAAAGAAAATTGTTCTTGGATAGACAAAATCTTAGGGAGCTGTGTTCCTCATCATCCTTACGTCTCAAGGAGAAGGCGCTGGCTTCAGGACAGTCAATGGACTGAAAATTGTGTGGCTTATATCTAGGAGATTTTTCCAGAGAGTTCTACCTTCCACATAAAATATTATTCTTTCTTTCCCTCTTTCTTTTTTTCTTTTTGTTTTTTTGCAGGGCTAGGGATGAAATCCAGACTCTCCCATATGCACATCCTCAGCAACCCCCATGCCACCCCAGCAATATGTTTAAGGGGAGAATTGTTTTGGCAGGTACCAGGGATTGAACTCAGGGGCACTGGGCCACTGAGCCACATCCCCAGCCCTATTTTGTATTTTATTTAGAGACAGGGTCTCCCTGAGTTGCTTAGGGCCTTGCTTTTGCTGAGGCTGGCTTTGAACTTGCCATCCTCCTGCCTCAGCTTCCCAAGGCACTGGGATCACAGGTGTGTACCACTGTGCCCAACAAAGGGGGAATTTCATTGGAAAACTTCAGTTGGAAAATGCTGTCGACTTTATCCTTTTTATAAGATCCCTAATGCACTTTACCACTGTAAAGACAGAAATCCTAAGCAAGTTCACCTGCTTAGCTAAAAAGTCCATCATTTTTTTAAACCTATGATAAGAATTTTTTCATCAGTTGACACCTAATACCAAGAAACTTGGTAAAAACGACTTTCCAGAAAATTCCAGAAGCTGTTCCAATAAAAACAGTGTGTGTTGTCGTATTCCATTACCTGAAGTCTGAGACCCCCATGAATATGAGACCGTGAGGACCGTGGGGCTCTCCCAGCTCTCTGCCTGCTTCTTGCTGGCCTACTTGGCTTGACCCTGTTGTGGAAGGAGGGGCCCAGGAGTCCCATCCAGAGCCCTGTGGTGAGCCGGGTGAGCAGGATGTCTGCAAACCCCAGATCAGGAGGAGCCTCCCCAGCCTGGGCACAGGCCGACCTGGATGACACAGTGAGAGCTTTGAGCACAGAGGTTCGTTTCTTTCTCCTGCCAGTTTTCCAGAGAGATCCATCTCCAAGCGTCATGACTAACTGACAAACATTCCCCACCTCCCTTCCTTCTGTTCTGCCCCTCTCCTTGTCTGGACTGGTGTTCAGAATTAAGGATTGGCCGGGAAGACCTCTGCCTTTTAAGAGCTAAGAGAAAGTCGGCGCACCCCACAAGGAGCTGCTTGTCCCCTGGTGCCCTGGTGCCCAGCTGGCGCTGAGTGTCCCTGTGAGGTAGCTCTCCCCAGCCTCAGAGTCAGTGGATGGAGCCCCCTCCCCGCACTCCCCCACCTCCAAGCCTGCTCGGGTCCTCTCGGGAGCCCGTGTGCGTGCTCTGACTCTTTGGCCTCGTGATTCCGTCAATTTCTTCATCCATTTAAGCCGGCTTTATTTTTCGTGTGCCTATTGTGACAGCCAATCCTGAAGTTGCCTGGGTCTTTTCCGAGGACGGCCAAACCATCATGCAGACCCTGATAAAAGGCCGTAAGCCCCAGGCAGTTTCTGGGCGCCCCCGCAGCTGGCTGCGTTCGGAGCTGCACATCAATTCCGCCCTCGGAGGGGCCGCCAGGATCGCGCGTGTCCTGTGGCTCTGGGTCTTGCTGCAAACGCTGGCTTCTTCTCCTTCTGGAGAATTTCTTCAAACATTAATAATTTCCCTCACCTCTCGCTGTCTTTTGTTGGCAAACTATACAAAATGCAAATGATCCAGAAACCAATTTATTTTAGAAGGTTGCAGCTGTTCTGCTGCATTCACAGGGCACGGTGGGCACTTTTCGGGTGTGTGTCTGTGAGTGCACACAGGCGTGGAAGGCACCGGTGGCTCTTCACAGGAGCGAGGGAGCTCCAGGTAAGAGCCTCAGGCGCAGGGTCCGTGCAAACAGATCACCTTCAGATGGCTCTCCACAGCCCAGGAATCTGCCAAAGGAGGGGCAGGGAATGTATTTCAGTAGCACACGGGACCAAGGAGACACGTGGTGGACAGGCAGAGGCGCCTGCACTCGTGTTCTCCAGCCAGGCTCTGAAATCTTCAGCCTGGGGAACTTTGGGGCTCTCGCCACTGGCCCTGGTTGGTTAGCCATAGAACTCCTCATTGCAAGCATCCAAGTCTTTCCTCTCTGGTGGTTTTGCAAAATGTCAAGATCATGTTCCTGAAAGAGAAGGCTCTGGGCCTTTCTCCTGCTTCGGTGGCACTCACCCCACACTGTTCTTGGCTCACCCATTAGCCGCCCCTCTTTCATGCTTCCCAGCTGGTAGGGAGGGGGATTTTCTGAGGTAAAGGGAAGGTAGTCCCTCAATTGCAGCCCCCTGGGGCACACTGGACCGGATCTGAGCCAATCACCGTCATTCCAAGATGGCTCCATGACTTGGCATGTGGTCAGTTGTGATCAGTGAGATGGATTCAAGACAAAGCGACCTAAGAAGAAGGCCCCCTCTGCCTCACCTCCCTGCCTCAAATGCTTTTGTGGGATGGTGCGACCCCAGGAGTTTGGCAGAGGCTTGTGATGGTGAAGCAACAGGCCTGGGACAGTTAGCTGCATGCTAAGGTTGGCGGAGTGGGGAGCTAGATGCCATCCTGGACTGGCGATCTCTAGACTTCCAGTCAGGAGAGATGCACTCTCTGGCCATCCACCAGCGTCCCTGTCCCGGGTATTCACAGCCTTCATCACCACAGTAACCCCAGCCAAAGCCCAGCAGGAACTCCAAGTGCTTCGTCATCTTCTCAACAGTGTCCAAGTGGAAACGAGCAAGGTCCCCACTATATAGATGACCAAACTGAGGCACTGTGCAGGTAAACAACTCCCCCTGGGCAGTTCTTCAGTAGGTGACAGAGCTAGTCCTGACCCCAGCAGTGTGGTACCAGCCAGACTCTGAACCATTGGGCTAATATGTCGTCTAACCCTGGTCATGAAGAGTTCAGCTGGCACACACAGAGGGGCAGTGCACAGGAGTGCCAGGGGCCCTCCCTACACACCCAGCCCAGAACCCCATCTGTGTATGTGGCACCTTTAGGTACAGTGTGTCAGCCCTTGGTGGTGTTTGCCCCCTGCCTGTGTCACCATTGTATCCACAGGGATTTCACAGGAAACCAGGAGTGGTGTGCCCAGAATAAACACAGAAAGAAATCAGGAGCCTTCTGCAAGTTGGGCCCCAGGGGCAAGGCAACCCAGGAGCCACAAGGACCTCCTGCCGAATCTCGGGGTGCATTCTGGAAAACGGGGGGGAGAAGCAGAACTCCCCACTGGGGGCAGACCCAGAGCCAGACCCAGAGGCCAGACCCAGAGCCCCAGAGGGAGCCCACAGAGGCCGACCTTGTTCTAAGTGTGTCCGCTGAAGAGTGATGGCAGTGTGCACTCATCATGGGTCTGGAGGGACAAAGGGAGGCCTCAGGGATGCAGACCCTTGTGGAGGAATCAGTTTTGCCTCTGAAACTCTTACTGAGGGTGTGCTGGGCTGAGGGGCTGCCCAGCCAGGCTCTCTAGGTGGGTGGTTTTCCTGTGTTCTGCGAAGTCCTTGGGCAAGCATTCTACAGAGAAGTCTAATCCACCAGCTCAACACTGGGCAAAATCATTTTTATTATCACAACCTGGCCTGAGTACTGGGCAGAGATGAAAGGGGACAGGCAGACCCTGAAGAGAAGCCTGCTCCTCCCTCAGGTGGGTGCAGATCCCGAAGGGTGGGCACAGTGGTGAGTCCAGAGTCCTGCCACACACAGCCCGGGCTGCGGGGAGGCAGCCTTCAGCAAGTCAGGCCTAGAACTGGAATGTCCATTCCATTGCGAGGCTAAAATTCCTTCTGGAAGCTTCTGTCCCTTGGGCTTGTTCCCACTTACTCAGCCAGCAGGGCAGCAGCTGTAGGACTGGATCCTGGTAGGAACCAGGCACCACTGCATGGGCAGGCAGTGAAGGGCTGAGTTTCTTGCAGTCAGACAATGGGTGTCAATCATTCGTAGGATGTGATTGACAGCAAATCCTGAAAACAGCCTGGGAGTTCGACCAACTTCACCTGCAGATTCTGTATATATATATATATATATATATATATATATATATATATATATATATATATATATATATATATATATATACAGATACACATATCTGGGCAGAATCCTCCATGTGTATATACACGGAGGGAGAGAGACGAGAGGGATTTGCAGATGGAGAGATGCAGAGACAGGGCCTGTTAAGACTTGTTGGTTTCCACCAGGAGCTCGAGTGCTGGGGCTGGGGTTGGGGTTCTCAGACGGCAGAGGACTCGGGAAACTTGCAGAACAGGAAATGTACTTCTGCTTCCTACCCTCTGATCATGTAGAAGAGGGACCGAGTGTGCAGAACGTGCTCTAAATAGGACAGGCCCTGGGCAGAGCACGAGGGACACAGAGGGCTTTCCGAGTGCCACTGTCCACTGAAGCCTGTCCCCAGGAGGAGATGACTCCCGAGGGCCTCTCTGGGAGAAGCTGTCTTCTCCTCCTGTGTACCCTCCTGCTTGTTACCATTGCTGTCCCTTCCTCAAAATCCCCACTCCTCTGACAGGTGCGCCAGAGTGTCACACCAACCACAGCCCCTCCTCATTGTGATGATGTCACTCTCCCGCCCTCTCCCTCTTTGGCCCAGGATCTTGATCACAGTTTCTCTCCGATTGCCCTCTTCTGGGTCCCCAGGCCCCGTGCCTACGAGGCCAAAGATACCCCACATTTCTGATCACAGCCCCCCCTCCAGAAAAAACTCCCCCAGGCCTCCATCTGTGGTTGCCCCCCATACTTCCTTGAGAACTGTGACTCCTGGTGGCACCCTAAAGCCAACAATCCAGGACCTCAGCACCTCCAGCCCAGGGGCCCCAGTGCTGCCACAGGCTTCATGAGACCCCCACTGTGTTCACTTCCTGCTTTTCCCTGCAGGGACTCAGGGGTCTGTCAGTGTGTCCCTGCCCTGGTCCCTTCCCCACCAGGGGTCTTGCGACCCTGGTTACCCAGCACCTCACCTTCTCTGGGCCTGCCCCTGTGCAGCTGGACTCCTTGGGGAAACCCCACAACCATGCTGATTGGTGTCACACGCAACCAGAGCCTCTGCGGCCCTAGGCCACACCTGCACTTCCCAGCCGTTCCCCCCGGCTGCTGCCTGTCTCCCCTCCTCTCTCCTGGCTGGTGGCCTTCTTTCTCCTGTCTGTGGAACAAGAGTGACTGGAGGGCCACCTTCTGCCTTGGTTGGCAGCTTAGATCTCTGCTGGGTCACTTCCCTCCACAAACAAACATGACACCAATTCTCCATCTGATCGACTTTGTTAGGTGAGACGGTGACGGTGACAGTGGCGTAGAGCTCAGGTTCTTTGTGTCTTTATCTGTTGTGGATGAATACCAAAGTGAATCTGGGTGAAATCATAGAATGTCCTAGATTTTCTTTAAAATACATCTGGGGGTTGGGTGGAAGACAGGGACCCACAGGAGTCTGTTTATTCTCTTTCCTTTTGTGTAGGTTGACAAAGTCCCATGTTATAAAAGTGCTGTCCCCTTCTCTAATCTCTTCTGAGGAGAAATTTCAGCTCTCTGCTGGAAATCTTATACTCCAGAGGGAATTCCAAAGTGGGATTCTTCTGGGCCCAAGTCTTCCTCTCCAGCAAACCTTCCACCAGCCCCTGGGCCCAAGTGAACCGCACCACCTGGCTTGGGTGACACAGTAGCCTCCTTCCTGGCCCTTCCACTGTCACCTCTGCCCTGTAGCAGTTCTCCAGCAGGGACCCAGCACATTTTGTGGTGGATTTTAGGTCTCCTCACTGCTCCACCCAACCCCCGCCCCCCAGGTTTCCAGGATGTTGCAGATGAAACTCTTGCTCCTCGCCAGTCCATCTCACCCTGGCTTGCTCCTGCCGGGCCCCTGTCCTCTGGTCCCACTTTTCATCTGAAATGCTCTCCCAGCCTTACCTGGCTCAGCCTCTGTACTGGTCAGGTCTCCTCTCCCCAGTCAACCTGCACACCCTGAATTATTTTCTTGGAGCCACACAGACTGGGGGCTCTAAACAGCAAGATGTGTTTTGTCCCTGTCCTGGAGGCTGGAGTCTGTATTCAGGGCATTGGCTGGTGGGTCCTTCTGAGCCTGTGAGGGAGGGTCTGTTCCCGGCTTCTTGTGTGGCTTGTAAATGGCATCTCCCTGATCACACCTGTTTTCCCTGTGTGGGCTGGTGGCCAAATTTCCCCTCTTGTAAGAACCCCAGGTGGACTGGACTGGGGGCCCTGCTGACCAGGGGGTAGGACTTCGACATATGAATGGGGCAGGGGGCACAGTGCAGCCCACAACATGGCCCCCAGCAGCCTCTTACATCCCCTCCCTTGCTATTCTTGGAAGCATTCTTTCATACTTCTGATCTTTTTTCTGGATGTTCTTGGGGTGTGTCTGTCCCATGTGAATGTAATTGGGAGAAAGTGAGTCCTCTCTCCATCTTCCCAGCCTGAGCACCTGGCTGCTCTGGGAGGGAGGGAGTGAATTCAGCTCTCACCTGTGTGTCTTGGTGTCCCACTTTCCCTCTAGTGGCCACAGTGCCCCCTAACTTCTTCAGGTGAGCATAGGCCCAGCTGCCTGTGACTCTGCAGAGAACCACTGGTGACAGGAGAGGCCTGAGTCCACTCCCAGAAAGCCTTGGAGGTCACAGAGGGACCACAGATCTTCTTTTTCTTTGTAATCACCTTATTATTTGTCAGGTCTCATCCCCCTGCCAGAAATGACAAGATGGAAGAGTTATCCTCTGTGTTTATAAGCCAAAATGCCAGGGGCAGGTAAATACCATCAGAGAGAGCTACCAGTGCCTGGAAGCCGCTGTATAATTGGACTGAGATGAAGGAGGTTTGGGTCGGGAGCCCAAGGCTTTCTACTGCACCAAGCTCTTTGTGGAAGGAAGGGGCTCCTTCTGTGGCCAAAGGAATGGGGATCTCAGGGGTCCCTGAGCAGCCAGGGGCCAGAACAGGACCTAAGTAACTACTATCATTATCATGGTCATCTTCATTGTCAGCATTACCATCATTACTACCATTACTATCACCATATCACCATCATCAATATCACCACCATCATCATCATCACCACCATCACCACCATCACCACCATCATCACAATCATCATTATCACCACCATCATCACCACCATCACCACCATCACTACCATCACCACCATGATCACTATCACCACCATCACCACCATCATCACTATCATCATTATCACCACCACCATCACCACCATCATCACTATCACCATCATCATCACCACCATCACTGCCATCACCACCATCACCACCATCATCACCATCATCATTATCACCACCACCATCACCATCATCATCACTATCACCATCATCATCACCACCACCACCACCATTACTACCATCACCACCATCACCACCATCATCACCATCATCATTATCACCACCACCATCACCACCATCACAACCATCACCACCATCACCACCATTATCACTATCACCACCATCATCATCATCATCATCACCATTACCACTATGAACATCATCAATATGAACATAAGCAGTGTCATCACCATCACCACCATCATCACCATCATCACCACCATTAAAATCATCACCATCACTATCATCAATATGAACATGATGAGCATCATCAATCTCATCAATATGAACATGATTGTCACCATTACCATCATCATCATCATCACCATCATCAGCACTACCAGCATCATCACCATCATTAGCATCATGAGTATGAACATGATCACCATCATCGTCATTACTATCATCACTACCAACATATTACCACCATCGATATCAATGTCACCAACATCATTGCCATCATCACCGTTGCCATCTTCATCGCATGCTATTATTTTATACAGAACATTTTATAGAAATAGCCCTCTCAAGGCAAAACACTTCTTTTTGTCAAAGAGGCAGTATACCACACAAGATATGAAAATATGGGTACGAACAGGACAAATGACCCCCATCACATATGTAGCAAGCAACCATGAACTGGAGCTACCACCTTAGGCAGTTGCCAGTTGACTGGGTGGCTCTGCCCACCACAACTGTCTTCACTCATGCACTATTGCAGCTGGGAGTGGTCTCCCTGGGCTGGGCTGCAGAGCTTAGGGTCAGCAGGGATGCCTCTCTTCTAGGTGTCACAGAGGATGTGTGCTCAGGTTGGGTCCTGGCTGAAGGGGCAGCAGCTGCTCTCATGATGATGACAAAATTGCAAGAAATAAGTGGGAACAGACAAGTTTTCTTGAGGATGGACTTAGAGCTGGCACAGTGTCAATGACCAAAAGGAGTCATGTGGGCAAGCCCAGAGCCAAAGGCCAGGCCACCAGCACCCTGCAGTAGAGCTCATCCTCACGGGCTTTGAGGACCCTGGTTGCTATGGTGTGAGGCACCCTCTTTCCTGCTTCCTGTGGTGAAGGTCCTCTGCCATCTCTGCCTGAAACACTGGAGGCTACAGGTGTGGTGAAGAGCTGAGGCCATGCTGGGAGCAATGGGTGTAGGGGCCCAAGGCAGCTGCCCTGAGTAGCCCATCTACCGAGGGTTCAGATTCTGTTTCTGACAGATTTCAGCTTGGCGATGTTGGACAAGTCCTCACATCTCTTTGGGGCTTTGCGCTCAAGTGTGTAAAATGAGGTCATGGCCCTGGAGGCCAGGATAGGATGAAGGAGTGTGAGCCCAAGTCCCACGGCCTGACCAGGGTGGGGCTCAGGAGGTGTGGCTGCTCCTGCTGCTGCTGCTCACTACTCGAGTCCCACCGGGAGGCAGGACTTGGGTGGAAGAGTCAGGAGGCCTGACTCCTACTGATCTGTGTGGCCAGGGAAGGTTGAGTAAAGAGTGGGCAAATGAGGAAGAGAAGGACATGCCCTGTGAGAGGAGGGAAAAACCAAAGCAAGGGGAACCTGAAGGGCCCCCAGGTGTTTCCACATTTACAGTAGGAGTGGCTCCCCACCATCAGCAGGGAACAGGGAGGCCAGGCAACATTGGCGGAGTCCACACAGGCAGGGATTCTTGCATGTCTGACTTTGGAAGGCAGAGTGGCAGCAGGTTGGCCACGGGGCTCTGGGTGTCCTTGGACTGTCACATCCAGACATTGTCCTCAGAGGAAGAACCGACTCTTCTGCATCTCCTTAAAAGCCAGGAAACCTTCCCAGCCTGGGTCCTGTGCCCTCTCCAAACCAATCTCTGCCAGTTAGCAGAGAATGATCTTGGGTTTGGTCCAAGCAGAGCATGTCCTGGAGCTGGGGACAGGGTGACCTGGAACAAAATTGGGGGCATTTTGTGTGAGCAACCCATAGTACCCGCTAAACCCTGGAGCGGGAAAGAACTTCCTGCCTGGGCAGCATCTGCAGCTGCTACAAGGCCACTTTGGGTAGAAAACTGTATGGTGTCCCCAGAGAGGGGCCAGCTGGGGCCTCCCTGCCCATGGGGACTGCAGGTCTGTCCAAACAGGAACTGAAATAGATACAGCCTTTGTTTACAGGGATCTCAGGGGCCCAGCATTTGGCTCATGAAAGCAGGGCTGCAGGGCCAAGTCTGGGTGACTAGTCCAGGCCAGAGGACAGGCTGTTCCAACCAGACCCTTTCCTTCACAGCATGGGCACTGGCAGCTGCACAGTGGCCTGCTGGCCAAAGGTTTATGTGTCACCATGGTTTAAAGAACCACACTCATTGCCAGAAAGTGGGCTGGGGGCCTGTCTTCAGGATGGCAGTGTCCATACCTCGAGCTTCCCTGTGGGATCTTCCAGAAGCTTCTACAGGAAAGCAGTAGAATTGTACCCTGCCTCACAGCAGCACACCAGAGCAAGGACTGTGGAGATCTTCTCTTTCTTCTTGCTTGATGTGACTCAGTGTCCTCAGAGGGTGATGATGACCCCTGTGCTTCCCACTGTGGGCAGGGTAGGGTTCCCCTGCTCTCTGGGGGACTTTCCAGGGTTGGGGAGAGTAAGAGGTCCTCTGTAAGAAAGCAGCTCTCAGGCCCTCATCTGGGAGCTGTGGACCCTCTGTGCAGATGGGCTGCCTGTTCCAGTCCCCTGAGTGTTTGGCTGACACCAGTGGGCTCTATGTCCCTCTGTGAGTCAGTGACCAAGCATGTCCTGCAGAGGTCTGGATCCAGCCCCAGCCCTGAAGACGCTGGGGTCCCCACCACTCTACAGGCGACGATCCATGGCACAACCCTTTGGAGGTGTTTCTCTGGCTTTCCACACCACTTCCACAGTCCTTGGTGAGGGTGGCCACTGGTGCCTGGAATCAGAAAGAAATCCCCAGAGCTCAGGCTAGGTGTTCTGGCTCTGCAGCAGAGCCTCCCAGGCCCCCAGAGACTGCAGGGCCTGGCACTCCATACCTGCTTTTTAAAAGCACCATTGAGATCAACTTTGCAAACCACCTCGAGCTGGTTCACCCACAGTAAGCGGGCACCTCAGGGCAGGTCTCTTTTGACTTGGTACCTGCTATTTAGGTGGAGTGGGAAGTCCTTGCCCTTTGGGATCCCACTTTGAAGTAGAACTCCTGACTAAGAGGCCTGCAGGACCTCATGACCTTTAGTCACCAAGAAATATCGGGACAGAAAGAATAGATCCCGTCAACTCTGTCCCCTAGGCCCTAGGTTTGAATTTTGTAGTGATACAAATTGCAGTCACAAAATCACATGAGCAAAAATCATAACTTAATTTTTCTACAATTAAACTTAGTTTTTATCCTAAACCCCATTTCTGTCTGATGGCAGAAAAACTAGTCTAACCTGATCATCTCAGACCATTTCATGATCTAGCAGCTTTTTTGTGCTTAAGATCAGCTCAAATTAGGTTTCTCCTCTCCTCCATTGACGGCATCTCATTTTAGGGGCTGCTGGGAGGCGGTTGCCTTAGTTGGTATATCATATTATAAGGGTGACCCAATTCTTCCCTATCTACTTCAACTCTAGCCCTCGCCATGGGGCCTTGCTTTGGTTGATGGATTTTTACAAATGTGAGGCCACTCCAGGCTCGCAGGGCACTTGCATGGTTAGATTTGCTTGTCTTTCCCTCTGCTCTGGCCAAGAGCTGGGCACACCCAGGGCAGCCTGGCTTGCCCCAGATGTGAGGGAGGCCATCCTAGAGTGGCCAGCAGTCCCAGATGTGTGGGTGAACTACCCACAGCAGCTAGGGGCACTCTGAACAGCCCCCTGGAGGCTCAGGAGCTGAATGAATGTCTGGTTTTGTTGTGCAGCATTTCAGGGGCTGTAAATAAATGATCCACACAAGGTCGTACTGCCTCGGGAAAGTGCCTGTCTTTCCAGCACAGGGAGTTATGGAAATGCAAATTCTTCTCATAGTTGATTATTGCTCTTTATTCCTAGTGGGAGTTCTGGCCGGAGCCATCCCTCCCCGGACTGACTGACTGGCCACAGCTCCATAGGTCATGTGCTATCTGAGGCTCTGCCCTCATCCTGGTGCCTCTGAGCTGATAGCGCTCTCCTTCCACCAATGTCCACCTCTTCTCAGGGCATCAGGATGAGGCTGCCTGCTGGAACCTCCCAGGACTGTGAGAGACTGGGGAATGTCAACCAGCCCTGTCTTTTCCTGGCTCCCAGGAAAGAATCTCCACTCCATTATCCGAGTCCACAGAGGTGTGGACTCTATCTGTATAGTAGGCTGGCCTCCTGGGCCCCCAGACAGGAAGCAGACCCAACTCTCAGTGCTCAGAGACTTGAAACCCAGCTTGGTGATCTGTCGTTGGTTGCCCCATGTCCCCACAAAAAAAGCTCAAAGTCTCCTTCTTAAGCTTGTCTGGTGTCCCCTTCTCCCAGGACGTCAGAGCCTTCTAAGGGAATCTCGAGCACCTAAGCACCCATTTCCTCCAGGGGAGCTTAAGGGTCATTGGCCTTCTTTTCTGGGGGGGAAGGACCTGGCTTTCAGCTCTCCCCTTCCCAACATGGAGCTGATAGCACACACTTCTGCCTGGGTCCCTATAGAGCTTCCTGGATCCACTTCTGAATGTACACTTTCATGCTAATTCTCTTGGATAAGTTTCAGAATTGATATAAATCTGAAAGGCCAAGAATCTGACCCTCCCCACCACCACACTGCCAGGTTCCTTGTATTTTTCTGGTTAAGTTTCCACAATAACACAGGGAGAGGGCAGTGAGAAAATTCAGTTAGGCCACCCAAATTTATTCTACCACGAGTTATGGTGAGGTTGAATCTCTTTTTGATTTGAGGTTACTGGCCAAGCAGAGTTGGAACAAAGTGTGAGGAGCTGGAGAGGTGACCACAAAGCAGCTCGCTGGTGGAGAGCCAGCTGGGAGAGTTGTCCCCATGTCAGGCTGCCGCTGTCCATGGGCCTCTGCACAGGGCACTTGGCCTCTCAAAGCCTCAATTTCTTCATCTTTAAGCCAGGGGTTTGGGTCAGATGATATTTTTGGTCCATTCCAGCTTTGATGTTCTGTGATCCTAGGATTTATGCCAAGAACAATTGAGGCCAGAGCAAGATTTCTGATCTTGCTAAATTGACCAATTCTCCTTCAAATTGACAGTTTTCCTTGCAGTTTCTAAATCTGATTGTTTCTGTAATTGTTGAGCATTAAGGTGACAATGGATAGCAGAGGACAGCTGGATCCCCATGCAAACGTCAGAGTGTAAGAGGAAAAAGATCATGAGCTTTGAAGCTAAATCAACCTGGGGATCATGTTAGAAGGTGTTCACCCAAAAAATAACCTATCAATGCCTCCCAGTGGCTTCAACCATAGGACATGTATTGCTTGCTCAACAAGAAGTCTGGAAGCAGGTGGACTAAGATCGGTTTGGCAGTCAGTGATGTCATTCTGGACCTGGGCATATTCCAAGCTTCTATTTTGCATCTTTAGCTTTATCTTTGTCAACTCCTAGATCTAAGGAGGCTGCCACAGGCCACATACCTTAGCCCACACCATGTATCCACAGGCAGGAAGGAGAGGTGGATTCAAAAAGAATGTCTTTGAGTCCTCTCCCTTTTTTATACCCAAAGCCCCTCCTCCCATAGTTTTCTCTTCCATCTCATTGGCCAGAATGAGTTACATGTTTTCCTATACCAGCCACTAGCAAAGGAAAACAGGATTTTTGTGACCAGCAGAGACCAATCATAATTCATCCTGGAGGGAGGGGGGCAGTCAGATTGCTAGGTTCCATTAGGCAGAAAGAGGTGGCTGCAAGTTGGCAGGCAACTCTCAGGGTCTTTAACTCTGATTTTTAATATGGTCACCAGCTACTTGTGTCTGGAATCCCAAGCAAATCACTGAGCTTCTCTGAGCCCCATTTCAGCCCTTGAAAAATAGGATAATCAGGCTGCTCCACAGTGTTGTTGGGAGGACAAAGTCAGTGTTTTGAACACACCATGACATACCATGAGCTCAAGAAATGGTAGTGCTTGTCCTTCTCATTACCTTGAACAACAGTAGGAGAGGGCAGCCTCGCCGAGTCATCTACTCCCAGTTTTCAATTTCAATAAACTCTCTTTCCATGACGAGATGCGTGTGAGCGTTGCCAAAGTCAACATGCTTGGCTCCAGTGTTTACTGCTGCGACACCTGCTGCTCTGACAGGCTCTGTGTTGTTTTGTACATATTGGTTTTGTACAGTGACTGCTGCAATTTTGTCTTCAGATTTCTTATGGGGGAGATTTAGCATCTGGCAACAAGGCTTCTAACTGCGAGGAGTCTCCTAACAAGCATTGTGGTGGGTCACGTGCTGGAATCAGGCTTCGGCGAGGGGAGAGAGAGAGGGCATCTGTTTGTGAAAGGCGCTCCTTCCACCTGCAGGCGAAGGTGGCCGGCTTGGCCCTCCTGACCGCTTGTTGAACGGCCACCTCGAACTTGCAAACACTACGCAGAGCTCTGGGGTCTGCTGTTCTCACTCCTGCAGCCGATTCACCAGCTCTCTCTAAACAGACCCCCACATCCACCTCTCCCCAGGTCTCCTCCTGGGCAGCCCCTGTCGGAGCCTCAGATAGCTGCCTCTGCTCACAGGTCCAGTTCTGCTGCCTGGTGTCACTCAGACATGGAGCCATTTCCATCCTGATGCTGTGTCCTTGAGAAATTCTGAAAAGGAAATTTTCTTTTCTTTTTTTTTTTAAGTAGCATTTTATTGTTTGTTTGTTTGGTTGTTTAGAGTCAAGGTCTCACTGTGTTGCCCAGGTTGGTCTCCAACTCCTGGTGATCCTCCTACCTCAGCCTCCTGAGGTGGGACCTGGGACTGTGGATGTGTGCCACCGTGCACACTGCCTGAAGTTTTGAACAAGTGGCTCTGTTACAGTTGGGATGTGAGATGCCCCCCCAAAAGCTCCCATATGACACAATGCAAGAAGTTTTAGGGGAGAGTGATTGGGTTGTGAGAGTCTTAACCCAATCCATGGGATGAATTGAGTGGTAACAGAAGGCTGTGGGGTGTGGCTGGAGGAGGTGGGCATTGTGTGTGGCTTGGGGAATATATTTGTATCTAGTAAGTGGAGATTTCTCTCGACTTTCTGATCACCATGTGAGCTGCTTCCCTCTGCCATACTCTTCTGCCACAATGTCCTGCCTCACCTTGAGCCCTGAGGAATGGAGTCTGCTGTCTATGGATTGAGACCTCTGAAACTGTGAGCCCCTAGATAAACTTTTCCTCCTCTACAATTGTTCTGGTTTGGTCCTTTAGTCAATGCTACAAAAAAGCTGACTAAAATAGGCCTGTGATTTCGCCTTGCAGTGGGCCCACAGATTCTGCCCACCCTCTCTGTCATCCCCCACACTCCAGCCCCTTTGGCCTCTGAACACCAGAATCGTCCTCTTTCTTCCTAGGCTCAGGAGCTCCCCAGACCTTCAGTGGACCCTGTTGTCTCAGTCTGTGGTGGTCACAGAGCTTGACCCTGCCCAGCACCCCCAGAGCCCAGGCAAACCCCATTCTCCCCATGTCTCCCGGGACCTGTCCTCTGTCAGACCACCTCCTTCATTCCTGGAGTCTGCCTTCCATGCTGTGAAGGCCACATGACAGCCGCTTCACCTTGTCTGATGAACACCGGGAACCCACACCTGGGGTCACACCCAGCGCAGCAGAGTGTCTGCTCAAGAAATGTGCATTAAGTGAGGAAATGAGTGGGGGTGGGGGAGCAGCCCTCCTAATCCAGACTTAGACCCTGGCTTTGACCTGGAGGTCGTTGAAAGAGATAAAAAGTGCTGCTCACAGAAAGATTTGAGACAAGGGTCATCAGAGAGAAAATAAGCATGCACAGCTGTTCCTTCCATGCACGGGCCTGGCCTGCAGAGACACGGTTCACTGGGTATTCTGAGTTGCTGGTGAGCAGCTCAAATGCTTCAACAAACTTAAGAAGTGAGGCAAAGGGCAAGGCCCAGGCAGACTCCCCAGGCAGCATGAGGTGGCCTTCTCCCTCCTGATGGTACCAGAAAGCCTCAGGGGTGCACACTTCTCCCCATCACTCCCCAAGGTCTCCTGCCTCTGCCTGAGACCTAGGGGCTCCAAGTTGAGAAGAGGCAACTGGGGTCCAGCTGCTCGGGGGCCATGGAGTACCTGTGAGCTCCAGGTGAGCTCCAGTGCCCATCTCAGCGTCTGGTCTGAAGTGTATTTTAGGTTTGATGACCCAAATATATATATATAGATATATGGCTGACACAAGGAGGCTTGGATCTGAGGCCAGTCGCTCCCCTTCCACTGCTGTTGTGGAAGGAATGAGGCGATGCCATGAGGTGAGGTGAAGAGGATGTGGACCTGCCACATGGTATCGCGACTATCAGGGAATAGAGGCTTCTTGGGCAGTTGTCTTGGTTCTGAGCAGCAGGACACATCTCTTAGCTCAGACAGAAAAAAAATCAACAAAGCGTAGCAGGGGTCCTCAGGCTCATGGAGAGGTCTGGGAAACAGGTCAAGGCTGATCTTCCAGGATCAGTGTCAAAGTCACACCAAACATGGAGCTCTAGGCTCCGTCACAAGCAGGGCTCTACCCACCATGGTGCCTCCCTGCACAAGAAGGGGACCAAGCAGCCAGGTGCTGCAGCCCAAGCCACTACTGTTACCAGAACTGGGGTACATTTGCCTCCACCAGTGCTAGCATGGTGGGCTTCCCGGCAGGCTGGTTCCTGTGAGTTGGCCTCTCCCAGACTCCCTCTGTGGTCATATCTGGTGGGTGGAGCCCAAGTCCAGCTGCAAGGGGAGCTGGGAATGTGAACTGCTGCCTGAGAAGTCAAGATTCATATGGTGGGGATTTTCCTTAAGAAGAGGGGAGCCACCAATAATAGGACAAATGTATGCTGTGGGAACAAAAGGACCAACATAAACAAACGCAGAAAAGGAGCCCCCAGAAAGCACTCTTCACCTCCGCTAAGGGCTTCACTTCTCTGCACAAGGCCCATTTGAAATCATTTGAATTTCTCTGACAGGTTATCAAGCCAATGACTGCTGCCCAAGGAAAATGATAGGAAGTAAAGATCATTATCATAATTTGCATCAGGCCCAGGGCTGAACCATGCACACTGAATCTTTTACCTCTAAATGCTAAGAGTTACCCTGTAAGGTAGGTTTATCCCAGCTTGACACAAGAACTTTGATTTCAGAGAGGCTGAATCACCACAGTCAGTGGAAAAGCTTCCCACCCAACAGCCTGACCCAGATTCCATCTCTCGAAATACACTGTTCTGCGGCAATGTGTGATTGTGAATTGTGTGTCTCAGTCCTACAAGTGCTACAGAGCAATGGCCACAGAGGGTCCCAGGCACCACTCACAAGGCCTACCGGAGACGACCAGGTTTGTAGTTATCCTCCAAAGGGTAGAGCTTCTCCTGGGCAGCTCACCTGAGTTGCTGCCCCAGAGGGCCCTCCCTGTGCTCCTAGGAGTGGGGTGGGCAGGAGGTACTCCTTGTACCCAGACTGTCTGAGCAGGAAGATGAAGTCCCTGGTGTCTCTGCAAACTACAGAAATTTTGAGGACAAGAACTCCTTCAAGACCTAAATAGGGCCAGACAACAGGTCTTCCTACCCTACCTGACCACAGGAGGCTCACAGCACCAAGAGAAGGGTCCAAGCCCCTTGATCATGGATGGGCTGGTCCCTAGAGAGAGGGCACAGCTGCCTCACAGGCTCTGAGGAAAGCGAGGCAGCACCCAAAGACATTCTAGCTCAGCTCAAACCCCAGCCAGCCTGGTGGACTTGGGCAGCTCAGCAGCAGCCAGTGTGAGGCACTGTGCCTTCTTTCTTGGCCTGCTCATGCACATTCTGACTTGTTAGCAGAGCAAGCAAAACACCAGAACCTCAAAAGACACCTAAAAGACTCAGGAGGGGGGCCAAACAGAGCCCAGAGGAGGGTACAATTAGAATGTAGACATGCAAACTGGGGTGCTGCCTGAGGACCCGGACCATGGCCACACTGGGTTTTGAGATGCCTCGTGTGGGATTTGGAGAGAATCCCAGGTGGCTCTGGGGCCCAAGTTTCCTGGTCTCCTGGACTGTCCTTCATCCGGCCTGTCCCCCACCCAGGACAGAAGCCATTTCCCACCCGCTGTCATGGAACCCTACCCTCCCTGCTCGCCTCTCTGCCCTGCTTCTCTTCGCCCTTCTCTGGGTTTCTTTCAGCTGCCTTTTCTTTATGAACCTGCAGGGACGACGGAGAAGAGTGTGGCGCTCCTGTGCACTGCCAGGAGCACTCCACCAGTCTTGGCAATCAAAAATGTTTCTAGGCACTGTCACATGTCCCCTGCGGGAGGGGGGGACCTGACCTCCACCCTTCCACATGGAGAATCACTGATTAGATACTCCTTCGTGCCAGGTTGTAGACAATAGGCATGGTGCTCCTTTAGGTATCAATACATAGATGTGGTTCATATTTTTCAGATTTAAATCTATTCCAAAGAGCCCCCTATGAAGGAGGGAGTTGTTTCAACTGCAGATGGAACTGTCAGGGGCAAGAGAGAAAGAGCAGGAATGGTATTTTCTTATTCAAAGAGTCCTTTAAAAGGCCGCACTGAACCCCGGGGACCATGGGGTGGCAGGTTCTCGGGAGGCTCACAGGCTTAGCCCTCCTCCCCCTGACCCTGGGCCGTGGGGTTTGCCCCCCACGCTCTGCCCTTCCTCCCAGGGCTGCCAGCTCTTCGTGTGGCCTCTGAGTGTGTGCTCAATGACGCTTCAGCACCAGGAAAGGCACATCTCAGAGGTAGGTGGGAGGGTGTGACCCCAGCTTTGGAAAAATAACATCACTGTACACACACCCATGCATGGAGACAGACACACCTAAATGTCACTCCCATTACTGGCAGAGGAAGCTGGGATTTCAGGTGACTCTTCATTCATTTATCTTATATGTTTTATACATTTTCTCATTTTTCTATCTTGAGCAAGAAACAAAAGTCATTCAAAAAGTAGGAAAGTAGACACTTAGAAAGTACGCTGATGTCCAAATTGCCAGAAACCGCACTGGATCTCGCGGGCGACCCTGGCAATCTGGGGAGGGCTCTCCTGGGGCTGAGCTTCAGGAGAGGGCACCGGGCGCGACAAGGAGTTCCAGGAATGCGCAGGCTGTCGCGCTCCTCTGCCAGCTCTCAGGAGCGTGGAGATGGGGTGGTGGGGCGGCTGGGAGTGAACCCCGAGTGTCTCTCCGCCCTTGCACCTCCGTCTGGACCGGAACCATGCGGCCTCCCGCATCTGGGGCAGTGCGCCGCGGGAGCCAGGGACAGGCTACAGGTCCGCCTGAGGGGGCCTTTCCGGACTGGTGCCCAATGGCTAAAGGCGACCGGGTCGGAGTGACCACGAGCCCTTGACCACACCTTTAGGACACGTGGGCAGGCCAGGGTTGCGTGTGGCTTCTCAGGGGGAAGATCCGCGAGATGTCGCTTGGGCGTTTCCGGGAGCCTTTAGTGGCCCTGGTTCTCGGGAACTGGACGTAAAACAAAAGAGCCAAAGGCAACTCGACCCGCGCGGCGGGGCCCGGTAGCTGGCGGTGTCCTCACAGTCCTTTTTGCAGATGGCAAGTGAGGCTGGGCCCCGGCTT
This sequence comes from Callospermophilus lateralis, assembly GCF_048772815.1. NCBI lineage: Eukaryota > Metazoa > Chordata > Mammalia > Rodentia > Sciuridae > Callospermophilus > Callospermophilus lateralis. The sequence continues at coordinate 2,318,936 of NW_027512751.1, read as the reverse complement.
GCCAGCCGCCAGCTTGTGGCACGCGGGGGAGGCCGTGTCCTGCGCGGGTTGGGACAGCGCCCCGTGTCGGGCCGCCACGCTCCCCGCCCTCTCCGCGGTTCTGTCACCCGCCAGCAGCGCGACAGCAGCGGCCGCAGGCCGCATCGCGCCCGCCATCTGCTGGTAAAAGCGTGAATGACACTTCTTCGCGCTTCCTGCTCCCGCCGGGGAGTCGACAGGGTGTCCTTGAGAACACCAACGCAGGGGACCCTGGAAGGGGACGCGGTGGAAGGGCGGGCTTAGCTTAGCGGGACAGGCCGAGGAGTGCGAGAGGCTGACTGTGGCCCAGCGACCCACCGGTCCGCGAGCGGGACGGACACTTGTCTCATGTTGCCTGTGAGCCCATGCTGAGAGCGTGGGAACCCACACAGAGCAACAAGACGTGGACCCAGTTCCTCCTGGAACTGGAGGTGAAGGCAGGGACAGCTTGACAAGCAACGCCATCAGAAGCCCAGGGGGGCGGCAGATGGGGGTGGCAGATGGGTGGCGTCCTCTAGGAGGTGAGACTGGGAAAGTCAGCAGCGGGCGTTTCCACTGGGCATCTGGCAGGGGCCGCCCACTGCAGGTGCTTGTGGGGCGACCAAGGCCGTGTATTCTTCCCTGGAGCTGCCTCACCAAAGTGCCACAGATTAGTTGGCTTAAAACGACAGAAATTTATTCTCCCATGGTTCTAAGTGTGCACAGGGCCCTGCTTTCCAAGGCTCCAGGGGAGGATCTGCTCCATTCCTTTCTCCTAGGGGGCCACCTGTCACTCCAGCGTGTCTTTCTCACAGTGCCATTCTGCAGCATGCCCTTGTCTCTTCTCTGTTTATAAGGACAGCATTCATGTTGGAGTAGACCCTACTCTAATGAAATATGACTTTAACTTGATCATATCTGCAAAGATGGTTTCTGAAGAAGGTCACAGGTACTGGGGGCAGGACTTCACACAGCTTCTGTAGAATCTCAACTCCACCCACAGCAGGCCTGCTCTGGGTGGGCAAGCAAAGTCCAGAGTGGGAACTGAGGGCTCTGCTCTCAAGGCAGAGGGAACACTGAAGGGTCTCCATGATCTCAAGTAACCCGAGTGGCCCCAGGCAAGCGCCAGTCTGGTGCAGAGACTTACAGCAAGGAGGACTGGGGACATTTCTACTTCCCCAGGGTAGGACTGGGGAGTGGAGACTGCTCAAGGTTTCAGATCAACCAATATACTGTAGGCAATGTTGTTTTTATTATTCTCAATATTTATTAAAAAAAACACCCTTTATTACTTTTTCTAGTTCGAAGAGTAAGGCATGTCCACTGGGGCTGGGGGAGCCCAAGGAGTGCAAAGAAGGGTTAAAATTCCCTGGGGTCCCGGCTTCCAGAGATGTGTGCATGGGAAAGATGCGTCTATATGCACAATGACGGCAGTGTTCACACTGAAAACAGTCCCACGTGCCCAGCCTTTCTGCAGCTATGGTTTCCGTGTCACTTTGTAAATTCACCTTCTGAAGTGTGATTCATCCTTCAAAGCGAGTCTGGCAGTAGGACCTCCATAGGCCACAGGTGCTTTGCTTGTGTGGTTCGAAGAGGAGCAAAGTCCAGATTGCCTGGAGGAGCCCAGGTGAGCTCGGGGAAGGATGTCCTGTAGTGTGACTGCAGGAGATATACCCACAGTGAGTAGCTGGGGCCATGGCCGAGGAATAGAGCTTACAGTGTCCTGAAGACAGGAATGGAGAAGAGACCCCATTGTCCTGCAGACCAAAAGCAGGGCTGAATTGGATGTGGAGGAGTTGGTGTGGGAGGAGCAGAACCAGGTTCATGATTGACCCATAATAAGCAAACTCCCTTTGGGGTAGTGGTCAGGGAAGGGGACAGGGGCCCCCAGGAGCTTAAAGCAGCCAGATACCATGGGTGTGTGTATACAGCTTCTTTTGAACAAAACAGAATTCTCTAGCACAACTGCTAAATATCAATAGCATTAACTGGCAAAGTATCTAGTCACATAGGATAAGATTTCAAAAAATAAAGGCATGAGACAAAGGTGTTCATTGGAAAGGCTGAATCTCTTGGGTGTCTTTTCTCCCGGGTTAAGTAAGAAGGTTCCTTTTCCCTGACCCTGGAGAGTTGAAGGATGTCTGCTCGGTCAGTGCTGGAACTCCCTTTAGAGAGTTAGACCAGTAGCAGCAGAATCCTGATTTCCCCCTACTGCACCCCCACTAGAGGGAATGCCCTTCTTTCCTTTGGCCCCTCTGATGACAGAGAAAAAGGAAAGACAATGAAATACCTGTGCTAACTGGTAAATTCAAGACTCTTTATCTTCAATCATAAGTGACTCCACCTTTCCCAACCTCCCACTCCAGCTATGCCCAGCTAGCTAGGAATAACCCACAAATTTTAACCCCCAAATTTAAACCATGCTTTCTTAAGACAAATGTGAGGCATTGCAAACAGCCCTGTTTGAGGTCAGATGCTTACCCCAGGAGAGTTTTCAGTTTTGAGTCCAGGCCAATTGCAAGCCAGCATCTAAGCAAAACCTTAGAAATGTGTTGGTGCACAAGATGTTTTGCATTGAATTGATCTCAAATGCCAAGTCAGGATTTCAGGAACCTTCTGAAATAAGAAGGCTTCAATGGGGGAGATTTCAGCAGTATTTATTTTTATTTATAATTTACACTGTGTCAGCTTCTAAAAAGATCAGAGGCAGCTTCCATTGAAAGATATGTGCACAATAAGGTTGCTAAAACAGGAAGAGAAAATGGAAAACTTATGCAGGAGGAGAAGGCAGAGAAGGTGGGAAAACAAGCGTGATTCAAGAAGAAGTTAGGTTCTGATCTTTTGGGTGGCCAAAGCAAAGATGGAAATGGGCCTTGCAGACCTTTCAAAGTCTCAGTAAGGAAAATAAAGTTGCAAAACAGTGGATTAGTTTTGCAAGGAAATTAGGGGGTACCTGGCCCTGTTTTCATTCACCTGGTGACTCCTAGAATGGTCTCTGAGGAAGGTAAAAGGGAAGGTCCAGCTCTCCCCACCTGTGGCTAGGGCAGCAGGGAGCAGTGGGACTGGAGAGATCCTGGGCTGCCTTAGACAAGGGCCCAGCCCAGCCCTCACTACAAAGGGCCCTGCTTCTCTGGCTCCCTCATCCCATAGAAAATCCCCAAGCCCGGGGCCCCCAGCCCCACAGGTGTCCCTACCCCTAGGCCTGAGAAGAGGCCAGTGTGATCCAGGGGAGCAGGGGACACTAGGACTGTAGGCTGGGTGTGCATATACGCATGCAGCAAAGGACCAGGCCTGGCTGAGGGAGGAGAATGGGCTGAGCCCTCGGTCAGGCCAGCTCTGCCCCTGCCATTTTGTCCCACGGGCCTCTACAGAGTCTAAGGATTCCATATGTGCACCTGTCTTCTAGACTATGAAACTAGTTGTCAAGGAAGGTGGCTAAGCATATTTTATGAATCAACTGGTTAGCTTGATTTATGATAGTTCCAAGTAACAGTAAGCATTCTGTATCTGGGCCTCCACTGGTATTCTTGCCCCTGCCTGGCCAATGTAGGACTGTCTAGCTGAAACTGTTTCCTGTCTTATCAGCTGACTTGGTAAATGGGATATAGAGGGCTTTGTAGGTCAGACATGGATTTTAATCTGAGTGATGGCATTTATTAGATGGTGATCTTGCATCTGGTATTTCACCTGGTTTGAGTCTCAGCTATGAACTTGTAAGAAGTCCTTTGATCTCGGTTTCCTCCTCTATACAACAAGGATAATGATAGTGCATCCATTCTGAGAGGCTCATTAAATGAGTCAATACATGTGAAACGTTTAGAACAGCCCCCGACTATAGCAGATGCTGTTATTAATAGGATCGGTTCCTCTTCCTCATAGTGGGTGTTGTCTAATTACCTCCTGGGGATTCTCCAGAGCACAGGACGAGACCCTTTGCTGCATATGCCTGTGCTCAGTAGCCAGTCCCTCAAGGGACCTTGAGGTCCTGTGCCTGTGTGTCCTGGCCCCCTTTCCCTGGAACCTGGGGTGACCCCCATACCTCTAGTACTTTTATGGGCAGCATGTGACCTGGCTCTCATCATTTCATGGAAGGATCCCACATAGAGGCTGCACCCAGGGTCACCAGGCTGCTCTAGCCAACATGTCCCCATGTGGTGACCACACATGGATCCTGCCTGGTTACAGCTCTGTTATAACAGTTTTAATTTTCTCTTTTTCAAAAAGGAAAATTATTGGGGGTCCTGGGGGTTCTGGGGGTCCTGTGGAAGCTCAGCCCACAGCCCACACCCTTTGTGCTCCAGGCTGTTCAGCCAGTCTCTCTCTGGTCATCTGACTGGGCTCTTCGCCCCCTGCTGGCCACCCACGGTGGCGCCTCACTCCTTCCTGTCCTCCACAGTCAAAGCCGTCTTCTCCCTTCCCTGTCACTAGAAGGGGAGTTCTTTCAGGAGGCCTGTTTAATTGTTGCCAGGCCCCCACCTAGCACCAACCAGGCACTTAATAAGCGTGCCTTAGATTAATTAACTAATTACTTGAACATATCAGTGTCATTTGTCACAAGCTCAGAAAACAGAATGAACTTCATAGTCCCATTGCTTATAGGCAAAACCACAGCCTCTTGTTGCCAATCCAGGCCTTTTGTAATTTTGGCTCTAACCCATCTTTCTGTATTTCCCTCTTGTACCCCCATCCCATGACCCAGTCCCAAGCTGGATTAGCCAGCTCTGTTCAGCCTCACGCCCTCTCAACTTGTCTCCCAAGGTCCCTTCCTCTCCTGCCCCAGAGGAGGACTGCAGGGAAGGACTCTCATCAGCCATGTCAGAGTCTTGCAGCTGAAGTTGCATGTGACCTTGCCTGAGTGTCCACAGCTTCTGGGCTGAGACCTGCTGAATACCTGTATGCTCGCCTTATCCCCATACCACCCAGAACAGGTCTGTGGATTCTCCTCTTGTTGTGGGCTCCTTTGTCCTGCACCATCCCCTGACACTCCACAGGGGCAGGTTGTACCCTCCACTGGCTGCCTGGATGAAGGTGAAGGTGAAGGTCCTGCCACACTCAGAGGTGGCCAGGTGGGAGACGGTCTGCTGAGGTGGGACAGTGACACCCTGGATGTCTTTCCAGCCCTGTAAACACAGTGGCTTGGAGGTGTGGAATCAGGACAAGGTCGGGTGCAGGAAGCTGCAGAAGCCTGAGACGGTTGCTTATAGTGGCAAGTGAACCATCAGCAATGGTGAGTCCCTGGGACCCATTTTTATCACAGGCACCATCCTATCATTAGAGGAAGGAACAGAATAGGGCAGTGGTTCTCAGACTGTGGTTCCTGGACCAGCATCACCCAGGGTGCTGGGCAGCACTCGGGGCCACCAAGACATGCCAGAGTACAAGGCTCTAAAGAGCAGACGGTGTGCAGAGGGCAAGCCAAGCCCTGCTCCGTAAGGAGAAAGGTGGCTGGCCGGCCTTGGCACATTGTAAGAACAGGCAGCAGAGCATCCAGGGAACTGAAGAACCTGGGTTCCGACTCTATCCAAGACAGGCTGAATCAGACCCCACAGCTGGGGCCAGGGGTCTGTGTTTTAACTGTTTCCCTGCATGATTTGGATTCAGGCTAAGATTTGAGAACCATGGTCTAGACAGGGTGATGGGGTGCCCCTCCTTTTCTGACTTAAGTGGACTCATGGGCCCTGTTTACCCCAGCAGGGAGGCATCCCAGCCCTCCCCTCTGACCCCAGTGGTCCCTCAGAGTTCAGATATGTACATATGGAGGTAGGGACTGTCCCCAAGAAGGCCCAGCTCACCAGCAGGTGCAGCCTTGGAAGCCGAGGTCTGGGGGCTGGGTGAGAGGTGGCTGTGACCTGGAGACCCAAGCACCAGCTTGGGAGGAAGCTGCCCCGAGGGGCGGGCAGGAGTGAGCTGGGGTGAGCGTCTGCTGTCTGTCTGCTGCCTCACGCTGTCAGCTGCACCACATGGGAAGGGCTGGCAGGGAGTCCTGTCGAGTGCTGTGTGCTGCAGACCACCACACACCTTCATTCAGTGTCCCTGCCAGTGGTGACACAAGAGTCCTTGTGCCCTTTTGAAATGAAGGCAGTGGGCATGGCGTCATTTGCCCGACATCTCGGCTGTCAGTGGTTTGCTTCTGAGAGGCCTCCAGCTGGGGGCTGAGTTATGATAGAGGGGGCCTGCAGGTGGTGGTCTGGCGACTGAGCCGCTGGAGGGCAAGGGACTCTGGTGTCCTTTTCACTCCCCAGTGGCCCCTGGAAGCCCCTTCGAGCAGACTGCCTGGTTACGTGGGTGCTGCGTGAGCGTGAAGAACCTTTCAAGTGTGAACGGTGGCGGGTTTGTTATGAAGGAGTTTTAGCCACACAGAAAACGTTTATTGGTGTGTCACAGACTGTTAATAACCAGGATGGACATGGACAGGGTTTGGAAATGGCTTCTTCAGGAAGGTTTCAGGAATATTTTCTGGAGCACTCAGGGCTAAGGTTTCCTGGGCCTCTGGCTGAGCCTGGAGGTGCTTCTGCCTCCCTCTGGCCAGCTGCCCCTGGCCAGTGCTGGATCCCACACTGAAGAGTGATCGCCAGTCTCCCAGCGTGGGGCCTGGGCTGGCACAGCTCCTGGGCACTGAACACTTACTCTGAGTGGGCAATTTAGAAGTTTGAAGCCACAGGGAATAAAGTCACTGCCTGGTCAGCATGGCCCGGGGCCCAGAAGACTCAGCCTGCTGCATGTTTGAGAGAGAGGGTTTAATTTTGGTGCTTACAGTCCAGGCACAGAGAGTGGGTGGCAAACTGATACCAGAAGGGATGATATTAACCTGGCAGCCGAACTTGTCTAATAACTGCCACTGCCTCCCAGCAGACACAATCCCGGAAACCAGAGGACAGTGGGCTTTGTCATGCTACATAATTAATATGTGATGGCACTCCTCTCAGAATGATTTAGTGACTAGTGAAAAAGTAAGACATAATGCTTGGACTTACATTAAGGGCACAAATTGGGGAGATTGGGTGGAATTATTGGTCTTTCCAGGCAATATTAGATTCAAGCAAAGTGGATGGCTGGTTGGTTTGTCCAATTTGTTCAACAAACAACTTTGTGACCAGATGCCCTGGCCCACGGTATTCCTGGGAGCCCTTTCTGATCCCAGGTGCTCTCAGAGTAGAACTTCAATATGCCTTTCTGGAGACAAAATAAAACCCTCCACCCCAGAGAAGAAGAGGCAGGCTGAGTTCAAGACGGTTTTGGCAATGCTAAAGTGAGAGGAGAGGTTTCAGAAATGAGGTGAGAAGTGTGTGTGTATTTCCAGGTCTCTGCACTCAGGGAGGACCCCAAGATGAGGTGCTGGGTGGGACTGGCTTCTCTCGGTGCTGGGGCTCTTCACCTCAAGTGCTTCTTCCTGTCCAGTAGGCCAGGGTTAGTGAATGCATTAGGATTTTGCCAGATGGCTTTTAATTTTTAACCTATTTGGTCACAGGACTAAGAGTTGGAATTGTCCTCCACAGAACTCAGAAATGATTTCTTTGCCTGTTTGATGTGATTTTCATTTTTTTTTTTTTTGAGTTTTGGTGGCTGGTGTAAATGGGGCTAGCCTGGGTGAGAAGGCAGATGTGTTCCACCAGGATATGGCTGTACCCTGGTTCAGCCACTTGGCCATTTGGGTCCTCTCCTGGTGAGGCATCTCCTCCTTCTCCTCCCTGCTCTTTCCTTCTCTCCCAGCCCCTGGCCCTTTTCTTCATCTCCATTTCCCTCCACCCCTCCCCATGCTTGACAGGAGCTCATGGTAGGCTTGGTCCTACCTGAAGAAACAATCTGAGGGTGAATGTCTGCCTCTGGCAGGGGTGTGGGCATTTTGCTGAGGTCTCCCTGGACCCTGTGCTTTTGATCCCGAACCTCACTTCCAGCTCCTTCAGTTACATTTGGAAGTTTACAGCTAACTTGCTCCTTTATGGAATGTGAATTCCACCTCCTGCTTGGAGACGTTAAACTTCACCAATCCATCATCTTCACCAGCCAGGACATCATTGTATGTGAGAGACACGGGCACAACTGGGACTCAAGTTGATGGCTGGTGGGAGCCACATCTTGACCTCCAACTTGGGGAGAACCAGGATCACCTACTTGCATTGTCTTGCGCTGACGATGCCGTAAAAAACAGTGTCCCTCGGAAACAGTTGGCAGACTTTATGATATTTTACCACACAGATATTTCACCAAAATTATTTGTAATAAAAATCTATGAAAAGGGAATCTGAGCTGGCCCACAAAAAAACTGAGAGCAGAGGGTTTCCTCCTTTCTTATGATGAGAGGTCTCACTAGAACTTTCTTAGCTTTATAACCTCTGTCTCAATTGCAGGAAGGTCCCTGAGCAGCTGTGGCCACCATGTATGAAGAAAAATGAAAGGGTTCAGGTGGTGGCTGCCTTGATGGACCCGTTGGTCACCCTCCCCTGGCTGTCTAACATCTGGTCTCTGCTTGGGGCAGAAAATGGAGAAACTCGACCCCTACCACAGGGACAGCTGGAGAAGACAACCAGTAGCAACAAAATAAACCCATTCCCATCACCTGCCTCTTCAAGGTGGGGCACGATTCCAGAAGGACTATTGAATGGAGCTTTCTTTTACCAACTGTTTGGTCAACTTGTTCTTTTCAAGCAGGGCATGGATGCTGAGAGTACAGCCCAGAGCCTCATGTTTCAGACATCCTCCCAAATGTGTCCCACAGAGTGTCACTGTCAGGTTAAAACCTGGAAAACCACCCTGAGCCTGGGATATCAGGGGAAGACTGACTTTTTAATTGTTTTCAGATGAGCAGGTAATAGGTGTTATGAATATACCAAGTTTCCCACTCTGCCTGATGGGGCTTCTCAGGAGAGTCCAGTGATGATGGACTTTATGTCTTTAAGTACATTTACACACTCACTTGCCTGTTATTATTATTATTTTACTATTGTTCCATTTTTTAAAGTAAGTGTTCATGCCTCATCAAATGGTAATGAGGCAAAGGATCTGATCCACCTTATGTAAGAAATGTAAATTAAGGTCCTAAATCACTCCACTAATACTGAAATTGTACCTACTTCCTGATAACTGTGATTCTAATTTTCTCCAAAACTGAGTTATCTGTCAACAGACAAGATTTGGTAAAAAGATGCTTGCTTTCCTTCTCTCTGTGCTCATGAAATCACAGCCTTTGACAATGAATCCTGATAACACTAAGAGAGGCCCCAGTACTTGCTCTATCATTCAGTGACTCTTGGCAGAAAATAAAAACACCTACATGAAAAATTCTAAACATCAAAAAAAGCTATAAAATATGCATCTGACTGTGGCAGGAAATTCAACTATTTGAGGAAAACTTTAGTACTTTTCCTATACTTAACTATTTGTTTTAAAGAAGATACGTGAAATGAGATGAAAATAAACAACGTTCTCCATAAACCAGACCTATGGAAGATTAAATATTGCCTGAAGTGAAATAGCTAAATTCAGTAGATTTAAATTACTTTTGTCCCAATGGGCCCTCCTCCCGACGCTGATTTCTTCGGTCTTTCCCTTAGGTTGCAATGATTAATTTGCAAGCTCAGCCCCATACCACCCATGGGACTAAAGTATGGCAGGTGAGATAATTGAGATGATTAGTTGTACTGGGGATTGAACCCAGGGGTGCTCTCTGAGCTACAGCCCTTTTTATTTCAAGACACGGTCTTATCGGGTTGCCAGAAGGGCCTGGCATTTGGGAACCTCCTGCCTCAGCCTCCCCAGTAGCTCAGATGAGAGCATGGCAAGTTTCTTTCCACTGTCAATGTCAAGTTGGAATGAGGATGGAGGAGGGTCACCCACTGCCCCATCTTGGCTTTGCTGTAGGACATCTGCTTACCGTCCCTATCACTGGAATCCATTCTTGTTTCTTCTAGTGGCAGGCTGCTGAGATACTTCCCAGTCCCTGTTTTCCATTCTCGGGTTGTTCAAAAATCACATTTTCTTGGCTCAAAAAACAACAACAACAACAACAACAACAAAAAAAAAAAAAAAAACAAAAAACAGCCAGTGGAGAGGATACATAACTTACCAGGATGCACATTTCTCTTGAAAGAATCGAGTGTTGAAAGTCACCTCTGCCCACCATGTTTTCTCCTATGACTTCCTCTTGCATCCCTTTGGGCACTGTGATTCTAAGTGTAAAGCTTAACACTCACCCAGTGGAAGCCACATCCTTACCAAAAACCTCCTTAATGTTGGCTGAGACAGGAAATGGAAATGGCTTGTGTTAACCCTTCTTCAAAGCATTTCTAGTGCTCAGCCTCCATGAAATGGATTGCTTATGGGGAGATAATATCTGTTCTATTTCTTTTTAAGTCTGTGAAAAATGTCATCCTGGTTAATAGGGTGATTAAAACTCTTTATGCTCCAGGAGCTAAATGTGATTATGTTTGTCATACTCTACCCAAGATAAAGACAGCAAGAAGGCAAACTTGAAATTCCATAACACTTCCTCTCTTCCATATCCAGAACATTCAGAATGCAATACACAGATGGTACTTCACATAAAGAATAACATTATCTGTTAAACATTTTTCCTTTCCATTAACCAATTTAACAATATGCCTCTGGAATAAAAGGAATAGACTAAATCTTCTGATATCTGAGTTCTGACTGAGGAAAGACATCACTTTAGTCATATTGCTTGTTTTCTTTTTGAATTTTCATCTTTGTTACTTTGTTTTTGCTTTTAAAGTGCAATTGGAGCCAATGCTTGGTACCTATTCTGGGAAATCTGTCCCAGGTAGCTTTCCCTCAGCAGGTGACTCATGGTCATTTCTACAGGGTCCCTCTGCCATCTGTCAAGGATGACATAAGTCATGTGTAAGGACAGGGTTTTGTTAGCACCACAGGCCAGCATTCCCTCACTCCACCTGCGTGCCTTTCTCAGGCTTCCTCTGTGTCAGGCCCCGTGGGAACGCAGCATACCCACCAAGGCCTGGCTCCTTCCTAGGGCTTGTCTGCCATCAGTCCAGTGTACCCAGCCCCCAAAGCAGGTGCTGTCACAAGTTCAGAAGGCCCCCCAGAGGAAGTCCCCACCCTCAAGGAGCTCAAAGGCAGGAATTCATTCAACAGAATCACAATTAATGACTCCCCTTTATCACTCCAGTAACTTAGGATTCTCATTCCTTCTACCCAGGGAAGATCTTCCAGAAATCAATAGGCTCTCTCCATCTGGGGAAATGAAAATGGAGATCCTAGCTACAAATGGTTGTAGGTCACCCACCTGCTGAGGGGAGCCTGGACCCAGCCCTCACCTGCTTGGTTTGGCTCCTGCCTCTTCGTTGCATTCAAAGGCTGGAAATCTTCTCTTCAGAGAGAGTTATTTAAAGAGTTACTTAAAAATGAGTGAAGAATTTTTTACTACTCCTCATCCCATACGCTGATAAATTTCACAATCCTTTCCTTTTAGTCTTGGATTTTTGACAGGTTCCACGTGAACCCAGACACTGATTACACCTGTTTAATTAACAATACAGTAATTTTAATAGGGTAGCGTGATCTAGAGAAGAATGTTACATTATGCATTTGGCATTTCATTTAAAATTTTCCCTTACAACTAAAAGGTTTCATTATAACAGAAATTTCAAATGTGCTTTATTAAACCTGATTGCTGACTAATTAGAGCCTAAGTGAGTCTAAGGAAATTGCACAAGTGATGTTCGACCAGGGGTGATTTCTCTGGACATACTGACACATTATTTTCTCTTCTTTAAAGAATTTTAATTTCCAGTAAAAATAATTGCATGTAGACATTATTTTCCATCTGTTTTCTGTGAGATCCTGGAGGACATGAGAGGGTTATGTATGTAGGTAAGAATTAGCTTCATTAAGGAACAGTTACCAATTTCTGAGACTCAGATGACTCTGGTAAAAATATTCAAGATAGGTTTACTTTGAGACAAAACTATAGATTGTCAGTATTCAGGACCCAGAACTATTTTTTCAAGAAAGTACAACTTATACCCATTATTGTTATTTTAGCTCAGCTGTGTCATTTATCATAATCTGTTGTTGGCTTTTTGTCCTACCCATAATGGTTCACAGGACCTTCCAGTGAGGCCATTAGGTGAGCAACTGGAATGTGTCCTAGCTGCAAACCAAAGATGACTTTCCGGACCACAAGCCACACGACTGCCTCCCACTATGTGGGAGTCACCAATGAGCCTGTCACTTTAGACACTGCCTCATAGTAACCATCCATAGTCTCAGGCATATACTGACAGGAAAGGCTCATAAAACCCACTTATTTAAATACATTGAGGTATCACTGCTGTTACAGGTCTGCTTATAAAGATTCTTTGTCATACTTTATTATAAACTCTTTTTTTCCCCCAGGTACAACCCTTGGTTTATTGATCCAAACAGACATCTTTCCTTTGGGCCCCCTCCACCTGGGAAGGCATTCCACTGATTATTATTGTTAAATAGGCATCTGAAGTTTGGGAAGACATTTCCCACCCGACAGACTCAGGCACACAGAAAGAGCACCTGCCAGGGAGCCTCGACACTGCCGTCCTGCGCTTCATCACAATCTGTTGGTGATCGATGGGGAAATTTCTCCCAGTCCCTTTTCAACTGTGGTGGTGTTTCCAAAATCACCCTTCCTGCAGCAATCATTCTGGAATTCACCCATGTCCTTCTATTTAGATTTCAGTGCTTCCTCCCACTCAACAGCTGATGTGGAGTTCTTGGGAATTGTTGGAAATATCGATTGCATTTTACTTCGAAAGTCTTTCATCTAGAAGAAGGAAAAACAATTGGTCATCAAATGTCAGAAGAAGGGAGAAACAGCCAAAACTATTAGAGACGGCACCTTTGCTGACTGGAAAACACTTCACTGCTCACAGGTGCAGAGCAAAAGGAATAACCAATAACCACCGAGGTCTGTATTCCAGCTGCCTCGACAGAACAAAGCACACACCTCTTCTTCCAAGTATGAATCCATTAACTAAATAACACAAAATTTCATTCTTAGTCTGGAAGGCAACACTGTCAACCCTCTAGGATATGAATCTGCTATCAGAGGAATGGTGTGGATCGCTGGCTTTCACACATACAGATGAAGCAAAGAATGCCATTTCTGTCAGTCCAAATAAATGAACATACTTAGGTCATTCAAAGTGAGAATTTTAGGGTCAGAGGGATAGAATGGAGAAAAGAAACTTAGTAGGAGTTTATTAAAACAAATGAATCAATGAATGGCAAATAAATTAGAAAGTTCTTATGGGCCATGCAGTGTAGAAAAGCCTGGGGAGGGTTTTTACCAGCAGAAGTTGATATGGAATCCAAGAGTCAGGGCAGGGGTTGGGAGATCTTATGTAGTGCTGATAGGATTCCTGCAGTTCACCTGGGTGCCTGGTCCACCTAAGGCCTACACCCCAGCTGAGAGGGGAAGTGTTGGCTCCTGGAGCTAGAGTCTTACACACTCTGATGGATGCTTATCCTCTCTCTGGGTCTGCTATGAAGACGCCATTTCGGCAGCACCACAGCCTCACCGTTTCTCCTCTCCTCATCTGGATTGTGAAGAACCCTGGACTCATCAGCAACATGCAGACATTCTTAGAGTGGTTATCTGAGAGTTAGTTAATATATTTTTTCATGTTGATACTTATTTTTTCAAATTGAGGCTAAATCTTTACCTTGTTTCCAAATTCAGAGGTGATATCAGAGTCTCCATTCAAACTCTAGTTCCGCCACCTGGAAAAGCTGCCTACTCTCTCCAGCCATAGTTTCCACTATGCAGGATGAAGATAATAACTATCTGCCTCCAGTTGTGAGGATTGCGATGATGCACATAAAGCACACCTACTGTATATTAGGTGCACACACATTATAAAGATGTGTTCTAAGAACAAAGCTCACATGGATATAATTATAGTGGTTTGTTTGTTAAAAGCATTATTTTAGTTATATATAATTTTGGTTGAACTGTTCTGAGACTGAAGATACTATATAGTCTTAGTAGACCCACGCCAAGCATCTCCAAGCTCTAGACCCAGATTGCAATCTTGAAGATACACACATTATGGGACATGCCTCTCTTTCCCCCACCCCTTCTTTTCACTCTCCTTGCTGAGCAGAGTTTTTGCACTATGATGATCCCTTTATAAGAGGTTCTTCACTAGGGACAGTACTTCATCCCTGGAAGGACCTGGAATATGGGGGGGGGTGTCTATTTCTGGTTGTCACAATCTTAGTGGACTACTATTTGTATTTGGTGGGAATTTTTGGTAGTTTTTTACTCTGAAAATCCTTATTGATGGTACACAGAAAGAACTGACTTGTCCAAAGCACCAACCATGCCCCCATTGAGGAACTTTGCACACACTTTCGTAGTTGAAAAACAGGCACTTCTCGGACAGAGTTTACAATGTGTGCCTGGTTCTCTCCCTTCGTCTTTCTGGGTGAACATGTTAAAACTTAGCTTAATGACACAGTTTTCAAAAGGGATGTGAGATGGCCAAGGCACAAGAAGCATCATTTACCATTCTCTTCTCAGTGACATAGAATAATAAGCTGCCAGGAAGCAGTGGGTGGGAAGCAAAGGAGGCCAGGGTAGGAGAGTAAAGGGCAGCTGCTCAACTTCAGCAGGATAGTGCTCCCATTCCCATTCCTGGCCTGGTTTTCCTCTTTCCTCTCATTTCCCCCATACTGTATTATTTACTTTTTCCCAGGGTCATAGGTAAGTAACTGAACCAGTAGGAGGAATCATCTGGAAAACAGCCAACCAGGAATATAAGGGCTTCAAAACAGGAGAAAGAACCGAGGAGAGTGGGGGAAACACCACTTAGCCCTAGTCTCGAATGCTCAAGCTGTGGATATGGAAACCCAGCATATACATTTAAGTTATAAACAGGTCTCAAGTTGCTTTAGACAATGGAGCTCTGCTACTTAAAATCTTCACATTTTTTTTCACTAGAGATAGCACTTCATCCCTGGAAGGAACTGGAACTATAGGGGGGTGTCTATTTCTGGTTGCCTCAATCTTGGTGGACTACTATTTGTATTTTGTGGGAGTTTTTGGTATAGTTTTTTATTCTGAAAATCTTCATTGATGGTACACAGAAAGAACTGACTTCTCCAAAGCAAAGCAACAACAACTTCAGATTTTAAGTATATGTAGCTTAACCATGTGACTAGTGTATATGAAAAAAAGAAATGTGTGTCACTTCCAGGCTGAGTATTAACCATAGGAGGTGACTTCCTAGGTCTCTCCTGCATTCCCATTGCAATACTGAAAATCTGTCACCAAGGTGGTGCCTTAAATGTCTACATTTAAGTTATAAACAGGGTCTCTAGTTGTTTTAGAGCTCCATATGGAGCTCCATATACTTAAGATCTTCAGATTATACGTCAGTTTAATTAATTTCTGAAAATCCTTACAGCATCAATTCTAATAAATGGGCAGTTATTGGAATTTAAAACTCTTTTGAGTTGTTTTTGCCACTAATGAGTTCACTTAGTTTCTATCTTCTCACTTGCAGATGTAGGACTATTGCCAGGATCATTATAGGATCTACTGATATGAAGGCACAGCCTTTAGATATGTCAGTGATTATAGCATCAATGATAACTTTCAAGAATCTGGTAATTCAGTTTCTTTCTAAAACAGAACAGAGTAAGACCATATAATACTAATATATCAGGAGATAAAAATTATCATTAGGTTTTAAAAGTGTTACTTGAACAGGAATAATAATGTTTATCATTTGGGATATCCTATGTATCAGGCATGGACAAAGCACCATTATTAAATCTTCAAAGTTCTATATAGCTTAAATTATGACTCTCCGCTTTATTATGAAAAACCAGAAATAAGAGAGATGATGTGGCTCCTAAGGATACTTGCCTGGCTGACTGATGTCTAGGAATCTCCCTTCAGTCACTCTGTTTCTATGATCCAGAAACACAAAGTGTCTCTAAAACTTCCACCCATGTGCCACCTTTCACTGAAAACATTTTTAAAAACATAATATATACCTCTTGTACTAGTGGATATTTTCTTTTGTATGTATGACAGATGTAGCACTAATTTTCACCAAGAACCAGGATACATCTACTTCTAGAGATAAGGGATCATACTCCCACTTCATGAAGTTCGATAAACATGTGACTAGTGTATATAAGAAAAAGAAATGTTTGGCACTTCCAGGCTGAGTATTAACCACGGGAGTTGACTTTCTAGGCCTCTCCTGCCTTCCCATTGCAGTACTGGAAATCTGTGTCACCCAGGTGGTGCTTCAAGATAAAAGTAACCTGAGGTGCTAAGCCAGAACTTGAAGAAGAGCTTTCCAAAAGAGTCACTTGAACCCTCTGAGGCGTCTACATGAGAAATAAACCTCTGTATTTTAAGGGAGATGTGGGGAGATTGTCTTTCATTGTGGCATAACTCAGCCTATCCTGGCTGACATAAAAAACAGACATAAGGCATACTCTGATACCCTAAAGTCATACATTATGACTGTA
The DNA here is from genome assembly GCF_048772815.1 of Callospermophilus lateralis. Classification (NCBI taxonomy): domain Eukaryota; kingdom Metazoa; phylum Chordata; class Mammalia; order Rodentia; family Sciuridae; genus Callospermophilus; species Callospermophilus lateralis. The sequence continues at coordinate 2,302,436 of NW_027512751.1, read as the reverse complement.
ACAGTTGAATGAAAGTTTATCACATAAGAGGGAACAGGGACTCTGCAAATGAGCCCTACAAATCTCTTATACCCACTTGGGTCAAACAAACCACCAGTTTTCCCATGTTCAGGGAACTCAGCAAATCAGTTAATCCCTTTATATGAAACTGTTTCCTGGGGGAATTAGAACGTTTCTAGATGTTTTCAGTGAAATTGTATATGGGAGATCCATCTGATCAGCATACACAGGGCCATTTTTTTTTATGAGGGATTGCTGTCCTAAATCTGTTTGATAAAATTCAACTAAGCAGCCAGCACTGGCTTGGCTTAGAGAGCAGATGCTGATTGCAACAAGGATTTGAAGATGACATGTATTAGAACATAATCATGTTATTCATTTAGATATCCAATGGTGTTAGGAAAGCTAATGTGAATTTTTAAATCTCAGCTTTCCATTTTCTAAGTTATTAATATTGTCCTTTAAGTAAAGGACAGATAAACCATCTTTACTTTTTCCTAAACTCTTAGTATATCATATCCATAAAGTCTAGAATATGAACTTAAATGAATGTTTTCTGAGAAAAGCAATTCTCACTACGATGACCAAGTCTTATGAAGCAATTAAAAACAGGGCACAACCAAAAAGCAAAAGCTGTTCACATGAAATAAACCAAGCAACAGGGATGACTCTCGGAGCCAGGGCCCACAGTACTAAGACCTAGTCCAGCTAGAACAATTTATAATAGCATCTTGATTTAACAAGACAGCAAATGATGTTCTCACAGGCATGTCTGAATTGCTTTCCCTAAATCAGGTTTTACTTTTGGTAACAGCACAATTCAAGGGTTTCCTTTTTTTGCCAAATCAATGACAGTAGCTGTACCACCTGTGACTGTCAGGCCTCTTTCTAAAGATATTCTACTTGACTGCACTGAACTTTTTTTTTAAGATATTTAATTTTTGGTTGTAGATGGACACAGTATCTTTATTTTTTTTATTTTTATGTGTGCTGAGGATTGAACCCAGGGCTTCACATGTGCTAGGCAAGAGCTGTACTGCTTAGCCACAACCTCAGCCCCCCTGCATTGAACGTTTGATAACAGCTACATCTGATCACCATTATTTTCATATTTAATGATCTTGCTTCACAGGCATGCATGCACACGTGTGCTGTACACACACACACAGAGAGTCCCCATTTCATGATGTTTGTGTTTAATGGTCCAGCTGATTGGCTGTCCCAGCAAAAAGAGGGAAGCCTCAAGATGGATTCATTTCAAAAAAGTACCATGTGTTTACACAATTTTATTTCTACATTAGAGGAAGTTACAACTTTTAAAAAGAGTATATAAGTGAACATATTTATCAATGAGTCAGAATGAATTAGTATGTATTTAACAAAAAGAATGGAATTTCTATAACACAATAAACACCAATATCTTTGTTTTGTATCCCAAACCAAACAGACTTGTTTTTGGACTAGATAGCAACAACACTGATGTTCAAGGAAAGTAATGATAAATAAGAGACACCAAAACCCCCTTTTATGTTGCAGTCAAGAATTGTAAAAAGTACCATCTAACATCTGGATACTAAATAATAAAAACCAAACAAACAAAACCTGGAGGGCTAAATAGAGAGGGGAACCTCTTCATCAATTTTTAGGAATTCAAGTTATTCCAAACCTTGGCATACACAATCCTATATCTATATCTTGTCTTCAGTAACTTCAGAATGGTGTCTCCAAACAACTTCAAAGCTTGAGCTCCTTCTGAATTCCCCAAAGAGTTTTTGCACTCTTTTTCAAGCGGGCCTCCTCTTCAGGGGTCATCTTTGTCTTTATAATGTCTGTTATACCATTTTCTCCTAGGACACAAGGAACACTGAGGAATACTTCTTCATTTATTCCATAAAGACCTTTAATTATGGTGGAAACTGGATGCACTCTCCTGAGATTCTTCAAGATACTTTCTGTTAAATCAGCTACAGATAGGCCAATGGCCCATGAAGTATAACCTTTCATTTTAATAATCTCATACGCACTGTTAACTACTTCTTTGTGGACATTTTCCCACTGCTCAGGGTACTTACCAGTACCTATAGCTGTGTTCAGATCTTTTAGAAGGATGCCAGCGATGTTTACTGCAGTCCACATGGGAACACTCGAGTCTCCATGTTCTCCATGTTCTCCACTCATGACAGCTTTCGGAGTGGATACCAAGCTTTTGTCCAATCAAAAAACGGAAACGAGCAGTATCCAGATTACAGCCACTTCCAATAACGCGGCTTTTAGGAAACGCACTGAACTCCCAGGCTACGTAGGTCAAGATGTCCACTGGGTTGGAAACCACGATCAGTTTGCAGAGGGGGCTGTACTGGAGGACACTGGAAATCATCAATCTAAAGATGGCCACATTACGCTGGACTAAGTCGAGGCGGGTTTCTCCCTTCTCCTGGTGCGCCCGTGCCGTGATAATCACCAGGCTGGAGTTTGCGGTGACCAGGTAGTCTCTGCTGCACACGATGCTGGGCAGCTTCGCGAAGGCGCTGCCTTGCTGAAGGTCCATGGTCTCGCCCTTCAGCCTGGCTTGGTTAACATCCACGAGGGCGAGCTCATCGCTCAGGTCTTTCAGCAAGATGCTTAAGGCGCAGGCCACGCCCATCGACCTGCTCCCTATAATGGACACCTTGGTGTGGTGGATGCGCTCCTCGGGAGCCAAATTCTTGAAGAGGTTCCCCTTCACGGTCGCCATCTCCGACGCGGGCGTGAGCAGCAGACCGACGCCCAGCGGGACCTGCGCCGCCCGAGGTGGCCTGCACGCCCTCCCGGGGCCCAGGAGCTTCGCGCTGGCTCTCTGGTTGGACTGCAGCATGCCGGCAGCCCAGCTCATGGCTGCGCACTCAGGAGGAAGAGAGGGAGGAAAGCCACCGCAGAGGCACAGTTGGTTGAGGGCCAGAGGAACCCGGCTAGGGCGAGGTAACGCCTCTGTGCAGGCCCCGCCGGCCCACGTGGCCTCACAGGCCATGCCCCCATCCCATGAGGCCTCGCAGGCCAAGCCCCCATCCCACGAGGCTTCGCCAAGCACTCCGGCTCTGCACACACCAAGGCTTAGGGATGGGCTTCCTGTCCAGCGAGGGCATCCTGCAGTACATTTTATACACATACTCTACACGTTTGGCAGGTGAACCCAGAGTCCTGGAGTCATCGATTTTCTACTCTGAGTAGGCAGACCAAGTAAGATGCATCAATCAAGTACAGGTGAGTATGTAATATTGCAGGCCACAAAGGTGCCTATGCATTGTCTCCTAATAGCATCGGAAGAGAAATGGGCTCCTGTTTCCCACTGTATTTAGCTGAAGGACCTTTTATTTAGGAAGGACTCACCATGACCATGACCATGACTCACACCCATGTAAGTCGACAGGTGCTCGACAACAGGGCAAGGGGCTACCCGTGTATTACTTCAATAGTCAAAACTCACCAGGAGAGGATACACATTCCTTCTTATACCAAAGGAAGGCCTGTGATTGAGTCCTAGTAAAAACGACTTCTTAAGAAGTCACAAAAAAGGAACTTATCTTTAAAATGTTCTTAAAATCACAAATTTTAAGCAATGCACAAATCAGACTGATGACTAAAATAATGAAAATTATTTAGTATACAACACTGTATTAGTATATCTTACTTCCTCTGCATTTTTTCAAGGCAGTCTTCTTAACTAATTTCCTTACAAATTGCTGAGGAGATGCACATTTTACATATGATGAAATGCACCCTGTGATAAACTCAATAAACTACAAAAGCCTCACTTACAATTATGATTCTTTCTCCCCACTCATAAGTGATTTGAACCCAGTAAGGATTGCTCAAAGCACCCCTCTTGTTCTAAGACAGGATTTACTCTCCCAGAATGGGGCTTCTTGGTACATATAGCCCTTTCATAATGCACAAGATTACAGTTTTGGGATAACAAATCCTGACAAAATGAATAATTTATATTCAGGACATGAAAAGCTGTTCTCATTCTTCCTGATACTGAAGAGAGGAACAATAAGCAAAGGAGTTGGATGAGGGGTGGGGAAAATTGGCAATCATTGTAGTTCCACAACCTTGTTTCAATGTGACTCATTGGCTGTGATGATGCACTGTCTAAGCCATAGGGACCCCAACACTCTATTTAGATGGTACAGAGCCACAAGCTCTGTGACACACAAAAGCACAAAAGCATCAGAACATGAATTCTCTCCACTCAGGCAGTCAGATTTATGGTATACCATTTGTCAAATTAAAAACCTGAATTTTAAAAATAATCATCTTTTTTGAATAGTAGCCAATATTTTAGAGGGATCCTTTAAAAGAAACAAAAAGATTTTGATAGCTATCATTTCTTTTATCCTAGTCCTCACTGGAAATGTTTTAACCTGATGAGTGCTCCCACCTTCTTCCTAAATGATTCCTTTGACCAGACAAGTCATTTTCCAGGATAAGTGCTCTTGAGCATGAAATTCAAGGACATAAAGACTCTAAAGTGGATGGCTTCCTTCTATGTAATTTTCTTCCTAGAGTTTGAATTTCTTCAGCAATATAATATATGAGACCAGTGTCTTCAGTCTTTCCACCTAGCCATAACTAAATCATTGTAGGGCTGGGTTGGGGGGGGGGGTTAAACCTCTCCAAAATAAAAATACATCAAACAAAGCCACTTTTTATTTTCAATAAGTCTCAAGATAAATGGGAAGTATGGAGAGATGTAAGTGACCTCCAGAGCAGATGTAGGTCTACTCAAAGTTGTGGAAAGCCAAATATAGCCAGACAGCTCCCTAATGGTTTCTATCTTAGGTGGCTCATTATTCTTTTTGAATTGAAAACCTAGCTCAAATTATCTATTCAAAATGCAGTGTGATATTATAGCTGATGGCAGGATTACACTTTAATGCTTTTGTTTATACCACTCAGGAGGGAGGTGGCAGGAAATTCAGACCACCGCATGTCTCTGGAATGGCTGCAACTCAGTCACTCTGTCCTTCCACCTGGCCTCTCCCAGCCCACTCCCACTCTCCTTTTTTCTGTCCAGGAGCCCAGTTCCCACAGCCCATCATTTCACAGATCTTGCCAATCCTTCAAGCAGAATGGATTTTTAAAAATCCTATGTCACCACTTTGTACCTATCTCTATTACAGGTTTTATCACAATTAAATGTGAAATACATATTGAATATATCACTTCTAAAGGGATCAACCTTATTTATTAGCGTATCCTTGTCCTCTAGATCAGAGATGGACACATGAATAGGGATTTGGGAAATGCTTATGATAGAAAAGGATGAGTAAATCAATGCAGACCTGAATTTGTAAGGCTAGACAGAAGAGTAAGAGATGAAAAGCTGGGCTAGAGAATCTACCTGGTGCTACAACAGAGGTAGTAAAATGAGTGATGCCCCTTTAGGTTATTTTATTTATTTATTTATTTTTTATTTATTTGATACTGGGGATTAAACCCAGGGGTGCACTTGACCACTGAGCCACACATATTTATCCATTTTTATATTCTATTTTGAGACAGGCTCTCACTAGGTTGCTCAGGGTCTCTCTAAATTACTGAGACTGGCTTTGAACTTGCTATCCTCCTGCCTCAGCCTCCCAGGCCACAGGTGTCTGCAACTGCGCCCATCTCCCTTTGGGGTTTCTTAGCAAGGCTATAAGTTAAAAAAAATTCTTACCTATTTTCATAGCCAAGCATTTTTCAAACCTTAACCAAGTTAAAATAACAACAAAATCTATACTACTAGAAATACAGTGAAACAAGTATACAAATGGAAGAGAAAATATTTTTAAACATTAGAATTATTTAAAATGTTGTTTTTGGGAACCATTAAGAAAATAATCAGCCTAAGCAACTTAGTAAGACTTTGTTTCTAAATAAAATATAAAAAGGGCTGGGATGCGGCTCAGTGGTTAAGCACCCCTGGATTCAATCACTGGTACCTCCCCAAAAAAATCAGCATAAGAATTCCTTGCTTTTGGGGGGGGAGGATCCAAATGAGTAAAAATTAGTGTTAATTAACATTATAATCCGATCAGAAACAGACTATAAACTCACAAGGAAGAAGAGCATTACATAAACAAAATTATTTTAAAAGCTTTCTTTGTAATTTTAAAGTTATAAAATTATATTTTAGAATTAAAGAAGCCCCCAAGTGTCCAAGAAGCACCATGCCAGCAGCATCATCCCAGTTCTGACAAGCAAAAGTGCCTCCAGATACTGCCACATATCTTCTACATATATTCTGGGTCTAGGTGGGGGGACATTTTTGCCTCCAGTTGAGAACCAATAAGTTAAAGAATAAGCAGGGGCCAGATCACAGAAGTGTGCATAAACCATTAAAGGAACTGAATTTCATTCTCAAGGCAAAGGGAGCCCTTGAGCTAGCAGATTTCATTCAACAAATATTTAAAAAACACCTACTAATGGAAGGCACTGTGACAGGTGCCGATGATACAAAGAACAAGATAAAGGAGAGCTCTGTTTTCAGAATTTACATTTTTACAAAAACTGATAAAACAAGAAAATAGGCCAAATAATTTTATTTTGCAATTGGTGCTGTGAAGAAAACAGGATAATGTGTAATTTTAGACCATATGGTTTGAGGATACTTCTCTGAGGAGGTGAAATAAATCTGGGTGGAAGTTCTGAATGGCAATAGAGCTGGCTGTACAGAGAGTCAGTCCATAAATTTCCTGGGTAAAGTTAGAATAAAGGTCCTAGGCAGGAGTAAACCTGGTGTATTGGGGAAACAAGGGGATTGGCAGGGCCCAAGTGCAACAGGAGGGGTGCGCAACTGTGGTAGCTCAGGACAAGGTCAGGGAAGAAGGTGGGGCTTTACCATGCAAACCTTCTTCCACAGGAAGCTAGTGAAGAATTTTAAGTGAAATAGTGTCATAACTTAACTTACATTTAAAAAATATCTCCAGCTGCTGTGTGGAGAAAAAAAAATGCAGTGGAATTGAAGGTGAGGTCAGGAGACCAAAAGGATGCTCAATACACTAGGTAAGAGAAGAATGGAGGCGGAGAGAGATGAAGGAGTTGGGCTATGAGCTACAACTAACAGGTCTCGCCCATGGATTAGAAGGGATGAAGGGAAATGAGAGAATCTGAAACAATTCTCACCTGGGCTTTTGGTTTGAACTAGGGGGACGGGATAATGGTGGTCCTTCCTGAAATGGGGGAGAGACTAGGTGAGGAATACATTGGGAGGAGGTGAGAAAATCAAGAGCTCTGGATGAGACATGGGTCATTAGACATGCCTGTGAGGCACAGTGAAAATGGAAAGTGCAGCCGAGAGGCAAGTCTGAAGAGCTATATATCTGGATGCCACTCGCATGAACAGATTGATTTAAAATGCCAGGAGCTAGATGACAGAGCTGAGGGTCTGTGCATGGATGAAGAATGAAGAGTCTCTATGGAGTCAATGGACTAACGTCAAAAGTATCAAAGGAGGAGCTGGCAAAGACCATTGAGGTCCAAGGTGTCTCAGAAACCACAAGACCCACAAGACATTGCTTCCTGAGAGGTTGCTCAATGGGTCAAATGCAGCCAGAAGGTCAAGGAACGGAGGTAAGACCTGGATCTAGGAAGAAGGAGAGCACTGGCAACCTGGACAATAGTACTGCAGTCCCAAGGAAAGAAGCTGGCAGGAGATAGACCACCACATACAATCCTTTCAGGAAATATTTTCTGTGAAGGGAGCAGACCAATGGGAGAGAACAGCACATCTGTACATGCTGCAGCAATAGGGAGAATGTAACCATCAGTAAAGCCTGAGGAACAGGACAGCAGCAAGGTCTGGATTGGGACCTACTGCCCAAGTGGCAAGGGTGGGCCTTTGGTAGCAGCATGGAGATTTTGTCCCTGGTAACAAGTAGAGTGTATGGTACAGCTGCAGGGAGAAGTCTGGGGAAGGTGAAGGCCAGAGTGCCTGGCAGTAAGATGCAGCAAGGATTGCAGTGAAGAAAAGTGGGAGGCAGAGAGAGCAGAGAGGCCATTTTGATCATCTTGGGACAAGAAGTGTCCCCAGCCATTGTGGCTATGCAGGAGAGAGGCATTTCGTGACTGACAAGACAGCGTGAGAAAGAGTATGGTCATGAATGGTGATCTAGCTTCTCCCCTGGGGCACCTTAGTGGACAGTGCTGCCATTCGCTACTCAGCAGTAGAGCACTTGCCTAGCACATGCTGGGTTCGCTCCTTAGCACCATATAAAAATATATAAAAAATAAAGATGATATTGTTCCCAACTAATATATATATATAATATATATATATATATATTTCTTCTTAAAATTTTTAGTAATATTTATTAGGAAAATTGAATTTGAGAGACTTCATTTTCTGATATACTGACAAGTAAGTATATAAGTATATTAACATATTTGCTGGGAGCCATTAGCCAAGTAGGTATGACAATTTCCTTGCCAGTGTATCCCTATACTGTTTAGTGGAAGGACTCCTGGAAAGTGACCTTGCTCAAGGACCAGGGCGGATCTGTGTTTAGGGTGTTCCCGGTTTAAGATAATCCGAGTTTAGGGCGTATTCCTGCCGGGAATAGGGCGTATCCTGCTGCCTGAGTTCCTCTTGAGTTCTTAGGGTCAGACAGTATAATTGGGAGACAGAAGCCCAGTGGAGGTGGATTTGGGCAGAGAACATGGATTTCCCCAGAACGTGTCTGTAGATGGCCGGTGTGAGATTGGGAATAAAGAATTGCTGTTTGAATCTACAAGCTGTGAGTGGCTCGTGATTTGTGCCCAGCCAGACTGCGGCACATATTTATTAAACTCAATGTTTCATTGAACTTTAGCTATATTTGACTACCAATATCAGGTAGCTTTTAAAATGAAGCTTAAGAGGAAGCACACAATAGCACAATATCAGGTCTATCAGTCCACAATGCTTTATTTAGAGACATCTGTTCATACCGGCCAAATTTTATAATTTCAGTATAAGAAATAAGGACAAAGGAAAAAAATGAAAAGAAAACTCAGTGAGATCAAGGCCACCTTTCCTCCTGTGGAATATGGCTGGGACCATTCCTGAGGTGACTAAGCCTGATTTGTGCCAGGCCTCTGGAAAGAAGGCCTTCTTTAATGAGTGTACATTCCCATTTCATAAATTGCCAGAGGCCCAATTTGACTTATGAAAGGAAACTGGTGGGTTTTTAAAGAAATATTTTGTAAATATGCCCAAGCATCAGATTTCTCCTTCCTTGGTGTAAAACACGTTGGTCATTATCTCCCATTTTACACTGAACAAGACCTGTGATTCAGTCCCCCTGTCACCAAATTGCTCCACACATCAAGGGCCTCTCCCCAGCCCTATGTTAAGCCATCAGAGCTGCAAAGTAATGCAAAACAAGGGCAACAGAGATGTCTCTGTTGCCTCAAACTTACTAACTGATGCTTCCAAATCATTTAAAAATGATTCCAGGAAAATATTCCTTAATCCATAAACTGCTTGAAAGCCTAAGGGATTGACAGATGAAACAATCTCTGAAAGATCATTCTGCCTGTTTTCTGGGGGTTCTAGTGAGCACTGTGAAGAAGAGGAGGTGAGGCCAGTATGCTGAGTGTTAATCAGAGTAAAAAACTGAAGCTTCTTCCTAGGGCAGAACTGGTAGAGATCTCAGAAACATTGAAATTAGATTAGGAAGACGCAGAAAGATGCTTCAGCCACTTCTCAGACTTCCCTTGCAGATCACTCTGAAATGGCTACCATTAAACAATTTGCCAGGAGACTCATACTTGTTTTTAATCTTTGAACTAAACCAGTGAGAAGTAAACAGAACTTAGCCTATTCCCTTTGTTAGATATCATCAAAGTTGAAAACTTCTAAGATTTTTCCCTCGTTTTACTTACATTTAGGGTCTTACAGTCACTCTACAATACTGCTTCACTTGAGATGAATACATAAAAATAGTCTAAGAATAAATGAAACAATTTATAAGAATAAATAAAAGATGAACCAGAATAGTAATAAAACTGAATTAAAGAGTCAAAGGAAGAAATGTAATTATAATTAGCAAAAGCCATCAGGCTGATCATAGAGTTAAGAAATAAATCTAAATATTAACATAAAAATTATACCTTGCAGCAGTTACAACAAAGAATCAGACAAAATAAATGTTGTTAGAATACACCCAGAATAGTCTCAGAGGAAGAATACAATAATACTTCCTTTAACTCTCAGAACAGGAAGGCCAAAGGCCCATTTCTAGAAAAATATTTAAAAGATAGCTATTCTACTATATGGTTTACCTTTTTTGTTTGTTTATTTTAAAGAAAAGGAGACCTGGGATCTTGAGAAAGCAGCCACCTATATAAGCAGATGAGAAGACAGGACAGGCCTGAAGAGGTTTGAAAAAATCCAATCACAGACTGTTTTCATTTGAGCCTTTATAGCAACAGAGATGCAGTTTAAAAAGAAAAAAAAGAGATAATTTCCTATCTATCAGATGGCCAAAAGTTTCAGAATAATACAAGTCACAAACGGCCAGGATGCTAGGAAACTTACATGGGCTGTAATCTTCTTAAAAAATTTGTTCTCTCTCTATATATACATGACAGTAGAGTGTATTTTGACATATTTACATACATGGAGTATAAGTTATTCTAATTAGGATCCTATTCTTGAGGTTGTACATGATGTGGAATTTCACTGGTGTTGTATTCATTTATTTATATTCAAACATAGGAAAGTTATGTCAGATTTATTCTAAGCTGTTACCTTATAAACAAATTTTTCTGGAGGGTCATTTAGGGTTAGGGTTAGGGTCATTTAGCAGTAGATAGCAAAACATTTTTATTTTTTATTTTTAAATTTTTTGCAAAGACATTTTTCAAACATACATCCTCTATCTTTAAGACAAATTTCTCAATCAAGAAAAGTACAGTAAGATGTATGCCTACATGATCACTATGGTGTATAATAGTGAAAAACTATTATCTAACTACTACTGACAGTTAAGCAGATTAAGTAGATTATAATATGCAATGGAGTACCATGTAGTCATTGAAAGTGATAGAGATTTATACACTCTGCTGTGTGAAATTTCCCTGTAACTGTGCAGTCAAAAAGGTCCCAGTGCCCGAGGGGTTTTTTGTTGTTTCAGTGCGAGGGATGGAACCCAGGGCCTCCCACATACTAAGCAAACTCTCTATCACTGAGCTCCATCCCAACCCAGCACACAACATTTCTGCACAATTCTATGAATCTACCTGTAGATACATAGCATAGGTCTAAAAGGGTGTTCCTACTATGGTGACTGTAACTTGGTGGGATTTCTGCTGGCTTCTGTTTCTTTTTTGTACTTTTCTACATTGAGTTGATTTTTTTTTAAACAGTGAATATATATATATATATATATATATATTTTAACCCCAAAGCAATGTCATCTTTATTTTTTAAAAAAAGATAGGCCCTAAATATATTTTTCTTTAAAAATAAACACCAATATGTGTACTTTAGTTTAGATCTTGAATGTCCCCCTAGGACCTATATGTCTTGGGCTTGGTCCCAAGAAGGACATTATAGAAGGTGGTAGAATCTTGTGGGAGTTCCTGAGGTCATGGGTATGTGACCCAGAGGGACTGTGCAGTTTTTTCTTTGCTCCCTAGCCCATGATATGAGCAAGCAACTGTGCTCCACTACACACCCCTGCCACTGCTGTCCAGCACCTCCACCAGGAGCCCAGAGCAATGGGGTCACTCAATATGCCTGGGACCTCCAAAACTGTGAACTAAATCTTTTCATTTAGACATTAATTTTCTCAGATATTTTGTTATAGTGACATGAAGCTGACTAATATAAAATAGAAATAAAGACAAATACCTCTTATCCCACAATAAAAAAGTTAAAAACATTTATAATTTATATCTCTAAATAATTTAAAGTAATTCAAAATAACTAAGAACATTTTCATTCATTGTTTTTATTTGGGTTTTAGTTTCTATGAAGGCAATTGCTATAAATTATCTATAAATTCTTACTATACCAGGCATCATGAATACATCTACACAAGACACAGGAAAGGGAAGCAGAGGTGACTCTGCCAGTTCTTTGAGATGGCAACCCCTCACAAATGTACAGCACAGGGCCTCAGCAGTGTATTCTCCCTTCTGTAAAGTTCCAATTGAATCAACCAGGGAATACTGAGATACCTGTGTTTCCCCTCTGAACAGAAGAAAACAATATCCAAGGTAGTCTAATTGAAAACTAGCTAAACCTCTTCAGAAATCCTTCAAATATCAATACCCACTATAGATAATAAAAGTAATAAAGTCAAAGTTATGCAATTGAGTAACATACGAATAACTGTATATGACGTGGTTTCTACTTTTTCTTCCATAATTAGGGAATTGCCAGTTAGTCCACTACAGGAACTCAGATCATTTACCTCAATTATTTTCTGAGCTTGAAGTATCTGCCCTGATAAAACAAGCTAATCATACTGCCCCTGTTGAATGATCAGTCTCTTGAGATCAGGTGCATAGCTCGTTTAGGAACAATGAACCCATAGGACAAACTCATCTCCCCCTCCACAATTAAGTTACTGTGTTGAATTTAATCCTCAGTCCTACTCAAATGATACAATAATTAAGAGTAACCAACAAACCTAGACTGAACAATCAGGCTGTGCTTGCTGGCCCAAAGCTGGCCAGGTGGCAGGGTAGACGTGAGTCTATGCTGATTTCTGTAGGCAGGGAGGTCCCCACCTAGTCCTGGGAAAACCCCCTAATTGGGCATGTTACTGAACTCCCACTAGCTCTCCTTTTTTTGAACCCTGATTAAATGATGTGCCATTATATAAAATACAAATATATTTGATGTATTACATGTGCTCCATGAAATATGAAATTTGATGATAATTATAAATAGAGTAAAACAAAAATATTTTTAAGAATCTGAACAGTATTTTGATTTAAGCATTTTAACACGTTCGTTCCCTTTTAGGCCAGTAGATGTAGCTGTGAACTAAATTAGGAAATACAAGTACTTTTACCAAGCTGCTCAAAGTCAGCCATTAGATGGCACCTTTTTTTTTGTGATGGTGGGGGCTGAGTTTATTGCAGATTTAATGCATTTCAAGGTAGCTAAACAACAATTATTTGATGCTCGAGTTGGTTTTTACTTACCTGCATTTATCTAGAAAGTCCCCTCTTAACAATTTATTGTGTGCATGGACCATTTCTGCTCTTTGTTTTCTAACCAATACTGTTGTCCTTAGGTAGAGAAAAATGCCATTTCCCAAAGAGGAAGTGATAGTGACACAAGTTCATTACTGGACTTAGGTAAATCTCATCATAAAAACTCTAAATGCAGGAACTCTCTAAATGTAGAGATGAAATATCCCATATGCTGTTTGTGAGCCTCAGATCAGGGTAGTAAGAATCTTCCTGGGAAGGGAATGGTAAGGCTTAGACAACAGCTTACTGAGGAGATGTTCTTAGCACAGTGTGCGGCTCTTGAAAGACCCATTAATGATTTCCAAATGCACACACCAACAAATTAAAAATCCTGCTGTCCTTAAAACATGTGCCTCTTGGAAAATATTAGTGGATTCATTTTTCTGTGACACTTCTTAAATATGCAGATCAAACTGATGTGCCTAGTGACCTGTATGTGGGGAGAGGGTATCTGCATTCCCTCTATATAATTAGACAAAGATGCAACAGAAAAGGAAACTGTGTATTCTTGTATTCAGTGTTGCCAGTCAGAAAATATTTTTTCTCCCCAAAATATTTAATTTAGGCAATAATCCTTACTAGTGCCATAAAACAAAGTTCACATTCTAGAAACTAAAATAGCACAATCTAGCCCATAAAGCCAAATTCTCCAGTGTATAATAACCTAATTTTGTTGGTCTATGAAAATTTAGATTGAATCATTCCATGTCTCTTAAATCGAAGTTTATTCATATTTTCATACCTCAAATTTTTTTATTGAGTTTATAACCAGAGTACTAAACACTGGAAACATCACCCATCAATTGCACTGTCAATGGAAAGTGCTAACAGACTGTCAGCCACTTAACTTTATTACTAGGTGCAAGCCCAGAGTACATTTCATGGGTAGCCAGAGGAGTTTTATGAACTCCTTTGCAGTAAAAAACTAATAGAAATAAAATCTTGCACAATTTTTTAAAAGGTATTACTAGTAAAGTAATAATTTAAAGGAAAATATGTAAAGGCAAAATAAAAATTCACTCATATGCCCATAATTCACTCACATATTTCTATCTGACATTTTTCCTCCCGGGTACCTTGTTTCAGGTACCCGCTCTCCTATCATACATAGCTATGAGTCCCATTTTCCATTTACTGTAATATTGTAGGCATTTTTTAATTGCAGATGACAGCTTAAAAGAAGATTTTCTCTTCTTTGAGTAAAGAATGGCCAGTCCTAGACCAGACTTGACATCAATTATCATGTGGAGAGATGAGGCTCTCACTTACCCAGAAAAACTTGGTGAATTATCAAGAATAACATGGTCAGGTCACAATCAAAACCAAATTCACTACCTGCCTTCCTCCCCTGGCTCCTTTCACTTATTCCTTTATTTCCCATCTTAGCTAATGGAGGTAAAGCTAGAAAACACACAGATATTAAGATTTAGAATTCAGTTCAAAACTTGACTCTGTCAGTTGTGTGATCCTAGGCAAGTGAGTTAGGGTCTTGAGCCCTTATTCCTCACTTATAAAATGGGGGATAGTAATGCTATATTGTTATTAGGCAGAATAAATAGTCTGCTATGTCTAAAACGTTGGTACAATGGACGAAATGAAAAAAATTGAAGTAATAACAATCATCAAAAATCTTCAGTCAGTGGTTTTCAGAATTTTCCAAGTTGTCCCTAATTTATTGTTACAAAGGATGATTAGAAAGCAAAATCACTTTAAAAATAACGGTTGTTCAGACCAGGGAAACTATCATTTGTCCATCAGTGTGTTTTGACTGAAAAGTACAATAATCCCCATGTTTAGTTATGATTAAACTGAATGTGAAAAGCTCAACTATGTTTATAAGGTTGCTTTAGCAAACTACTCCCTGTTGCCCCCCCACAACTCAGTGTCTCCTTCTCTACTAAATTAATTCATCTCCACATTATTCTCCAACTTAAAACCAAAACCTTCTTAACCCCCCCCCGCCCCCAATCCTTCTGGTTATGACTCCATTTCTTTATTTCACTTTACAGCAAAACTCAATACTTGTCTGTACCTACTGCCTCCAATTTCTCTCCTCTATTCTCTTTTGAATCTACTCCACTCAGGCTTTCTGCCACCATTTCAACAGTGACCATGATATTGCTATGCTCAAGTCAGTGGTCAGTGTTCTTATGCAAATTCTCACTAGCATGCAACACAGCCTCTTCTTAAAATGTTTTCTTCTCCTGGAATGCCAGCTACTACTCTGGCTCTCCTGGCCTCTTTGGTCAGGATATCACTTTTGCTACTTTCTCCTCTCTCCAATCTCTCAACCTTAGGAATGCATAAGAGCTCCCTCCTCAAACCTCTTTGCTTTCTTGCCACCCAGCTGCCTGCTTTCATGAGCTCATCTGGTCTAAAGACTTTAAACACTATCCATCTACTGATGAATCTCAAATTTATTTCTCTACTTTGAACCTCCCCCTGAATTCCAAACTTCTATATCTAACTGATTACTTGGTTCTTCATGTGGCTGTCTAACATATCTCAAACACAAGTCCCAGACTGAGCCCTTTATGTTATCCCCTAACATTGGTCTCTATCCATTTTGCAGTTGCCCACACCAAAATCTTGGAGACATTCCCTGATTTCACTTTCTTCTCACATCCCACATCCAATCTACAACAAGACCTTGCTAACTCCACCTTTGAAATAAATCCAGAACCTCTTTTCATCAACTCCATTACTGCCACCTATTCTAAACTCCCATCAATGCTCATCTGTCATTAAGAGCCTGATACACAGAACTTCCTACTAGTTGTTTGGAAATTCTGTGGACTTTCTTAACAACAGAAAAGAAAGAAACCAATCTTTTTTAATGAATAGCTTTTTAGCTTAGGGTATAAATTTTATAAACACATACATATACACCCAGATATAAACACACACATATTTAGGCTCTTAGGATTTTTTCCAATAATGTGTAAACAACACAATTAATCATTTAAATAACCCATTTTAAAAGTGCTTTAATTATTTTACAAGAATGTTTATACATATGGATGGATGTTAAATAGTACAAAAAGTTGTTCCAATTAATAATTCATTAAAGAAGTAGCTAACATCAATTTACATAGAATGAACATTAGCTATGAATTAGTCATTACATAATTATAGTTGAAAAGCTTTATTAGTTACTAGTAATGAGAAGTTGCCTAGAAATTGGCAAGAATTTCATTACACTCTTTGACATTACTTCCAAACACAGGACCACACTACATGGAAATTCGAACACCAGGAAAATTTAGATAGCAGAAAGTAGAAAAAACAGCCAGATGCCAATCATAAGTTTGTAATTACTTACACTGTGAACTCCTAAAGCTTTCCAGACTGCGAAGCTGATCACACCAACTCCACAACAGGCATAAATTTTTGCCCAGAGTCCCAGCCAAGAGCTCTCAAGGCAAGGGAAGACCAGCTCTCTGGTAAGGCAGCTATAGCCATGCTTCCCTGAAATGAAGACAGAAAGGATTGGGTAAAATGATCAATTCAGAAAGGATAAGAAAGCTGGGAGTGTTTGAAATGATGTAAGCATCATGATGCTAGGAGGCCAGGCCAAACCAAGGTCAAATAGCAACTTCACTACTTATTAAGTCAATATCTCTGATTGACAGACATTTCAGCATACAAGACACTGTGCCTGTTAATTCTTCCCGAAAAAAACTCAGAACATTCCACGAGATTTCTCTATTCCCCAATCATTGGCATTTTTATTAGAATAACATTAAAATAATTACCTAATCTGATAACAGCAGATTATAACATCCTGTCTTTCATTTGGAAAGAAAATTCTATTTATTTGTGTCCGCTTCTTTTTCAGAAGAATTTTCTTTATATTGCTCAACCTATTTCTTAGAGCCGCTTTTTCTTATGCATGCTTGGCTGGAGATTGCTAACACTGCTCCAGCACACAGAAAGCCTACACTTTGTTGATGTGCATCCCTGTACATAGCATCATGACTACATCTACTAGGTATGCAGTGCTTATTGACTGGCACTTTTTGTAGATATTCTTAGACCTAACCAGGTCACCAACACATCCTTCTTTAACCATTTTCCACAATACAAACAATATTCTCTCCATCTCATTCCTTGTCCATGTTGCTGTAGTTTCAGTGTGGTTCCCTAGACACCTCAGATCTCACATAGATGCACTCCCTGGCTTTTAATTGACCTGATTTTTGCACAGAATTAACCAAATGTTATTTTACCAGGGTCAGTTTAAGTGCTTTAGCCTTAATATTAATTTAGAAACAAAGATTAAAAACCATCATTCCCCTGGGAAGGACAGAAATTGGCCTATGCATATATATATTTTAAAGTCTACATTCACCCACATTTGTTTTACTAAATCAAGTAAAAAAGAAACTGCATGAAAATAAATCTTAATGATACATCAATATTCACATGAAAATCTTAATTTTGCCTTAGACTTTTTAAAAAGCAGGTCATTTTTGTGTAATATCAGTCTCATAAATTATAAAATAAAATTAGTTATTATTAGTCATACTATATAAATTATGCTTCTGAAAATGAATTTTTGTGGCAACTTGATGTTAAAAATTAATCTTTGAGTTTTAAAAGTGTAGACCCAAGCTTTTTCCTCTAGGGGAAAATGCCAAATGACATTCACGCACTCCATTCAAATTTTTCAAAATGAATGTTGACTGACTTGCTTCAGGAAAAGATTAATTTGCCAAAAAGTGAAAGCACTTTCTCTCACTGCCATTTTTTGTTTTAAAATACAGGGTCTTACTAAGTTGCTTGGGGCCTCACTAGGTTGCTAAGGATGACCTTGAACTTGAGATCCTCCTGCCTCAGCCTCCTGAGTCTTAGGATTACAGGCATATGTCACTGCACCTGGCTTCATTTTTTTTAAAGTAAAACTAAGGCTTTTGTATTTGGAAGTTGAATTTAACAAATCATACTGCAGTTACAGTAAAACACTAAGGAGTATTCCCAAGATAAAACAAAAATGATTTTCTAAGTGAAAACTCAGTATTTATAATACTTCTATGCCAGAACATATGTATATTCCTTATCTTCTAACATTTACCTAGTAGCCTCTGAGAATTAATAATCTATTATTCATACACGTAGGAACTACCAAGAGCAAATTGTCAGAATGCTAACTGCATACTAATGAATAAGTCTACGTTTTAGTTTTTTTTCAGTATAATTCTAGGATTTTACATAAATCAAATAGATTTTTTAAAAAGAATGTCCAATCTAGTTTAATTTCCCCTATAAAGCATTCTTATCTAATATCAAATTTTTATATTTACATCACAGAATAACTTAATAATGTATGCAAAATACATTTAAAAGGTATTTTTTATAATTTTTCAGAAGTTACAGCTATGAGAAAGATGAATGATAACCTGTCCTTTTAATCTACTTGTTACATAAATGGATCTTGAAATAACTCAGTAATGTGATCTGGCTATGGAACAAAACTTACACCCTGAGCTGGCTGGGGATATATTTAGAATTCTCCACTTTCTAGGAGCTCTTGTGATCCAAATGTTTCTCTTTTGTCACTGAAACTTGGTGAAATATTCCAATGACATAAGGAACTTCCAGCAAATCTGCTTAGGTTTCATTCTCCTTAATGTGTTTGGCTTTTTCCTGATGGGTTGCCAGGTGCAAATGTCTTAGCATTATTCCCCTCTCATTTTATATCTGTCTGCTCTTTAATACCGCCCAGGTGTACCTGTGCATGTCGGTTAAACAAGAGCTCTTAACCAACCAAACATCAGACTCTGGGGACTTGCAAGGAGACATTAAATACCACCTGTTAGAGTTTGGATGTGAAGTCCCCAAAAAGCTCATGTGTGAGACAGTGCAAGAAGGTTTAGAGGACAAATGATTGGGTTAGGAAAGCCTTAACTTAATCTGGGATTAATCCTCTTGATGGGATGATGAGATTAACTGGGTGGTAACTGAAGGCTGGTAGGGTGTGGCTGGAGGAGGTGGGTCATTGGTAATGTGCCTTTGGGTGTATATTTTTTATCTGGATATATTTTTTATCTGAAAAGTAAAATTTTTCTCTCTGCTCTCTGATCATAATGTGAAACTTCCCTTTGCTACAATCTTTCACCATGATATTCAGCCTCACCTCAAGCCTGGAGGAATGGAAACAGGAGTCTGTGGACTGAGACCTCTGAGCCCCCAAATAAACTTTTACTTCTTAAAATTGTTCTTGTCAGGTCTTTTAGTAACAGCAATGGAAGAGTATTTACTAAAACACTAAAAATTATTGACTAAAACACAACCCAATTTCAGATAGCTTTTCAAACCTTTAAATTTTTTAAAAAATATTTTTTAACAAAATTATATGGAGAAATTGGCATTCAAAATAATCATGTTAGCCTCTCTCCTAAAGTTAAAACAAAACTTAAATGGGTAATACTGTTTACCTTTGTTGACTGCTCCCTCTGCTTAATTTAGCTTTCAGCCTGAGGAATGTATGAAATATCTCCTATGAAGAACTTATGATTCAAGGAGAACAAAAGATTAATGCAAAGTTACAACTTAGAGTCTGTGGACTCAAGATCCCAAAACAGGCCTCCTAATGTTCCTTCTTTACACAAAATTCAAACTTGCAATCACCTTTATGTCATGAGCATTGATTTTGAATTTCCACGTAGGACATATATTAGTTTCCAGGACTGCCATAACAAAGTACCACGAATGTAATAGATATTTATCATCTGACAATTCTGGAGGCTAACAGTCTGAAATCAGGGTTTTGGTAGAGCTATAATTCCTCTGAAGTCTGAGATTAAGACTCTCTCTGCATCTCTTCTGGTGGAGGCCATCAATTCTAGTTTGCCTTGGCTTGCAGAAGCATCTGTGTTCTGTCTTCACATGGAATTCTCCTGTGTTCTCTCTTTACCCAGCTATAATAATGAGAACCCCAGTCAGACTGGATTAAGGTCCACCCTGAAGAGTATTGACTAAAACACAACCCAATTCCAGATAGCTTTTCAAATCTTTGGATTTTTTTTTAAAATAATTTTTAATAAAATTATATGGAACTATATCTTAATTTGATTAATTTGCAAAGACCCTATCTCTGATTAAAGTCACAGTCACAGGTATTTGAATTTAGGTCTTCAATACCTCTTTTTGAGGACATAACATAACTCATAATGGATATAAACCCTCTACAGAAGAAGAAAGTGTTCTAGTCCTCTTGGGAGTCACTTGTGTCTTCTGGCATATTGTTTATCACATGAATTTTCAATGCTTGTGATAGAATATTGACATGACAGGTAAAAAGTATCATAGATTAGGAAGCTTCTTTGGGCAGGTGAATAACCAGTGTTAGGAATGCTCAAGTATATATTAAGACTTACTAACTGATTAGAAAATCAGCATCTTGCACAATCTGGGTCCCAACTGTGGAAATTAATTAATTCAAAAACCTTTTAACAATGTTTCCTCCTTATTAGAGATAATGTCTATTTTGCCTACCTGACTTGGATATTGTGAATAGCACAGATACAATGAATGTAAAAATTGTTTGATGGCATGCAAATTACTAGACATCAGAATTAGTCTGATCATCTGGTGCTTTCTAGAGTCTTGGAAAATCTATGGAGGAAGAGTAGATTGTTGGTGCTCCTCACAGATTCCCTTGGATCCCCTTTCCTTCTCTTCCCCAGCCATATTTCATCTTCTATGATCTTTCTTCTTAATGGCTTCCATCCATGATTTTCTTCAGAGTATGCCCTTTGATGCTGGATGCACTTTGCTTTTATGAAGATCCTGAAATTATTTTGGGTCATACCACTCACTCTGTTCTAAGGCAGTTCATCATCGATAAATTCTAGGTAAGGAAATACAAAAATCCTAGTTTTCTTTTATCAAGATGGGGCAAGCTCTCAGCAGCTTAGACCCTCGAAATTTTCATGTGATTAGATTGAGGAAAGAGCTTCAGAGAAAAGAGGGTTCTAGTTTTTTTGTTTGTTTTCTTCCTTTGCTGTATGCTCCTCACTTAATACTTTCACCAGAGACAATGAACCACTTAAATATGTCCTGTAACTCTGGAGGGTCCTTTAGAAAATGTGACCCAAGACACTCTAAGAGTCAGATTCTGGAGTTGGATCACTCACAGCTGGTGAAGATGGCACTGCAGGGGAGACTGAGTGCTAATAGCCCCTGGCAGGCTATAGCCTTTGTATTGCAGAGGTTATTTATGTTGAAGTGGGGTGAGATAATGATGGAAGAGGTTGTACAGTTTCTATGGAATGTATGAGGTGCAAAGAAAATAGCAATTATAAGGGCACTGGAGTAAAGTGATTATTATTGCTAAAGCACTAAAGAGGGAAAATGGCAATGTGATCAGTTTTTGATTTAAAGCAATCTATCAAATCCTGGTGGTTTACATGGAAGCATTTAAAGTGTTCTCCATCAGCAACCAGAGAGCAAAACATAGTGACTACCAGGACAGGACTTGCTTGTAGAAGTAGCAGCATATGAGAGAAGGCTGAATTTGCAGACTTGGTCAGTCCTTCAAACCAATGTCAGGGCCATGATAAGGAATAAGTGGAATATTTAGAATTGGGATGGGGATATTTGGTGAAACTTCCTTGTGAACATTCATCTTTTCAATTCTTCTGAAGCCTATGGGCCTGGAGAAGCATTGTGCTTCTGTTAATCTATTCTTTATCTCTTTTATTATATGTGCGGTATGTATGGAATTCCTTGTCAGCAACCCAGCTGCCTATATTGAACCCAAGAAAAACTACATGCTCTATCAGCCACATCAATAATGATCACAACACCTTGCGTAGATTCTAGATCTAAGCCAATTCTCAGATACGGAACACACCGTTTGAAAGAGAGGCAAAGCCAACATAAGAAAAACAATAAAAGATAAAAATCAAATGGTGCAGCAAATGTAACAGAAGTTATTCTCTCTAAAAAGAGAAATCCCTTCAATTACCCAAATGTCGTTCAAGAATACTAGACACAATGGTTGGCTTCACAAATACATATGAAAATAAAATGGCATAAGGCTCAGTGTTTGTCAACATTATATGTCAAATTTGCTGGGATACAGTATCCAAATATGTTGGCATTATTCTGGATGTTCCTATGAGGGTGTTTTGAGTGAGATTAATACTTAAATTAGTAAACTTAATAAAGCATATTGCCCTCCATAATGTGCTTAGGCTTCATCCAGATAGGTTAAGACCTGAATAGAACAAATGAATTACCTCCCTGGAGCAAGAAGGAATCTTCCAGTGATAGTTTTCAGACTTGAATGGCAACATCATCTCTTTCTGGGGCTCTAGCCTGGGACTGAGTCTGTTGGCTCACCCTGCATATTTTGGATATCTTATTGATTCTGTGTTTTTAGAGAGCCTGTCTAATACAGGCTCCTTTTAATCTAGCAAAGCAAATGAGGTTTATGTAATAAATAGAATTCAGGCCTCAACTCCATCTTAGCCATTTCACTTGTTTACAAATATTGACTTTCAATGCTGGGAAATTGATGTCATATGACAGTATTTTAGGTTGTTACACAAACTCAGATGTTTGGGAAAACCATAGTATCATTAGGAATCCCTGATAAACAGCACATAGAAGTCAAATAATTAATGGATTTCTGGCTCAGATAGTAACACAATACTTAATTGCAATGGACATAATTAAAAATTGGCAGAAACCTCACATTGGTTCATTGACATGTTGAAGTAATAGCTATTGTTATAGGAAAGGTGAAATGTTGTGAAAATATATTTTAGCTAATTAAATCAAATGACAGAGATTAATGTCATTTTCTAAATAACCTAAAACGTACAGGAATGGTGGTCCCCATTATTTCTCTTTTTAAATTTATCTGTATTACTGCCCCCCAAACCAGGAAATAGTTAGTACTGCTAGACAACTGCAAACTTAATTAATTAACAGCTTCAAATGTAGCTGCTGAACTAGATGTAATTTTTTTAAATGAGAACTAATCAGCTCGACCTTTGATACTTAAAATTTGTCTATTTATTAATGTATTTACTATATACAACACTCATCATAACAGGGTATTATCAGAAGAGGATCACACTCATCTGGGATATAAAATGATAAACCTTCACTCTATTCTTCTCTGTTATAGGGTAGCTCAAAAAGGCCTAAATCACCTGGCTTTTCCAAAGACCTTATGGTGATCAACTATATTAAAAATCTTAGACCTACTGAACCTTAAGTATCAAGTTCTTTAGAGGCCCTAGTAAGACACATGTACTCCTCATTTAAGGCCTTCCATATTATGTAAGGTTTTAGGGCTCAAGTCATTTGGGACATGAAGACCATCTCTCCTCAGTAAGCAACAAGTTATTGCATTTGGCATCTCATCACTAAAAAGGAACACAGAACTTGTTATAACAATTGAAGTTGCAAACCCTGCATTTAGAAATACTGCTGTTTTATTTACAAGGTGAAACTGATAGCTTCCATTTTGCTGAAGGCTAGAGAAAGAAAGCTCTGCATTAGGTCCAGACTGTAATAGAATCAGCCTTATCTCTTGAATAATATGACCTAAAAGATACCATAGTAGTTGATCTACATTGGGTAGATAAAGACAGTGTGCAGGAATGGAGACACAAAAAGGAAGTCATACCCTTAGGGTCCTGGGGAAAAGTCGTGTTTTCCTTCAGAAAATCAGTCATCATTTAATACCAGCTCCTGAGGCCTACTAGACCATGATAGCAATCAATTTACTGACCATGGTAGATGAAGTGAATATGCAACCAGTGCTCTCCATCATGGCTGAGAGCTTTCATACCCCAAATCTTAAGATCAGGCAGGGCCAGTATCAACCTATTTTAGAATTTAAGTGGTATTTTGAAAATTGGCCCTGAGCAAAACAAAATGGTATAAAGAAGCTATAAGAATAGAGGTCTGCTCACCCATGTGACCCACCATCCTCACTATGGTTTTTCCTCACAGCCTTTTCTATATGCCTTTTTCTCAGGAAAAAAAATCAGACATATCAATTGTGAAACAACAAAAAAATATTCCTTCAACAGTGTATGACCAGAAACAGATCACTAAAGTACACTCGGTTTCCTTGACTTCAAGTAAAGCCCGACTGTGGCCCCAACCTCTGAATAGTCACTAGTTGAGCTTTAAATGTAGAGTACTCTAGTAGGTAGACTTAAAATTTTGGGTGAGACATACCAGAATCTAAACCCTAATTTCACCATGTATGAGTTGAAAAGCAGGAAAACATAACATTTACTTAAAAGTTTGAAAGTTAATGGGTTTAGGATTAATTATAGTACCTAAAAATAATTTTGCCTAAACTCTGGCTCATAAAAAATGCATTGATTAAAAAATGCATATAAAACTAACCTTGTGAATATAACTAATTTTTTTGGAGTCTCTGAATATCCTAATTCTGTCCCTGAAACTCAAGTAGGAGCCAATATTTTCTATTCTTCGCACTGAGCTCATGCATGGCAGTATTAGTGGCAAAGACCATTTCTCATCTTCAGAAAATGGATTCAGCTGACAGAAAGAAAGATACATTCCATGTAAACAAGAAGCACCGGATGTGCAGTGCCTCTGGAAACACCAAGGGGAGCTCCTGCCTGGAATTGTCAACCGAGGCTTGAAGAAAGATAACCCAGGGCAGGATCCAGCTTCCTCCGTGGGTGGCCCCACAGAAAGGTCTGACCTCCACAGGTGCCTCCCTTTGTAGGAGTCCTCAGAGTCGCTGAACCAGTCATTGGTGGCAGCCAGAGGCTTTGTACCTGGCCCTCTCTCTGCTTACCTCCACCTTTTCTTTTTACTTCAGCCCCTCCACTTACTTTTCCCTGCCTCCACAGTTGCATTCTGGGTTTTGCAAGCTACTCAGAGATCCAGCAGGAAATCAGGAAAACCCAAAGTGGACATGAATTCAGTAAACAAGCAAACAAACAAAAAACACATTTAGGACTGACTGGAGTTACAGGCAGCAGTTGCTCTTATTTGAGGATGAAATACTCATTTCCCACCCTGCCTACCCTTATTGTGAGACACAGTTTGAAGCCCAGGGAAGGGAGAGTCGATTTTGAGAGTGCAGAAAGACCCACAGTAACTCTCCTCCTCAGGCTCCTTGACTGCCTCTTGGAGCTCACTTCAGAGTAGACTGTGAGCCTTGAATATTTCTGGGTATTTTTTACATGGGGTCTTCACCTTCTACCCAATGCTGCTGTCTCCTACCCTTCAGAAGAGAGAGGGCTGGGGTGTGGCTCACGGTAGAGCTCCTGTCTGGTTCAGTCCCCAGCACCAATGAAGAACTGCCTTTGGGCACAACTGCCCTCTTTTCTGAAAACTGTGCCCTCTAACATACTGCTGCCTTAATCTTTCCTTAATGGGCACTGGTGTGGGAGTTGGAGGGTCTGGGAAGTATCTCTTCCTCTCCCCTGTTGTATGACCTTGGGAAGTTACTCAGTTTCTCTGAGTCTCTGTACTCATATTTCTGAAACAGGGAAAGTTCCTACCCGTAAGGTTGTTCTGGGAGGTATGAATTACGTATATGATACATCTGCCATATTGGAGGTATGTCATAAAATTTAGCCAGAATTAATATCATGCCACTCTTCTGCTCCAGAGCCTGTAGTGGATCTGCATTAATTACAGTTCCTTCACCATCTGTCTTTGTACATGAGAGTATGCAACCCAAATTGTAACTTATTGATTCTGGAATCTCAGGTTTCCATAACAGGCATATTACCATCCATGGATTGATGAACTTTTCTGTCTTACAGAGGCACTATGCTCCCTTTCTCCTCATGACCTGGATGGATCTTTTACCTACAGGGCTTACCATCTCCTGAGTTTATTGACAAAGATTTTTTTCAAAGATGCAGGATCTGATTAATTCCAGAAGTGGATGGCATTTCCCTAATTTAATCATTAACTTGCATTTATTCATCTACTTCTCCAAAAATTATTCTCAGAACACCATGCCAGATGCATTGTTTGGAATTGAAATGTTAGTCGGGAGGTCATAGTCCTTGATTTCAGGTAGCATATAATCTAGGGAAGGAAATCAGAAAGTTGAAGGAAGAGAAATTACTTATCTTGGCAGCAGGCCCCAGCCTCCCTCTTGTGGTAAAATGATTTGTTGGATCATTTTAGTTAATGTCTAAGTGTAGAGGGTAAGACTTCTAATATCTGATGCTGACTGAAGGAAATTCTGAGCTTTCTTGGCCTGTAGTCAACATCAGTGCCAGCTATGTCTGTCTGTCCTCACCATTGAAGCCCATTTATTATTCCAGTGGCTGACACTGGGGAGGGAACTCAAGAGTCATGGAAAAACAAAACTCAAGTTGATCCTCTCTTCGGCTTCCCATGAGAATGGGCACAGTGTGATCCTGTTCTTTATCCTCTACAGAGAACAAAGGGAAATCCACAATGACAGTTAAGTATAGCCCAGCATCTCTTAGTAACCAAGCCTGTTTCTAATCATCCATTTAACTTATCTTTCCAAGGACATGTATAACAAATACCTGTACTCTCTGCGGGTGGGCAGTGCCCCATCTCATTAAGTATTGAAAGAAAGCGGAATTCACTTCCCTTTAAGAGGGGAAAATGCCAGAAACTCACCTTTTCAACTTCTCCTTTAGGGTTGAAGGGATGTGATATAGACTCCCCAGGCGTCCACACTTGATTTTGATTCTAAAGCTAGTGGGGGGTGGGGTGGGGGGAGACTGTGGAAGCTGTTTGGTGAAGGCAGTAGCAGGAAGAGCCACATCAAAGTAGAGAAGTAGAACCAGTGGCAGTGGTGATAATCCAACTCAATCTTAAATACCTGAATACTTAAGTATTGTCACCAGACATGTGGCATACTTTGCTCCCCACCCCTGCCTTTTTTTAACCTGATTGTGTCGTGTGAAAGTATTGTTTTTTAACTCCTCTAAGAAATGTAGTGCATTATACATTATTCAATATATATTTTAGTGAATTTATTTTCCGCTCAAATTAGGCAGGAATAGGATCTATAAATTGCAACAGAAAAGTCTAACTCAATGACTTCCTATAGATTAGTCTGAGAAGAAAGACATGTAAATTAATAAGCAATTTCCATGTAATGTTACTCCAGAATTTGTTAAAAACTTTCAGAAATGGTCCATGTTTCCTGCCTCTTCCAGGTCCTAACACACATTAGATTCACAATTTACTTGCCAGCAATATTTACAGGATGCAGTAGTTCCTTGGGAAAAACAAAACAAAAACAAAAACAAAAACAAAAAAAACCAGAAAAGGATTGTTAACCCAAAATAAGATTTCCTTTTATTTGAAAATCTTGCCTCCAAAGGAATCAGCTTTTTATCCCCCACCCAGGATGGGAATTCAGTGGAAAAGCATATCTAGTCCTATTTGTCAATACTGTTTGTATTCTATCAAGGACTTTAAAAATCACAGAGTCTAAACCCAATCCCTGAATTGCCTTAGTCTTCTATAGAGTGCAGATATCTCTAGTGACAAGAAACTTGTAGACTTTATGAATAAAAGACTTCTGTTGTTGCACAGCCCTGAATTTGGAGAATTGGCTCTCCTATTAACCCAAAATATGTTTGTATCCATTCTGTTCATAGAGAATAAATCTATTCCCTTCCTTCAGTATGCAGTTTATGTCATTTGTTATCTCATCTTCCTACGTACTCTTTTGCAGTTTATGTTGAAATAATAGCACAATGGTGAGCTTAACAAATAACAGCCCTTTTGGCTTTGCAGTTAGGCTGCAGAAAATTCTAGAAAGCCATTGTGCCTTGTTTAGCAGTAAAAAAAGCCTGGATAAAGTAAAATGAAATAACATCTTTTCATAGGACCCTTGAAGAACTTCAGAAGCAGAAACTCAAGCAAACCAAATTTAATAAAGGATCAAGCCTTTCCTAGGTGAACAAGGACCAGCTGCTGCATCTTGTGCTTGGAACCAATTGCCTCATGGTTTTGGAGATGTGGAGGAGCAAGCCTAAAACTGAACTTTGCTGAGACAAACTTAAATCAGATGACTTTTAATGACAATTGTCCACAAGGATAACATTAGTAAAGATTCTCAAACATAAAATTATCCCTCTTTCTAGTCTTGTGAGATTAAATCTCAAAACCCTGCTGAAGAGAAGAATGGAGTTCACCCTAATAAATTTCAAAACCAAAGTCGAACTTAAGTCAAGTAAGGCTTCAAGTAGCCCTATTTAGATCAGTACTCTATTAGAACTGAATGAGGAGCTCTTCCCAGGCTCACTTACAGAGGGAAGGGTGTGAGGTCTCTGGAAAAACAATATCATCTTCAGGCTCTCATGTTTTATAGCAATGTTTAATGTCTGCTGTAGAAGAAAAGGTAATATATAGTATAAGCAATGGAGTACAAATAGAAACCACAATTAAGATAACTTTGTTATTAAAGAGAAAAATTCAAAACAAACAGGCTCACAAATGACCTGCATATGAAAACAAGCAGGCCAAGATTTTGCACATATTATTAGGTGTTAAAGAACTTGGAGCAAAAAGCAGACCTAAGTATGCCTATAGGGAATAGAAAAACAAACAAACAAAAATAACCCCAGAAACAAACACATAGGCATTTTTCAATTGGAGAAAAAACAATATCTGAAATTAAAAAATCATTAGGTGTAGCAACAAAATGAGTCAGAAGTTGAATGATAGTTGAAATGCAGTTTAGGTCAATCAAAATTGTCTAAACAAAAAATCTGAGAAAAACTGAAAGAAAATAAAAATATATTGTTAGATACCGGTCAGACGAAATCAAATGATTGCGCTCCATGTATTGGAGTGGCACGTGGAGATATTTTGAAGATATAAGGGAAAAGCATCCCAAAATAAATGATGGTGTCAGCCCAAAGGTCTTAGCAGCTCAGCAAGATAAGCACAAAGGTTGTAGCAAGGTAAATCAAAAGTAAAGAAAAAAGTCACAAAGGTGGCCACAGGAAAAACAGGCATATTACATTTTAAGGAACAAAAATAAGAAGACGTTTGACATTTTCTTAGGAATGAGAACAGAATGATTTGAGATTGCTTCTTTATGGTGATTGGAAAACCTCACAATCTGGAATTCTGTATTTTGTGGTGAAAAAAAGGAAGCTGAAATAAAGATAAAATAATAGCCTAAAGAGTTAGATACCAGTAGACCTATATTGTAAGAAATGCAAAGTGAAATTCTCTAGGTTACCTGAAAATAACTCATTTACAGAAACCAAATATCATGAATAATGAAGGGGACTTGAGTGAAAAAATATGTGGTAAAATAGTTTTTATAAAATTTATGCTTAAAGAAATGTGTGCCGGGCCGCCGCCTCCGCCAACACCGCCATCTCCGCCGCCGTCCCCACCTCCGTCGCCACCGCCGCTGCCTCCGTGGGGTTCTCCACCTCCCGTGCACAACGCAGGCCCCCAGACCCAGAGCAGGAGCCGCACTTGGGCGCGGGGTGCAGGCATGGCGGACGGTGGCGGCGCGGGCGCGGGGGGGGGGGGGGGGGGGGGGGGGGGCGGCGGCGGCGTGGGCCAGGCCTCGGCCGGGAAGGGCGGGAGCAGCGGCCCCAGCAACCCCGCCTCGCTGCCGCCTGGCGACCCGCAGCTTATCGCGCTCATCGTGGAGCAGCTCAAGAGCCAAGGCCTCTTTGGCAGCTTCCGCCGGGACTGCCTGGCGGACGTGGACACCCAGCCAAGACATCTGGACAAGCAGGAGTGGAATCCTACGATGAACAAGAACCAGTTAGGAAATGGGCTGAGGCAGAGTGTGGTTCAGTCGGGGATGCTGGAAGCAGGAGTAGACAGGATTATTTCTCAGGTGGTGGATCCAAAACTCAACCACATCTTCAGGTCCCAGATTGAAGGAGCAATTCATGAAATTCTGGCGGCCCAGAAAAAAGAAGCTGTGCCAGCATCCCCTCCTGACCCAGAGAGCCAGGACCTGCCTGCCCCGTCCCAGGACACTTCCTAAGAATATTCCTGGCACCTTTTGAAAACTCCATTGAATTAATGGTGAAGAAATGGATCCCTGTTCTGAGAGAGCATGACTTCATCTGGCTAGGGGCTTCTGAACTCAAGATTTCTACCCTGACTGTGGGACAGTGTCCTGATAGGACAGGAGCAAGCTTGGCAGTGGGAACTCTGTCTGTGGGTGCCCCTGCCTTGGGCTGCCACTGGCCTGCTTGTTCAGGGGTGTGGCACCCAGTACACACTACAGAGTATGAACACTACAGCTGCTGGGGTGGTTCCCAGACAGCTTTATACTTGAACATGGAGACTGCACATGGACTTTAGGGTTTGTGCTCTGGGATGACTAGAGGCTACCACGGAAGACCCTAACCAGTCCCAGAGGTAATTCAGAGAATAGGGACAGTAAAGCTTAGTGGGGAGTAGGCATCTGACAGCGCTCGTCCAATACCTTTCTCAAAGTTCCAGACTATCTGTACAAGCCCTTATCATCAGATAGCCTTAAAGTTGGTTGTGACCTTCTTGTCTGTGACTCTTCTAGCCAGTTTCCTCCACGTGTCAGAGGTGACAGAAGGTGGAAACAGTGAACAAGGAGGCCGAGACATCAGGCATAAGAAAAACGTTTGCAGGTTTCCTGTGCAGGGCTGCTTCCTGTCCTCCAAGGGTGGTGAGCCTTGGATGCGTTTGTTCTTTTCTCGTGTTTGTTTTTTAGAAAAGTAAATTATCAGTAAATGGCATTAAGTTTTGTAATAAAATCATTTGATACTCTGAAAAAAAAAGAAATGTGTGACTGTTTAAAGCCAAATGAAATTACAAAGGCATTAACAGAGTTCATAACACATAAAGAAGGACGTTGAAGGATTTCAGTTTCTCCATCTGCAATACTTGTATTTTTGTGTATAGTTTTAATAATAGCCATCCTAACAGATGTGAAGAGTGCTCTCATTGTGGCTTTGATTTGCATTTCCCTGATGTTCCTGTGCTGTTGGTGAGAATGCATAATTGGGCAGCCTCTGTGGAAAACAGTATGGAGCTTCCTCAAAACCGTGAAAATAGAACTACCATATGATCTGCTGATCCCACTTCTGTATGTTTATCCAAAAGAATTGAAATCAAGGAACTGAACAGTCACGGGTGTTTTAGTGGGCTAATTGATACACAAAGATGTGCACATATTTAATGTGTACGATTTGATAAATTTGGACATAATGCAAAATGTGATAATATCACCAAGTCAAGGTAAAAGACGCGTCTAGCATCAAGGAGTTTATGCTGTTCAGGTGAACACACTTGGAACCCTGTTTATCTCCAGTCTAGATGACTTCATCTGTGTCCTTTCATGTATCAGTAGTATGACTGTTACTTCCAGATTATACAATTCAATTATTCATTTTTTCATTAATTATTTACTTATATTCACAAGTTACTGGTAACTCACTACTTTCCAAGAACTTCACTGGGCACTAGTGATAGAAAACAAGAAACAAACACTGCATCTCATGTGTTCAAGGAACCAAAAATCTGTCCAGAAAACAAGCAAAAATACACTGGGCATCAG
The DNA here is from genome assembly GCF_048772815.1 of Callospermophilus lateralis. Taxonomy (NCBI): domain Eukaryota; kingdom Metazoa; phylum Chordata; class Mammalia; order Rodentia; family Sciuridae; genus Callospermophilus; species Callospermophilus lateralis. The sequence continues at coordinate 2,270,689 of NW_027512751.1, read as the reverse complement.
GGTGGAAGGTGAAGGGCCTGGACACTGGCACTAACAAGCCCTGGGTTAATCATCACTCCTGGGGCTGTATGACCTGACCAGTTCACCTGTGGTCTCCTCAGTCACCAGCTTGCTCCTCGTAAACCCCTTTACTGCACTGCATGTGACATGAGGTCTTCAGCATTATTACTAGGGGAAGGGCTAAAAGTGTATTCTAAGGATGATGAAAATACAGTTGGCAAGCCAGGGAGTCAGTAAACGCCTCAGCTGAGTGTTCGTGCTGGGAAACATTCCCTTCATTATTGTCTTAGTTTCCTTTCTTACACAAATTTTCTTTTCCAGTTAAGTTGCTCAGCATATACCTTGTACATACTAGATGATTGCTGTAATTTGATTTTCTTGTTGGAAGGTGAGGATGGAAATAAAAATACCTCTCTTAAAAGTTATCATGAGGAAAATATGAAAGGATTTAAAAGCTAAAAATTGAAACCCACTGTAACACTATTATTTCTTCCAATGTGCTACTTTTGCTCATGTGATTTGTTTAACTGCCAATGATTCCTGCTTTTTTTTTTTTTTTTTTGGTACCAGGTATTAAACTTATGAGCACTTAACCACCGAGCCATATCTCCAGTCCTTTTTTGTATTTTATTTAGAGATAGGATCTTGTTGAGTTGCTTAGGGCCTGGATGAATTGCTGAGGCTGGCTTTGAACTTGCCATCCTCCTACCCGAGTCTCCCAAGCCTCTGGGATTATAGGCATGTGGCTTGGCACCTGGCTTCATGCCTAATTTTGATTGTTAAAATTCTGCCCCCACCTCTCTCTCTCTCTCTCTCTCTCTCTCTCTCTCTCTCTCTCTCTCTCACACACACACACACACACACACATTAATAAAGCAAAACAGCTTCATTTTATCTTACATGGTCCAACTCAAGTCCTTCCATGGTGAAAACACCATCTCCTTTCTATGATGTACATATTTTTAACCATTTCCTTACAATGACAGCGTATCATCATAACATGTGTACATATGTGTGTATCATATCCCTTCTGTCTATGGGTAACAAAGTGCTGTGATTAAAGTCATGGACTCTGGGTTCAAACCCAGCTCTTTTTCTTGAAAGCCCTCTAATTTGTGGGGGGGGTTGATAATAGTGAGTATTCTTCAGGCTTAATATAAGAATTAAAAGAGGTAAAACAGGTGAATTGTGTAGAAGAGTACCTGGCACATAGTAAACCTTCAATGAATAACAAGACACAAACATTCTTACTGAGGACAAGGGCTACATTTTTCTTTTAAATGGATAGCCATTGATCAGTCCCAGAAAATTTTCATTTGACCTATGACCTAATGTTGATTATTGGAGCCCAAACAGCCTTCTGCCATCTCTGGACTTATCCCATGAGATTCCATCAATGGTTTCTTCAGTTCTGGGGACTTTAAAGTGGTTCCTTAGATGATTTCCCAGCTTCTTCTGCTCTAATATGTATCACCTGAACTAAATTAGTAGCAGGTTTTGGAGGAAGAAAAACCTAAATAAATATTAATAATAAAAAACTCAGGGGTTTTGATTAGGTCTCATACTCAGGGATAAAATTATGCATCTTCCACTGTTACACAAATATATTTAACAGCCAACTGAATAAAATAATACAATTTTGTGGTACTTTAAAATAGCTACCATGATACTGTCTTCCTGTCCTGATGAAAACCTCCAAAATCTTTTAAAACACACACACACACACACACACACACACACACACACACACACACACACACACATTCATATATGCACATTTCATTTTCTGTTTTAGAGTGCTGGGGATTAAATTCTCAGGACCCGATGCATGTTGGGCAAATGCTCTACCACTGAGCTATACCCCTCAATACAATTATCTACAGAAATTCCTTGAAATATTTCATATTCATTAAGCCTTATTCCTTCTTAATTTTGAAGTGCTGGATAGCTTACTTGCCTCCTGAAAAGCAGTATATGATAACAGCAAGTAATTCCTAACTTAAGAATGAAATGATGGTAGAGGAGGAGGAGGAGCAGAAGGAAGACCAAACAGATAATATGTGATCCTTCTTAGTTTTCTGGACATAATTAAATGAGTCATGTCTTGATGACCCTAATGGAAATACTCCTTATGGTATTTTTTCCTCTGTCTACATATTTATTTGTACATTTTAAAAATTTATTTACCCAAAATATTTTAAGTACTGTCTCTGACCCAAACCTTGTTTGAGGCCCTGGGAAATGGTATTAAATAGTTTACCAAATATCACTCTTTCATGGAGTTTACAGTCTAGTGATAGATATAAGTAACTGACAAATAACATGATTACTTGTTATAGTATTAAAAAGGAAGAAATTAAGACACTGTGATGAAGAATAGTGGGAAGCCTGGGCAGGCATATAGCAAACTCCATCTAGGGTGACCATTGTCTCATAATCCCTAATTGTACAACTCTGAAAGAAACCACCTCATTAGTGAAATAAGGAAAGAAATGGTAGAGCATGTGTATAGGTGGTAACGTAGTAGAATAGGGTGCATGAAGGGAATACCAAAGAGAGATGGTCTATATAGAAGTTAGTTTGTAATATGACTTATCATACTGATTCTATGAGGTTTGCAAAATAAAATTTTAAATTACTTGTATATTTGTCTTTTGAACCAAATCTGACTTCTATTACATGAGGAATTTTCTATTCTATTTCTATTCTACCCTTAACTAAAGAAGACAGGTAAAGTGAACGTTTACCTTATACCTTGCTTAGTAAAGTCCATTTGGAGTGAGTTATACTTTTACTCTTGAATGAAAATTGCTGCTTCTGTTCCTGAGTGATTTTAATGACCTGTCAAAATTGCACATTCCCAAGTCTGTTTTGAGTTCAAATTGTGCAGTTTAATTCTGTAGCATCCTGGCTTCTTGTCTAAGAATGTGCCCATGGTTTTTAGTACTTTCTTAAAATTCATTAATAGTGAAACTTCAATTTCATCCAATTATCTAGCATGCCTTTCCCATTCGTAGTTTTATCTCTAAATAGTGTGAAAAGACACTCTTAAATTTTTTTGAGCACCTAATATATACCAACAATTATGATTTTTCATGGGAGGTCAGAGATAAACTTGAACAGTATCTGTTTTAAAGAAATCCAAATATTAGTGGGAATAAAGATTCTCAAATGCACTTTTTTTAAAAAAATGTTTATTTTTTAGCTTTAGGTGGACACAATATCTATATTTATTTATTTTTTAATTTTCATGTGGTGATGAGCATCGAACCCAGTGCCTCACGCATGCCAGGCAAGCACACTACCACTTGAGCCACATTCTGAGCCCTTAAATGTACTCTTAATTTGTGTCATAGGTATACATTTTTTCTACTTGAATGTGAATTCTGTGGGTCTAAGTTTTGTTACTTACCCAGGAACCTTGTGCTCCATGAGTACACTTCACAGGAATAGTGAAAATAAACCTTTTTAGGCTGGGGATGTGGCTCAAGTGGTAGTGTGCTCGCCTGGCATGCGTGCAGCCCGGGTTCGATCCTCAGCACCAAATACAAACAGAGATGTTGTGTCCGCCGAAAACTAAAAAGTAAATATTAAAAATCTCTTTCTCTCTCTCTCTCTCTCTCTCTCTCTCTCTCTCTCTCTCTCTCTCTCTCATTAAAAAAAAAAAAGAAAAGAAAAGAAACCTTTGAAATGCCAAAGGTTATCATTCTTTACCAAATAATTGGTTGAGAGTATTGACTGTGCTCCTGACATTCAGGGAGAGCTTCACATTCTTTGGACTTCACAGTTATTACCCACTTACTCGTCAGATTTATCTTCAGTGTCCATTCTTAGACATTGCACACTCTAGGAACTGTTTACCAATGTGAATAAGGGCATCTTATGGATCCCTTCTAACTCTACTGTTAAATTCTCCGATCCGATGTTCTGTCACTGTGCAATGATTCACCAGAATACTCCTCAAAAAAGTACAAAAAATCCTTTTAATTTTTATGCTTATTTTCTTCTTGTGTGAACATGAATCTCTGTGAATTGTCCTTTGAAGCTTTGTTCCATGTTCTAAAAGGAAACAAAACTTTTCTAAACTTTCTGCTAATTATTTGTATCCTGTTATAGTCAGTTGTTGTTGTTGTTGTTGTTGTTGTTCTGCTATGACCAAAAGACCTGACAAAAACAAGTAGAAGAGGAAAAGTTTATTTTGGGGTTCATGGTTTCAGAGGTCTCTGTTCATAGTTGGCTGGCTCCATTCCTCAGGATGCAAGATAAGGCAGAACATCATAGTGGAAGTGTGTTGCAAGGAAAGCATATAGGGATATGGTCCAGGAAGGAGAGTGTGTGTGTGAGTGTGTGTGAGTGTGTGTGTGTGTGTGTGTGTGTGTGTGTGTGTATGTGTGTGTGTGTGTGTGAGAGAGAGAGAGAGAGAGAGAGAGAGTGAGAGAGAGAGAGAGAGCTTTCCTCACTGAGACAAAATATAAACCCAATGGTGTACTTCCTTCCCTATTTCCTCCAGCCACACCCCACCAGTCTATAGTTACTACTTAGTGAATCACTTTCAGGGAATTCTTTCCCTGATGGGATTAAGGGTTTCATAACCAAATCACTTCACATCTGAACCTTCTTGCATTGTCTCACACATAAGCTTTTGGGGGACACCTCATATCTAAACCATAGCATATCCTTTCTTATTTTATAACAACTCTATCTGTATCATGGGAACATAGGAACTATTAAATTTTTTTAAATGTTAAATAATGATATGTATGTATACATGGTTATGAGGATCCTAAGGAACTATCCTCAAAATTGTTCATTTATGGAGAAAACAGCAGCCTGAGACTCAAAGAGATTTAATGCCCGGACTCTCACGGCACTTGGATGAGATCTGAGGTTTCCTATAGTGATGATCCCACTGTGTATATCAACATGAAGCGTGGTTGAGATTGACATTTCCTCTGTGCCATTTAGCAGTTCCTTGTAGAAGAACTGGGGATTAGCAGATCTGATATTCAGCCCTGGTGCTGTTGTTAATCAACTGTTTGACCATTGAGTGGTGGTTCATCATCCTTGCATTCTTAACTTTTAAACCAAGGAAGCTGGACCAGATCGTCTGTGAGGAGCTTTCTGTAGCCCTATAGCACCTGGATAAAATAAAAACCATCCTAACAATAGCAACAATAAATATTGTTTATCAGGCCCTTATTATATAAAGCCAATCTTAGAGCTAAGTATAGCTCATATATTGTATCTTATGTTTTTTTCCCAAAGCTGTCTGTAGTAGGAATCAAAGAAGAAACCAAGGCTGACAGAAAATTTTCCAATTACTACTTACCAAGCAAGTGTCATGACCTTGAACAAGTTCATTGGCAATGGTTGCTTAATGAGGTGGCACTCATAGGAAGAGAGGAAGGAGAGCATGTTTTGGCTCTTAATGAGTAAGGAAACTTGATATCTTCCTGTGATTCTGATGTGTCTCAGTAATAGGAAGGCAGTGGAGGGGGCAAGGAGAAGGGAAACACTCCATGTGTTTCCTTCCTGGAGAAAGAAAGAAGAAACCAACTCGGTTCCTGCACTCTACAAACTCACATTCAAACCTGAGTGACAGCAAGTGGAATTAACACAAATGCCAGTTATTGTGGCAGAGGTGCGTAGGATGCAATGAAAACATACAGGAAAGAAGAATGACTTCTGCCTGGAGAAGGTGGGTTGTAGGGAGAACTTGATGGTGAGGTTGCTGTCAGTCAGAGGTTCAATGTATTTCTTTCTTTTCCACATTTTTAATTGCTTAGGCCTGATATCTAAATGACCATTGAGATAGGCTAGAATAGGCATAAATCAATGCAAAGAAGGATTTTGTAAGAATATTGGTGGTTGCACCCTCATGCCCAAAGTGCCTTTTGAGTGGTGATCATTTGTTTCCCACTTATTCTCAGGAGAACAGATAATCAAAGCAAGTTTTGTCAGCAGAAACACCTCCCTTTCTCACGCTGCTTTCCAGGAATCAGCCTCAGTAAGGCCAAGCACGCTTTAAGCCTGCATGATGTTAGTTCAGATACTAGTACTGTTGTTATAATTATTTTATCATTATTTATGTTCTAATGACTAGAAGAGAAAATGCTTAGGGAAAAAATGATACAGTCCAACACCAGCTTTCTATTTGTTAATAGACATGAATAAAAGGGCCCCTCATGAATCATTCTTCATGCTCTATGATGAATGCAAGAATAAAAACAGTAACACTGGGCTGAGGATGTGGCTCAAGCGGTAGCGCGCTCGCTTGGCATGCGTGTGGCCCGGGTTCGATCCTCAGCACCACATACAAAGCAAAGATGTTGTGCCCGCCAATAACTAAAAAATAAATATTAAAAAAATTCTCTCTCTCTCTCTCTCTCCCTCTCTCACTCTCTCTTTAAAAAAAACAGTAACACCACAAATAAAGTTAAGTTCAAATAACTGCATTCCTATTACTGAGACACATCAGAATCACAGGAAGATATCAAGTTTCCTTACTCATTAAGAGCTAAAACATGCTCTCTTTCCTCTCTTCTTATGAGTGCCATCTCATTAAGTAACCATTGCCAATGAACTTGTTCAAGGTCATGACACTTGCTTGGTAAGTAGTAATTGGAAATTTTTCTGTCAGCCTTGGTTTCTTCTTGGATTCCTACCACCTACAGCTTCGTGAAAAACATAAGATACAATATATGAGCCATACTTAGCTCCAAGATGGTTTGGCTCAGGCCCGAGATTCTCCACCTCTGGTTGGGTAGTGCTCTATGTGTCTGTCACTCTTTTTCTGGGGGAAGACATGGGAGCACTGATAAAGGATTATAAATAATTCTTCTTGTTCTATGATGAATGCAAGAACAAGAACAGTAACACTACAATTAAAGTTAACTTCAAAGAACTGTGCTAGATCCATCAAATATGCTCCCTCAATTGCAATCTTAAGTATTTTACCTGAGTTAATAAGAGTAACTAGATACTTTTCCTTGCCTAGTTTACCCTGGGCAGACCCTAAGGTAATGACTTCAAGCCAGGACTTGGTTTAGAAGTGATCCCAGTGAAGTGGGAAAGTGAAATAAGGAAGGGACATTTCAGGAGTAGTTACTAAGGAAATTACCATAACCCTACTAGATCTTTCTTAGTATTATGTATATATAGATACAGTCACATATAGTCAACTATCACATATAATCATCTATATTTATAACTTTATCTCTCTATGTATCTATAAGTGTAGATATATATCTTATATCTACGTAGTTAAATATAATATGTAGAGATAACACATAATCACACATACCAAACATATTTTAGAATATGCATTATCACCATCATCATCATCATCATTAAAAAACATTTTAGAAAACTTGCAAGAAGAGAAAAAGTTGTTTGGAAAAGTTCAAATCTATAATTAAAAACAGAATGTAAATAATCTAAGCCTGGAAGATTGCATAGCTTTCAATTCATCAATTTTCTCGTTTTAAAAGTTGAAGTTACGGTCTTTAGGGAATAGTCTGAGAAGGGGAATAGCTGGGTCAAATGGTGGTTCCATTCCCAGCTTTCAAAGGAATCACCATACTGCTTTCCAAATTGGCCACACCAATTTGCAGTCCCACCAGCAATGTACAAGTGTACCCTTTTCCCCACATCCTCGCCGCCAGCACTTGTTGTTTAATTTCATAATGGCTGCCAATCTTACTGGAGTGAGATGGTATCTTAGGGTGGTTTTGATTTGCATAACTCTGACTGCTAGAGATGGTGAGCATTTTTTCATGTACTTGTTGATTGATTGTATGTCCTCCTCTGAGAAGTGTCTGTTCAGGTCCTTGGCCCATTTGCTTATTGGGTTATTTGTTTTCTTATTGTTTAATTTTTTGAGTTCTTTGTAAACTCTGGATATTAGGGCTCTATCTGAAGTGTGAGGAGTAAAACTTTGTTCCCAGGATGTAGGCTCCCTATTTACCTCTCTTATTGTTTCTCTTGCTGAGAAAAAAATTTTTCGTTAGAGTAAGTCCCATTTGTTGATTCTTATTTTTAACTCTTGTGCTATGGGTGTCCTATTAAGGAATTTGGAGCCCAACCCCACAATATGTATATTGGAGCCAACTTTTTCTTCTATCAGACACAGAGTCTCTGATTTTATTTCAAGCTCCTTGATCCATTTTTAGTTAACTTTTGTGCATGATCGGAGAAAGGGATTCAGTTTCATTTTGTTGCATATGGATTTCCAGTTTTCCCAGCACCATTTGTTGAAGATGCTATTCTTCCTTCATTGCATGCTTTTAGCCCCTTCGTCAAATATAAGGTAGTTGTAATTTTGTGAATTGGTCTCTGTGTCCTCTATTCTGTACCATTGGTCCACCCACCTGTTTTGGTACCAGTACCGTGCTGTTTTTGTTACTATTGCTCTGTAGTATAGTTTGAAGTCTGGTATCGCTATACTGCCTGATTCACTCTTCCTGCTTAGAGTTGCTTTTGCTATTCTGGGTCTTTTATTTTTCCATATGAATTTCATGATTGCTTTATCTATTTCTACAAGAAATGCCATTGGGATTTTGATTGGCATTGCATTAAACCTATAGAGAACTTTTGGTAATATCGCCATTTTGATGATGTTAGTTCTGCCTATCCATGAACAGGGTATATTTTTCCATCTTCTAAGATCTTCTTCTATTTCTCTCTTTAGGATTCTGTAGTTGTCATTGTATAAATATTTCACCTATTTTGTTAGGTTGATTCCCAAGTATTTTATTTTTTTTGAGGATATTGTGAATGGGATGGTTGTCCTCATTTCCATTTCAGAAGATTTGTCACTGATGTACAGGAATGCCTTTGATTTATGTGTGTTGATTTTATATCCTGCCACTTTGCTGAATTCATTTAATAGCTCTAGTAGTTTCTTTGTAGACCCTTTTGGGTCTGCTAGGTATAGAATCATGTCAACCACAAATAGTGATAAGTTAAGTTCTTCTTTTCCTATTTTTATGTCTTTAATTTCTTTCATCTGTCTAATTGCTCTGGCCAGTGTTTCGAGAACTATATTGAATAGAAGTGGTGAGAGAGGGCATCCCTGTCTTGTTCCAGATTTTAGAGGGAATGCCTTCAATTTTTGTCCGTTCAGAATGATGCTAGCCTGAGGCTTAGCATAGATAGCTTTTACAATATTGAGGTATGTTCCTGTTATCCCTATTTTTTCTAGTGTTTTGAACATAAAGGGATGCTGTACTTTGTCGGGTGCTTTTTCTGCATCTATCAAGATGATCATATGGTTCTTATCTTTAAGTCTATTGATGTGGTGAATAACATTTATTGATTTCCGTATATTGAACCATCCTTGCATCCCTGGGATGAATCCTACTTGATCATGATGCATGATCTTTTTGATATGTTTCTGTATCCAATTTGCCAGAATTCTATTGAGGACTTTTGCATCTATGTTCATTAGAGATATTGGTTTGTAGTTTTTTTCTTTGAAGTGTCTTTGTCTGGTTTAGGAATCAGGGTAATGTTGGCCTTGTAGAATGAATTTGGAAGTTCTCCCTCATTTTCTATTTCCTGAAATAGCTTGAAAAGTATTGGTATTAGTTCTTCTTTAAAGATTTTGTAACACTCTGCTGTATACCCATCCAGTCCTGGGATTTTCTTAGTTGGTAATCTTTTGATGGCTTCTTCTATTTCCTCAATTGATATTGGTCTGTTTAGGTTGTGTATATCCTCCTGACTCAATCTGGGCAGATCATATGACTTAAGAAATTTATCAATGCCTTCACTATCTTCTATTTTATTGGAGTATAAGGATTCAAAATAATTTCTAACTATATTCTGTATTTCTGTAGTTTCTGTTGTGATATTGCCTTTTTCATCCTGTATGCTAGTAATTTGAGTTCTCTCTGTTCTTCTATTCGTTAGCATGGCTAAGTGTCTGTCGATCTTATTTATTTTTTCAAAGAACCAACTTTTAGTTTTGTCAATTTTTTTCAATTGTTTCTTTTGTTTCAATTTCATTGATTTCAGCTCTGATTTTAATTATTTCTTGCCTTCTACTATTTTTGCTGTTGTTTTGCTCTTCTTTTTCTAGGGTTTTGAGATGAATTGTGAGATCATTTATTTGTTGGTATTACTCTGCACTAAAAAAATGACAAAATCATGGCATTTGCAGGGAAATGGATGACATTAGAGCAGATTATGCTAAGTGAAGCTAGCCAATCCCTTAAAAAACAAATGCGAAATGTCTTCTTTGATATAAGGAGAGCATCTAAGAACAGAGCAGGGAGGAAAGCATGAAAAGAAGATTAACATTAAACAGGGACAAGAGGTGGGAGGGAAAGGAAGAGAGAAGGGAAATTGCATGGAAATGGAAGGAGACCCTCAATGTTATACAATATTACATATAAGAGGAAGTGAGGGGAAAGGGGAAAAAACAAGGGAGAGAAATGAGTTACAGTAGATGGGGTAGAGAGAGAAGATGGAAGGAGAGGGGAGGGGAGGGTTATAGTAGAGGATAGGAAAGGCAACAGAACACAACAGACACTAGTATGGCAGTATGTAAAAACGTGGATGTGTAACCGATGTGATTCTGCAATCTGTATATGGGGTAAAAATGGGAGTTCATAACCCACTTGAATCAAATGTATGAAATGATATGATATGTCAAGAACTATTTAATGTTTTGAACAACTAATAATAAAAAAAGAAAAAAAGAACATATATTTGCTTACAACAAATACACATTAAAATATTTTAATAACCAAAAAACAAAAAAGAAAGTTGAAGTTACACCTCACACTCATTAAGGGGGCTACTCAAAAAACAAGAAATACTAAGTAAAGATACTAGTGAGGATGTGGTGCAGAGGGAACCCGGGTACGCTACTACCAGAAGTGAAAAATGATGCAGACACTGTGAAAATTACAAACTGTACTGGTTTAGATCTGGAAGGTCCTCCAAAGGCCCTGAGTCCCCAGCTCAGTGTGATTAAGCAGCAATAAAAACCTGTGAAAGGTCAGGACTTGTAGGAGGTTTTATGTCATTGGAAGCCTGCACTTGAAGGGGATAATAGGACCCTAGTCCCTTTTTCTTTGTCTCACTCATTTCTTCGTCATCATGAGGTGAGCACCCTGCTCCATCATGCAGTCTTGCTAGGGTATGTTGCCTTGCCACGGACCCAAAAAGCAACTCGGCCAACTGACCATAGACAAAGCCTCCCAAATTGGGAGCCAAATCAATCTTTTTCCTTTTTATGTTGATATCTCAAGTATTTTGCTACCATAATGGAAAGCTGACTAATATAAATGGTTCCTTAAGTAACTAAAAATAGAATTAGCAGTTAACATAACAATTCCACTTCTGGTATAGCCCCCTCCCCCCAAAAAAATAAAAAATAAAAACAGGATCTCAAACATACTCATGTTCATAGCAGCAATACACACAACAGTCAAAAGATGGAAGGATCCCAGATGTTCATCTAGAGATGAATGGATAAATGATATATGCATGCAATGAAACATCATTCAGCTTTAGTAAGGGAATTGTTATATGTACAACATATATGAACCGTGAAGACATTATGCCAGTTAAAGTCAGTCACAAAAAGACAAACACCATGTTATCCCATATAAGTTACTTGATGTAGTCCAATTCATTGAAAACTAAGGTAGAATAGTGGTTGCAAGGTCTGGGAGGAAAGGGAAATGATCGGTCATTTAACTAGAATCAAGCTTCAGTTTTTCAGGATGAGAAAGTTCAGAGATTTGTTGTACAACAAAATGAGTATACTTAATACTACTAAACTGTACACTTAAAAATTAAGATAATAAACGTGGGCAGCATTTAAAATGTAATGGACATGTATAGCGTACTGTCTGTTGCTTATACCTCAAAGCTGCTAAGTGAAAGCTTGCCCAGGCTCTTGCTGGTTTCTTAGAGTTGAAGGAAGTGCTGCTTTGCATCTAAGCAAATTCCATAGTTATGCTCTGCTAATGCATATGGGAGGGACATGGGAAAAAGCACTCAGGGTGTTTTTTTTTTAATGAGAATTTACTGAGATATTAATAATCCAAAGGACTAGTGGAATATGCAAGGATGCAATGTTGTTGAAATGTCAGACAGTAGAGTTTTTTGGGTTGTTGCCTAGTTTTTTTTTCCCACAGATTTGTTTTCATTGTGAAATGTTGTTATTACCCGCATGCCATGACTTTGACCTTAAGAACTTAAATTTGTTTTACATGCCTCCATAAAATTGATATACTATCTATGTCCTGAGAATAGTAAGGGTTAATTAAAATACATAAAGTACTTCAAGACCTTTTTCTTAAAGATGTGAATTGAGTACATTATTATTACCATAAATACAATTGAAAAATACAGTCACATTCTCCCCTTAGACATCTCTGTTGGAGACTGTTGCTTCCAATTCTACAGGGCTCATGATAAGGTGATAACATAAGCAATCTAGCATCAAAATTTATTTTTATCTTCATTCTGGAGAAAAGATTTAACCTCTTGAGGAACAATCCAAAGTTAAAATGAATATAAATATTTTTAATATTTTTGCTACACATCAACTCTATATAGTTCAATTCAGAAGAGCAGACTTTTTTTCTTCCCTTCAATTTCCCACAGGCAGAGATAAATCAAGATAGAGACAAAGTCTCTTTTGGATCAAATATATTTTATTATCTAATCTTAAAGGCTGGAAGATGATTTGTACCAATGCCCAACAAGTTATTCCAATTCTAGAAGGCTCCATGTATGCAGATATAAATTGAAAATGCAATGCCACAGGAGCAAATAATTTTAAAAAATGAAATCCAGAAACTGATCAAAGCTAAGCACCCTTTTGGGTACTAAAACTGTTTTCATGATTTGGTTAAAAATAAGGTAATATTGTCCGAGTGACTTATGGAAAATTACATTATCTCTGTAATCCTCATTTTCTTCAACCTATCTTTCATGTGATAGTGGATACTATGCTAGGCTCTAGAGTCAGACTGCCCCGATGCAAATTCAGGCTATGACATTCATAAATTATGTGGCCCTAGAGAGGTTTACTTAGTATTTTTTGAAAAGAACATTTCAAAAATTATTTTTCTATTCTGTTCTCTAAAGAGGAGGTGTCGTGTTATCACCTAACTTATATGATGAGAAAATTAAATGAGGTGGTGGGTGTATTGACAGTAACACAGAAAGAATTTGCACAGTGTCAGAGGTTATTGGTGTCCTTGCCATCAGAGCATGATGAATGCGTGCTTTGCTCAGGATAAACAGGGTGAAACTATGGAATTCTATACAATGAAATAGTGCTCATCAAAAAAAAAATCTATTACACAACAGTGTGGAAACCAAAACTGCAGAGACAGAAAACTGATGAGTGGGTTGCCAGCAGAGAGGGGTTGAAAGAGAGGCCAGTCACGGTGGGGCAGCAAATGTTCTGGTGGGGAGACAGCATTTTTCGGTATTTTGATTGCTATGGTGTTCACAAGATTGAGTTTGTGAGTCAAAATTCACCAAAATGATCAAATTTTACTTTTATTTTTTGTAAATACACTTTAAAAAGTCAACTGAAGTGAGTGAACTATGCATTTTCCATTGCTCGTGTACTTCAGTTCAAAGAGAAGAGTCTTTATAAGACAAGGCTTTAGATTTAAGTTAAAAATAGCATTTAAGAACACACGCATCTGTTGCTCCAGAGAAAAATGCATGTAAAAACAGCTGCAACACTCTCCCAATCGTTTGAATTGTCTTGTCAGCTACTTGGCCTCTGAACATCAGACAGCAGCTCCTAACCTCAGCCCTCCTTATTCCTCCAGACTTTCAATGAGAATGAAATAAGAAGTATACTTGTCACCTGGATTGTGATGATGGTGTGTCAGCATATACCCAAATTTACCCAATTTTATACATTATGGGGAGTTTTTTTTTTTTTTGTATGTCAATTATATACCAACAAAATGGGTGTTGGGGAGTCTTACAGAATGGGAGGACTCAAAACTTGGAGCTTCTCATGCACTTAGTGAATTAGCTGTTTTTAATATTGAAGTTCCTAAATTATTAATGTTTCCCAAAAGTGATATTTGTTGGCAAAAGTAATATCTTCATGAAGTGTTAAGTGATTTTTATGAAATAAATCGAATAAGCTGACAGAGCTTAATATTTACACTGTCAGAGAATACAAGATCCCATTTTCTCAAAGCCATCTACGTTTCCTGGCTTTGGTTGCATGGGCTGACATCAAGATGGTAAGATTGGCTTCTCCTCTAATTGTACCATGGCAACCAGTTCTATGTGAAAGGTCGCTGTGATGCCCACCTTTCAGAAGGGTGCCTATCCCATGACATGGCTTCTGCAGGTGATTATGAACACATCTAAGAGGATGGCTTGCATGCCAATTCGACAAGAGGATGGAGCCTTTGTGGAGCCCTGGGGTGCTGTTCAGAGGCTTTAAAATATAAAACAACTGGTGATTTATTTATTAGCAGGAAGATGAAAAGCAGTTTCTTTTCACAATAGTTTGTTGTAGACTCAAAGCTCAAAGGAACTGCCCACCAGAGATGTGTGTTTGACCTCTTTTGTGCAATTTCTGTGGTTTGTTTCCTCATACATTAAGTATGGAGTATACATTATTAACTCATTATGGAGGTATCAAGGTCTGCGTGTGGCCTAGTCTTATAACCTTGGAGATTTTGCACGTAAGTCATTGGAGAAGTACTGTGAAGGAGAGTTTAGAACTAAGGAACACAGGCCATGATCAAATAGTTCTTTTGATCTGTTATTTGTTTCAGTGGAGGACAACCTGGATGGTCTGCCAGGCTTTAGTACCCTCAATGCCTATTTCTGCTCAATATCATTTACTGAATGGATTTTACACTGGCTATCCCCATTTGGGCAAAAAACTTGGGGCAACACATATGACATGTCTCAATCCTGATGATACTTTAGAATAGCATGAGAGAATTACCATTTATTGTTATGAAAAATTAGAGGACAAAACAAAACTCCAAACTGTTGTGAAATGGGGAATTGAATATAATTAGAAGTGTCAGTGGGTGGCACAGTAGAGCTTGGTTGTTGAGAGTGCAGCTCCCAGCACCTGCTTTCCTGGGTCTGAATCAGAGTTTTACTGATAACTAGTTGCATGTGTGTGAGTCAGTTAGTAAAGCTACTTTTTCTTTCTTTTTTTTTTTGCTTTTTTTTTCACTTTTTACATTTGTTTTAATTAGTTACACATGACAGTACAATGACCTTGACTTATCATATATTTGAATCAGCTACTTATTCTTGATCTGTAAAACTAAGACTATAGGACCTATCTCATCAGCTATTGTGTACATTAAATGTGATCCTCCATGTGAAACAATTAACAGGGTCCAGCCCTGCTCGAAGGAAGGCTATGGATAATGTCCAAAGGAGAACTCCTGACACTTATGGGGCTTTGTAATGCAACCCCTATTTGACACCCTGTAGTGCTAAAAGTGGTCCCTTCTTCTGTAATTAAATTCAGTGAGTTCTCCTTCCCATCATTCTGACCATGATTTTAAAATGGGTTTCTAATTTCTTCTTTCATTTTAAATGCTGGTTCTTTTAGGAGCCAATTCTGGATTCTCTTCTGGTTAAACCTATTGCAGGTTTTCATTTACAATGACTCACCTTGTGGTATTTGCTCCTGTGTAATTCAAAGACCCTGGTCTTCAGCCCAGAGCTGTCTCCCTGGAATCCAGCGTACCTGCCTGCCTGCTGGGCACCCCCACTGAGGAGCCTTCTAGTTTCCTTCACCATGACAGGTTGGGGCATCCCATTCTGATCATACACCAAACTGTGCTAACTTTCTGGATGATCTCATTTGGCAGGTGCCATTTCTGTCAACGCAGTGATACCAGCCATTGATAAGGAACTTGGATTTCAAGGCTGTGCACATTATCTCCACACCCAGACAGACCTACAGCAGCCCTGACACTGTACCCTGATAGACACCTGTCTTCCTCTTGCATCTCTCCTCACAGCTGCCTGCATGTCATGGCTACCCCTGCAACCATGCTCTCTCAGTCTCCACAGTAATTTAGTAGAATCATTAATTGTTTCTTTCTAGGTTATTGCATAAACTTAAAGCTGAGTGTCTGTTTCCTACCATTACCTCTCTGTTTCCTTCTGCAGAGAAGGGAGCTGATTTGAAAAGTCCTTCTAATGTTTCTACAAATCTTTCTGTAGTCTTTAAATGAAAGAAAAAAGGGCATTACTTTATATTATGGGCTCTACATGCTCATAAACTCCCTCTCTGGGTGAGCAATTCTGTCTCCTTATATTTGTGGTAACAGTGTTAAGCACAAATGAATCCAAAATTAACATATTTTTTATTTTTATTGATTGTCAACCCCTTCAATTCCTTCCTTATTTCTCAAAATTCCACAATAGGCAGCCTTTAACCCCACTATAGAAAATTACTTGCAAATCTTACACTTTTGGGTTGAGATTGTAGCTCTGTGGTAGAGTGCTTGCCTGGCATGTATGAGGCACTAGGTTTGATTTTCAGCACCACATATAAATAAATAAAGTTTAATCAACATCTTAAAAATCTATTTTAAGGAAATCTCTTAATTCTTGCTATTTTTTCTGTCCATATCTTTACATATGCTACTTTAAAATTTTATAGTCATACTATATACTGATGACTAAGGAGGGAGCAAGATAACTCACAGTTCTTGTCCATGGGAAGATAATAGTTCAACAAGAGAAAATTAAACAGGCACTTTAAATATGAGTGGAAACATTATTGTATGTTTTCTGCAGAAAATTATAATACCGTAAATGTCCATAATTGAAGAAATTATTGACTTATTGTACATTTATTCCAGGAACTATGAGCCCAACAAAAATAAAGTAGATCTTTAGTGACTGTCATAGAAAGATGTCTATGAGATATTATTTGAAAAGACTAGGCTCCAAACATGGTTCCCTACCATTATTAATACACCTTACTTACTACTCATATTTTAAGCTTTAAGCTTAATTGTCATTGTTTCCTGAAAATATGTCCAAGCTTCCTCAGTCACCTCTGAACTTCATGTTATACTAATATAGAAAATGTGGCAGACATTTAAAAACAAACTTAATTTTTTAATAGTTTTATATTATAGAAGAATTGTGATCATGGTACAAGGAATATCCTGTGTATTCCTTCACCAGTGATCATCCTAAATTATTATTACACATTCATCCCACTGAGTGATAGACATTGTTGTAAATAAAAAGTGGAGCCTGGTCAGTTTTCTGTGTAGTACAGTCATGGCACCCCCAGCCCCATTGCAAAGCCTGGCCCAGGTTGAGAGTTCCGAATGGTTCCCACCATTTGGATTAGGTTAATAAGGAATATATATATATTTTTCTTGGCCTGAATTAAACATGTTTTCATGTCAGGTGTTTCTGTGAGTAAGCACAGCTGTTGGCTGCCAGGTCTCTGCTTCTCTCTACCACAACTTACAACAGAAAAGACCAAAGTCTGTGCAGCAACTGAGCCTCATCAGAAGAGGATTGCAGAGAGCAGCTCCATCCGTCCTGCCTCCACCAAGGACTGGGCATTGTCTCCTTTCGTCCAGCTCTCTAAGTACGGTATTGATCGCCAGCCAGCCCCTTTCAGACTTCCCTTAAAAGTAACAAAAACAAGTAAATTAATGTCATTTGAGAACATTTGAAAGGTCAGTGGCTACTCAAGACCTTGTGACTGTAAGCAACACTCTCAAGCAATTTATACCATCAGTTCTTTTATGTACAATTTTATTTGTACATGAAAGCTTGAAGCAACTTGCTAACTCCTATTTCTGACATTGATGTGGGTTGCTAGTTGTGGCTTGGACACAGTGGACCTTTGAATCAGGGCCTACAAAGTGCCTGGCATGAGGTAGGCACTTGGAAAACACTTAGAAGTAGGTATCACCATTTCGCGGAATTAAGCTAATATGTGGTCACGCAGTAATTTGAATCAGTACCTGGCTGCTCCAAATCAGGTTCTTCCTCTTAACTTACAAGGCCTTTTGTGAAAGGGTTCAGAGGCAATTCTCACTAGTGTCACCGTCCAATCTATCGTTCCTCAAGAAAGTTAAAAGATGCTAGACACAGCAAAGCTTAATAGACATAAAGTGATCTGTTTTATGAAAAAGAATGAGATTTGACTAAATGAAGAGTCATCAACGCTCCATGGGAGATTGCACAGGGTCTTCAGTGACACCATCACTATCACAGCCTTTGGATCTTAAGAGCTTGCCACCTTCAAGGGAGTTCCTTGAGGACGGGGCCAGTGTCTCCTTTTATGTCCTTATTTTCACAGGGTTTGGTGCTGGGCTAGAGGTATATCAGTCACTACCACCAGTCTATTTCATTCTGTGAATTAAACTGGATGCAGCATTTGTTCCTAAAAGAAATGCAGACTTTCGGGTTAAAGAGCAGAAAGCTAATCCTGCCTTGCCCTTTTTGGCATGCCCCTTGACAGGAAGGTAATGGAGCAGCTTTATTCTTCTCGTTTGGCAAATCAGGATTATTCTGCAGAAAGAACGGTTGAAAAAGCCAAACAGTACCCACAATGTAGCCGTGTCTGTGTGGCTCTCCAGTTCTGAGTAGGCGTGAATAATCAACCTTGTTTTTCCCCAGGAACCCCAGTCAAACCAGGGATCTTCTCTCCACAGAGCTTTGAACCACATCTATTAACTCACTGAAGTTGGAAGGTAGCTTAGATCTTTGTACTGTGCATTGTTCAATGGAAGAAACTGGAAAATGAATAATATCAACACTGAGAAGAAAGCAAAGGAAGGACAGAAGAGAGAACTTCATCTATAGAAAGACAAGGAGAAAGAAGTCAGGAATAGCTTTCTGAGAAGTTAACAAAGATACTGGCAGATTTGGTGGAAATGGCAATGATCCTACATGAACACAGGAGGAAAGGCCCCACAGAGAAATACAGATGACAGCTGTACAGTCAACCCCAGGTCAGATAACAAACCTTCTTAATTAACTAGGAATGAATGAAATTCTATCAGATGAATGAGTTGTTGATCAATTAGCTGCTTGTAAACAAAAATTGGAATATTTTCAATGTAAACACTGGGTTCACACTTTGCTCTAATATCGAAGAATATCCCTAGATCCAAATTTGGCTTGACTCAGTACCAAAAAAAATTTTTGAAATTATATGCTACTGAAAAATGATAATTCTGCCATCTGTATGTTCCAGAACTTGCTGGAGTTCCCCCAATAACCAGCAGTGACTCTGCAGACAGCGGCTGTACTGCTCATGGTCTGGAACTTGCTGTTACTATTCTGAGGTCTATATTTGGAAAGAGAATCCAATTATATTGAAGTGATTTTGAAATAATAAATTAGAGGATTTTCTTCTAATCTAGCCTTACTTCCTCAAAACCTTTCAATGGCCATCTTCTCCTAAATGGTCCCAGTCATAGAGAACACCCCGCATATAGATCTTTTTCAAATCATGATACTGTGACCAATGACTTCTATTTATAGCTGGGATTTTCTCCTTGGCTGTACCTCATTTGCTCCCCTGCTGCTGTAGCGTGAGGGTTTGAAGGTGTGCATGAAGCCTTGGCTGATAGAAACAGGATTTGGATGGCAAGAACAACCTTGGCAGCTACTTGGGTGCCACAGATGGCTATTGTTTGGTCTACACAATGTCTAAGCCAGCATAATATTTAATATTCTTTCCCAATTAGTTATGAACATTTCAATTCAAGATACCAAAATCTGGATTTCTGTTTTCTTGTGAAAAACGTGGGGCTCCACCACCTCGGAGCTCTCACGCCTTCCCTGAAACAATCAGCCGAAGTGAGTCAGGCTTTAGTTTCAGCACACACCCTGCAGTTGGTCAGTTTCTCCACTTCTCCCCCTTTCTTCTTAATCCTGAGTTCCACTGAGAACTCAGTCTTTCTGTCTCATTTGGATTGTGCTTATGTTTTCCACTAAAAATAAAGGAAAAGTGAAATGTTCTTTGGATGCACATGTTTAGTAGAAGTGGGTAAATGAAGGTAGTACAGGAGAGCAGAGCATTTCAGGAAGAAGAGCAAAAGAGGAAGAACCCACAAAATTGTGGAAAGAGGTTGCATGTTCACAATACAACAAAGCATCAATGTGTATGAGAAACTAAGCTGCATAAGAAAAACAACTGTGTAAAGTAAATAAAAGTACCCATGTGTCAGAGAAACCAAGATGTGTAAGAAATAGTGAGTCTGACTAATGTATATATCTGCACTAGTGAGTAGTAAGTGAGGAGAGGGGGCCTACAGCAATCAGTTGAGCAGAGTGCATTTAGGACAAACACCATAAACTGGATGTGGAAGGAGTAAAAAAGATACACAGAGGGATACTAAGATAAAAGGAGATAGGAACATCAAGAAGCAGCCACCACCTTTGGGCTGGGAGACAAACAGGAAAAGGGTTGTATTGGTTAAAATCTGAAGTCCTGGAAAGGGCTGAAAACAACCTCTGACCAAGGAACCTGGAGGCTGTAACCTAGACTTTTGCACAAAAAAGCACAGGGCCATGTGGAGGTACTCCATGGGGCTGGGTGAGCCTGGATCAACTGCAAAATCAGTTGCTAGTTCTGGAATGTTACGGGGAAAGAGAAATGTTGCTACACCAACACTGATGGGAACAGATGGGAAACCGGGACCAAAGTAAAACTGGAGCAGGAAGCAAAGAGAAGCAAACTCCCTCCTCCCGGAGCTTCCAGCCTCCCTGGAGTGCCCTCGTGGGCAGAGCTACTGTCCTTGGCTGAGGAAATGTTGTTGGCAGAGTTCAGGTGCCTGCATCATGTAGTAGTGACAATGAAAGCCTAAGAGCGGGTCCCACTCACTAGTCCTCCACAGACTGGATCTTGTGACGTCTTCCTTAAGGACAAAATCAAAGTGATATTTAAGAAACTCTTAGGTTCATGTCCTACGTTGTGGTCTAGAACATCCTCTCATAGATATTTTCAGTCAATTTAGTGCATTTTAAGCTCCACACCTATGGAAGGTGGTAATGGTGGAAAGGGTCACCACAGTTTTCCATGAGAGAAGATTTGGGATAGCTGAAAGGCCACTGATAGGCCAATGTCACCAGTGTCACAAAGTCGGAATGACAGCTGTAACGCTGTCTGCCAGCCAGTGTCTGGGCACTGCAGCAGCTCCTTCTGTGAATTCATAGGTAACTGGACCCCTGACATGAGTGAAGTCCACGAATCTCACTACCTTAGGGAACGGCCTCTGGGACCCAGTGTGGCTCAATGCCCTGGGTCAGGGATGACACCTATGTGTCTGCTCACTGGTTTTATTAAGTTCTGAAGAAAGAAAAATAATGTGTCTCCAGTTGAAGGCATTGGGCTATCCAAGGGCAATTGAATTTAATTTTTTCTGGTACATCAATTTCATGACTTTAAAAAAACCTGAAGTAATACAGCTCAGCTTGTTAGCTTAAAAGAAGTCGGTCTTGGTTTGAAGAATTGCTCCAAGTGCCAGGGAAGGGCATGGCTTCTGGGATGCATGTTTTCCTACTATCTGTTAAGGGTGAACTTGGCAGAATTAGGAAAAGAAAATCCCTTCTTTAGGAAACTAACCGTCATCTGCCAGGAAGATGGAATAACAAGCAAACACGTCTATGGAAACAGCAAGATGAAAGGCAGCCTTCACTTGTTCACTGTACAACTTTAACAACTGTCATTGGAAGTGACCTAAGGGATCCTTCTGAAGTTAGTCTGTATTTACTCAGACTATTCAGAAGTTTCATGTGAGGAAATGGAGGATTGATGTTAAAATAGTCTGTACTTCGTTTTCATTGTTATATTACCACATTGGTTAAGATCTGTCCTCTCAATACCAAAGTGCTCTGACATACACACACTCTAAATCTGGTTTCTCAGAGCCAGCAGTTATTCTGTTTTGCCAATTTTCTCCACTCCTTTCCCCTTCTGAAAAGTGAATGCTATTTGATAAGAGAGATTGCGGGGGGGGGGGGTGGTGGATCTGGCTTGGACAGGACTATCAATCAGGAGGGCACAGGCACTCCACCTAGGTACAAGGGCCAGGGTCCATGTGTCTGGCTTGTTCTCTGCCCCACTGTCTCCTCCAGTCACTCATGATTACAAGGTGCCTTTTCTCCCCTGGAAATGGCCTTGACTTTCTAGTCAACTTGCTGTCTCCCTCATTCCTGGAGGGACTGCGGGCCTAACCAGGTGTTGACCTAGAGGACGTTGAAAATTGTGTTCAATGTGAAGAGTGTTTCTGTAGGTGACTTCCACCAAATCTTCAGCCCTCAAATTTTAAACAAATATTTCATAAGAGCTGGGATGGATGAGGACTGGAGATGGTGAGTTTGGGGTCACATATGCTTGTGTTTGAGTTCCAATTCTACTACGTATGTTTTTTGTCTCCTTCAAAATGTTACTTAATTTTGCTGAGTCTCAATACCTCACCTCTAAAATGAGAATAATAAGAGTATTATTATGGAGAAGTACTTAATAATTAAATGTAAAATTTTTTAAAAGAATTAAATGTAAAAACATTGTGTAGCGTGGGGCCTGCCACTCATTGAGTAAGGGCTATTATCATTATCACTTTTAATGGATGCAATTGAAAGCAGAAAGAACATCAAACTTTTTTTTTTCTAGTATAAAACTAACAAAAAAAATGTAGCAGGTGTTTTGGGGAGAACAAAGAGATACAGATCCTTCCTTGGGTTGTAATCACAGAGTTTGGGGAGCAGATTGTCATCTCATCCATGTGAATCTGTCCCTCTTCCTCATTCTCAAGAGGGGGAACGTCCCTTTTTTAGTGCAACTTTGCAATGCCTTTAAAGAAGAAGAGTCTTTCCTCCTCAGTGCAGACCTACCCGTGACCCTCTATGTGGCCAGTGCAAAGTGAGAGAAATGTTCCTCTGTCCCATGTGAAGGCCTGAGGACTGCTTGTCTGTGGGCCTTGCTATCCCTTGCTAGCACAGGGATCCCTGCAGGATATGCTCACAAAAGAAGGGTGTTTATTTCTCAGGGCAGGATGCACTGACTTGGAAGTGACCTAAGGGATCCTCCTGAACATAGTCTTTATTTTGGTGTAATATGTAAAAATTTGTCCAGCTGACAAAGGATGTATGAATCTGCGTGTCCATAGGCATGTGCACATACCTGTAACATGTAAGTTACAAGGAAAATTGTGGGATTGTAGTGGCCATGGGTCCAAGAGATAGCAATGGCTGAAAGACTTATCCCAGGTTGTTGATGTCCTTGGTGAGAGCAGTTTTCTTGGGAATAGTTGGGGATAAATCTCACTCTGGAGGAGGACCAACAGTGCATTGGTGATTTGAAATGGTATCCTATCTGAACAACCTGCATGAAGACTTTGTTGGGAAGAACAGAGAAATGGACAGGTGATGAGCTAATCCAGGTCAGTGCGTTTGAAGTTGAGGGACACCAATGTGTGCTGGTGTATTTATAAGAAAGATCTAGGAGGTAAGGCAGGTTTGAGAGCACAAAGGGTGGGAGGACACAGAACAAGGGGAAGTACCAGTGACCTGCTCCATGAGTTGGGATTCAACACATTAGGTTTTGCCATTTTATGGGTCCTGACCTACCCCTTGGAGTCTGGGGTCTCCTTGACCCTGCCAACTTCCTTTACCCCATTACAGAGAGGCGTGGAATTGAGATCTCCTAATACTATTACAGACTCTAGTATCTTGTTTTGTCTTGGTTACTTCTGTTTTGAAACAGACAGCCACGGTTTTCTCATAACTGCCATTAAAGATTATGGACACAAAATAGGATAAAAAGCTCCCTCTGGAAATCTAAGATTTATCACTACAGTTCTCTTAAAGTGCACCTCACTTACAAATTCCCCCAAAGGCACCGGTGGCTCTTCAAGTTTTAATCTCTGCCTTTTATTCCCACAAACCAAGCACATTTCCTTCCCCTATAAAACCACCTTGTTGCTGGTGCCATTCCTGTGGAGAGGAAGTCTGGTCAAAGCAGTCTTTGCCTCTTTTGATCTTGAAGCATGCTCCAGGCAAGGCACCTCCAGTCTGAAGATGCAGGGCAGAGGTGGGTTTCGCTTTCTGGTTTTCAGGGAGGGAGCAGGAAGAGCTTGGCCAACATGCCTGTGTCTTTTCACCTACTTCTGCTTTCTCCAACCTGGAGTTTTAGAGGTGAACCATCTCCTGGGTGTCAGCAATCTACCTCTCATTCTTTTACACATGAAACAAGAGAGTGGTAAGGTGATTTGCCCAGTGACTAAGTTTTGATACCAGGGTCTCCAGCCCCTCTGCCATACCCTGCTGGGTTATGTGTGGGGAAATTTGCTTTGGGTAGGCTATCCTGAGTTGCATGTGGCTTCTTCTGTTAGTGTTCCCAGCCATATAACAAAGCTAGAGATTGCCTAGTCCTATTTTATCACTGTGGCATCTGAATATGTGCTATGACCCTGTCCCCAATTCTGTAATTAGATGAAGAAGAGTTAATGTGGGAAACTGAATCTGCTTGCGTGACTGGCCCCTGACTGGCATCTGGGCACATGGATTTTTTTTATTCCAAGTGATAAGAACATTTGCTTCTCTGGGGCCCTGATGACCTGATTTCCTTCAAGGCATCTAGAGGTTTGATAGTTATGGCTGATCATTTGTGCCTGTGTAACCAGCCCCTGATAAAAATCCTAGACTGATTCCAATGGGCTTCCCTGGGCAGAAAACCACATGCAGGTGCCTGCACTCAAGGCAGGGGGAGGCCCCTGTCGGAAGGGAGAGCATGGGAAGCCCACACATGGAGTTAAATACCCAACCCCACTTGAGCTGCTCTGCTGGCGCTAATCTCTCTGGCTGTGATTCTTGCCCTGTCAGTGCACTACATCTTGGCCATTGAGTAGAACTATTTGTGGAATCCCTGGAGTGCTTCTGAGGAAGCACGGAACTTGTGCCTGGTCATAGGGCAGCAACGACAGACTGTGTCCAAAGTGGCGTGGTGGAAGTGTTACCAAAGAACTATAAAAATATCTTCTGCTGAGTCTTAGCAGCAGGCAGGTTTGGAAACTTCTGGACAAGACCACAAGGTCTGAGAGTCATGGGGAGACATACTTTGTCCCAGTTGTTTCTTTGTTATATAATAATATTTGCTAGGGGACTATTGAATTCTGAGCAACTAAGCGTCTCCACCTAGATATATGATTGGTATCTTAAACTTTAGAGTTTCAAAATTGAAAATTTGATTATTCATCCTAAATCACCTTTGCTGGTTGTCTTTCTCAATGAATGGCAGTTTCAGCATACCATTCTTTGTTTTCTCAAGCTAAAATCTTTAAAGTTCCTCTTAATTTTCTCCCATTTTTATACCACATGTAAAGCCATATCTATTTCAGAGACTAACCTCAAAAGACAATCACTTCATAGTTACTCTGCCTCTGTTCTTCTGGGTTAAAGCACCCTCTCTTGCCAGGGGCACTGTGCTACTGCCTCATTGACCTGCCACTCACCCATCACCAGTGTTTGCCTGCCAGGATCCCATTTGATTATGATGACATCACATCATCAGCTGCTAATGGAATCCCAAACCTTCATGGTGACTTGAGACTCCTGCCTCTATCCACCATGGCTTACCCACTAGTTATATTACCTCTGTACATTCTCAATCTCACCAGTTATATTCTTGTCTTAGTGTCTTTGTAATTGTTGTCCTTTGCCCAGAACACTTTTCTCCTGAATATTAGACTGGCTCTTTGTAAGATTTATGTTTTCTATCAAAGTTGACCCTGTAATGCAACACAGGCATGATTACCATAACTTATTTCAGATGTATAATGGATCCATCTGCCTTAGGGAACCAAGTGGTCAGAATGGAGCCATCTTCATTAGGGAATCAAATGACCAGAGTGGCGACATTTTAAATTTCTTAACAAGTATCCAATCACAACTGTAGCCATTTTCAATGTCCACTTCCTCCAATTGTAAATTAGCTAATGGCCTAGATTGTACCTCTAATTTCTTTGTATCAGGATCTAGGGGTGATTGCTTGTTGGACTGTCTTTGGGAGCGCACCCTTCTGCAGAGGTACAATTGTGCCTCACTGACCCACTTTCAAGCACGTGTTTGATTTCTTGTGGCACTTTGTTACTTCTAACACTCATGTCCCCACTTTCTTCAGATCTCAGCTCTGAAATCACCCTATCAAGGAAACCATTACTGAGCAACCTAAATACAGATTTTTCTTTCTTGCCCTCCCACTGGCTTTTGCCTTACCTTACTTCGTTTTTCTTCAAAGCACTTTGGAACTCCACAGTGTGAAGTTGGTTTTTTAACTTATTTTCATTTAGACTTTAGATTCATAAACTGGAGTTTGTAAAAATTAAAATGTTTTCACAAATCATAAGGTATTGTGAAATGAGTTTAACTTCCAAAGCCCTCTGAGCAGTGTTTAGCAGGAAGGCTGATAACATTGGATAAGTGTTTTGTTCACAGTATTAGCAGGGTGTGCTCCTTTCTCTCTGCTCTAACATTTTCCAGCAGCCTGATGTGCACATTCCCTTTTCGTTCCTTCTCACATTCACAGTGCAGAGTGCTTTCTCAGCCCAATTTCCACGTCTGAGTCACAATCAGTCCCTTTTAAGTCAACCCATTTGTGCCTCGAACATCAGCTCCTGAGCTACTGCACTTATCCATGACCTAGCAGTTTTTCTCCTTAGATGCTAAATCATTGCTAACCAGAAAGTGACAAATTTCAGTTTGCAACCTTTTTACCACCATAAAACTCACTCAATAAAAACAAAAGGAGCCATAGAGAAGAAGGGCTTGGGAGATCTTAAAAAATATAGATGTTTCAGGCAGTCTGTGTCTATTAAAGTGGTAGCATTAAGTGAGTTAAGGACAAGTAAGTAGACAGATTCAGTTAATGAGACAGATTACTTAGGGAAACAGAAATGTCACAGTCACTGGCCACATAAAGTAGTGGGTTTGTTACTTTTGAATGCTGACTGTATTCGCAAGAACATTATTTATTAATATTGAGATGTTCTCCAGCACTGCACTTTGGTCAATATAGACCCTTATATTGATCATTTAGTGATCATTAAATGTCACCTTCACAGCTTGGGAACCTTTCCAGCAGCAACCTAGGCACTTACTCCCTGAGATGATGGGTTTAGAGAACCTAGGTGGGTTCTCTTAACTTACTCCTGTGATAGCTTGATATTTGCAACTGTCTGGTTTGCTGAAGCACAGAATCTAAAGGAAGAGAAGAAGGAGAAGAAGAAAATTTAAAATCTCAAACCCAGAACAAACTTCCATGTTTTCTTTGAAACGTTTTCAAACTTCTAGTATCCCTCTTTCTTCTTTGTAGCCAAACCTGCTCAGAAGGCCTCCTCACCGCCTCACCCCTTCCTTACTGCCTGGCCCACTCTCCTTTGACTCCAATGCTGGCCACCTTTTCCCAGAGATTTCACTAAAGTTAAGAAAGGGCTCCATGTCACTAAACCGAACTAACAGTTTTAGTTTTCTCCTCTCATCCATTATAACTACTTGACACCATTTTTTAAAACTCTATATCCAATTTCCATGACTCACACTATTATGTTTTCTCCTTCTCTCACTTGCCAAGTTTACTTCTCTCGACCTAGTTATTAAACTCTGGTATCCCTCATGCCTCAGGATGAGCTGCTCTTTCCTCCTACTCTCTATTCTTTTCCATCTCACTTTCACCTACATCTCTGAATGCTACCCCTTTGCAGGTGACTCACACTCAGGCCTGTCTTTCTGACTCAGACCTCTCCTATAACTCCTGGTCTCACTTGATAAGTCACACTTTCTATTTCTCCTAGAAGACAGCCCAAAATTCTCACAAGTTCTTGAAATGTTCAGTCCAAATACCTGAATGTCTACCCCAAACATGGGCTCCCTCCAAAATCACCATACATTGTTTTCTCTGCAAGCCACAAACTTGAGTGCTATCCTTAAAACAGACCCTTTACACTCCATGCCCCAAAGATCTACACGTATCAGCTATTTTCCTCTTGAATATTGCTCATGTCTATCCAACTCTTTTCATCTCCATCCCCTAATGCAGGGAACTCAATGATTAAATTCTCAATATTTAAAGATTCTCAATCATCCACACTTTTATAGTAAAAGACCAGCCTACTGCAAGAGCTTCTGAATTGGCCTACTCAATGCACATTTGTCCTGCTTTGACGATTCTCCAAATTCCTGCTAAACTGTATGCTTTAAAAAACTAAGTATGGTTGTCTTTCTCTTTTTCCTAGATTGATAATTTAAATTTTTGAACTGGGAGTGCCACCTCCATTAGCCAAGTTGTTCCTCTAAGGGCCACCACTCCTCCCACTCTGTCTTTCACTCAGTGTGACCACGTGCACATCTCCTCAGGCCCCTCATGCTCACCATTCCCTTTCAGAAACAGTATCTTCTTTCTGGGCCACTCTTTGCCTCCACCTCAAATGGCTCCTAAGTAGTGCCGACTTGGCCTTTAATTCCAGATCATCTCAGCTCCTTTCCTTACATATACTTATAATAACCTCTCTGACAAGGCTAATCACCTCAAGTAAACTCTAAAAGTGCAAAAAGTTAAATTATAACTCATTAACATTTTTATTAATATATACAGTTTAAAATACATTTTCCAAATCATAATTTCATTAGGGTAGGAAAGTCTTATTATTGTCACAATTGCATACCCAGGAATGACACACATATAATATGTATAATAAGTAGATATCACTTAATATAATTTGTAACATCTATGTGACTATTTATGTGTACATATATATGTCTTTTATATATATCTTGACATGGGACAGTTGAGACGCAGCTGCTCAATTTTCTCATCTATTTAATATCAGCAAATCATAATAGCTAAGTTATTTTTCTATGTCTAGATGTGATGGGATAAAATATTAAGAAGTTTGACATAAAACTAGCATGATGGGTTGGCAACTTAAAACCATTTTCTGTACTTTTTTGCATTACAATTCTTAATACACATATATACCAAAATTTTTCATATCTCTATTTGTATATAAGGTATGCTGACACTAACTCCAAATCTTCTTACATATATTTTGTATAATGATGAAAAGTACATGTATATTGGCATTATTTGGTGTGAACAAACTTTATATACAGAGTTACGAAAATTTATGCTGTAAATGGGTATTAATGAATGTAATACATTTCATGTCATGTATGTAAAAAATAAATTAAAAAAGAAAAAAGACAAACCCCAATTACATATTAACAGAAATGAAGAAAATATATGATAAATATTATTTTCAAAAGAAAGAAAACATTTTCTGTGCATTCTAGGTCTAGGCAAATAAGCAAAGATAGTGTGGATATTAAGAGCTATGATTTCCATTGTCAGAGAAGGAAGCTAAAATATGGAGAGCTGAAAGGACTCTATGCCTCTAGTATTTGACTGGAATTTGGAGTAAAACTTAAGATTGTCAGGTAGATCAATAGCTATGATGGATATTTCTGGTTCTCGTGTATGTTCATATGTATGTGTGTACATAGTTACATTTATTGTATGTATACAGATATATGTGTATAGGTGCATCTATGAATATAGATCTATTGACAAATGCATATAAATATAAATGTAGGAGTATGAGTGTATAAACCATAACCAGGGTTTCTAACTCTGGCCACTGAGAGAACCTATCAATGAACACATCCAGTAATTAGATTTTGGCTTCTAACCATACTTTTCACTTAAAAGGAATGAAAATATTTTGAAGAAGTGGCAGAATTTGGAGACAGATAGAACAGAAACAATATATGCCCAAAATATTATTCTGTGCCATAAAGCAAAGAAGTACTCACAGAATGCCAAGTCTGCAAGGAACCACATACTATATCTGGAATCATTTAGCACATCTAAATAAATAATGATAGTAAAGGATTTTAATCCACTTAATAAAATAATAATTCATGAGACCACATGGATATAAATCCTTAAATAAGAATAGAACTCCTTCTTACAGTTCAAATCAAAGTCATAAATGTAGAAGACTAACGGAATTAGAAAATTACCAACTGGCAGTTGCCATAATCATTGTTACAGGAAAGAATTGTCAATAGGTGCTGTGATTCATGGGTGAAATATTATCATGTAGGAGGAGGATAATTGCCTAGTTTCAAAACAACTATTTGCAAGTTACTAATTAAGAAGGAACAAATTATTAAAACCAAGTAATCGTGGTTAACATCAGGAATGCAACAAATCTACATCATGTGCCTACGATTGTCATGCACACAATCTAGAGCAGAATAGAACTTAATAGACCTTATGTAGGATTCCAGTCAACAATGATGTCAATCTAGACATTAAAAATATAAGATAGAGCTTTTCTGTGGCTCAGTGGTAGAGACCTTGCCTAGCACAAGTGAGGCCCTGCACCACATAGAATAAACAAATAAAATAAAGGCATGCAGTCCATCTGCAAGGACAAAAAAATTTAAAAAAAATATAAGACATCCCCAACTTAGATGGACAGAGCCTGAAAAATACCTAACTTTTGCTCTTCAAAAATGACAAAGTCAGGAAGCAAAAAAATAAAAAGTCTTATAAATTACAGGAAATTAAAGATAAATGACAGTTGAGTGCAACAGATCCTTTCCTTTGACATGACTGGAGCATGACATCTGCAACTTATTTTTTTTAATATTTATTTTTTAGTTATAGGTGGACACAATATTTTTATTTTTATGTGGTGCTGAAATTGGAACCCAGTGCCTCACACACACCAAGCAAGTGCTGTACCTCTGAGCCACAATCCCAGCCCCTGCAACTTATTCCTAAGTGTTTAAAAATATGTGTGTGTGTGTGTGTGTGTGTGTGTGTGTGTGTGTGTGTGTATGCAGAGATGTATAGATAGACACATATTACACAGAAAGAAGGTTGGGAGGAGAGAAACAGGAAGTGGGAGTGAGAGAACCCATTAGGCATGTTCATAGGACAGAGAAACTTGTTAATATTTAGGGAATCTGGGTGAGCGCTTGGGAAAATTATTTGTAGAAATCATACAGCTTTTTAAAGTCTGAAATTATGACCAAATTTTTTTAGACTAAAGTCTAAAAAAAGTGAAGAGATTTCATATTTCTATCCATTTGTATTTCTAGTCTTTTATAATCAGTCAAAGCCCACATGGTAACATGATTTGACTAAGATCAGACAATCTGTCAGAATTGGATGTAGAACTCTATGGTACTCTTCTTACTAAGCAGTAATCCCCAATGCAAGATGTCATCTTTTCTACTCCTGTACTCTTATGCCCAAGGCAGATGTTTGTGATCAATCAACTGAGGCAGGAGAGTCTCAGACCCACCTGCCTACATTGCCCTAAGAAGCGTTGACTCACACTGAATGCTATTACCTACTCTAAATGTCATACATTGCCCTCTCTAATTCACAATGATATAGAGATTCCTTATACTACAATCTGTATAGATGTTAACTGTATATAAGATGATAGAAAAGAAGTGCAAAATAAAATTTTCTACTTGAGAGAAAAATTTGTACTCTGAATTTACTTCAAAACTAAGGACTGGTCTCTTTTTTACAAGTAGCATTCTTTTGTCTTGCTACATGCAAACAACTCCTTATCTTGTCCCATTTGAGGCAGGCATGCTGACTTATGCCCTAACTCTCCCCAAGTAGAGACAGGAACATCTAGAAGTCTGCTTCAAATGTGACCTAAATTCTATACATTAGCAATTGGTGATTACATCATCCTCACTACCCTTTCCTCTCCATCACAACCCCACTTTAAGCCTAGATGCTGTTTGTGAATCTCTCTTAATGAATTGCCTCAGACCCTTGCTACCTGAGTTGACACCATAATGAAAATCTTATGTTTTCACAATGATTTCACCTATGTCACTGAAGGTTACTGTAAAAGATAAATGGATTATGCCAAAAATCTTTCCTAGGATATTATTTTGATTAGTGGTGGGAGTGGGGTCAGTGATAGGAAAGTGTTATAGTGGAAAGAGGAAATAGCTGATGGAAATAGTTGTATAATCTATGGAAGAAACATTACTGGTAATGAAGGAGAACAAATCTGGGAGATGTGCCTCTGAGTCACAAAGACAGCACCAGCTGATTTTATGATATGCCATGCTATCTGTAGGAGGAAGCTGCATTTGCATCTTAAGGTTGGGTTCAGAAATAGCCATCCTGGATTAGGGTGCACCTTTGCAGCACATTCTACCTTGGGCAATGGACAGGGACAGATATATTAAAGTAGCTAAACTTTAGAGAGTGAGATAGGTTTCTGTGCTTTACCAAGTGCCATCTTTTGTCCGTCTTGATGGGACAAGGCTATGATTTGTTTTCATGAAGCCAGGCCTACCAAATGCTATTTACATGGAAAAGTCTGGTCTTTAAATTTATTTATGATTGCACAAGCCTTTTAGAAGAATCAATATGCTTATCATTTACATATTAATCCTTTAAATGGTGGTCTTAGTCTCTAGAAGCTTGGAAAATAGGAATTGGCAGCATTTAGCTACTTCAATCTAATTTCCCAGTCTAATTTCCCAGTCTAATTTCCCAAATTCCCTCCATTGGCAGCTGCAAATGCTCAAGGGTGCATATTTCAGGTAATTGAGCTTTTGAGTTGAAGCTGAGATGGTCAGCTGCTTGAATCTCATTGAAAATTCAGAGAGAACAGAAAGTGAGAGCCCAATTCACACTTTGGGATACTCAGAACTTTCCATAATTACTCTACGGCTTGAGACAGCTGAAAAGAGATAGAAAATAAGTCCAAAGGTAGGAGACCACACCTACAGGGAAGAGAGTAACCCTCTAGGTAGGACCCAGAGAACACATGAATTATTATTAGCAAAGGCTGCCCTATATATACAACAATTTCCTATGCCTTATTCCATTTCTTCATCTTTACCATGAGGCTATAATTGGTTCAGTCTTTGTGGCCATTTTCAGCTTTGGAAAGTCAGAATTGGAGGAATAAGGTGCTTTTTCTATATCATCCCTCTATTTAGTGTGAATTTCAGATTTTTTTGACTCTAAAATCAATGAATTATATTATTATACTTCTAATAATTTTATTTTTCCTAAATGCAGGACTAGGGGCAAACTGCCCTCTGCCGGCTTCTTCACATGCACATACACATACACACACCCTCCCTCTCCCTGCACACAGAGATCTGACTGCAGTGTGCACTGGTGGTCTTGCACTAGAGAGTAAGGACAATGAATACAAACCTGGGGATAAATATCTGATAGAAAATAGACATAAGCACATATTGTCTTTTCTAATCCAAACTTTTTTGTGTGTGTGTGTGGGGGGAGGGTACTGTGGGTTGAAAGCAGGGGTACTTTACCACTGAGCTACATCCTAAGCCCTTTTTATTTTATTTTGAGACAGGGCCTCTCTAAGTTGCTGAGGCTGATGTGATCCTGCCTTAACCTTCCCAATAGCTGAGATTACAGGCATGTGGATGCCACAGTGGGCTCTGATCAAACCTTAATCAGAGTTAAATTAACTTTGATTCTAGGGCAGGGATGGTCTACTTACAGTTGGTAGTGTGGATCTGGGTCCACAGATTGATCTGTAACTGTGATAAAGACAGAGTTTCCTGGAACACCAAGGGTCCTTATGTTCTGTATTGGCACTTGGCAGCCCAAAATAAACACGGTATGGAAGTAAGTGGAGGTATTGCCAATAAGACATTAAAGCCAAGATTTCCTTTTTAAAAACCCAGTATTAAATGAAGCCAAACTTCCCTTGCGAACACACACACAAAGATCTGTTCATTCTTATAGGTTAAAAAATGATGGACTTTCAGTTGCATAGGCTTAACACTCTGTAATTTAAGTGTGACACTTAACTTGTAAGAGATCCCCCCTTATCTCCCAACTGTCTCCTCACTTTGGCACCCCAGCATAGCCACACAGTCTTTCTTAAAGGTTAATAGTCTGATTATAAAACTCTGCAAATTTGATGAGAAAGGACTAACTCTTTGTTACAGCAACTATATATATATATATATATATATATATATATATATATATATATATATATATATATATATATATATATTTTTTTTTTTTTTTTTTTAAATCACAAGGCACTCAGACAACAAAGCCCTGTTGGTGGTGGGGCCACTAGGTCTCAGGGCCATCCTTGATTGTATTTTCTGTGTTCTCTAATTTCACCTGTGTCAAAATTCATTAAGGGAAGATCAGCAGACATTGAAGGCTGAGTTCCAGGGAGGTAATTGTAAGAAAACTTTTTTGGGATACGCATTAGCCTCACATCAAAGTCCTGTGGGGGAAAATAAGGCTGACAGGTTTATGGAATTTCTCTTAGGAGAGAGACCCACTGGACCACAGGTTGCAATATAATCCACACAATTCTCACACTGCAGGGCCTTGCCTTACCCTAGAGTAATAGGTTTTATAAACCTAATTTCATTATATCTATCAGTGTAATTCACTAGGGCAATTCAATATTCAAGGGAAACCTGCAGTGAATATTCTGAAAATTAAAAGACTCCCTGTTGTTTTCTTTATTTTTTCAACAGATTTATTAAGGCATAATTCACACATATTACAATTCGCTCTTTTAAAGTGAATAACTCAACAGCTTTTAGTATATTCACACAATGGAGCATCCATCACAATTAGATTTTAATTGTGAAGTTAAATGCAGAAAATGCTGCATTCCATGGCCATTGACCAAATCTCTCCATTTCCTCCAGGACTTCCCAGTAATATATTTCTGTGTCTATAGATTTATCTCTTCTAGACATTTCATATAAATGCAATGATAGAATATGTGGCCATTTATGACAATCCTCTTTGACTTAGCATAATGTTTTCCAGGTCTGTCCAAATTGTAGCATGTATCAGCATGTCATAAGGTTTATTTATTTATTTGTCAAATAATATTCTATTGTATGGATATGCTACATTTTCTTTATCCATTCATACAGATGAATAAAGCTATTGTAAACATTCATATACAGGTTTTTGTGTGGATATTAGATTTCCTTTTTCTTGAGTATATATACTTGGGGGAAGAAATGCTAGATCATATAGTACTCTGTATTTTACTATTTGAGGAACATCTAAATTATTTCCCAAAGGGGACTCGCTATTTTACATTTTCACAATAGCATACAATTTTACTAATTTTTCCATTCACTCATCAATACTTGTTTATTTTCTGTGTTTTTAATCATTTTGTCCACTGAAGAGCAATGGCTTAAAAAACATTTAGATCTGGTTGTTCAAGTTTAGATTTCCATAGCAGAGTGAGGATGGTCATCAAATAAGTGTGCCCACTGATAAGGGTGGAGTAAAAGGGAAGTGTTCTGATTCATGTTCACATGTTTATTTAAAGGCACTCGTTTAAGATTGGTGTCTGGGATGTTTCCATTCCTTTTTGGACCCAAAGGGGAAAGTGGATTCCCTTTTGGGAATAAGCAGAACCCAAGAAGAAGAAGTGGCCTGGGTGTAGAGACCAGGTATATTTTGTTTATCTTTGTGAATTCTGTCAGTCAGACATTAGGACTGTGAAAGAGGATGTGGGGATTGAGCAGTAGCATTTGGGAGCCCAAAAGAGAGATGGTGACATGAGAGCAGAGTGTCCGCTACATGTCCTTACTCAAGATGGCTGACCAGACTTACGGGGGGGGGGTGGCGGTCCATAAGAGCTTGCCTCAGATGGGAACCCCTGCTGTGGAGGTAGAAAGCTGTGAATCCTGGGCTGCCTAGTGCCTAGGTCCTACAGAATGTCAGTGATACTTAAAGTCCAGTTCAGTTCAAATACATAATAGATGGCTGGTAGAAAGACTTAAGTCTGAAAATCTTTTACTGAAACATTTTTTCTATCCAATGAGCCAGATGTGTCCAAATGGATATAAAACAAAGTACATGAGAGCTCTTCAGGGGCTACACCCATCGCCTTGCTTCCATGGGCTCCTGAACAGGAAAGCCCAGTGTGGTGAACCTAACATCTTTTATGATGATCCCTTAAAAAATAAGGGTGTTGAAGGGGCTGTAGACTGAGCTTGCAGAATAGAGTCTTTATGGCTATTGTGATGAGAGTTTATTTAGCATATTTGTTCTTTAAAAAGTAAGATGATACTCATTAGAATGAAGAAAAACATCCTGAGCTTTCAAAACAAGTAAAGCAGACTAAAAAATCATGGTGAAAAAATAGAGAACAAAAGGGTCTCTTTTTGTGAACTATGATGACTGGCGTGTGTGGAATGGGGCTAAGCCTGGGACCTGCCTCTTCCAAGCATCTGCATGGTTATCACCCTTGTTAAGTGATGTGAGATACATATTCCAGAGGAAAGCTCCCTTTTGAACAGTGGTATTTTTGTTCTATCTGAATATAACTACAAAAATATAGGACTATATTATACATAAACATCTATATGGATGATGAAACATAAAGAACAAACTCTCATATAATTGAACATCTATTTAACGTTCCTGAAATAATTTTAGATAGTTTATTCTTATTTTTTCCTCTGAAATTCTAAAGCAAATTTCAAAGATAAATGAAACATTTAAAGGCTTTTGTGGTTGTTGTTTGTAAAATAGGTGTGTCTTAGCGTATTCTGGGTCACCTCTCAGCTGAATCCTAGACTCACATATTCCTGTGCATATAATCACATAGATGACCTAAAAACCCCTCTAATTCCACATTAACAAATAATTTCACTTGGTATTTCCTCCACAAACTGTCCTGATTCTTTATATTCCATACAAAGATACATGCATTATATATACTGTCATCTAATGGTGATACTGAGGAAGCATTTGAAACTCCTATTTCATACTTTCATTGCACAATTCTTCAACAAGTCCTACAAGTCTATGGTTGAATGGATTTGAGCTCTTGATTCACCTCTGCATTCTACTGCCATTTCCTTACTTGAGGCTCCTTTAGACTTTGAACCCTATCCCTGGTCTCATCTGTCTCTCATACACTTATTCACAATTCCACTGTGAAGTGAATTCACTAAAATGCAAACCTGACTATGGCATACTTCTAGTTCACTGTCACTCAGTGATCTTCATTTGCTTTCCACTTGAGAACCCAGACGCTTTACTGTGGCATTTGAATTGTCTTCTAATATGACCCCTTCCTGCCTCACCAGTGTATTCTCATTTTCCTACTCAGCTAAGAATTCTTAGCTCTTGATTTGTGCACAGGTGCTTCCATTTGCCTCTAGTGCTCTTCCCTCCCTTGTCAGGGGGGAGGCAGGGGCCTTGCACTCAAGTGCATGAATGTTAGAATTCAATAAATGTTCCTGAATATTGAGTTCCCACTTGATCATGCTGACCTGCTCTTTTCTATCGGTAAACTGAAAATAACAATGACAACCTCATAGGGTTGAATGTAATGCATGCAAGAATCCTGGCATACTTACTCACACAAATAAGCACTCTAGAAGGTGAAGTATTGATATTAATATTGGCATTACTTCATTTTCCTACTTCTAAGGCCTTGTCCATATTTCAAGACTTATGCGTCCTTGAGGACCCATTTTGAAAGGGAATTCTGCTATCTCAGTGTCACTCCTTCAGCGCGTTCCCATTAAACCCTGGATGTGCTTTTGTTACACCTTCTATTACATAATATGGAACTTTAACCCCCTCCCCCCATTATATAAGTCTCTTTGCACTCATGAGACTGTAAGTATCCTAAGGAAGGGAACTCAATTCAGCATTGAGTTCCTTTATCTCTCTCTGGACCACTGCAGAGATACAGTGAATGTGAGCTTTCATTATGAATTTACAGAATACCAGGACCCAGAGTTTGCAAAAATTCATATGTGTAGCCTTAGATGGGGAGGTTACTAGGGAATTTAAATTTCTTGGCCCAGTGGATATTATTTACTCAATCAGCATTCACATTATATCCCGACAGCTAGGAAGCTACCAACATAGGAGCTGGTAACTCAGGCATCCTTCACATTTTGGATTAGAAACTTTTGTATTGGGCTGGAGATGTGGCTCATGCGGTAGCACGCTCGCCTGTCATGCGTGCGGCCTGGGTTCGATCCTCAGCACTACATACAAACAAAGATGTTGTGTCTGCCGAAAACTAAAAAAATAAAATATTAAAAATTAAAAAGAACCTTTTGGATTAAAACAAGCCAAGCATTGGCTCAAGAAAAGATCAACTGCTTTTGATTATAAATGTATTTCAAACCCAGTCTCTGTCAAAGAATCCTGTATAGGTTTATTTGTCATGAAAACCATCAGCAACATGGAGAAGGCTACATTTGGGGAAGTTACTATCACCAACAGCAGATGGAAAGGGGATGGTCCCATTTAATTTCTAAATTTCCAAGGGCAACAAACATGGGAGTGAGACCCTTGTCCACCATTACCATGGGGGATTTCAAATCAGTCCTTCATTATCTTGATCACTTTGCTTCTTCTGGACAGATCACCATTCTAAGCATTAAGAATAAGCTCTTCAATCTCAAGATAGGACCTGCAATTTGTAGAGAAGATTGTTCCTCCCTGTCTTTTATTTCTTATTTGAATCCTCTGATCTTGTTCATCAGTTGAGGAATGCAATAAAGACCTGAATTTTAACAAGACAGCCATGTTCCAACCTGACTAGCAGGATTTTTCAGCACATGTCTCATTTTCATAAATCTTTGCTTTTGATTCCAAATTATTTCTGTGGCTCTTCCCCCTGATTGCTCTGGGTTATCTGACAATTAGTGATGCAATTATTTGTAGACACAGAGGCTTGAGAGAAGTCCACAATTCCTGCCTGCCAATTTCCAGACTGTCTCTCAAAATATAGCCCTTTGATTGCCTTCCTATGTCTCTCTCTTAAAACCTTTTTCAGTTAAATCCATTTCCCTATTTGCCTTTATTCCAGAGAACATGGTTTATATATAAGATTTAATGATTTCACAATACACTTTTGATTCCTTTCATTTCCTGCGAAGGACATACTATTTTCCCATCTCTGGGATATTTTTGTGTACTATCCAGAGAGAAGAGTGAGGTATAACATGAACTTTACAAATTGCCCTACCCTTTTATTACTGCACAGGCAAATGGATTCCTTCACCTTGTTCCCATAAACTATTTTATTATGAAAGATAAACCATTTAGAAAAGCAAGACCTCTTACAAATTAATTTCAATAAGCTCTCACTAACTCATATTTAATGTACCGTGTTTTTGATTTCTTTCTATGTGATGATTTGTCGCATTGCTTTGGATTATACTTAATAAGGTGATTTAATTACAAAACAACTGGTAGGAGTTAATTTGGGGCACATGTGTGCCCATGTTTCACTCCTGGTTTAAGCACAAATACTGTGAGAGTGGTGCAAATGAGGAAGCACATATACAGAACACCTGGCCTCCTTCACACACCCATACACACCCGGTTTCCCCTAACTGGGATCAGAGAGGACTCAGACC
Source organism: Callospermophilus lateralis (assembly GCF_048772815.1). Taxonomy (NCBI): domain Eukaryota; kingdom Metazoa; phylum Chordata; class Mammalia; order Rodentia; family Sciuridae; genus Callospermophilus; species Callospermophilus lateralis. Next base: position 2,231,233 of record NW_027512751.1, on the reverse strand, counting down.
ATTAGTGACGCATATATTATGTCCATTTATACTAAATATAAATACACACTCTATTGTTATTCTCACACCTCTTCTACAAACAACTATACCCCATTGATTCCTTCCTTCTTTTCCTTGAGCTTGAATTTATATATTCTTCCTAAATTGTATATAAAATATGGCCAAATGTGACAGTAAGCCTACCTTCAAGGCCATGCATACTGGGAATTGGTATGCTTTGCTATCTGTTAATCATCTATCTTTATTTACTCTGTTATGTTGTTGGGGCTGAATAGGAAAATATTTTTCTTTTCTGTCAGGTAGTTTCCTTTCACATTCCACCAATAGATGGCAGGCTCTAGAGGCACCAGGGGACGCTTTTGGTATCTGCTACCTTTTGCAGCCTCACCCTCCAAAAGGAAATCTGCACCAGATGCATAGGAAGGGACCCTTCTTGTGAGCCCCTGAGGATGACTATTTGAGCAATACTTATTCCAGAGAGATCTTGAACCTGGTACTGATCTGTTCCTTCTCCAAGCTCTGGTATTTGTGTGTGTGTGTGTGTGCATGCGTGTATGTGTGTGTGTGCATGCAAGCGTGTGCACAAGCATGTGCATGTGTGTGATGCTGGAGATCACACCCAGGGCTTCAGGTATGCTAGGCAAACACATTGCCACCGAGCAATATCCCTAACTCTCCAATTTCTTTCTTTTTTTTTAGGGGGGGTTTTTTGGGGGGAGTACCAGGGATTGAACTCAGGGGCACACAACCACTGAGTCACATCCACAGCCTTATTTTGTATTTATTTAGACCCAGAGTCTCACTGAATTGATAAGTGCCTCGCTGTTGCTGAAACTGGCATGGAACTCACAGTCCTCCTGTCTCAGCCTCCTGAGATGCTGGTATTGTAGGCATGTGCCACCGCACCTGGCCAAGCTCTTTTAATAACAGCTGCAACCAGAGGGTGATGCTACCTCATTGGTCTCAGTTCCACCTCTACAGGATGACTCCTAAAAAAGTGAAGATTGTGATTAATTAATTCTATCCTCATCTTTTTGTTCCACCAGATTTATTTTGATAGTTGCTTTCTGTAGTTATTACTCTTATGCTGCCATTACTTAATATTCTGTTTCTTCCCTTTCATCATTTTGTACCTTGCTTAACAATACTATGCACGAAGTGTTCACCCATGAATTGCCTAATCTGATTTCCCTATATCATGTTGAAACCTGATGTATACTGTACTGATTCCAGAGTTGGCTCTAGAGAACAAATAATCAGATTGAAGGATTTTGGAATTGGTATGATTATAACGTTGTCTTTGAACACAGAAATTTTGTTCTTTACTAATGTGAGAGTGAATACTAGTGATTCATAGCATTCAGTTTTGAACAATAAATTGAATTATCAAATATCAAGTTCAAAATAGGTTTCATACTCAAAAATTATTTGACAACTGGGCACAGTGGCACATGCCTGTAATCCCAACAGCTCAGGAGGCTGAGGCAGAAGGATCATGAGTTCAAAGCCAGCCTCAGCAACATAGTGAGGCCCTAAGCAACTGAGTGAGATCCTGTCTCTAAAGAAAATATAAAAAAGAACTAGGGATGTGGCTTAGAAATTAAGCACCTCTGGGTTTAATCCCAGGTACCAAAAAAAAAAAATGACATGCTTAGTGATAGAATACCATATTTCTCTTTTCTCCTTCCTTTCTTTCTTCCTTCCTTCCTTCCTTCCCTCCCTCCCTCCCTCCCTCCTTCTTCCTTCCTTCCTTTCTTTCTTTCTTTCTTTCTTTCTTTCTTTCTTTCTTTCTTTCTTTCTTTCTTTCTTTCTTTCTTTCTTTCTTTCCTCAGTACTAGGGATTGAAGCCAGGGACACTATACCACCAAGCTACATCCCCAATCCTTTTTGATTTTTTATTTTTAGGTAGGGTCTCACTAAGTTGCCCATGCTGACCTCAAATTTGAGATCCTCCTCTCTCAGCCTTCCAAATTGTTGAAATTATAGGAGTATACCACCAGGCCTGGATCACCATGTTTATTCCTAGGGAAAACAAACAAATAAACAAAACACAGATAATGAAATTTTATCAACTTTCTTTAGTTCATCAGAGATCTGATGTTAGTATTTTGACATTAAAATCTACTAAAAAGTCCAGTATAGTATAGCTGGGCACTATGACACATGCCTGAACTCCCAGCTGCTCAGGAGACTGAAACAGGAGGATCACAAGTTCAAATCTAGCCTCAGCAACAGCAAAGTGCTAAGCAACTCAGTGAGACCCTGTCTCTTAATGAAATACAAAATGGAATGGGGAATGTAGCTCAATGGTTGAGTGTCCCTGAATTCAGTCCCCAGTAATCCCCTCCAAAATAAGTCTAGTATAAAAACCAAATCCATACTGCCTAAAAATGTAATTTTAAATTTTTAAGTTGTCAATGGATCTTTTCTTTATTTATATGCAGTGCTGAGGATCAAGCCCAGGGCCTCACACATGCCATGCAAGTTTTCCACCACTGAGCCATGACTCCAGCTCCCTGGAAATTTGTTTTAATGTAATACTAATAGCATACAATTTATAATTTTCTTATTTCTTTTTTTATTTTTTCTTATAGCAATAATAGCCATTTACAAACCAACTTGTCAAATCAAACTACTGCCTTCTACCTATATTCTAAACTATACCTTCTCTTCTGTTTGTACCAATACCATTCCATTCATGTAGCATGTCCAACCGGTGAGCATTTTGTAAGGGTTCAATGAGAAAGTATTCCAGGTTATGAGCTTGAAGGTCATCTGGTCTCAGCCCTTGCCATCTTAGCAGGAAAGCAGCCATTGGCCAAATGCAAACCAAGAGGATAGGCTGTATTTCAGCAAAACTTTATTTACAAGAGCAGGTAGCGCACCCCGATGAAGATTCTATATCCAGTAATCATTTTAACTTCTGTGACCAATCAAATGCCAAATCCATGAGTTCAACAGACATTTACTGAGTATGTGCTGTTGTTGGCATGGTTAAACGCGTAAACCTTGTCTCTGAGGCAAGTTTCATAGATATCGACTCCTACTGTCCCATTATAAAGAGATTTTTCTAGTTCTTCCATCTAACTAATTTCTACACATTCAGATTATTTTTACTGACAATATTTTCAGTTATTCTCTTCTGATAGCTTGCAGATACCTTTTTATAGGTAGAGAGATAATGACTCTACTGTATGTATCTCAGAGGCCATCTGACTGACCTTAGTGTTTTTGCAGAAGAACATAAAACACCTGAGTGGGCAGAAAATGTTATACAATATAAGGGCCCCATTATTATTTCTGGAAAGTTCCTTACCACTAGGATGAATAGTATTATTTTAAAATCAAGAAATACACTGACAGTGCTATTTCATATGCTCTGAATATCTAGATCTTTATCAACATCTCTATGAGAGCTCACATACAAACATATGGTAATAACTGGCTCTCCTCCTAGCTGTTTCTGATTCTGGTAATGTAATGCATGCCTCACTGGCCTTGCTGATAGCATCTGCAGGCCTCTCTTTGATTAAAATAAAACTGGAAGTAACAGAGGCCCATGATTTGTTAATTAAGAAAGAAAACTCCAGACTCGACTGACCTTTGCTTACACAGAGATCATTTTAATTTAGAAAAATGTGGTCTTCTTTGCATGGGAAAACATCTATTGTCCTATCCTGGAGTGGAAAATAAACTAAAAAGTTGAATAGAGTTGCAAGATCATTACAGAGTGCCCACACTGCCTTTCAGTGGCTGAGGGGGAATCAGGAATTGAATTTTTCAACACCACAGGCTTTGCCTTTTCTCTGGAACCAGTTACACTGATTGTATGTTTGCATTATTGGGTTTGCTTTACATAGTTGCTACATTCTCTTGCTTCAACAGTTCCTTTTGAGAAAGTTCTGTGTGGCTCTAAATGCAGTTATTCATTAAATATGAGGAGGAAGTCAATACATTAATCAGATAAATATCATTCCATCTGAAAAGTGTTTTCCCCTCAAGCTTTTCCCTTTTACTTTATCTTCCCCGTTATCTCCATCTCTTGAATTATTTTTATCCATATATAATAAAAGGCACATTAGTACCCAGTGGTTTGTTGGGAAATGTAATTAATTGATATTTGTAGTAGAAGACTTTACTTGATCGAAGGATCACAAGACTAGCTCAGTTATTGCCACATTCCTGGGGACACCTCCTTTCTGCTTTCCTATACCTCCTGATTCCAGGAACAACTCTCCATAAGCACAAAGAAACACAGACTGAGCACTATGGATAGTGGTGTTTTGACTCCATTGTTATAGAACCTCACAAAGCATCATTTTACTCATCTATATGAGAACCAGCCCCACGGAAGAGAGAAGCATTAAAAAAGGTAAAGAACAAAATGCAAACAGCACAGCTGATCACACAATATGCATGATCAAAACCAGGTGACTGCTTTAAAAGCCATTTTAGAGAATCCTAAATGTGAAAGGGGCACTCTGCAGAACTAAGTCCAGTGGTTTCACTGGCAGATGGCTGCAACAGAATAACTGGGAATTACTTGCCCCAAACAGAAGTTCTCTGGCTCCCCCTAGACCAAGTGAATCATACTCTTTTCATGTTTTCATGTTTAAAAATCTTCCCAGGTGGTTCTGATGAGCAGTAAGACTTGTGGACCAGCACACCATCCACCTCACCTTCTAATGCTCAGATCCTCTCTTCACAGCCCCACTATTCTTTCTCTGTCTTCTCCTCTAGTATCTTCTGTGAGAGAAACTGTCTCTTGGAACTGACCTGTCCACGTGTGACAGATGGGAGACTCACTTGCTTCTACACACCCGAAAGCTATCCTCAGAATCTTCTATTTATTAAAGCTAATTCTACCCCTTGGGGCAATAAGAACAAATGTAACCCATTTTCCCATTTGAAAAACCTACAGTATATGAAAAGACTTATCGTCTTACATCTTTTCTCTCAGATGACCTTTTCTAAAGATCAAACCCAGTTCCTCACGAATGCTGATGCATTCTGACAAAGCCTTGGTCCCAATGTCCCAGTGTTTACTAAATTTAGCCAAATGCTTTCCCACTGCTGGAGTTCAGGCTGCCTGATCCTCATAGTTCTCTGACAATGGCCCCATTTTAATGGTTTAAAGGCTTTTCTTTCATTAAAAAAATAATAATGTCTTATTCCAATTACTCCTTCCTCTAATGGGCAATATGTTCATGTCTGTGAGCTTTTGAAAAAGAATCTCAGGTCTTTTTCCTATCTATGTGGTTTTCATGTCCTTAATCATACTATAAATTGCTCAACATCAAGACTTTGATTTTTCATTTTAGTTGAGGTGTATTATCATTTATTTCACTAGATGAAAGACTCATAAGAACCATCTGTTTCATTTTCTTCTTATCCTTAACATCTAGCTCAAGAATAGCTCAATAAGTAGTTTTTGAATTTAAAAAAAAAGAGCAAATAAAAATACTATGATATTTCATATGAGAATCCAGAGATTTAGAACTTGGTAGGATTGAATGAATTAAAAAATCATATGGTATAATCTTAGATCCATTTTAGGGGTAAGATATCAGAGACCCTGGAGTACTAAGTGGTCTCATCTTATCTATTAATACAAAGGCTACCTATTTAAATAGAACTACATTATGTAAAGCATAGAACTCAGGCTAGCAGCAAGAAAACTTGTTTTTCTATTTATTATATACATTTTTTTGCACTGATATTTAGGAGTGAAAGATTTCACATACTTCTCCGGGGAGGGGGAAACATTGAAGGATCTTACAATTTTATATCTTCATTCCCAAAGAATAACAAGACTGGAGCTACATGTTGCCTACCCACACGGACACCAAATTATGTTCCGAATTACCTGTCTAGATATTGAATGCATTTAATTTTACCTTGCCTCTCTTGTGTGCATTTTTTAAATTTTTTTTATTTGTAGATGAACACAATACCTTTATTTATTTTTTATGTGGTTCTAAAGATCAAACCCAGTTCCTCACGAATGCTGGTAAGTGCTCTAGCACTGTGCTACAACCCCAGCCCATCTGGCATGCATTTTTTAAAACTTGGAATGTAGATTAGTCCTATGCAATACTCAGTATTGGCATGTACTTACAAATAAATAATTGCTGATAACAAATAATTTGACTTAATTTCACCTTTATGATGGTTACAAAAGCAGTATGCATTTAGTAGAAACAATAGTTCAAATTTTTAATTTTGATTTCTCTGAGGCCACCAAGCATTTGTGTGTGTGTGTGTGTGTGTGTGTGTGTGTGTGTGTGTGTGTGAGTGTGTATACCTATATAAATTGAATCCTTATGAATGGATTGGGGGGGAGGAATATATATATATATATATATATATATATATATACATTTATCCCCTGCCCACCCCCCAACAATCTAGACAACATTGAAATACACTTAAGTTGGAGAATTAAGAATTAAGAAATCAGTGTCTGGAAAAATGTGACAGTCTATGGAGTTGTTGTAAAGTCGAGGAGAGAATTAAGTTCATTATAGCAACAAATAGCACTGTAACCTTAAGTATACAAGGAATGCACAGTAGTGGGCCCAGATGTAAGGAGTATGTAGATTGCTTTGGATACTATATTGGTTAGTAATAATAATGGGAAATAGATAAGAAAACAAAAACTTCCATGAATATTATTAAAATGGCTTATGCTAATAAAATAAATAAATAAATAAAATGGCTTATAGTGTCACAGTTGTGGACCAAGTAAGCAGAGATGGGACAAGTTTGGTATATTATATGATATCAAGAAGCTTTTAAAATGTGGTTCCCATTTAGATGGGTAGATTAGAAAAATAAAGAGATATTTTGGTGGTAAAGGGGAAAATTACAAATAAATATGGGATGGTAATAAATGCAGGGTTTAGGGTAATGAGTCAAAAGGCTAGATTGAAGATAAAGACCATACAAATTCAGGGCTGGGGATGTAGCTCAGTAGTAGCATTGCTGCCTAGCAGACACTGGGTTCAATCCCCAACACTGAAATAAGTAAATAAGTAAGTAAATAAGTAAAAAGACTATACAAATTCATATGTGGGCTTCCAAATGTCTTCATAACAAGGTCTGAGATAGAACATTTCAAACTGCATTGGTACGCTCACTGGAAAGATGATCTCTTAATCCGACATACAGAACTAACCAGTCTTTCTGTAACAGTGAAATTTATCCAGGCATAGGACCAAAGGAGTCCCTTCTTGATCTGGAAATATGTGAACCAGCTGTGTCTTGGGCAAAAGAAGATGAAAACCACATCCAAGACAGAATGAGTCATGTGTGATGGCAATGTAACCCTGTTCAAAGAGCAGGGAAAAGTGAAGATAAGAAAAATAAGTTGAAAGCCACAGATTTACCTGTCTCTGCTTGTCTCTTTAGCTGCATCTCAAGGGGATGCTCCCCCGCTCTGGAAAGCTGAGCTGTACCTCTCCAGTAATCCATGTGTGCAGCAGGATCAACCTACAAAGCATAGCTTTATAAAATATAGTTGCTGAAATGAGAACTGGCAGCCTCGTTCATTTTAAATAAGACGAAAACATAAAATCACATTCTTTCTCAAAGTTTCAGATTGAATTTAATATTTCTCATGCTAAACCCCAGATCACTTGAAAACCCACAGAAGATTAAACTCCAGTTTTTTTTTCTTTTTATGCTCTTTGTAACATTAAAAAAAATAATAATTTTTTACCCTTTCTTTTTCTTTTCTTTTAACCAGGTCATTGTCATTTGTTCATGCTACTCTAGAACTGTGTTAGGTGGCACAGAGAGTGTCTAAGATGCCAGGTGGACAAGATTTGACACTAAAGAATTTGGTTGAGAACCTAGCCAAATAATTTAGTGGCAAAAAAATGTTCATTTTGTGAAAGAGGCAATCTGTGAGTCTAGAAGAACTGCATGTAGTAGCAAGGTCAAAAGTCCCCAGAATCTTGGAAAACCATTATCAGCACAAGTCCATATGTTGGTGGATAAACAGTATTTCATGCTATAGTTTGGCCTGAATATTCATGGGCATGCTGAATTGATGAGCATCTGGTATTATGGTAGCCATGCAACTCGGAATCCCTCCATTACTAAAATTAACCCTGTTTCCCTCTGAGGAAAGGTCATAGAGCTCTCTACTATCAGGTTGTGTTTTGGATGGAGCTGATACTACCTCCAAACTCCAGAGGAAATGTTGTGACTTGGCCACAGAATCAAATGCATAGGAAATAAACTAATCTTTTGAATGTGATTGGGAAGATCAAGAGTGGGCATGCCTTTCATCCTGCAAATTCTTTGATCTCAAGGGGAAAACCTGTCTGAGAATTGGGCTAATTCAGAGAAAATAAATTGGAGCCCAGATACAAAGAGAAAATGAATTGATGCTATCACATGCTCTAGGTTCATGATGCATATGAATATAAAATTTTCTCTTGATTCATTTTTCTAATCATGTGTATTCATTAAGAAATAAAATCTTATGTTAAGTCATCAAATTAGGGTTCAGTGGTAGCTTGATAAATATCAATGGAATGCTGGCAAATGTTTACTAGTTGGCTCTCTGGTATGTGTGTGGGGAGTTGGGATGGTAAAACTCTGATTTAATATGTTGGCCAAACTATAGTTTAAATACTCTCCCATGTAAACTTCAAACTACACTGAAAATGAACCTGGATGGAGATGTGTGTAATTGATCTTTCAAGAAGAAAAGAGTTGACTCCAGATGTCACTGGTCAAGTTGCATGCTAATTTCCAATAAGTCAGTAAAAGGTGTTCCCATCAGCATTTATTAACCACTTGAAAAATATTACATGACTGTTTGGTTTTTTTCAGTCTGCAAAATGTTGCTATGTCATGATAGCTCCTGGAACACTTTCTCCTTTGTAAATAAAGGATGAGGATTAGCATCCCTGTGGAAACAGAGTTGTAGTAGATTCAGAATACCTGGAAAAGGTCATAGAGCTCTCACTTAACAATGAAAGGTAAAGTGGGTTTGGAGATTTTGTGCAGGCATCAGGAAGACTGAGGGTATGTGTCACTGTAGTTATTTAGGAAAGCCATATTCTTAGGTTTCTCTTACTGTGGTTACTTAGGAAAGCCAATTCTGTGAGTCACTTTTTATGTATCTATAAAGTTGTGTTCACCAATGCCTACATCATGAAGTTGAGAAAATGTGACAAACTGTGTAAGAGCTCATAATGCTTAGAACATGGGGAGTGTCCTTTCAATATTAGCAACAATCATCAGAGCTACAAATAAATAATCCACTTCTTTTATTAACTCCCTTATTAGAAATCCTGTTATCCACCTGCCTAAACTTTGGCTATTGTGTCTCAGGTTTCTAAGGTATCATTCATCCTTTTTATCCCCTTTTTTTTCAATTTGGATAATTTCCATTACTCTATTTTTCATTATTCTTGACTCCATTATCTTTTCCTTCTCCAGCTGGCTATTAAGACCATCTGTATATTTTCCAATTCATGTCTTTTATTTGAAATCTTATATTTCATTTTCATTATTAATAATTAACCTATGGTTTTTCAATTTGAAATCACTCCTTTTTTATCAATTTAACACCTATGAAACACTTTTTCTGTTGTGTGCTTTTATCCCTTAATCTTAGCTTAATTTGTCTTATTTCTTTATGTACTTGATAAATTTTGATTATATGCTAAGCATTTTAAATATACTACATTGAAGACTTGTTTCAGGTGCCTTTCTCCAAATAACATTTATTCTAATAAGTAATTAAATTATTGGCTAATCACATAGAAATTGTTCCTTGTTTGGGGTATACTTTGTTAGGTTTTGTATCCTTTAGATTTGCCATTTGTTTTATGAAGATCCTTAACCCCTGCTCCTCACCTTCTCTTTGATGGGTTAGCTCTTCTGGGGTTTCATGGGAAGCCCAAGGTGACTACCATACTTGTTTAGCCTGGTAGGATTCAAACTCCAAACTCTCTTTGTTTCCCACTGTGATGGAGAATAGAAGAAATTTTCACTTAGATTTTCAGTTATGCAATTGTTGCTCTCTTTTGGGTTCTTTGGAGGCATGTGAAATTCAAGTATCTGCAACGAGTGTGAGGGGATTTCAGAGGCAAAGCTTGGGGACACCCCACTGTGCCTTTCCACTTTTCATGTTCATTTTCTCATTTCCGGCTACTTTGTCAGCTTCAGTCACTGTCCCTCCAAATGCGTAAAACCAACAAGCATCCAATTTTCTATATGGGTTTTAGCCACTGTACATTGTAGTATGGAAAGGAACCCAAGGATAAGACCTATAAAACACACAATGCCATTTTCTTTCTACAAAGGTCAAAGAGTCTACAGTTTTTGCTAAATTTTGTTCTTCATTAGTGCCTGCAAAGACTATTTTTTCAAGTTTCAAATTTTTGTTGAAGGGGAGCTAATATAAAACAAGGATTCTGGCATAGCCAGATCTGTAATCCATTGTTTCTCTTCCAATTTCTACCATTTTAAGATGCCCTATGTTTACTTCCTCAAGTTTCTTTTCTGGTAGTCAAGAAATGTTATGCTTTCAGAGAACTAAAATAACATCTTAGCATTCTGACTACCTATAATGGGGTGAACTATGGCTTCTGCTTAGTTCTATGGATTAAATAAAACTTTCTACACGTAGTTATTAAATGGCATTTTTTTTTTTGCTAAGCATTTGACCCTCATTACATTTAAGTACATTCTTGTAGTGCATATGCATCAGTTTTCCCTACCTCTAGAAGAAATTTTGCCATATTTTTGTTATGATCTGGGACTCCTTATAACCAGTTTCTACAGGATGGATTTCTTAAGAGTTTTGAGTGAACACTAGTTTCACTTACAGCAAGTGTGGTGTGTATCAGTGACTGGCATGATCATGCATCAATGACTTATTCCTCCAGATGCAATGTCAATCAAACCTGCACATTGACAACTAAAAAAAAAAAAAAAAGAAAGAAGCAGGTTTGAGCTCACAGAAAACAGTCACGTCTTTGGTAGCTCTAAGCCTGCTCCTATAGTGCAGAATAGAGCTTGGCTTGTGTTCTAAACTTTCTCATTACCATCCACAAACCTGGGCTGTCCCCAACTACCGCCCCACTTGCCAAATGTGAATCAGCTCAGGCTTCTTAGGAAAAATCAAAGCCACTAAGGAAAAGAGCTAAGAAGTTCTTCAAAACTCTCCATCCCACTGACTTCAAGACAGCTTCTGAAATAAGAAATTACAGTCTTCCTCTCCTTCCTTGTTACTTAAAAAAATGCATCAAATCAACACTAACTAAAAGTGAATTCTGACTCAAAGGGAACTTCTTATCTCAGCTGTAATCTTAATGGAGATTGATTTGAAATGTAGCTAAGTGTTTTCCCTGATAAGAGATACCATTGTGTGAGGCAGGTCCAAAGGAGGGTGGCAAGACCCAGTGTTCTTTTTCACATCATTAGGTCATCTTTAACAAGGGAAAACGACACTAGCTTTACCTTTTTATGTTTTGTTTAGGGTCTATATATGCTGTGGTGCCAAAAGATGGACTAACCATCTTTTGTCATCCAGTTATTTTCAGACAGAAGTCCAAATTGTTATTCTTCTAAATCCTATCTGGTAGATATGATTTGAATTCTCATGCTGTGAGCCCAGAAAACCCATAATCAGATGCCACCAGAGATATTCTGTGTTTTCTAAATAAAAGAAATTAAGCAATGTTCTGGAGATAATAGAAATAAAATTTTGATTACAAACACTGACGTATACAATCTACAGTATTTGGGGGCATCCTGATCAGATATTAATGTTTTTGATATTGTTAATTTGGGGATGCAGCTGATTCAGGTACAGCAATTTGCAGTGGGATTTCTGCTTATTAATTCAATCATATTTAATAAATGAGAAATGAAGGGCACATGAGGTAATGTGGGCAAGCCAAATTCTTTTTGGAAGAGAGAGTTGGTTGTGATTATAGGAAATGTCCATGCTACCAGACAGTTTCTCAAATCAAACATTTTATTCCTGTTAGTCTCTTACTTTGGCCAGTTTTGTCATTAAAGTTTATATCTTTTGATTAGGTCATGACTCCTTAGAAAGAACATTTTAGAAACTATTTATGGAGAGTAGGAGGCCAGAGGAAGACTGGAACAAGGAAGTGCCAATTACATTTTATCACATGCTGATTCTGAGTTATCCATAGCTATCAGATGGAGATGATATTAGATGATCTCTTGGTCAGTATTTTGGGGACAGATTGGGGTTACGTTTAGAAGGTTCTGCATCTATGAGATAACAGAAGCCATGAGTATTGATAAAATTGTCTAGGGAGTGGTTTAAACATGAAATGAGAGGCTTGAAATAAGCTCAGGAACCTAATAATATTATTGCAATTTCAATAGAAGCAAATTGGTCCCAAGGAGTGTACTTAATTTTTATATGATCAGTAACTTCTGAAGCCAGAAATAGAACCAAATTCTTCCTCCTTTAATCAAAAGTATTTTTATTAAACTACAGTTTCTCTCTTGCCAACAAATATCTGCCAAGTCCTACCATGTGCCCGGGAAGTGTAAGATACTGTATGTTACAGAGCTGAAGCCTCCTGGCAAACTGAGGCAGTACAAAGACCTGCCCTTCAAACCCCAATTCTTGTGATCAAGTCAGAAAGATTTCATATATGTCACTCAGAGAAACAGTCATTCGTTTGTTGAAGGGATAGGGAAGGTGGGAGGGGATACTCTCTATGGAGAGTAGTTCCCTTCAGAGAGGAGAAGGATAGTGTGCCTGTCCTGAACTTCGGTTTTATTGGGTATCCAAGAGAAGTTTCCAGAGAGTCCTGTCCAGGTCTACCTCTTCAGTCTTGACTGACAGCTGGATGATATCAGACTTTCAGGTCTTTACTGCCATGACAACTCTAGTCACCTGGTTCATGCTGATGGGTTCTATTTGGATTCTTAACCACACATTCTTACAGATTTTATGATTAAGAGGAATGGTCTTTATCTCCCCGAGTTTTGGGATCTGATCTATGACCAGGGTCGCAAAAGGGTCACCCTTCAGGGTAACTTGCATTTCTCTTACTGATATTATTTCAGGCCTTCATTTATTCTGTAGATAATAGGTAGTTTGTTGAGGAATGTGACATATCCTGTTCACTTAAGTCAGGAAGGTCTGCAAGTAAATTGTTTCTTGGAAAAGAAAGTGTGGGGGGTCAGCTCAATAGGCCCATTTTGTAAATTATTCCTTTAACTTCATGTATCCATCACTTGCATCTCTTTGTCCCCATCACATGGAGATGGAAAGGGTAGGGAAAGAAAATAAGACTAGGCAGGAGCATGGGATCTGCCAGAAGTCAAACTGGAACTGTCTGAATTCAAAATCAGTCTCTTTATCTTCATTTCTACCCTTTCCCTCTTTTAGAATTTTTGTTGGGCAATGGATCTTCTGTTTCCAAGTTGTGATCTATGCGACTCTACCAGAATCATCTTTTAAGATGCCAATAGTTTACTTCTGTCAAAAAGAAAAAAAAACTGAATTTTTCCACCAAAAATTCTAGGTCCCCTGAGACCCAACTTATCCTACAGTCTAATTTGACTTCACTCAGATTCTTATGTGGTCATGATAAAATCTTTTCTCCAGTCAGACCAACCTGTTGCTTTTCCCTTGTTTTAATTATCTATTTCCATGTAATAATATACCCCAAATCTAGGGGCGTAAGTAACAATAATAGTTTCTTATTATTGCTCATGGCTGTTGTGGATATCTGAACTAAGCTAGGCATTCCTTGCTTGAGTTTCTCATGTACTTGAGGACAGGTGACAACTGAAGCCATCTTGAAAGCTTCTTTATTCATATGAGCTGAGAAAACTCAAAGATCTGGGACATGAGTCCTTTGGAATTCTCAGTCATCTCTATCCTCATAGGGTCTCTCCAGGTGGTCTCCCATACATGACAGATTCAGCATGGCCAGACCTCTTACCTAGTGGATCAGGGTTCTGAGAACACATGCCCCATAAGAGAGCTAGGCAAAAGCTCTAACATCTGTATGAGTTAACCTTAGAAGTCATGCAGAATGCCACATTCTGTGTTATCAGCAAGTCACTAAGGCCAGACCATGGTCAGAGAGTGTGGAATTTGACTCTTAATTGGAGAAATGTAGAATCACTTTGTGGACATGTGTTAAAACCACTTAACAAATCTGTGCTTTCAGAATTCTGCATAAAGGGAGACATGGTTTCCTAGGACTACCTCATTTCTCCACTGAGTCCTATTTATTTCAGCTTCACAGTTAACTACTCTAGGAAGCCACTGATGGCTGGAAGTGTTTTCCTTAGCACATACACTGCCTGAAATACTGGGTATTATTTTGCATGCCTCCCAGCTAGAAAATACAGTGAGGTTTTAAAAGATGAGAATACCTTTAATGGTGAATTTATTAATTCAGGATATTAGAGGGTTATTTATTTTATCACTATTAGAAACATAAATTACTCCACAACTGAAGAAAATCATAGAAATTTCTCAGTTGCCAGGCTGAATAGAGTTATATGTAGATTCAAGTTTGGGGAATGGAAGTTTCAACTCTAATTTAGAAACTCCTAAACTGACCCATTCTGAGCCTCAGCTTTAGCCTTAAAATGCAAATGAGGGCCCCCAAAGGCACAGAACTAGAGAAGGGCCGATTAATCCTCACCCCACACACTGCAGGGTAACTTTATATAATGTTCCTTTTGAATGCAGCAAATCTTGGAGGCTGTTACAAAGTTTAGATTTCTCATCCTTTGTCTGTGTGTGTGTGTGTGTGTGTGTGTGTGCGCGCGCGCGCACGTGAGAGATAGTGATAACCAGGAGGCAGTAGCTTAGAGAAACCTCTAATCTTGGCAAATACTCATTAAAATAAAAGGTCTCTCCAAGGCCCTGGAGGAAACCTTTATCAGGAAACCAATTAGTTAAGGTCCAACCCTTGACTCTTTCTATTCAGAACTTTAAAATGATCACCTTATTTCTTGTTTTATTTTCTTAACCTGTAGTTAATTACAGTCCATTATGAATTCCCAGGCCCCAGGAAACATTTATCTTCAACATTAGGCCACTTGAAGGATAGATTAAAGCTGTGACAAGAGGATACAGAACATACCAACTCCAGAGGCAGCTCCCCAATTTGGGGAATACCCCAAGATGTGCTGTCATCCCTCCAGGCATGTCTGTGTGACACAGCACAGAAAGGAAGGTGCTCCTGAAATAAGTGTCACTGCCAAGCCTACATTCTGGGGAGCAGAGAGGAAGAGTGTTCTTGACCTTGATTCTGAAAGGAGAACAATCCTCATATCAACAGGGAACCAAAGCAAAAAGATGGGGTTCTGTCACACCTGGATTTATGTCGGATCACAACAGTCTTGGCAAAACAGTGAATTGTATTCAGTGATTTTAGAAATCTTAGCATAATAGAACCTTAAAGATTTCAGAATCTTTGCTACTTCTCCTCTATTTTACACGTAGGCCAACTGCTGGCGTGCACTTTTTCATTTAATGCCCACCATGACCCAAATATCACTAACCCCCATTTAAGAGGGGAAAATTGAAATTCAAGGAAGTTAAGTAGTTTATGAAGATAACAGATTAGCAGGAATAAAGGTCTAAGTAGAACCTAGATTCTACTGTTTCTAAAATATTTATTTTTCTACAGCATCCTGTGTTTACAAATAGATATGTATATGTATTCATTCAACTATATATTGCTAACCACATTAATATACATTATGCATATACACGTTATTCAAAAGTATAATGCAGTTAGAAAAAGTGCATGGGAGAACTTATTCAGACTAGTTGTATTCTTATTTAAACTTGTATTTTTGGTGGCCAATATGGTAGCTAGCCAAAAGTGAGAACTTTATAGTTATTTGTTGAATTATGAATATTCCTGTGAGATGTGCTACAGAAGTTTTTGAGAAAGAAATTAAAGAAAGTTAGCCACTTCTGAAAAAAATGGGAAAAGTCTGAACACATTTCTAAGAGGAATTGAGTCTCAGAGAAAGGATTGTTTTACAGATGGGCCACCATGAGCAAAGGCATTAAGATGGGAAATCTGAGTTTTTCTGAATAGTGAAGAATTAAGTCTGGGAAATCAAAGAGTAAACAAAAGTTTCAGTGAGAAAATGAAGCCATTGAAAGTAGAACATCAGACATTAATCTACTTCTTGAAAGGTAGAGAAATGTTTTGTTGTTGTTGTTGTTGTTGTTTTAATTTAAGTAAAATTGTATTCCAACTAAAATCACTCCAAAACATTAGACTGTAGATAAGACTCAACTTGGGATTTACTGAAGAATAGGATCATGCCATCTAAAATGGCTTGGTGTAAGGCTTTGCTTGAAAGTCTTTTTTTTTTACAATGCAAGTGGATTTTTCATCTGTTCCAACCTGAGTTCATGTTTAATTTAAAATGTTTGTTCCTAGGAAGATGGGCTGTGATCACCCTCAAGGGTGATGTGACAGGGGTTAACCATCCAACAGACTACCTGGGGAATTGCATGATGTTTGTATTTTCAACTTCACAAGAATGTTAATGCAGTTTAGAAAATAAGGAAGAAACAGAAATCAAATTGTATGATGAAAACAACAAAATTAGAAAATCTTTCTCTCCTTTTCTTTGGTTGAAACAAGTTCAGTGGAGTTGAATCCATGATGCAAAAGAAACACTTGTTCTTCAGAGTAGAGGGCAGACTGGAATAGGAGGGAATCCTCTCCCAGAAAGAGAGGACCCTGTCCGTGTTTGCTAGAGGAAGCTAATCAGAGAAATAAGCTGGGGACTTTCACATCACCTTCAAGACAGTTATTTCTTTTGGTTCTGTTTCCTCTTTCCTTGTTTTTTTTCAATGTACTCCCTGTTTTAGGTTCCTGATGACTTTGTAGAATGCCCAAGGGGTCAGGCTGCTCTCACACTGAAGGACAGAGAAAGTCAGTTGAAGAAAAAGAATAAGGATTGATAAAGCTGAAGTCGTATTCCAGCCCACACCTACTGCCTGTGATTAGTATATCTGATATCTATATACTTAAATGTGCTTTCTCTTATGTTATGTGTTAACTGAAGGAGAAACTAAAAAGTGTAGTATTTTTGCATCCCCTCCCAAGCACATTAGTTAACCACCTGCTTTGTGCTGTGATTATAGAGAATAAGGTCCTCTCCTGTCCCAAACAATTGTACAATAAGAAAAGGTGATACACAGGACTGTGACTTGGGGCCCAGCATATAAGGAAAACAACTTGGAGGGATGTTTGACAGAAGGAATGATCACAGTGTGCCCATAGGGTCCTAAAAAAGCTCTCAGCTCAATAATCCTGGTGTTTTATTCCCATTTTATAGATGCAATGAGAAAGGCACAGAGAAATTAAATATCTTTTCTTCATAATACCCAATCCTAGTAGCTGATAAAGTAGAACTGAAAACCCATAACATGCCTTCTATTTCATTGCTACATACTTTTCCTAAAATACAAAAATACAAAAACCAAAAAAATACTCACCAGAAACAGAGAAATTCTAGTGTTTAAATAGCATAAGCACATAACGCCACCTCACATATGGTTAAAATATTCTGCAGTGATCAAGTTTGATTTATGAATTTCAATTCAGATAAATCTATTAATACTACAAAAATTTAAAACTTCAGCATTAAAGATTCATTTCAATGAAAGCAAAACTCATTCCCTCTTTCAATTCTTAATATTATTCTGCACAGTTAACCATCCTGTGATAATTATTCAATTTGCTCACATCATGGGGATATAGGAATATGTGCCTCCCACCTTGCACATTGGCAATAACCTCCACCTTAGTGAGCTTCCTGAGCTCCACACAAGGGACACTGCACGCTCAGCAAATCATAACATTTAGGATCCTAAATTATTATTATTTAGGACCCTGTTATTGTTGTTGTTATTTAAGACCCTAAATTATTATTATTTTTATAGCAGACACCATGAGGAATCATGTAACTGCATAGTCTATCTTTCCCAGGCCTCTACTGCAAATGGAAATCATCCCTTTACTTTTTTACAAGGCATCAAATGGACCTAAGTTACTATTCTGTATTAATGTTCTCTGTATTTCATCTCATGGCTCTAGAGGCACATGGATGCATGCACACACATACAGACAATAGGGGAAACAATAAATAAGTCCTGCTCTCTGGAAATACTACATGGGTAAAGAATCATGTGTGAGCTCCCAGAAGACAAAGACCAACATCTTTTCTTTCTATGATCCTGTACTCAGTAATTGCATATTGAATAAATAAGCAAGAAAATAATGCACATTTAATATTCATTTATCATCCAATAAATATTTACTGAATATTATTTGGTAATAGTAACAGCAAAATTATGAAGGCAGATGACAGGTATATGTTATGTACTGGGCTTACATCAGAAAAATTTATCAGAATATTTTGGAAAAGGTAGAAATAAAAAAAAACAGACTACATGAGGGGAAAGACAGAAGGAGATGCTTTCGGGGAAAAAAGTCTTCAGTTCATGAGAAGCCAGTATAAGCAGCATCATATGAAGCGATATATGCCTTTTGGCACCTGGTAGGAATTTAGAGCCTTCCTGCTGGTAGTGAACATTGTTCTCATTTGTTTCTCCACTAAGAGTTTGTTCCACTTTATTTCTGTGAACAGCTTTATCATCTAGATAGCTCATTGTTCCTTCCTCAGAAATAGCTCTTATTACCTGTACTCATCATTTGGAGCTTTTCCACCATTTACTTCTCTCATTTACAGATGGTAAGTTAAGAAGAAAAAAATATATAAACAAAGAAACCTTGCCCCATTACCAATTGCAGCTCCAGGCTTTAATTTCTTCCACTGCTGAAACCCGCATATTCTTATCCTACTAGAGTGTCGCAATAATACTTCTTTTCCAGGGTACCCATCACCTGCATTCCTGGCTAACCCTGACCAGCTATATTATCCAAACCCAGTTTAAGTAGGTGTCCCTTAGCCCTTAGCAATCTGCGCCAATGTGAACAAAAGCTGCACATTTCAGTCACAGCTGGAGGGGATCTCAAATCATGCCACCAAGATTTGTATTTTTCCTTTCTGTGTCTTGTGTTAGACTCATTTTGGACAAATATTTTTCAAAGTAGGGCCCTAACCCACCATCTCTAAAGGGGAAAAAAAAGATTCGTCTTAAACTCTATTTAACAAAGAAACAACAGTTAACACTTTCCTTGGCAGTGGCTGGAGTCATGTGCTTACCTCTAGAACCAGGATGAGAAATTTACCCAATTAAATTACATTGCCAGAGAATAGAAGAGGGATAATTTCTCAAATTTAATTGTGGGAGGGACGCAGAGTATAATATCCCAGAGGAAAGGATAAATGAAATGATTAGAGGGGGCTAGATGACTAGAAGGCAGGGTGACTCTGAAATAGTTAGACAACTCTATTTAACATGCACACAGTGGGGAATTATTAGTCCTCACACATTAGTAATCAATAAAAAGGAGGCCATCTTTCCCTCACGGAGCTGTTCACAAAATCTTTGCTGAAATGATGGCTTAGAGACCCAAATGAAGTCTTAGTTTCTGTTGGGAGGTGCTGGAAAGAAGCAGTCAGGTGCCTGACTTTTGCTAATGTTTACTTTGATACAGATGTTTGACCAGAATGCTAAGGACATCATCTCATTTCATCAGCACAGCAATCTGGATCATTGTCTCTGTTTTACAGATGAAGACATAGTTTTTGCAATGTTGAACGACCTGCCTAAAGCCTCATGGTGAGCAAATGGTGGGAAGTAGACTTGATCCTAGGTATGCTCCTAGGAGCCCTCACCTCCTCCACAGCACCGCCTGGCTGTTTTCCTTGTTTCCGCTTGTTTTGCAGGGACACCTGCAGCTTTCCATTTTGCAAAATGACCCATCCCTTTTTCTCTCATTGTTTATGCATAAGCCTCTCTGACTCTAGAAAATTGGTACAGAAAATGAGCACCTTTTCTGCCAACAGAAGCTTCCTCCCCAGGTGCTTTCTGAGTACCTGGTGAAGCACCCATGGCAATCGTAGGTTGAACTCACACACACAGCATCAGAAAGCCTGGCTGTGGCTCTTCCCAACAGGACTGAGGTGGAGGGGCCCACAGATGGCCTGCTCTTACACAGCTTTGGCTTTATCACTAGATATGCTGGTGACACTGGGATGGCTTCTTTACATTGCCATTTGCCTCCTTGTGTAAAGTATTGGCTTTCCATGTATGAATCACCCAGGCGATGGATTGAGAATGAACAGAGTGACATCTGTATTGATCATAAGAAGAAAATTTATTTTTCCAAATGGAAATTTGATGAAAACAAACCTGAAATACAGTCTCTAGGTAAAAATTGTTTGGGGATGTGTGTGGCCAATGGAAGGTTTTGCTAATCCTGTAATTTTTATGTATTTGTTGTACTTTAAAATAAAGCAAAAATAACTCACAGAAGGGAAATGAGATTCACAATTAATCATAAACACAAATGAGTTCATAATACAATGTTTACCTGTAGTGAAGTGCATTTGAAACCATTTGATGAGAGATATACACAAACATAAAACTCTACTGCAAACAAAATTATTTTTAATTTGTCCTTTTTAATATTTTTATTGTAATATTCCATTGTTGGGATTTAATAGGGACTTGCAAGTTTCTTTGCTTCAAGATTCTATTGCTTTCATCTCCAAATGCCAATATTTTAACTATGGAGTGAGATACTGAGATGGCTGCTGATATTTATGGTTATAATCATTATGATTTGGACTACTTTCAAGCAATTCTAAAGGTACAAATTTAAGAATAATTATAGCTATCTATCTATATGGTTTCTGTGGAAGTAAAATACAGTGAAGGATGTGAATGAAGCTGGCTGTGAGACAGGGTGAAGGAGTTCATTATGGCACCAACATGGGGTCCCTACTTGACACCCTGCACCCTGAACCCTCATATGGTACACCACGGCTCAAGGGTTAAGGCCACTGAACTTAGCAGGCCTAGATTCTGTGTTCCACCATGCCCTAGCCATGTGGCTGGGCATATTACTTCTTAGATTCTGATCTATAAGGGTGAATAATAGACTCTATTCATAGGGTAATTACTAGAGAGAGGGAGAGAGAGATAGAGAGTGAGAGAGAGAGAGTGAGAGAGAGAGAGAGAGAGAGAGAGAGAGAGAGAGAGAGAGATTGTGTCTGGCATATGAAAGGTGTTTAATAAATGTTGAACATGGGTTCACATGTTTAGTGTAACCATATTCCATATGATTTCATGTTAATAAGGAGAAAAGAACATCTCCTTCAGGCTTCCTTCAATACAGCCAGAGGTACCTAATGGCATACATGTTGGTATTATTCTTTTCTACTTTACGAGAACAATAATATTAATATTATTGGTTAATATTCAATAATATTAACCTCTGCATTCTTTCTAAATTCAGTCAGTACAAAACCTCAGATTCCTTCTCAACACATGATGGACAGTTACTATTAATCCAATCCAGTGCCCAAGAGACCAATTTGCATACTAACATAATTCTTAATTGCAGCTCATCTGGGGAGTTAAAGTGGAGGAAAGATGGAGAGGTTGGCTAAGGTGGCTAAAGAGGACAATTGACTGCTATGATTCCAAGTAAGTTTATCCCCTGTGGGGAACATTTATTTTTCATTTACCCAGCATGCTGCTTTACAGGACCTTAAACTAGCTCATTTTGTAAATTTGTCAATGCAAAAATCTAAAAGAATATGTCTCAGATTCATACAGGTTGGTTCTTTAAAATGAAAAAGGAGTTCTGTGCAAGTTGGGGAGGGAATAGGCAGAGAATGTCAGCAGGCAATTTTCCTTAATAAGGTGGGAAATACCATGAAATTTATTCTTTACTTAGGAGGTGGTTGATTAACTCTCAATGCAGATAATTACTGGATTATTTCTGGCTTCACATTCAAGGAATGGGATTTGGTGCACAGCCTCCAGCTACACTCCTTGATCTGAAAAGGACGTGGTGGGAAAACTCTTTTCTGGTTCTCCAAGAAAATTCTTAACCCAAAGTAAAAATAAAATGTTTTCTGATTGGAGTTGAAATTTGGGAAGAACGATAGAAAAGTCTGTCACCCTCTCTTTCAGAAAGGCAGTGAATATGACTATATGTTTTTTTCTTTCTGACTTGGAGCATTTCTTGTCGTCATTATATCCACCCCCGTCAACTGATTGCAACAAAGTCAACAAGTGAAAAAACCTGCCAGATGCTAAGTTTTCTCTGTAAAGTGGAAAGCCAAAGGCCACGTTTAGCTTTTGTCCCTTTAAGCAACTCTTTCTTATTGCCATTTTGTAGTATGTGCTTGTTCCCAACAGTCTCTGTGACCATAGGATGAAACTGACCCTCTGGCTTTGTCTGACAAAGCATCCTTTGCACCTGTTGTAGATGAGTCATTGCTGGCTTTTATCTGCTTGGTGTTTTGAATGAAGACTTAGAAGATGGGCACAGTATGTGCTCATGGGAGGAACTGTAATATATGCATTTAAGAATTGCAGGGACCCATCTTCTGCAGAGATAAAGATTCTGTAACAGAGAAAAGGGAGAGAGAGAGGGGGGAGGGGGGAGGGGGGAGGGAGGGAAGGACAGAGGGAGAGGAAATAAAAATATCCTGGTTTCTTGAAATTTTTCATTTTTCAAGATCTAGAAAGTTCTGGAGTCTGGCTGCATGTTTAGTCAGGATAAGTCAGATTGATTCTGACAGAGGCAAACACTACTGATGAAAGCAATTATTTAGTTCTTTCTTTCTTTAAGCTTGCTTTTCCTTTTATAAAAAATTATCACATTAATGGGTGTTGGCTCTCAACACTGACCAGTTGATGCTGTTTTTCACCATCTTCACCCTTTAGACATTAATCTCAGTTTTAAAGAGTTTTTCTAAACTTTAATTAACAATTCACAGCAATTTCTGCAGCTCCTGATCAGGGATCTTTATGAGCACCACACATTTTGACTCCAATCTTTCTAACCTAAGTCAAGATGAGACACAAGATGGACTCATTATCTCTCCATACTTTACTTCTATAATCCATTTCATAATTAAGCTGCTCATTCTGAGCATCAGGAATAATTCTCATGGGTGCCCCAGGGTGGATTTTATTAATTCCATTTTCAAATGAACACACAGAGGTTCAGGAAATCTAATGCAAAGAGCTGGCACATTGAAGGCTTGGATTTTAGCGGAAGACTTCCTGTCACCCAAACCAAAGCTCTTTTTAGGACCCTATCCTGCATGTTGCTCTCCCTTAGTGTAAGCTATTAAAACTTGGATTCATTATTCCTTTAGGATTTTTTATAAATATTGCCAAGAATCATGTTAGGCACTTTTGTGTTTCACTCTCTTATGATTCTAGAAGGAATACATTTATTCACATTTTAAAGATGAGGAAACTTCAATATATTAGTCATTTCCATTGCTCTAACAAAATAACTGAGGATGAGAACTTTATAAAGAAAACAGATTTATTTAACTCACAGTTTTGGAGGCTCAAGAAATTTTCCTGGTCTCTGCTAAGCTCCAGTTAAGGCCTCCTGGCAGGTGGCATCACAACGTTGTGAGCACATGGGAGAAGGAGAGTTTGCAGGGCAAGACAGGAAGCCAGAGTGGGCAGGAGCCAGTCTTGCTCTTTGGTAACAACCTTTTCATGACAGCTAACCGGGGTCCATTAGAACTACATCAAATGCCCCCCGTGACTTAGTTACTTCCCACTAGGCCATACTTCTTAAAGGTTCTGTCACCTTCCACATAGCCACATGGGATCAAGCATCTAACTCATGATATTTGAGAAACACACTCAAACCACATCCAAACCATAGCACAAATCCTGGACCTTGTCAGAGTCATAGAATTTATACATGCAAGGTAGGGTGGCACAACCTGGATCTGTCAGGGTGTTCTCCAAATCCACAGAAGTTGCTCCAGAACTTCTTTATTT
Source organism: Callospermophilus lateralis (assembly GCF_048772815.1). NCBI lineage: Eukaryota > Metazoa > Chordata > Mammalia > Rodentia > Sciuridae > Callospermophilus > Callospermophilus lateralis. Next base: position 2,207,262 of record NW_027512751.1, on the reverse strand, counting down.
CCCAGCCCAAATCAGCATGTGTCAAACTGGGACATGTGGCCTAACTTTATGATACTCTCAAGGCCACATGATTTGATGCACTAATTTAGAAAAACAGAATGGAAAATGAAGGGTGAGAGAGAAAAAAAAAAGGTACCACTACTAACAGATTACAAAAGGACCTCACAATTCTTGTGATAAACAAGAAAATTTCAGATCAAAATCATCTCCCAGTCCTAAGAAAAACTAAATAGGATGGCCAGCTTGGCAGTTCCCTTTCTCTCCTGATCATGCTAAACTCCATCTCCCAGACTGAAATTACTGAAATAAGAGCATGGCTTCTGCTCTTACTCCCTCAACACAGGTGATGTTCATTTCAACCTGATTACACCTGACTGCAAGTCAGATCACTGCAGGACTGATCCATAGGTCCCAAGATTTCTTCCTGTCCTCCCTGCTCCTCCCTTTTTGACAAGCTCGCCCTTCCTCCCTCCTTCCCTCCCTTCCCCCCTCCCTCCCTCCCTTCCTTCCTTCCTTCCATTTATTCATTCTCTCCACCACCAATCTCATTCACTCCTCCCTACTCTCCTTTTTCCCTAAATGTCTTAAATGAGAGACAGAAAGAGGGGGTAATAACCCATTCCTTCTTAAGCCTTCTCATGCATTCCTTAACATCCTATTTCTGTAATAAGAAGTGACCTTACCAGGATATTGAAGGACACTGTGAAACTTCTAACTGCAAGGGAGAATCTTTGTTCAGACCCAAAGAGATCAAAGAGATGCAGTTTCAGATGCTATTGTTTTGTGGTTTTGTTTTTTTTTTTGGTCTCCATTCTACCCCCCCACATCTACCTGGTCAGAATCTCTCTCTATTCTCTGAATCACTTTCTTCCAGGTACCTGGCTTGCTCATTCCCTGTGCTTCAGTGGCAGCCCTTATATACAGGATAGTGGCGGAACCCTTTCTTCCACATAAGAGCCGTTCACCTTTAATTGGAAGCTTTTCTCAGTCTCTCTGCCCCTCTGTAATAGTGATGAGAGCAACTCCAGGATTCACTGTGCTCTGAGGACACTTGAGAACAGTTGGCCCTCAGCAGAGACCTCCAGTTTCCCACTTGCAGAATCTCTGAAATATTTTCTTGTCACCATTCTGAGTTCTGTCCCCACTGTGCTTCAATAAAGATCTCTTCCAAGGAAGCTTATTTATGTCCTCACAAGTCCTGAGACCCTCCTTTAATTACTGCCTACACACAGCCCAAAATCTGTTGGGAATGATAAAGTATCATTCTCATTATAAACTCAGATTACCTCTCTTCCACCCATGACATCAACTTTTATTAGTCTAAGTTATGACCATGGGGGGAAAAAAAGAATTGATGAATAAAGGTTACTTTCATTTAAGTTGTGAAAGCAGGAAAATCACTGCCTTTTGTTTTGGTGTGGGATGAGTAATAGAAATTGTCACCCAGCAGTCATAAAAAATAATTCAAACCCTCTAAGAAGATAATTTTCTAGATCACCTATCATTTACCCAGTTCAGCCTTAGAAGATTCTCTTTGTGAGATGGAAAATAATGAGGAAGTGAAGGGGGTGGGCAATAATCAGGCAGTGTGAGTAATTGATTGGTGAAGGTATGTATGAAAGGGATGAGAGGAAGAAAGAAAGCGGAGGTAGCTGCTCTCTTGAAAGCAGCAGTAAGTGAAATTACCCTGATAAAAGAAACAATAAACCAGTAGTGCATGTTAAATAAATGATGTTTTGCTATTGAAAAATGCATCTCTTACTAGTTTCTAAGGCACTTTAATGTTTCTAAACAAGTCAAAGTAGAAGAACAGTGATTTTGGATGTTTTATAATAAATATTGGTGTTCTTTTGATTTACCTTTTATTTAGAACTCTCTAAGTCTTTTGCTCAGTGTAAACAAAACTACAAAATTTCTCTTTCTGGGGGGAAAAAAAGAAGTTAAAATTATTCATCTGGAAAGTGCCGTATCCACTGCTTCCATTAATTCATCAGAATCATGTCTACTTCTGATTCTTGGTGCCTGGATTTTTCCTCAACCTGATTCTGTCCCCTGGCGGTAGCACCCTGATTTCTACAGCTGCAGTCCTTAGTGGTCTTCCATATTCATCAACACCTACAATATGACCCGCTACAAAAATATGTTTAAGATCATTCTACATTTTCTGAAATACATCAAAAAATATCCGTAGCAAATTGCACACAGGTTCTAAATTCCAAAGACAGCCAGAATTAAACCTGGAAAACCAAAATCCCAACATCTTTATTTATGGGAGTTGCAAATGACTACTAAAAACTCAGTCACCAATATGCATGCATGACTCTAGACTATCAGTCTCATGAATTACCTCTCATTGAAAAATCTCCACTGGTGTCCATCTTCGTCCCCAACCCTGTAAGAAGTCTATTTAACAAGGTTGACACAGAAGGAGACAGTACAGACAGAAACTGAAGGGAAAAGGTGGACACTCTTAGAAAAAGTGGCCAAGTCAGCATGCTCTGCACTCTGAGCAGAGTGATGAACACTGAGTGAAACAGGCTGGCTATGAGCATAGGGAACACCCCAGGTTTTAGAAGTTCATGCTCAGTTAATATGTGATTGATGATATATATTTCATGGAGTACTGTTTACTAACCATCAGTTAGAAGAAAGCTTCAGAATATTCCTTTTATAAAATCCATCTTTTCAGGTTATAGAGAAGTCCTGGTTTGCTATGGATCAGGGAAGTTTTTTAACTAATTTTAAGTTATAGTTGTGCAAGGAGAATCACTGGGATAAACTTAGTGCCAAAATACCCCAATTTCCTGACTCACCATGCAATCATGATGTTTGCAAAGTGATTTGCAACATGCCTGTCTCTACCATGACTGGTGGAATTTATTGCCCACCTTTTGTCCTTATTATGCTTCTATCTGTAATTGGTTAATAAAATGCAGCAGAAGTAACAGCATGCCAGTTCCAAGCCTTGTTCTCAGAAGGCCTTTCCTGTTCTCACTTTAACTCTCTGACCCTTGAATTTGGCACGTCTGAGTTGGTCTATTGGATAGTGAGGGACTTGGAGCAGAACAAAGTAATGTCAGACAAAATCATCCTAATCCTGTTACCCCAGAGCAAGGCAACCTTAATATTTCCTTCAGGGTTATACAGGTTTCTTTCTGGTTCTAGGTTCCTGACTATCCTTCTTTTAGCACCTTCTTCAGGAAATACATAATTAAATTATTTTTCTGTAACTTTGACATATGAACCTTTTTTTAAAAAAAGTCTCTTGCCAATTTTACAACCCAAGAATATCATCCTCAAGGAAATAAGAACCAAACCTTTGAAAAGTAATTGTCAGGGAACACTGAACTCTTAGCTCCCAGTCTTTGTAGCCTAACTTTCTTGTCACCTACTCAAAAAGTACCTGGAGTCATAAAGAGTAAGCAGTTTATTTCTCCTTTCGGTAAAGCCAGTTAGCAAACACAGTTGACGTGTGACTTCCCCTTACCATCCTCCAGTATTTTCCATTAACTCACCACAGAGCTTAAAATTCCTCCCACACTTTAGTAAAGTTGAGTTTAGACTGAACTCTTCCTTTTCTCCTCTGTTGCAGTAACCTTGAACAAAGTTCATTTGCCCTTTGAGCATTTTTGACACCTCCCAAATGACATACCACCTGACTATAGATCACAGATAGATGAAGATCAGATTAAGTCAATTGAGACTGACATAATACAGCAAGACCTCCTAACCAACCTACATATGCATAAGTAATAAGAAACTATTTTTGTGTTGAAACTAGAATCTGAGGAGTTTTTCTTATGCAGCAATAGTTAACTGAGATAGAAAATGGTAGTGTTCTGTGAGATCCCTCCATGAGTAAATAAAATACCTAGTAATGTCTTTGAGTCCAAGCAACAAATATGGGCTGGGAATATGATGAGAAAATTGCTATACATGGTGGGAAATATGTCATCTTATGTTGCACAGTAGTGAAACTATTGGCAAATCAATCATCTGCACTAACTTAGCAGACAGAAAATTTATCTAATAATCTTATGGACATGAGTCATAAAAAATTTCAGGAAAGGATATGAAATATAAAAGAAAAAATATGAAAATATGAAAAATATTAATTATAAAAGAAAGAGATGAGCTAATAAAGGAATTATTGAATTTGTAAGTGGAGCTTATAGGGAGCATAAAGGAGATAAAAATTCTTTTGAAAACAAACAAAAAAACTGTATGCCCTCTTTCAATATTGTACTTGGGAAAAAATTTTCCAAGTCTAATGAAGACTGGGAGCCAAAGATTAAATCAAAGATACGACTGAAGGGTTGTTTGTTACAACTTATTAAATAATTAACATGTATCTAATAAACACCTGAAATGTTGATTTTATGTCAACTTGGGTGGGCCAAGGTATCCACATAAGTAGTAAACATTATTTTGAATGTTTTTAGGGGGGAACTTTTTGATGAGATTAACCTTTAATTCAGGCATCTTTGAGTAAAGCAGATTGCTCTCCATACTGTGAGCAAGCCTCACCCAATTACTTGAAGGCTGACAGAACAAAACACTGACTTACCCAAGCAAGTGGCAGTGGCAGATGGCATTTGAACTTGAGCAAATAAACAGCTCTTTACTGAATCTCCAGCCTGCTGGCCCACCCAGCAGGTTTGGGCATTTCTGGCCTCAATTATTATATGAATCATGATTCTAAAATAAATTCTTTCTCTGCATATATATTTATCAGTGTTCTATTGGTTATGTTTGTTCCTCTAGAAAACCTGGATTCATACAATACTTTGGGAAAAAAAATCCTTTATAAGAATATTAAGGGAAGTTTACTATAGCAGCTTGTCACATCCAAGGTATTTACAATATGTTGGAAGTAGGTTTAAAACATTGCCCAAAGTATATATTATATTATAAAATACCACCTTCATAAATGACCAGAGAGGATGAATAAGGAAATTAATTTCAGAAGGCACAGCCCCAAAAAAAGTGGGATGTGTACCAAAACACTGAGTATCAATGGGATACATACCACTTGCAGGGAGAATAGGGCCTGATCAAGCAACACTCTTAGTCCCAAGAGTCAAGGTATCTAGTAACAGCTGGATGATTTTGGAATTGCTGTGAATTATAATCTTCTAATCCTCCATTTTTGTTCTTTCTCAGTGGTATCATCTATTGTACACACCTTGCCCCAGCTCCCCACTGAGTTTATATTGGGCATGGAGTAGAGGAACCTGTGTTTTGGACTCATAGCTCTTCATTAAGAGACACCATATTCAGATGTGAATTCGATCAAAAAGTGCTGGATTTGGAGTCTGATTCATGACTGTATTAGTCTTTAGGGTTCTTTGAGAGTGGGTAAGGATATATTTATGTGAGAGAATGTGAATAACTATGATTGATAAGTTGATTTATTGCTAAAATAGTGCAAGTTCTCCACTCATCTCTGTATATCCATGTCCTTTGGAGTATGAGTTTGCAGAGGTCCCATTAAGCAGTGAGTTCAATTTCCCCACCCTAAGTCTATGCTGGTGTTGTGAATTTTGCTGGCCTCTAGAATATGACAGACATGACAATGTGCACCTTCTGGAAGCTGTGCATGCTTCTGCCTTTTTCCTTGGATAGCCAAGAGGAGAAAGGTGAGCTAATTAGACTGCTGGAGGATGAAAGATGACTCAGATTACAGCCAAGTTATCTTAGCAGGTGCCATCCAAGATATCCCAGGCATTAACATCTTGTCAGCTGACTGAGACTCATGAGTAAGCCCAGTTGATATTTGTCAACCCTAGTTTAGACTGGCATAGCTGCTCAGCTTAGGAGATTCGTGAGAAATAATAAATTGCTGCTGTGTTCAGCTGCCAGTTCTCAGAAGGCCTCTCATATAGTAGTGGCTAACTGATTTAATTATTATATCATATTTCTACCATGAGAATATAAGGCCATCTCTAACTCACTGTCATGTCAGGGACTATGCTCACCACCGCCTCCAGCCCTACTGGCTGCCTGGCTTTTCTACAGCACATTGGGCATGTTCTTGCTCCTGGCCTTTACTATCTCGCAGATTGGTTTCTCCTTTACTTTTTTTTTTTAGCAATTTGCTCAAATATGTCCAAGTGAAAACATTCTTGACCACATTATTCAAAATCTTTCTCTCTCTGTTTTCTCTGTTTTACTTTCCTGCATGATCCTAATCATTCTTGAACATACACCATGAGACACAGAGTCACATGATGCTAAAATGGCTGTATCATGAGGTCAGAGATTGTGTCCTGTTTACAGGGATATACACAAAGTAAATTACACACACATAATAAGTGAACTTCGTTAAATTAGGTGGAAAATAACTTGAGAAAATGAAGAAGAAAAAAATGAAAAGAAGGAGGAAAGAGAAAAGACAAACAAGTCATTATAAACTATCAACATGTAACTCTAAGATATAACTTATTTATTCATGCATTGTAAATATCCATTTCTGCAATTCATTTCTATGAGTTGTGGTGGTAAAATTGAGGTTTGATAGTGATAATAATAATAATAATAATAATAATAATAATAATAATCTTAAAAGGGTACTTTTCTTGAGAGGCACAGAGGAGGGAGGGGCTGAGATTTAGAAAGGCTTCCCAGAAAGGTAACAACTTGATTATATTACACCAGCCAGGGAAGGTCATTTCAGACAGAACCTAAAACACTTACAAAATCAGAATGTATCAACAAATAGGTTATATTCGGGAAATAGAATATAATTGTAACTCTTGGTGGTTATGTCAGGTCAAAACAAAATCATAAAAGTTTTCATATAGGTTGCCAGAATTTAGAAAGTAAGCTACAGGCAATATTTAGGCAAGAAATATTTAATCATGGGGGAATATTTTTGATCCTATTTAAATCTAATGTCAATTTGCAACGTAATCCAGTTTGAAGAGAATAAGTGTTTCCAAAGAAACATATTATTTGGCATTTGATATAAAGGGGGCATAATTCTTCTGATAAAGCCATCTAATTAAGTCCTACATAGAGCAAGAGAAGCAATCAGAATGTACTCTTTTAGTTGTTTTGGGAATCCAGGTTCTTACTGTAGCTGAAAGAGGGCTGGGGGTTCAGGTCAAGCCTCCAAAGCACCTTGTCTATCTGACCATGCATGAATCATGCTCTAATTTCTAGTTGTTTTTACTTTAGAAATGACATTCCTGAACTCACCATAAATAAATCAGAAAGCTTAAGTCCCCTTTCCAGTGGGATAAGTCCTTAGCATTAACCTAAATATGCTTTCTCCATTTATTCACAGAGTGACAAAATGATGAGACTTTATGAAGTGATGGGAAAAAATTTAAGTTGCAGTTCAAGACCTTGGAGGAAATTAATTAGGCCACCTGTACATGGAACCCTTTGCTCCACACTGCCTCGAAACTCAACCATAGGCCACTCAATAGTGTGTCTGAAGCAGTGTTCTTCCATTCCTTTGGCTGTAAATAGGTAGAAAAGTACCCGATCAGGCAGAAACGTCTAAATTTTCCATATTGCATAGGTTATAAGCAGCAGAGTGGACAGAGACTGCTTCTCTCCTTGAGATTTAAGATAGAAATGTTTCACGAGATCCTGAAAAACTAATCCATTTTCAAGTCTCAGCCTAGTGCCCTAAATATAAAAAACAAAAATTTCTGCTACACATTTTTAGCAATGCATCCTTTTTCTCTTCCCTGAATCTTTCTTTGATCACTCCATGGATATGTTCTATTAGTTCCATGATGAATTGAGCCACCACCTTGCCTCAGCCTACCTCTCTGTTTATTATGGTGCCTCCCTGGTAGTTGACAAGAGGCATCCATGAGGTTCCGATGACCTCAGGAGGCCTCCCTTGCTGCTTGAATGGCCACACGTGAAACAAAAGCAGTGTTAAGGGACATCGATGAATGAGTGATTTTTCCTCTGTGAGCATCCTGTGAAGAAATAGAGCACCTCATAGAGAGCAGTGGAGACTGTTGCAGCACTCAGGGAAGATCTCAGCACTTGGTGAACAGAGGTAGATGTAGGGGCTAATGGTGGGTTTGTAAAGGGGTAGGAGAACTAGGGGTTCCTGGCAGAAGGGCGGTGTGCCCTGTTTCAGGTGGCAACTGGGGGCAGGGAGTAAACAAGCGCACAAGTTTTTCTTACGAAAATGGACTGGGGCATAAAGCTGAGAGGCCTGAATCATGGAGTAGAGCTTTGTTTCTCTCTGCCCAACATCCGTTCCTGTTAATGGCAATTGCTTCTTATTTATTTATTTATTTTTCAATGAACCACCCCTACGACTCAATCCACATTGCTGAGATGAGGGTCTGGTGTCTCCCACTCAGCTCCATGGTTAGAAATGTAACTGAGATTGATCATAACAAGGTGTGAATTTTTATTTGGTGGAGAATACAACCCAACCTATCTAAGACAAGGAGACAAAGAAATCTAAGTCCACATCTTTTGTTAGAATTGCTGAGAAAGAGTATCTTTTTTCTGCTGAACTTGAGACTATTTTGCTATAAGTAGGCCATCATGCACAGGAATAATCTTCATGGTTAAGCCACCAAGGAAAAGAAGCAGAGCAGGAAGAGGAGACATAGCCTATGACTATTACAATGATCTAAGCTCCTGGATCCACACTTGCCTGGACTTATCAGCTAATTTGGCTAATGAGTCACTTTGTGTGTATAAACCAGTTTGGGTTAGATTTCTATAGCTTGCAGCAATCACTGTGACTTTCACAAAGCATCAGGATGTTGGTTTTAGGCTAACCAGCTCCCAAACGTCACACCTACATGCCAAAAACAAGGATGATGCACTGGAAATCTATTCAGAAAATCAGTGAAAAGTGAAAGAGAGAAGAAGGGCAGACAAATCTAATAGTGGGTCATCGAGTTTATCACTGCTGTCAAAGGGGGCTGGATCCCATGAGGAATTTTATGAGAAGTCACATAGAATGAGCTTTATATTATATTACAAGGAATAGAAAAGGAGGATATTTACCCACTGGCTCCTGCTCTGATGAGTCATGCATTGGTCCACATTCAGACATGTGCAGACACCAGAAATGGCTGAGTGTATCCCTGCATGGGTTCTACTAAGCAGGGAATAGGAAATACCTGGATAGTCCTTTTGCTTGGGCTGCTTAGGTCCATTTGTGCACCCATAATGCTTAATTCATAAAAAGACTCTTAACCCCAAATCTCTTCAAAAGATCTAACACACCAGGGTTAGAGAACAAGCTACATAGTACCTTTGTCTCTGAAAGTCACCACTGAGGAACCAGCTAGAGTTGACATTCTCCCAGCATAGGGCAATGTTTTTAAACCAACACTCATTATATAGCATTGTGAAGCCAAGAGCTAGATCCCAATATATGAGTTTAGGATCTACAGGATGAAGACAGGTGATTCCCAACATACCTAGCAAACACCTTCTTCCTAAGGAGGAAATACCTTTATGAAGAATAATGTGATAAATTTGTCCTAGGACTGTCTAGGACTTAAAATCAAGAATCCAGTCTCTCAGAATCCCCTTCATTTCTGGTCAAGCTTGGGTGAGTGTTCCTCTTAACCAGGAGATATAACACGAATTTCACTCACCTTAAAAGCTGCAGCTGCACTTGGTCACTTTTGTCTTCTAATGGCAGCAGATCAGCAGGAAAAGTAAAAATAAATTGTCATATAAGCAATTGTAATTGACACTGATCCCCAAAAAGTACAGTGTGCTTCCTTGTCAGGACATGGAAGACTCTTTGACACTTGATACACTGGGATGTCTACTGGCACTTTCATGTCCAATTTTAACAGTACATTACCATATCCTAATGAGTGCATGTAACTAGGGACCCAGACCACTCAGGAATAAGTGCCTGGGTTTCTCATAGGTGTATATTTTCTGCAGAGACACAAATCAAAATTGCTTATGTGTACAATGTAACAAACTGACCTAATTAACTGATAAATTAAGGAAACGTGTATGTGTGACTCGAATGGCTTTATGAGTAATTGGCTTGTTTCCATATTTTCTTTGTTCTCTCATGGCTTCCTTTAGAAGCGGGTTCACCTGTATGATGATTGTTTCCTATTACAGGTGTCCAGCAGGTAGGTCAAGCTCAGAAGCAAGCAATACAACTTTTCTCCCCATGAATTTATTAGAAAATTTAGAAATGACTCTTGGTTTATATAGTTCATTGAGGCATTGTTTAAACTAGATTCCTCTCTGAAAGCATAATCTGAAATGAGGGCATGTATATAGATGGTTCTTTGGAAAGTAATCCCATAGAACAGGAATGAGGAGTGGCTCTGTCTCTATAGGCTGAGACACAAATAGTAGGTCTCTACCAGGTGCTATATCCCAATTAGGTACTCAGATCTGAGATGTGTCATTAAACCACTGATCCTTTTGCAAGATTAATTTATGCCAGTACTCCATTTAGAATTGATCATAAACCCACATTCTAGGTTCCATGATACCTCTACTAGAGCACTGGTATCAATATTGATTCAGAGGCCTTACCAACAACAATTGCTAATGGTGGATATATATCTCTCTCTAGAGTACAAATTTTTTGGTAAGCACCCAAAGGTCTGATAAGGACCTTTCTAGTTAAGGTACCTATGGCAAAGTGATGGGATATTATATATTAAGTGTATAAGCAGTGGTACTGTGGAGTCCTTCCTAAAGGGGACCCTGCCTTGCTTTCAATAAATGAGACCTCAACTACATTAGAAAACTCAGTGAGAAAGCATGGTTTTTCACTGTGGCACCTGCTATCAACCTTCTGTTCACTTTTGTCCATTTCTTATGCAGCCTTACATTCAGCCTCACTATCAAATACCCTCAGACTCATTCTAACATAGTATACTCTGCTTTCTTCCAGTAAATAATCACATAGCTCAAAATATGGGGGAGAGATGTGTACACTATTTTCTCCTACAATGTGCATTGTGTTTCTTTTCTTGGATTGTGTTGACCATAGTTATCATCATGGATGCAGTGAGGGAGGCTTTGGCCAATATTTTGATCAGATATCTCAATTTAGATATATAAATTGGGAAATATTGACCATATCTCAAGGCCACTACTTATAAGAAGGCTGCCACTTCTTCTGGCTGAGGGGTTTAGGAGAAGAGTAGAGCATTCAATTTACTTATGCTGATAAATTCAAAGTTCCCCTTCTCGAGTCTGAGGATATCACTTGGTTCCTCCCATAATACTAAAGGTATTATCACAGATTTTTTTGAGGGTTTGCATTTACTGAACATTGTAGCTTAAGTAGTTTGGGCTCAGCCCTGAGTTTGATATTCAGCACAAACACCCTGTGGATAATGGCATTAGGTGTCTATTTAAATATGTGCAGAGAGTCATTCTAACTCTTGTGTTATGCCTTGAGTTGACAGTTGCCTAACTCTGAACATGTCATATTCATTTCTCAAGGCCTCTAAAGCTACCAGTCAACTTGATATCATTTATAATTTAATTGCCCAGATATGGTTTAAATATAGCTATCCTGTATAAGCTAATGATTCAACTTCCTACTTTATCTTATTCCATTCTACTATGTGACAATTCCATGATGCTTTTTTAAGCCAAGCACTGTCTACCATCACTCCATTTACCACCAGTCTTACGAGATTTATAGTGGTTCAATATTACCAAAGCACTGCTTTCAAGAGCACTTACCATTCAAGATTCAAAGTTGGTCCCCATTAAAACTAGAGCTAAAATGAAGTGTGTGTGTGCGTGTGTGTGTGTGTGTGTGTATGTGTATGTGTGTGTGTGTGTGTGTGTGTATGTGTATGTGTGTGTGTGTGTGTGTTTCCAGGAGGAAACAGGAATGAGTGGCCCCAACAAATTCATAATAGGCATTTCTAACAGTGAAATAATGGAAAGAAAGCTAATTGAAGGATAAATTACTAAGTTTATCTAAACTGTGGATTAATTCCTCTATAGATCCTTTGTAGTGTCATGTAAAACAAAAGTGAGAATTCTTGAACCAGAGTGCAGAGAGGGACTGTTATCCATCTCTTCTCTTTCCCACCAATTGCAGTTTCTCATTGGAGTGTTAAATCCCTTCCAAACAAGTTGGAAGAAATGAATATGGCATGCATCAACTGGTTGAGTGTGTGTCTATAGGTATCCAATTGAGAGTCAGCAGAACAGTTTTGAGACAGAAACCTCAAAGATGGTGTTGTCAACTCAGACCTTGATGCATTGGTAACAGGAGCAATGCCTAGAATATAAAAGCACCTAATAAGTGGTGAATTGGAGTAAAAGCGATATCCCATGGAGAATATCTCCATTCTGTGTAAAGTACTGGGATAGAAGCCACTGTGTTTTAAGTATATAATCATGAAAAAATATTTTTAATTGAACAAAATAAAAAAAATTCATAAGTGAATGACGAAGTGATTCAATTAATGTGATATCAGCATATTTAAACTCATTTTTGTAATAACATCAATATGAATTATGTAATATAAGATTCTTGTGCATTGTAGAGTTGGATAAGTCTATATAAGATTTATACAATCATTATACTGGTGAACAAATTATATATAAGACATTTATCAAATAGGATGCATAACATATGTATGGTCTGTAAGTATGCAATTTTATATGAATTTCTGTTACAACTTAGTGTGCTTCACATGAACATGGGCAGGTTAGAAGACATCTCTTCCCACTTCTCCTAAATTCAAAATCTCTTCTTTGACCTCACCCCATCACCCAAATTCTGAAAAAATCAAGTTCTTAGTTTAGCTTGAGCAGATAACTTTAACAGGCTTGTTTGAATAAATATGCCAAAATACTTTACATTCTGTCAGTATCTAGTCAGAAAATTGTGCATGGAAAAAGAGATGAAAAGAACTGAGACAGAAAGAAAATTAGTGCCATGGCAAGCTTTCAATACAGTATCTCTGAGCCACGTTTTCTCAGTGAAATGACATATCCTCACTAAAATACCCCTTTTATATAATTATGCACTGAGCACACAAAACCCAAAGTAACTTTTATTTTTGTTCCTTATCGAGGAATACATATTGCCCAGGCTAAGAATTCGGAAACAAAAGCTGGGATAATTATAGCTAATTTAACTTTGGAAAACTCTTATTCTCTAGCAGTCCAGCATACAACCCCCCAAACTAAAGTTATGTAACAAGGTAATATCGACAATGAGAAACTGCATGATAAAATCCTGCCCAAAAGTGAAAAATGCTAACTTTGTCTCATTTAGCAGCTGGATACAGAAATGCTCATTAGTTTTAAGAGGGTTAATCCTTTTAACTTTTGCATATGTATATGCCAATTATGCCTAATTGTACAAGAGGCATCAGTCAAGGTAATAGTGCATAAACACATGAAAGTTATTAAGTACATCCCAACATGTAATGAAGTAGGTGTTAATTGGTAGCTGAGTTCTGCAGGCTATTGAGGTGGATATTCATTGAAAGATGGATCACCTGTAATTTCTCTCCATAATTCCTTTTGCAGTCTCATGCTGTGATGTTTTCATGCTTGTCAAAAACAACTGTGGCATAGTGCCTTTTGTTAAATACAGCCAATAAAATATGTTAGGCATCATTAAATATACTTAACTTTTAAACTTTTTCAAAGGTACAATTCTTACTGATAATATATAGAGAGAATCCAATAATTTTCTCTAACCACTATCTCAAGCTTATACTTGAGGAACATTTTTTTTTTTAGTATCAGAGATTGAACCCAGGGCACTTAGTCACTGAGCCACATCCCTAGCACTTTTTATTTTTTATTTTGAGACAGAGTCTCACTAAGTTACTTGGGTCTTCACTAAATTGCTGATGCTGGCCTTGTGTTCCTCCTGCCTCAGCCTCCTGAGTCAGTGGTAAATTATTCTTAACATTTAAAAATCTTAACATTTAAAAATCATTCTATAGCAGTGGCTCTGAATCAGGGGGAAATTTTGTCCTTCAGAGAACATTTGGCAATGACTGGAGTTTTTTGTTTTTTGTTTTGGTTGTTACAACTGTGGTGAGGACACGGCTGGCATCTGCTAAATATCCTCCAAGGCAGAGGACCACCCTCTCACAAAAAGAATCATGTAATTCAAAATGTAAATAATGTTGAGGTTAAGAAACCCTAAAAAGAGCTTTGATTATTTTTGGAAGGAAATTATTACATTTATTATTAAATTTACTTTAATAATTATTATTAAAGTTGAAATTATGACATTTGCTGGTAAATAGATGGAACTGGAGAACATCAGGCTCAATGAAATAAGCCAGACTCAAAAAAGTCAATGGTCCAATATTTCCTCTCATATGAGAAAGCTAGCCCAGAATAAGGGGAAAAAGGGGGGACCCCATGAACATAGAAGGGAGATCAATGGAGTAAAAGAAAGAGATTGAGGGTAGGGGAGGAAGGGCAGGGAAAAGGGAGGAAGGGTAGAGTGAAATTGACCAAACTGTACTATGTGCCTATATGAATATACCACACTGAATCTCACCTTTATGTATATCTATAAAGCACTAATTTAAAAAAAAATAAAAAATGGAAGAAAGATGGACCAAGTAGAGCAAGGAAAATAGGAAGTTGGAGGAAGAAAGGGAGAGAGAAAGCACTGCAGACTGAAGCAGAGCAAACTGTATTCTCTACAAGTATGATTATGTCAGAAGGAACCCAGCTATTATGCATAACTAGAATGCACTGATAAAAACAAAGCCAAAAATATTCAAGAAATTCTTTTTATCATCAGAATGGAAAAAACTGAAATCTTGAGCATAGGTTCTTCTGTAAGTGGTGACTACTATTGTTCCATATAGTGCTGAAAATCACAGAACTCATATACATTCCAGGCATATAGCAGTGTCTCCAATTATGGTTGTGGGAAAATTTTGCTTCTTGATCTGCCAGAGGAAATCAATTTTAAGGGCGTTTAAGTGTACCAATATGCTCAGTCATTGTTTTAATCAGCTTTTTCCGCTGCTGTGACTAAATGATCTGATGAGCACAGGGGAGGAAAAGTTTATTTGAGGGTTCATGGTTTCAGAGGTCTTAGTCGATAGAAGGCTGGCTCCATTCCTTGGGGCTTGTGATGAGGCAGAACATCATAGTGGAAGAGTGTGGCAAAGGGAAGTGGCTCAATGATGATCAGAAAGCAGAGAGACAGACTTCACTCTCCAGATACAAAATATATACTTCAAGGCCATGTCCCCAGGGACCCAGCTCCTTCAGCCATACCCTACCTGACTTCAGTTACCACTCAGTTAATCCCCATCAGGGGGTTAATTCAATGATTGGATTAAGGCTTTTATGATCCAATTGTTTCTCCTCTAAACCTTCTTGCGTTGTCACACACATGAACTTCTGGGGGACACCTCATATCCAAATCTTAACAGTCATTCCTTCAGAAATTCCTAATATTATGTAATCTTTAATATTATGTAGTCTTAAGAAGGAGTCAGTTAATGAGTGGAAGAATCTGACTCTGATTGTGTTCCATATGTAATGTTCTAATCATCCCAATGATAGATTTTTTTCTCACCAATCTTTGTTTTCTTGTAGGTGTTTTTAGCTCTGATTCTCTGTGCCACTACTTGTTATTCATGGAATCTGTTCAGAGCAGGAAGATGATAAAATTGGTGAAGTCTGAGACACTCTGTCAAGGATAATGTCACTTATCTTTGTCTAGTAGAGGAAATAGTGAGATGATGCATATTTTCTTGTTATAAGTGACATTACAGAATGGACTTTGGATTCTGGAGACTTTCTGGGTGCTTTCTGACATTTCACCTCAAAGACCCTGCCTGGTGGCCCAGACATCTAGGAGGCCCATTCTTATTGCAACTGCTTCATAACAATAAGACACTTTGAAAAAGCAAATGACTCAGAAAGTGGCCTCTAAGAGATTGGAGTTTTCCCAGGTCTCACTAGTGCTGTCCCTTGTGCTATGCCTTAGGTAGGACCGATGAACTTTCTATTCCCTCTAAGGGCTCTTGACTTGAACAAATTCAATTTGCACTGAGATCTGCAGTGCTAGTGAGAACTGAGTGTGATATCATCAGATCTATGGAATGGCATCTGATGTGTCTTCTTACTAAGAAAGCAGCTTGCTGCTCTTACATTAGATATGTGAAATATCTTTATGGAATATTTGGGAGGAGTGATCCTTACTGATCCTAAGCAGGCTCATCAATAGCACTATTATGTGGAATAGTATTCATCTGCATCTGTATTTGAGAAAATTAACTCTGCAAGGAAGGGGAACTGAAGGAAAGTTTGCATGTGAATGTGTGTGTGTGTGTGTGTGTGTATGTGTGTGTGTGTGTGTGTGTGTGAGAGAGAGAGAGAGAGAGAGAGAGAGAGAGAGAGAGAGAGAGAGAGAGAGGTTTGTGTGTGAATGTGTGTGTTATACATTAGAGCTTGAGTATTTATATTCAAAGCTTATTTTGAAGTTGTTCATCTATTTAGCAAAATAAAACCCCCACCTCTCTCTCTCTTCCTTATTACAGCAAGAGGTTCTACTTGGCTGTTCAAGCAAGAGGTGATGACTCTTGCTTGGGAATCAGAGTCTCGGAAAATATTCAATCCAAATATTCAAATCCATGCCTCCCTTGTGAACAAAGCCAGCCAGTGAGCAAAGGAAAACAGGAGCAATTCTGTGGAAACACACTGCTGGCCATCTAGAAAGGGGTTCTTCATATTTAACTTAGATTTTATGGTGAAAATAGTCTAAAACATTTTACAGTTTCTGCAACCTTGTTCTATACAAAGCCATGCACTATCCACAACGATCCTGAAAGGCATGTTTGATCATTCCAGGAGGCATTTAGACCCAGAAAGGCCTTCCCTGGTAGGTGGAATGTTGGTGGAGAACCTAGTGTTTAGATTCCAGGCCCAGGGCCCTTTCCAGCACACCACCCTGTTTCTTGTGATGCTCTTTGTGTTTCTTTTTCCAGGTGTGTGTGTGTGTGTGTGTGTGTGTGTGTGTGTGTGTGTGTGTGACAGGCTGACAGAGACATTGGGGCTCTGGGGACTCCATCCCCAGCTCCCACTTGGCCACACCTCAATGCTGGGTAGTGGAGCTGGCAGCTGCCAGGGAAGCTGTCCTGGCCCAGTGTCAGTGTCCATACAGCTTGTTGTTATTTTCATCTTTATTAAAGTCCTAATTTGTCTAAACACTTATTTTTTTTTTGAAGCACATTTACACTATTCCATGCAAGCAAATGGCTTCCTCTCCAAGCAATTTTACTCTCCTTTTCTTATATCCCCACATTCTTACTCCACGGACTTCCAACTCATTTGTCCACAGCCTTCCACACATGACTTATCCTCTTTGATGCAAATGTGTGGTTCATATAATCTCCCAGTGCTCCTTCTGCTCACTAGTTAAACTATCTCGCTTCTCACTCTCATTGCTTTGATTTGATTGGGAATTTCTTGAAGCTTGAAACACTATCTCAGTAATTAATTTATTACTTCATTAAACATTTCATTTGGGTTTTGTGGAGTCAATAAATCACATATTTCTTCCTCTTATGAGTTTGGAATCCATGAAGAGGTAGACTTTGGAGCCAGAAAAATGAAGATGAAAATATTCCTCTTCTTACTGAAAAGACAGATAGGAGACCATAGATTTTGGCCTAAACAAAGTGTCTTCACTCTGATGGTGAGTAAAGCCAGTTACACAAAGACAAATACTATGCCATCCCATTTATGTTAGGTATCTAAAATATTCAAACACATAGAAATAATCAAATATATAGAAACACTAAATAGAAAGGTGATTGCCAGGGGTTTAGGGAGGGAGAAATGAGAGATATTGTTCAATGGGTATAGAATTTCAGTTATGGAAGAATAGGTTCTAGAGATCTTCTGTACAACATAGTGCCTCAATTCTCTATTTTTGAATACAGTACTGTACCGTGCACTTAAAAATCTGTTAAGAGGGTAGATCTCATTTCAAGTGTTCTTACCACAAAAACAAATAATAACTCCCCCAAAAAGGGGTATGGGGTAAAATTTGAAAGTGGTGGATATGTTAGTACTTTGCTTTATGGTGATGGTTTCTCAGTTATATGCATGTTCAAACTCATCAAAGTGTATGCATTAGTAGTACATTTTTTTTGCATAGCATTTATACCTCAATAAATCTGGTAAAAAAAGAAAGAAGGAAGAAAAAATTTTTTGATGGCTGAGCCATCATAGGCTTTCCCAAAGAGTAGGCTCCTTACTGCATGGTGGAGCACAAGTAAGCTGGAAGACAAGATTGCTGAGGGCCAACCCAATCCAAGAAAAAACCCCAGGAGGCTCTGAGCAGGGCATGCTCAGTTTTTTCTTCCATAAAAACTGGGGGAGACTTACTCTAGTGAAACTTCCTCTGTGTGGGAACCCAAGGCTGGGGAACTAGAAGTTCTCCTCAAACAATTTATTACCTGTACAGATATTTACTGAACTGGTTGCTATCAGAGGGGCTGAAAATACAAAATTGAATAAGATATTGCTGTATTTATTGTTAATATCTCAGCCTAATGAGGAAGAGAGATAGTAGATCATTTATTATAGAACTGGGCGATGAGCACTATGAAAGATAAAGCAAGAGAAGGAGCTTCCATATCTTAAATTCTAAAGGAAGTGATGC
Organism: Callospermophilus lateralis; assembly: GCF_048772815.1. Lineage (NCBI taxonomy): Eukaryota > Metazoa > Chordata > Mammalia > Rodentia > Sciuridae > Callospermophilus > Callospermophilus lateralis. The sequence goes on along the minus strand of NW_027512751.1, from coordinate 2,188,643 downwards.
TTGAGCTTCAAATGTGTAGTAGGATTTGACCAGATGAAGCAGTGGTAAAAGAGCATTCAGGGGCAGGAGAAGCATATGAGAGGAGCTACTGATGACCCACCTGGGGAGAACTATAAATAGTTCAGGAAGGCTGATGAGGAGAGTGTGCATTTGTGTGTGAATGTGTGTGTGTGTATGAGAGAGAGACAGTGTATATGGTGTGGACTTGGAGAGTGATGGGAGATGAGTTAGAGAGCAAAGCAGGAACTACATCATGAAGGGCCTTGTCTACTTGGTTAAAAAGATCCTGACCTTGACTCTGAAAGTGAGGGGAGCTGCTGAGGGGTTTTAAGTGGAGGAAGGATTTGATCAGTTCTCTATTTTGGAAAAAAAAATTCCTGTATTGTAATTTGAAGGGTCAGTCCAGAGGCTTGAACTCCAGTGAGGATATTACTGAAAAAATCCAGGTGAGAGAGGAAGAAAGCAGCCGAGATGGTGGGGATGGAAAGGAATGATCAAAATGAGAAATTGTAAAGGGAGAGAAGAACCACCACTCTGCACACCACGGGGAATCAGGAAGTGTGATTGAGAAAATGGAATGGTCTTTAGGCCACAGATCCCAGCCTAGGATGGCAGTGAAGACCCTTAGATTCAGATGTAACTCTTCCACTTACTATGTCTGGGGTCTTTGGCAACTTCCTTAGCCTCACTGTGGTACAGTTTTCTCATCTGCAAAAACAGGAACAATAGTGATAATGATGATGATAATAAGAACAATATCTGCTTCACAGGAGTCTTGCAATAATTGATTAAAACCATGCAAATGAATGCCTTAGCACAGTGCCTGACACTTGATAAACGTTCAATGTCCAACTATAACTATCACCTATGAATTTAGGTACCCCAACACTCCCTATAGTTTGCTCCATCCGAGGTCCTTTTGGGTTTGCAACTTCTCAGGTTGAATCTGATGGGAACAGAGAGCTCATCATCCAGTGATATCATTTCTCTGCCCACAAGGGAGGACGAGCACCTTAGGCATCTTTTTAAAAATGCAAACCCATCCTGATGATGGACACAAACAATAAAATGATAATCCAACCAAAAATAAAAACAAGTCTTGAAAAAATAAAGTGAGGTTTGAGTGCCACATTTACATCTTTACCCATGGCAACATTAAGCAAAACAAATTGAGAAATGCTGTCTAGGCTGTTGTGAAAAACAGTACAGTGAGGTGGGAGAGATGTGGCAGCCCATCTTTGGCAGGGATATGGTAAGGCCTTTTGCTCAGAACTGCCCCGGATGGACCCTTTGCTCTCATCTAGTCAGGCCTGTGATGATGATGGGAGGGTCATGGGAGTGAGAAACCATGAAAACAAATGTATTATTTTCATATTCATGATGCTTCTGCCTTTCCTCATTGTCAAAGCATTATAGAGTCATTTTAGAAAAATTGGAAAATGAAGAAAAAGGAGGATAAAATAAAGCTTGTAAATCTTTCCTCCCTGTAGGTAAGTAAGATTAATACTAATATTTTTGTTGATTTTCTTGAGATAAGTTCTTCACTTCTCCACTGCGCACTGTGCCCTCCTGGTCACACATGCAAGGCCATCTCTCCTGGAGAGGACATACAAAAAGTTTCTTCTCCCTCCTGACCCACTTTACCCAGCTTTTCCCTCCTGCCCCTCTCAGCTCTGATGTCATCCACTCCAGCAGGACTTCTTCAAACCCCATTCTGGAAAGGGGTTCATGTACATCATGCCTCCATGACCTTGTGTTTAGCTCTCTTTTTGCACTCGCTTTCATGGATCTGTTTAGAGATCCATCTGGTCCATTTGCCTTCATGTCTTCTTGAGTTATTTATTTCTTTTTCTGACACCCGGAAGAGGGCCTAGTGCCGAGTAGGCTCTCGTTAGACAGCCATTGAATAAATGGGCAGAGGAACTGAGGCTAGTAAATGAGAAACATGGGGCACTTCTATCCCCGAACCTGTGATTCTCACCATCAGGGAGAACACAGGATTTAAAAAAGAGGTAGTTCAAAGGCTATGATCCAGGTATTCCCTGTAGGAGGATTGGAATTTACTTGTTAATTTGGGAGATAGTTATTTCTTAGCTCTTTTGGCACCAAGGACAGATAACTGGGCCTAGAGTGGGGAAGAAAGGTGTACCCCAGGTTAGGGAGGGGGAGTGGAGAAGAGAAATAAAAAAAACATAAGTATTTTAAAATAAGCCTCAGTGACAGAGCAATAAGGGCTATATTCAAAGCACGAGGTGACCACTGTTACACTATGACACTGTCTTAGGTGCCACTCACAAATCACTTCAGCATATATATAAGCTCCTATATAGTTTTTCAAGTATATAGGTTATGGCAATGGGAAAACTTGTATATTTTATCTTTTAGCATTTTTAGTTCTCTGGGATATGAAAAAAAAAAAAAACATTATGGACCCAATATTTCAAGGTCCCAAAGGGAGAAAGAAAACCACAAAGAGAACCATGAAGTACAGGGTAAATGTTTCTACGTAGCTGTGATTCCCTTTAACTCAGATGAACTCTTAAGCTTCATAATGTCAAGGTATTTTTCCTCTGTTGGTGATTCCAACAGAATCTCTGTTGGAAGGATCCAAGAGGTCTCTTCAATTTCAGACAGGCGCAGGGAACTTCTGACCTGCCATCAGCCTCTGAAAACTAATGGTGCAATTCAGTGTTCCTGGAGCTGAATGAATGCTCTGCTTTGACTTGAGTAGGGCTTGCTCCATGATGAACAGGGCACTTAATGAGCAGAGAGATGGCCAGGTCATGGTCAGAAGAACACTGGGGTCCAGGACATGACAGAATGAAGAGATCCGTTTTCCTTGTGACTTCTTAGCAGGTAGTTAGGTCAAATCACTCCTATTTTCTGAAATGCCCTTTTCTTCTCCATTTTGCAAAATAGAGAATAATTTTATACGTTTCTGTCTTGGAAATGTAGCATGTGAGGTAATGGTTTAGTTCACGCCTATGAAATTTCTCATTTGGATTCCTAAGCAGGTAGGACTTTCTGCTCTTTTCCTGATTTTGGTGGAAAGTAGGAATCTTTTAACACCAATGGTAAAATTCCATTTTCTATTGTCCTCAATTTTTTTGTAGTTGAGACCAGTAGCTCAATTTGCTGCTGATGACTCTAAATCTCTGGCTGTTGGTTCTACTGATGACATTTCAAGTGGCCAGGCAACATCTCCTCCCAGTCTATGCCCATAGAGTGAGAGGAGACAATTTGTCCTTGAACCTGTGCCTGGTACCATGCTGATTTCTGTGCAATACTAATGCCCATAGAGTGAGAGGAGACAATTTGTCCTTGAGCCTGTGCCTGGTACCATGCTGATTTCTGTGCAATAGTGGCTGATGAGCAATACCCCTCTTAGCTGCAAAATTGCCTTGTGGTTATGATCAGTTTGATCTTATAAAAATGTACATTGTTATTCTGCTCTAATCCAGAATAGATGAAGGGGCATTTCCTTCCCTGTTCCACTGGCTATAATCAGTCTCTGGACAGAAATTTATCTACTGTAGGCAGATCTTTCTGGTAGTTACTATGGGGATCAAATGAAAGAGGTGGAGGCTATCTATAGTTCTTATCAATAAAGGGCTCCCAATAGAGGAAACTGCAAATAGGAACCATTTTTATTTCCCAGACAGGGGTTAGGAAGATAATGTAAACATGGATTATTTATTTGAAGCCACAGGAAAAACATTTAGCATATGCAAGTGTTATGGGTCTTTTCACATTTCTTGTCCTGGAGAATTGTTCTGTTATTATAACAAAGATTTTATATCCTGACTTTATTTTGGAGATAGTGCAAGAAAAGGATGAAGTGAAGTTCATTTTAGTCCAAAGTGAAGTTGAATTTAGTCCAAATGCTTTCAAAAGTTCAAGGCTTTTGTCTTAGGTGGTTAAGGTTGCTTATAACTCCATCACTCAGAAAAATTAAAATGGTTTAGGAGCTCTGTGCCAGGAACCATAGACAAAGACAAGAGGTTACTTAAGAATTGGCTCCAAAAAAGACCTCAGGAAAATTCTGGATTGGTCTTAATCCATCAAGAGGGTTGAATTCCCTTTTGCAAGCTTGGGCAAAAGAGGCAATTCTGACCAGTGTGAGACATGAGATAAGATCAACTGTGGAATTCTGAAATGGTTTTACTCAATCTAAGGAGATTGTATAGAGTCCTCCTTTAGTAAGTTACTTGAATTCCGAGCTAAGGAATTTGCTTTTATCCTGTAAGCAATGAAGAGGCAATTTATAAATGTGGGTATTTATAACCAATGAATCATCTGATATGCCTTCTATTTTTTTTTCCTTCTGATGGATAAATCCATACGCATTATGGGGAAAGATTTGCAGCTGAGGACATTTGACTTGTAACTCTCCAGGTTTCAGGTGAAGATACCTGCCTGAAGGAAGTGAATGTGGAATTGGAGAGGGCACGTGGAATTAGACACACCACTCAGATGACATCAGCAGAACATGGCCATCAATCAGGTGAAAGTAATGGAGGAAATAATAGCTGTGAAAAGACTCAGGTTTCTAGCTTGATAGTCTGAACTGAGGCAACTGTCTTTACTACAAGAGGGACTACAAGTTGAGGAGCACTCTTTTTTTGTCTAATGAAAGTATGATGAATTCAATTTTAAATACTAACTGGAGAAACCTGAAGTACTTCTATGTGGATGAGTTTGGAGATATAATCTTGGAGAGAGTTCTTGAATTAACAAAATTCTTCTAATCTGATGGCACTCTTTGCTTTAACCCATCTTGCATTGTATTTACAGAATCCAAGGGAGAAGGGAGCTCATGTTCATAGCTTCATTGAACAGATGTAGAACTTGATTTGTGGAGATGAAATCTCTCTTACATTGCACAGCTGCTGGAGTAGTAGTTTTAGAGGAGGAAACAGAAATCCTGTTTTCCAACTCTTCAATCAATACTTCTGCCAAAAGACTGAGTTGCATTGTCTTTGTCACAGATAGTTTAATCCATAAAATTAGGGTGTTTGACTTCCATGTCTGTTTTAAACACAAAGGTTTGTGTTTAGAGAGTTTTCTTCTGTTTCTTTCCATATGTGATGTTTGATATTGTAGTTTGCTTAGGAAACATGAGGAGCAATAGATTAAATGTAGTTGCTCTTTTGGAAGGAGAAGGAAGTGTATAACAGATAACACTTAAAAAAATTGTTAATCTAGAGAAGCCCAAACCGTCTATACCCATGTGGCATTACCAAGAATACTATTACTAATATATTTGTAATGCATATGTATATTCATATCTATATAATTTTCAAATTATTCATTTCCATAGAATTTATATTATTGAAATGAGTTAATGCTAAAGACATTTACATTCTATAATGTGCTTTACATTACTTTTCTTTCCATACCTTTCTCTCATGACAACCCACAGGACCTTGAACATGCTAACTGGTTTCTCTGCAAAGTTATGTATTTGCCCTAAGCTAGTGTATTTGGTAGAGAAAGAATTGTGGAGTTGTTAAAAACCTCGTAAAGAGCAAAGTCAAAGAAGTACCAGAACATGGTGGATAAGGTCCTAAGTTCTGGAGTTCTGACAGACCTGCATTTGTATCTTGGTCCCAACATTCAATCTTTTGGTAAGTTACTTCACTTCTCTGAGACTTGGTTATCCTCCTTATAAAAAAGAGTAATATCAACCAACTTAAGAAATTGTTATGAAAAATAAAATGAAAATAAATATAATATCCTTAGCTTTTTTGTGTCTAGCATGGAGAGAGTACTTGATAAATGATAATTTAAACAAAGGATTGAGGAAACAGTATGTTGCTGTCATCAAAGGAATGTATGAAGATGTGAGATGGTAACAGCCATGAGGTACAAATCCTGGAGGAGTTTGTTCATGTTTTTAAAGCCTGTTCAGAGGACACATAATGGTACTGTAGGTGAAAAGTGACCATTCTTTCAAAAAGTCTGAAAATGAACCCACTCGCCTTCACTCAACCTACCTCTAATAACAGTGTAAACAATGACAGGTAATTTAATGTTAGAGCTTCAATTTCCTTTACCTCAAAAATGAAAGGGCTCAGTTATATACTTGACATGTGTTTATTGAATGGACAATATGTGCAAGGAAGTGTGCTAGGCTTTAGGGATAAAATGGTGAGCAGACCAGACCCAATATCTTCCTTCATGGAGTTCAAACTAGTCATGAAAGTTAATGGAAAATTGCCACTGTGATCAAAGCTCTCTGAAGGGGAGGTGGAGCTCATGTTGTAAAAGTGTGTTGAAGAAGGATTCAGCTCTGGCCTGCACGATCCATGAGAGCTTTCCAAATGAAAAGACTCTAATTGACATCTGTTATGAATATAGTGCAGATTATAAGCACAGTTGGTTCCAGCTGTAACATTTTAGTGTGACTCACCACACATAGAATTATGGCATCTTCTCAAGTTATGCTCGGTCCTCAATCCAAACTCCACCCTGCACTGCCCAACTCTCTCTCCTTCTCTTCATATGGAACTACTTCAAAGAAACTTCCATACTCACAGCATTCCCATGGCTCATCTAGTCTTCCATCTACCCCAGTGTTTTTTTTTCCTTTACTTCAAATTAAACAGCAATCTGGTGATAGATTGTTTTGGGTCTTTATCTCAACATTTGGACTGCTTTGGACATTGGGTCCCACCTCCAAGAGGTCCTCTCCTTATTTTCTTCTAGAAATATTTTTTTCTTCTTCTAGCTGCTTCTTTCAGTCTTCTTCACAGTCTTGCCTCCCTGTGTTCCTTTTGAATAGTGCTATTCTGACATCTGAGTCTTTGAATGTCTTCTCCACATGTATGTCAAGGCTAATTTTATCCATTACTAAGGCTTGATTATGGATGCTGAACAGATAGTCCCAAACCTATAATTTTTGTTATAATCCTTTCTCTCTGAGTTACAGACTGGTATCTCTTCTGGTCATTTGTTCATGGGAGCTCCATAGACAAAGTCAATATATCCAAAAGATGAGCCCATGTCTATCGCTGACTTTCTTCTTTCTACAGACTAGCAAACAACTAGTTAGAAATGCAAAAACCACTGTTTTCTCAAAATTTCCATGATATTTTTCATTGTGACTTTGCACTTGGTAACTTTAACTAAAACACCCTTCTCCCTCTCTGCATCCTTTCTGATACTCATCTTTACTAATTGATCTATTGTCTTTTCTTCTAGGCAGCCACTGAAAGTTCAGTTTTGGGGTAGTACCTAATATACCTTTAAGTTTTCTACTCTCTGGTGTATACACATCATATAATCAGAATAAAGTGTTCTAATAATATATGGCAAAGGTGAAGAAATTTGTGGATGTGATTAAGTTGACTTTGAGTTAATCAAAGGGGGATTATCCTAGGGGGCCTGACTTCATCAGGTGAGCCCTTAAAAGAAGGTATGGAATTCAAATTTTCTCCTACTTGGATTTAAGAAGTAGGCTGACATGCTGTGAGATGGCCTGTGATAGGGCCAAATATCAGGGATCTTTAGGGGCCTATAGAAGCTGACAATTTCCCTGCATGGACAGCTAGAAAAGAAAGTGAACCTTAATTCTCAACAAGTGAATTTTGCTAACATTGGTGTAAGCCTAGAAGAGAACACCAAGTTCCAGAAAGAAAGGAAGCCTGGCCAATAATTAGGAGCCTTGTATGATCCTGAGCAGTTGCCTGTAGAAGCCATGCTTGGACTCTTGACCCATGGAAATTGTGAGATAATAAATATGTGTTGTTGTAAGCCACAAGTTTGGGGTCATTTGTTACACAACAATAGAAAATTAATCCAGTGTCCCTCCTGGGAGATCCTCCAACACTGTTGTTTTCCATCATAGCCCTGACCCTACTGTTGACTTACGTTCTCTGCTCCGGACTCTGAGCTCATTGAGTTCAGGGAAAATCTCTTTATTATTATTATTTTTTAATATCCAGAACCCACTATAGTGTCTTACACAACATTGGCACTATAATGGAATGAATGAAATGACTCATAAGGAAATTTTATATGATTAAAGTGATTAATTTTGCTTTTTCCATGGAAATTCTCTGAAAAAAAAAGTTCTAAATTTAGTTTCCCAATAGGTTTCCAGCCAATAATGAGTAAACTTTTTTTTTTAATGAGTGTGTGTGGTTTGCACATTGTTTTCTTAACCCCCAGGTTTTAACTAAAAGTTCTGAAATACATAGAAATATAAAAGTTTCCCCAAAGTAAATTTTGCAATAGTAATGTACTAACCAGCACTTAGAGGGTGAGGAAAGTGAATTTGTGTCTGTAGCATCTTGGCATATGCCAGGAACTAATGGAGGAATCAGGGAGAATTGGGTTCAGTAGTTATTTCATGGTTCAAATGACATGCAACAAACATTTCCAGCAAGTTCCATCAGCTAATGAGCTATTTGTGTGTATATGTTCACACACTACTCTGCTTTAAAATCACATGCCATGAAATATAGTCTCTCACATTGGCTTGGATGGATATCCTTACTGGGGAGATTCAGTTCAAGAACTGAACAGAAGTTACAACAGGACCTGCTACTGTCTAAAACATGAAAATCAAAACAATATGTGTGTTGTGGGGGACATTGATGAACAATGTAGCACCAGCTCAAAATCAAACCCCCCAGTAGAGGGGAAAGGCAGAGTCAGGGTGAGAACTTGGGTGGTTCCTTTACAAATAACAATTTCCCATTTTAATGATGAGGTTTTTACATTGTGACTGTTACAAAAATTATATATATATATATCATAAAGTATCCAAGTAATAAAAATAAGAGAAAAATCTATTTATAATAACTCTAAACAGAGACAATCAAAATTATGGAATTTTGGTATGTTTCCTTGCAATCTTTCTTCATTAACTTTTCTTTTATTTCTTCATTAACTTTGAGAAAAGTTGTAAGCATTCTTGCTCTGTAATTTTATTCTCGGCTTTTTTTATTCTTTATGTTATAACATCAGATTTTATGTTAAGTCCTCTTTATAAACATTTTTCAGTGGTAGTGTATTTTCGGGAGATAATTTGAACCAAAGGAAAAAATGTCTGTATCATCTGTTTATCACAGCATTATTTATCATAGAAACAACATTGAGAAGACAATTAATATACAATAAGGAGAGATAGCTATTCAAAACACAGGAAATGCACACCATGGGATATATCCATTAAAATTAATTCCTTAGGATGAGTTACCAAAAGTGGAATCATTGTATTCTGTTACCATTATTTTCTTGGGACAAATTAGTAAAAGTGGAATCATTTTTTTTTTGGGGGGGCCTCATTCATTTTATTTTATTTTATTTTTTAATTTTATTTTTTTATTGGTTATTCAAAACATTACAAATATTTCAGAATCACATCGGTTACACATTCACATTTTTACATAATACCATAATAGTAACTGTTGTATTCTGCTACCTTTCCTATCCTCTACTATCCCCCCTCCCCTCCCCTCCCATCTTCTCTCTCTACCCCATCTACTGTAATTCATTTCTCTCCTTATTTTTTTCCCATTCCCCTCACAAACTCTTATATGTAATTTTGTATAACAATGAGGGTCTCCTTCCATTTCCAAGCAATTTCCCTTTTCTCTCCCTTTCCCTCCCACTTCATGACTCTGCTTAATGTTAATCTTTTCCTCCTGCTCTTCCTCCCTGCTCTGTTCTTGGTTGCTCTCATTATATCAAAGAAGACATTTGGCATTTGTTTTTTAGGGATTGGCTAGCTTCACTCAGCATAATCTGCTCTAGTGCCATCCATTTCCCTGCAAATTCCATGATTTTGTCATTTCTTAGTGCTGCGTAGTACTCCATTGTGTATAAATGCCACATTTTTTTTATCCATTCATCTATTGAGGGGCATCGGGGTTGGTTCCACAGTCTAGCTATTGTGAATTGTGCTGCTATGAACATCGATGTGGCAGTATCCCTGTAGTACGCTCTTTTGAGGTCTTCAGGGAATAGTCCGAGAAGGGCAATAGCTGGGTCAAATGGTAGTTCCATTCCCAGCTTTCCCAGGAATCTCCATACTGCTTTCCATATTGGCCTCACCATTTTGCAGTCCCACCAGCAATGTATAAGAGTACCCTTTTCCCCACATCCTCGCCAGCACTTGTTATTGTTCGACTTCATAATGGCTGCCAATCTTACTGGAGTGAGATGGTATCTTAGGGTGGTTTTGATTTGCATTTCTCTGACTGCTAGAGATGGTGAGCATTTTTTCATGTACTTGTTGATTGATTGTATGTCCTCCTCTGAGAAGTGTCTGTTCAGGTCTTTGGCCCATTTGTTGATTGGGTTATTTGTTTTCTTATTGTTTAATTTTTTGAGTTCTTTGTATACTCTGGATATTAGGGCTCTATCTAAAGTGTGAGGAGTAAAAATTTGTTCCCATGATGTAGGCTCCCTATTTACCTCTCTTATTGTTTCTCTTGCTGAGAAAAAACTTTTTAGTTTAAGTAAGTCCCATTTGTTGATTCTTGTTTTTAACTCTTGTGCTATGGGTGTCCTATTAAGGAATTTGGAGCCCGACCCCACAATATGTAGATCGGAGCCAACCTTTTCATCTATCAGACTCATAGTCTCTGATTTGATATCAAGGTCCTTGATCCATTTTGAGTTAACTTTTGTGCAAGGCGAGAGTAGGGGATTCAGTTTCATTTTATTGCATATGGATTTCCAGTTTTCCCAGCACCATTTGTTGAAGATGCTATCCTTCCTCCATTGCATGCTTTTAGCCCCTTTATCGAATATAAGATAGTTGTAATTTTGTGGATTGGTTTCTGTGTCCTCTATTCTATACCATTGGTCCACCCGCCTGTTTTGGTACCAGTACCATGCTGTTTTTGTTACTATTGCTTTGTAGTACAGTTTGAAATCTGGTATCGCTACACCTCCTGATTCATACTTCCTGCTTAGAATTGCTTTTGCTATTCTGGGTCTTTTATTTTTCCATATGAATTTCATGATTGCTTTATCTATTTCTTCAAGAAATGCCGTTGGGATTTTGATTGGCATTGCATTGAACCTATAGAGAACTTTTGGTAATATTGCCATTTTGATGATGTTAGTTCTGCCTATCCATGAACAGGGTATATTTTTCCATCTTCTGAGATCTTCTTCTATTTCTCTCTTTAGGGTTCTGTAGTTTTCATTGTATAAATCTTTCACCTCTTTTGTTAGGTTGATTCCCAAGTATTTTATTTTTTTTAAGGATATTGTGAATGGGGTAGATGTCCTCATTTCCAGTTCAGAAGATTTGTCGCTGATATACAGGAATGCCTTTGATTTATGCGTGTTGATTTTATATCCAGCCACTTTGCTGAATTCATTTATTAGCTCTAGTAGTTTCTTTGTAGACCCTTTTGTGTCTTCTAGGTATAGGATCATAACATCCGCAAATAGTGATAATTTAAGTTCTTCTTTTCCTATTTTTATGCCTTTAATTTCTTTCGTCTGTCTAATTGCTCTGGCCAGTGTTTCGAGAACTATATTGAATAGAAGTGGTGAGAGAGGGCATCCCTGTCTTGTTCCAGATTTTAGAGGGAATGCCTTCAGTTTTTTTTCCATTTAGAATGATGCTAGCCTGAGGCTTAGCATATATAGCTTTTATAATTTTGAGGTAAGTTCCTGTTATCCCTAGTTTTTCTAATGTTTTGAACATAAAGGGATGCTGTACTTTGTCGAATGCTTTTTCTGCATCCACCGAGATGATCATATGGTTCTTATCTTTAAGTCTATTGATGTGGTGAATAACGTTTATTGATTTCCGTATATTGAACCAGCCTTGCATCCCAGGGATGAATCCTACTTGATCATGGTGCACAATCTTTTTGATATGTTTTTGTATACGATTTGCCAGAATTTTATTGAGGATTTTTGCATCTAAATTCATTAGGGATATTGGTCTGTAGTTTTCTTTCTTTGAGGTGTCCTTCTCTGGTTTGGGAATCAGGGTGATATTGGCCTCATAGAATGAATTTGGGAGTTCTCCCTCTTTTTTCTATCTCCTGAAATAGATTATGGAGTATTGGTATTAGTTCCTCTTTAAATGTTTTGTAAAACTCTGCTGTATATCCATCTGGTCCTGGGCTTTTCTTGGTTGGTAGTCTTTTGATGGCTTCTTCTATTTCCTCCCTTGATATTGATCTGTTTAGTTTGTTTATATCTTCCTGATTCAATCTGGGTAGTTCATATGTCTCAAGGAATTTATCTATGCCTTCACTATCTTCTATTTTATTAGAGTATAGGGTTTCAAAATAATTTCTAATTATCATCTGTATTTCTGAATTGTCTGTTGTGATGTTGCCTTTTTCATCCCGTAAGCTAGTAATTTGGGTTCTCTCTCTTCTTATCCTTGTTAGTGTGGCTAGTGGTCTAACAATCTTATTTATTTTTTCAAAGAACCAACTTTTAGTTTTGTCAATTTTTTCGATTGTTTCTTTTGTTTCGATTTCATTGATTTCTGCTCTAATTTTAATTATTTCTTGCCTTCTGCTGTATTTGCTGCTGATTTGTTCTTCTTTTTCTAAGGCTTTGAGGTGTAGCATGAGGTCATTTATTTGTTGGCTTTTCCTTCTTTTAAGGAATGAACTCCATGAAATGAATTTTCCTCTTAGTACTGCTTTCATAGTGTCCCAAAGATTTCGATATGTTGTTTCTGAGTTTTCGTTTACCTCTAAGAATTTTTTAATTTCCTCTTTGATGTCTTCTGTAACCCTTTGTTCATTCAGTAGCATATTGTTTAATCTCCATGTGATGTAGGGTTTTTCCTTTCTCATTTTATTATTGATTTCCAATTTCATTCCATTATGATCAGATAAAATGCATGGTAGTATCTCAACTCCTTTGTAATTGCTAAGCTTTGCCCTGTGACATAATATATGGTCTATTTTTGAGAAGGATCCATGTGCTGCTGAGAAGAAAGTGTATCCGCTTGATGTTGGGTGGTATATTCAGTATATATCAATTAAGTCTAAGTTATTTATTGTATTATTGAGCTCTATGGTTTCTTTATTCAATTTTTGTTTGGAAGATCTGTCCATTGGTGAGAGAGGTGTATTAAAATCTCCCATGATTATTGTGTTGTGGTCTATTAGACTCTTGAACTTGAGAAGAGTTTGTTTGATGAACGTAGCTGCACCATTGTTTGGGGCATATATATTAATGATCGTCAAGTCTTGTTGGTGTATGGTTCCCTTGAGCAGAATGTATTGTCCTTGTTTATCCCTTTTGATTAACTTTGGCTTGAAGTCTATTTTATTTGATACAAGTATGGACACCCCTGCTTGCTTCCGGGGTCCGTATGAGTGATATGATTTTTCCCAACCTTTCACCTTCAGTCTGTGTATGTCTTTTCCTATCAGATGAGTCTCCTGTAGGCAGCATATTGTTGGATCTTTTTTTTTTAATCCATTCTACTAGCCTATGTCTTTTGATTGGTGCATTTAAGCCATTAACATTTAGGGTTACTATTGAGATATGGTTTGTATTTCCAGCCATATCTGGTTATGTATGATATTTAACATGATTAGTTTTTCCTCTATGCTTAGTTTTTCCTTTATTGTACTACCTCCCGTTGTTGGTTTTCATTGTTGTTTTTCATTTCCTCTTCCTGTAATGTTTTGCCAAGGATGTTTTGAAGAGCTGGTTTTCTAGCTGCAAATTCTTTTAGCTTTTGCTTATTGTGGAAGATTTTTATTTCATTTTCAATCCTGAAGCTTAATTTCGCTGGATACATGATTCTTGGTTGGAACCCTTTTTCTTTCAGCGTTTGAAATATGTTGTTCCAGGATCTTCTAGCTTTCAGAGTCTGTGTTGAAAGATCAGCAGTTATCCTGATTGGTTTACCCTTAAATGTAATCTGCTTCCTCTCTCTTGTGGCTTTTAAGATTCTCTCCTTATTCTGTATGTTGGGCATCTTCATTATTATATGTCTTGGTGTGGATCTCTTATGATTTTGTATATTCGGTGTCCTGTAGGCTTCTAGTATTTGGATTTCTTTTTCATTCTTTAAGCCTGGGGAGTTTTCTAGTATTATTTCATTGAATAGATTACTCATTCCCTTGGTTTGGACCTCTGTACCCTCTTGTATCCCAATAACTCTTAGGTTTGGTTTCTTGATGTTATCCCATAATTCTTGGATGTTCTGCTCATGATTTCTTAACATTCTCGCTGAGCTGTCTATGTTCTTTTCAAGTTGAAAAACTTTGTCTTCGTTGTCTGAAGTTCTATCTTCCAAGTGTTCTACTCTGCTGGTAATACTCTCATTTGAGTTTTTAATTTGGTTTATTGTTTCCTGCATTTCCAGGATTTCTGTTTGTTTGTTTTTTATATCCTCTATCTCCCTATAGAGTTGATCTTTTGCTTCTTGGATTTGTTTATGTAATTCATTGTCAAAGTGATTTTTCATTGTCTGAATTTGATGAATAATGTCTTCCTTGAGACTCCAGATCATCTGAAGCATGTATATCCTGAACTCTTTGTCTGACATTCCATCAGCTGCAGATATTACCTCATCTAATGTTGAATTGACCTGTATTGTTTGTGGTCCTTTCTTTCCTTGTCTTTTCATACTGCTCATGATTCTTTCTAGCTTTGTGAAACTGTTGAGCTAATGTTTTTCCCCTTATATATTTGTATTGTTCTTGAATAGCTCCAATATCCCTCTTTTTCGGAGAAAGACAATGTTAACAGATCCCAATATCAACAGTACATTATCTAAGGACAAGTTTTCATTATTAATACATTTATAGTTAGATTCTAAGACTATAGATATTGGATTTAATTATTACTTAAGAATATATTCCTTAGTTTCATAAAAGGTGTACCATATCTGGTGGCATATAGAAAACTTAATTTCAGACGAAGGATGTTATACTTAAAGAGAAAGGAGTGAGGGGATGAGGTTAAACTAACTTAGCACCTTTGGAGAACTCTAACCATTCGACTGGTAATTTATGGAAGAATGTATAGACTCAACCTCCTATTTAGATAGTTACCCTATGTATAGATAGCAAAAGTTAGGAGATTGAAAGTGGTATAGAGAGAATATGAATTAAAAAAAAAGAAAAGAAAAGAAATAACAAGGAAGAAAAGAGAAATAAGAGAAGGGAAAGGGAAGTAAGATAGAAATACAGAAAAAAAATAGGGGGGAGGTGGGGTATATGCAATTCCTCTATATTATATTACTTTGGTAATTCAGTTGTTCGTGCTCAGTTCTTGGTTTCACATATGCTGAAGTTGTGGAAGAGAGAGAAGAAAAGAGAAAGAGAGGAAAAAAAAAAGTCTCTCAGAACACTGTTTTCCTTGCTTCCAGTAGGTGGCGTTGTCTATTCCTTGTTTGAGCCTCTGTGTTCAGGGTGGTGGGTATAGCCAGTGTGAAGCGAAATGAGCTTCCACCTGTGTCTTCCCTACTCTAGTCTCTGAGGTAGAAACCAGGTGCCTCTACAGTCGTTGTTTTGTGTTGATAGCTACAATCCCCAAAAGCTTGTGGGAAATATTTTGAGTTATCGCAGCTAAGGGTGGGGGAGTTGGAAACCGGGTACCTGGATCAGCCGCAACTGTGCTGGTAGCCACACCCACTTTGATGGGTTTTAAGGGTTGATGGGCTTCCTGGAGATTAGCGCTCGGGAAGGGACCGGACTTCCTCCTCCGGTCTGGCTGAGCGGCTGGCGCCTTCCTCCTCCGGTCTGGCTGGCGGCTGGCGCCTTCCTGCTCCGGTCTGGCTGGGCGGCTGGCGCCTTCCTGCTCCGGTCTGGCTGGGCGGCTGTCGCGGCTTCCTGCTCCGGTCTGGCTGGGCGGCTGTCGCGGCTTCCTGCTCCGGTCTGGCTGGGCGGCTGTCGCGGCTTCCTGCTCCGGTCTGGCTGGGCGGCTGTCGCGGCTTCCTGCTCCGGTCTGGCTGGGCGGCTGTCGCGGCTTCCTGCTCCGGTCTGGCTGGGCGGCTGTCGCGGCTTCCTGCTCCGGTCTGGCTGGGCGGCTGTCGCGGCTTCCTGCTCCGGTCTGGCTGGGCGGCTGTCGTGGCTTCCTGCTCCGGTCTCTAAAAGTGGAATCATTGGGAAACCGTTATTTGAAAATGAACATTCTCAAAGATAAATAGTTTTAAATAGATTTAAAATTTAAATATAGTTAGATTTTTAAAAATAAATAGATTTAAACTTTTAAATTTATTTTTGTTGTTTAGTAAATTTTAATTGAAGTATAATGTTAATACATAAAATGCACAAACTATGCCCACAGAATGATAAAATCAATGTATCCAGTGTGGCTGCCATTCCCAAGACTAACCAGCTCCCCAGAAGTTGTCATCAGACCCCTGCTAAACAAAAACCTCTCCCTCCCTCAACTATAATTTATAATCTCTAGCACAATAATTTGCCTGTGTTTCAAAATCAACATTATGCAAATAGAATCATATAATATTTATTTCAGCAAGTGTAACTTTGTTTAGCATTATGATTATAATTGGAAACTTATTTGTGTTGTTGTATATAGCAGTACTTCCTCCATTTCCATAACTGTGTGGTATTTCCTGGAACAAGTATGCCACCATTAATTTATGTTTTCTTCTGACAAGGATTGGTGCCATTTTTAGATGTTATGAATACTCTGGTACATTCTTTTTGGTTCAAATGCATGTGTTCTGCTGAATATAGATCTAGAAGTGAAATTTGTAGGCTATATGCTTGACTTTAATAGATACTGTCAAATAGTTTTCAAAATTAGTGGTACGAATTTATACTTACACCAGCAGTGTGTGAGTTCTAGTTTTTCCAAATCCTCATCAACAATTAATTTTGCCAATCTCTTTAATTTTTGCTACTGTGTATATGTGTGCCATTTGATGATTATTTTTAAATCAATCAATCAATCAATCTATATCTGTGTCTCTATCTATCAATCATCTGTCTTCTATTTGTTGCAAGTACCATAGAACAATATTGTATTTACTGTAAGTGATCCTTTATATTTGCCCACATATTTAATTCTTCATTGCTCTTCTTTCTTATTGGATTTCCATTTTCCTCCCAGATTTATTTTTCTTTTGCTTAAAGAACTCTCTTTAGTATTTCCTTTAGTGTGATTATATGGCTGGACAATTGAGTTTTTTATCAGAAAGTGTTGTTATTAAGACTTCATTATAGAACAATAATTTCAACGTATGAAATTTTTCTTTGAGCTCTCTAAAGATTTAATACCATTGTCTCCTGTATTCCATTTGGTCATGTTGAGAAGTCAGCTTTCAGTGTGATTGTTGTTTTCTTGGAAGAAATATGTCCCTTTTTTCCAATTGCTTTTTCCTTGTATGCATTTTTCTATAATTTATTACATCCCTAAGACTGACTCTATTTCTGTTTACCCTGCTTTGGGTAGATGGTGCTTCTTGAGCCTATGGTTTGAAACCTTTCATTAGTTTTAGATATTCTCAGCCATTATTTTATCATATATTGTTTCTGTCCCATTTTGTCTCATCTCTTTCTATTGGAAACCAATAAAACATATTTTAGACTTTTGAAAAAATTATATTCCATATGCCTCTTCTTCTTTTAAAAATGTTCACTAATTTTTATCCTCTTGTTTCTCTATGATTCAGTCTGAGAATTTTTTCTCATCTATAGTTTTTCTTCAGCTGCATTAATTTTTTCCATTCATTGAGCTCTTCATTTCTGTTAAGAATTTTCATTTATCTCCTTTTTGTAGTTTCTACTTCTCTCCTAACGTGTCTCATCTTATCATTTACATTCTTGGACACTTTCCTCATAGTCTCAATAGATGAGTCTCATGTGGGTCTGTTACTATTCTCTACCATTGTATTTGAGTTTATTATTGCTCATTGTCATTTTCTTTTATTGTATGGCTTATTCTTATCTTTTGGTAGGACTGTTTTTTATGTGCATATTGGACATTGTGTTGAAAAATTATAGAGATAGTTTGAAGTTATAGATGACACGTTCTTCCAAGAAAGATTTACTTTTGCTCCTGGCAAGATGTCAGATGTGGGAGTATGAATCATGAATCCTCTCAGGAAATGGTCTGATCTTACTGTGTTTTCAGTCTTAATGAGTCTATTTCTACTTTGTCCTTTCATCTTGGTTGTAGCCTTTCTATGTCACAACAAAAAATCCTGGAGTATTTGCTAGGAACTCTTTTCCTTTTCCCATATATCCAGACTCCAATTCTTACTCCCTGTCCCTGGGAGACTTATGAAAACTCTATTCAATTTCTCAAACTCTTCACTGCTACTTTTGAATTGATAAATGTTTTGAGCAGAAATAGTGCACCAAATACTGGATTCATTTCTCTGAGCTTTCCTTCTCTCTAGGATACTGAACTCACAAATTCTCACCACCCCTGTAGCCAAGAGGCCTTCCATTAGATATTTCAATGTGCTTCACCTGTGTTTCCTAGTTGTTATCTATTAATTGGTCCCCACAAATCAACCCTCTTTGCCAGAGCCAGAACTCTTATTTATTTTGTCTAATTTTAAACATAGAAAGATGGATCAAAGGAAGGAAAACAGGGAGCCAATACATAGGTATGTCTGGAAAAATAAGAAATCAATAGGTACAACTCACTGAAACAAGTCATTGGGTCGATGATTCTTCCAAACTGAGTATGAAAGTCTCTTTCCTAGGATAAATTTAATTTTAAAAATTTTCCCTCCATCGCAACGTGGAGGAAGTCTTAAAGGAGACCTGATTTGAAGGTGAAAGCTTTTACTGATATGATATATTCTTGCAATAATCTTCACACTTCAGATCCAGTTTCTCAGTATTAAAAAAAAGAAGAAGAAGAAGGTATATAATACTGACTGCTTTCTGCTGAATTTGTGGAAGGACTGAGATAAAGTATATGAATGTGCTGTAAATTTTAGAATAATATTCATAAGAAAAGGTTTGTTATATTTTTATGCTTCTCAAAGTTCCCAGGTTTCCTAGGCTATCTGGAAAATCCCAGCCAAAACAGCAATGATGCTTACATGCTAGAGCTTTCTCTGGCAGACAGAGCTTACTTGGTCACATGACTGTCATGAGTTTAGGAAAAGCTTGGCCTCTAAAAAAAAGTCTATAAAGCACATCTTGTTTTTGCTTAAATTTTATCACCTGAAAGTAAATTTTCATACTGCTATAGGTATTATGCAATCTGCTACATTACCCCTGTGGAGTGTCTCCTTGCTCGATTCAGTTTAAATAGAATGAGAGTCAAAGGTTTTTTCCTTTTTCATTCATAGACTGCTCACCTGGAAATTAAATTAAAGTAAGCATCAATGAACCAGCTGATTTCAATGCCAAAGGGATATTTTAAAGACAGTGGATTCAAAGCAATAGTGCACAATAGGCATTTGAACTGTACTTAGGATCAAATCAAGAAAACTGGCTGGTAGGTAGTTATCAGTGAATTAAAAAAAATTGTCACCAATGAAAGCACCACTTCTGGTGATATCCTTGATTTATTTATTGCCTCTTTGTTCCCGGTAAAAGGAAAAAATACTCTTCAGTTTGCTATCATTTCCTTTAGCTACCACCACTTATAATGTACCTTCTTCATACAGGGCACTCTTTTTAGTATTGGGGTTTAAAAATGACAAGAATCATTCCCTGTCCTGGAAGGACTTCAGTATAGTTGCAGAGACAGGATATGTGCATAAACATATATCAATAATAATTAAGGTAGTGCAAACTAAATAATTGATAAAGAGTGTGTTTGGCTGGAATTTAAGGACATTCTGAGCTAGAGAAAGCTGGGAAAGAGTCATGGAAGAGATATGATTTGAGTTGGACTCAAAAGATGTTGGAAATTATTTAAGTGGAAATGATTGAGGGGGATAGGATTCTAAGCAGCTAGAAGAGTATGAGCATAGTCTCGCAATGGGAGTCCATGTGATGCAAAAACAAAAAACAAAAACAAACACCTCGACAAAACCAAAGCACAAGAACATAAGCTCCAAGGCAGTTAAGGCCTTTATCTATTTTGTTAATTGCTAGATCAGATCCTGACATGTAGCATATGTTTTTAAGTATTGGTGGATTGAACATGTGTGACTCAGCTTTTTCAAGGATCAGCTCTCTCCTTTATAACAACTTGCTGCTGCAAGAACTAACTAGGGTCCCACAAGAATTATCTTAATTTCTTCTGAGGACAGTGGTTTCCAATGACGTAACCAATTCCCTGAAGACCTTTCTCTAAAGGTTCCACCACCTCCCAACATGGCCACATAGGGAACCAAATTTCCAACACAGGAAACTGGGGATGGGGAACACATTCCAACCATAGAAGGGCACCTGTAGGAGACAAGACCAAGACACCCCAAAGGAGACTGTTATGGGGAACTTTAATATGAAAACTGATGATCCACAGAAAATGGCAGTGCATGCTAAGAGATGCAGAAAAAGGTGAGTCCAAGCCATGGAACAGGAGGAAATTGGGTCAGCAGAGAGGAGACTAGAGAGAAGAGGAGTCCAGAGAAGTAAAGAGAATAAAAAGAAAAGAACCCTTGGGGGAGAGGTGAGATACAGATTGGGTTTGCTGTTGGACATGAAAGGTGCCCTTGTGTCCTGAACAACCTTCCTGTTCCTATCCGGGCTGTGTCTTTTATGTGCTATTTCCCCCTGTTCCTTAAGTAAGACATGCTTTATCTGACATAATCCAAATATTCCTTGAAAATCTGAAAAAATAAAAACAAACAAACAAAAAACCAACTGAAACTTCAAATCTGATGTGGGTTTTTCCAGTGACCATTCTGGGTTTTAGAGACAGTTTCTCTTAGTTTCTATGAAGTGTGTTTCAAAACCCTAAGCAAAGGAACCTGGACGAGATTTGTCCTTTTGGTGAAATAACATATCTAATATCTTTTCAGGAAAGATGCCCATCTATTTCAAAAAGCATTTACATTTCTCTCTGTATTTTATCCAAGTTTTCCATTTATTTTGATAGATTTAGCACTCATACGCTATTGACATATCTAAAGTTGACTTTGAATTCAGGTTACCACTTAAGAACCCTTAGTGATCACAAAAAGTTTTTAGACCCAGAATCTATGTTGTGATTTTTATGGGTTTTAGAGAAACTTCAGGGGGAGAGTTATATGTTCCTGTGATGATGGCAGTTTGCAGCACTGTTAGGGATGAGGCATCTCATCTTTTTAGGGCACTGCTGGCTTTGTATCTATTCCCTTAAGCTTCACAAAAGATAATGGCATCATGACGGGAACCAGGAGTTTAAAGGAAGAGCCTCTTTTCTTTAGTCATTCTTTTCATTAAGGCTAAAGGTTATCTATAGCTCCCTTCTCTTGACTGCATAAAAAGAAAAGAATGAGGTTCAATCCTCTTTTTCTTATTTGTTCCTTCTAATTTTTCCTTTCTTCCTTCATGGGCTCTCACATGTTGAGCAATGGGAGAGAGGAAATATGAAGCAAAAGGAAGGATGTTGGATTAGAAATATCAGCAGTTACCATTGGTATGCCATCAGGGCCTAGAACCACAGGAGGAGAGCTAGTCAAGGAAATCAGCCTAGTAGTGGGAAGAACTCAATATGATCACTCAGGAAGGCATGAAGGTCTTGGGATATATCCAGATACTCAATGCCTAAACAAAGTCCTGGGTCAAATCCAGGCATGATGTTCAGAATCAAAAGGCATCATCATAGAGACAGACAGGTGAGACATTCACCTGTTTTAAGACACACATCAAGGTTGCTTTTCCAAGGTCATCAGTTATTACAGGCTGGTGCAATAAGGAACAAAGATGCACAATGAAGTTAGCATGAGATTTTTGATTACTGACATTAAACAGAACCATTTGTCCTGGAGCACACTAATCTGACAAGGGTTTAAAAAACTAAGCTTCTATTGTCAAGTATGTTTCCTTGTTAATGATAATTTCTTGTTGATTTCATGGTGCTGGTTATTGCTACAGGGGAACTCTTTGATAGCATCACTTCCCATGAATGTTCATGAGTCTTTAGAGCTTTCCTCTAAGTAGAGAGTCGGCTGCTGAAGGATATCCTGGTCCCTGCTGAGGAGATGGAGTCCAAAATCCCCTTGCTGGTTAATAACAATGTTTTATAAAAGATGGCATCTTTACAGCAAATTGTCCACCTGTATCTGTCTCTGTCTCTAGGAAATTGTAGCCCAAAGTGTATAAGTTGCTTACTGGATTTTAATTTTAGGTAGTGACCAAACAAATCTAGCAATGAGGGACTGAAAGATACATTATGGTTGGGGAAATTTGCTAAGAAGGTAGCTCATGTCAGGTAAGTAGCCTAAGGTCTCAGGAGATTGAATTCTGGAGAGTGAGAAAAGAGGGTAACTCAGAGTATGGACAAAGAAGTAGGAAATAAGCAAGTTTAAGGAAGGACAAGGTATTTCATTCCCTGCCTAGAGACAGTACAGAGCAGGTCCAGGGATCCAGGTAGGCTGCACACTCACTATTAGCTCATTCACTCATTTAATATTTGTTATGTGACTTTTATTTTAGGTCCCATGATAGGCAGATAATGATGGCAATATATAATAATGCACATAACAGAGATGGCCTCTTATATTATGACACTGATGGTCAAGTGTAAGAGAGAACATGGACATTGCTCCCAGGGGAATAATTTCTTACCCAACAGGGAAGTCTGATGTGCTCTCTGCAGGGGGAGGAGCAGAGAGCACAGGCCAGGAGTGGGAGGAGCTTGATGAGATCATAGCCTCTGGGCTCCAGTGAAACCCTAGCCTCTGTTTTTCAATGTTGTTTAAAGTTGCCCAAGGCTTTTGTGTATTTGTGTTAGGTAGTTTGTAGTTAGGTAGTTTTAAAATGAATTCTTAGGTAGTCAGTGGATACAAAATTTTAGTTAGGAAGAATAAGTTCAAGAGGTTCATATTTTTAATTAGGAGTCTTTAATTTTGTCTTAGATTGACCAAAGAAACCATCCTTCATATCTATTGTAACTTTCACTTAGGTGTTATTTCCACAGTTGCTTTTTTTTTTGTTTGTGAAAATATCTAAATTTAGGTCATAATGTTCTGTGTTGAAATAATAACTATTTCAGTAAATTTTTGAACACATCAGACTTATAATTAAATAATTAATTGCTTAATCAGCTGTATACTATTTCAACCTTCAGAATATAAGCCCCATGTGGGGAAGGTATGACTGTTCACAGAGGTGTCTCCCACAATAACTACAATGCCTGCGTTTGAAAAACTCAATAAACTATGAACATGTAACCTCCAAAATAAAATTAGTGGTTAGTTTGTTCAAGTTGCATATTCAAAAATCTATTTTTCTTCAGGCATAAGTTCAACTTATAAAACTTGTTATTGTACATATAAATTTATTAAATATTTATATAAGAATAATTGCTTTTCCATGTACATTAGTAAAGACAATAACTTAATACCTTTAACAGATTGATTTCTCCTAAGCAATTAACCTCATTTACAAACCTAGTTAACTTATACTTCTTAAACATCTTTGTGTACATTAAAATGCAATTTGCCTGGTATTCTTAAATACATCAAATGCTTGAGAGGGCAAACTCCCATATCCAGCAAACAAGCTCTATAGTTTTGGTGCAGTTTTTGCAAATTAAATAGTGGATGTTTATAAATGTCATAAATCAAATTTCATGAGCTGTTCAAATTGTTTATTAACAATTAAGCTTTTTTACATTTTTTACATGAAAAGCACAAATAACTTCAATTTGAAATTATACATTGTCTTAATAAGAAAAATGATTATTCCTATAATTTTAAAATATTTCTAAATTTGCAACAGTAATTATATACACACACATATATTTTAAATAAGAGCTTACTATATTGCTCAGGTTAGTTGTACATTCATGATCCTTCTTTTTTTAATTACTGCATTATATTTATAATAGTGGGTTCATTTTTAGAATCACATATGCATGGATATAATTTGCTCTATTTCAGTTCCCAGTAAGTCTTTCCTTCCTTCCCCACCCCCATCCCTATTTCTCCTCCTCTATTCCATGGGTCTTTCTCACATCTATTTATTATTTTTATGAATTGGTGCTTTACAGGTATACATAAAAGTGAAATTTACCATGGCACCTTCTTCACACATACACACAGGATAATTTGGTCAGCCCCATTCCCCAGTTTCTCCCCTTTCCTGTCCCTCCTACACTCCACAGATCTCCCTTTTCATGGTGTCCCTACCCACTTTTCCTTGCTTTAGCTTCCCCGTATAAGAGAAAACATCTGACCCTTGACTTTTCTGTGTCTGGCTTATTTCACTTATCATGATGTTCTACAGACCTATCCATTTACCAGAAAATGCCATAATGACTGGTTTTTGGGTATTGATCTTGTGTCCTGCTACTCTGCTGAATTTGGTTATCAGCTCTAGAAATCTTCTGGTGGAGTGTTTTTGGGTGTTCTAGATATAGGATCAAGCCATCAGCAAACATAATTTGAATTCTCCTTTTCTTCTTTCTATCCCTTTGATTTCCTTTTGCCTGATTGCTTGAGCTAGATTTTCAAAGCCTACATTGGATGAGAGTGGTGAGAGTGGACACCTTATCTTATTCTTGCTTTTAGAGGAAATGTTTCAGTTTTTCTCAATTCAGGGTAATGTTGGCTTTGGGGTTGTTAAATATGGCCTTTATAATGTTAAGGTGAGTTCCTTATATCCTTGATTTCTCCAGTAATTTTAACATGAATAGTTGCTGATGTGGTCAAAGGCCTTTTTTGCAGCTATTGAAATGATCATGTGATTCTCATTCTTAATTTTATTTATGTAGTGAATTATATTTATTTATTTATATTCATTCCAACTTTGCATCTTTGGAATGAAATTTACTTGAATATGTTGTACTATCTTTTTAATGTGTTTTTGAATGTTATTTGATAATATTTAATTAAGGATTTTTGTTCACTGGGGATATTAGTCTGTAGTTTTTCTTTATGTATTTATTTTGATATCAGACAGATATTGGCTCCCTAGAATGAATTTGCTTTTGCTCTCTATTTGCATGGTATTTCCCTTGCATCCTTTTAGATTGAACTTGTCCATGTCTTTGCCTGTAAGATGAGTATGACTGGGTCTTGTTTTTTTAATTCATTCTGCCAATCAATGTCTTTTGATTGTAGATTTTGAAGAACATTTACATTTAGTGATATTTTAGAGAGGTGATTTTTATTTCCTGTCATTTTTATTTCTTTCCGATGCTTAATTGAGACCTGATTTTCTTTTAATTGGCTATTCTTCTGGTAAGATTCATCCATATGATGGCTTTAGTATTTATTTTTCACTTCTTCTGCAAGAAATACATTTTATAGTGCTGGCTTAGTGGTTACAAATTCATTAAATTTCTGATTACCATGAAAAGTTTTTCTTTCATCTTCAATTCTGAAGGATAGTTTTGCTGGCTATAGAAGTCTTGGTTGGCATCCTTTATCTTTCAGGGTCTGGCCTGAGAAACAAGTAAAAATTCTAATTGGCTTTACTCTCAATATGATCTGTTTTTCTCTTGTGGCTTTTAGAATTGTATCTTTGTTCTGTATAGCATGCATTTTAATTTTAATATTTCTTGAAGATGATGCTTTTTGATCTGTCTATTTGAGGTTCTATATGCTTTTTGTATTTGGATTTCCATATCATTGGGAATTTTTTGAAATTATTTTATTTAAAAGGTTGTTCATTTTTTTAGTTTGTATTTCAGTGTCTTCACATATGCCAATGATTCTTAGATTTGGTTTCTTTATGTTATCCTAGGTTTCTTGAATACTCTGGTCATGGTCTTTTTTTTTTTTTTTTTTTTTGCATTTTTGCCAGACTATTTCTCTGAAGCTGGTTTTGCTGGGGATGGAGCCAAAACCCTCTCTTATCCCTTTCCAGGAAATGAAAGTCTTTTATTACCACCTGGGAGGAAAAAGGGGTTCAACGGCCCAGCAGAAACAAACTCATATCACAAATGTGGTACTATACTCAGTCCTCTTTTTCCTATTTTTTTTTGCATTACAATTTTTAATATACCTTTATACCACAATTTATTAAATCTCTGTATATATGGTATTTCGACACCAAATTCACATCTTCATACATGAATTTTGTATAATGATGACCATCTCCTTTCACTATCCTTGCTATTCCCCTTCTCCCTTCCTTTCCCTCCCACCCCTGTTCCCTATCTAGAGGTAATTTTCATCCATGCTCTCCCTCCCTACCCCATTTTGAGTCACCTTGCTTATGTCAGAGAAAACATTCGGCATTTATACACAATGGAATATTACTCTGCATTAATATCTTTTCTAAAGAAATTGTTGATTTTATCTTCAAGATTACATGTTTTGTCTTTGAAGCCTAAGAAACTGTCGTCAAAGTGACCTCACCTGTTGGTGATGCTTTTGAATGAATTTTTGATTTGATTTGTTGAGCCTTTCAATTCCAGAATTTCGGTTTGTTTCTTTTTAAGAATCTCTATATTTTGCTGAAATATTCTTTCACTTCCTGTATATTCCGTCTTACTTTATTCCTTTGATCTTCTTTCTATTCACTGAAAATTTTAATGATCAACCTCCTACATTCTTTTGCTGGCATTGTCTCTGCTGTGGTACAAATGGGCTCAGTTGTGTTGTGTGCTATTTGAGATGGCTTGATCACTTGATTTTTCATATCATTATTATCGATGCCCATCTTCTAGGATAATTTTCTCTTATAATTTTATATGAGGGACTTTTTGATGAGCTGCCCTTTCTTTAATGTGTGTCCTGAGTTAGGCAAATATGTTGGTGTCAATATTTTCTCTCAATTTGAATTTGCTACTATGTCCAGCCTCTGATACCTCCTTGAGAGGAGATACTAATTTCCAGTAGACACAGCAACTTCTATACTAAAACCTTAAAAAATCTTATTAACAACGTTCTTTAGCAGTCCACTACAAATCTCTTGTTCTTGGTCAGGGTTTTTAAATAGGATGTTTTCTTTCTGGGTTTCAGTTGTTTCGCAGTTTGTTTATTCTCAGCTCTAAACTAAAGTGATCAAATTCATTAGGGGAGTCTGTTTGCATAGTTTCAGTACACGGTTTTAGACCCCTTCTTAGTTGGATAGCTTTGCTGATTCCCTCATTCTTGGAGTCTCAAACCTTGTGCTGGGGGTGCATCTATCCTTCAGCCTCTTTCTAGCTTTGGTCTCAGTTCCTCCTCTACCCCCCCCCAGAGTAAGCCAGGCTCCTTGTCCCAGAGGTCAGATCACCTTTTCCACATGTAAGAGTTCTTCATTCTTCTCAGATTTGTAGACTCAACTTGTTGGTGCTGAATTGCTGTTTTGATTTACTCTTGGGGAGCTGCTATGATAGTATGGCTTCCTCTGAAGACCTTATTTCACTTCTCAAAGGAACAGACTACATGAATTAAAGGATGTTAAAAAAAACATCATTTTATTATGAGCAAAGAAGCTGGGATATGAAGGCAAATGAAGTTTAGAATATTCAAACCTTGAGAGGAGACAAAGTGGAATAAAGGGCATACCTGAAGATTCTAAGGAGAGAGGAAGTAAAAAAGTAGAGGAGGGAGAACAAGAAAATTTGGTATTAGAGAGGTAAAGAGAATAAGAGTAATAAAACAAGCAAACAAATAAAGCAGAATAATATAACTGCCCTAATACCACCAAAACTAAAAGCCAAAAAATAAGAAAATAAAAAACAACAAAATGCAAATAAACAAAAAATTCCCAAATAAAAATAACAACAAAAAGGAATAAAAGTCATTACCTCTTAGAAAATGAGAACAAAATAGTTAAAGGTTAATAAAAGAAAGAGAAATGATAAAATTAGGAAAAACCCCTCAGATTCATACATATATATACTTATGTGCTGGGGGTGCATCTATTCTCGAGCCCCTTTCTAGGTAGAAAATTTTTAAAAGTTTTATAATTTTATTAAAATTATATGACAATTTCTATTTTATATATATTTATATTCATATATATTCATAAATACATGAATCAGACAGAAAATATAGCCAGAATTACTAATAAAATTATTAATAAAAAGAAAAAGTAAAAATGAGACATTCTTAATTAAAAAATGCTATAATTCTTCCACTGAGGTAGTTGAAGTTGAGTATTTACATCTATCCCAGGGTGTCCTGTACCCTACTTCTTGAGCTATGTATCTCTTAGAGGGAGACAGGACTGTGTGACATTAAACCCAACCTCCATTTGTGATTTTCTTCTCTTCATCTTCTGGAAAGGATTGAAAGTGTAACTGGTTAAAATGGCTCTCAGCTTCTGTACCAATACAGGGGAGATGGAACTGGAAGTACCTTCTATTAGGATTTTGCCCAAACATCTTCCATGTCTCTATTTCCTTGTTAGAAGTCATGCAGAAATCTGTTTGGGAAGTTCTGGTTGCTGGAGATGAGTTCTAATTAGAATTTAAACCTTCTTCTGAGGTATGTACTCAAAGCATTTAAATCCTTACACTTTTAAACCTGTGTATACGTCAGTCTCAGTTGGGCATCTGAGATTCTAACATCTCCAGAGAGTTCTACTAACTCTACAGGTTGATGATGTACTGCAAGTTTCTGGTAGTCCACCCACCACCCTGTATGAGTTTTCAAGACAGTGTCCCTGAATGTAAGCATGCCCATCTGGTTGATTTCCTCTGATTCTTTTTATCTGATTTTGTGCAATAGAGTTCAAAAGGAAATTAGTTTGCACTCTCTTGTCCCCAGTGTAATCACCCCTGCCTGGTTAACTTCCCTGATTCTTTTTTACTGGTTGTTTAGACCACAGGGCTCAAAGGGAGAGCAGGTTGCACTTTCCTGTGTACCTCTGTCTTGAATCCACTTGGTCCCACTATTCTCCAAAACTACTTTGGGATCATGATTTGCCAGGTGCACTTTTGGTCACACAGTAATTAGCACGGGCTGAGACAAAATGGAAGCATTTTCCAAAGACTCCTGGGTTCCCCTAGGAATAAAATTCAGTGTAAACTCCTCTAGCTCAGTGTCCTCCTCAGTTCTTCACTTGAAAGTTCAGAAACATGGAGTAGGGCCCTCTGGAGGTATTAGGTCATGAGTGTGGCGCTCTCATGAATGGGATTAATGCCCTACAGGGAGGCTCAAGACAATACTCTCTTTCCCAATAAATGATGACACAGTGAAAAGGTGTCATCTATGAATCAGAAAGTGATCCCTCAGCAGACACTAAACCATTTAGAACCTTGATTTTGGGCTTCTCAGACCCAGAACTATGAGAAATAAATATCCTTTACCCATAAGTCACTCAACCAATGATATTTTGTTATAGCAGCCCCAATAGTCTAAGACAGGTGTCTTTTAAGTTTCACTTTTATCAAATTTTTATCCTTTCCTTCAATATTTTATTGCCAGTTTTGGACAGGAGAAAATTTTGAAAAATTTAAAAAGTTTTTTAGTTTTGTTAAAATCATATGACAATTTTTGTTAATATTTTAAATTTAAAAGTCAAACAACTAGCTATGTTTCAAAGTCATTTCTTCAACAGTTATTGATGATTGAACTGCTCTTTACCTTTCCTCTATGAAGTTTGGATAGGAGAAATTCTTGAACTCTTCCTATTGATATTTGGGTGGCTTGTAATCTTTTTGCAGATGATTTGAAGAACTTATTGAACTATATACTTCCTTATTCAAGTTGTCACATTTTTTTAGTCTGATTAGATTTTATATTCTGGAAAAAATGCTCTTTTCTGGCATTTGGTCACAATTTTGTAGTCATTTGTTTAGATCTAATCTGGCCAAAATGTGGGGTGGCATAGAGAAGAGCAAAAGTCAGGGCTCCTTCTGAAGGAGAAGGAAGCACAGAGAATTCTGGAGAATAATTTTCAACTATTCTGAAATAAAAATTCAGCCCTCAGGAGGAAAGTTGTAATGCTGCTCCAATCTGGTCCTTGGCCTGACCAAATTGCATGGGCCATAAAGAAGAGCGTCCCGGTGAGACACAGCACAAAGTGACTCTGGGTAATCCTCACAGGGAATACTTAAAGCCCTTTAAGATTCTGGGTAACAAGTACATGCTGCATCGTGGAATTGCAGAGTGAGGAAGAAAGATAAATAAGGCAGACTCATTTAGCAACAGCACTTTAATGACTGCATTGTCAAAAGTTATGAATAATCCATTTGCTCCTTTGATGGACTGGCTTCCTCCTGCCAGAAGACCTGGAAGAAAGGAAAAAAACAGTTTTCCATTGAGTGGAATGATTCTCTAGAGGATAGAAACCTGCTGAGGATAGTTCAATACCCAATCAGGGCAACTGAAAAGCAGTGATTTAATTAATTATCCTAAAGTTCCTTTGAAGAGGTCTGAGCAGTCTCATCTGATTGAGAGCTCCGGAATACACCCACCATCCTAAGAGGACGTACATTTCTGCTGCCGTACAGCAGGCCCTAAAATGGGCATCAGTACCCACTGGATTTTCGTTCAAGTCCCATTCAGAAATGCCACATGCTACCGAACAGCTGAAGAGGATGACAGTGGGAGCAGCTGACTCTGTGAGTGTAGATAGGGGCTAAGATACTGGCTGCATGGAGATTTTCTTTACCAAAATGTCTGAAGAGTTTTTTTCTTGAACAAATTATATAATCCTAGAGCCTAAAATGGTCAAACAGCTCATCTGCAAATGCAGACCCATGAAATCGTTGTGTCCATTACCAATCCTAAGAGGTACTCTACAACATCATAGAGATTTTAAATACCAGTTTGAGATTACCCTGGCCATGATTCTTAAGGTCATCTTTTCTTTTTCATTCCAAGCACCTTAATCCATACCCACAACATTTCATTCTTGAATTACTACAAAGCTTCATTGTGTCTCATTGTTCCCTGCTATAGTTCATCTTGGGTCCACTGACAAAGTTAGTTTTTGGGAAATACTACTTTTTATTACCTCACTACCAGGCTCTGGAACCTATAATGATTTGCTGTTATTTAGGATATAAAAATGAAACTATCCCATAATACAAGGAGTTCCAGGATCCTGGACCTACCCTCCTGCCCAGCATAACCCTCCATTGCTCCTTTGGAGGACTTGTTCTCTTCAGGGGATGGCTTCCTCACTCGACCTCTTTCACACTGGGCTCCTTTCCAGAGTTTGTCTTAAACATCGTTGACCTCTTTATTTTCCCATGAAACCTCCCCAACTACCGCAGGGCATGCCAATTCATTCATTCATCTGCTCATTCAATTTACTTAGCACTTTTCATATGCCATGCACAGCTAGACTCTGATATAGCTTTAAAGTCTCCTTATCATTCAAGTTGCTGATAGTTACCCCTTTGCTCTTACAAAGGGGTCAGGTGAGGGGGTCAATAAAAGCTGAAGTGTAGCCTGATTATTATTCTTCATTCCCTGAAATCCCTAAAAAAAAAAAAAAAATCAATGATACATTTGCAGTCAACCTCTGCATTATAGTATTGCTAGGGTTTGGACTTGGAATGTCCCATGATGACCCAAGTGTTAAAGACTTGATACCCAGTTTGTAGTGTGAAGGTGGTGGAATCTTTAAGAGGCGTGGCCTAAAGGGAGGAAGTTAAGTCTTTGAGAGTGTGTTCTTGTGGGAATATGGGACCCAGATCCCTTCCTTTCTGTTTGCTGATTACCATGAGGAGAGCAGATTTCCTCTGTCACTTATACTCACCATGATGCGCTATTGTACCGCAGGCCAAGAAACTATGGACTTAAACCCCTCAAATTGAGAGTCAAAATAAATCTTTCCTCTTTATAATCTGATTATCTCAGGTATTTTGTCACAGCGATGGAAAGTTATGGTTTGGATCTGAATTACCCCATACAGTCTCATGTGTTAGAGGTGGACCTTTTGGAAATTGATTGGAATATGAGGGCTTTATCCTCATCAGTGGATAAAGTCATTAATGGATTACTTGGAGGTGGGGCCTAGTTGGAGGGAATAGGTCACAGGAGGTGTTCCACAAATTGTTCATCTTTTCCCTGGTCCCCTCCTAGTTTCCTGAATGCTATAAGTTGAGCACCTTTCTTCTGCCATCCTCTCTGCCACTTCAGACCCAGAGCAATGGAGCTGGCTGATCATGGAATGAAACCTCTGTAACTATGAGACAAAATAAATCTTTCTTCCTCCAAGTAAATTTTCTCTGGAATTGCAGTGATGAAAAGCTGACTAATGTACATGTTGTCTGACACAAGTATATTCCTGAAGGAAAGAGCTTCCATTTGGATCATAGAATTAAAGGAACTAATTACATATTCACTGATTGGAAGAACTTTTCCACACACTACCTTCTGTCTTAATGCATCTCCTACACTATTTTTAGACATGTTCGTATTGTCCTAAGAGCTCTGGATCTGTCTCTTCATGTCATAATGCCAGGTGAGTTCTTGATGGGGGTGATGTAAGTACTCCTAAGAGTCTTTCTTACAGTTGGATGGCTAGTAGTAACTTTAGTATACTCCAAACTGACTGTGAACTGTATAAACATATCCCACTAAAGCCAATTATATATATTTACAACTCAGCTTTGTTTTAGCTGGATCCTCTAGTGCGCCCCAACACGAATTCAAATATGATAAAAGAAAAGTTGGAGAGGAATTTTTTTCTTTTTGTACTGAAATTAAAGTCAGGGGTGCTTTACTTCTGAGTTATATTCCATGTCCTTTTAATTTTTAAATTTTGAGATAGGGTCTCACTATGTTGCTGAGGCTGGCCTTGAACTTGTGATCCTCATGCTGTTATCTCTCAAGTCACTGGGATTACCAACATGTACCACCACATGTGGTTAATAAAGGAAAGTTGGCATTGTTAATCAATTGCAGTTAAAATATCTTATTTCTGAAAAAATTCTCAACATATATAATTATGTAGGCCAATCACTAGGGCCCCCCTTACATCCTTAGAAAGTGCTCCTGCCGGTAAGGAATACTGCCCATTGGCTTCATTAGCTCTCTGATAAATCTGCCTCTGTGTATACTCAGGGTTAGGAAGGCACTTCTAACCCATGTAGCCTGCCTTGTCCTCTCCTGTGTTGGGGATGGATGCCCTGAGCCTGCTGGTATCCTCATAATCACTTGGACACCCTCTCTCCTTGAAGGGTTCTCATGAGTTTAAAACCCCTGTCTCCTGCCTCCAGACCTTGCCATTTCTACTCTTCCTTAGCAGTGGTCAGTGAACATTTGCCAGGAAAATCCTTGTACTATTTTTTTTCTTATGACTCATCCTGTGTGTACCAGTTAGAGTCTAGGAAGACATCAAAAAACTCATTTGGCAGAGGTTTCTGGAGATGATTTAATATTGGTGCTAGTTTCAAGGGTGAATTAAAGAAAACTATGTGGGGGAATTGAGGCCCAGAGGGAGGGAATAACAGCAGGAATATGTTGTTCCTTGAGGAGGGCCTTGTGGGGAGGGCTTCCTGTGAAGCTGCTGTTATAGAATGAATTTTCTTAACCTTGGCACTGAAGTTCATTTTGAGTATTCCAAAATGAATATGTATGTCAAGAAAATGAATATTTCTGAAAAATATCTCCTGAAAAGTTCATTATAAATCCACACAGATGCACATGAAAGAATCAAGGTAGTATAAGTATATGACACATATAGTTCATGTTTGCAAATTCATACTGTATATATATATATATATATATATATATATATATATATATATATATTTATATATTTAATACATTAAAACGTAATAGTATGTATGCCAATCGAAATTCATAAGGGGATATATATCCTTCACATATGTACCCAAAATATTCATTTTCTTCTACATTGTTTCATGTCTAAACTTGTTGAAGTATAAAGCTCACCACAGCTTGAATTTTCAGTTACCTCAGTGTATTGGGGGGCAGTGATCTCTTCATGAAATTCGTATTTACCAAAGTGAGAGTACTCTCATGAATATACCTGTGATGGCAGTAGGATTATATATATATACATTGTGACCCAGGCGACAGAGATAGGGAGTCAGGAAGTTACATATTTGTTGATTTTGAAAATTCTTGGAGAAGTAAAATGAGAAAAATGTGTCACAGGTTTTATAATATGTATCTCTGATGAAGCAAAAGGCAAGTCCAAGTATACACCATGCCTCCTATCAAATGCCTCTACTTGTATTGCTTTAGGATTATTTTTATCGATGTTAGGGTAAGGAGTCAGAGCCTGGAAGGTTATGGGTTAGTGTCAGAGATTCAATATTTCAAATGGAAAAACGGAAAATAAGTTTAATACATATAGGAACACGTGGCAAATAAAATGCTTCCACTGTAATCCACCAGAATGCCTGGACATTACTATCACCTTAAAGAAGACACAATGAGAGGAAAAGAGGAAAAAAATCTGTGAATACATATCTGGAATTGGAAATTCTGAGGAGCTCACAAACTTGGGTGTGGCAGAAGAGATCCAAAAAGTAGAGGACAGGGTAAACTTTCCACAAACATGGAACTTTGCTGGCCTAATGACTTCTTGACTATCTGCCTCTGACATTCGTCCACTAGAAATATAGCTTTGTGTTTTAGCTTCCTTTGTTGTGAGATCATGAAAGCTTGGTCTGAGTCTATGTGAACAGGAGGACATGGGTTCATATTTTCCAATAGGAACAGGAGGCAGCAGAGCTGAATCCTCTCTTTACAGGTAACTGTGGCCGTTGGGGTATGAATCTCTCCCTGAGTGGAATGTGAAACCTTTGGCTCACTGCCCAGTTTTAATGGCATTTCTTACAGCTTCCCTGGAAAATTGGTGTTTGTTTTTGAAATACAAAAAGGTCAACCAGGACACAGTGCTGGAGGGAGATCTGTCACATGTGGTGAGTCAGGGTCTGAAGGCAAAAACACAAACTGGGCTGCTACCCCATATATCTTTCCCACTTGAGCATAGCAACTTGTTTCTGAGCATTGCACCAAATCCTCTCCTCACAACAACATGCCTTTATATTTTCAAGTCTCCTGGCTGCACCTTGTCAGGCTCATGTCATTTGGAAGCCAGTGACATAACCATAGGAGCCCACCACAGATGTTGGATCACACACCTGCACTCCTTTGCTCCAGGCCCAGTTCCCTGCTGACTGCTACTCACTGGCATGACAGTTCTTCACCATGGTCATGAATTCCTCTCAGTCAAAAATGGCACTCGCTGGTTCAGTCATGATGAGAAACAGGAGATCTAAAGGTTCTCCAGGGATTTCTGGTCATGGGATTCTCAAAAACTTCATGGTATTGGCCTAGCCATATTTCAAGAATGAAGAAGTTGACACTGTGGGTTTTGATTCATTCAGGAGCCATTAAGTGTTGAGGAATCTCCTTTCAGTAAAAGCTCTGGAGATCGCATGCAGGCAAGGTTCCCAAGGAGTGGCGAAAGGTCACAGGAATCCAGGCCCATTGGGGTCTAAAATATGAGGTTCCTGTGAGTTTCGGCTCTCAACTATAGCTGAAAAGGCTTTCACAGCAAAATCATGTGAAATCCTGGCTGAGATTCACAATGCTGAGAAGAAAGCCACCCTCATCCTGGATCCCAGGTTCCAAAGGCTCCTCTAATGCCTGGCCTTCTAAAATCCCAACACAATTCATGGCAATAGTTCTCTGAGATCAGTTCCAGAACTCAGCCTCTAATGGCATCACACCAGAGTTCAAGCTGAGGTGGACCCAGTCATCTTTTCCTACCACCACAAAAAAGACCACTACTCTAACAAAAACACTCCCACATGGCCCTCATTTTCTTGCATACAGACACTCATCATAACATTCTGGCTGGGGGTTTCTATAGGGTGAGCAGTCTTAGATGGTGTGCAAAGTAAGCTCTCATGCCCATCATATGCCAAATGTCGTGGTGGCCTGGACACCCTTCCTGAGAAACAGGATAGATAAAATGGGCCTGTAGTTCATACTGCTCTGCTTCTCAAATTAGAGGACTCCTGCCTGCCAGGGGGAGATTCTTTATGTGTACTGGACTCATGAAAAAACCCAAACACCTGTGTGCTAGTTACTGGAGGGCTTGCAACAACTCATTTGACCCAGAGGATCACTGTTCTGACTTCATAGGGGTCAGGAGCCTGACCAGAGGAAGGCAAGAGACTTAATCCAATAGTACACTTCTTTTTCATCCTTTTAGATTGGGAGGGACACATGGGATTTTTCTTGAGTTTCCTGAGAATGTAATTCAGAGCCACACACAGGGCCAAGAGTCTGATTCAGACACAGCTTTTACAAAGCACTTTACTTCAAAGGCACAGATTAGGCCTCTTCATTTCCATTTGAAACTGTTTTCTTGAGGAGTCCCAAAGGAATGCCCTAAGGCAAACACCTCCCTGACATTCAGGAGAACAGAACAATAGGGAAGAAAGAAGCCCGGAGAAAAACTTTTCTTTAATTGAACACTGTGGCACTGACAGCTCCTAATCATGCAACTTGGGTTACTATCTATCCAAGCAGGGATTCTCCAGAGAGATCCTTACCAGTCATGCTAATTTTTGAGTTTTCTGAGATGCTTGGCATGCCCTTCAGCAATCCAGTCCATGTCCATATCACAGAGCTTGAATGTGGTACACATCTTGGACACAAAACCACGAACCCCTTCAGAGAGTGGCCACAATTCAGGAAGAATACAGGAACTTAGGATCTTGGTAGGTGTTGCCCATCTGCAAGGCAAGCAGCAGTCCATTTATATTTTGGCCATGATGAGTCCTGCAAAGATTTCCACTAGAAAGGACACATTCATGGCTGCATTCTTCTCTCTACTCTCTTTAACCACAAACCCAGTGGGATCCACTGACATAAAAAGGCTCACTAGTTAACAGTCCATTTCAAACCAACAACAACAACAACAAAAAACAACATCAAGAAAAATACGTTTTTCCTTCATATTCTCAGAACATGAGACAAAACGACAAATTGAAACCCACACCCCCTGAGACACACAAACCACCCCTGTATTTGGTCTGCATCTATCCACTCTGTACTCTGACTGGTGGGTGAAAA
Organism: Callospermophilus lateralis; assembly: GCF_048772815.1. Classification (NCBI taxonomy): domain Eukaryota; kingdom Metazoa; phylum Chordata; class Mammalia; order Rodentia; family Sciuridae; genus Callospermophilus; species Callospermophilus lateralis. Next base: position 2,151,691 of record NW_027512751.1, on the reverse strand, counting down.
TATGTTCCTCAGCAGTGGCCTGTCCTGTCTCAGCCTTGGTCTCCTTGGCCATCTCTGTGTAGTTGTCAGAAACCAGCAATGAGTCAACACTTCTTTCTCAGGAAAGGCCCCTGTTGAGACCATTCAAGGCATTTGGCTATCCACACATCTCTAGGTACCAACAAAGAATGACTCTGGCCTTGGTACAGACAATCAAGTGAGCCCACTGGGAGTGGAACTGCCTCTGGATGCCTCGCCTCCTGGATCCCAAGTTCAGAGAGTTCCATCACCAAGGAAGTGAGGTGAGGTCACTTCCTTCAGGGAAGTGAATGAGGTCACTGCCTTGGCAACCACTTTGTCCTAATAATAGTTTCCATGGGTCCCATGAGATGGAGGCTGCCCCACCTTCCTGTGACATTTTCACAAGACCTAAAGGTCTATATACCCTAGGAGCCCGGGATCAGCAATCCACACAGACCTGATTGTGTCCATCTTCCCTGCATTGAGAAGAGAGAGGCTGATTCAGCCTCATCCCTTCATCCTGACTGGGTTCTTGGCCATGGAAGATGACTTTAGACCTCACAGTTCCTACCTAGCTGCCTACATTTGCTCCTGGGATCATTTCTGCATCTACCTTTGAGCTTCTCAGCAGCAGTAGGATTCCCTACATACCTGTATGGCAAGATCAACTCAGGACCTGCTGTTATGTGAAAATAGATTTAGGGAAGAGAATATGGTTAAGGGTCATATCATGTATGATTTGGGTTAAAAGTCATTCTGCTGGATGAATACGGGTATTCTGCAAATGGGATATTTATAGGAATGTAAGGTGAAATGTAAGTATGAAAATAGAAAACTAGGTAAGATCTGAAGCACACAAGTTCCTTGGGCCCTTGATTTGGATACATAGTTTTGAATTATGTTCTGCAGAGATGAATCCTCTAAATCCATAGACAATGACCTAAGATCTTGTACCTAGGACAACTGAATGTAAAAGAGAACTTGCAGTGAAATAGAGAGAGTAGGCAGGATCCCAGTTAATGGTAAGGAAGAATAGTGAGTTTAGAATTTGGACCAAAGGCTCTTTTTGAAATCCAATGAAATTCTATTAAAGTGTAAATGGGAATGTCAGCACACATGAAGAGTCAGTCACAACAAGGCACTTGGGGAAATAGATATCAATGAGGATGTTAGGAGATCAGGCAAAGTACAAAATGAGTGATAAGATCAGGGATGATTACAATAAGGGGGTAGTTGAACACACTATCCTTGAAAGAATCAAGTGTATACTCACCATAGGATTGAAATTTGAAAACAATAGGCAATGCAGTCTTAGATGATTTTTGCAATCCATGCTCTCTTTAAAATGAGGCTTTGGGAGAAGAATAAGATAAGTGTGAGTTTTGCATTTTGTGTCCAGAGCATGATGTGATGAAAAGAATATATGGAGCAGGTGACATGTGTATTTCTTCCACCATTTCTGGGAGCATGTTTTGAAACCCTATAATTTAGAGTTTGGGGATAAAAATAGGTGTACCCTGGGTTTATGTATATAGAGATGATGCATGAATAGACCATATGGTGAATAAAAAATGTAACAGGTTACTATATTTAATAATGGATTGAATTGATATTTTATAAAATACATGAAATCTGATATTCACATACAAATATTCAATCCAAGTAGTTATACATGTAGTGGTAATGTTAGGGTTACTAATTATAACAAACTGTGTTTGAGTTTTGCTTCTAAAATGATGATGGAATTCAAAAATTATGTGATATAACAGAAATCTCATTAAAAAGCAAGTAAAGCAACATGGAGAAATACATGGGATCTGATACAGGGAGTGAATGAAAGTGAATCATATGCATATCAATTTGTGAATTGTGGATGAAATGATACATCCTATGATGTATATATACTGAAGAAATAGGAATATAACAATTTTGAATAAAAATTTAATTCAAAGTACACATCATGTCCCATATGAATATACTTTCATTGATGTTAAACTGTGTCACTTACCGTAGAAATATTAGGGTTAGTACTCAATATTCACTGAAGTTCATTTTGAGTATTCTGAAATGAATATGTATGTCAAGACAATAAAATTTTTCAAAAAATATCTCCTGAGAAGTTGATTATAAATCCACACAGATGGACATGAAAGAATCAAGGTAGTATAAGTATATGACATATATAGTTCATGTTTGCAAATTCATTCTATATATATATATATATATATATATATATATATATATATATATATTTAATATATTAAATTGTAATAGTATGTAAGCCAATCGAAATTCATAAGGGGATATGTATCCTTCACATATGTACCCAAAATATTCATTTTCCTCTACATTTTTTATGTCTAAAATTGTTGAAGTATAAAGCTCACCACTGCTTGAATTTTCAGTTACCTCAGTGTATTGGGGGGCAGTGATCTCTTCATGAAATTTGTATTTACCAAAGTGAGAGTACTCTCAAAAATATACCTGTGATGGCAGTAGGATTATATACATGTATATAAAAATATACATTGTGACCCAGGCGACAGAGACAGAAAGTCAGGAAGTTACAAATTTGTTACTTTTGAAAATTCTTGGAGAAGTAAAATGAGAAAAATGTGTCACAGATTTTATAATATGTATCTCTGATGAAGCAAAAGGCAAGGCTAAGTATACACCATGCCTCCTATCAAATGCCTCTACATCTATTCCTTTAGGATTATTTTTATCGATGTTAGGATAAGTAGTCAGAGCCTAGAAGGTTATGGGTTAGTGTCAGAGATTCAATATTTCAAATGGCAAAACGGAAAATGAGTCTAATACATATGGGAACACGTGACACAAAAAATCTTCCACTGTCATCCACCACAATGCCTGGACATTACTATCACCCTAAAGAAGACACAATGAGAGGAGAAGAGGAAAAAATCTGTGAATACATATCTGGAATTGTAAATTCGGAGGAGCTCACAATCTTGGGTGTGGCAGAAGAGATCCCAAAAGTAGAGGACAGGGTAAACATTCCACAAACATGGAACTTTGCCGGCCTAATGACTTCTTGACTATCTGCCTCTGACATTCGTACACTCAAAATATACCTTTGTGTTTTAGCTTCCTTTGTAGTGAGATCATGAAAGCTTGGTCTGAGTCTTTGGGAACGGGAGGACATGTGTTCATATTTTCCAATAGGAACAGGAGGCAGCAGAGCTGAATCCTCTCTTTACAGGTAACTGTGGCCGTTGGGGTATGAATCTCTCCCTGAGTGGAATGTGAAACCTTTGGCTCACTGCCCAGTTTTAATGGCATTTCTTACAGCTTCCCTGGAAAATTGGTGTTTGTTTTTGAAATACAAAAAGGTCAACCAGTACACAGTGCTGGAGAAAGCTCTGTCAAGTGGGGTGAGTCAGGGTCTGAAGGCAAAAACACAAACTGGGCTGCTACCCCATATATCTTTCCCACTTGAGCATAGCAACTTTTTCTGAGCATGGCACCAAATCCTCTCCCCACAACAACATGCCTTTATATTTTCGGGTCTCCTGGCTTCACCTTGTCAGTCACAGGTCATTTGGAAGCCAGTGACAGAACCACAGGGGCCCACCACAGATGTTGGATCAACACCTGCACTCCATTGCTCCAGGCCCAGTTCCCTGGTGGCTCCTACTCACTGGCATCTCTGTTCTTCACCATGGTCATGAATTCCACTCAGTCAAAAATGGCACTCGGTGGTTCAGTCATGATGAGAAACAGGAGATCTAAAGGTTCTCCAGGGATATCGGGTCATGGGATTCTCAAAAAGTTCATGGTATTGGCCTAGCCATATTTCAAGAATGAAGAAGTTGACACTGTGGGTTTTGATTCATTCAGGAGCCATTAAGTGTTGAGGAATCTCCTTTCAGTAAAAGCTCTGGAGATTGTATGCAGGCAAACTTAACAAGGAATGGCAAAAGGTCACGGGAATCCAGGCCCATTGGGGTCTAAAATATGAGGTTACTGTGAGTTTGGCTCTCAACTATAGCTGAAAATGCTTTCACAGCAAAATCATGTAAAATCCTGGTGAGATTCACAGAGCTGTGGAGAAAGCCACCCTCGGCCTAGATCTGAGTTTACAAAGGCCCCTCTAATGCCTGGCCTTCTAAAATCCCAACACAATTTATGGCAATAGTTCTCTGAGATCAGTTCCAGAACTCAGTCTCTAATGGCATCACACCAGAGTTCAAGCTGAGGTGGACCTAGTCATCTTTTCCTACCACCACACAAAAGACCACTACTCTAACAAAAACACTCCCACATGGCCCTCATCTTCTTCCATACAGACACTCATCATAACATTCTGGCTGTGGATTTCTATAGGGTGAGCAGTCTTAGATGGTGTGCAAAGTAAGCTCTCATGCCCATCATATGCCAAATGTCTTGGTGGCCTGGACACCCTTCCTGAGAAACAGGATAGATAAAATGGGCCTGTAGTTAATACTGCTCTGCTTCTCAAATTACAGGACTCCTGCCTGCCAGGGGGAGATTCTTTATGTGTACTGGACTCATGAAAAAACCCAAACACCTGTGTGCTAGTTACTGGAGGGCTTGCAACAACTCATTTGACCCTGAGGATCCCTGTTCTGACTTCATAGGGGTCAGGAGCCTGACCCGAGGATGGCCAGAGACTTCATGCAATAGTACACTTCTTTTTCATCCTTTTAGATTGGAAGGGACACATGGGATTTTTCTTGAGTTTCATAGGGTGCTGAGAATGTAATTCACAGCCACACACAGGGCCAAGAGTCTGATTCAGACACAGCTTTTACAAAGCACTTTACTTCAAAGGCACAGATTAGGCCTCTTCATTTCCATTTGAAACTGTTTTCTTGAGGAGTCCCAAAGGAATGCCCTAAGGCAAACACCTCCCTGACATTCAGGAGAACAGAACATTAGGGAAGAAGGAAGCCTGGAGAAAAACTTTTCTTTAATTGAACACTGTGGCACTGACAGCTCCTAATCATGCAACTTGGGTTACTATCTATCCAAGCAGGGATTCTCCAGAGAGATCCTTACCAGTCATGCTAATTTTTGAGTTTTCTGAGATGCTTGGCATGCCCTTCAGCAATCCAGTCCATGGCCATATCACAGAGCTTGAATGTGGTACTCATCTTGGACACAAAACCACGAACCCCTTCAGAGAGTGGCCACAATTCAGGAAGAATACAGAAACTTAGGATCTTGGTAGGTGTTGCCCATCTGCAAGGCAAGCAGCAGTTTATTCAAAAATTGGCCATGAGGAGTCCTGCAAAGATTTCCAATAGACAGGACACATTCACGGCTGCATTCTTCTCTCTACTCTCTTTAACCACAAACTCAGTGGGAGCCACTGACATAAAAAGACTCACTAGTTAACAGTCCATTTCAAACCAACAACAACAACAACAAAAAAAAAACCTTTTTTCCTTCATGTTCTCCGAACATGAGACTAAATGACAAATTGAAACACACACCCACTGAGACACACAAACCACCCCTGTATTTGGTCTGCATCTATCCACTCTGTCTGCTGACTGGTGGGTGAAAATATGTTCCTAAGCAGTGGCCTGTCCTGTCTCAGCTCTGGTCTCCTTGGCCATCTTTGTGTAGTTGTCAGGAGCCAGTCATGAGTCAACACTTCTTTCTCAGGAAAGGCCCCTGTTGAGACCATTCAAGGCATTTGGCTATCCAGACATCACTAGATACCAACAAAGAATGACTCTGGCCTTGGTACAGACAATCAAGTGAGCCCACTAAAAGTGGAACTGCCCCTGGATGCCTCGCCTCCTGGATCCCAAGTTCAGAGAGTTCCATCACCAAGGAAGTGAGGTGAGGTCACTTCCTTCAGGGAAGTGAATGAGGTCACTGCCTTGGCAACCACTTTGTCCTAACAGTTGTGCCCAAGGGTCCCATGAGATAGAGGATGCCCCACCTTCCTGTGACATTTTCACAAGACATAGAGGTCTGTATACCCTAGGAGCCCTAAATCAGCAATCCACACACACCTGATTGTGTCCATCTTGCCTGCATTGAGAAGAGAGAGGCTGATTCAGCCTCATCCCTTCATCCTGACTGGGTTCTTGGCATTGAAGATGACTTTTGACCTCACAGTTCCTACAGAGCTGCCTACATTTGCTCCAGGGATCATTGGTGCATCTACCTTTGAGCTTCTCAGCAGCTGTAGGATTCCCTACATACCTGTATGGCAAGATCAACTCAGGACCTGCTGTTATGTGAAAATAGATTGAAGGAACAGAGTATGGTTAAGGGTCATATCATGTTCGATTTGGGTTAGGAGTCATTCTGCTGGATGAATACGGGTATTGGGCAACTGGGATATTTATACGAATGTAAGGTGAAATGTAAGTATGAAAATAGAAAACTAGGTAAGATCTGAAGCACACAAGTTTCTTGGACCCTTGATTTGGATACATAGTTTTGAATTATGTTCTGCAGAGATGAATCCTCTAAATCCATAGACAATGGCCTAAGATCTTGTACCTGGGACATCTGAAAGTAAAAGAGAACTTGCAGTGAAATACAGAGAGTAGGCAGGATTCCAGTGTAGGGTAAGAAAGAATAGTGAGTTTAGGATTTGGACCAAAGGCCCTGTTTGAAATCCAATGAAATTCTATTGAAGTGTAAATAGGAATGTCAGGACACATGAAGAGTCAGTCACAACAAGGCACTTGGGGAAATAGATATCAATAAGGATTTTAGGAGATCAGGCAAAGTACAAAATGAGTGACAAGATCAACAGGGCGGTAGTTGAACACAATATCCTTGAAAGAAACAAGTGTATACTCACCATAGGATTGAAATTGGAAAAGAATAGGCAATACAGACATAGATGATTTTAGAAATCCATGCTCTCTTTAAAATGAGGATTTGGGAGAAGAATAAGATAAGTGTGAGTTTTGCATTTTGTGTCCAGAACATGATGTGATGAAAGGAATATATGGAGCAGGTGACATGTGTATTTCTTCCACCATTTCTGGGAGCATGTTTTGAAACCCTATCATTTAGAGTTTGGGGATAAAAATAGGTGTACCCTGGGTTTATGTATATATAGATGATGGATGAATAGACCATATGGTGAATAAAAAATATAACAGGTTACTATTTTAAATAATGGGTGGAATTGATATTTTAAAAAATACATGACATCTGGTATTCACATACAAACATTCAATCCAAGTAGTTATACCTGTAGTGGTAATATTAGGGTTAATAATTATAACAAACTGTGTTTGAGTTTTGCTTCTAAAATGATGATGGAATTCAAAAGTTATGTGATATAAGAGAAATCTCATGAAAAAGCAACTAAAGCAACATGGAGAAATACATGAAGTGAATGAAAGTTAATCATATGCATATCAATTCGTGAATTGTGCATGAAATGATACATCCTATGATGTATATATACTGAAGAAATAGGAATATAACAATTTTGAATAAAAATTTAACTCAAAATACACATCATGTCCCTTATGAATATACTTTCATTGATGTTAAACTGGGTCACTTACTTTAGAAATATTAGGGTTAGTACTCAATATTCACTGAAGTTCATTTTGAGTATTCTGAAATGAATATGTATGTCAAGACAATGAAATTTTTCGAAAAATATATCCTGAGAAGTTGATTATAAATCCACACAGATGGACATGAAAGAATCAAAGTAGTATAAGTATATGACACATATAGTTAATGTTTGCAAATTCATACTATATATATATGCATATATTTAATACATTAAAATATAATAGTATATATGGCAATCGAAATTCATAAGGGGATATATATCCTTCACATATGTACCCAAAATATTCATTTTCCTCTACATTGTTTCATGTCTAAACTTGTTGAAGTATAAAGCTCACCACTGCTTGAATTTTCAGTTACCTCAGTATATTGGGGGGCAGTGATCTCTTCATGAAATTCGTGTTTACCAAAGTGAGAGTACTCTCAAAAATATACCTGTGATGGTAGTAGGATTATATATATGTATATAAAAATATACATTGTGACCCAGGCGACAGAGACAGGGAGTCAGAAAATTACATATTTGTTGATTATGTAAATTCTTGGAGAAGTAAAATGAGAAAAAATGTGTCACAGGTTTTATAATATGTATCTCTGATGAAGCAAAAGGCAAGTCCAAGTATACACCATGCCTCCTATCAAATGCCTCTACTTCTATTCCTTTAGGATTATTTTTATTGATGTTAGGATAAGTAGTCAGAGCCTAGAAGGTTATGGGTTAGTATCAGAGATTCAATATTTCAAATGGCAAAACGGAAAATGAGTCTAATACATATGGGAACACGTGACATATAAAAATCTTCCACTGTCATCCACAACAATGCCTGGACATTACTATCACCCCAAAGAAGACACAATGAGAGGAGAAGAGAAAAAAATCTGTGAATACATATCTGGAATTGGAAATTCTGAGGAGCTCACAAATTTGGGTGTGGCAGAAGAGATCCCAAAAGTAGAGGACAGGGTAAACATTCCACAAACATGGAACATTGCTGGCCTAATGACTTCTTGACTATCTGCCTCTGACATTCGTCCACTAGAAATATAGCTTTGTGTTTTAGCTTCCTTTGTAGTTAGATCATGAAAGCTTGGTCTGAGTCTATGTGAATAGGAGGACATGGGTTCATATTTTCCAATAGGAACAGGAGGCAGCAGAGCTGAATCCTCTCTATGCAGGAACTGTGGCCATTGTGGTATGAATATCTCCCTGGGTGGATTGTGAATCCTTTGGCTCACTGCCTAGTTTTAATGGCATTTCTTTCAGCTTCCCTGAAAATTGGTGTTTGTTTTTGAAATACAAAAAGGTCAACTAGGACACAGTGCTGGAGGGAGATCTGCCACGTGGGGTGAGTCAGGGTCTGAAGGCAAAAACACAAACTGGGCTGCTACCCCATATATCTTTCCCACTTGAGCATAGCAACTTTTTTCTGAGCATTGCACCAAATCCTCTCCCCACAACAACATGCCTTTATATTTTGGGGTCTCCTGGCTTCACCTTGTCAGTCTCATGTCATTTGGAAGCAATGACAGAACCACAGGGGCCCACCACAGATGTTGGATCACACACCTGCACTCCATTGCTCCCAGTTCCCTGGTGGCTCCTACTCCCTGGCATCTCTGTTCTTCACAGAGATGGTCATGAATTCCACTCAGTCAAAAATGGCACTCGGTGGTTCAGTCATGATGAGCAACAGGAGATCTAAAGGTTCTCCAGGGATTTCGGGTCATGGTATTCTCAAAAACTTCATGGTATTGGCCTAGCCATATTTCAAGAATGAAGAAGTTGACACTGTGGGTTTTGATTCATTCAGGAGCCATTAAGTGTTGAGGAATCTCCTTTTAGTAAAAGCTCTGGAGATCGCATGCAGGCAAGGTTCCCAAGGAGTGGGGAAAGGTCACAGGAATCCAAGCCCTGTGGATTTAAAATTCAAACCATTTTAAAATGATAATGACTATGTTAATATGTTAAAAGATAAGCAATATAGAAAACATGACATCAGAATATTTAAGTGTGGGGAAGAATATAACACAAGTGCACAGTATTTGTTCAGTATATTTCCCCTCTCTCTTTTTCATTGCCTTAAAAATCATGCTAAGTTACTATCATTTCAAAATAGTTATTATAACAAAAAGATTTTTTTGAAACTCTCATAGTAGTCACAAAACGAATACGTTATAGGCAAACCAAAAATCATTAGCAATGAATCAAAATATACTACAAGAGTAAATCAAAAGAAGGACTAAAGTGGCTGAGAGAAGAACCCCCCCAATTTTTTTCCAATAATACAAAACAAGTTACAAAATGTCTATAATAAGACCTCACCCATTATTAAATACCTTAAATATAAACGGATGAAATTATCCAGATAAAAGATATAACATGACAGAGTGGATAACAAGACACAACAGTATGTTGCTTATGAGAAACTCACTTCACCTCTTAGGATACACATAGACTAAGGTGAAGGGATAGAAATGAGGCAGTTACCTCATTCACAAACAAACAGAATCCAAAGGAAAGCCCAAGTAACCATATTTACATCAGATAAAATGGACTGTAAGTCAAATGAAATAAGGTGACAATGAAGGTCATTATATAATGATAACGGGATCCAATAAGCAAGAAGAAATAAAAATTCTAAATATATATTCACCTAGTACTAGGGTACCCAAATATATATAGAAAATAATAATTAACCAAAAGGAAAAGAAAAATTCCATTATAATAATATTAGGGGATTCTTAACACCCTGCATTTAGCAATAGATAGACCATCCAGATAGAAATTGAACAAGGGAATGGCAGTGAAATTGTACCCTAGATCAAACAGACCTAACACATCTACAGAATAATCCATCCAACAACTGCAGAATACTTATTCTCACATGAAACATTCTCCAGGATGAATCATGAGATAAGCTATTAACTTGTCCTCACACTTTTTTTTAAAATCAAGATCTTTTCATGCATCTTTTCTGAACATGATGAAATACAACTAGAAATTAAAAACAAGATATACTGTAGAACTATACAATACATTAAAATTAGACCACTTACTCATGAATAATCAATGGATAAAGGAAGAAATAAGGAAAATCAAGGATTTCTTGAAATAAATGAAAATGAAAAATAATAACTGAAAGTTATGAGATACAGCAAAAGCAGTAAAGAGAGGAATAGTTGTAATCAACATCCACCTTGAAGAAAACCAAAAGAATTCCAATAAAAAAATCTACTGGTGCATCTTATTAAGATTAAAAAAAATAAGAATGAACCAAATCCCCAAAAGAGTAGAATGAAAGAAATAATAAAGATTACAGCATAAATAGAGTTAAAAAAAAATATAAAAGATCAACAAAACAAAAGACCTGGCTTTTCCAAGAAAATAAAATTGATATATCTTTATCTAGATTAACTAAGAAAACAAATGAGAAGATACAAATTAATAAATTCAGAAATGAAAAGGAAAACGTTTCAAATGACAACAGAGAAATACAAAGGTTCATTAGAGATTATTTTGAACAACTTTGCACAAGGCAATTAAAAAACCTAGTAGAAACTAGCTAATTCCTGGACACATTCATCTTACCAATATTGAATTGGGTAGAAGTAGCATATTTGAACCTAAAAGTAACAAGCAATGAGATTGAATCAGTAATAAAATGTAGCCCATGAAAATAAAGCTCAGGACCAGAAGGCATCACTACTGCAATCTATCAAACAGTAAAGAAGAACTTATGCCAATTCCTCTTATATTATTCCAAAAATTGAGAAAAAAGGAAATTCTTCCAAAATTCATTCTATGAGGCCATCATTACCCTGATACCAAAACCAGACAATAACACAACAAAAAAGAAAATGACAGGATACTATCCCTGATGGGATAGAACAATACTCACCAAAGTACTAGCAAACTGAATCAAAGAACATATTAAAAATATAATTCACTATGATCAAGTGGGATGCACTCCATGTGGATAAGGATCCTTCAATACATGCCAATAAATAACCATGATATTTATTCAACAGATGAAGGACACACACTATGTGATCATATCAACAGATGCAAAGTTTTCCCTTCACAACAAAAATGACAAACAATGAGTCATTGCAGGAATGTACTCCAACATAATAAAGGGTATATTTAATAAGCCAACAGCTAGTATAATACTTATTATGGAACAGCTCTAAGCTTTCTCTTAAAATTTGGAAAAAAAATAAGGATGCCCACTGTCATCATTTTATTCAACATCGTCTCAGAAGTGCTAGAAAAAGCAATAAGACAGCTGGGTAAAATGGTACACACCTGTAATCCCAGAGGCTCTGGAGGCTGAGACAGGAGGATCCTAAGTATAAAGACAGTCTCAGCAAAAGTGAGATGCTAAGCAACTCAGTGAGACCCTGTCTCTAAATAAAATGCAAAATAGGGCTGGGGATGTAGTTCAGTGGTCAAGTGCCTGGAGTTCAATCCGCAGTACCCCTCCAAAAAAGCAAGCAGGAAAGAAAAAGAGCAATAAGACAAGAAAAAGGAAGTAAAGGCATCCAAATTGGAAAAAAGGAAGTCAAATTGTCACTGTTTATAAATAACCTGATCTTATATGTAGAAAACCACAGATTCCACAGAAACTATTAGTATGCATCAATAAATTCAGAAAAGTTGCAGGATACAAAATCAACATACAAAAACCAGTAGCATTGCTACATTTGAACAGCAAATTATCTGCAATAGAAACCTAAAAAGCAGTACCATTTACAATAGTTACAAAAAGTAAAATAAAACATGAAGAGTAAATTTAACAAACTGGTGAAAATTCTCTAAAATAAAAACTACAAATCACTGATTTAAAAGACTGAAAAGAACACAAAAGTATGGAAAAACATTTTATATTCATGAATTAGAATAATCAAATCTGTTACAGTGTCCTTATCACCCCAAAAAAACTATGTATTCATATTCAATGCAATTCTTATCAAAATATTAATTATATTTTTCATAAAAGCAGAAAAACACAATGTTAACTTTATATGGAACCACAAACCATTCAACCATCTTGAATGAAAATAAATAAATAACAGAATAAGAGATATTGTATTTCCTGACTTCAGAGTATACTACAAAACTGTGGTAATCAAACAACAAAGTATGAATATAAAAACAAACACATACATCAACAGAACAAAATAGAGAGCCTGGAAGTCAACCCACACACCTAAGTCAAATGATATTTACAAAGGTGCTACAAACATGTATTAGAGAAAAGACAATCTTTTCAGAAAATGCTGGTAGTAAAATTGCATGTTCATATGCAGAAAAATGATATTAGACCCCATCTTTAACCAATTATGGAAATCTCCTCAAAATGTTATTAAAGACTTAAACATAAGACCTGATGCTATGAAACTACTAGAAGAAAATGGGAAATGTTTCAGGACATTGCAATCAGCAAACATTTCTTTGAACAAGATCACAAAAAACATAGGAAATAAAAGCCAAAATAGACAAATGGGAGTATATCAAACTAAGAGATTACTGCACAGTAAAGAAAAGAGTCCACTAGGTAAAGTTACAACATACACAACAGGAGGAAATATTTGCAAACTATAAATCTGATGAGAACTTAATATCCAGAATATATAAAGAACTCCAAAAACTCATTTAAAAAGTCATAATAATATCCCACTTAAAAACTGGAAAATAGAACTAAGCAGATATTGCTCAAAAGAAGGCATTCAAATGTCAATAGGAATATGAAAAAATGCTCCACATCACCAGTCATATGGGAAAGTTGAGTCAAATCCACAATGAGACACCATCTCACTTCAGTAAGAGTGGCTCTATACAAAAAACCAAAAGATAACAAGTGCTACACAGGATGAGAGAAAAGGAAACCCCTGCACAGTGATAGAAATGTAAATTAGTACAACTATTCTGGAAAACAGCTTGGAGGTTCCTCACAAAATTAAAAATAGAAGCAGCATGTGAACTAGCAACCCCACTATTAGGTATGTACCAAAGGCAATAAAATCAGTATGTCAGAGTCATCTGCACTGTGTTTATTGTAGCTTTATTCACAATCACCCAGAAATGGAATCAACCTAAGTGTCTGTCAACTGATGAGTGATTAAAGAAAATATGGCATATAAACCAAGAAGTCCCTATCATGTGACAACATGGATAGAACTAGAGATTATTATATTAAGAGAGATAAGACAAGTACAAAAAGACATGTAAGTACTGCATGATCACACTCATGTGGAATGTAAAATATTTGGTCTCATAGAAATTGGAGTTCAATGGTGGTCACCAGAGGTTGGGGACAGTAGGGGGAAAGGGCAGATGTGGAAAATTTATCAATGAGAGCCACGTTACAGTTAAATAGGAGTAAGAAGTTCTGGTTGCTGATGTACAGTAGGGTGACCACAGACTAGAAAAAAGCATTTTATAAGTTTTCACCATAAAGAAATGATGAAGGGGCTGGGAATGTGGCTCAAGCGGTAGCGCGCTCACCTGGCATGCGTGTGTCCTGGGGTTCGATCCTCAGCACCACATACAAACAATGATGTTGTATCAGCCAAATACTTAAAAAAATATTAAAATTCTCTCTCTCTCTCTCTCTCTCTCTCTCTCTCTCTCTCTCTCTCCCACTCTCTCTCTCTCACTCTCTCTTTAAAAAATAAAGAAATGATGAAATTTTGAGGAGACATATACATTTAACATGGTTTAATCACTACCCAGTGTATTCATGTATGGAAACATCACATGGTACCGATAAATGCAATTTTTACATTTTTATGTATCCATGAAAGTAAATTTAGTTTTAAAAGACAGAAGAGTCTCAAAAAGAGCATCTTAAGTACTATAGATTGCTTTATTTCAAACAGAGATTTTTTAATCCCTAATTTTTGCAATAATGTTGTAGGCATCATGTGTGTTCACATTCATGTGCAGGTTTTGCCAGAAGAAAATGATGGAGGAAGGAGTTAACATCCCATTGCCTCCACTTCAATTATTTTGCATTTATCTGGTGGCTTGATATAAATTTTATTTAAATAAATGCATTCTGGCTCTTAAACTATGAAAACTAGATTTTTGGTACTATTAGTCGGGACCTGTATCTTTCATATTTACCATTCTATCCCCAGTACACACTTTCACGATGCTTGGTCAATGTCTGTCATGTAAATGAAATAACTAACTCCTCTGGTTCTTAAATCCCCTCTACAATATTCACGTGGTAAAGTGGTAAAACTTCTTTTTACCCATTTCTAATGACAGCAAATATATTATTTCTTAAATGAATCAATTCTACCTTGGGTATTTGATTTGAAATTTCCACATAACAAATGACTATCTTTTTATTCTGATTTTTCTGTTTCCCCTGACTCTACCACTTCATGTCATGAGTCAAACCCTTTTCTAAAAAACAGAATTTTCCAAACAAAATGTTTGAAGGAAATATCTAAACAGAATGTTTCCTGCTTTAGCTGAATTTAAAATTTCTTCCACGGGGAGAAAGCATTGATCAAAGCGCCAGCACCCAGAGCTCAGTGAAAGATGCCATAAGCATTGGAGGATCTGACCATCACATCAGGTACCTGGAACCCTTTTTTTAACACCTTTAATACTCACTTCACACCTTTGGTTTATTTCAGTTTTAAATATTAAAAAAGTAATAATTTGCAAATACTTTCATTATCCTCTTCTTTAAAAGAACAACAATATGGTATAAATTTAAAATTTAAGCTTATATATTAAAAAACAAATGAAATGCACTTTCTGATTATCAATCTCTCCCTTCACTCAGTTAAATGCAGTAGTGACTTTCTGCAAATTACTCCCTTACCTTTACAGTTTTTCCACAAATGCAAATCTATGGGTGATGGATGTGCATACATTCATACATAGGTGGTGACTTGCTTTCTTACCTTTTATCAAACTTCTAAAGCATTGTTTATAGTTTATAATTTTCAGCTTATATCTTTTAGTTTGTAGTAGATATTATGGATCACTACCTAGTCTCCTCTTCAGAAATGATGTACCAACTCTTGCAGCTACCAGATGCTACCTAGCTCAGACCCTCAAATATGGTTCCAAGACCATAGTGTCTCAAATCTCAGATTCTCCTGAATGGTATGAGCCTGATAAGCAGCTCACTCATCCTTGTTGGAGGCAAGTACTCCATTGTTTCTCAATGTCTTACTGATTCTCCTACTTCCCAAGCATATATACCCCCTACAAAATACTCTTCTCCCTCCTGATTACCAGACCATTATTTAGGGTTTAATCATGACATGATCCATCCATATAATGGCTCAGTCTGCTATGAAAGGAAAAGGACCTTACACTCAAAGGGCTTCTAAGACCTGGTTGACATGTCCCAGTATGAGTTGGGAGAGTAGGAAGGGATCCTTTAGGTCCTGAAATAAGAGAGATGGGACAAAGGGCTGGAATTCATTGAAATGGAAGCACTCTCCCATTATGTGGGATTAAATGCTCTAGTAAAGGAACATCACAGAACAGAGCGTTACTATGTTTTCAGATGGGAACAAAAAGTTTAAACATTGATTAAAATTAAGAGCAGGCATCCAGAACTTCCATGGCCAACAGTAGAGAAAGAGATTAAAAAAGAAAAAAGAAAGAAAAAAACCTCAGGAATTTGGAAATTCTAACACAAGAAAACTCATCATAAAACCTAGAGGACTTTCTATTCACCCTGTAGGTCAGGGCTAATGGTAAAATATGCTATTACAGAATTTACAGAACTTGGTTATGCTAGCAAAAGGGATAAAGAGATTCTTAAACAAAGGAGGTCAGGTGGGATTCTGGAAGCAACTTGATTATATAATGACCATATTGAGTGACAGGGTCAGGGTTTGACCAAGGCTATCTGACTGTTAAACAGCCACAGTGGATTGGCTGAGGCCCCTGGTACAAATCCACCATGGTCAACTTCTTTATTTCTAAATCTCCTTCCCTTGTTGCTCACAGATATTGTTTCCAAGCACACTGTCAAATAAATCTAAGCACAGATCTCAGAAATGCATTCTATTTTCTGAGGATTCTAAACTAGGATATATTTAACACTTCATTTTCAAAATTATTTTGTGTTGATATATATGCCTATTGTACATATGTATCAATATGGATTTACTTTGATGAATCAGTGTATTCTAAAGGTTTTCAAGAAAATTTTAATGTCATTGTCAAAGAAATATAAGCTACAATATTATAAATCTTAACTCATATGTATATACATGTTTAATGTAATACAAAAATAACAACTTGTGTGCCAAAGTAGTTGTGCCATTGAGCTATATATTCACACTTGATATTTTCAGACTTTTAAACTTGAATGTTCTTCTATGGTTAATAATATGGCTCTTGTTAGTGTGATTTTTAGTTGGTGATCACTATGAAGTTGAGTTTCTTGTTTCCATTTTTAAATTTCATTTTTCGCTTTGGTACATCAATCTAGCAACTTGTATTCATAAGTTATTGATTTGTTTCAAATGTATTCTTTACCTTTTACTACTCATGTGTATTGCTAATGCCCTCACTAAATGTGTGGCCTATATTAATAATTTTCTTTATGATGATTTGAGTGTAAATAAAATATTCAGTTTGTTCTATTTACAGATTCTATTTGCTAGAATTTTTAATCTATTCTATTTACTTGAATACCACCTTAACAAATGTTTACTTAATCAAAAGTCATAAGGATATTCATATTTTCTTCTGAAAGCTTTATGGCTTTTTGTCTGTACTTGAGTTACCTATCTGGAATTGACTTTGATGTATAGTTGGATACAGGGAAGCTTTCTATTTTCTCTTCTGTAGACAGACACCCACCTCAGGAGCCCACTTACTGACCTGTCCTAACACTACTGATCTGCCTTGGTTCAACATTTCATAGATGTAGAGATCTGTTTGGGTTCTGAGTAATACATGACCTGGATAGTGTCTTTATGTATCTATGTACCAAATGTCACATTCAATTACCATGCTCTAAGACACACTTTGATATCTGGTACAGAAAGTACCTAGTTTTTATTCATGAATAACTTGATCTCTACTCTTCATCCTGAATTGTAGAACCCACTTATCAAATACTCATAACATGCTGGAGTTTACTTGCAAGTTCCTGATTTGGATAGTTGGACTTTTTTCCTATCTAGAAATATGGTACACAACATCATTTATGGATATCTTCAATGTATTTCAATGAAGATACATTGTTTTCTGTTAGATTCTCCCTCTGTCCTGTTTTTTCTGCCTTGTTCTCACTTTCTGTAATTTTGAGACAGGGTCTCACTTAGTTGCTAAGGCTTTAAATTCACAATCCTCCTGCCTCAGCCTCCCAGGTCACTGGGATTACAGATGTGTACAACCACACTCAGCAGAAACTTATTTTTAAAAAGACTGATATTTTGAATATCCAACAACTATATCTTAAATTTTATTGTAGGTGTAAGAATCCATTTTGGCAGTCTTAAAAGAGAAATTTTTCCAGTAAGATACCATAAACTCATAATTCTTTGAAATATACTTTCCAAGCACTCATGTACTCTGAAGCCCACATATAGATCTTGAATTTCAAGTCCTAAGTGCAAGCTGTAATAAATGTGAATATCTATATTTCTGTATTAGTGTTTCAGTGAACTACAAAATACAAATGATTCTGGGAAGGAAAGTAAAGGTTTTCTCCCTAACAATGCACAGTAATTGTGAAATATTGGTATAATCATAACAAACCAAATGAAATATAAATTCTTCTCCTAAACGGAACATAATAAATTCCCTTTCAAATGATGAAGTGGAACATTCCAATAACTATTTGTTTTCTGATTTACAGCTCCTTATATGCCAAACTGTAGGGTCAGGAATGCTCAGCCAGTTGAGCAATTGGGTTGGCTGAACATCTTCAAGTACTGCATAATTTAGGCCAAGGAGGTTAATTAGCATATTATTGTTTGACCAAATGAACAGCATGGAGTTGCCAAACTTAAATTCCTTAAATAGTAACACATAAATCTTAGTACAGTGGCACTTCCACAGATGGCAGCATGCTATCTGATAGATGAAAAGGGCTGCTTGAGCATAACATTAAGATTCTAAACAGCAAAAGAACTCTACACTGAACAAATTTCACAGGGCAGCAGAAATTTATCATGTTTGTTTTGTCACTGTAACTCACATCTTGCCAACTCAACCCCATAAAGAGATAAGGGACACAACCAGAGGTAGCAAAAGTGGGGATTAACACAAAACAATTTATGCAAATGTAGTGTGCAATAAACTGCTTTCTGAGAAACTGTATAAACTATCGATTGTCTCTTTGTGTTTTATGAACAATGTCAAATTCCAAGTCACTTTGCTCTCTTGTGTGTCTTGGTTCTCATATTATTACACAATGTTCTGGAAGCATTTGGTCAAGGACTAGTTCTACATTCCATTATTTGTCTTATAGCCAGCGAACACTATATGAAAATAGAACATAATAGCACATAACATATTAAAATAGCAATTCTTGAGAGAAACATTGATAACTAGAAAGAAGAGCTTAGCTCTTTAACTCAGGATTTTACAAAAATCTCATTAAGTCTTGTTTTCCAATGTGAGGGTCCCCAAGTCCACCCTCTGTTTTGATGATTCACAGGAAAGGTTTATAGGACTCTGAAAGCTGTTGTACGCATGATGACAGGTTATTATAGCAAGAGTATATTAATCAAAGTCAGCAAAGGAAACAGGTTTCTAGGGAGGAATGCAGAAGAAACCAGCCATGAGGTCCCAGTTGTGTTGTCAGGGAAGACACAAGTTAGAACTGAGCTCTCCACTGACAGTCTGTGATAACAGAGGAAGCTCATCCCAGCCCTGAGTCGCAGGCTTTATCTCAGGGCAGGTACCCTACGTATGCAATCCCTGTGTGACTCACCTCAACTGCTCAACTTGCCTCCCTAAGGAGGCAAACTGATAGAGAGAATGGCTCATGGTACATGGCCTCCATTGTACCCATGCTTGAGACACCCCAAAACTCCAGGCATATGTACAAAAATGGACAATTAAAATAAACCACATAGTTAGCATGACCTATCTATCATGGCCCAAGATCTGGTACACAAAGACATTCTTATGAGCCATGATATTCCAAAGATTCACAAGTGATCGCCCAGAAGCCAGTTCTTAGGCCAGTCCTGAGAATATTTGGATTTTGCAGCTTTTAAGAATCTGCTATATAATCTAGTACCTACATGTTATGGTTTGGATGTGAGGTGTCACCCAAAAGCTCACATGTGAGACAATGGAAGAAGGTTCAGAAGACAAATGATTGGATTGTGAGAATCCTAACCCAGTCAGTGATTAATCCCTTGACAGGGATTAACTGAGTGGTAACTAAACTGGTAGGTGTGGCTGGAAGAGGTGGGAATCCAAAGTGTGTATTTGGGCTATATATTTGATTCTGGCAAGTGGAGAATTCTCTTTGTGTTTTCTGATTATCATGTGAGACAATTTCCTCTGCCACACTCTTCCTCCATGATGTTCTGCCTCACCTCGAGCCCTGAGGAGTGGAACCAGTCTTCTATGGATTAAGACCTCTAAAACTATGAGCTCTCAAATGAACTTTTCCTCCCCTAAAATTGTTCTGGTCAGATCTTTCAGTCCCAGCAGTAAAACCGCTGACTAAAACACTATTCTTAACGATACTGTGTTATGCTATTAAAACTCTTCTTAAGAGCTTAGATTGCATGTTAAGTAATCTAATCACACAGGAAAAAAAATTAAAAATGAGGCACAAAAAAATTTATGGATGTGATGAAAATGCTTATAACCTTGATTATGATGTTTCTATGGATTTATGTGTATGTACAAACTCATAATTGTGTACATTATGTGTGTGCAGATTTGTGTATCAATTATAGCTCAATAAAGCTGTTTAAAAAGAGTTTTTTAAAATGGAAAAATAAAACATTAAAAAACCAAATTGAATGTTATTTTTCCTTTCTCAGTTAAAAAAAAGAGACATCATTAGTACAAATTCACCTTCTCCCTTCAGGTGACAATGATAATCTGAATTTGAAAAAGTAAAAAAAAAAATAAAATGGAAAGAAATCATTATACCTACTCTGAAGCACTGACTTGGTTTACATGCAAAATATAAATTCTTAATAAACTCTAATACTGGACCAGACTTAGGCTGAGGAAGAGTCTTAGTTCCTGCCTTGATCTGTGAATTTGAGGCATCTTGGCTCTAACTTGAATCCTCTCCTGGCAATTTCCCTTAAAGCAGGGTAAGGTATTTGTGAGTCAATGTGATTACACTTACCTGGTCTTTTCTAGACCATATGGGAACTTCCCAGACTTCCCAGACACCCCAGTTCTGCAACGGGACTTGCATATCCTGCACCCAAGGTCTCTAAAGGAGAATCACAGATGTATTCACATCTGGATGCAACATGCTATGGCACAGGATAGGAGAGAACATGGACCCATGAGTTTTGTGTCCACACAGGGTATAAAGAAGGTCTTCTACAATGTATCACAGAACAATATTCAGAGAAAAAACAGGTAGGCCAGGGTAAAGAGTCAGGATGAGGTCCACATGTTCCTGCATGTTAGTACAAGAAATAAAACAATAAATTTGAGTTGGCCCTTCCACATAATTGTGGGAGAATAGATTGCTAGTTTTATTTCAATCTTTAGATATTTGTGTATATGATGCATGGCCTCCATTGTACCCATGCTTGAGGCAAGTTGGCCGATTCTAGTAAATGATCAATTTCCTCTTGGGTCAGGTCTTCAAATCTATACAATTTTTGTGGAATATGTATTATTTTAGAAACTGATATATATTCTACAGAGATTATACAGATATATCTTCACCTGAGGGAATGATTTCATACCAGTTCAAAACTGTTATCTAGTTAATCACAGAGAAAATTTCCTAAACCTAATTCTAACACTCAAAGATTAGCATCATGCAGAATTTATCTTTTGTTTCACCATTCCCCCCCAACTTTCATAGGTTTCATCTATATGGACTTGTTGACTTTTTACATACAATATCAGATAAGACAGACTGCTGTGTCATTGGTGTGAACACTTAACTTTTTCAAGCAGGAGACTTGGGGTTCTAATCCAGGACTCTGATGTGGCTAGCATTTGGAGAGAACAAATTGGGTACCAAGGAACAAACACAGTTAATCTAAGATTTGGGAGTAAAAAGTTAAAAAAAGCTCTAAAATACAGTCAAATGGAAAGGGAGATAGAGATCAAATCTGACCACCAAACATAGAAGCAATCATAGAAGCCAGCCCACATCGGGGAATTATGTCTAGAACAGGGAATAAAAAATAAATCTTGCATAATTTCCCTAAGTCTTCAGTGCACAGAAGATAATAGGACACTCTTACCTGCGTTTGTTAGAGGAAAGGTGGTCCTTAGGGAGAAAAGGCAATTTAGATTTTGTGGGCATGAGTTTATACACATTCCAATTAACAGGAAATACTTCCAAGTTGTGTAATTATGAAAGAGTTGCCCAGTTTATGAAGCAAGAAATGAAGCTGGGTGGGTACAGCGGGGATGGTGATGCACAAAGTCTCCAAATTAAACACAAGAAAAAGAATAAACAAAGAAACAAAACAAAAAAGAAAAAGACCAAGGAATAGAGGTGAGGAGAAAAGATGGAAGGAAGAAAGGAGGGAGGAAAGAAGCAAGTATGCTCAATAGGCAAATCTGAGCAGAATTCATTTTACAAATATCAGAAAATGAGTGACAGGGCAAAAACACAAATTGCTGAGAGATTTGAATAATATATACATCTAAGTCCAGAATCATAAAGCAAACCCGAGAAACTCACAGAGAAAGTGTACACATGGCAGAACACAGATGAGAATAAATACAGTGTAGGGATGTGGCTCAGTGGTCAAGTGCTCCTGAGTTCAATCCCCTTACCAAAAAAAAATAAAAAAAAGTATCTGGCCCCCAAGTAAAGAAGCTGTCACAGAAGCCAGCCCTCATAGGGAATTTTGTCTAAAACAGGTAAAAAAAATATTCAGTACCCCAAATTGGAGTCCAAGAAGCCCTGAAGATTTGAGGAAAGGAAGAAAGGGAGAAAAGGAATTGGATGAAGATTCATTAAACAAATTAAAATGCTCTAGGCATTCCAAAAAATCCAAAACATTTTACCTTCCATAATAACAGAATTAGTTGATGAGCAAAATTCATTCAGTCTCTCAGAGATTTCTTATAGTGTCTCCTAAGTGCTGAACCTGATCCTGTGCTCAGTGCCACCCTGACATGATGAACCAAAGGAATGTGATCCTGGTCCCATGGGGCTCCCTGTCCAGGAGAGCTAAGGAGGAGAAGAAGATTACATGAATGCATAAGTTAGTTAATTTGAGACACTAAAGTGACTGCTAAATATTAATTGTGGTGTTATAAAGAGATATTTCAATATTTAAATCCACAATTTAATGGAAATGATCTCTAGACAATAATGCTTAAAATTTGATCAAAATATCAAGGGGAAATTAGTCAAGGAAGGTGAATAGTTGTTCATCACATGAAAGAAGATCTTATTTGGGTTGCTAAGGAAAAGCCAATATAGAGAAAGCACAGAAACCTACATTAAGTTTGGTAAGAGAAGATAGTATAGTTGAATAATGTCTACTACTTGACATAAGGATTGGGATTTCATTGTACAGAATAAATACCTATTTTCAATATAAGGCAATATGATATGAATATTTTGATGTAGATGAATCAAGGAAAGAAATCAAAATAGATTGCATTTTAAAAAATTGAGTTGGGTTGTGTTAAATTAAGGGAATAAAAAAAATACACCAAGGTTATAGTGGCCCAAGATTCATGTGCATCTTAAGGAATGTGAATCTTAAGGGCTAGAAATAACAAAGAATATTAATAAGTAAAGAGCATATGTACCAAACACAAATCCAAGCTGTCCTACTCAGGCTGAAGAAAAGGAACATCAGAGCAACAGGATCCCTGACAAAAATGATTGAAAGTATGTTGCTGACATGGAATATTGAAACACAATGCACACTGCAGGAGAACCTCATAGATGCTGTAGCTCTGGACAGCTGTGTGGCAGTGCTACCTCTGACTCTCTGAGGAAAGCAAGAAGAGGTATAGACTCCTTACCATATCAGTGACGTGAGGGCCACTGCTCAGCACAGGGAATCTGGAGCAATTCCAAGAGGAGATCTGCTGTTGACACCTGATAGCATTTATCTAAGTGGAGTGAATTTGATTATTTTTTGTGTGTACATTAAATAGAAACCCAAATATGTGTATTTATGCTTTTGTGTGTCACATATTTATTTGATACACATATAAACACATGTATGCATCAGCTCTAACAGGAACTTGAAATATGACTACATCATGGCTACCATAGCAAAAATGGTCTGAACTTACAAATCATTTTCTTTTTGCTAAATTCTTTACCCTAAAGAATTCAAAGAATTTAACATTCTCTTCCCAAATCCTTTGTTTCTTTTTTTCTTATGAAAAATAGCTATTGATACACTTAAGCTTTCCATTTTAATTGCACATGTCAAAAACATCACATGGGTTGGTTTTGAGGGTAGATCCTGTCTTTAAATCCAAGTTCTACTCTTTGGCAACTTAGATAACCTCACTGTGTCTTATTTTCTTATCTATAAGATACACCATCTTACTAAGGTAATTGGAATTAATTTCTTCAGAAGAGCATCCAGAATATAGCATGGGACCGATGGCTACGATTTATTGGTTTTTTAGTGTCTTCTAAATGAGACCACATATGCAAAAGCACTTAGAACCATAAAGCATAATGCAAGTAGAAGGCCTTATTGTTTTTATGAAATGATATTTTCATTTTATCTCAACTTCAAAGTGTATCAAAATGAAATTCAGCATTTAATGACACCCTCATGCTTCTAATTGTGACATTTGACACTAAAATTAAGAGAGAAGTATCTAATTCATCAACGTATGACAGACATGAATTAGGAGCTAAACTTAAAAGGGCCTAAAATTTCCATTATCTACCCTAGACTCGTTCTGTACCCTTTTTCATCCTGTTTTGTGTCTCTGGGGCTCACCTGCATGGGTTGTATCATCAGATCAACGATGTCCTGTCACTTCCATGGGGGCCAGTGGATGAAGACCCCTAAAACAATCAGAGAAGAGAGGTGTGAGGTCTTCAGTTATCCCCATCTCTTGTTTCTCCATTCTGGAATTATCACTTTTTGTCCCACTGGTTCCCTCCCTGAGAGCCTTCCTCATGTTACCTATAACTACCAAAGCCACTGCTCCATTCAAGGCTCTCTGCCCAATGTGGTTCTCTTCATCCTCTTGTCTCTCTGACCCTCAGGGTGGAAAGAGCCTGCTGGTCCTCACTCCTGCACTATTGTCACTCCCGTGAAGCCGGCTCATACCTCTGTCGTAAGTTCCATCATAAGTGAGCCATCATTATGTGATCTTAATTAAATTCCTTACCAATTGGATTTGACTAATATGGAAACCTTACATTGTTCTTCATTTCACTCTATCAGACTTTTCATCTCAGGCAATATATAAATGATAACACCACAAAAACAAGTGACCCATCTATAGTATCATTCTCGCAGTCCATTCTGGAGAAAGGAGCTTGACCCTCAATTGCAGAGGGCAATGCTTGGCAACAGTCCTGATCACAGGCTGAAACATTCTCAGGAAGATGTCCATGGTGCTGACTGTGTTCATAGTTAGGGAGAATCCTAGTGGGGAGAGAAAACAACTGGAATAACAGGGTGGAGACTCTCCAGTAAGGAGTATAAATTCACTCACTTATGTTTGGGCACATGTATTGAGGTGTTTTGATTTCAATTTACAATCTGCTGATATTTATGTTATGTGGAGTTACTCTAATAAAATCTGGCAATTAATACATAAAGATGAACCTAGAGTTACATCTGAGAGTAAGAAAATCCTACATAGGGAAAATGCCCAAACAAAAGCACAGAAATAGGAATGGGTGTTTCACTTGTGAGATGCTACAAAAAAGGCAGATCAAAAAGCAGGTAGAGTGTTTAAAAAGATAGGAAGTCATATTCAGAAAGCATAGCAGAACCAAGTATTGCATACTCTTGAATGCATGTGGAAAAATCTAGCACTGTTCATAAATGCAATGTGTGTTATTTCATATATAAAATACTCAGGGGAATGTTTAAAAATATCATGCAATATTCTAGTAGCTTTCAGCAAAAAACTATCAAAGTTAGCATATAGTATATATTGGACTATGAGCATTGATATTGCTATGGAAGGAATAAATCCAAGAGATATTTTCAAAAATGATTGATAATTGTATGAACTTGACTTCCAATACCCCTCTAGGAAGGAAAGAAGGAAATGGTGGAAAGAAGAGAAGGGAAGAAGAAAATAAAGAAAAAGAAAAACAATTGAGATTCTTAGAGAAATGTTTCATTCTAGGATTGAGGCAGAAAATATATAAAATAGTCCTGGAGTACTATAGTTCCAGAAATTTTTAAAAAATAGAAGAAAAAAATCTGCAAATTAAATGACATATGTCAAAAGGACCTAAGAACTCTAGCAACAAAATCAAGTAGTATCAGTTTATTACTCAAGGTATTAAAAAAATTCATGATCAACATTGATATAAAGATTAAATAATTTAACAAATAGAGAGTAGACACATCCCTTGTGTAGAATGAGTACAAATTATCCATGTAAATACAACCCATTCCTTATGTATAAATACTATTAGAGACATCTTTCCATTGAATACATAAAAGGAAGTAGGAACATAACTTTACAATGTATAAACCTGAAAACTACTACCCCAGTCATGTGATTGAGATCAATTCACAATAGCTAAGCAATGGAACCAGCCTAGGTGCCCTTCAACAGATAAATGGATAAAAAAATGTGGTATATATACACAATGGAATACTACTCAACCCTAAAGAGAAATGAAATTATGGCATTTGCTAGTAAATGAATGGAACTGGAGACTCTCATGCTAAGTGAAATCAGCCAACCCTCCAAAACTGAAGGCCAAATGCTCTTTCAATATATGAATGCTAACTCACAATTAGGGGAACAGTAGGGAAGAATAGAAGTACTTTGAATTAGACAAAGTGGAATTAAGGGAAGGGGGGATGGGAGATAGGAGAGATAGTAGAATAAATCCGACATTACTTTGCTATGTGCATATATGATTGCAGACCATTGTAATTCTACACCATGTACAACCAGATGTCAAAATGCATTCTACTGTCATGTATAACAAATAAGAACAAATTTTTTAAAAAACTAAAAATAATTGAAAGTGGTGCTATAGTGTGTGCATTTGATAGGATGTAGTTAAAATTGCACTTTATTCCTATTGTCTTTATCTCCATTATAATCATGAGATAAAGCATGAAATACCAAAATAAAGGATATTGCACAAAATAACTGTCTGGTACTCTTCAAAACCGCCAAGATCATCCCAAAGAGGGAAAGTCCAAGAAAGTGTCACAACGAAGAGGGGACCAGGAGATGCAGTGACTGACCCTAAGATGGTAATAAGACAGTGATTTGTGAAATAAAAAAGATTCTTAGTTCAAAGCTAAGGTCACATGAATCAAGCACAAAATTCACCAATGTTTCCTTCACTGTAACTAACATAGCATTCTAATGAAAGATGTTCACACCAGAGGAACTAGCTGTGAAGTGCATGGGAACTCTGCACTCCTCACAGTCTCTTCTGTAGCCCTAAAACTGTTCTGAAACAGTGACTTTCATGAGTGAATAAACAGTTACAGTGGAGCACAGAGGAGCAGAGCTGGGCTGCAAGAGTTCAGAAGAAACATGTTGAGGAAAATGTGATAATAAAGTAAAGGATGCTGAAATTGAGAGACAATAGAGAGTCAACTGAAGGAAGAGAGAAAGCAGAGAGAGAGGTAGAGAAAAGAAAATGAGGAGACATTCAAGAAAATGAATACATGTGGTGTGCTGGATTAAATCCTGGGAAGAAAGAGGATAGTCAAAAACCTAGTGGAAGCAAACGAATTCTGTGGTCTTATTAGTGGCAAAATACCAAAGCTAGGTTCTTTGTTTTGACCAATGGACAGAGTAATACAAGAGGATGGCTGTGTGATGCATGATGAGGACATGTGAGAACACTGCAGTAATGTGCTTTCAACTCTCTGCAAGTATAAAATCATTCCAAAATTGAAAGTTTAAAATATTTTTAAAAGTAGGGGAAAAAGAATAAAAATTCATGATGAGAAATAAGGAGGAGAGAAATAGATACTGTTTTTGAGTTTTTGTCCACTGACTCCTGGTTCCCCATGGTGGCTTGTGCTAGTGAAATGCTTCCTTTGAGTGAGTTAGGCCAGTGAGTACTGACTCAGGGTTCCAACTTGTCATTTAATATGAGAAGAAAAAGGAGGAAGTATTTGGACTCCCAAGCTCCCAATGGACCTCCAGAAAGCACTCCTCTATCTACCCTTGAAAAATTTCAAAAGAAATATAGCATAAATCCTGTTCCATGTCTCCTCAGACCATCCTGCATGTTCTCTCTTTTTCACCTTCTGATGATTATTGAGCTATCTTCAAGTGACGTGGATATTGATGGAGAAGACATCTATTTCTGGCAAATTAGATTTATTGAACAACCTACAATAAAATGTCATACATTTTAGGACTCTTTCAGTAGCTTTAAATAATATTCTATATAGACTGAATTTCATTCCTCTGTAAAAGAGAATCAATAGTCCTTAAAATATTTTTTTATTCTCCAAAACCTATAAATGTGATCCTCCTATGTCCAAGACTGGGTTAGATAGTAGAGTTAAAAACTAGGATTATAACTACCATGTTAAAAAAAAACTCCTAAAGAAAAGTACTATAAATAATTCAAATCCTGAATTAAAATTTCCAAGAAATCTCTATGTTGGCAGATTTACAAATTGTATTGGCTCTGAGTCAAAAGCCTGAGGCAGAAGAAAGAGTAAATAGCAAATCTCTAGGTGATCAATGTGGGTAAACTTAGCCAGCCTTTATGATTTAAACTGCTGAGAAAACAATATTGAGGATGTGGTCATAATTTAGCTCCTTCTAATATATCTTTTAGTAGTCTCAACTTGTCTTAAACCGAGACACATACTCCTGCACCCTGACGACATTAAGACAATAGATGGAGTTATCCTTCATGCCCAGAACAATGAGCTCAGAGATGGGCATACAATCCAGTTAGCATTGGTGAAACTAGAAACACTATTTTATTGCATTTCTGGGAAAGAACAACTCTCTCATCCATTAAAGTTACCTAGGAAAGTGTTCTCTTTTTCCTTGACAATTTGCAGGTGTCACATTTTTAACAAAATGTGGAGTCTTGATCCCAAAAGAGCCAGAGAAGGAGCTACATATCTTCCTAAAGTCTGAGTTAGGCATTCTTACACATCACTCATGCAGAATCTTATTAGTCTAGGAGAGTATAAGGCCATGCCAGACTGAAAATGGAGAAAAAGAGTCCACCTCTGGACAGGAGGAGTTGACTGTCTATTCAGAAATGGAATAATTACTGTGACCATATTTGGAAATAATCAACCACATTGAAGGGCATGGAGATATCATGAGTGAAATTTAACCATCTATTCAAATAGTTGGAGAAAAGGAATTCAAAGCGGAGAAACATTCAAGTTCAAAAAACTTGCAGGATCTAGATTATTTGTGATTACTGAAATGGAGGAAACCAATATGATCTGCCATCACCATAGAGGAAGAGAATTTATAGTGGAGGACGTTGCCATAGACAAGGTCCAAGTTGCATAGAAAGAGAAAGGACTTGGTTTATTATATATCGGAATTACACAGACTTAGTTCTTCCCTCTGCTCCTTGGTATTTTGACAATGTTTATCTTTAATACATCTCAACAATTCTAATAAGGAGAAGAAAATTCTATTTTCCATTGGAGATGTTAATGAAAATAGAATTCATTTTATTTTAGGAAAATGTTATTTTTAGACAATAATTCATTCTATTGAGACCCTGCTCTACTTTTATTTCTCCTATGTAAGTACTTTGATTTATGATCTTTCAGTAATGGCACAGTCCTTTAACATTGATAACCATTAAGTATTAGGAAAGTGTGAATACTTATTTAAAATGATTTTTTTTAAGTTCTGAGTATTTTCTCATTAAGGTTTAAGTCTTTGAATTCTTAGAGCCATATTACTTTAAGCTATGTTGGGAAATATTTTTCAGAGATGCAAAAAAATTGCAAGAGACAAATAGATGAAAATCCTCTTAAGGAATTAATAAGAGAGAATCACATTTACAAACAACAATAGTTCTCTTTTAATAAAATAATATTGTTCAGCTAGGTCTGACAAGACAAGACTCACAATCAAAAGATCATTATAGGGGCTGGGGCTGCAGTCCAGTTGCAGGGCACTTGCCTAGCATGCATGAGGCACTGGGTTTGATCCTCAGCACCACATAAAAATAAACAAATAAAATGAAGTCATTCTGTCTATCTACAACTACAAAAATAATTTTTTTTTATAAAAGATCATTGTATTGAGATATATAGAGCAGGATCATGACTATAATACTTATAATGAATTATCAAGTCAGGATTTGTATGTGGGAAAATTGTTGTCAATTATATTCTATGACCCAGAATAGAATAGTCAACAAATTAACTTTCAGATCAGAATTCCATAGTCATTTGTTCAGCTGAATTATTCTGCGCCTGCCTTCTTTTTTTAGGATTAATGGTCAAGAGATGTTTTAAAATATGCAATAAAAAGTCTTTGTCCTTCTAAACTGCTTCTTGTGTGATAAGACACTTGACATTTTAAGGCTGTTTTAAATTTCTTCACCTTATTAAAGCTAAAATTTACTAGGCTTTACTTGGATACTAAAGCACTCTGTACTTGGGGTCCATGAGTTGAGAAAGCTTAATGTTTTTACTCCCTAATGAAAGCCTGCCATTTCTTCTTTAGTGAAATCTCATCAGAAGAAAAAAGCCAAGAAAGCCCCATTTCACATAGAATGTCTTCCTGTAGTAAACATTGACATAACGAGGTTTCTGTGCTTTAAAAAATTGATTCTACTTCCCAAAGTATTTGACTCAGAATCAGGGCATGATATGAGTACAAAGCATCTGTGACACATTACTCCAAGTCAACTCCCTATTGCAATCCTCAAAAAAACACTGCCTTCCTTTGGCTTAATGATTTCTCATTAGGAGTCTCTCTAGAATGTTCTACAATTAAGTTATGCTCTTCATAATGTGTTATTTTTTCACTCTTTTAACATTTGTATTAGTTTTAAGGTATTTGCACTTTATCTAACCTGACTTATATTCATCCTTTTGCTGTTTCTATATCTTACTCTTACTTTATACTCTGAGTGTTTTATGACTGCCTATTTAGGGTTACTTTTATCTGTGTGCTTAAAACAAACCTATAAGTTTGATGAATTGATGTCAGAGTAAGAGAAAATTTATTGTGAAGCACATTGTGAATATCCCATCCTGGAATCCCTTTCCCTGGTGAATAAAGCACATAAGTTGACATGACTTTTCTTAAGAGGTTGGACAAATGCGTCATGAATGACATTTAAGAATAACACTGCCAACAACTTCCAGAAATAAAGGAAGGCAAACAAAGAAGTAAGGACAGCTGAGAACACCCGGGCAAACAGACATGCTGCACATTCAATAAAGCGCTGTTCACATTTGCTAGAATTAAAGGAAAAAACAGACAAAGATAATTTTTTTTCTTTTCTTATACCTGCTAGATAAAAAAGTACATGTGCTTTTAGTTGTTTCAGTGATAGATAATTTGATGTGTTTTGAAATCAAGGAAGCAAGAAAAAGCAACAGGAGGCAATGGTAAGGAAAAAGTACCTGGCCCAGTTTTCTGTCTCACAAAAAACAGGGACAGAAGATCGGAAAGGCAAAGGGTGCATTTGTCACTTTTCTATGGGGTGTACTTTCGTATGCATTAAAGGATACTGGGTATTAAGTTTACTTGTATAAAAGTTTTGACTAAGATTGCTTGAGCAAGATAATTCCTAGTAAAATGTGACGCTGTCCTGAAAGACCCAGACATCTAAATAAAGCTGCAGAGGAGATACTGCATCCAGCAGGAGACAAATTCAGTTTAGTTTGATCTAATGTAGAGTTTCTCAGGAGTAAGCTAACAAGGAAAATTTTGTCAGAAAGCATTTATTCTCATAAAAGCTATTGTCAGGATAGCTGTTAACTGCATTAGCAACACCAATAAAATTAAGATGCTCTCCTCCTTATGTTTAAAAGCTAAAAATCTGCCTACCTGAGCTGGATTCCTAAGTATAAGAAATAAATTCAGCAAGCTACTTTTGTACAATAAGCAAAAATGATATGATACAAATCACTTTCAGAGGCTGTAGTGGTAAGTACCCATTATAGCTGGACATCAGGCATTAAGAAGCAATGGTCCATCTTGCACTGGCCCATTTGTATTCTACACGCACTGTGTGTATACTCACTGTAGGTATAAGGACTAATCCAGTTGAATGCATCCAGCCTGAACTGTCACATAAAAGAATGGATAGTTTGCAGGGATTTTAGAGCATGAATGGAGATAGTCATAGAGCCATAAATGCAGACATGAGACCAGAAATCAAAGTAAAACAGTATCTTCCTCTCTTTCCAAAACCCATTAAAGCAATTCCTACCAAATAGAAAAATACCTCATCAGAGAAGCAGTCCCGTGAGACTTCCCAACTCCACAGCAGCCTCCCTAACTGGCCATCCATCAGCTCTGTCTAATTCTGGCAGAGGCCAGAGGGGTCAGGGTCAACTACGTCACTTTGGTGATTTTAATATCCTTTCTTTTTTATTTCTTGTTCCAATTTGGAAGAACACCAAAGAAAATGAGATGAAGGAAAAGTCTGACAATAGTTCTTAGACAACTTCTCAGTTCTCCTCAGCTTCTCTTCTTTTTAAATATTAAATATTGTTTGGTCAAGCACCAGAGCATGACCTACACTTGGCCATGTCCTCTCAGTTGTAAATTGCCTGCTATAACATTCCCTTCTGGAGTTAAGAATTCTAGATGGACGTCAAGTTAGGAAGATGTCATTGGAGGAAGCCTAAAGGAGTCTCCTCTACGAATGTCTTTTCTGCATCTAACTTTGACTCATGGATCTAAAACAAAATTAAATTAAATTAAAAATAAATACTACTAATATAGAGTAGTCCATATCCCAAATGTGCTATCATGTGGTTGCAAGGTAACAGTGAGCATCGCTCTCATCTGTTATAATGTTTATAATGTTGTTAGGAGAACGAAAAGCTAGATTTTTATGTACTCTACCAAGGTGAAATGAGACCCCCAGCTTCTGGCTAGGATAGAATATTGGAATATTACTCCAAGCAAGGAAGCTGGAATGGATGAGAACTGTCAAGGTCCCAGCCAAGTAGAACTTCATTTCCCAGAACTAGAAATATAATGTGCAGAAAACCATACAGCAGTCCATATGGGAGAAAGACTGGTAATTGCTTGGTTAAAGTCAGGGCACAGAGATAACCAAAGGTTTTCCTCAAGCAAATTTCCTAGGGAAGCAAGACCAATCTTTTACTGCTCATAAAGTGAGTTAGGATCATAACATTTTGCTATCAGGTGTGTGTCAGGCAAACTCAGAGGTGATGCACTATGATGGACATCTGTCTTCCACACCTGCCAGTGGGCTAGGGATAGCCATGACATGGAAAATGTTTCCTCCTTCATCAAAAATGCTTATTTACTTAAACTGACCTTTATAACTTTGCCATGACTCTTATACTGTCCACTTTTTCTATTGTAAAAACTTTTTTATTAACAAAATCTGTCTCAAATAATTCATTTTAATTAAAGAACAAAGATTTTTTTTAATTGGATAAAACTAAAAGCATTCAAAAATAATTTTAACAATGACAACTAGCACAATTTTTGCCCCTTCTCAAATAATTCAAGAGTTCATATTTGATTTTATTTTTGCACTAAAAATGATATAGCTATATACATCCAAATGCTGCTAAGTGACACTTCCTATGGAGCCACATTAGGAAAACCACTGAGGAATCACCTCAGCACCTCAACATCCCCTGCTCTGGTCTTCACCAAGGGATCCACCCCACATCATTCATGGAATTCAAGAGCAAAATGTTCCCTGTGTGAAAGTTCCCACCTGCAAAATGTTTTACTGCTAATTTGTATATAAACATAGATTTTTAAATTACTCATTAAAAACAAAAGAAATAATACCTTATGAAAATGAGCAATTATATTTCTTACTAGAGCAGCTATTTACTCTTAAAAAATTACATTTAGCAACTATTGGAGTTGATTTTTAAGTAAATGAAGTAAAACACAAAGTTCATTTAATTGAGGGGTTGGTTGAAATATTTTTTATTAAGAAAAGTTGGTTAAAAATTAAATAAGGAGAGCTGGATTCAATTTATTGTAAACCTAGTAAATGGTTTGGGTACTGTCACAGGCAAAATGAGGCTACATCACTTTTACTGGACACATCAGTCCAAATGTCAGTGTTTTGTTAGAATCCATGTCTCTGAGGTCCTCTACAGTTCAATATGTAAACCAGGAAAAAACATTGTAATTGTAGCTAGTCTCTTGGAACGAACAATTGAGGGTCAGATTATAAAAAGATATTTTACTAATACAGCTTAAAACTATATATAATTACTAATACACTACAGTGAATCTCCCTTTGATGTATATATCAACAATGTCCCAATTAAAAAATAAAACTATAAGTCAATAGCAGAAAGATCAGCAGAGTTGAGGGAAGGGAATGGGGGAGAGAGAAGGAGAGGTAAAGGGGACATTCTAGGGACTGAATTAAAGCACATTATATTTCATGCTTTTGTAATTATGTCAAAATGAATTCTGATGTTATGTATAACTGAAAAGAATAAAAACTAAAAATAATTCCTGAAAGTACAATGTTAAAATACTAGTAGATTTCAAAAGATGGCAACTTAGTTTTCCCAAGTGTCTAAAAAGTTTGCAGTTCTCTTATTCTTCTGCAGTTAGAATGTTTAAAATTCACTATGGAATTACTTCTACAAAATATGAGTACATTTGCCAAATATATCCTGTCATAGATGACCAAGCATTTGGAAATGCAAGACAGTGACCCTAGTTTTAAACAAAAGTCATATAGGGGTCTTACTGAGATAAAATATTACTTAACAGAGCTCATTGCAATTTTCACAGTGCTCTCATTTATTGGTGGGAATAAAAATATATTCTATGCAAGAAAAAATACTTAAATGCTATTTAAGGAAACTATGAGATGTACTGTGCATTCTCCACAATCATTACTATTTTTCTTTCTTGCCATGACACTGGTCATTAATCTTTGCAAGCAGCCAAGTAGAAATCTAAGGTGTCACCCATGCATAGCATCATATTCATAGACTACTAGAAGCACATTTTAAAGTTCAGCTTGGTGAATTACTGAGCAACTTACTGTCTCTATAGGAAGTTTACTTTGATCCATATCTGTCAAACTGGCAATGATCAGGGATCTTTACTGAATTACTTTTAACGACATCATCATTTTTCAAAGCAAGTAAACACCCATACATATTTTGATTGTAGTTGATAACCCCTCCAGGAACATCAAATGTGCACAGAAATGGCATTCTAAGTGTGATCAGTTTGGCAAGTCAAGATTCAACTGTGTATGTGTTTGTGT
This sequence comes from Callospermophilus lateralis, assembly GCF_048772815.1. Lineage (NCBI taxonomy): Eukaryota > Metazoa > Chordata > Mammalia > Rodentia > Sciuridae > Callospermophilus > Callospermophilus lateralis. The sequence goes on along the minus strand of NW_027512751.1, from coordinate 2,116,391 downwards.
GTATCAGTTTCACTTCCTATTTAGGGTGTTCACTTGACACCTTCAGTCTATGAAGGTCTCAAAGAATCACATCAAATCAATGATGCCCAGGGTAGGCAAACAAAACTCACTCCAGGTTAGAGATGAAAATTGCAGACGAATTCCCTCAGGAACATATAGCTTTATGGGTCTCAATTACCATGAAAAATAAAAAGAAAAAGATTTGGAAAGCCTAGACATAAACTCGATTTCACTTCTAACTAGCTGCGTGACCTTGGACTAAGAACATGACCTCTTACAATGTAATTTTATTCAACTAGAAAATAATAACACGGCTTGCCCTACCTAACACACCAAATTCCTATAAAAGTTCAAATGAAATTATGCACATGAATGTGACATTCAGATTTTAAATGCTATGCAAGAGTAGACTTGATTATCAGGCTGCTCTGTTTTGGCCTCTTCACCTCCCCAGTGTCACCTTCCTTTAATCATTCAGGATAAGACAGACTATTTCAAACTCACTTCTAAACTAGTCCACCTCCTCCTCCAGACTCTGGAGATTGACTCTCTGTCATGGATGCACTTCACAGTTGGTCTTGCCCTGGGGATTGCCCTGGGATCTGCAAGGTGATAATCTTTCAAAGGGGGTCCACAGTCTCTGTGGAGGGGGTAACTTTCTCTCCATTCCCAAGCTATAGCTATACATACAACTAACTCAGGCTGTTGCAGAAGCTGATCAAGAATGATGGGCACAATGGAGATGAAGTACAGCCCGGTGGCAGAGGGAATGAGAGAAATTTTGAAACTACACTGGGTTCCTCAGTACTCCTGGGTAAATCACACAAATACCTACTCAGAAGTTTCTTTCATGTCTGGACATCCACAGACTCATTAGATTCTAACCTCCTCTCCTTCCCCTTCCCTTCCTCTAACCTACAAATCTCAAATCCTCTGTAGCTCCTTGTCATGCATCCCAAGGCAGGCTCTGAGTCTCTGTATAAACTATCCACCCATTAGAATAGGTATTAAGGTAAAATAATGTCATTCTCATCCAGTTTTGTGCCCTTAGCAAATTATTCTAATTTGAAATATATTTCTTAAGCAGTGTGGATGCTTATGATGTTTTGATTGTTTGTTATGCTATAATTATTAAGTCTTATGTGCGGATCTCATCTGCAAAAGTAAGTGGCAAACTCATCCTACTCAAAAATATTGATGCAAAAACACTTGAGTAAAATCTTACCAAGCAAAAATTCTCAGTATGTTGGAAACATGACACCTGATTTCAAGATATACTATAGAGATACAGAAACTAAAACCACATGGTCCTATAACAAAAACAGATACAGAAAACAATGGAACAGAAGAGATCCCCAAAATAAACCCACACATCTACAAGCCAACTGTTTCTCAAGGAAGCCACAAAAATAACACATCAGGAAAGCACTGTATCTTCAATAAATGGTGCTGGCACCCTGCATATCTACATGTAGAAGACTGAGATTTACTCCATTTCTCAACCAACAACAACAACAACAAAAATCAACCCAAAATGGATCAAAGACCTAAGTAAGACCTGAAACTGTGAAATACTAGATGAAAACATGGAAAACACTGTAAGACATTGGTATAGGCAATGATATTTGGGGCTATGAAAAGCCCTAAAATGAAAAACTAAAAAAAGGAAAATTATATTTTATCAAACTCAAAAGCATCTATACAATAAAGGAAAAAATGAACAACAAAAAGAAAACATATAGAATGGGAGAAAATATTTACAAACTATCCACCTAACACAGGATTAATATTCATAACATAAAATGAGTTAAAAACTTAACAAAAACATGAAATCCAATTTTTTAAAATAAACAAATTCATTAATTAGCTAATTCTCAAAAGAATAAATCTAAATGGTCAACAAATACATAAAAAATGATTAATTTTTATTGATCATTGGGGGAATGAAAATTAAAACCACAATGTGATACAATCTTACTTTCATAAGAATGTTTATTACCAAAATATAAAAAAATGAAAAAAAAGAACAAGAAAATGCTAGTGAGGATGTAGAGAAGAAGGATTTCTCATACACTTATTGAGAATGTAAATTATTATAAATATTGTGGAGAAGAGTGTGGAGGTACCCCCAAAACTCAAACTAGATCTGTCATATAATGCAGCTATCATGCTTCTGGTATATGTGCAAAGGTAATGAAATCAGCGTACCACAGTGATAACTGCATGTCCCTGCTTACTGTGGCATTGTTCACAGTAGCCAAGATACATAACTAACCTAGGTGCCCATCAACAGAAGAATAGACAAAATGTGGTATGTATACACTATGGCTATTTTTCAGCTATAAGAATAAAATCCTGTCATTTGCAGAAAAATATTTGGAACTACAGAATATTATGTTAATTGAAATAAGCCATATGCAGAAATGCCTCATATTCTCTCCTATGTGGAGGCTAAAAATTGTGAACTTGAATGTAGAAGTTGGGAAGGGGATAAGGGAGAATAGAATTGATCAGTGCACACTGCATTCATGTACTGAAATATCACATAAACTCCATTGATGTTTATAATTAATACAAGTAATCAGAAGTAAACATTTTTAAAAATCAGCATCATGTTAGGAATAAATCTTCTGGTTTATTCCTAAAAATCAAGGATTAGTCAATATTAGGAAATATAAGAGTATCATTCTTGTGCTAATAGAGCTAATGAAAATGTTATGTTATTGTCTTCACAAATGATGGAAAGTAAAAAAATTTGAAAATTTGAAAATTTCAGACTCATTCTTCATTTGAATCTCTTAATGATATAGAAAAAAGGCAATTTAAAATTATTCATATATTGTCATATAATTTTATATACAAGTATAATTACATATTAAATATGAATATATTAAAAAAATACCAGATGAGTTTCCATCAAAAATAGAAAAATATATCAAAAGCACCCACTACGCATTTTCACTGTTTAACATTGTACTGCAGGTACAAGCCAAAATCATCAAAAATGGAAAATCAGTTAGAAATATCTAGCTTCAGAAGCCATACCTATAACCTAGCAAAGATAAGAATACATTGAGAATTCATTCTAGAAAACAAAATAACATAGTATGGAAATTATAAAATTAATATCTAAAATCCCATATACTTAATCAAATATTTAGGAGTAAACTTAATAAGAAATATGTAAATCTTAGAATAAGGGAAAAAAATAAACACAGTTAAAACTCAAAAGAGTAATTGAACAAATGTGAACATGAAATTCTCTTGGACAGAAAGCTGAAGCCACATCCTTTATACAAAGAAAATTAATAAATCTCACTTAAATCTAATGAAAATACTAATAGATCTTTATATTGATAGTGATGCTTATTCTAAACCTTATTTGTAAAAAAAAAAAAAAGCAAGACTATTTTTTAAATGAAGAATAAAGAATAAGAAAACTAACCTAATCAGATCTTAAAACACATTATACAGAATCAAACAATGAGAAGTAGACACTGGCATGTCACTAAACTTACCAAAAAATAGAAGACAATTTTAAAAAATCAGAAGTAGAAACAAGTATATACGAATTTATCATATAATGATATGGTCATTGCAGATCACTTGGGTTAGATTTAATTTTCCCTCTTCCCCACCAAAAATGAGAATAAATGAGTACAAAGAGGATACAATTATATTCACACTTCTCATTTACATGAAGAAAGAATCCTATAGAACAAAGATTTAAATACAAAACTTATGTTTATAAGAACACATAGTGAGTGGCATCATAGCTTTAGGAGTTCTGCAGACCTGCTTCCCAGTGAACTGGTGAAAATTGCTTTGAAGAAAGTTAAAACTCTCGCAATGATCCTAAGAACATACAGCATATGGCAAATATTTATTCAGCATAACCAACTCTGCAATACCTGGAGAACAACACCAGACACTTTGCACTTCAATAAGGAAATCACTTTTCTAAATATGAAAATAATCCAGCTGACCACCAAATAATCAAACAAAAAATAACAGTAGTCTGGAGAGAGGGAGAGAGAAGACTTATTTCCAACGTAAAAGTTAAGGGACATGCAAAGACTCAGGAAAGTATGCCTCTTTTACTGTAAAATGAACCACAAATTGACAACAGGAACTAAAGTCATCAGAGGTTGGAATTAACAGGCAAAAACTCCAAAGAAGCTATTACAAATCTTGTCCAAAAAACTATAGGAAATCACAATTTGAAAAAGAAAAAGGATGCATCATATTGCGTCAATACCGAAAATCAATACAGACAGATTATGCAAAAAAAAAAAAAAAAAACCAAAGAAAATTCCAGAGTAAAAAAGTGCAACGATCGAAATGATTAAATTCACTAGAAGGGCTCAACAGCAGATGTGAACTGGAATAAGAATAGCAAACGTGAAGATAGATTGATACAGGCTACACATTCCAAACAACAAAAAAATAATGGAAGAAAATAATCAGAATCTCAGGGAACTGAGAGACTCAAGGGGACATACCCAAACACGTATAACGGGAGGAAAAGAGCAAGAATAAAGCAAGAAAAAGATGCAAAGGAATAGTGGCTGAACTTCCTGATAAATTGATAAACATGACTCTACATACCTAGAATCTTAGTAAATTGAGGCAAGGTAAATTCAGAGATTCCCAAAGAATATGCTTCAATAAAACCAATAAAGGCCAGAGACAAGGAAAAGAAAATCCCGAAAACATCAAAAAGCAAATGAATTGTTACCTTCCTATAAGGGAACCCCAAGAAGAGCATCAGCTGACTTATCAGAAACAACAGAAACCAGAAGGCAGTGAGAATACATATTTGGAGACTAAAACAATAACAATAGCAACAACAACAATGAAACCTTGGCAATCAAGTATAAATGTCTTCCATTAGTGACAGCAAAATAAAATAAAAGTATTCCCAGATTAATGCACTAAGAAAATTTGTTAGTAGATCCAATTTCCAAGAAACACCAAAGGAGGTTCTTTTTGAAAGAAATTCAAACAATAGCTCAAATCTACTTTAACAAAAATAAATTAAAAATATAAACAGTGCAGAAATGTAGTTGTGTGATTATAAAAACCAGTAAGAAGAAATATTTCTTTTTCATTTTTCTCTTAATATAAAAAATATGTCTAATTTATTCTTAGACCTACACCATATGGAAATGTAATATATTTGCCAGGAGAACTACAAAGGAGATGAGCAGAAAAAAAGGAATTCAAATCCATAAAAACCAATGATGAGATCCAGAAATAATAAATAAAAAGTTAAATGTAACAAAAGCTATAAATATAAACTTACTCTCTTTTCTTCTATGAGCTTCTTTTAAAGGTATAAAATTACATAAGTAATCATGATCTCACAGGAACTTAACTCCAATGAGATATAAAAAGATGAATGGTTATTAAATAGCTCTGTTCTTTTTATCCTGTTATAGTTTTGATGTTACAATTATTACCCCTACAAATGTTACAATCCCAACAATATGCTGCTGTAATCACTAACAAAATTAACATATCATAATAAAAATATTCACTTTATTCAAAAGACAGATGTAAAGAATAATATGAACCAGATAGAAAGTCAACACGAAAATGGAAGACATAAATCCAACTTTGTAATTTATGGCATTAAATATGAATGGATTAAACAATCCAGTAAACAGGGAGAAATGTTCATATTGGATATAAACACAAGATCAAACTATAGATTGCCCACCAGAGATGACCATCAGATTCAAAGATTCCAATAGGTTGGAAGTAAAAGGATAAAAAAATTTTTTTTTTTGTGTGTGTGTGTATGAACATGTATACAAATGTGTGTATCTCGAAAAACTTGATCACAAGAAAGAGTGGCTACACTAATGTCAAACCAAAAATGTTCCTAGAGATAAAGGGGCATTTAATGATTAAAAAAATGGATCAGTTCATCAAAAATTATAAATTAATGTGCCTAAAATCAGAACACCATAACATCGGAAGCAAAACTGCAAGAAATGGAGAAATACTTCATTACAATAATCTCAGACTTGTTTTCCAAACTTTAACAGTGCTTAGCAACAACTAGGCAGAAGGTCAACAAGGCAGTAAAAGGAGTAAACACTGCAGACCACCTAGATGTAGTAGAGGTGTAGAATGCTTCACCCAACAACAGAATAAAATGTGTTTCACGTATACTAGGAATAGTCACCAAGACACTCAAGCAAATCTTAGTCAAATTAAAGTAATGAATATAACACAAGGCCTTGTTCTGTAATCATTATAGAAATGTTAGAAAACAATAACAGAAAAAAAAATCACAAATATGTGAAAACTAAGCCACACATTTCTTATTTATTTATTTATTATTCTAATTTGTTATATATGAAAGCAGAATGCATTATAGTTCACATTACACATATAGAGCACAATTTTTCATATCTCTGGTTATATACATTATTTGTGTCTTATTCACGTACTTAGGGTAATGATGTCCACTTCAGTCCACTGTGTTTCATATCCCTATACTCCCTCCTTTCCCCTCCCACACCTTTGTTCTATCTAAAGTTTGTCCAATCATCCCTTGATCTCCCTCCCAACCCCACCATGAATCAGCCTCCTATATCAGAGAAAAAATTCTGCATTTGATTTTTGGTGATTGGCTAACTTCACTTAGCATTATATTCACCAACTCCATCCATTTACCTGCAAATCCATGACTTTATTCTCTTTTATTGCTGAGTAATATTCCAGTGTGTGTGTGTATAAAACACATTTTCTTTATTCATTCATTTACTGAAGGGCATCTAGGTTAGCTCCACAGTTTAGCTATTGTGAATGGTGCTGCTGTAAACATTGATGTGGCTGTGTCCCTGTAGTATGCTAAGTTCTTTGGGTATACACTGAGGAGTAGGATAGCTGGATCAAATGGTGGTTCCATTCCCAGACTTCCAAGGAATCTCCATACTGCTTTCCATATTGGCTACACCAATTTGCAGTCCCACTAGCAACGTATGAGTGTACCTTTTTCTCCACATCCTTGCCAAAACTTATTATTATTTGTCTTCATAATAGCTGCCATTCTGACTGGAGTGAGATGAAATCTTAATTAGTTTTGATTTGCATTTCTCTTATTGCTACAGATGTTGAACATTTTTTCATATATTTGTTGATTAATTATATATCCTATTCTGAGAAGTGTCTGTTCAGTTCCTTGACCCATTTATTGATTGGATTATTTGAGTGTTTTGTTTTGTTCCGTTTTGGTGTTTAGTTCTTTGAGTTCTTTATATACATTAGAGATCAGTGCTTTATCTGATGTGCAAGTGGTTAAAATTCATTTCCAAGACGTAGACTTTCTATTCTGCCTCACTGATTGTTTTTTTTTTTTTTTTTGCTGAAAAGAAGATTTTATTTTAAATCCATTCCATTTATTAATCCTTAATCTTAATTCTTGCACTACGGGAGTCTTATTAAGGAAGTAAGGGCCTAATCCGATATGATGGAGATTAGGGCCTTCTTTTTATTCTATTAGATGCAGGGTCTCTGGTTGAATTCCTAGGTTCTTAATGCACTTTGAGTTGAGTTTTGTACTAGAGATAGGGGTTTAATCTCATTTTGTTGCATATGGATTTCCAGTTTACCTAGCATCATTTGTTGAAGCAGATATCTTTTCTCCAATGTATGTTTTTGGCACCTTTGTCTAATATAAGATAATTGCAATTATATGGATTAGTCTCTGTGTCTTCTATTCTGTACCACTAGTCTACCACTCTGTTTTGGTGCCAATACCATGCTGTTTTTGTTACTATTGCTCCATAGTATAGTTAGAGGTCTCGTATAGTGATACCATGCACTTTACTCTTCTTCCTAAGGATTGCTCTAGCTATTTGGGGTCTTTTATTTTTTCAGATGAATTTCATGATTGATTTTTCTATTTCTATGAGGAATGTCATTGGGTTTTTGATCAGAATTGCATTAAACTTGTGTAATCATTTAGGTAGTATGGTCATTTTAACAATATTAATTTTGCCTACCCAAGTACAAGGTAGATCTTTCCATCTTCTAAGGTCTTCTTTAATTTCTTTCTTTAGGGTTCTGTGGTGTTTATTGTAGAGTTCTTACAAGTTGATTCCAAAATCATTTATTTATTTATTTATTTATTTATTTATTTTTGATGCTATTGTAAATGGGATAGTTTTCCTCATTTCCCTTTCAGAGGATTTGTCACTGATATACAGAAATGCCTTTGATTTTTAGGTGTTGATTTTATATGTTGCTACTTTGTTGAATTCATTTACTAGTTCTAAAAGATTTATGGTAGAAATTTTTGGGTCTTCTAGGTATAGAATCATATCATCTGCAAGTAGTGCTAATCTGAGTTGTTCTTATCCTATCTGTATCTCATTAATTTATTTCATCTGTGTAATTGCTCTGGCCAGTGTTTAACAAAAACTGTGTTAAATAGAAGTGATGAAAGAGGGCATCCCTGTCTTGTTCCAGTTTCTACAAGGGATGCTTTCAATTTTTTCTCCATTTAGAATAATGTTGGCCTAGGGCTTAGCATAGATAGCTTTTACAATGTTGAGATATGTTCCTGTCTTCCCTGGTTTTTCTAATGCTTTGAACATGAAGCAGTGCTGTATTTTGTCAAGTGCTTTTTCTGCATTTATTGAGATGATCATATGATTCTCATCTTTAAGTCTATTGATGTGATGAATTACATTTATTGATTTCCAATGTTGAACCAAACTTGCATCAGTGGAATGAACCCCATTTGATCATGGTGCACTATCTGTTTGATATGTTTTTCTTTCAATTTGCCAGAATTTTATTGAGAATTTTTGCATCCAAGTTAATTACAGATATTGGTCTGAAATTTTCTTTCTTTGATGTGTCTTTGCCTGGTTTTGGATTCAGGGTGATATTGGCCTCATAGAATGAGTTTGAAAGAGCTCCCTCTTTTTCTATTTCCTGAAATAAATTGGAGAGTATTGGTATTAGTTCTTCTTTATAGGCCTTGTAGAACTCAGCTGTGTATCCATCCTATCCTGGGCTTCTCTTGGTTGGTAGGCTTCTGATGGTGTCTTCTAATTCATGGCTTGAAATTGATTTGTTTAAATTGTGTATATCATCCTGATTCAATTTGGGCAAATCATATGACTCTAGAAATTTGTCAGTGCCTTTAATATTTTCTATTTTATTGGAGTACAAGGTTTTAAATAATTTCTAATTATCTTCTGTATATCTGTAGTGTCCTTTGTGATATTTCCTTTTTCATCACATATGTTAGTATTGTGAGTTTTTTCTGACCTTCTATTTGTTAGCATTGCTAAGAGTTTGTTAATTTTATTTATTTTTTCACAGAACCAATTTTTTGCTCTGTCAATTTTTTCAATTGTTTTGTTTCAATTTAATTGATTTCAGCTCTGATTTTAACTATTCTCTGTCTTTACTGCTATTGGTGTTGATTTGTTCTTCTTTTTCTATGGCTTTGAGATGTAATGTTAAGTCATTTATTTGTTGGCTTTTTCTTCTTTTTAGCAATAAGCTTCTTGCAGTAGACTTTCCTGTTAGTATGGCCTTAATAGTGTCCCAGAGATTTTGATATATTGTATCTGTGTTCTCATTCACCTCTAAGAATTTTTTAATCTCCTCCTTGATGTATTTGCAACCCATTTTTCATTTAGTAGCATATTATTTAGCCTCCAGATCTTGGAATAGCTTTTATTTTTTATTTTATCATTGATTTCTAATTTCATTCCATTATGATCTGATAGAATGCAGGGTAGTATCTCTACTTTTTTATGTTTGCTAAGACTTGCTTTGTGGCATAATATATGGTCTATTTTAGAGAAGGATCCATGTGCTGCTGAGAAAAAAGTAATATTCATCCATTGAATGTTGAAATATTCTATATATGTCAGTTAAGTCTAAGTTATTGATTGTATTATTAAGTTCTACAGTTTCTTATTTCAGCTTTTGTTTGGAAGATCTATCCACTGGTGAAAGAGATGTGTTAAAGTCACCCAGAATTATTGTGTTGTGGTCTATTTGACTCTTGAATTTCAGAAGAGTTTGTTTGATGAATGTAGATGCTCTATTGTTTAGATTATATAAATTTATTATTGTTATGTATTATTGATGAATGGTTCCCTTAAACAGTATGAAATGTCCTTATTTATTTTTTTTTTGATTAACTTTGTCTTGAAGTCTATTTTGATACAAGGATGGAGACCCCTGTTTGTTTCCTCAAGTCCATGTGAATGGTATGATTTCACTTTCAGTCTGTGGATGTCTTTTTCTATGAGATGAGTTTCTTAGAGGCAGCATATTGTTGGATTTTTTTAAAATCCAATCTGCCAGTCAATGTCTTTTGATTGGTGCATTTAGACCATTAACATCCAGGGTTATTATTGAGACATGATTTGTATTCACAGCCATTTTTTAATTTTTTTGGTATTTATGGTGTCTTAGTTTCTCCTCTGAATAGGTTTTCCTGTAGTGTAATCCCTCCCTCTGCTGATTTTCATTATTGTTCTTCATTTCCTCTTCATGGAATATTTTGCTGAGATGTTCTATAGTGCAGGCTTTCTAGGTGTAAATTCTTTTAACTTTTGTTTATCATGAAAGATTTTTATTTCATTATCAAATCTAAAGCTTCATTTTTCTGGATATAAGATTCTTGGTTGGCATCCGTTTTCTTTCAGAGCTTGATATGTTGTTCCAGGATCTTCTAGCTTTCAGGGTCTGGGTTGAAAAATCCACACATAATCTAATTGGTTTCTCCCATATGCAATCTGATTCCCTTCTTTTGTGGCTTTTAATATTCTCTCCTTACTCTGTATATTGAGCATTTTCATTATAATGTGACTTAGTGTGGATCTGTTGTGATATTGTACATTTGGTGTCCTGTAAGCCACCTGGATTTGATTTTCTAATTCATTCTTCATGTTGGAAAATTTTCAGGTATTATTTCACTGAATAAATTGCTCATTCCTTTGGTTTCAAACTCAATGCCTTCCTCTATCCCAATATCTCTTAAATTTATTCTTTTCATGGGTATCCCATATTTTTTGAATGTTCTGCTCATGGTTTCTTACCATTTTCCCTGTGCGCTCTACATTCTTTTCAAGATTATATATTTTGTCTTCATTGTCAGAGGTCCTATCTTCCAAGTGGTCTATTCTATTGGTGATGATTTCAATTGAACTTTTGTGTTAGATTTTCTTTCACTTCAAGGATTTCTGTTTGTTTGTTTAGAACCTCTATCTGCCTATTAAATTATTTTTTTCTTCCGTATTTTTTTTATGTTGCTCTTTGTCAAAATGATCTTTTGCTGCCTGTATTTGCCCTCTTTATTTCATCCTTTGATTCACAGAACATTTTAATTATGTACATCCTAAACTCCTTCTTTGTCATTTCTTCTGCTGAGCTGTCCATGGATTCTAATAATGTGGTATCTTGATTTGTTTGTGGCACTTTCTTCACTTGTCTTTTCATATTGCTTGTGTGTCTTCCCTTCAAGCACTGTGGGTCTGAAGTGTTACTGTTTTAGCCTGTAGGCTTATAGTGCCCCTTTAGGGATCCAATACCTCTCATTTGAGGTGAAGGACAATGTTAACAGATCCCAATATAAACAATATGTATACTAAAAACAAATGTTTGCTATTAAGACATTTACAGTTTGATCACAATGTACAGAAATGGTGAATTCAATTATTATCTACAATATACTCAGTAGGTTTGTGAAAGGGTTTGCAGTTTCTGATGGTGGACAAAGAACCAGGGATGGGGAGTAGGATAACATGCTGAGGAGGCAGGAGGTGAAGATATAGAGTTATTAAATCTTAGGAAGTGAGAAAGAGAAATCTAAAGAGGAAGATTAGTATCAAGAGAAGGGAGCAGAAGTAATCTTGGGTAGACAAGTAAGTGGGACGACAGTAGAGTACATAAAACAAACACACATGTATATTAAGGAAAATAAAAATTTTAAAATAGTAGAAATTGGAATAAAAGAAAAAAGGATATACAACATAATGGTAATATACAATTCAGATGTCCCAGTTCTCAAAATCCCAATTCATGCAAAATACTTGGTTTCACATATGTTGGGGATGTGAGGGCAGAAGAATAGAGAAGGAGAGGAAACATATTGAAAAAAGAAACAAGGATTGTTTTGGTTGGAGATCAGTATCCTTCCTGTTTCCCTTCTCATTCCAATAGGTGGGGTCGTCTCTTGTTGGCGGTATCTCCACCCTCAGGATGATGAAGTTAACCAGGGTGTCACTATGCCAGGGTAGTGGCTGCCGGGGAATTAGTGGGGAGGTGGAAACTGGATACCTGGCCAGCCGTAATTCAAACTGGAATTTGCCTCCACTGAAGATGGTGATGAAGGTAGCCCAAGATAGAGGTGCCTGCTCTCAGTGGTGGGGTCTCAGGTCAGGTGGGGGGAGCAAGTGTTGGTGTTGGATGATGAGTTCAGAGATGAGTTCTGTGGTGTTCAGTGTGTGGCTGTGGCTGACTTCAGAGCCTGTGTGAGGTTCCCAGGTGCAGGCAGGACACTGCACACAGGGGACTATCTCCCCTGCTGCAGAGTCCCAAGGTGGCAGCAACCAAGGGAGCCCCACATTGGAAGATGGGGGTCCACACGGCAGTGGCAGTCAGAGTTCCTACTTGTGGGAAGCAGCCAGGTGTCCTGTGTGGGAGTGGCATCTGTGATTTCTGCTCAGGAGGGCGGCCAAAAGTTCTGTGTGGGTACTGCTGCCACAGATGGTCCCACGTGGGTGAGTAGTTGGGAGACCCACCCTGACCCTGAGGCCTGGAGCCCTGGATGGGCATGGTGCTTCCTAAGTGGGGGCAGGAATATGGCTCTCAGAGAAGCAGTATTCTCACTCCTTGAATCCCAGGTCACAGAGCAGCACAGAATGCTGCCTCCCTCTGGGCTGCCATCTTGGATTAAAGCCACAGATTTCTAAATAAGGAATACATAAAAGAGCATCAAAAGAGAAATACTTTTTAGAGAATACTTTGAGATGACTCAAAATGAAGGTATAACATAACCAAACTTATAGAATTCAGTCAAAGTGGTGTTTAAAGAAAATTTTATACCTGCAAATGCCTAGATTTAAAGAAAAATAGGCCAGGGATATAACTCCCTGGGAGAGCATGTGCTCAGAGTGCATAAAGCCCTCAGTCTAATGGCAGGCATCAGAGAAATGAGCACAATAAAATACTGAAGGGAGATCTCAGGCCAAGTGTAGTCCTCCCCCTTAAAACATTGCAAAGTAAGAGGAGAATACCTAAAGTAAGCAGGAAGAATGAAATAATACTTGCTAGACCTCAAATTAATGAAACATCATAGAAATCATAGAAATAAAGAAAATCAATAAAACCCAAAGCCGGTTCTTTGAAAAATCAGAAAAAAAGGGCAAATCTTTAGCTAGACTAATTTTTTTAAAAGGAGATAATATTCAAATAAAAGAAAGTACATAACTACCAACTTTATGGGGGAAAAGGATTATAAAGGAATACTATAAATAAATATATGTGAAAAGTTAGAACATCTAGATGAAAGGACCCATTGAAGGACCCATTAAATGGACACTTTTCTAGAAAAATATAAACTACAAAAATTAACTGAAAAGAAATAGAAAATCCAAGTAGACTTATAAAAATAAACTGATTTAGTAATTTAAATAAACTATCCCCAAATAAAAAACCAGACTAGATGACTTCACTATCTACTTAATAATTAAAAAAGATTTAATACAATTCTTTGTGAATGCTTCCACAAAATAGAAGAGGGGAGAATACTTTAACTCATCCTATAAATCCAGTATCACTTGGATGCCAAAACTGGACAAAAACATTACAAGGAAAAAAACATCACAGCTCAATATCGATTATAAATCTGAATGCAGCATTTCCTCAAATCCTAGAAAACGTAATCCAGCTACATATAAGAAAAGATAGATACACACTTTGACAGGGCCTATGCCAGGAATGCAAGTTTCATTTAACATTCCAAAACTCAATGGGTGCAGTACATCAATATTAATAAAATATGAAACCATGTGTGTTTCAATAGATGCAGAAAAGCATTTGATAAAATCCAAAAACTTTTAATAAAAGCACTCAATAAACTAGGTATAGAAAGGATTTCTTCAACCTACTAGCAGGCATTTACAAAAATACTACACAGCTAATATTATACATAACAGTGAAAGACTGGTATGCTCTCTTCTAATGTCAGGAACAAGACCAAGTCTCTGCTTTGCTTATCTGGATTCAACACGGTACTAGAACTTGTAGCCAGGGCATTTAGACAAGATCCAAGGCATTCCACAAGGAAGGAAGTAAAACTGTAATTGCAAATAACATGTTCTTGCGTGCAGAAAAGCTGTGACCCACACTGGAATAAAAGACAATTCTGACTTTGGAGAACCTGCAATGTTTGACCTATTCCTATTCCCCTCCATGGCTCTTTTAGCTCTCTTTTTCTCTCCCTCTATATGAATAACCCTTTCCTGCCTAACCTTTGAGGTATCTGCATAACTTCAGTTGGAGACTTCTCCCTATTATAAGAAACTGTGCTCATATTGTAAAAGTCTCTCTCTGCTTACTGCTATAATCCTTTTGAATAAAGTCTCTTCTTACCCAAATCAAAGATTTTTGATACCTTACAATTACTTTTAAGGAAATATCTATTCTATCTTATAGGTGGTTTAATTGAAGAAGTTTATGATAGCAAAATACTGGGAACAGACTACCAATAGGGCAGGAGTTAACAAAATGATAGTATGTTAGCCCAATGAAATGCTATGATCTGCAGAAAAATGATAAATGTGTAACTATGGAAAGTTCTTTAAAATGAATTATGAAGAAAGAAAACAAAGAACAGAACTACATACATAACACACAACATTTTTCATAAAAAAGGAGAGAGTAGCTAGGCGTGGAGGTGCACACTATAATCCCAGAAGCTCCAGAAGCTGAAGGAGAGCAATGGTGAGTTCAAAGTCAGCCTCAGCAACTTTGTGAGGACTAAGCAATTCAGTGATACCCTGTTTAAAATTTTTTTAAAAAGTACAAAAAAGGGGGTGGAGTTGTGGCTTCTGATATGTCATTGAAAAGATTGCTCATTGTTTTGGTTTGTATCTCTATGCAGCTCAATTCACAATAACTAAACTCTGGAGCCAACCTAGATGCCCTTCAACAGATGAATGGATAAAGAAACCGTGGTACATATACACAATGGAATATAACTCAGCTTTGAAGAAGAATAAAATTATGGCATTTAAAAGTAAATGGATGGAGTTGGAGAATATCATGCTAAGCAAAGCAAGCCAACCCCAAAAATCCAAAGGCCAAACGTTTTCTCTGATAAGTCGATCCATAATGGTTGGAGGGGTAGCAATGGAAAAATAGAAGAAATTTGCATTGGGCAGAGGGGAGCAAGGGGAGTGGAGGGACATGGGTGTGAGAAAGATGATGAAATGAGACAGACATTATTACTCTGTATGTGTATGATTGCACAAATGGTGTGACTGTATCATGTACAGAGAATTCAGAAGTTGTGCACAATGAGTTGAAATGTATTCTGCTGTCATGTATAACTAATTAGAATAAATTTAAAAAAATTAAAAATGGAGGGGAAGTGATAATAATATGTAATTATATTTTCTTATATTTGAAGAGAAGAAACCATAGTCAGTTTGAGAATATGATGCATGGATGGAAACAGTACATCCCTTTTTCATGCTGTATTGACTTTTGAACTATGTGAATGTATTGTTTATGTAAATAAACTCAGACACACTCTAAGACACGTTGGTGGAGGGCTAACATAATAGTGCTCATGAGCTGAAGAGTACGCATTCTGCAGTGCTACTTGCTGGAGGGTTGTCATTGCTTGCATTTGTCCAGGATTAGCAGAATGGGCTGTTTATTTTTTCTTCGTATTCCTTATTTTCATAGTATGAACTGTGCTCCATGGTTCTTTTATTGTTGTTTTCTTTTGACAACCTTGAGTCAACCATTTTCCCCAGTTTGCCTGAGAAAGTTCTAGGAACAGGCAACTTGAAATAAAAACAAAATAAATCAAAACAAGAACGCATTGTTTTTTGAAATGCTCACCCATTCTTTCGCTCTCCTTCAGGGGCTGAACAATTTCACTTACCTTCTTTTCAGATGTTCCGCGTACGAGCCACCAAATGCCGCAGTCTCTGGCTGGGCACAAATCACGAGTCTCCACACAGCTTGTAGATTCAAACAGCAATTCTTTATTCCCGAACTCACACGGGCCGACTACAAACACGCTCTGGGGGAATCCACGTTCTCTGCCCAAATCCACTCTCTCAAATCCACTCCTGCCTAAATCCACACCACATGGGCTTCTGTCTCTCCAAAAATACTGTCTGACCCTAAGCACTCAAGAGGAACTCAGCAGCAGGATACGCCCTATTCCAAAAGAGGAACACCCTAATCTCCTATTACTAAACCACCCTATTCTAAAGGGGAAACACCCTACTCTCCTATTATGCTAAACTGCCCTATTCTAAAGGGGGAACACCCTAAACACGGATCCTGCCCTGGTCCTTGAGCAAGGTCACCTTTCAGAAGTCCTTCCACTAGACAGCATGGGAGTAAGCTGGCAAGGAATTTATCATACCTACTTGGCTGATGGCTCCCAGCAGACAAGTGTTAGGGATTGAACCCAGGACCTTGCACATGCTGGGCAAGGGCTCTACCACTGAGCTACAACCCAGCTCTCCCCTTCTTCTCAAAGTAATACTGGAAAGACATCAGTAGGAATACATGGCTCTCCCTTCTAACTGTGCAAAAGCTGACTCCAAAATTTAAACAGTCACATTCAGAATCATAGAGCCTCAGACATTTTTGACCGGGAATGGGTCCTACAATTTTCCACTCTCATTTAAGGCAACATCACGTAACTTAGATATCCATGCCTGTGAAAGCTGAAGTATGTCACTGCTCACAGGACATGACATTAATCAAGTATGTGCCACTCTTTGCTCTTGAAATTGTTTGGAGATTCTGGGAGGTGGAAAGAGGAAGTCATCTGACACTTAAAATGTTGTTTCTTTTTTATATTTTATCTAAAGCAAAACAAATTTTAAACTCACATAACAATGAAATCCTTCTTGATAGAAATCCTGTCATGTTTATCTGTATGACTTCCATTCTTAGCATGATACCTGGAATATCATGTTTATGGAATGATTGATGAATGAATAAGTTGATGAATGACAAATTGTATCATGTTTCATAACTTTGCAAAAATAAATTCTATCTTCTAGGAAAAAAACATACTTTCATTCTTATAAACTTGAGGCTGTGATATTAAAGTATACATACTTAAAAATATTTTATGTTCCAACTGAATAGAAATTTTTAATCTCTAAATTCATAACAAAATCTCATTTTGTCCTATATTAATATAGCTACATCAGCATTTTGTATTAATGTTTTCTTCATATCTCTTTATAACCTTCACTCTGAACTTCTCATTATTTATATAAGGTAAATTGAAGCAAAGCCAGAACTACTTTCATCCCTGTGATGATCTCACAGAGATGGAACATATGTCCATGGAGCTTCCTCCTGAGTTTCCAATTCAGTAGGTCTGACCTGGGGCCAGAAAATTTGCATTTCAAATAAGGTTTTGAGTAGTGCTGCTTCACCTGGTTTGAGACAATTTTAGAAGCATTGTTTTATGCAAGCTTTCTGATGGAGATGGAAGACGTGCAAGAAAGTAAGACCTACTGAGATGTGCATCTAATGTTCCTGCTTTTGTCTATTCACCCAACATCCCATTGACCAAAACAACTCATGTATTTAGGCCTCAAGAGACAGGAATCTGTATTTTAGCAAGCACTCAGGACATGCTGAACTCACAACTACCACTGTGCTTTGTCTTCTGAATTTCCATCTTTTTGCCTAAGACTAATCTGGATAATTTTTTTATTCTTCTTTTCATTCTAGTTATTTCTTTTGTGCATTCAATCTATTGCCAATTTTTAATTTGGGTTATTTCAATAATCATTTAAGGAAATTCTTTTTGCTTGTTTTTCAAACTGGCTATGCCACATTTATAAAACTTTATTATCTTCAGGTGTTTTGATGAGTGACATTTATACATTTAAAAGAGCAGATATGTTTACTGCATGTACTAGGTATCTTTGATTAAGTAAGAGTCAATGGTTTTGAAAAGTTACTTGTAAGCATTCCCAGGTTCCTAGGAAGGACAAGCCATTTTTCAGGAGTGCTTTTGCCTGATGCAAGGAGTCGCCTCAAGTCAGATTTCCTCAAATAAAGTTCATGTCTGGAGGTTCCTTGAACACTTCAGGCTAGAGAGCAAATCCATGCAAAGGCTGGTTCTCAGCAGTAAATCCTCATTTTCCCCTTTCATTTTATTTTTTGCCTACTCAGAGCTAAGACAGCCTCTATGATGTCTCAAAAGATTCAGAGTGGCAAGAGAAGAGAGTTGGGTTAAACCTTCTCAATGGACACAATTCTTCGAGTTCCCATTTTTTAAAATTTTATTTATTTATGTATTTATTTTGGTACTAGGGATTTAGCTCAAGGGCACTCAGCTACTGAGCAATATCCCCAGCCCTATTTTGTATTTTATTTAGAGACAGGGTCTTACTGAGTTGCTTTGCGCCTCTCTTTTAGTTGAGGCTGGCTTTGAACTCACGATCCTCCTGCCTCAGCCTCCCAAGCCATCTGAGGTTCCATTTGTAATGGGAAAAAGGAATCCTATGGAACTCCACGCCTTCACTTTGACCCAATCCTAGAACTTTACTTCTGCCTGTGTAATGTTGTCAAATCAAAGCCCAAGAGAACTTTATCAGCACATGCCCCAAAATAAAGGAAGATTAGAGCTCACCTCTCTGCCAGTGTGATTTTATTCCAATATTGAGAACTGGAGTCTCCTACTGTTTTTCTGATTCCTTAGTGGTTTCAAAAACACATTCTTCTAAAACAATTTTTTTATTGCTTTTAGTGGAAAGCTTGATCCAAGTAACCTCAACTTTCATTACCAAAAACTGGAACCACCCTTGATCATAAAATCTGTATTTTGACAAGACTGTAGCTATTGTTGATATATGTTTGAAGACATTCTGACCTACATCTAAGTATCTTTTTCATTCTACTTTAAATATACTTTTTTTTCACTTGAATGATAATAACCCCACTGTGAAGCAATTTAGGATAGCAGTTACATTACTTTTAAATCAGCATTCTTAATCATAGAGCTAGTATAAGGTTTTTTGTTCTACATTGTAACTAATGTTTCACCAAAAGATTATATTTTTTCTGGTATGATACTCAACAGCAACTACTGAAAAATTTGCTGTAAAACAGAATCATAACTTCTAGGTACCATAAGGGGAAATAAAAATTTTAAAATAATAAATTTAACATTAATTTAATTATTTCTATTAAAAATAGGGGAAGAGTCCCTCTCCTTTTTCCTTTTTTCCTGGATTATTTTGTTTTTTATGTAATTTTTTATTTATATATGACAGAAGAATGCATTACAATTCTTATTACATATATAGGGCACAATTTTTCATATCTCTGGTTGTATACATAGTATATTCACACCAATTTGTGTCTTCATACATGTACTTTGGACAGTAATGACCATCACATTCCACCATCATTAGACTGAAGAAAGGGGTAGCTGGGTCAATGGTGGTTCCATTTACAATTTTCCAAGGAATCTCCATACTGCTTTTCATATGGGCTGTACCAATTTGCAGTCCTATCAGCTATGTATATATCTTTTTCCCCATATCCATAACTTTCTCATCTCAAATATATAGAAACCATTTTAAAGATATATATATATATATATATATATATATATATATATATATATATATATATATATATATATTATAGGCTATGTTACAGAATAGGAATGTCTTGTTCAACATCCAGAGACATTTCTTGAAATGTACTCATCAAGGAAGAAAGTGCCCATACATCACTGCATGCATTTTCTCAAGATAAATATTTCTCAAATAAGAAAACTTGATGGTATCATTATAAATCTATCTGGCAGTCAGAATATCCACCTGTGTTAGTTGACTTTATCTAAGGTAAAATCAACTTTTCATATCTTTATGATGGGAGATGGTTTTGCAGTTTGGAGAGAGGCTACCACTTGGCTTCCCACACTTCCATGTATGTGCATGGCTATATAAAAGAGTCTAATTTAACTCTACATGTGCAATCCCTTTAGTGAATTACATGAGATACTCATCATATTTTTAATGCTTATTTAATAATTAAAAGTATTTCATTTTTCTACTCATGTGGAGAGGTTTCTGGATTCGGATAGTTTTGTTTACTACATTTCCCTAATAGTATCAAACTAGACCTTCATTGAACGACTATTAAGTATATAGCAAAGTAGGGAGAATTTCTTAAAGAAGTCATAACATTATAAAAAAATTCAATGACAATCAGCTAATTGATCACAGATTGAACTAAATATTTGTAATGCAACTAGAAATACTGTTGACTATTATTCATTAAAAATAGGTGTATTTGTTGAAATATTTAGAATAGCTATCACACCACTATTACTTATTCTATATATTTTTGAAATATTGCCATTCATGATCATGCTTTACTTTTGAAAACTTCTAACAGATTTCAACACATAAAAGCACTCGAGTGTTATATTTAAAAATTGAATAATGCTATTAGGATTATACACATTCCATCAAACATTAAATTGAGATAAAATATTAAAAAGGCAATTGATTAATATCACAATGGAAATTGATAACATTCAAAATGATTGTAATATCCATCCCAGCTCCTGATTCTTCACTTCCGAAATCCTAATTCAAACTCACATCAATATCTACCTAGCCTTAAGATACAACAAAAGTGTTAGTATCTTCACAAACTATGTGGATAAACTTCAACTCCACCCATTTGATTATTACATTGTCATTGAGCTGTGTCCTGCTGTTTAAGCCAACATTTCACCCTCCCCATTCCCTGGACCATACAGTCATTGCTGCTGCTCGTTTTAACAGTGTCAGTGTGTGTGTGGGTGTGTGGATGCGATCAAATCTTTACTGGTTCAGCCATGGTGCCTTGGTTCATTTAGGTTGCTGTAATAAAAATACAATAAGCTTGGTGTCACATAAAATAATCCCTTATTTCACATCCTCCAGGGTGAAGGCTCTGATTCTACATCTTGTGAGGACTACTTCCTGGTTCATACACAGCTGTGATTTCCTGTGACAGAGAGGGGAGGGAGCTCTCTGGGGTCTTCTTCAAGACAGCACTAATCCCATTCATGAGGTTCCACTCTCTCGGCCAAATTAGTTTCCAAGGGCCAGCTCCCAACATCAATGCATTGGAGGTAAATCTTTCAACATGTGGATTTGGGGAGGACGCTGACATCATATCTCTAACACTGGTGAAATGGGAGCTATGTAATGGGTGGAGAGTTTTAGTTTCAAATTTGCAAGATGAAAAAGTTCTGGTGATGTGTTTCACCACTATATGCATGTACTTAATACTACTGAAATACAGTGTCGTTTTATGTGTTTTTTACCATAATGATTAAAAACTCCCTTTGTCGGTGATCTCTAATCCAGTTTGTCCTTTTCATCTTGCCACATCCCGTCCTGTGTTCAATCCTCCTACTACACTAACTGGTCACTTGAAAGCATTAACTCCTGGGTTTCCATATGCTCTTTTGTTTTCAGCTTGGAGTGCTCTGATGTGTTTTCTCCTCATTCTGTGTTAAGTCACCAGAGAACCAATTCAGAAGTAGAATAAGGGCCATGGAGGGAAAACAAGAGGGTTCAGATACAGCTATTATCAAGTTCCAAGGCCTCCTCTTCGTTGTAAAAGCTGAAACTCTAATTTGGCTGAATTGGCTTTCATAATTTGGTTCGTGGTGAAAAATTAGGCCCAGCTTTTGAACTAAACTCAGGAAAGGGATGGATCCTCCAGTAAAACTGGGACATACAAGCATTTTATCTTTTGGGGAACTGGCAGAGGAGAATATAGTCACTGTAAAAAGTGGAAGAAGCAGTGGCAGATGGAAGAGGTAGACAAGTGTGTAATACATCTTTAGAGGTCAGTGGTCAGCTTGTCCGGCAGTTAAAAAGCCTAAGAAATCCTAGACAGGCAGGATCCTCCATCCTGTATCCATTCTTTTCTCCAGACTCTTATGAGAAAAATAGGAAAGAAATTAGATAATGACCCTAATAGTGCCACCTGGAAGATGTGAAATTCATTCACTGTAAAATTGACCCACATCTTTCTCCCTCATGATGTAAAAGTCTTGGTCTTTAGGGCAAAGGATAGCTACCAAGGACATGGGTAAAATTCCATCTCAGTGAGTGCAAAGGGTGTTTACCAGGCCCAATCTCCCTGCCTCACCAAAGAGAATGAAAATCCTTAACCTCCAGAGGAGAGAATCTCTAGTGCGAAGACTGGGAACACTGTAGGGGACCCATTCCACCAGAGCAAGGAATAGGTGGCAAAGAGGAAAATCCTCCACTTCTGGCAAAAGAATTGACGTGCTTGTACAGGCAAACCCCCAAGGCTCGGGCCCAGTGAGCACTCTGAAGATGGTGATTTCATCAACAGACACAGGCAAGGTGTTAATATCCAGCTGTTGGAGCTGCACAAAGAGAGAATCAGAAGCCAAAGAAGACCAAGTTCACTGGAGGAGTTTGCCCACAGCAATAATCCAATTCAAACAAAGCACGACTTGACGAGAAGATAAATGTGAATTATATGCTAAATGCTTATTGACCTCAGTGTCTCTCTCCACATATAGATCCAACAAAATTGCAAGGCATATATATATATAACAGGCCAGAAAATGCGATCTGAGACAGAGAATCATCAGAAAAAGACTCAGATATGATGTAGATGTTGTAATTTGAAACAGGGAAATTGACTATGACAAATATGTCAAAGACTATAATAGAAAAGGTAGACTACATGCAAGATTAGATAGGTAATTCCAGCAGATATTTGGAAATTATAAAAAGAATCAGACAGAAATTACAGAATTACAGCCAAAATGTGCCATTTGATATCCTGTGCTCGATTCTTTCTCCCCCTCTTATTCACCATCCACACCACTGAAAAAAGCAATCTTTCTTAACGATCAATGTATCATAGCTCTTCTCTGCTTAATACTCTTGAAAGAGTAGCCATATGATGAAAAATGAAGAGGATCAGAGCTAGACAAATTGAGAATCAAATGCCAACTTCATTACTTCTTGTCTGTGAGATCCAGAAAAACTGAGGGCAAACACTTTCTGGGCCTGTGTTTCCATCTGAAAAGCAGGAATGATAATCAGCCTGTTATGAGGATTGAAAGAAATCATAAAACACCATTATTCATAGCACATGGAAAGGAATTAATAAGAGGCTGAAGCTCTTGTCAACTCTATTAGATCCTAACCTTTAGACAATGGAGGCTTTCTTTGCTCATGCCATTATTTTGTAACCCAAGTAGCATATTAATATTTTATGTTGTATCTAATCAAATCTGAAATCCTTAAGATATTAAACTTTCCTGACACCCCCAGAAGGTCCCAGCCCTCTGATGTCTTCTTCCTGACTTTCATTAGCATTTGTGGTTTGTACCAAGGATGCTGCATTTATTGTGTTTCTCTTTTGTCTTCTCCAGTTAGCTCAGAAGAGCTCAAGAACAACATGGTCCCCACCACTCTGTTTCACTCTGCCTGGTAGAATTTCAATGAACTTTATGTTTTACTCTTAGTAAATATCACATTGCAATCAAGATGTGAAAAGGAAGTAGGTTTTTTTGTGATGCTCTGAGAAAGTTCTCTTTGGAATTTTCATATTTCACACAATTTCAAAATTCACCCAACATAAACCCAGAAATTTGGGAGGCTGAGGCAGAAAGATCACAGGTTCAAGGCCAGCCTAGAAACTTAGTGAGACCCTGTCTCAAAATAAAATAAAAAGTGTTGGGTATGTAGCTCAGTGGTAGAGAACTTGTATAGTATGTGTGAGGCCCTGGAGTCAAGCTCCAGTACCTCCAAAACAAACTCACACACACACCCATGATGAAAAATAAGTCATATTACTACCACATAAATTAAAGGACACAGATGTGTACTTCATTGTTCCCTAAGCAGTTTTCTCTTGAATTCCTGGGTGTGAGCATAAGTTAAAGAAAACTTTCTGTATCACTTCCTTTATTGTCTCCAAATGCTCAATTTTTTATTCCATTTCTATTTAAGTTACCTTGTTTTCAACAGAACTCATATTTATTTAAAAAAAATTCTACCAAAATAATTTGACCCAGCCCTTGAATAAAAATGAAGGTTTTTCTGTGTGCAATAAATAGAATATATTCTTCCAAAAAGACAAACACACAAAAGTCTAAAACTGTGTTTTATGATAAATATTTGTGAATTTTGTGTAAATCATCAAAAAATTCAAAATGACAACTTTGACACAATAGCAAGTGAACACTTGTATGTTATGTTCACAATAAGTAGAGTAGATTGACAGTAGATTCTATGTTACGTTCACAGTAAGTAGTCCTCATTGTTGTGATGAGGCCTTTGTAGCTGAAAGCAAAAGGTCAATCTACTAATGTTTGATGGTAATAAATAAAAACTGGTGATGATACTGTAGGACTATGCAACCTCATCCAGCCTTTAATGGCATCTCTCCATTATTATTCTGAGTACAGTTTGTGTTGTACTTAAAGATGTATTTGCGTTTTTTCAGGACTTTAGGTAAAGAGTGGTCTCTTGCTATTTTCTCTATTTCTTTATCACCTAAGGTGCCTAAAATAGATTTATAACACCCTTCACCACACTTTAACTGGTCTCTTCTGAAAATTCAAGTCTTTGCTTTTGAGTCATAGTGTCTTTCAAGAGGTGAACTTCTAGAGAGCAAAGATCTAGCACTACTCCCCAAATGCTCATGCAGAACAAGCCTTTTATATTCAACAAACTAATGATTAAAATCCAGAAGGAACTAGCATATCTTCTTGATCAAATTAAAAAAAAGTAATGACATTGAACACTAGATAACTTTCTCAAGCTCACAGCTAGTTGATGACAAAACTAGGGATAAAAAAATATGATTTCAGGACTCCTGTTCTAATATGCTTTGGAAAATTCCATGCTGCAATATATAATCTTATGCAAAAGTGTTCTTAACTATCTATACATAGAAATATGAGAATACTGACCTTACCTGGACAAAATTAAAAAAATGGAAGGGGAGTGCCATTAATACCAATCAAGATAGAACCCTTTTTTCCCTTCCAAAATGGTAGGGTGAGGGAAAAGGGAATAGGGAGCATCAGGATATATCCTTAAAGAAATGTTACTTGCTTTGAATGGAATCTATTGGAATATTTAAGAAACTCAATCCAATGGAGGAACTATGTTAATTCAGTCATCAAATTATGTAATATATTAGACCAAAAAAGGAAGAAAGTCAAGAATTGATGCTGATTTTTCTTGTGTTTTGGTAACTGGTCTACTTAACTCTTGAATGTTTTTAAATATACTTACAATATCAAGCTACAAATATACATCTTCATTTTTCCTGGAGTAAGAAACAGCCTATAAATCTACTGGAGACAGCTGAGATTGTCATGTCCCAAAGTATGCCCTTGTACTCCTGGGGTAGACAGAAGTGATGAAGGTACAGAGTCTTAAGGAACTGGAAGTAATCTATAGAGCAAATATCACTGATGTGAGAGAGTTTCTGATTTTAGTTTTAGTTAGGTAAGTTTTAGTCCTCTTACCTAATAGTACTGCCCTTGGATTTCACACTTTCCTTCCCAGCCTAGAGCTCATGGTCAGTAATTTCAGCCACATCCTCTCTGGAACAATCAGGCTTGTATTTTATACTGTCAACCTACAGCTGTTTTCTTGGGACTGCCAAGGACAGCTGTAAAAGTAAAATCAAACCAACAAAAATCCAACAACCATCACAAGACTCTGACAAATTCCACCAAGAATTAGCTCTGACTGACTTTAATCATTTCATCTTTGCAGTCCCCTGATTCCTTTATACATCTTTGTCTCCCAAAGCTGAGCCTGTGATGAGATTATTCTAGTGATTTATTAAATTTAATACCCTTAGGAAAAAATAGTGAGGGAGCAGGATAAGGCACAGAAAAGAAATACAACAAGAATGTGTTTCTCTTGCAGGTAGACTGGCTTCACCCTGCTGGCACAGCTGACTTTGGATCACTTGTTGTACCCAGTTTTTCCCAAGGAACATCACAACCTGATTTTATCATTCAGGCCTATGCTGATCTTATCCTATCAAACATTGACTATCTAATCACCAAACTCAAGGGTGTTTGCTCAGCTCAAACCTCATCTATGGCATTGGCCACCATTGGACAATCGTTAACTCCTTCTCAAACTTCTCCTACTGGGACAAAAAAACAAAAATGATATTAAGAAAATCATATGTCCCTGTTGCTTAGAGAATAATCATAGATGAAATATCATCATTTCCATTTAAAGGTGGTACTGTGATAAACCACAGTCAACAACAAAAGAAGTTGTTCAAATTCAAGAAGAACTGATTTTAGGATAACTTGTGGAACAGAACCCTTAGTGTGGTATTCATGTTTCAGTCTAGACAATGGTTCTGCATAAGAAACAAGAGGAAACCCCACCCTATTAACACTGTGTGAAGTCAAAAGAGAATGAATGATTAAAAGATGAAATTCATAAAATAAAAACACTTATGTATTTTGGGGTTTTTTTAGTAAAATATTATGTTATTGGACCCGGTTCTTTCTTTTAACCTCAATTAATCATCATTTGAAATTACAGAATTCATTAGATACCTGGCAGTACTCAAATAATGGTAGAAACTGGAACTATCTGACTGATTTAGGATGGAAAACAGCCAGCACATATGAGTGAAAAGTGGACCTCTGAGTTATTCTTAGCTCCCTCACCTTTGTACAAATACTCTTCTCTGTGGATCTACTCTCCAATTACATTTGCAGGTAGTAGCAGTGGTAGTGGTGGTGGTAGCAAACTGGCAAACAGGGAACTTTCACTTAGTACTTACAACAGAACAGGTACAATGATGAACACTTTGCATGAATCATTTCATATTCAAAACCAATATGGAAATTGATAAAACTAACTCTATCTTTTTAAATTAGTACAATTTCTCTAAAAAGAAAAAAAGAAGGATTAGAACCACCATATCCCACTCCTCAGTATTTACCCAAAAGAACTAAAATCATCAGGCTATAGAAATAGAACCCTAACAAGGTTTATAACAACACAATTCAAAATAGTCATCCACAACATGCGTACCAGCCCACAGGACTGTTAATGGATGACTAAATGAAGAAAACGTGGTATATATACACAATGGAGCTTTATTGAGTCATAAATAAAATAGAAATTATGGTATTTTCTACTGAAAGCATGGAAATGGAGAACATCATACTAAGTGAAATAAGCCAGACTCATAAAATCAAGAGTTTAAATATTTTCTATCATGTGGGGAAGCTATAGCCAAATAAGGGGGGGGAAAAGAAAATATTTTGATATAACAAAGATAAAGAAGAGATTAGTGAAATAGAAAATGATTGGTGGAGAGAAGGAAGGAATGGGAATGGGAAGGGGTTAAAATGCTGAATGGATTTTACAACATTATACTATGTGCACATATAAATATGTCACAGTGAATTTCATCTATGTATATCCATAAAGCACCATCTGCAAATAAATTTTAAAAAATTATATAATAAAATTATTTTTTAAAGTTTAGTTTTCTTATAAACACCATTTCATCCATACCTAAGGTGTGTGGCTAGGTTGTTCCTACTTTAAAATTAAAAAAAAAAATTGTTCACTCCTAGAAATGAAGGCTTAGGAGAATAGGTTTTGAAAAATCAGCATTAGACACTTTTAATCCTTTATTTGTACTTGATTGTCTACTAATTCCTCATATCTGACAATAATGTTTAAGGTAGATAGCTTCACTTAGAGCAGTGTCATTTTCAAAGCTCCTTATAAGAGAATCACATGCTCTATGGCTAGAAACTTAACAAATCATCTTTAGAAGTCACCAAGAGGGACAAATGGACTTCCATAATTCCATTTTTACCCACTCCTTTTTATGGTAACTGCATTTAAAAGTCAATGTGGCTGTCACTGATCCATCTTGGCATTCTGGCTGATCCTCCATATAGTCAATCTTGCCGCTTTAAACCATCAGTATCTTCAGAGTAAGTGTGTCAAGCAATGGGAACAGGGAGTTCAGCATTTCATTGGCTGTCTAAATCAATCATTTTTTGAGCATGAATAAGTCATGCTCAAATGGATGACTTCAGCCGACATTAGGAAGCACTTGCGTGAGGAGAAGGTTGAAAAATAGAATAAATTCAGGTTTGAAGAAGCCACATTGAATTCTCCTTTAGCCAGTCTCATTTTTCCTCCTCTAGCAAGTAATAGATACACAATCATTTTAATACAAATTCTGCTTAACTCTCCTGAAACCGATTTAATGGATCAGCTTGTGATATTCTAGCAGAGAACTCATTAAGGAAATTCAAGATTCTGGAATCAGAATAGTGTTGCTGCCTTTCAGAACATGAGATGATAGATGGAAATGCTTTGCTATGCATGTTTACCAGCAGGCAGGTATATTTTATACCCTTGATCCCTAAAGAAGAACAGAAGGATTTTTTGTAACCATTAGCTTATTTCTTTGCAGTTCCATCATCAATCTGTAATTCACTTCAGGAAGTGTTTTACCTGGACATCTGTCTGAGTATTTCACTGGTATCTTTTGAAGGTCACATCTTCCTATTTTTCTTACAACAGAATAATATTTTACCAAGAGCAATGGGTTATATGCTGAGGGATCTATCTACATATCTCAGTTTCGTATGTTCCATGGCATCTGATACATGCCTGCTCATACCCACCCCACATACAAAAAAAAAAAAAAAGAAAACCTTAAAAGTTAGGAGTATAGCTGGACATCAAGAATGAAGAAAACAAGGCATCCATGCTGCATACTGACCCCAAACTAACACCGGTAATGCTTCGGGGCATTTCCAAAATCCTGATTCAGTGTTATCTTCCTCCTAGTTTAAAATCAGTGTTGACAAGCCTGATTGAGACTTTTCCCACTTGCTATGTTTTGGAACTGAAATGTCCCTCAAAGCCTCATCTGTTGGAGATTCGAACCCCAATGCACCAATGTTCAAAGGTGGGGTTTTAGAGAAGTGACAGAATCATGAGGGCTCCTCCCCAGCGGATTAATAATCCATCGATAGCTGAGAGGACTCCCCCCAGGAGGTAATGGAAACTACAGGCAGTGAAGCTAGCCAAAGAAAGAAGCCACTGGGGGTGTGCCATGGAAGAGGATTTCTGGACCAAGGCCCCTTTTTCTTTCTTAGGTTTTCTTTCTCTCTTTCCTCTCTCTCTTTTTCTCTTTCTCCTTCTCAGTTGCCATGAGTTAAGGAGCTTTCTTTTGCTACATCCATCTTCCATGATGTTCTGTCTTGTCTCATATTTGAAGCAATGGATCCAGCCAAACACGGAATGAAACCTCTCACTCTGTGAGCCAAGATACCTCTTTCCTCCTTCAAGTTGTTTCCTTTGGGTGTTTGTCTTAGCAACAAAAAGGGAACTGACACACCATTCTATATCAGATTAGAAGCCCCTAACAGCAGAAGAAAACCAGGAACTGCAGTGGAAGAAAGTCTGGACTCTATTAAAGTAGACAAATTACCTAGCAGTAGGAGGAAAACTAAATGAAGTTCACAGATTATTTTATATTCATATAATATCATGCTATCACAGCAAATGAACTTAATGATCCAGAGCAGGACCCAGGGAACTTTAATACCAGTAAAAGACCAGATAGTAAATGTTCAGCATTGTGAGCTGTATGGTTACTACCCCCACTCCTCAAGTCAGCTCAGATGTCACACAGGCAGCCACAGCAGACCAGGCCATGCTTCATGATAAAGATTCCAATAAAAATTATGCACAAAATCAGGCAGCACATAGTAATAAAAATAGCATACTATTGCAAAAAACAGACATGAAGACCAATGGTACAGAATAGAGGACACAGAGACAGAATGAGGACACAGAGACAAACCCACATAAATACAGTTATCTAATATTAGACAAAGGCATCAAAAACATTCATTGGAGAAAAGATAGCCCCTTCAGCAAATGATGCTGGGAAACTGGAAATCCATATGCAACAAAATAAAAATCAAACCCCTATCTCTCACCCTGCATAAAACTCAATTCAAAGTGGATCAAAGACTTAGGCATTATCACAGAGACTCTGCCCCTAATAGAAGAAAAATAGCCCCAAATTTTTACCATGTTGGCCTAGGATCTGACTTTCTTAACAGGACCTCTAAAGCACTAGAAATAAAATCAAGAATTAATTATTTTGATGGATTCAAGCTAAAAACCTTCTTTTCAGAAAAGGAAAAAATCAATAGCATGGCGTGAGAGCCTACAGGATGGGAGAAAAATCTTTACCACATGCACCTTAGAGCATTAATCTCCAGGATATATAAAAAACTCAACATCAAACAACAAATAGCCCAATCTATAAATGGGCTAAGGAACTGAACAGACACTTCACAGAAGAAATAAAATCGATCAGCAAACATATGAAAAAATGTCCAATATATCTAGAATTAGAGAAATTCAAATCAAAACTACTCTAAGATTTCTTCTCAGTCCAGTCAGAATGACAATTATCAAGAATACAAGCAACAATAAATGTTGACAAAGATTTTGGGGAAAAGGTACACTCATACACTGCTGGTAGGACTGAAAATTTGTGCAACCATTATGGAAATCAGTCTGGAAATTCCTCAGAAAACTTGGAATGGAATTACCATTTGACCCAGCTATTCCACTCTTTGGTTAATACCATAAGGACTTAAAATCAGCATACTACTATGATGCAGCCACATCACAGCAGCTGAATTCACAAGAGCCAAACTATGGAACCAACCTAGATGCCCTTCATTAGATGAAGTAGATAAAGAAAATGTGGTATATATACACAATAAAATTTTGTTCAGCCTTAAAGAAGAATGAAATTATGGCATTTGCCTGTGCATGAATGGAGCAGGAGAATATCATGCTAAATGAAATAAGCCAATCCCTAAAAACCAAAATCCAAATGTTTTCTCTGATAAGCAGATGCTAATTCACAATAAGGGGGCAGGAGCAATAGGGAACTACAGAGTTACTTTAGGCAGAGGAGAGTGAAGGAAGGATAAGGGTATGAGGAAGGACAGTAGAAGGAGTCTGGCATTATTACCCTGTGTACCCTATGATTACATGACCAGTGTGATTCTACATCATGTACAACCAGAAGAGGGAGAAGTTGTACTCCACTTATGATTGATGTGTCAAAATGCATTCTTTCGTCATGTATAACTAACAAGGACTAATAAAAACGTAAGTACAAAAAAAGAAAAACTTTTAAAAAATCAGGTGGCAGTCCACATTGAGGCCACAAGCTTTAGTATTCTGACCTCTGATGTAGATTTAGGTGAAAAATATACAGAAGTCTCAAAACAGAATTTGAAATAAAAAATGTTCCTGAGTGGAATATATAGATTGACATCACATATTTATTAAATTACAAAAAGTTACAATGCTTCAGTATATATAGTTTACAGATCCACAACACATTCTAAAAATATCAGAACATGCTTGAAACTAATAAACATACTATTCAAAATTGATTTTAAATCTGGAGGGAGAGCTTATGGGATGGAGGGGTCCAGAACATCTGTAATGATTTTTCTTACACTCTTTATTGGCTACAGAGATATTCATTTTTACTTTCTATGCATTTTTGTACCTCAAATATGTGCATTCATTAAAGATGGGCATTTTTACTCATGTCACATGATATGCTCAGTCATTTTAATAAGAATAAAAATAAATTATGCAACTTAGTATCCGATTTTATCAATATTTTGCATGCATCAAAAAACTCATGCACATAACAATAATCATAAACTTTAAGTGAAAAATGGAAAAATTAAGTTAACTAAATACTTATTGAAAAATCCAAAAATACTTTAAATACATTCCCAGAAGGGAAAAAATAATACTTTTAGCCAAAATGCATTGATGCTTACAGTATCTTCTGTTGTAGATAATTACATGTGTGGAATATCACATCTGACTTAGGTAATAAAGTTTCTATTACATTGCAGTTTTTTAATGTAGTCAACATTATTTACAAAATGTGTGTGTGTGTGTGTGTATGTGTGTGTGTGTGTGTGTGTGTGTTCACATCAACTTTTCCAGAGATCCTTCCTTGACTACTCTGAATAAAGTAACTCTATAGACAATGGAATGTTCCAGGCTGACTTACCTGTGGTAAGTGCAACTATCTTCCTTAGCAGACATTTTTAGGAGTTAATCTAAAAGGCATGTGGTTTCTTAAATCATGGAATTTGCACAAGTTGTTCCAGTATTAGTTGTCCCAAGAGCCTCTTAAATACCATTACTAAAAAATACAATCAGCAGCCAAGCACTTACAAAGATATGGGGAAGAGTTCTTTTTTTCTAAATATTCAGTTCTAAGGATCATTTCTTAAAGGTATAAAATTTTATTCCCGTTACTAGGAATCAGGATAACAAACTGACAGGAGTTATATCCTTGTAGGAAAAGAATAAATAAACACTTTTCATATAAGCATACTTTAAAGCAATCAATAATAGATATTTTAATTCTGAACTATTATGTTCACACACATATTCCCTTAGTCTTCAACTATAGATTCTACAAGCAAACAGCACCCTATTAACAATAAGCACAACAAGTACCTAAAACTTGTTTGCAATATCTTTCCCCTGTAAAAGGAAACAGGAGTTTTCTCCTTAGAGAAACATCTGCAGAATTAGAATCAGGGCAGGAACTATACCAGCTTATCTCAGAATATCTTCCAGTGCCACAAAGGAAGAAAGTATCACACACAGAGTGATAAGCCAGATAAATGACAAGAATTACAGAATATAAATGAAAGAGCTCCCAATAGCCAAAGTAGAACAATTTGAGCTAGAAAATTAAAAAAAAATAGTATTGAATTATGACCTAAAACATAAAATAAATATTCATGAGCTCATATTAATATAAAGATTGAATGAATTCATTGGGAAAACATAATAAATCACTCATAGAAAAATTCCAGATAATTTATGAAGATACTCTGCCTTCCATGAGATGAAACATCACTTCTCACTCCTTAATTCTGGACAGCTCTTAGTAACTCCATTACAAAAATATGATACAAACAGGAGATAAAAAGAGTAATTTACAGTAGAAAAACCTGACAAACACTACCTCAACTGGGTGATGGAGGTCAACATCAACTGTGAAAAGACATGTTGGTAGTCTGCACTGTTGAACTGATGTACTTAATGCTACTTGAGCTGTTTTTTTCCCCCAGGAACACATAACCCCAGTGCCTTTAAGAGAAAGATGTCAGACATGATGAAAATTGAGTGCAAAATAGTAGAGCAGCTCTCTTCAAAGCCAGGAGAGCCATTAACATCCAGGAAAGCTGAGGAACCGTTAGAACAAAGAAGATGCCAGGGAAATAGGAGAACTAAGTCTAATGAGATATCCGGGATGAGATTCTAGAAACTAAGGAATCTGAGTGAAGTGTGGACCAAACAATGTTTGATTAATAACAATTTATTTTTCTTTTGTGTGGAGGGTACTGGGGATTGAACTAAGGGGCACACGGCCACTGAGCCACTTCCCCAGCCAATTTCATATTTTATTTAGAGACAGGGTCTCACTGAGTTGCTTAGTGCCTCACTTTTTTGCTGAGGCTGGCTTTGAACTCACAATCTTCCTGACTCAGCCTCCTGAACTGCTGGGATTACAGGTGTGTACCACTGGACCTGGCACAACTTATTAATTTTAACAAATGTACCATACTAACATAAAATATTAATAATAGAAGAAACTGGGTGTGGAATACATGAGAATTTTTTGTGATATCTTTTCAATTTTTCTACTTAAGCTGTGACCAACATCAACTTTGCAGAAGATGTATTTATACAACAGTTTTAAATAAAAAGGCAGTTGAAGCCCTTAGCCTACAACCATGGAGAACAATGCTGGCCCTTCCGTACACACTCAGTAAATCTTTGTTGAATAAAAGAATGAAACTCAACCTTCACATAAAAGCATAAATTATCAACTACATGCATAACAAGTCTATGTTTGGTGCTACAAAATTTCCTTTGTGAAATTTAGATTCCTACAACCCATATGCAAATATAAATTTTAATAAACCATGTTCATCAGCAGTTGTCTTTAATGCCGGTGTTTGTGAATGTGTGCATGCACATGTGTGAATGTGGGCTGATTTCACTCTAATAGTCAGTTTGTCTGTCTTTATGTAATTCCCACATACTTTGATCACCACAGCTTTACAACAGAGCTCAGTACCTTGTGGTTCAAGGTTGCCAACATCATCTTCTGTAGTTACCTTGATTGTACTTTGCTGTTTGCCTTTCCAGACACATTTCAGAATTAGTTTAGCCTCCCCAGAAAGTGGTTTGATTGATGTTGTATTGATCCCATTGATTTGGGTTGGGGGGAACCAATGAATTTACAATGACCATCTATGACCATTAAATATCACTTCCTTATCTAATTCCTTTTCAGTAAATTTGGTTTTTATTTTTCTGTGTAGATGCTTTGTACAACTTTCATTTGGTTATTTTCTCAGCATGTGGTATTTGTTTTCACTTTTGTTTATTTAATCCTTCTTAAATTTTACTTCCTGTAGCTGCTAGCTGGCATATGTTCTTAAACTATTTCTTACATATTGACTTTTATATCCAGCACACTGGCTAAATTCACTCTTTAATTCTGGTTGTTTGCTTATAGATTCTTTTGAAATTTTGGGTACATAGCTATGTCATCTGTGAATAATGATATTTTTTCTATATATATATATATATATATATATATATATATATATATATATATATATATATATAACATAAAACAGAGACTCAATTTTGTCTTTTTTTTCCCCTCCCAATGGCAGTAATAGCTGCCTTGAAATCTTTCATTCTCATCCTTTTTCAATTCCTAATTAGACAGCAATTCCCCCCTGTTACTGTGTCTTTTGTGTTTTTTCCTTTCCCTTTCCATGGTCAATGTTGCCATGTTCTCCATCCACTCCTGTGCGGACTAGTTTGAAAGTTCTTTAATCATTCCTCCTATATCATATCTTTCTCCTAAATTCATAATTGATTCTCTCATTAAGTTCTTTTTTGATGTCACATCAACTGCTTCTTCTCTGCCCCAGTATTTCACAGATTTTTACTTAGTGGAAAGTCTAATTCCTCAACCCGTATCTAAAGCTCAAAAAAAAAAAAAAAGCCTAATCCTAAATTTGCAGCTCTTTCACCTCTGAGTTGCATCAGTCCAACTGGTACTTATTTCATTTCGTCAAACTCTTTCATTTCCCTCCTATAAAACTGGGCTGTCTCCTTAACCGCATATCTGTATTTTCTTTTCCCTTAAAAATATTTTATACTTTTCAAAAATGCTTATAGAGCTTCCTGTGGATCCATTGGCATTATTCCACTTGATGTTTCTCTTGTGCTAATACTGACATTTCTATGCATCATGGTTCCAAAAATCAATTGTAAGTTCCTATGACTCAGGATGAACAATATTCCATGCGTACAATGTTCCAGGCATCATAGAGACAAAGGATCTGCCTATCCTGATCGTAAATACTAACAAGTCAAATAATAACTATTTAAATAAGATGGTTTTAAATCCTGAAAAATACTTTAAGGTAAATAAACACTGTAATATGATAGAAAGGAGAAGTAACTCTGTGGTTATTAGAAAGAAAATTTCTTAGAAGGTATTTGTACCAATAACAAATGATAAGACTCACCCATGACATGAGCTTAGAGCAGAGCATTCCAAGTGAGAAGGTTCTGAGAGATGAAATGGGTTCATGTACTGAAGGACCAGAAAGTAGAGCAGAAAATGATATTCTAGGAAGTTCATTTTCATATTGCTATGGACACATATTGTGAATGAGATGAAGTTGGAGAAGCATGCAGATCATTAAAGGGCTTGAAAGACAATGAAAGTGCTTGGATTTTTCCATAAAAGAAATGGAAGGACAATGGATGAATAAATAACATGGCAGTAACATGGTGTGTGAAACCACTATGGCTGATGTGTGAAGAAGTAACTATTCAAGAGCAAAAGTAGAGGCAGGAAGGCAAGATTTCACGTGAAATTCAGTTTTTCTGGGTGAGAGAGAATGATAGCTGGATTGGAGTGGAGGCAATGAAGATGGAGACAAGGAGATACATTTGACAGATGTTATGGAAGTGCAATATCTGGACTTGCTGATGAAATGAGTACAGGTGGATGTAGGAGCTATTTTACTGAAATGACAGGAGACTTGGAGAGGAAAGTTTGTGATGGTTATGGTTTATTTATTACAAGACTAGAAAAAAATAGATATATATATATACACATACATATATATTTCAAATTTGCAACTGAATATAAACTAGAGTAAAAGAATTTGAATTATCCATAATAGAGGCTATTTATAATCATAAGGTGATATATCCAAATGAGAAGAGGGGCTAAAACCAGCCCCCTGAAGCATTTCAAATTTTAACACCCTGATAGGAGAGCCGTCAAGAAAAGATACCAACCAGGCGCAGCCAAAGCTGCATTAGGGAAACCAAGAGTGTGGTACACAGACAGCAATGGACGAGTGTTTAAAGCAAGAAGGAAGGGCAGACAGGTCAAAAACTACTGATAAGTTAGACCAAACAAGGAGGCATTCCCACAGATTTGGGCAACATAGAGACAAATAACTTTTTTAAAGTATTTGAGATGGATGAGGTGGTACCTGTAATCTCAGTAACTCAGGAGGCCCAGGGGGGAGGATTATAAGTTCAAAGCCAGCCTCAGCAACTTAGTGAGGCCCTAAGCAACTTAGCAAGACCCTGTCTCAAAATAAAAAGTAAAGAAAAATAAAGGATTTAGTGTGTGGCTCAGTGATTCAGCACCCCTGACTTCTATTCCCCAGTATCAAAAATTACACGTATAAAAAAGGAGTTTTGAATACTTGAGATGGAAGTCAGTTTGGAATAGACTTAAAAAGGAAAGAGGTGACAAATTGGACAAGTCACAATTTTAAATTTTTTTATAAAAGGGGGAAAATATGTGGAATTAGCTGGAGCATTATGTGGAGTTAAAGGACTTTTGAGGTTTTGTGTTTTTTTGGGGGGGTAGGTTACATTTCATTCATTTTAAGATGGATGTTTCTAGAATATGTCTGCATGCAGATGGGAATGACATGGTTGAATGAGAAAGACCCATGGTCTATGAGAGAAAAATATATAAGTGGGAAAATGATGTTTTAAAATACTGCTGAACTGATTTGACCTCAGCCCTTCAGGGTGATAAATAGAGCACATTCCTTATTGTCCAAATTAGCAAAGAACTGGGTCAGCATGAGAGATAAAACTTGGCACAGCACCAATCCCCATGCCAATCATGACTCTCAATCTTCTCTTTTCCTTTGCCTACTAATTTATTTTACATTCATAGCTGCTAACAAGTTATGAAATATGTGTAATGTCATCCTTCTTACAGTTCCCTTATGAAATGAAACCAGTGTCTTCAAAGAGAAAATGTCCAAAATTATATAATGAAAAGAATGGAGAAACAATAAATAGTGTTAATCCACAGACTTGCAAAACAGTTTTCAAAAATATTGAAAAACATATTACACACAAAAAAATTGAAAATAAGGGCTGTTTACTGAAGAATGGACTAATTACCACTCATAGAAATTTTACAACAGACATTACTAAGGGATTGGAGAGGAAGGGAGCCTCAACCAGAAAGGTAGGACCAAGCTAGTGAAAAGATTTGATCTGGAATATCTCCCAAAGGATCGTGTACAGAAGACGCAGTCCCCAGCTGGTGGCAATAATGGGAAGTGACAGAAACTTGTAAGTGGGATTAATCAGAGAAAGTAGGCATTTGGAGTTGTCCCCTATGAGCCTGTATCTTGTCCCTGGCTCCTTCCTGCACACACCTGAATGCTGTCTCTCCACCCACCCACACACGCCAAGCTCTGTCTCCCTGCTTCCCAATCACCTTGAGGGGAGCAGTTTTGCTCCCCAACACACTCCTTGCTGTGATGCCCTGTATCCCTATAAGCCCACAGTGTTGAAGCTAAGAGATAATGGACTGAAACCTCTGAGAATCATGAGCCAAAATAAATCTTTCCTGCTTTAAGTTGCTTTCTTGAGTATTTTGTCACAATGATGGAAAGGTGACTCACACAGGTGGGGAACAATGGATAAGAAGGGGACACGTGGTATAGGAAGAGAGTCGAGGGGTAGTTCATTCGGGCAGGGCATGCACATTTCTGCCAAAAGTCCCGCTACACAATTTTCAAAGCAGGACTGGGCCAGGTGAGATCAGATGGCCAGAGGGAGGCAGAGCAGCCCCAGTCTAAGCAAGGGAAGCTCCTACCAGACCATGCCGCAAACCCGGACCAAGTGTTTGAGGACAAAGAAGGCCAGGCTAGCATTCTTTCACACTTCAGGTTTCTCAGTGGTGGTCGGGGTGAACTTGAGAGCCTGTTAGAATTGGGGGCTGGCCTTGGTTTTGATGCTGACAAGGTATATGAGCCCAAATGCCTCATGTCACGTCTTTGAAATTCAGGAACATAGAGAACTGGTTTCTGAGATTGTGAGTACAGTACTCCACTCCACCTTCACCTCCCCCCAAAGAATAAAAACTTCTGCAACAAATTCTCATCATTCAATCACTCTTCTGATCAATAAATCTAACTGTTAACATTTCCTATTAACTTAACCAAAAAAAGTATTCTTTTAAATACACTGAACATTACAAATTTGGTCCTTATATACTAGAAATTATTAAATAATCACACGTTTTGCACAACAGAAGCTGAGTAGCCTTTTAGATGACTTCTTTAAAAAAACATTTATTTTTAGTTGTAGGTAGACACAATATCTTTATTTCATTCTTATGTGGTGCTGAGGTTTGAACCCAATGCCTAATGTGTACATTCTTGACATAAACAATTTTTTAATAAAAGACATATCGTTACAATTACTATTTACTTTTTACACATCCAACTCTATTGAAGGAAGTTTTATGTTACATTTTCTAAGCACACAGATATGTGAGATCACCCTAAATTTAAAAGTAGCTTTGTATAATTAATTTAAACCCTATTTTCAACCCAAACTAAATTAAATGTATTGCATAATTATTAATTACAAGCCTTTTATTTCTGTAAAGTTTTCCTTCAAAAATTCACTTTCTGATCTGAAATTCAATGAATTAATTACATGTATTATTGTTTTAATTTTTAAAATAGACCAAAATAGACCATGTCCTGGGTCACAATGTTAAGTCTTAGTAAATTCAAAAAAAAAAATCCATATGATCCCGTACTTCCTATCAGATCAAATGGAATGAAAGCAGAAATCAACAGAAACAGAAATAGTAGAAACTACATAAACACATGGAGATTGGACAATACTCTTTTAAATGAAGAATGAATCAAAGAAGAAATGAGAGAAGAAATTCTTAGAAATAAATTATAACAGAGATACAACATCAAAATATCTGGGTCAACATGAAAGCAGTTCAAAGATGAAAAGTTGAGGCATAAGGACCTGCATTTAAAAAAAAGAGAGATCCCAAATAAATAAGCTTATGTTCCACCTCAAGGCACGATACAAGGAAGAACAAACTAATCCCCAAATCAGGAGAAGACAGGAAATAATTAAGATCAGAGCTACAATGAATAAAATTAGAATAAAAACAATATTCAGGATGAATTCAATGAAGAATTGGTTATTTTTAAAGATAAATAAAATTTACCAACCCTTATCCCAACTACCCCAAAGAAAGAGAAGACCCAAATAAACAAAGTTAGAGATGAAAAAGGACACATACCACAGATACTTCTGATATCCAGAGGATCATTAGAAACTCTTTTGAAAATTGTACTTCAACAAACTAGAAAATCTAGAAGACATTGACAAATTTCCAGACACATATGACCTGCCCAAATTGAATCAGAAAGATATAGAAAATTTAAACAAACAAATATCAAATAATGAAATTGAGACAGCAATTGAAAACCTTTCAAAAAAGAAAAGCCCAGGACCAGATGGGTTGTCAGCTGAGTTCTATGAGAACTTTAAAGAAGAACTAATATTAGTATTTTCAAATTATTCCATGAAATTAAAATGGAAGGAACACTGTGAAATATATTCTATGATGCCAGTATAACCCTGATACCAAAACCATACAAAGATACATCAATCAAAGAAAACTAGATGCCCTTGACAAACATAGATGCAAAATTTCTCAATAAAATATTAGAAAACTATATTCAAAAACATATCAAGAAGATAATACACTATCATCAATTGAGTTTCATCCCAGGGATGCAGGGTTGATTCAAGACATGCAAATCAATAAATATAATTCATTACATTATTAGAATTAAGGACAAGAATTACATAATCATCTTCATAGATGCAAAAAAAGCTTTTAATAGAATCTAGCATCCATTCATGTTAAAAATTCTGGAGAAGCTAGAGATAAAAGAAACTTACCTCAACATTATAAAAACTATAAATGACAAACCCAAATCCAACATCAGTGTGAATGGAGAATAGTTGAGAGCATTTCCTCTAAAATTGGGAACAAGTCATGTTCCACTAGACTCTCGCCACTTCTGTTCAATATGATTCTCAAAACACTAACTAGAGAAATCAAACAAGAGAAGGGAATTAGAAGGATACTTCAAATAGGAAAAGAAGTCAAACTATCTTTGTTGACTGATGAATGATCCTGTGTCTAGAAGACCTAAAGAACTTCACCAGCAGACTTCTAGAGCTGATAAATAAATTCAGAAATGTTGCTACTTCTAGAAGAAAATTTAGGGTCAACACTCCATCATGTAGGTGTAGGCATTGACTTCCTCAAGAGCCTTGAAGCTCAAGGGGAGGGATGGAAAAGGAGAGAAAATGTAGAATGAAATTTTAGTATTTTGCTATGTGCATAATAAATGCACCACAATGAATTTCATCTTTATTTATATGTAGAACGAATGAATCAAAAATTTTAAAAAATAGAAAGGATGATCAGTAGATTAGAGGAAGGTGAATGAGGGCAGAGGGGAGGAATAGAGGGCTGGGATGAACATAAACTGAAATTGAACTCCAGTCATTATTAATTTGTTGAGATGAACCCAACTACTGCATTATAATTATAATGCTCTAATAAAATATATATAGATAAATTAAAAATAAATAAATAATAAAAAGTCTATAACATTTGATTATATTATATGTATTTTTAGGCTATAGTTTTATATTGTGTGTATGTGTGTATTTACCTAACTACTTCTATACTTTTGTGTTTTCTTATTTTGGAAATATAAATTATTAAACTGAAAAATAGTTGAAGGAAATTAATAATAATTAAACTATGTAAGTACTGTGAAAGTAGTTCTAAGAAATTTTTTAAAACCCTAAAGTTTGAAAAATGTCAACATAATTAAGGAAAATGAAAAGTTGACCATCTTTTATCAAAAACATGTTTCTTTTCATGCATCAGTGACTAAAAAGGACCAAATTCATTTTTAAAACTTATTCTGGAGTTAAGATAC
This sequence comes from Callospermophilus lateralis, assembly GCF_048772815.1. NCBI lineage: Eukaryota > Metazoa > Chordata > Mammalia > Rodentia > Sciuridae > Callospermophilus > Callospermophilus lateralis. The sequence continues at coordinate 2,074,588 of NW_027512751.1, read as the reverse complement.
ATTTTTATAAATGTGTTACTACTATTTAAATACCCGGAAAAAAAAATTATAAAGCTAAGTAAAAAGATAATGTTGTTTTATTATGATTAATTCTTAATATATCAGGGTGACTTAAAATTATTCATCACGCTGCCACATAACACTTCAGCAGTAGACATACCTATTTAAAAAAAAAAAAAAACTTCATATTACTGCTGTCCAATACTAAGGCTTGGGCAAAATGCTCATAAAAGCTTTCTCCAGAGAGATCAGTCAGCTGAGGTTGTGGATTGCAGTTATAGACACTCTAATATTGTCCCAATGGTTAGCCTGAAACAAAGTCAGAGTGAAAATTCAACGGACTTTGAATTTTATTTTGAAAATATAGCTTTTGCCTTCCCCCCCAAAATTGCTTATTTTACACAGAGGATTGTATTCTCAAAGAGTTGAAGGCTGAGAATTACAAATTCTCTTAATTATTTTTGGTACTGACTCAGTGGCAAGTTCAAGGACAGATGATTAACGCGGGTGATAGTAACTTAGAAAATGTTAACAATAGTTCAGCCCAAACTATTTATTTTCCTGTGTCTGGTGGCTATTTATCACAAAAGATGAGGGAATCAGAATTAGACAAGATATACATCATTTAAAATTTTAGAAATTTGAGGGCTGAAGAGGACCTATAGCAAAGATTATATAACACATCCATTGTTTATAGAAACAAACAAATTAAAGCCCCAAAGTTGAAGTGCCTTACATACCCACGCACTCACACTCCTGAGGAAAATTCCAATACCTGCCTTGAAAGATAATATTTTTTCCAAATGATTCAAAGGTTCCCAAAATCTAAATTTATGTGAAATCTTTTCTTTTAAAAGAAAGTGACATTGTTCCCTATGTTTTTTTAATCCAGGTCTTCTGCTTTTCATCTGCATTTCTTTCCTAAAATGTATCCAAGAAATACAGTTTTTCTGCAAACCACTGAGGAAGAGCAGCAGGACTAAGGGGGACACTTCACAATGGTATTGGAGACTCTCAGGCTGCTCTCTTAATAGCCTTCTGCTGGACACCTTTGTGGCTGCAGTGTTTTGGTCTTCATTACACCTGAGAGAAAAGTGCTCCTATTTCTGCAGAGGTTCTTTCAGCCATCTCATAAGCTGTAGAGTTTATTTTTAAAAAATAATACATACCTATAGAATATAATTCTGATCATAAAAGCAATAATTCATGATTATTATAGAAAACCTAGAAAGAAAAACAGGAAAGATAATAAAAATCAATTACAATCTCATTTCTCCAAGAAATGACTGATTACATTGTCATAATCCATTCCCACTCCCTCTAACCTTTAGCTGTAGTTTTGAATCCACATGTTTCTGGGATATCAGATAATCCTTCAGTTCCTAAAGTGGTGGCCATTCAGTGCACATCCCATGCCCATGGCTAGAGTGATTGTTTGGAGTAAAACTGCACCTTCCAGATCCACTGAACAAATACTTTAAACATAAAGGGTGTAGCTTATTATCATGTTTATTCCTAATATTTCCCAATCTAGTTTTTTTATTTGTTTTTGGTATTTTAACAAAGAACTTTCCATACATATAAATGTTCTCTTTAGAATTTTGACATTTCTTTTATGCTTAAGAGGCCATTGCCTTTTAGAAAGGACCATATCACTTTTTTTGTTTGTTTTCCTAGGTTTTATGCCATCATTGTTTGTATGTAAAAAAAATTAATGTTAATTCTGAAAGTAGGTAAGAGACTGACTGTAAGAAGTACTCTTACGTCTATAGTCACTAAGGTCATTCTTCTTCTCTTTGTTAATTCCTAATTTATTTAACATTCACCCTAAACGTGTTCATTGTGTTCATTCTGTGTGATGAACACCACAGTGGATACAAAGAGTGTCCTGTGAGAATAAAATCAGGGTTTTAGTAAGACTTCTCAAAAATATCTTGTGGAGAATACTGGGAGAAAATTTTTTTCCCCTGTGGATGGAGATATTAGGAAAGACAGAAGGAGCCAGTGTCTATGCAGAAGGGCAGTAAGGTGTTGAAAGAAGACATTGAAGAGAGTGACTCAGAGGTTCAAGGAGGGAGCAATGCAAACAAAATGATGTGCCTTTCCTGGGACTTCAGACACAGGAGAAGGAGCAGATCAGACTAGAGAGATGGAAGTCACCCAATACAAAGACCTTGAAATATGCATACATAGGATGCTCACAATTTGTGCCAGAATGAGCCCCTCCAATGTGGTTAACGAATTATGCCATCAAGTTCTTTTGTTTGGTTTTTGCTTTTTTAAGACTGAGAATTGACAATATTTTTAAGTTTAGTGGAAGAAAATAAGGTACTCTGGCCTCTATTAGCTGTCAAAGAAACTTCCTATGATAGATAAATGGGACCACACCTACAATTTTCTAATCTCAAAAATAACAAAAAATCTAAACATCACTCTAGAGACAATCACTACATTGTCCATCCTTCCAATTTGACAGAATACAAAAGAGCCAAAAATTCTGGACCTTCCTACTCAGAGACAGAAAAAGTTCTTCTAAGTGTAAGGAGGGATTAGTCAACTATAAGCAGGAAGCAAGAAGAGTGATGGACAGGGTTTGCTCCTCCTCCATCTAGGTCCCAAAAGAGTCCCAAATGCTATATTTAAATTTTAGCTCAAAGACTAGTCTTCCTTTATATTTTTAACTGGTTCTTAGGCTTTTAGTTTTATCTTTGGACGTCTACTTTGTATTCTCAAATTGGGCTTTTGGCTGCTGTGAAACTAAATTTGAGCTTAAAGTGAACTATTTTCTCTGTTGCATTAATTTTCTCTACCCATTCCTTCCATAGTTTAAATCATGTTGTTCTTTGTGGCTCCTCCTGGGGACAAAGTAAACTTCATACAGTCAGTTTACAGCCCCTGATAATAATTTCTGGAAGTATGGATCCATCCCCTTGTGATTTTCATATATGTAGGAAAATCAGATCCAGACATAATAATAATGATCTCTGTATTATTTTTACATGAAATGTTGATATTCTGCTGTCATACTGGCTTGAAATGCCTGGAAATATTTCATTTTATAATATCAAGTATTGGGCTGGGGATATAGCTCAGTGGTAGAGTGCTTGCCTCGCATGCACAAGGCCCTGGTTTCAATCCCCAGCACCACAAATTTTATATATATACATATATATATATATATATATATATATATATATATATATATATATATATATAAAATATTGGAAATAAGAGAGTATTACATTAACTATGGCAGGTGGAGCAAGATGTCCAGATATAACTAAAGTCTTTATTTGAACTAAATCCAAATATAGAATCCCATTGAATATGTGACCCCTTTTATGGTCAGCCTATTGTTTGAATGAAAAATTACCTCATTTAAACATAGTTCCAGGTAATGTTTTTCTTGACTTTTATACAATGAAGTGTTTTACTGCTGCTGCTGGTGGATCAGGTACAAATTCTCAAATCAATGTGCTCAGCATTTTTGGAGGAACTAATTCACTTTTCATAGAGCTACAATCATATAAATTTATACTCAAGCATTAAATACCTAGAAATATCTATTCTGTGATACTTATCTAATATGGTAAATTAATATTTTTATCTAGCTCAATCATTTGAACACTCTTGTTATAACAAAAACAAACTGTTCAAAAATATTAATTGTTAGAAGTATTTCAATAAGTAGATATAGTTCATACTGAACATTATGATAGATTAATAAATAAGTAAAGACAGAATTTGATTAGACATTAGTTTATAATCAAACTTAAGTAATTTTCTGATAAAATAAGGAAACATTTATTAAACTGCATAAAAAAGTAAATCTAGGGTAAACTTCAGAAGAACAAGATGCATATCTTGAAACAAACATCCACATAAATAATATTTGAGCAAGTAAATCTGAAAATGATTTCACTGTTTAAAAAATAATAATGCCTTGTGGTTATTTCAAAATATTTAAGTCAAATATCTGAAAACAATAGTAAAATAGATGAGATGAGAAATGGAAGCTATATTTTGTGCAAATTTCTTACCCTACTGTGGAGTTGTGCAACACTGTTTGGAAACAGACTTATAAGTTAAGATGTATACTAACGTGTTTACAAAACCATTGTAACAAATGAAAAATAACAAGGTATAGTTAGTTATGACAGGAAGCAGAAATAAATCATGAGAAAATAAATATAGAAGAAGACAAGAAAAGTTGGAACAAAGAATATGGGACATATACAAAACCAGTAAAAACTATAGGATTAAATCAAATCATATTAATGATTACATTAAATATAAATGGTCTAAGCCCTGAATAAAAATATGAAAATGTCAATTTGAATTAAAAAGCTAACAACACCTATATGTTACCTAATAGAAACAGCGATTAAATATAAGGACAGAACTAGGATGTGAGTATAAAGATGTGGCAAAATTAATATAAGGGTAGTAATTTTAAAGAGGAACCATAACCAGGGACAGAGGGCATTTCATAGACATAAAACAATGAATTACCAAAAGAACATGCAAATCTCATGTTTAAGTGCATTTAGAAAAAGAGCTTTAGCTGGGGATGGTGGCCCACATCTCTAACCCCAGTGACTCAGGAGGCTGAGGCAGGGGGAACACGTGTTTGAGGTCAGCCTGAACAACTTAGCTACACCCTATCTCAAAATAATTTTTTAAAGGACCCTCAGTGGGAGGGTGCTTGTCTACCAGGTGTAAGATACTTGAAATTAAATTTTTAATAAAGTAACACATCATTACTAATTTAAGTACATAAGAATGCAGTTAGTTTAATGTTTGAAAATTAAACAATATAATTCACCAAATAAAGATTTTTAAGTTTTAAATTGCTTTCTAAAAATAATAGAAAATAGAAACCATTGGAAAAAATTCTAAAATTATCACAGTAAAAATATTGAAGTAAACCAGAATTAGAAATAACTTCCTGAAACTGAAAAATGAGATCAACAGAAAGCCCACAGCTATTATTATATGCAATAATGAAAGAACACATGATTTTTGCTTAGAAACAGGAGCAAACCACAGGTACCAGCTCCCACTACTCTTGGGCAACATAGTATGGGAGAGTCCAGTTATTGTCATAAAGTAAGAAAAACTAAATCAAGTTAATTGTCTTCATTCACAGATGAATTATTATGTAGAAAATCCTTAAGATTCTAGTCCAAAAAGGACAAACTAATCAATAACTTAAAAGGTTATATAGATCTACATATTAATGATGAGCAAACAGGAAATGCTTTTTCTTTAAAGTATCATTATAATAACATCAATAAATTGAAAACATTTTGTTTAATAAAACACCTCAAGTCTAGACACTGAAAACTACAATAATTTGCAAAACTGATGCCATTCAAAAATTAGATCTCCATAGAAAAGTAAGTGAAGCTAGATTCTCACTTGCCACATACACAAATCTATTCTAGACCTAAATATAAAACCTATGACCAGAAAATTTACAGATGAAAATGGGACAAACAACTATGGAATCTTTGATTATACAAAACTTTATTAAATGGATCACTAAGCATAAATCATAAAAAGTGATAATTGACATTGAAATGAAAAATTCTCACTCCTCAAAATACTTTTAAGGAAATGACCTGCAAACCACACATCAGAAGAATAAGTTTGTAAATCACATCTGATAAAAGACTTATATCCAAAATATAGAAACTCTTACAACTCAATAATCAAAAGGCAATTTCAATTTTTTTTAACTTTTAAAGAGTTTCAATTATCGTTTTTACCAAGAAAATATATGAAATACCTATTAGAGAATAAAAAGATGATCTACTTCATTTGTCATTAGGAATTGCAAATTCAAAGCTCAATAAAATATTATTGCCCATTAGAATGGTTTTTAAAAAGAAAAAAAATTATAACAGTAAGTGGTGGAGAAGATGTGAAGAAGAGACATCCATTCATTGAAACTAAGATGTCATTACTGCAAGATGAATAGTAAATCTGACATAAACAAGAAAATAAGTAGAGAAGCATGATAGAGTAGTAATAGGGATGTAAGCCACACATTCCGAGAACCCTGGGAGTGAAGACAGACATCCAGGGTCCTGGATCTTTAAACCATACCAATCAATACTGTGACTTAGCTACCAGTATGCTCACCTTGGCATCCCCTGGAAGCTTGTGGATTCCTGTTAGGTACTCTTGGATTTAAGTGTGGCTTACCTTGTATGCCAATCTTTTAATTGCACACATGATGCTTTGAGTGAAGACTGACCTAATTTGGAATCTTTCTTCATATTTATTCCTCATTTTGCTATCACTGTTCTCATTTGTAGGATACAAGTAATTTTTAATAACTGCATCACTTATTCCCCCTACTCAAAACATCTGGTTAAAAGTAGCAATTGCCAATGAGAAATGAAGTAAAACTTTATCAGTAATGTTTGAAGTTTTCCAGGTTTGGACAGCACCTGACCTAACTCTTTGGATATGGTGAACTTGTTGGTAATATAGTCTTAATTCTGGGAAAGTTTTGATTAATTGTACTTCATTCTCTACTCTTTCCCATCATGAAAAAAACAAATACACATTAGCTCTTTCTTTTATCATTTCTTTGCCTTATGAGAGATTAAAGTTTTACTTGGGCCACCGAATAATGAAGAAGGTTTTACTGAGTGAGAATAATTCTTTAAGTGCCAAGGAGGGTTCTAACATCTATGCTTTCAAACCTCAACTAGTATCTCATACTGGTTCCTCTTTCCCTAATCTGATTTGCTACTGAATTATTCAGAGTTTTCCAAAGAAGCAGAACCAATAGAAAATGAATGTATAGACTTATGAGAGATTTATCATGAGAACTGGCCCTCACACAGTGATGGAGGCTGAGAAATCCCAGGATTTGCCTTCAGCAACCCTTAGTACAAAAGTTGGTTGTGAAGCTCCACCTAAGTTCCCCAGCTCAACACCCTGACACAACTCAGTTCACAGCTGCAGACCTGAAAACAGGGAGTGTGAGGAGGGCACTGGTTATGTCCTGGAGTCTGAAGGCCCGAGGACCAGGAGTTCTGATATCCCAGCACATATGAAGAAGGTAACCTAGCTCAAGAGAGAGAATAAACTGCCCTGTAATTTCTAACCAAAGTGCCAGTGAACAGTATGATGTCACCCATATTGGTGAGGGGGTAATCTTCTCTACTGAGTCTACTGAATAAACTACTAATCTCTTCCAGGAATATCCTCAATGACACACCCTGACATAATGCTCTAACAGTGACGTGGGTGAGCATTCCTGAGCCCAGTCAAATTGACACAAAATTACCCATGGTAGGCAGCGTTTGAGACATTCAGAACGACCTTTAACAAATGAGTTAATAAGTGATCTAATTTTCCATTCCATGACATTTTTCACTCCTGTTGTAGGATCTGCTTTGCTTTTCAAAACCTGTGTTCAGTTGTGTTCATCATGTGTCTTCTTGAAGTCACACTCAGAAATAGCACCGAGAAATCCCGATATGGAAGTGGTACCCTAAAGCATACATATGGCCTGATGAGGGTGTATTCCTATGCATTCCTTCTCAGTAAACACAGTACATAAGCATAGACATGATCATATGTCACTGAAGATTTCTCATTTCTCAAATACATAATTCAATTCCTTGTATCTAAAATCCTAGTTATTAAAGCTATATATTCTTATGTAATGAGTTTCTCACATTTGGCTGAAAATTTCTTGTTATTTCTAAAATTACACATGGGAAGTATGTTTCTATCTTTATTGTCACCTTGCTCCACATAAGTATATGTCCAAGATGATGCATTAAGGGATTATGCTAATTAAAAATTAAATGAAGACTTTAAGTTCACATAGAAATTGCCCAGATTGGTGGCGACATACCTGAATCTGCAGGCAGCATCAATTCCTGTTGTTAGGAGTCCCTGTTTTGGTAACCATTGAAATTATAACTAGGCATCTTTGGATTTCATGATAATTCTGTGTAGGGGAGACCCTTGTTGCCCACAGTTCTGTCATTCTCAATAAAAGAAATTCTCAAATTCTTTGAAGAAACCCAAACAGGTGGGGTAATTGGCATGGGAGTCAAGAAGGAGCCTGGGAAGAGAGCAAAAGGGAAAAGAAGGTCTTGCCTGCCTCCATCCCCAGACTTCGCTAAGGTCCTGCTCATGTGGTGCTTCTGACATGGGGTAGAGGTGGAAAGCAGAGGAGTTTGGGGAGCTTTGGGAGTCATTCCATCTGGCTCAGGGAAGACAGAGTGGGAGTGAGACGGGATTCCACCTGAACATCCCCCTCCCTCTCCTCCTGTTCTCCTCCTTCTGTCACCTGTCCATCACTGGCCTGTCCTGAGCGCCTCTCTCCTTATTCTGGTAGACATTTGTGTCGATAAGGTATACAGCAGAATGCTGGGGAGACTGTGTCTCAGAAGTCATCATGAAGCAGAGCTTTAAAAGGGAAAATGGCAGATAATTCACTTAGCTAGGATATGTGATTTCAACCAGAAAATGAGTGCAATTAACTGATCAAAAGAGGAAGGCCAAATGGGAGCAAGTCGGAGGGAAAGAAAGGATGCAGATGTCATTTCTCTCTCTCCTAAGGCATGCTTCCTAAGTGCACCCGGGAGCCTTGCTCAAGGAAGTTCTCATTACTATAAGAAACTCCACCTACGTAAACTGAGTTCATGCATACCTACACACACATACATCTTTCCAAGATTTCTAATGTGCTTATGAATATCAGATGCCACAGGAAGGTAGTGAAGTAATATCTGAAGACATTTCCAATTCCATTTGAAAAGGATATACATTGTGAGAATCATAAAAATAAAACACAAAGGAAACTATGCTTATCAGAATCTCTCTATTTGCTCACTTGAGTCCTGAATACACATGCAGTCCTTCCACAGGGCAAGCTGGGGAAATCAATACTGTAAATGAAATCCCATTGGCATCCTTTTTCTCATCTCAGCTGCCGTGTGAGCGAAGACTGGTAATACCTCGATAAATAATGCCAAGCTTCAGTCACTTTTACCCTCGTCCCAAACAGATGAGCAATTTCTGAAAAGCAACTGTAGAAGATGCACTTTTACCTCTTCATCAAAAACGTATAAAAATGAAATATACTGTGATATTTATTACCATGTGGATTATAAACCACCATGTTGATCCAGTACAAATGGCTTTTTTCTCGGTGGTTTCGACCTTCAAAAGTGATGATGTGAAAAGCCCTAGACTTTATGACAGCTTAACTAGAAATACATTACAACTGCTATATTAATATGTAGTTGTGGCTTTGCTATAAAGTTTGAATATGAAAAGAAACTCTGAACCTGTGCTCTGCTATAAACTTTAAATATGCACAAAGATATGTTCACAAAGCAGCAGGAGGAGGCTGAGATAATGTTTATATGAAATGATGCTGCCCCTTCTTCTCAGCCTTAAACCTTCAAGGTAGTTTTTACATTACATAAATTCAATATTAGCAATTGAATGACTTGTATCATTTTTCACACAGCAAATTAAAAAAGCTGGCCAGGAGTATGCAATTGTACATAGGTGCATCATGCATGGTATGGATACCTTTACATTCCTGTATTTGTCAACTCATGAATCCCTAAGCATAGATATATTGAGGATCTGTAATAAATCAATCAGTGAGCAAATGCTGAGTAGCAAAAAACTGATGGGTATTGACATATTATTTTGAAAGTAGAAAATTTATTTCCCCTATGCTCCTTCATATGCATAAATATTGTGGTGCTACATTTTTAATAACTGATTTAATACCTAAAAGTCAGTTCGGTCAATGTTTTGGCTTTAAGTGGACACAATTTTTCCCTGTCATGTAACTGCTGCTGTGGTACATACCAAAATAATATTGTACTGGCTCTTATATTAATTTTTTTTGCAAATATTCTAAGACAGAAATATAACCTATTATTTTCTGAGGGTGAAGGTGGGCATGCATTCTGTGTGGAGCATGCACTCCGGAGCACAGCACACATTTAAGGACCCAATATCTTTATCCATTCTAGCAGCTTCATTAGTTTTGTAAATCATCTAAATAACAGAAACTAGAAGGGAACAAATTAGGTTAATTGTTGTATCATTGCATATTTTTAATGTTTTTTTTTAACACAGTCTGCAATTGGTGGTTAGGAGTGCTAATTAAAAATTAAAAAAAGATAATATCAATGACTTATCCTTAAAGGAAGATCAGCAACCAAAAGGGCAAGGAATATCCAGGTTGTTCATTTGGTTGGGGAAGGTGGTCTACAATAGCATGAAACAAAATTAGCATGCCATGAATTCCGGGTGAAGGGAAGAAAGCAATTGGATGAGCATTTGGAAGTTACCTACCATGTCATATAATTAATGCTGGGGTTTTTTAATATATTATTTCAATTAATTCCCCCCAAAATTTTCAAATAAAGATAAAAGTAATAGTCACCTGGTTTTAGATGAAAATAACTTGCCCAAAGGTAACACAGCTGGTAATTTTGGAGATTTCAACCCTGTCCATCTGAAGAGCTTCAAAGAGAAGGAGGCCAGTTGCTTCTCCTGGCTCTAGATAGGCTCAGACAGGAAGAGAGAGGGAACCTCATTTTTTAATGCATGTGCTATGTATGACAGAACAAATTAAGAAAGGAAAATTATAGTAACCCAATGATAATGTTTGAGAAGAAAGAGGCTAAGATAATAATTCTTCCAAATTTAAATTATTTTATTCTGATTTGTCTTTAATACTCTATGCTTTATAATTATTTTTTTCTTTGAAGTCATTCGTTAAACAGGGTTTCAGCTGAATCATTGCTAATCTATTCTGTGATGACTAGAACTACTTAATATGCCAAGATCTATAACGAATCTGTGCAGTGTTATAGCCCCTAGGTAGATGTGGCTATTTAAATTGATACATAAATTAATTAATGGAAGGCCAAATTGAAAATTCAGTTTCTACTTCACAAAAGCCACATTCAGGGGTCCCATAGTCACCTGTGGCTAATAGGTACAATGGCAGCATTGCAAATATAGAACATTTCCATCAATTCTGAAGATTCTACCAGACAATGCTGCTATGGAGCAAGGATCATGGGCCATGGCCAGCAACCAGCACCAAACTGCCATGTCCTTTTGTATGTAAACCTTGCCTGGAACATAGGCACGACCCTATCTTATGTGTTGTCCTTGGCTAAGTCTCTGCCCTGCCATATGGAATCCTTTACAGAAACCATTTTGCCAACCCCTGGTCTAGCAGATGGATATCATGGAGGCATGATAGTTTAAATCCTGACAGAAATTAGATTTAATGTGTCTAAGCATTCTTCTTGTTTGCCAAACTGAAACTATAATAATACTAGTCCTACATATAATTATCCATAATACTGACTTTACATGGTTTTGTTAGGATGATGTGAGAGAATGTATACAAACCACTCAGCACAAAGATTGGTATATTGTAAGTTCTCAAAAAAAAGTTTCACTAATATTTTCATTATCATTCTTGCAACTGGTAAAAGATACACAAAGTTTCCCTCCCTTTCCAATCCAAAATCAGATTCAAAGCTTAAAAGCCAACACATCTACCAAAGGCATCAAGGCTCTGTACTTTTTAGGCATTATGGTACCCATGGTATATTATTTGTTTGAGATGATTTTTTAATTATGTATTTTTAGAAATTTTATACATATTTTTCTACCTCAGACGTCAGATGCATGAGAACATCTGAAATCTATCTATAAGCCCGGAAGTCAAACCTTATCTAATATTCCTTTGGTTCCTTCATTCTGTGAAAAGATGTGGATAAGCTACATCTGTCTTCCACGGTTGATAAGATCCTAGTTCCCAATTATTTCACACTTAGGGAAAGTAGACTCAACTTCTGAGTTTGATCACAAGCAACATGTGCAGTTACTAAGATTTTTCTTTATGGAAAAGTTTCTGCTATCTGAAATAGCTCATTCTTTTAAAAGGCTAGGGGTAGTCCACTAAGTATGTACCTGATTAACAGGTCATTTACAGATGGTGGGAAGCACCCTCTGACCACTGCGAAGAGTTGTTGTACTATTCCACCTTTTCCTGTCACCTCTAGAAGTGGCCACTTCTCGCACTCTGACCTGCCCACTTCCAGCCCACTTAGACCAATGAACCTCCTGTGCCCCCCTAGTAAAGCCCTCCCTCCCAGACACTAATCTGCCAGCCCAGCGCCCAGATGTAGGCGGGAAAATGAGGTTGGCTGAAATAGGGTATACAAAGATTAGATACCATGCAAACCTGCACAAGAAACAGGCTTTTCTCAGTTTTCCCTCATGCCCTTCTCTCCATCCACAGACACGTGTGACTTTAGCAATATTTATCATTACTTGCATGAATTAAAACTCTACCTCAAATATTAAACAGCAAAATTATTTCCAACTGAGGCTTGGAATAAAAAGTAAGGGTACAGGGTTCAGTGTTGTAGTAGATGGGTACAAAATAAGGACAGAAGGAAAAGGACATGGAGACAAACCTACCTTGAGAATTGGCTGTCTTTGGCATTATGTTAAGCCTTAGCCAATGGTGATTTGGTAACTAATTCTGTCACCATACTTCCAAGGTGGTTGTTAAAATTCCCTTTCATTTCTGGAAAAGCTCCTATTCAAAGAAGTTAGTAATTTGCTACAGAGCAGAGTTAATAAGTGATAGATCTGGGATTCATGTTGAATCCCTCTTATTGCAGCATTCATTCCCTTTCCCCCAGGCTGCATTATGTTATTATTTTAAAATAATCTGTGGTGCTTGCTGTATCATGAGGCAAATTTTTTAATTGCTCTCTTTTAAAATGTGGATTATAGCACAGATTTGATACATGTGTGACTAGTCAAAATCCTGGCCCTGGATTTGAGTTACGAAAGACACATGAGGAACTTAACTGGCTCTTTCGCTCACATTTCCATTTCAAAGCCACATCTGACAGCAGCTGGTACAGCTTCTGAGCTTACTCACTAGCCAGGTACTGTAACTGTTCACTACAATCTGCATGATCTTTCTAGACAACACACTTCCTGGCACCCCAGAAGCATTCTTCTCATTCTGGAACACCTAGACATAACGAGGACCTATGCTCTCCACTAGCTGAAACCTGGCCTTGTTCATTATTTCAGATGACTTCAGAGATTGCATCTCACCCAGTTAATCATCTTGGCCAATGACTCCAGACTTCTGCCATTCATACCCAGGAGAAAAGCACTATGGCATTTTGAATTTTTTGTTTGTTTGTGAAGAGACCCAACTTTAAAATTCCGCTTTTTCAGAGTTTAATGAAGCTTGAAATTGGTGACCTACAGAACGTTTTACATCCTAGTGTGTTTTCTGGGTAATAATAATGGTTGGACATTTTGTCTAACTTGCAAAGACTAACTCTTCGTCTCAAATGCTGTCTCAGAGGAACACAAAGTCGAGTGTGGCTGGTAAATATCACTGCTGCCATTGCTGTTTCTAATACATAGTGGCAACTCCCACCCAGGCTTTTTCTGACTAAGCATGTTACTAAGGATTTCAAACACAAACCTCATTTATTTGAACAGCAAAAGAATCCCGAGATATAGGTTTCATTGGTTTCATTTTGCCAACTAGCAAATAGATTCAGCTAGGTTAGTTAATTTAACCAAAGTTACCTCTAGAAAATGTTGTCAGTACATTTAGGCTGCCGTATTCAAAACACCATAAACTTGTAGCTTATAAACAATAGAAATGTGTTTCTCGCTGTACTGGAGGCTGAGAAATCCAAGATAAAGGTGCTAGCAGGTTTGGCGTCTGATGAGGGCTTTTCCTCACAGGTGGTGCCTTTGTGCTTTGGTGTCCTCATATGCAAGGGGCAGCAAACAGGTTCCCTGGGGCTTATTTTATAATGGCACAATTCCCATGCATCCCTCTTGACCTCATTACTTCCTAAAGGCCACAACTCTTAGTACTCTGCCTTCAGAATTAGGTTTCAGTATATAAAATAAAGAGGGACACAAATATTCAGATCATAGATGACATTCACAGAAGATGATAGATATAGAATTTGAACTGTGATTGAAGGTCCTAAAGATGCTCCAAACAGTGGGTGACAAAAAATGAATACGCAAAGATGAGAATTCAGGTCTGAGTCCATCATATTTCACAAAACACAGACCAAGTGAATATCGAAAAGTGAGTCATTGCTTCCTAGGAATCTTCTCAGGATCCACTGGAGCATAGCAACCATCTTTTGGGATTCCTGGTTTTCAACCCCACGCTCACTTTACAATCTCCTGGGGAGTTTTAAGAAAGAATCTAATATCTGAGCCCCATGAACTAGATCAGAATAAGTACTGGGTCATGGTCTTATAGTGACTATTTCTAATAGGTCAGCCAGAGCCCAAAGATAGTACAATGGTGACTGGAGTAGAAGCAATGCTGATATTTGACTGAGAATGAAGATATGGAAGAACCAGTAGATAGAGAAAAATCCTAAATAAATTCTCCCAGAGAATTTATTGATGTACTGTAAGCTACATCAACACTTGTTGGTAGCTCATAGACCTGTCTGAGGAGCTAAAGTCCCTATAGACTCCCTGTGCAGACAACTAAAGTAGCCAAGAAGGTCAGCAAGTTTATTAGAGTTAAAAAATATTTGATCAAGTTTATTAGAGTTAAAAATATTTGATAGGAAAATAAATGGATGAAATTATTTCAGTGTTCACTGGTTTTGCATGGGCTCATCAGAGCATTTCAAAAAAGCACTTGCACTTCATAAAAGCAGATTTCATTACCAAAACTCTTCATCCAATATATGATTCTTCTCCATGGGGGTTAATTGAATAAAACAACAAGAAGCAAAGTACAATAAACAGAACAAATCTGGGTCTTATCTCATTGGGTCAAGGCAGCAACAATGCTACCATTAGAAATTTCTGCTGTTTTGCAAAGCGAATCAGATAGATATGGTTAAGCTGAAATAAAAACAGTAGAAAATCACTTAAAGTTAAATGGAACTAACTTAATAGGTCCATAGTAAATACTAAAATAGATAACATATTGAAGAACACAGAACAGCAGCAAATCAAAAGGAAAATGTTTTACCACTTACACGCCACTGTGCATATCTTCTGGAAGATTCCTTCGCAAGGCTTGAGAAGGAAAATATGCTTAAGGAAGTCAGTGGTTCCCTGCATGAATGTGTGCTTTGTCAACTTCATCTCAGAGGTGGAGGAGGACTATCAGATAAATCCCCATTATGGGAAAAGCATCAAAATGTCCCCAAAATAGATGACCACAAAACAGTTAGGGAAAACCACAAACCCCTCATGTGAAATCACTAGAAGCTATCCATGGAGCCACATTACACCGAAAGCACAAAATTCTGTATGTGAGCCAGAAACATCCACTTTTCTGCCCATTTCTATAGCACCCTCAAGCCAGACTGAAATGTTTTAGAAATCTAGGTTAAAAAAGAAAAGAAAGAAACCTACAAGTCCTTTCCCAGACTTTAAGTGGGAATAAATGTGCAGGAGCTATTGATGTCTGATTAAAGGTACAGAAATATTTTTAAGGTCTCGGTGCTCCAAATTCTTTGTGTGAAATATGAATGCCCCTGATGGACAATGAGTTTGCACAATAGATCTCTTGTAGACTTGCCCCTGGGGCTTCTAATTTCAGTCCAGGCAATAAATAAAAGTTCCTCCAAATTGTATTTGGACCTGGGTTAGAACTCTATGCACAAATGTATTGACAGCCTTGAGGAGGGCTCATGCCCTTATTTTTTCCTTAAATGAAACACTAAATACCTTGCTCCTATCACCAGATATTCTGATGTAATTGGTTTGGGGTGTGACCTGGCTTCTGTAGTTTTCAAAGCTTCCAGGTGTTTCTAATTTGTAGCAAAGAATGGGAACCACTGTGATAGACTGATTGCTTTCCAATCCCTGCATGTTTGTGTCCTTAAAATGTCACATGACTGGTTTTCATAAAACAGTACAATCATGTCAACACATATCTAACCATCTTTTTTTTTCCCGTAAGAATCTTTAAATTAGACAATCTGTACTCACTTCAGCCTCACCTCTCAATTCCCTCCTTCCTTCTTAATATCCACCACACTTCACCGACCTCTTAGTCCTTGAACTTCACAAGCCCCTAAACAATGTAAGAAAGACGAAGATTAATTTGGCCCACAATAACTTAGAGGATTCTATTTATCACCCATTAACAAGTCCAATTCTGAGAAGTAGATGTTGGCAAAGGTTTTTTAGTTGAGCACAAGAAATATTATTTCCTACTTGTCTATAGAACTCCCCTAACCCTAGCCACATTCCATAATAAATGCATTATTATCAAGAATGGCACATGAAAAGCTTGGATTTCCTTTAAAGGGCAGCTCACAATCCCAGCATCATCATGGGGTGCCCTTTACACCTTTGGATCCACAGCCCATCAATCAGGTTGCACACTCCCTGGTGGCCCATGCCACCCCTCCATGCAGGCATCCATACACTTACTTTAAGTCCCTGCATGTCCTCACTCCATATTCTGGCTTCTTGCAACACAGATTCAGAGTTGCATAAATTATATACAGTACATAGGAAAAGAGAATTGTCTCCCATAAATCATCAAAATGATTTGCAAATAAACTTCCTCAACATCAGAAAGAAAAAAAATGCAGATGTGCAGAGTTTCATTCCATCATAAAAGATCCTTACCAGAAAAACAAGCTGAAATTCTACGGCTACTTAGTCCTTGGGGGAAGTTTTTAATCCTTCACATTTTTTAGTCATGACACAAGGATTCAAAAGAAGAAGAAGAAGAAAAAGGAGAAGGAGAAGGACAAGGAGAAGAAGTAGGAGAAGGAGGAAGAGGAGGAAGAAGAAGAAGTGAAAGTCCTTCAGTTGTCATCTGGATTTACCTGGTTGAAACAGGGACTTAAATTCTTTCAAATATTAAATTTCCCTTCTTTCTTTCACTCTTCCACATTTTTCCTGTTCCCTCAGTGTGCTCAAATCACCCAGGGCAGAATGCTGCACTCACCATGCGCATGGTTTTCAGGGATTTTCAAGCTTATGCTTAGATATAGTCTCTCCTACGAAGCCTGGCATCTCCTGAATGCAAGGCTCTCCATGTGCATCCTGCACACCCTGTCTAGGTGTCTAGAACAATCCCTCTTACTACATGGAAGGGTCTATTCACTTCTCTGCTCTGAGATCTTTCACAACAGGGATGCTGTGCTATATGATTCTCACTCCATCAATGCATGAAGTTTAGTGACTTATTGAATGCATGAAAGATTGAACCTTTGACATCAAGCTCTCTCAGGCTGTTCTCCCACTCTAAAACATAATTGCCTATCACAAGGGTGATATGAATATTAAGAAATATTTCGTATAAAATATCAGGAATAATCAGACCTTGGTAAAAGTTTATTCTCTTTTCCTCTCCATCTGCATCTCTTTTTTTTTTTTAAAAAAGGAATTGTCTTCATGTGAGTGGTCCTAGTTACAGAGCAATAAAGCAATAAAGATCAGAAAGTTAATATCATTCACCAACTGAAGCATGAGTAAAAATGCAATGCTTACTTCACACTTTGAAAAGATATAGATTTTACATAATAACACTATGTTCCCCATTTATGATAAAAATATTGAAGGCAGAGGAATGATTATGAGAGTACACAGAAGGTCAATTCTGAAATCTTGTAGAAGCAGTGTGGTATGATAATTAAGATCATGGGTCCAGAGAAACTTGCAGATAAGGGACTTGGGTCTCAAACTTCAGCTACTTAATAGGCAGAAATTTGTCCTTGGATGAGTTACTTAGTCTCAGTAAACTTCAGATTTCTCATCTTCAAAATGGGAAGGATGTTGTATTCAATGAAAACGTGTATATAATGTACATAGTCAATGGTTAACAAAGTTGCTATTAATAACTATAGCAAACTGGGTTTTAAAAATAATCTGTGGGACTGGAATGCACACCTAAGAGTATAAAATTTCTCCTTTACCTAGGAAATGCATGTCCGCTTCTTTGGAGAAATTTTTGGTGTTATTCTAGCATTATAAGAGGACATGTTGAGAAGTTTTTTAGACTTTTTCCTCCAGCACAGGGTAGAGAAATATTGAGTCAAATGGAGCTCTCCCACAGAATCTCACACATTGGTCCTAGGAGAAGAATGGGCTCATCACTAGGGTGACCTGGATGACCTACACTTGCGGAACCAGTGTCCAAGAGGGAATTAGTGTGAAGTCATTAAACCATGCTGCCCAAGAAACAGGAGAATTGGGGAAAATCTGAAGGGTTTGAGTCTATTTATGCTTCTCCCTGGGATATAACCCCTCCCTTCACAAGAGAAAAATGTCCCTTCTTAAGTCATATCATTAGATTGAGGTTCAATCACCTAGAACTGATATGGTTTTTTAGCCTGGTATATACACAGGAGGACCTCAGAGTGCTCGAGTTCAGGAATAGGCTCAGTGCATGATTAAATTGTCCAGCACATCAGAAGGAAATGGATTTCAAATTTCATGGGCAACACCAAAGGGATGACAATATTGGAAAGGTACAAAAATAAATAAATAAAGGAAACCAAATCATCTAGTAAGATGGGGAAGATTAGAATATTTCTGGAGTAAGAGGCCAGTGAAATTTCTTCCTATTATCAGAGTTTCCCCAAAATTCATCAGAAATAAAAATGTGTGATTTTTTCAATGTTCCACAAATATTAGTGTATAAAACTAACAAATGCTGTATAGGTTTAAGAGAGAGAAAGAGAGAGAGAGAGAGAGAGAGAGAGAGAGAGAGAGAGAGAGAGAGAGGGAGGGAGGGAGAGGGAGAGAACACACACACAACCTATAGGACAATTAGAATTGCTTGTCACAGTTATAATCAAATAAAACAGAGAAAGTGAGGAGTATGGAGAAGTAAGAGACTAGAGCCAGAGATGATTTGAAAATGCATCTAACTCCCAGAATCCTCGGATATAGTGATTGAGGGCTTGTTATGGTTAAATATAAGGTGTTCCCCAAAAGTTCATGTGTGAGACAATGCAAAAATATTCAGAGGTGAAATCGTTAGATGTGAGAGGTATAAACTAATCAGTAGATTAATTCACTGATATGGATTGAACTGGGTAGTAACTGCAGACATGAGGGATATGCTACAGGAAGTAAGTCACTGACATGTCCTTGGGCTTTATATTTTGTCCCTGGTGAGTGGAGTTCTCTCAGCATCCCTCTGCCACACCCTTCTACCTTGAAGTTCTGCCTTACCTCAGGCTCAGAGCTATGGAGTTGGCCAATCATGGACTGAACTTCCAAAAGTGTGAGCCGAAATAAACTTTTCCTCCTCTAAATTGTTCTTGGCAGGTGATTCCAACAACCAAAAGCTAACAAAAACAGGGTTCTTTGAAATTCTTTTTCCCCAGTATAGGATCTCAGCTTATTTTCTTCTAGATCACTGAGAGACTGGAAGATACAACTTAATATCTGATAATGTTTAACAATAGCAAGCAACTGTAATAAAAAAAGGGGGAGGAAAAAAAAAACTTTGTAACCTGGAAGAAATGTCAGAGACATTGCTTGAATAAAATTGAGGTGATGCGTTTTCTAGCTATGATTCAGTAGCAGGGATGAGATTTATCCATTCTGCTAAAGTAACTGAAAAACTGAACAATATCTATAACACAATGGTTTTCAGACACTGGAAGAAAAGCATCTCTTGTCAGTGACACCAGAGAGAAGAAAAACACATTTCATGGGTCTATGAAAGCCCCAATGTACTGTGCACTGCCTGGACTGCTTCCAGACCACAGTGCAGGGAGAACAGTCAGCACAATCTGAAGGTCACCCTGAGTGGAGGGGACAGAGTGTGATGATTAGAGAGACCAAAATGACCAGACTTTACAGGGTACAACGGTGGAAAGGAGAGGGAGAGAAAGCCCCAGAGACATGTATACACCCCCCTCCAACCTTCAGCAGAGCCCTGATCAACACGAACAGATGAGGAGTCTTATGAGGAAGCATGAAGCCAGGAAGAATGCTTGGGGGTCCAAAAGGCCAGGGAGTGGGGAAGGGAAGTCACTGCTAAGAAGTTTTTATACTAAATGTACAGTGATCACAATACCACTTGAAGATATCTTTCTCTCTCTCTCTCTCTCTCTCTCTCTCTCTCACACACACACACACACACACACACACACACACACTAAACCTCTGGAATAACACTATGAATACTAAATGAATACATCTAATGAGCCACTAGAATAACAAATACAGAATTATAAAAATTACTCAATCTAAAAAAGTCAAAGATAGAGATGAAAGAATGAATGAAACAAAAACAATAAGATGGTAGATTTAAATTCAAATATGCCAATAAAACATGTAAACAGCGGTTCTCAACACAGAGGTGATTTGGGTCATCCCAGTGAGCATGTGGCAATGGCTAGAGGTGCTTTTCACTGTTGTGACAAGAGATGGGCAAGTTTTGGCAACCAGCTAGCATAAGCCACAAATGCAGCTAAACATCCAAAAATGCAGAGGACTGTACCCCAAAACCAAGAGTTATCTCACCCAAACTGTCAATAAAGGTAGGTTGGGGAAACTACTCTAAGCAAACACAAAACAAAGGCAAAGCCACAATGTCTGCCATCCAATAAAAATTTGCCAGGAATGTACAATTATTCCCATTGTCAAACAAAATCCACTTCATTGTAAAGATATGAACAAGTTATAATTAAAAGACAGAAAAATATGTTATGATAATACAAATTAAAATAAAGTTAAAATGCCTATATTAATAACATACAAAGTGGATACAGAATGAGGAATGTTTCTAGGACAAACAAGATGTTTTATAATAGTAAGTATGTCAACCCATCAAGGGATCAATAAAACCCTAAGTGTGTTTACAGTTACCAAAGAACTTCAAAATACCTAAAACAAAGATGACAGAAGCAAGGCAGAAATTGACAAGGCCTAAATTATGATTTTGGGAGATTACAATACTCCTTTCTTACTATTTGAAAGAATAAGTAGGCAAAAGATCAAAAAAGATATAAAGTACTTGAGAAACACTATTAAGTATCTTCATCTATTTGATTTTTACAGAAAAAGTACCTAAATAAGCAAAACAAAAATTCTTCTCAATACACACAGGATATTTATCCCCAAAATTATTTTTTGGACTATAAAACAAGCCTCAGTAGACTTTAAAATGAATAAAGCTTTACAAAATATGTCCTCCCATCACAATGGAATTGCATTAGAATTACAGAAAGACACCTGAACAATCTGCAAATACAACACACCTCCAAGTGAACTACAAATAAAAGATCAAAATTGAAAAGTCAACATGTATGGGATACACCTAAAATAGTCCTTAAAATATATAACACTGAAAACCTATGTTAGCAGAGAAGAAAGGCCTCCAGTTAGTGACCTTGGCTTCTACTTTCAAAAACCAGAAAATTAGAAAAGCAAACCAAACCCAAAATAAGCTAAACAAAGGATAAAAAGAAATCAGGGCTAACGTTGTGGCTCAATGGCAGAGCGCTTGCCTCACCTGTGTGAGGCACTGGGTTTGATCCTCAGCACAACATAAAAATAAATAAATAAAATAAAAAAAGAAATCAGTAACACTTGAAACAAAACCAAGACTAATATGTGGGGGTGATGAGAAGGGTATATGAGAATTTCTTGTATTCGGTGCTTCATTTTTCTTTAAATCTAAAACTGTTCTCAAAACAGTTTAATAACTAGCAGGGGTGGGTGGGGGGTAGACAAAGACATTGAATCAGCTTTAGGGCAAATCATATTAGTAGGAACTAGATCTATCTTCCCCTCTAAAAAGAAATAAGAAAAAAGAAATAACATATTAAAGGGCAGCGTTCAAGACCCTGAACACAGGGCAATGAAGGAGAGTGATCAGTGAGAGCTGAGGAGAAGAATAAATGAACTCAAAGACAGCACAAGCCCTTGGCCAGAGGTGCAAGACAGAACAGAGTGGGGGCTGTGCAGACAGAGCTGGTGGTTGGGGAGGCCAAGGAGCTGAAGTTCTTCAGACAGGGGAAGGGAAAAAGTCCCCAGGGTTTACACAGACCAAGAATAGTTCTGCTCAAAACAGACTAAATGGGAAAAAAAATCTCCTAATTCAGGGGACAACGAGAGGATTCAGAATAGCTCAGCCTCAGAAGAACAAAAACTTACCTTCAACAAAACAAGCATTGCCCTGACATTATCTAGCAACTCTTATGAGCAAGCCTAAAAGCAGCAGCCTGTTTTGAACTACCTTAACTACAATCAAGACAAGAATATTTAAAGAAACAAAAAGAAAAAAATTGTCAAATCCACAATGTCTGCCATCCAATAAAAATTTGCCAGGAATGTTAAAATGTAGAAAAATACAAATGACATAAAGATAAAAATATATTGATCAAAGCCAATTCTGGAGCCAGGTATGGTAGTGCGTGTCTGTAATCCCAGTGGCTGGGAGGCTGAGGATGGAGGATCGCAAGTTCAAAACCATCCTCAGGAAAAGCAAGGTGCTAAGCAACTCAGGAATACTCTGTCTCTAAATAAAATACAGAATAGGGCTGGGGATGTGACTCAGTGATCAAGAGCCCCTAAATTCAATCCCCAGTACCAAAACAGAAGAAAAAATCTAATTCTGGAAAATATCATAGAATTAGTAGACAAATTAATAAAACATACTCTATGTGTTGAAGGAACTGAAAGAAATACTAAGCATTATAAGTAGAAACAAAGATCTAAAAACCATCAAAATCAAGCATTTTGTTATTAAAACAGTAACCGGAAAATACATGGGTGGGAGAGTCCACAGGTGAGTCATTGTGGAAGAGTCCACCAGTGAACCTGAATAAAGAGCCAAAGAATTACTCAAAATGAAGCAGAGAGATAAAACTTAGATACTGAGTCTTCAAAGGAGAGGAAAGGCGGAGGGACAGAAAAATATTTGAGGGAATATTAAACATACAAAGAATGCAATGAATATATTTAGAGACTCTAAAAGTGCAATGAACTTCAAGAAAAACAAGTAGAAGATGAAAAGTACACCAAGACACCACATAACCAATTGCTTAAAACCAGTGAGAAGGAGAAAATCCTATCTACATTAAAAGAAAAAAAAAGGGTAAAAATAGTCCACACATAAGGCAGAAGACAGTAGGGGACCAAGAGCACGGAAAGAAAAAAAAAAGGAGAAAAAAAAATGGCAATTTCATTACCAGAAAAAAAAATAGTTTTCAAGGATGAAGTCAAAATAAAAATGTATTTAAATATAGAAGTTCCAAAAGGACTTAGGAGCAGCAGACTTGTATTATAAGAAAGAGTAAAGCAAATCCTTAGGCAGTGGGAAAATAACACCAGATGTAAATATTTATCCACACAGAAATGAAGGGCACTGAAAATGGTCACTGGAGATTTTAAAAAAAAATCTCTTAATAAAGATTTTTTAAAGATATTTTCAAAATAGAGATCTTTTCAGTTGAACATGTAGGATCTAAGTGCAAGACAATAGGACCATGGAGATGACTGCATGCAGAGTGGCACACTTGAAAGTAGACTCTGATAGCTTTAAGGTGTGTTCTACACACTTTCAAGCACTCACTGACGTAACAAAGAGTTTGTCTAATAAGATGCCAAAGGAGATAAACTTTTTAAAGTTGATTAATTCCAAAGGAGGCAGAAAAGAACAAAGTTAAAAACACATAGGACAAATAGAGAACAAATACGTTAGATTTGAAACTACAATATTAATATTTACATGAGAGGTCAGTCACCTAAATACACAGAAAAAAAACACAAACATATCTGGGAAAATGGGGCAAAAAAGCAAAAATAAATCATATGCTGCTTAAAAGAATTACACACAAATTATAAAAACAAAGTAATATTATAGAAAAGAATGTATAATGCTTACAATAACAAAATAAGCTTGAGTGGCTATGTATTTGTTGTATATCAATACAACAAATATATTTAAGAAAAAAAGAATGTTGACAGGAATAAATAGAGTAGTTTTACAACAAACTTATCTTTATGTCATTTGTATTTTTCTATCCTCGTGGATAGGTGACAGACAGGCTCTGGAGTCAGACAGTCTGGCATAAGAAAAATAAAAAACTTGGTATGTATTCATAATTAGACATATTCATTTTTATACACAGACATACATAGAGTGAGAAATATTGGATTCATAAATTGTGAAATATTGTGAGTGTATAAATGGAAAATATTGAGAAGACTATGCATAGATAAATTGCATTATGAGGCTTCAAAGTACTAAAGGAGGATTTCATTGGAAAATTAAAAACTAAACTTCTATAGGAAGGCTAGGAACTAATAAAGAAGTGGAATGACAAACAAGAGGAGCTGTGCTGAGTAATAACAGTGGTGAGATATTCCAGAGCAAAGCTTCAGGATCCATGGTTTGTAGTTTATTTATTTATTTTACTTTCTCTTTAGATAAAATAGAAATTTCTTAAACATGAAGGACACAGAATACCATTACAAGAATTTCAGACATTGTTTTATGCTTTCAGGAATAAAATATTTTTAAAAAAAAAATAAGGAAATGTGTTTTAGAAAGCGTACCGCTCAAAAATACATAGAAATAGAATCTCAAGGAAAATACCAGCCACCTAAACCCAACTACTGCACAGATCCTCTGGAATCTACACAGAAGAGCAAAATGATCTGCTCTGACAATGCAGAAACAATGTGAGTTTAAAAATTGGAGGAAGGTCAGGCTGGACCTTGTGCTGCAGAGTCTTCTGGTACTCTAGACCTCATTCGAAACTGGAAACTCAATAGCAATTCCTGGTAAGTGGGTCCACAGCAGCAGACCCCAGCACAGTAGGTGGTGCCTCAGGAGGAATTAGCAGCTGTTGGAGCTGAGTCAACATTCACAGAATCAAAAGACCACATTGGTTCATCCAAGTGGGGAATTTGGGAGGCAGATATATCTGGAGTCTTGCAAGTAGTCCACCTGACAGTGTGCCCAGTGTACCTGAAGGACCATTTTGAGCTTCTATTATTTAGAAAAGCACAGCATGCTACTGTGAAAATCTCTGTACTATGTATGGTAGAAATAGCCAAGTGCAACTTCTTCTCCCAGAATAAAAAGAAAAAATACATTTGTGAAGGAATCCCAAATATTAATAATAAAAATTAAAAACAGTATAATTCCTATCATATCACTGTATAACTCAATTTTGACTGATACAGGGCCTTAGTGAATCTTGCAGAGTGACAGTAGATTATTATAAATTTTCTTCAAGAGTGATGTCAATCATAGCCCCCGTTGCAAATATGGTATCTTGACTGGTATAATCTATTAGAGCCCCTTGAGTCCCTTTTGCACTTATCCATCTATTGAGCTGTGGATGCTTTTTTTTTCTAAATCCCAATTAATAAATACAATCACAAGAAGATGACTGATGACCTTCATCTGGCAGGAACAGTAGTACTCGCTTTGTCTGATCTCAGGGTTATTTATATTCTCCTCATTTCTATCAAAATGCAATCTGCAGAGATGTTTTGTATCCTGGAAAATACATCATGATAGCATTTAACATCATTGCATTATGTTAATTAGACCTGGTGAAGTAGTATTGTGTTAGTAAGTTTAATAAGATGTGCATGTCAATGGGTGATAGACAAATTCTATGAAAAGTCATACAGGACCATTAAGTGTTCAGTTTTCTGAAATGTGTCAAAATGTCCCCTGTGAAAGACAAGCATGGATACCTTTTTCAGTGTGGCTAAGCGTGTTGAACATAAAAAATTACCTTCAAAATTCACATTTTACTAAATTTTTTAATATCTTTTTTTATGGCAGAATAGCAAGCTTTCTGTAAAAGGTCAGATAGTAAATATTTTCTATTTGGGCCCCATAATCTCTCCTCTATAACTATTCTGCTCTGCCACTGTAGCATGAAGCAGCCACTGGCAAAGAGGAGTAAATGGCATGGTTAGGTTTCAGTGAGACCTGGATGGGCAGCTGGCCATCTTTAGGCCAGGGACTGTGTATTGTTGAACATTGTTTTATGGTATAGCAGAAAGTTCCAACACACCAAGCCTATGCACTGTAGCATCTATGTTTAAATGAATCAGTTCTTCCCCGGGAGAAATGGGAGCAACTGAACCGCAGGTTAGGAGACACAATCCTTTATGAGCAGCCTCCCTGGTCTCAACAGTGGGGTATACTACAGAATAATTAAGAGACAACATTTAAATAATTGCTTTGGAAAAGCAATATGTTCTTTTTCAATTTCACAAATCTAAAATATAATTTATATAATTTTTCTGGAAATTTCCATGCTCCAAAGATATTTTCCTCACATTTAATGTTAACAATTAATTATCAGCTTCAGTGTGCATATAGTTAATTATGTTTCCTTCATTTTTTTCCTTCTCAGTGTTGTGCCATTTTAATCCTAAACAGATCATACTCAAAGTCCACGTCTGTTTACATCACATTGAATACAGTTGAAGCTTAGAGCAATGCTCAGAAAGACTATCAGCAGGGGCTTTGATGACTGATTTTCCAGGTCAGAGACTGTCACCATGACCAAAGAGGAATATAAGGTCATCACTCGACCTCTGGGCAGACCTAACAATACTCAATCATTCCCAGATAGGTGACAAATACTTTCCCTATTTCTGATGGGGATATTGTGAGTTGCTTATCACTTCTCTTTCAAAGGTAAGCCATCTTTCTTATGTACTTCTTGTCATCATTACTGAGCCATGTTAATGAACCCTCATTATTATAAACTATTTATTTTTGCTTTAATGATTTTTTTTCCAAACAAGTATTGAGAATCAAGGATCCTTAACCCTTCCCCCTGAAAGTCCCTTTACTGTTTGCGTGACTTTAGGCAGGTGACTTCCCCTTCCCAGGCCCTCACCTTCTATCTAGAAAATCAATAGATTGATGATGTAAGTGTTCCAAGTCATGACACTTTTTAAATTCATGAAGCGCACTCACCAGTACTAAAACACTTAATCTTTCCTGCAGATTTTAATATGTCTATCTATGAAGTGAGAACAAGTGTGTAAAGTTGAGGTTAACTTCATCCCTATTTAACTTATTTGCTTTTTTACTCAAAGATAGTTTATTTAGACCTGCATTGTATTCTACTTTTTAAAATAACATAAGGAAATACTGGGCACGGTTGACCACTTCGTCCTTTTGTGCTTGTTTGATTTCTGTAACCTTATACTGCATCCCTTAACCACTCTTTTTAAGTCCCCTTACTGGCTCCTGTGAGAATGGCCTTGGGCCTGAGCCTAAGCAACTCCATTTTTAAAATGAGCTGTGGATGTTTCCAATTTGAAACCACCAGTCTCAGCAGGCGTGCCTACGGGAGCCCTCCAGTATGTCCCTCAGGCACAAACAAGTGACTTTCCCCCTCCATGATAAACTCTGAGAGAAGCCTCTTGCAGGCTCCTCCCTGGTTAATAGGGAAAGGCTAAAAGATCAGGGTGAGGACCACCAGACCATATGTCTTAACCCCAGGGTAAATGATGTCAAAGAGAAATCCTGTGGTAGCTGCTAAGGATTGAAGGGGGGAAGCCCCAAAACTTAACATAAATAATAGAGCAAATGAACAGACATTCTGCCGGGCAATACTGATGCACACAAGCCTGAGAGCCTGATGAGGACCTGGACTGACATCCCAACTCTTGTCATTTGCCTGAACCTCTGCATTATTCTCGTGGCTAACAAACTCTAAGCCACTTCTGGACCCTGGTGAGAGGTGCAACTTCTCCCAATGACTGCCTCCTCAGCCAGCCGTAAGCTCCACCCCAGGAGAAGCCTGCCTTGGTTCCTGACCCGATTACCATGGTCCAAGTGAGTGTGCATCTGCTGGACTTCAAGCCTAAGACTTTTGATCTGATACTTGAACTTAGCATGCAGAGGGAATGTCTGCCATTAGCTGTCATGATTACATGTGTTTGCAGTGCTTAGAATTAATTAATCTAGAATTGTTTGCTGTGAATTGATTATACCTATTGCAGTAACCAGCATTAAGGATTGTCATTCTCTTGATGAAGAACCTATAGAGTGAAATTGTATTGAGTGACTTGAGTGAATAAAGCATTGGACAGGGCAGAAGCACATAGATATTCTTTATATCTCCCCCTGGGACTGCATAAGTCACACCTTTTGCCCATTGCGACACTCCTTATCCAGACTTCCCCTATGTACTCATCTTCCTCAGGGCTCTGGCCTACATTTCATTTCCCAGTCACCCTGTACAGTCCTCTTGGACAGGATTATCCACTCACATTATGTTGAATGCCAGCTGTGCCTTGATAGCTGCTAATCTACGCCTCCGACTGTGTTAATCAGCTCTCCATTACTGTGACACAATAACTGAGTGAAATCAACTTAAAGTAAGAAAGGGTTAATTTGGTTCACAGTTTCAGAGATTTCAGTCCCTGGCTGCTTGACCTAATTGCTGTTAGGCCTGCAGAGGAAGGGCACAGTGGAAGAAAGCTGCTTACCTCATGGTACCCAGAAAGCAGAGGGTGGAGATGGCCAGGGACAAAATACACCCTTCAAGGACATGTGCCAGTCACCCATTTCCTCCAACTAAGTCCCACCTCCTAAAGTTTCCAATTTAAAATATGAATCCTCATGATTCTGTCTCCTCTGAGGACCCCACCTCAGAGCACTGCTGCATGGGGCCCTAGCCTTTAACACAGGAGCCTTGGGGGACATTTCAGATGCAAACCACAACAATGGTCCATGTATCCAAAGTTGCCCCCTCCAGCTGAGGTGCCCCACTCACTGTCTCCACCTGGGTGTCCTCAGCAGCTGGGCTGCTATTCACCTGCCGCTGAACACAGTGCTATTAGTCCCCAATATCCTGGTTCTTCTCTATGTTGCCTACGATCAGATGTCGCCATGATTCATCCAGTTGCTCAAGTCAAAAACCTGGATGTCATTTTTAAATCTTCCCCTTCTCAGTTCCTGGTTCCAGTGAATACCTCTGAAGAATCTGACCAGTGTGAGAAGTTCAACAGCTTTGTTTAGACTACAATAGGCTCCTGTGGACAGAATCACCCTAAATAGAACACAAGGTGAGGTCGGCATGAGAGGAGGTCAAGAATTCATGTTATACAAGTAGAATCAACATTTAAACAGTGGGTTCTTCTCTGGATTTCAAATTTACCTCCAAGTTAGAATTAGTGAGATGATCTACATGAATTCTCATCCGGCTTCTTTCTCCTAAACCATTTTACTGTGTGTATAATTCTCCAAGATTCTATTTTCTAAATGCCAGGGTTGTTGGACTTAGGTATATGTTAATGTCCCTGATACTTTCATGCCAGCATGCATCTAAGATCACTTCTACAAACAGCTCTCCATGAACTAATTTAATTAATTTAATCAGCATTTCAATAATTCAATGGCCAGAAATAAACTAGGTCCAAGTTTTTTTCATTGTGTAAATATTCACTAAACATGTCTGATAACTGCAATAAGTTTTTTTCTTAAGGATACAAATTAATATATATCTGTTAATATGGTCTATGAAGAGCTTATTTAAAGCAGGTAAACAGACATTTAGTCATATTATCTGTATGACTATATGTGCCTATATTAGACATTCCTATAAGAACACAATAAGTGCTAAAATATATGCAGAATTGAAAGGTTATGAATTCTAGTATGAATGGTATCAATAGAAGAAAACATTATTAAATGCCAAAGAGGGCTTAGAAATGCCTTTTTGTGCAGGCCACAGGAAATACTAAGTTAGGATTCTTTGACTTAATGGTCTGATTTAAGAAGAGTAAAAGGTCATTAAACTGCTAACATAAACCAGAGATTTTTTAAAAATGGATAATTTGATACCAGATTGAATAAGCTGATCAAAGTAAAAAGTCTGTTTATAAAAAGAGATTTATTCCTAAGGAAAATTATTCTAGGTAAGAGGAAAGAAAAAAAGAAAAATGTTTGCTATATATGTGCTTAAAATTACTAACAAATAGAAGTACTGGATCAAAGATTCATTAAATATAGAGATATAAAATTCTAAAAAAACAAAGGACTAGGAGGTTAGTCTGCTGAATTAGGGTCTATAACCACATGAAAAAAACCTGGTAGTAGTTTTAGGTGGAATTATATTGGATTCAGTAATTTTAAAACACTATATTACTGTTTCAAAAAAATTACCTGCATCACATATAGCATATACTCTAATATTTCCTCCAATGATAAAACAGCCTATACTGAGATTACATAAAGTGATTATGCAATACAGCAGTGATTGAAGTACAGACTCTGCAACTAGTACTTCGGACAAGTTTCTTGATTTCCTTGTGCTTCAGTTTCTTCATCTGTGAAATAGTGATAAATATTTCTGGTTCCCTATGACTTGTGAAGCTTAAATAGACCATGTGTTTTTTTAAAAAAATCAGGACTGTGCTACAGAAGAAGGACTGCACCATTGTTTGTTGCTTCTGTTGCTTGCAGCAAACTATCAACAGAATAAAAAAAGAGAAAGCTACAGTCTCAAAGTCACTGCATAAAAGAAAAACCTTTAGAGGGGGCATGTCCTGTCTCTACTGGGGAAGGGTTACTTTTCATTTCCCTGAAATCTTAAATCACTTTAGGAAAAATAGAGGCAGAATAATAACAATAAGCTCTGCTATTAGAACTGAGCAGAGGCCATCACTACTGGCTGTACTTCCCTGTCTGATGGAAAATAGAGAAGAAAAAAGAGAAGAGGGAGGAGGGCAACTAGCTTGGAGATCTACCAGGATGAGCATTAAGATCTAAATTTCGGCACTTCACTCTGGAGAGTTAAAGTACAAGTTACTAAAGTTATCTTGCGGGAAATGGCCATTAAAAGATGCCACAAGCAGTCCACAGATACCACCAGAAGCAATTCTACTAACACACAGGAAGCATGATGGGAAACACTAGCAACCCCTCTCATGGTGATTTTTTTAAATTTGTGGGGCATTCCATATGAAGCTAAATTACTCTTCAGTGTTCTAAAATTTATTGTGGCTGCACATGGTGGCTCACACCTGTAATCCCAGTGACTCGGGAGGCTGAGGTAGGAGGATAACAAGTTAAAAGCCAACCTCAGCAACTTAGGAAGGCCCTACATAATTTAGAGAGACCCTGTCCCAAAAATAAAAAATAAAAAGGGCTGGGATGTGGCTAAGTATTAAAGCACCCAGATCCAATCCCTGGTACTAACTAATTAATTAATTTTTAAAATGTGTTGTGCTCAGAACAATCAATGTAATGCCTCTAAAGCAAATCCAAATAGCAACAGACCAGGTCAAGATCACTATTTTACCAAAGCTGGCTATATCAAATTATATTTGAACAACTCATACTGTTTCAAACTACTAACTAAAACTTAATAATAACTATCTCTAAAGATACTTATAACCTAAGTTACTCAGGAAAAATGAGAGAAATTAAAACTTCCCTATTTAAATAATGAATAAGAGAAGCATACCAAATACCTTAACACAAAGAGTAAAGAGCATTTCAATCTTTGGATAAATCAAGCCTACCCTGAACCTATTTTCTATTTGATCAAGCATCATCAAAAGAAAAAAGTAATGTTCTGAGAAACCTTTTACCAAGAATATTTTAATTGGTTTCCCAACACCTTCTCCTTGCCAACTATTCAGTAAATGAATCATGGTTGTCATGCCACAGCCTTCCACCTACTCTGCCAATGGTACACTGGAAATGGTGATGGCCAAGATAACTCAGGACACTGAGATACAACAAGAGGTTTTCTGGGGTATTTTAGAAAAGAAACTTGTGAATCTAAAGAGAGAGCCATAAAAAGCCATATATAAAAGCCATAAAAAGCCCTACAGACATAAACAGGAGAGGAGACTTCCAACATCTACTGATGGTCATCTTATAGTCACAAGAATCTAAGCCTTCTGTGGGTGGAAGAGCTAGGAATTAGAAAGAACCTGGATCACTCCCGACCTATTGGGTTTCCTCTTATATGAACTTTCAAGTTTCTTTAGTATTCAAACCAGTTTTATGTTGGTAGCCCAAAGCATCCAAATTCACACATTTTGTTTTCCACTTCAACCACCATGTAAAAATTTCACCCATGCTTGTCTACATGTTAGCAAAAAAAAAAAAAAAAAAAAAAAAAAAGTATTCCACTTCAAATAAGTTAGTATACATTTCAGAGTCATATTTTTTTAGAGAGAGTGAGAGAGGAGAGAGAGAGGGAGAGGGGGAGAGAGAGAGAGAGAGAGAGAGAGAGAGAGAGAGAGAGAGAGAATTTTTCAATATTTATTTTCTAGTTTTCGGCGGACACAACATCTTTGTTTGTACGTGGTGCTGAGAATCGAACCAGGGCTACACGCATGCCAGGCGAGCGCACTACCACTTGAGCCACATCCCCAGCCCTCAGAGTCATATTTAAAAGAGTTTATGGACAGTTAAATAGTCCAATAATTTAAAAAATAATTTCAATACATTTTCCCTTCTTATTTATCAATAAAGGAAAAAATTGATCAACTATTATAGAACATCAAACTTTCAACTTGACATAAAATTTAACTTTTATAGCCCTCTTAGTTAGAGATACCATTACATTATAGGGCACAAAATTTACAACTTTTTAGACCCTACGGTATTCATTTTGTTCATACTATTTAGATCAAAATCATAAAAGAAAGACTAATGCTTTTTACAATTAGTTTAGCTTTTCAAAAAAAATCTTCAGAATTTTTTGCTCCAAACAGCCATATAAAATGCATTAACCTACAGAAAAAAACAAATTGTTTACTTTATCCATCATGACATTTCAATTTCACCAAATTGGATAGACTATTCAAATACATATGAAGGTATTTTTAGGAAGTAGTGATTTAGATAATAACAACAGCAAAAAAAGAAAAAAAGAAGAAGACAACGATGACGACAACGGCAGCGTCGGCAATTTAAAAAGGTTGGAAGTACAAGATACATATTGGAATAACTAGCTCGTGCTAAGTGACAAAGAGCAAAGTGAAGAAGGAGGGAGCAAACCACTCAAAATCTTTACAGCAGGTCACAATCTCTGTGACACATGAATAGATCAGTTGTAATATAAGGCAGATTCATCCTTTCAACCACTTTAGAATTTTTAAATCATGCATTCAAAATCACAGACATTCCATGTTTTCCAAATGAATTTAGGCTATTTTACAAACACTTCAGGTAAGCATTACTTCATACACTGAGGTAATAGTATGGTAGGTATTTGCAAGATTAATACCATAAATACAGTATAAATTTAAATCAGAGCTGAAAAAAATATTTATCTATTCCACATAACATGTCTATTCTGTAAAGAGGATTTGGTTGGGCCTGAAAGATGCAAACTGACAAACTACAATATGCAGGATAAAAAAAAAGATAACCTTTTTAATCAAAAAAAGGCTCTTTAAAACCTTAGAATCACCCCTTACCAGTAGACACACCTGATCACAGCTGTAATTCAAACAGGCCAGAAGAACAGGCAGAGCTGGTAGAGTCAGGAATGTGTGTGACTTACTACCTAAAATTAGCCATGCCCATTTCACCACAATTGGGTTGGGCTCCTCTATTTTAAGGTGTGCAGTTCCAAATTACTTAAAAGTATGTAATTTCTGGCTAGTCTCTAAAACTAAGAATGTCAGCAGACTTTACACCAAGGCTTTAGATGGCCAACTAGTCTCCACAAAACCCCAGAGCATGCTATCTAGGGTCTAAGAACACAGCAAATAAAGTTAAATGCTGAATATATCCATGAAGATGTACCATGTATGGACACACTAGAAAGAATTAAATGAGAAAAGATACTTCTTATCCTTTTCTGCTTCTCTTTCCCCCACAAACACATACATTATAACAAAAGTGGTGGAAAAACTGACAAAAGTCATAGTACTAAAATATCCTGTATTTTCAGGAAACTGTACAGACTGTTAGCTGAAACCCTTCCAAATAATGTTACACGATTGTTACCTCCCTCTGAAAATGCCATGTTACTGGAGTAAATCAATAGTAGGGGCTACTCAGTCTGTATTTCACATTCTAGAAACATTACCAGGAAACTGGTGAAGGTCCCATCAGTACTAGCAAGAGAATATGCACTAAACATTTTTTAAATGGAGCTACATTTTCAAACAAAAGAAAATGAAAAGACATCCTCTTTTACCATTATGAAAAATTATTTTTATCAACAAAGGATAAAAATACATTGTAAGTTATACAGGCTTAACACATGCTTGAAATTCAAGCTGCATGGATAAAACTCCTGATTTCTTCGAACCCACCATAAAGACCTAGTATCTATTTTATTACTATCAACTTGAGACATTTGATGCAGAACCCACATGTAGTATTATTTACTTTCCTGATACTATCATGCTCCAGCAGTCCATGATGTTAACCCTTGTTTTGACAAATGTAATCAAATATTTTAAGAATTAGAACACACATACCTTCATTTTCTGAGGCAGCATTTCACCTTCAATACCAAGTCAAAGGTTCTTTCTGGATTTTCCCTAAAAGAAAAAGAACTTTGTTATATTTATTTCCTAAAACAAACATCTGTATAAAGGTGTGTGTGTGTGTGTGTGTGTGTGTGTGTGTGTGTGTGTGTGTGTGTGTTGCTTTTTATCTTTTTAGGGGTTAGGCATGAAGTGCTGTGGCTCAAATCCAGGGCCTTATGCATGCAATGCATGCACTTACCACTGAGATATACCCACATCCCCTATATTTTCTTAATTCTAAAACTAATCTTGTTCTTGTCTCAATATACTTTTTCTAAGTGCATAACTATAACTAGCACAGCAAAAATAACACTATCAGTTAGCAACTTAAGAGAGACTTGAGGCAAAGAGTTTAACCTCAAAGACTGTTTTCTTACCTATAAAGAGTCTTGTCCACATCACAGAATTGTGAGAACTATAAATCAGATAATATATGTGCAAGTACCTTATAAAGGTATACTGCTGTATAAATGCAAAGCATTGCTTTTATCCTACTGAATCAAAATTGGAAAGCCACTGCATTCCTCAGTGCCTTTAAACCCTGTCACACCTTAACATAGGTTCTCAGGCCTTTTTCAAAGGACTTGCTACGACTACCTGGTTCCACTTGCCATTGCCATGTAATATTTATAATGTTCTATAAATGTGGTACTTTGCATATGCTCTTCTTGAGATGTACTTACTGTACTTAAACATGTTTATGGTAGCAAACTATTCACACACTCCAAGGCTAAGAAAAAAGATCTGCTTTGTATGTATTTTCTTTGGGGAAAATGGATATTGACCTCCAAATTAGATTTTTCCCTACAGGAACAGTAAGGTTGCTTTGATTCATTCAGAATTTACTGACATTTTTACTAACTTCTCACACATTTAACCTATTGGTTAAATTTCAAAAACAGTGGAGTGAAAATTATTAAGCCACTTTTTTCTCCCAAAAGACTGGTTTTAATCTCTCTTTCCATCACAATCACAAGATTGTGACACCACAATGCCAAAATGCTAATACACATAATTCAGGTACCCCTGCCAAGACATTAGTGTCTTTGTATATTTGCAATTTTTAATATGTATTTCCTTCAAGAAATTAATGCCAGCTCTCACTTTTAAATAAATGTTCATTTAAAAAATCTTTACATGTATCTAGAATCATAGGAAGTGACAAACTCTATAAATCAATTTGCAAATATGAATTTTCTTGGCTTCCCCACTATTAGCTTGTTTCAATGAAAATAATGCACACTCAGGTAATTTCCTTCTTATAATAGGTCAAAAAGTATCCTCCTTTTTTTTACTCACCCTACTCACTATGTTGTCAAACACTGAAGAAAATAATTTTAATTACATAGTTTCCCTATTTTTCTAGTATTATTTAGAATCTCTCGTAGGTGTAAAAGTTAAATATTGATTCAGTTACACTCTGTGACATTTAAAAGGCCTTCTGCAATTATACAAATATATGTGATATTTATTATTGTAATTTGAGGGAAGAGTTTGAAGGGAGGGAAGTAAAAGGCGGAATGCTTTCCAAAGTTAGTTTCAGGAGAAAAATAAAGAACTCATGCCTCTAAGATACCTAAAAGAAAAATCACCATCGTTATTCAAATTGCTTTTTACTTAACCTGCTGAAGTAAGACAGGCACTGATGAATACTTTGACACAGGCATACCCTTTGCCAGCACCACACACCACACAATGCCTCCAATAAACAAGCCTCAGGGACCCGTTTAATTTTCTAAGAAACAGCAAAAGGAAACATCCAAGTCAGAACCGAAAAAATAAAAACAGCTTACAAAAATGGTTATCTTAATGCTAGGAGAGCACTTTAAATAATAACCGCTTAACCTCAAGGCTGCTCCCTCCCGGCCACCTCGCACCACCCAGACGCATCGAATCTGACACCCGCAGGAGGAGAAGCCCACGGCGGGGGGTGTCGCTGCTCCCGGGCTGTCTGGCCACCCCGGGGTGCAGGCATAGGCGCGGCCCCGGCAGCCAGGGGCAGCCGCGGACCCGCCCAACCCGACTCGGCCGGCAGGCTTTGCGGCCTAGCGCCTTCCCGGCCGCGCCCCCGCCTGCGCCACCCCCTCCGATCCCGGGGGAGCTGGCCGGGCGGGGCTGAGGCAGCCGCGCGGCCAGGATTCGAGCCAGGAGGGGCCTCAGAGGGACGCCCACCCCGCGCGCCCCGGGTCCCCACTCACTTGGACCTGCACTCCACGGTTACATGTCTCTATGGGGCTTTCCATCCCGACCCGGCCTGGAAGCCAGCTGCCCTCCCCTCCAGGGTCGTGCCGCTCCCGCCTCCGCCGGCGGCCTCACAGCCAAGGAGGCTACTCACAGCGGCGGTGGCCGAGGGCCCATGTCGCGGCGCCCCCGGAGGAGCTACCCCGCCTCCCACCCCACCCCTAGAGCCTTTCTGTGACAGCAGCAGCGGCGTGTCCACCGCCCCCGTCTCCGCAGGCCGCCGCCCCCGCCGCCACCAAAGCAGGGGCCTCTTAGTTCCTGCACCCAAGGCCGCCCACAGCGACTCCAGCACCTTCTACAAACCAGGAAGTCGCCAGGAGGGGGGGGAAGGGGCGCACGGGGACGCGCCGGGCAGCTTCACTGGGCCACAGGGCCCCAGGGCGGGAGCCTGCAGAGGACGCCTGAGCAGGATCCCGGCGCCCCAGGCGGCCAGCGGGGAGAGAGGGGGTGCAGGCGCCTGCTCACATACGGTTCTGCAACCGAGCCAGAATAGTAATATTGGGCAAGCCTTACATTTTCTACCATGGGAAAATCACAGCGTTTCTCTGAAATGAAGAAAAACTCAAGCTGAGACCATGGAATTCGCAATCAAGCAATAACACATTTTTAAATCCAGCACTTATTTTTATTACCTAAAATTTTAAGGTGATTTTTTTGGACAATCCAAGCATTTGTTTTCTTTTTCCACCATAATTAATATACTAGTAGTTCTGAGCAACTCTAATAGATGCATAATGAAAATAATATGTAATTGTAAAATTCCTAAAATTCTCATATTACTAAAAGTAAAAAGAAGCATTGAAGTTCATTTTAATAATATGCTGTATTTGGTCCAATACCTTAAAATATGTTGCATTCTTCTTACCCCCTTTAAAACCCTGTCTGTATTTACACTGATAGCACCTTTTAACTAGAAATATCCACATTTCAAGTACTCAACAGTCATAGGATTGTCCCTCAAAATTAGCAAGAGATTGTTTCCAGGGCTGTCCAGCAGATATCCAAACCCATGGATGCTCAAATCCCTTTGTGTTGGTCTTGGAGTAAAGAACAGTAAAACATGATGTTATTTATCTAGTCTTCAGATGATGGACATGCTACTTCCTTCCTAACCTCAAATAATTCTGACATTGATACTGTCATATAGTCATCTTTAGCTCTGTGAGATTTCTTCAGCCTGTATTCACTCACAGGTGGGATTATTAGGTCAATTATCCTGGGGAAACAGAATGACAAATTACTTTGTGAAATGGCTGTTTCAATATATGTAATCTTCAAAAGGTGATGGGCATGAGCTGTTGCTTCCCTTCACCTGCAGCAGCATTTCCTGTTCTCTACTTTTGTGCTCTTTGCCACACTGTTGTTCATAAAGTGCCATCTCATTTATGTTCATTTGATAGTCTTTTTTATTTTTGGTAAGTTTGTACATCTCTTCATATACTTTTTTAAATGTTCAGATTTCTGGGATTTCCTAAATTGTTTCTGATTAGCATTTCTCTTTGCTTTATGGCTCTTTGGAGCTGATTTGTAAGAAGTCTTTATAAACTACAAGTTGTAACTTCTTATCAGTTTTAGACATTGCAAGTTCCTTCTTCTAAAGTAGTATGTATGTGTTTTGTGGAAAATGACTTTCAAAGAAATTCTCAAATTTTTAAATAATCAAACCCATTACATTTTACCCTTTAGTTTCTTTTTTCTTTTTTCTTTTTTGTACTTTTTAACTATCATACAGTGTGATTGGTACTTCCTGAACTGTGCAATATGGGGCCTTGATGTTATGAGTTAGAAATGATAAAATCTTATATTTTGTTGTACAAATTAATTCTTTGTCTTAAACCATTTTCTGCTATTTTCCATGCTTAACAGGTTGTTTATATTTTCATACTCAGTGGATCTCATTGTTGCTTCTTTTTTAAAAAAATTAATTTTTTTGAAATTTGTACTTTTTTATTCTAATTTGTTATGTATGACAGCAGAATGCTTTACAATTCATATTACACATAAAGATCACAATTTTTCATATCCTGGTTGTACACAAAGTAGCAATGTCATCTTTGCTAGGTTCATTATGGGACCCAGACATTCAGGACAAACAGGAGTGAGAATTAGTTACCAAGGGGAGGCATTTTAGTGAAAATAAGTACGACATGAGCTGACCTTGAAAAAAGTTGGAATTTTCAATAAGTGAAAAGCGAGAGGGAAAGCTTTGAATATGTTTTAATTTTTATTCTAGTAAAATATGTTTTAAAATAGGCTGCTTATGTAGTGGGCAGTGGAAAGTAATACTGAGGGATAAATAAAAGCCAGATTGTGGAGGGCCTTGAATGTCAGGCAGGCCTTTACCAGACCACTAATTTACTTGGGCTTTGACATTATTTTTGTAGCTGTGCAGACGAAAATATTAATAAATTTGTGAGAAATGACAAACAGCACCACTAAAGAATGTAAAGCCGATTCTTACTAAGGCAGAGAGAAAGCAAACATTACTTGGAATAGCAACACATCCAACCCAATACAAAGCAGGTTTTTGTAATTCACCATAACTTGAGTGTTTAATCATTCACTTTTGACAAGAAGAAGGAAAAAAGGACTAAGCAAGAGCAGAGCCGTTTCTGATGATTTACTGATCAAAGCCAATTAGGATGGTTCTGGTTGAACTCAGTTGAGTTTCTCTGAAATTATTTTTCAAAGCAAAGTCAACAAGAGTCAGCATGTGCAATGCTGTGCTTTCTATGTGTTAGTCCATAAAATAACTAAAAATCACTTACCTATACCTACTGAGCTTCAGGATGACTTTTGAAGTTTAAAATCAAGGGAAATGTAGAACTGAATGCAAAGCATTTTGCTATTTTGTCTTTCATATGAGGATGTCAGAATATTTTTCACATAATATACTGGGTAAAATTTTTCTCTAGTTTCAGTGTTTATTTTATCGGAGCTAGAATTTGCTTATGAACAAATACCAAATCTAGAGAGTGTGTTTCTATCATATTTTCAAAGTAGTATTATAATAGAGTGAAAAAGTGGGCACTGAAGAAACAACCCATTCTTTATTTTATACAAAAACATAATCTTTTTAATACAAAACAAATCACCAGTTTTTATGGTATCGTTAAGTTTGGGGGTAGTGCATGTAAAAGACATTTGACAGAACACATTTTTATAATTTTATGAAAAAATTTGTTTTCCCCTAACTATTTTATTCATATATATATATAAAACATTACTGGCTAAAAATTATTGATGAGTCATACTTTTGATTATTATTTTATAATGTCTCAATATTGATTTTTCTCTTTTTCTGAATATCTCTAAATGATATATATATATTTTTTTTTTTTTTTTTACTTTACTGGTGATTAAACCCTGGGGTCTTCTACCACTGACCTACATCTTCAGTCCCCTGTGTCTGTCTGTCTCTCTTTTAAGTTTTTATTTTGAGATAGAGTCTGGCTGTTGCTGAGATTGGTCTCCAAGTAGCCCAACTTGGGATCCTCCTCTCTCAGCCTCCCAAGTAGCTGCAGTTGTAGGCAAGCACCTCTTCTCCCAGCAATGACTATATATTTTATATTATTTTAGGCCAGCTCATCATATTATTTTACTTGGAGGCACCACATTGTAGAGAAAAAAAAGTCTCATCTTAAGAGTCAGGCAATCTGGGTACCAGCCACAACCTTGCTCAGTTTCATTACCTAAGAAATGACTCTGGTAGTGCACTCTTCATCATTTATTGAAATTACTCAGGGGCCACTTAAATAAA
Source organism: Callospermophilus lateralis (assembly GCF_048772815.1). NCBI lineage: Eukaryota > Metazoa > Chordata > Mammalia > Rodentia > Sciuridae > Callospermophilus > Callospermophilus lateralis. The sequence goes on along the minus strand of NW_027512751.1, from coordinate 2,034,045 downwards.
ACTCTTATTGCACTGCCTGGTTCAGATTTGGGTCTTAGTAAGTGCTAGCATCCTTCACTCATATTCACTGTTTACCTCTCAGCTATCATTTCTTGTAGCTGAAAGATACATGAAAGTTTTCCCTTTTCCTTTGTTTGCTCTTTGCACTGAAAGTTGAAATATTTGATAATCAAGCTTATTTTAGTTGTATCTAGAATACCAATAAATGACAAACAAGAACCAGAAGCAATAGTTAAATTTCCAATCCTTATTTTTCAACATAGGGTTTTTTAACACATATCTTGGTTCTTGAGTATGTCCAGATAGATGAGGTCACTTATTGTGAATGGCCTCTGGAAAAGTGAAATGTAACTATAATCAACACAGAGTACATTGTGGACACTATGAAACCTAGTTATCTTCATGCAGGTAGGGAATTATGGCAAAGACAAGCAGTATTTATGAGCACTTGAGATGACCTGGAACCACATGCTTTGAGCAATTGCCTCATTTAAATCCTCATAACAGCCTTCTGAGAAAATTAGCTTTTTATAGATTTTAAAAATTATTATACGATTATTGAGTTGGAAGATCTTATATTTAGTAAGTTCTCCACTTAACAAAGTTTTCTACTGTTATCTATTGATAAATTATTCATTTATGTATAATAATTACTTAAAAATTATGACAGCATCTCAGGATTGAAAAAATCAGTAGAAACTATTTAATGCCATAACTTACCCTTTCTTAAATTTCTACTGTAACATCCATGCTAAGGTATTCCTTTCTGAATTTATTCATTTTCAATGTCAGGAAAAAGGCTATCTCCCAAGACATCTTATTTATTATTTGGTCAGCCCACCATATTTATGGTAGGCATACATATGATATTGTATGGCATCTTACTATTAGTACCAGTTTTCAAAGATGGAACCAAACTAACCACAAAATTTGATGGGATGGATGTTCAGCCATATTAAGACCCTTCTGATGTGCAGGAGTATTTGCTTTTCTTCATGTTCAGTATCCCATTTCCTTCAATTTCTCTTTGAAATGATTTAAAGTAAACTATTTTTTAGATTCTTTTTATCAACATCTGTATTTTTATCTCTTCCTATTAAAATAAAAATATTTGCACATAAGATATGAAGTGAGAGACTGAAGTTTCCTTTTTCATAGATATTATCATTCTCCATGACAGCCCCATTACCACAAAAAAGTTTTGGAAATCACATTACATTACTATGGCTCTGTATTCCAATGATAGGTTGAGATAATATACACAAAAGTAAGCGAGCCATGTACACTGGTGCATGCCTCTAATTCTGGCTACTCGGGAGGCTGAGGAAGGAGGATCACAAGTTGAAGAAATGCCTGGGTAACTAGTAAGACCATCTAAAAAATAAATTTTAAAAAAGGTTGGGGATGTAGCTCAGTGGTAGAGCACTTCTGGGTTCAAACCCCAGTACTGAAAAATTAAAAAATAAAGAAGACAATATAAGTAAACCATAAACTACAGAATAATGTTAATAAATATTTCCCTTGGTTGTTATGTTTATTAGCAATTGAAATCCATATATCTCCATGTGATAAACTATGTCTCCTTCATCCAGTTTCATATTTGCTTAATCTCAGATAGAAAGTGATAGCCATTCTCTTCACCTCTCCACCAAAATGGTGTGTGCACTTGACTCCATTCCTTATCAGATCTTCTCACAAGACATTCATGATCAAGAAATTCCATTCTAAGAAACAAAAGTGAAATCATTCCATTCCGCAAAAGATTTAGATGACAACTCATGATAAAATCAGTACAATTAACCCAGGTAATACAACCAGGTCCAAGAGGAGAGATTGGAGAACCAAGCTTGGTTTATAGGGAATTACATACTATGTGGCTCATATTTTTCTGGTCTGTTAAGGTCACTATCATTTTAATCATTTCTTTGTTTCTAGCTGATTGGTTCAGTGATAAATATGTGAAACCTCTGTTGTAGAAAGAGAGTCAACTTTTCTCCTCAATTCATGAAAAACTGTCTCCTTTAGCCAACACAAGAAACTTGATTTGCCTGCACAATATTAATCCTGTTCTGTTATTCTTTATATGTGGTGTGTGTGTGTGTGTGTGTGTGTGTGTGTGTGTGTATTTTAGTTGTAGACGAAAACAATATCTTTATTTTATTAATTTATTTTTATGTGGTGCTGAGGATCGAACCCAGTGCCTCATGCATGCAAGGCAAGCACTCTACCACTGAGCTGCAGCCCCAGGCCCATATTCTGTTATTCTTATTCTATTCTGCTCTTTTGCTCCCATCTCCATTTTTCTCTTCTCCTTTTGTAAATCATTGTAATCAGATATATAGACTAATTTACATATATTTGTGTAGTTTATTAAGGTTTGTGTATATGTACACATTGTGCTAACACCTTCAGTTTTTTTCTCTTTCTATTTGTCACCATGCTGTTCAGCTTTCATGCCCTATCACCTGGTTTCCATCACAACTTACCTGACTTCAGTTACAGGGACAATTTGAAACTCAAATGCTACCTCAGGGTAAATTTACAAAGGATTATCTTTTAGTATGGATATTACAGTAGAAATACAACATAAATGACTACCTTCAGGGTAACATTATTATCCCTCTCAGGTAACATATTTATATTTTCTAAGGATTCCAAGATACAAAAAATCTCAATCTAAAGTAATTGCTTTAGTGATAAGAATTGGAGGCCACTCCATCATTCTGGGTATAACTTCTCACTTGGCACTGACTAAATAAAATTTCCATAAGTCTTCAGGTCTCCCCTCTCAGAAAATATAAATAAATAAGTAATCAAATAAAAATTCAAGCACCAATTACTCTAAGTATTTCTCAAACACTACATATATGCAAATTACTTCATTTTAAAGAATGAAATGGCACCAGATTTCAGAGGAGTATAGTTATTCTTTCATAGAGGGTGAAATTTAAGTCAAGCACCACATAAATACAGCCACCCCTTTATATCCATGAGAGCTCAGTTTCAGGACTTCTGGGTACACACACTCCATGGATGAGCATGTAAAATCGTGTAGTATTTGCCTATATCCTACATATATCCTCCTGTATACTTTAAGTCATTTCTAGATTACTCATAATACCTAATACCATTGAAATGTTACCTAAATAGTGGTAAGCCATATTGACTTGGGAATAATGACAAGAATATAGTCTGTACATGTTAAGTACATGCACAATTTGTTAAATGTTTTTGATTAAATATGCAGATGTGAAACTTGCAGAGAACCAACTCTAACTCTTGCCACAGTCTGAGTTGATGAAAGCCCCTGCTATTTTTCCATAAGTTTTTCTTCTCTCCATTTCCTGCATAGATCAATAGATTTGAAGTTACCATGAATTTCTTAACCACTAATCAAAAGCAAAACAAAAAAAGCAAAAAACCCCAAAACAGCATTTCTATTGTTGTGAAGAAAAGCAAATCTAGCCCTAATTTTCCATCATAGAATTTGCTTGAAATAGTAGTTTGTGTTTAGAAGGATATGGATAATCAAGGAATTAAGTGACCCAGACAAGATAGAACATCATTTTCTATCCCCTTTCTTTTTATATAAAGCTTATACTCATATATTAAGAATCAATTCTTTTTTTCCCATCTCCCAGGAAAAGTTCTCTTTTGTCCAGTATGGATGATGAAATCTTAGGTGTTTTCATAGTGTCTTTGCATAAATCACACCATTTATCATATAGAGAGCATGCTAAAGAAAGGGACTCTGCCTTTTCAATTTTATATTCTTAGTGCCAAACACCTATTTTGTTTCTTTGTTTGCTTAGTAATTGTGCTCCCAGAACTAAAAATATACTTATCATATCAATATGTAATCTAGATATATAGTTTCCATTTTGGTTGTATATATGTCCAAAAAAGTTTTACCTATTAATTTGCAGAGATATATGATTTTAATAGATTTTATTGTCATGGTGCCTGTAAATAATTCAAGATTTAGTGAAAGAAAAGTTCTTGTCACTATTGATCAAGACAACAATACAGGAATCTTTTGTATAAATGTGTGTTTATTCTTTCAATAAAATAGTCCCTGAACATTGACTTTAAGGTAATAATGGTGTTTTTTGCCCTCATGTTTCAAGCTTTATATTTATTCAAATACAATTGTAAGAAATGTGTGATGTTTATTAGAGCAAAATGAAACATGAAAATCCATTTCTAAAGGGAATGGACTCATAGATAAAACAGAAAATAAAAAAGAATAAAGTAGCTGGGCTCCTTTTTTTTATGCCACCCTAGATTTTATATGAATGTAGGTGGAGAAAAGACTCAGGAGTACATATTATATTAATATTACTAAGTTTTACATCATAGTAGAGGCTATATGGGAAATGAAAGTCAAAACACAGGGAAGTAATGTAATGTGCAGTTATTAGCATATGATATCAAAATGGAGAGTACAAGATGCTTTCCTCCTTGTCAAAGAAGGAAGAAATTTAACAATACTATTATAAGTAAAAGATGATAGTGTGTCTACATCTTTGCCCCAAGAGACTCAGCAGGCCAATATTCACTTTTCAAATAGTGCAGGGATAAGTAATTTTCTTATGTAACTATTCCTTGTTTGTCTTAATTGTACCAAGTATTTTAAAATGTCTACTATGACATGAAAAGAATGTCCCACTGTTGGCACTTCTAATGGAAGTCCAAAACAAGCGATTCAAGGGAGTGTAAACAGAACTCTGACTACAGAGTCAAAAATCATAAACATTTTGAGGAAAGTCAATGATATAAAATGTAGCAAATAATATAAAATATAAAGTAGAGGCATAATTCAAGAAATGGAATTAATATCTGAGGAATCTAATGCTTTAGATTATAATTATTTTAGATATCAGCAATAGTGACTTGAAATTTTATCATGAAAAGAAAAAACTCAGGATCTATGCTTAATGTCATAATTGACTACAATAATGAGATAAATTATTAAGTAGAGAAAAAATACAGAAGAAAACAGAGAAATAAAAAATAAATATAACATTTAAATATCCTTCAGAAGTCCCAAAAGGTAAAATGATGAACCAAATGAAATTCTAAAAATATTTTTAAATTAGCTAGAGCTACAGAAGAGTGGGATCACTAAATTAAAAAGCCTCATTAAGTGTTGAATGGCAAAAAATTTAAACATATATATACACAATCATCCCTAGACATATCCTGGAACTCTTAACATTTCTGAACTCTAAAATATTAAAAAGAAGTACTTTATAAGGTACAATATATTTTAAAAATTAAATAACATTTAAAACAAACTTCTTATTTACAGTATTTGGTAGAAGATGATTATAGAAATTCATCTTCAGAATGGTACAAGTGACATTAAATATGAAATCTGCCGGGTGCAATGCCACATGCCTGTAATCTCAGCAGCTTGGGAAGCTGAGGCAGGAGGATCTAGCCTTCAAAGCAAGCTTCAGCAGAAAGCCAGGCACTATGCAACTAAATAAAATACAAAATAGGACTGAGGATGTGGCTCAGTGATTGAATGCCTCTGAGTTCAATCCCCAGTACCAAAACAAAACAAACAAAACAAAACAAAAACAAAATCAATAAAATCAAATTTTCTTAAGGAAGAAGACAAGCAACTCTTTTTTTTAATTGGAAAAGACATGCACAATCTGCAAGAGTTATAAATAACATACTAGGGCTAAAGGTATAACTCAATGGCAGATTACTTGCCTAGCGTGCCTCACAACACAAGGAGGAAAAAAAAATATAATAACAACTAAAAAGAGAAATAAAGCCAGAATGAATAAATTAATAAAATTTACATTAAATATGAATAACTGTAGTCTGTTTATGTGTGTGTGTGTGCGTGTGTGTCTGTGTGTGTGTGTGTAAAATTCATAACTTAATACCAAAATTTATTAATTAAATAAAAGATGAGGGTTTGAGGAATGGGAAAAGACAGTGAGGAGATGATATTATTTCTGCCTCTACTAACTATAGTTGTTATTAAAACTTTAAAGTTTCATGAACACACCATAATTTATTTATAAATCCCATTCGGGTCAAAGTTGTATCTCACATCATGCTTTCTGTTATCATTTGCTGGATGATTTTCCTGGTGGGGTATTTTTCTTGTTTGATTTTGGGGGATTTTTTTCTTTCTTTCCTTTTTTTATGTTTTACAACAAAGATTAAACAAAATGAAATATACTTGTTATGGCATGGGAGTTAGATTTAGATAAGTTTTCTTGATTAAAAGATTTATAGTCCTTTAAATAAATAGGTAAATTGAATGTGTAGATTAGAAAAGTTGTCAATTTCGTCCTATTATAAATAAACCACTCTCATTTTTGACTTAATTCTGCTGCATTTCTAGGGTGGTTAGATTGATAGAAATTTCTTACATTCTGATATTTCAGTCAAGCATTTCTAGGCATGGAGAAAGAAAACAAATATCATCACCTCCTATTTCTACCACTTTGTTGCTTGCAAAGAACTAAGACGTATCAAACACAGCCCCAGTTTGCTTGTGACCTCACATACATAATTTTTGAAGAAAGAAAACAATTTTTTTAAAAAATTTTTGTGTATCTAGTACCTTAAAGATTATTTTAACATTGTGAATTTGGGGTTAGTTTATATGTGGAATGTTGTATGAAGAGAAGTGGTTGAGCCAGGAATGGGTGAGATAGTTTTAAAAGAAAAAAACACTACTTTGCCACCTTTTTTTCCCAAACTCATCTATACCTACTAAAACACATAGCCCCCAACACTTAAAATACACTGGCTTCATTTCATCAGACAATTGTTAAATCTTCATTTCAGTAAGTGAGAATGTCAGTGTCAATATCACCATGGGAGTGGGTCAATTTGTATGTTAATTGCTAACACAGAGACCAAGCGATGTTAACTCAAAAAAAGATGAAATGCCTATTTGGAATAATTCTTCCTGTCTGTTTTATTCCAAATCTATGCACAGTTGCTTTCTAATGTGATGTTGTACCTCCTAACACAGTGCTGACATTTTCTTTCTTGTCAACAACTAGCTTTCTCCCATATGTGGTAAAATATTAAAGAATTTAAATATTCACATTGATAATTCATTAAGCTGACCTCTAGCAAAATGTGAATTTCTGGAGTTTAGTCTGCTTTCTCGTACTTCCATGCACAGACTTGACCATGATTTATTTGTCCTGCGATGAGTTCTACTTTCCAATCTTCCTACCACCAATTTTACTCTCTCTGATCAGTCTCTTCTGACGCTCTCTCTGGAGTCTCATTTCAGTCTGCCTCATAAAAAATATATTAGTTATCACCCTAAAAGACTCTCAGCTTGTTTCTGTGCCGATCTACATGCGGATGGCTCTAACAGGCATCACTGGCTCTGCTTGCTAGGTTTTACAGAGGTTCAGGATTATTATTCAAGGTAGCTTCTCTGGGCCCCAATGATCCCCTAGCCTTGTGTTAATGGGTTTTTCTCCTAAAGATGTAAATAATGGCTGCCTAAATTTCTGTTTTAATTGTCTCAAAATGAGGCAATCTGGCATCCTTGCAGAGCCATAAATAATCTTCTGAAACCACTTACAGAAATTCTCTATGAAGATGGCTTTTCGGAGTTTGATGGTGAAAAATGTGCAATGCCAAGTGACTTCCATAAAACTGATCACATCGGTGGGTGGGGTTGCAGAAGCAAGTTTCTCCCCACTTCTGTCCCTAAACATAGATGTAAAACCGTCCTACATCAGATCACTTTTTCCTAGCAGTCTTATTAGGACTCAAATATTTTGTCCAAAGAAACTTCTTAGACATAAAGTTGGAGTAACCTGTCAAAATGAAAGTGAGGCTGCACCTCTGCTGCTGTAGTTGGGTTAATCTTGCTTATTATCTCTTTTTTGTATTCTATAAAATTGGGGAAAGTTTACATTTCAACCAATACTTTTATTTATTTTTCAGCACTATCCAAATCTTCATTTTAAGCACTTTGATAAATTCTACTTGGGATTAGAGAGTGGTAAAGTGTTCTTGACTAAACATTCAATTTTACAATCACATATTAAACATAATATAGTTGACCCATTATAGAAAATAATATCCAACTATGATATCAAGGGAAGGAATGTAAACCATCCCTCAGTATTTATAACTGGAATTTATATTTACCATATCTACTTAGATGTACAGTCTGTGAAGATAGTAAATACTAATATTTATCAAACACATGAATTAATGCATGTGACTTTTAAATCCATCTTCAATTCTCCTTGTGAAACCATTGTGTGTTGTTTTCTAGATACTCACCTAGAAAAAAAATTAACATTCATCCAGAAATAAGTAACTGCAGTCTTAGCTATTTGGAATGGAGTCCAAATATCACCATTGCCTCGGAGAATATTATGCAAAGTTTGAGGCTCACAAATGGATAACTCTGACATGGAAATATTAATATTATCCAATTTAAGAAGGTTAAAAAAACTATAAAGCACATGTGATGAAGATTTAGAATATAGGCAAACAGATAAAAGGTTTTAGTCACAGAATATTTATTTTCACTGAAATTTTATATTGGGATATACATTGGCAAGTAATGTTTTCATTAATAGATTTGATGAGTAGAAGACTCTTGAGCAGAAGAAAGTAGGTAGAATATGTGTCAAGATTCATAATTATCAAAGTGCAGGTGGTGACTGGATTATTCAATGTGCTAGGCATGGGGAGAACTAATAAAAATGGAAATTAAATGAGTTAGATTCTTAGGTGATTTTTAAAAAGTACATTATAAAATATAGAATATTACAAAAATATAGAGCTTGGGAAAAAGTAGTTACTTCATTTAGACTTATTCTTCCAGAGAGCTTCATTTAAAATATTTATAGAAGATTTTTTAAAAAAAAATTAATTATTTTAAGTGAAAAAGTAACATTGGAACAATTTACCTTGGTCATTTACTTTATTTCTAAACTATCTTTAGTATCAAAATATACTTCTTTGTATTTCCAAAATGTTGCTAAGTGACAAATAAATTATTCACATAAATGTATATTTACTAGCATATATTCAACTCCTTATTTATCCATGTTCACTACTCAAGGTTTACAAAAATTTTTAGTACACAATTTTTGTTCCATATTTGCTTCAGTTAATTAGAATTGTTGAATCTCTTAGAAGCAGTGTCTGAATCTAGAGTCAGCAGAATATGAAATTAAATGAATCAAAATATTATTATTTGTTTAAATTGATCTGGATAAATGAAAAGGAATTTACTCATATCTCTGACTCAAACAACTGAAGAAGTAGATAAAACTTCAGAAATTGTATTTCTCAGATTATCAGGCAACAGGTTGCTCAGAAGAGTGAGTCCAAGTGAAGAAAACTAATAAAATGGAACGAACCTATGACTGCTTCAGCCTTCTGCCTAGAGGCAGTCTCTGTTTCTAGGCTGTGGTGCAAGGAGAAGAAATCTATAAAGTACCTGGCTGTCACTACCATGGGGAGACAGAGATCAGAATTTGAGGAGGACCTTGATGTTCTAATTTGTGTCACAATAATAAAAAGAAGGTTATTGCAGAGATGAAAGGGTACAGTGACCCACAGAGGAGCCCCCTAAACCCTCTGGAGGAGTACTAATCAATGTATTTAGAAAATAAGGTTATAAGCTTAGACAAATAGCATCAAGACTACAGAAGCCTGAATAATTTCCAAATTTTACATATGATTAGAAGTACATTATAGTAACACTTGGTCAAACAAGAGCAATAACAGCAACAAAAAACACCAAAAGTAAGGTATAAGATAGCATTCTCAGAAAATATCACTGTATTAATTGTATAACTAAATTAGCACTCAATTAAAGGCTGTCCTGATGAACTAACAAAGCTTAAAAGCAAGCCTCAAAGGTATCAAAAAAGTTCCAATTTAGCTAGATTCCAGAAAAAGTTTAATACTATTTAAAGGAATGCGATACTATTAAACATTACTTGAAAATGTAACATTCAAACTATTTGGCACCTAGATTATGAAATATGTTAAGAAGCAGGAAAATATAATGCATAAGCAAAAATTCAAATTAAAACTGACAAAAAATTACTTAAATAGCATTATATTTGAAGGATAAATTTCAAACAAAATTTGTTTTCAAGTAGAGGTCAGTAAGAAAATGCATTTTGTTATTCAGAAAGGTAAAGAAAAATACCAACCTGATAAAGGAATGAGTGATGCAAAAACAAATGAAAATTCTAGAGAAAAAAAAACAAAACTAGGAGTGAAAAATATGAATGAAAGAAAAGGCAATAAAATGTTAAAGAAAACATAAGTAGAATTAAAGATGAAGCATTAGTAATTATCCAAAATAAACTGTGTAAAGAAGAAAACTTGGAAAAACAAAAAACAATAAGAATGGAAGAAAGAAAAAACTAGGAAATCAGTGACCTAACAAAAAATATCAATGATCTCTAATATTCATAATTGGTTTCACAGGAGAGAAGAAAAAAGAAAGAATGGGAAAACAATCAAACAAACAAATTTATAGTATTAAAAAATGGCTGAGTCTTTTTAAAATTTTATGAAATACAAAATTTAGAGATCTTAGAAACCTAAGAACCACAAGCAGAATAAACATTAAAAATATTACCAAGGTATGTTAAAATGAAATAATTAAAAACAGTGATTAAGAGATTGTATATTCCTTTGGTTTGAATTTCTGTGCCTTCCTCTATCCCAATAAATATTTGGTAGAATTTAAACCAACATACTATAGTAATACAGCCACATCAATGTTTATAGCAGCTCAATTCATAATAGCTAAACTGTGGAAACAAACAAGATGTGTTTCAATAGATGAATGGATAAAGAAATTGTGGTATATATACACAATAGAATATTACTCAGCATTACAAGAGAATAAAATTATGGTATTTACAGGTAAATGGATAGAGTTGAAGAATATCATGCTAAATGAAGAAATCCAATCCCAAAAATCCAAAGGCCAATTGTTCTCTCTGATAAGAGGATAATGATCCATAATGTGGGGGACATAGGAAAAACGGAGAAACCTTGATGGGGCAAAGGGGAGGGAGGGAATGAGGGGAAATGGTGGTAGGAAAGATGGTGGAATAAGATGGACACCATTACCCTAGGGACATGCATGACTTCACATGTAGTGCAATGCTACATTGTGTACAACCATAGGAATGTAAAGTTGTGCTGCAATTGTGTACAATGAATCAAAAGGCATTCTGCTGTCACATATACCTAATCAAAACAAATAAATAAATAAGAGAAAGAAAGAAATTACTGGGTTTGTACACCGAAAATTAAAAAAAAAAAAAAACAGTGAATAAGGGGCTGCTGTTGTTGCTCAGTGGCAGAGTTCTTGCCTGGCATGTGTGAGGCACTGGGTTCAATATAATTATCTTATATGAATAAATAAAATAAAGGTCCACTGACAACTGAAAAAAAAGGAAAGAAAAGAAAGAGAGAAAAAAACAGTGAATAAGAAAATCAAAAAGGAGCCTGACAAAGACAAACATTTCAAAACAGATTAAAATGATAGCTGACATATGGCCATAATAATATATGGAAGCTAGTAGAAAATGGTGAAAAAAGCTAGTTGTTTCAATATACTGAAACAACTGTGAATCTAGGATTCTAAAGCCAGCAAAAATATATTTTTGAAAAGAAGGGAAAATCTGTGAACACAAAAGTTGAGAGAATTTATCGCCAGTAGACCTGCATTACAAAATAGCATTTTAATTTTAATTTTTATTTTTGGTAACAGTGATTAAATCCAGAGAACTGAGTTACATCCCCAGCTCTTTTAATGTTTTATTTTGAGACAGAGTTTTGCCAAGATTCTTAGAGCCTCGCTAAATTGCTGAGGCTAGCCTTGAACTTACAGTCCTCCTGCCTCAGGCCCCAGAGCCACTGGAATTACAGACAAGCTCCACCATGCCTGGCACAATGTAGTTTTAAGAGGTTATTCTGGCAGAACAAAAATTTGGAGCATCAATAATAGTAAAACTGGTTAATCATAAATAGCATTTAGTATTTCTTTTAATATTCTTTAAAATATAACTGTGTGTTTATAGTAAAAATATTAACATTTTGTGTTATTTTTAATATATGTAGAATTAAATTATATAACAAGAGCAATGAAAGAGATGGAAGGAGATGGAAGGAAATGGTGTACTGTAGTGAAGAGCTTAGAGTATATGTGAAGGATGAAATTTTATTTTACCATAAACTGTGTTAATCGAGCACACATATTGTAACCTCTAGATCAAGCACTGAAAAAGTAAAGATAAATGTATAACCCATAAGCCAATACTGAAGATAAAAATAGAAATCTAAAGTCTCAAATAATTGAAAAGAATGCTAGAGAAGAGGACCAAGAAAAGATGGAACAATTAGAAAATAAATATCAAAATGGCAGATTTAAAACAAACTGAATCCATAATTACGTTGAATGTTCCTAACAATACTATTCATTAGAACTGTCATGTAAGCCACTGATATTATTTTTTTACATTTTCTAGTAACTACATTTAAAAAGAAAAGAATTTAAATTAATTTTAATAATGTATTTTATATAAACTAATATACAAAATGTTGTAATTTAAACACATAACCAAGAAAGATTACTTGAGTATTTTTCATTGTGTGTGTATGCTAAATTTTAAATTCCAAACAGTATCCTAAACTCACAATGCATCTTACTATTAAAGACCTCAATAGCCACATGTGGCTGTTGGCTGTCCTGTGGAAAAGAGCATTCTACAACATGACTATGCATGATTATTTGTCAAAATTCATCAAACTTTATATATTGTATACCTGCATTACAAAATAGCTTTTTAATTTTAATTTTTGAATTGGATGCAGCTCATAAATTCCATCCAAATCATGATACAGAACTTTTCTATCATACTTGAGAGTTCCCTTATGCTTCTTCACAGTGTTTCCCAATTATACACAAAGAAGAAAGTGTGATTGTTCCTTCTATCTGTGCTTCAGTTTTGTTGGTCTTGTCCTTTACACATATATAATTATTCTTTTTTCCCAGTCTTCTTTCATCTGACATGATATTTGGAGGATTCTTTTTTAATTAATAATTAATTCTTTTTTACTACTGAGCAGTATTTCATTCCATAACTACAACACAGGTAACTTTTCTCTATTGATGGACATTTGGGATGATTGCAGGTTTTAGCTATTATGAGTAAAGTCACTATAAACATTTTTATACACATTTCTTTGTGGATACGGAAAAATATTTATTTTAATAACTAGTGGTAGAATTATTGTGTCATGGGGGAGGTGCCTGTTACAATTACTAGAAAATGTCAAATAGTTTTAGAAAGTGGTAGCACCATTTCATACTCTCACCAACGATGTAATGAATTACATTTGTGTCACATCCTTGCCAATGCTTAACATGCTATATGTCAATACTTTACATTTTCTTTTTAATCATTCCAAAATGAATTTAATCCTATAATGTTTAGGTTTTAATTTACATTTGTTTGATGAATTATGGCATTAAGCATCTTTTCATATGCTTACTAACCATTGTTTCTCTTTTGTTTGTTCTTTGGTGAATGCTCATGCATTTTGTGGCCTTTTTTTAATTCTGGAATGTCCGATTTGTAAAAGTTTTTGTTCTCTCTCTGATCATTGAAATGTATTTATCTGATGGCTTGCCTGTGTGAGAGATCATCTCTAAGTTGTCCTCTCTGTTACTTGTCTGATTATTTATTGGTTTGGTTTCCCCTTTCCTCAAACTAGTGTATATATTCATTCTGTTTTTTTTTTGTCTTAAAAATCACCCTGGTTTATCCAGCTGGCATTTCTTCTGTCATATTTCATCCTACAGTAAATTATTTTCTTATTTTCTCATGTATTTTTAAGATAAACATTGTGTATATTTAAAATGTGCAGCATGATGTTATGAGATACATATAGATAGTAAAATGGTTACTATAGTGAAGCAAATTAACATATTCATCATCTCAGCTACTCATTTCTAAAATATTTTTTTTCATTTCTGTGGGTAGAGTCACTAAAATATACTCATTTGCCTGAAGCCCTATGCAGTTCAATATTATTATATATAGTCCTCATGTCCTATGTTAGATCTACAGACTTTTTCATCTTCAATATCTGCTACTTTGTGTCCTCTGACCTACAAATCCCATCCTTCCAATCACCCTTGTTAACCACTGTTTGGATCTCTATGTATTTGATTTCTTTTCATTTTTCAGATTGAAATATATGTGAAATTATGCAATATTTTTGTGCCTGTCTTTTTCATTTAGCATAATGTCCTCCAGGTGTGTCCGTGTTGTAGCAAACAAAAAATTCTTAGTCTTTATTAAGGCTGAAAAATATTCCATTATCCAGGTGTTATGGTTTTGATATGAGGTGTCCCCCAAAAGCTCGTGTGTGAGACAATGCACAAAGGTTCATAGGAGAGAGAGATTAGGTTGTGAGAGTCTTAACCCAATCTCTGAATTAATCCCTGATGGGATTAATTGAGTAGTAACTAGAGGCAGGTGTTGTGTATCTAGAGGAAGTGGTTCACTGGGATCAAGGCTATGTGGTATATATTTGTATCTAGTGAGTGGAGTCTCTCTTTGCTCCCTGTTCATCCTGTGAGCTTCTTCCCCCTGCTATACTCATCTGCCATGTTGTCCTATCTCACCTTGAGCCCCAGGGAATGGAGCCAGCCATAATGGCCTGAGACCTCTGAAACTGTGAGCCCCTAAATAAGCCTTTCCTCCTCTACAGTTGTTCAGATGAGGTCTTTTAATCACAATGGTGAAAAAGTTGACTAAATCACCACATGTAGCATAATTTCTTTATTCACTTTCTTCATCACTCACTTGTATTTTTCTATGTCTAGGCTATTGTGATTATGCTGCAATGAACATGGAAATACAGATATCTGTATGAGGTGGTGTTTTAATTTCCTTCAACTATATGTCCAGAAAAGAAAATATTGGGTTATAAAATATTCTAGTTGAAATTTTTTAGAGAATTTGGTACTGTTTTCTGTAAGACTGTACATTTCTATATTCTCAATGACATTTCCTTTTCCTCTACAACCTCATCAATACTTATTAAGTTTTGAATTTTTGATAATATTCATCCTAACAGATATGAGATATTATCTTACACAGTGGTTTGGGTTTGTTTTTCCCTAATGATCAGGCATCTTGAGTACCATATATGCCTCTAGGTCCTTTTAGGTCTTTGGAGAAATATCTATTAACATATTTTGTCCATTTTTAATAAAGTTATTTTTTAATGTTTCTGACATCTCTTATTTGATAAAAAAATTGATAATCAATTCAATAAACTAAGACAATCAGGCAATTCCTAATTTTTGTCTTATTTTTAATAACAACAATTTTTTTAAAAAATTCTTCATCTTTACCTAATATCTTAATTTGGCAAAATCTTTTTAATGTCCGGTGTCTTGTTTCTTACTTTGGGTCAACTGATTCTTCTCAAAGCATGCATGACTAACTTTCTTTGGTTCCTTTTGTTCTCCAACATTTCAGAACCAAACTGAAAGACATATTGATGGAAGCAACTGAAATGAAATATCTCTTGACTGATAATGATTCTTCTGCAATAATGAATCTTGTTTCCCAGGACTGATAAAATAACCATCAAAAGGAGAACTTGTTCTTTTGGGTCTTTGTTTAAATACTGTGCTCAAAAGCTGTGACACAGGAGTGTTTTCATCCGTGCTTCCAATTTTTCTTATTAACTACACTTATTGACTTTGCTTCCCTATCTATAATTTCCTCTGTTATTCGGCCCCTGATATTTTGGCATTATTAAGATATAAGGGAACCAATTTGATTTAAAGCATAAGATGAGGGTTGGTTTGTCTGAATTTCTCAGAAAGCAGATAATGGTCAGTAGGTAAAGTGGTTTCTGACTGCTTACTACATCAAACGGCTTCTCTAATATTTAGCACATTGTGTTATATTTAGCTTTTTAAAAAAAAACTACTGGCTGAACTTAAAGCTCATTCACAGCACATTGTAATTATCAGAGCACTTTTTCTTAAGCTTTGTGTGAAGCATTTCACAGCCAATATTTCTTTTAATTCTCAAGATAACATTTGTGAGAAATACTACTATTACCTCCATTTTACAGATGAGTAAACTGTTGATTAACGGTGTTAAGCAGATTGCACAAAGTCAACATGAAGGTGAGAATAAATGGAAGTAAAAGTCACAATAGGTCTTTTAATCGCATAAAAATCATATTGATCAAATTTCTCCCATTTGTCCTCATCATTTTCTTGTACATTCAAATCAGTATTGATGTTGTTAAGGAAACGTTGTCTGAGCAATGCTTGCTTTCTCCTAGTGATGATTTTAATCCTGTGCTGCCTGTGATACAGAGATTCTGAAAGTGACATTGAGTGTTCATGAACTGAAATGAAGATAGCTGTTGATACAGACAGAATTCAAATTTCTCCTGTGCTTCTACAACTCCAGTTTATATTTTTAAAATTTGTGGAACTGTTACATATTATCACCTGTGATGTTCTTGAAAAATCCTACATAACAATATAAATTCTCAAATAACCAACTCTCCCTACATGCTGTAAAACAAGAGCTAATAAAAAATATGTTCCGTAAAATTTTCTTCTAGTTTTAAAAATTACAGTGCCTTAATGTAAGTGCATAAAATCAACTTCTTTGTTTTCGGTATTGTATAGTCAAAGTACAGAAAACATACACCTTTCCAACTCAGAATATTTTTACATGTAAAGTGTAATTGCTTTTATTAAACTGTACAGATCAACAAAAATGTAAGTTTCAAAGAACTGTGTTGAATTCTTAGAACCATGCATTTCTTATGTTACCACGTTTTTTTCAAGAAAGACATGACAAAACGAACAAAAGCAAAATAACTCCAGACACATTCTGGCTAAGATTTGTTTATGGGAAGGAATGCAATTCATTCAGCCATTCAGTAGAAGCCACCTCTTTTAATGAACACTATAATGTTCTCTAATGTTCAAAGTTTTATAGCTTCAAATATCTTTAATTTCAAGTAGTTCTTCATTTTATTCAAGTTGTAACATTCTTGGCAGTTCCTAAAGAATTTCAATAAAAAGTTTAGGATTCTGTCAGACATAATAATCTGCTAAATATGAACATTGCAGAGTTCTTCAAGGGCCTACTAATATTATAGAAAAGAAGTTGGGGAACTTTTTGTAAAGAGCCAGTTCATAAATTGCTTAGGCTTTGTGAACTATAGTTTTAATCAAAATTGTAGGATGTCCTTGCTTGTTAGGGAGATGGGAACCATAACAGGACTGGGTAAAACATGCAATGCAATCTGAGTTAATGGATAAAACTAGGATGGCTCCCTAGACTTCAAAATTATTTTCAAATCATTAGTCTCATCCTCTTGTAAGTGTATAGGACAATTGGAAAAATAGTAAAAACAAATACCAGTATACATCACTTTAAATATTGGAAACATTAATAATTTTTAAAAAATATATTCCTCTATTTAAACTTATCAAGGTTGTGAGATTTTATTACACATTTTTCCAAACTTATCATCAGTGGGACAAACTTGGAAAAGGGTACATGGAATCTCTCTCCATTATTTATTTTTTTTACAATTGTATGTGAATTTAAAATTAAAAAATAAGAAGGAACACAACTACATACTTCATTGTCTGGATATGAACTGAATAAATGAGGCATAGTGACCATTTACTGATTATGCTGTGAATGTTATTTGCATAGTGATTTGTAGACTGAAGAGCTGGCAACAATTAATGGTAGTCTACTATAGAACTGAAATTTGAATCATGTTCTTTTGAATCTAGTGTTATTTAAGTGTGCTGACTGAAATTTGTGCACATCAGAGCTGTGCAAAGGAAGGGCTGCCTGTACTCAACTATGCCATTGCATTGTGAAAGCAATAATAGACAATATGTAAGTACATAGGCACTACTCAGTGCTGACAAAACTTTAATTAAAAAAGCAGGAAGTTGGTCAGATTTTGAATGCAAACTACAATTTATTCACTCCTACTGAAGAGTATTTTGAATTATATGGCCTAAACAGCAAGGCTATTTGCACTGTAGTTTAGACTATAGCTTGAACCTGCTACAAAGTCCTATTATGAATATTCCCTATCCAAAGCTGGCTTCTCTTTTAACATCAAAATGAGGAGGAATACTTTTACAAACTGTGAATGATGTGCCCAGTAACGTCTGGGCTTTCTCTTTAGGTGATGGGAAATGTGTACTACTTGCAATAATTTAGAATATATGTACTTTTGGCTGATACGTTTTAGAATATCTCAGTCCACTAGACTCATATTTTTTTCCAGAATATAGGTAACTAATAAATTGTCATAGGTTTAAAACTCCCAGCTTTGGGACAACATGAATTTTACCAAAGTTTCCAAGATGTTGTTCCTCAGATGTCATGTCTAACATGCACAATGTCAAACATTTAATGGTATTCTCTAGAATCGCCTAGGGATCCTCATCTGTTTGTACTATAGTCTGACTGAGAAGAGAGGTACTATCTCCCAGGGCAAGACCATAAGTGTAACTCTTTCCAATTCCATGTGAACATCAATTGTCTCTGATTTCCATTCCTGCTAGGATGAGAAATCATGTTTTCTTCAGATCAGTGATTATATATAATAAACATAAATTTATGCTAGAATTATCTACCCATATCTATCTACTACAAAAGCAGCAATGATTCCTGATTTAAGTTTTTAATAGTCTGCTGTCAAACTCTAGAACCACTGGCTTTTATAGAGATTATGCTTGTAAATTAAAAGGGAAAATGATATTGAATATCACTTTTGCATTCTTAAGACTAAAAGGGTGACACTAATCTCTGCCATTATCCCAGGATATGACTATTGATTTTGATTTGCTGTTATAACCAGTTTGGTGAAAGGATATTTCCAAAAAATTCCTTAGCTTTTCCCACTACAATAACTCTTACCTCTCCAGAATCAATGGGAGAATAAGGGAGTTTTAGTATATGGCCTCAAAATCCTCTCACTCTTTCTTTCTCTTCTTACTTTGGCAGCTTGTGAAAAGATTAGATCTGTAGGATGCAGAGGAAGTGATACTATGTGCTTTACAAAGGTAGGTCAGAAAAGTTCATACGATGTCAGCTTATTCTCTGCAGAATTTTGCTCTAGCAAGATGTTATGTAAGAATTCCAAAGCCCTGAGAATCAACATACATTACTGTACATGACAGCCTTGCCTAAGCTTTTTGTCAACAGCCAGTATCAACTGATATCCAGGTGAGTGAATCATCGTGTATAATCAATTCAGAAGTCTTCAGGGAATTGGAACCTCATCTGACTATATCAATATAAGATATCTCACATGAAACCCACTGACAGTGTCTTTTCTGAATTCCTGGCCAACAAAACAAGAGAAAAATGAGAAGTTAATTTTAAGCCAACAACCTGGGGATAATCTGTTACATGGCATTAGTAACTGGAATGATGAATTATACCAACTAACAAGTATGAAGTACTTTTCAATTGTGTGCTTGGGAATTTGGGAAAGGACTTCAGGTGTATCTGTAGGAAAAGTAGAATCAGAGGAAGCAAATTTGGGCTATACTCCTCCAATCTCCTCACTACACATATCTCCAGCATAGGTTATCAAGAAAATATTCACAGATGCCTGCAAAAAAGAACTGGAGGAATCATTATTTTACGTATTTCCTCTACAGTGTGCCAGTGACCAAGTTTTTTATTTAGCCAATGGGTCCTTGATTTGTAAATCTGCCAGAGTATGGAAACAGGGTAAGAAATCATGCATGACTTTTGGGGGAATAATTTCACTCAACTTCCTGATCACTTGTCTTGAGTTTTTATTTCCTTTTGCTTTGTTTTGCCTTATAAATTCATAATATCATTGGTTGTTGGTTGTGCATCTAGCACATTCTTTGGAGCATTTCATTTCATTATTAATCTTATGCTTCTGGTTTTCTTAAGTGTGAATCTTATTCTGTCTTTGACTTTTACCTTTGGGTTCACCAGTTTTCCCTGTCCCTCACTTTCTTGTGTGTGACTTATCTTGCTCAGCACTGGACATTTCATATCATTTCCTATCTCCCAATGCCTCAAATAGGTCTCCTTCACTGCTAACCTTCAGTCCTAAGTTCAGCTGAGGCTTTTGTACTATACAACATTGACCTTCACATCCATTCAATGGAGTCCTTTTTCTCTACTGACGGAAGGCAGAAGAAAAAGAATTTCTACCCTGTCATCTCTTTGCTATCCTTCAAGAGTTTCCATTTCTTATAAGGTTAGCTGTTTAAATGCAAAGCCACATTTTCAGACTCTGAAACTCAAAAAGTATTCATAAATATCCAGGTTCATTTAACTAGTATAGGCAATTTATGAAAAAGTTTCAATTTCTGATGATAAAAAAGCATGAAGTGATTTTATTTATGCTAATGCCACTGTGAAGTGGTTCCCTTAATATCTTAAGAATTTCAATGAATTTCTAGTTCACTCTTTAGTAACTTGAATAGCTTTATTTCAATAGGTAATAGGCTGCCCCAATTATTTTCAAACTTTCACATTAAACTAGTTTCAACACATTTTTCTCTTTTCCCGTTGCACAAGTTAAGTCTCTTATGGTTTTAGGGCCTTAAAAGGGGAAGGGAGAAAAGCAGAAAGGATTATTATTTGCACTCTCCAATTTTTTCATTCATAACACTAGTTATTCTGGTTGGAAGGAGGGTTGGAAAGAAAAAATGAGTGTTCTTTGACATTACCAGGGAGGGGACAATTCTGTGCAAGTTGATGATTGCTGTTTTTCTGGAGAACTGAAACTGACTACTCCATGGCCTTCCTTGTAGTGGTTACTGAATGCCTGGCTTTTGGGGGGAGTAGAGCAATAGATTATTAAGAATATTCTCTAAGGCAGTGTTCTACAACACAACCTCCTAATATCAGAAATAAGGCAGTGGCCATATCAATTTCACTGTCATTAGTTTCCCATGAGTTTTCCATGTATCCCACAGCCTGTCACTGATGACACTTCTGTCAGTTCAGAACACAATACCAATAGTAAATGGCAAGCAATTCCAATAAGTGCCTTGTTTCTTGGTTCTTCCATTTCTGATTCTTCTTCTCCTTCCTTCCCTCCCTCTCTATATACTAGAGGATCATGTAGGCAAGTGCTCTGACTAACCAGACAGCATTTGAAGAATGGAACAAAATTTTCTTTTCCTTTCTTTTTGGGCACCCATTCTTAAGAAGTGAGCCTGTTGTCTTTGGAAATGGAGAAAAAAATCTTCAACATGATACAAGACATTCTTTCATCAAGAACTCATCTTATGTCATAGCACTTTCTTATACTATCCCCTCTGCTGGGGTCACACTTAAAGGAAAACAGGAAAAAAATCCTACCCAGCCTCACTTGACATTAATGCAATTAGAAAGCACTATGAATATCTTATTCTCTGTCCCCAAAAATGAATTATGGTGAAAAAGACCCACTAAAATATGGACCAGTAGTGTTGATTCATGCTGGATGTGACAGATTTTTCAAGTCAAAAAAGTCAAGCAGGGTTTGTTGAGATCTAGAGAATCTCAGCCAGGTGGCAGTCAAAGAGGTACTGAGAGATAGCTACTGTAAAAGTTTGAATCACAATAAGCTGATTCCCAGGAGATATCAATTCATTACACAGGAGAAAGCTATACATGAAGTAATTTTAAAATATCACAAATTTTCGTTTTGAATAAAGTTATTTTTCATACATAAAATGTATTTCTAGGGACAAAAATTAAGTCTGATATAATTGGGGAATGAGTTTCAGGTATATGATGAATCTATGATCATATGTAAAATTGCAACTTTAAAACATACCTTCAACTAACTGGACTCTCCAAGACAGAGTTGGCTAAGTCACAGTTGAAATTTCACAGATATATGGGGATTCTTGGATAAAATTTTGACAGCAAGACCAGGTTTATACTGCTGCCAATTATATTTAGATCTCATGTTTTATTATAGCCCCTAACACTGAAAACATCTCACATGACAATCAGTGGCATGAATTCATTGCAGCTTTGCCCCAATTTCTGGAAACATTTTCTGTGTTTGTGGATGTGAATATTCCCAATTTCTCTTATAATCATCAATGTGAATATAATTTTCTTTGATTGGTCAAAAGAACACCAATACTTTGTTTCAGTCAGAAAAACTACATACATAACTTTTTGAAAAAATATATATATTTTTTGTCGCTCCAGATTTCTTTGTGCTGAGCCAAAGATGCTGATATGGGAAAAGGATAGCATTCATGGTGAGGGGACACTGACATTTGTCATCATTCCATGGAAACTTGACTTTTTTTTTTAATACTGCCTGGAGGATAGGAATGACTTGACTTTCAAAGTTTAGGTGTCATAGTCGTTATGACTTGTTGACTGAGGATCTACTTAGTTGACATGGACCTTCCTAAAAGTAATCATGAAAGATTCATCCCCACAAACCTAACGCATACATTTTCTCAGCAATTCACAAAACTTGAGATCTGCACTCTAAGATCCATGTCTCTCATACATTATTTCCTTAGAGTAAGGTACACATATACCCACACACATATTTAAAAAGCCAAGAGCATACTCAGTAAGGAAAGAGGTATAAAAAATTAAATAGATGTTAAATAACACTGCTTGGTCAGGATACACACACACACATATTTTCCTTATAAAGTGTGCTGTCAAAATAATTCACTACTAATGATATAGCATCAGATCTTTATTCCCATTGTTTTCTTAGATTTTTTTTTCTGGTACAGCATAGAAAGCAATTGTTTTTGTTCATTTATAAAGAAAATTGTATCCAATTAACAATAAAACATTCTAATTAATTACTGTCAATGGAAAATTATTCTATCAAATGAATTAACATCATGGAAATACTTTTTAATGATCTGATGTCATAAAAAGTATTATACCCAATTCATTCTTCAAAATAGGCTCCACATGTGCATAAATTGTTGCTATATATATTGAATATCATTTCTCTACTTAGTTTATTTATCACTTCCTTCATGTGGCCTGATAAGCAAGTTGAGATTGCTACATCTGATCAGGATGAAAGAATATGCACACCACTTTTATAATGAAAAGTGCCCATAGCAGAACAAGGAGGCAAGAATAAGGGAAAATCATCTATAGTTAAAGACAAAGCTTTTTTCCTTCCCCTTCCCCATCCATTTCCCTTTCTCTTTATGAGAAAATCAGTCTACAAATGAGGTGATGCTGAAGTCAATAGATGCCCAGAACACTGGTGGGAGTACAGTATTCCAAGTGAAATACTGGAAATCAGTACCCTTAATGGAGTATGTTTCAAGTGAAGTCAAAGTGAAGGGGATCAGAACCCAAGACTTTTGAGGAAATTCCCATGGTTAGGGTGGCTCCACATTGGGTATCAAAACTAAAACCTTCTAAGGACAGTGCCTGCACAGGAGTACAGCTTGTCATGCAGCACAAGAAAGGTGTCCATGTGGGGATAGAGTGTGGGGAGTGTTAATTATCAATACAAATGTCAACTGTATTAACTATGAGGGATGCCATGGCTGAAGCAAGGCGAAGAGGGTTTGCCAAATGTACACAGTGTTCTAACATGGGGTTTTGGAGTCTATGTGGAGTGCAGAGGGGTTAAGACAATATAGGATGTTAGTGTTTGAACTACTTGATGGGGACATTCCAGGGTGGGAGAGGGAACTTGACAAAGAGAATCTGGTCATGGAAAGCATGAGGAAGATCTCTCTACAATATCCATCTCTCTTCATTGGTGAGACTGACAGGGTTGAGGAGACAGCTATATGGGATAAATGTCCCGCAAGGGTGTCATAGCAGAAAAAAGAGAGTACATTTACTGAGACAGCACATCATGAGCAGGAAGTATTAGACCCCAGATGAGAGGTGTGGATGAGGATAAAGAAAGGAGCATCCTCATTCTGAGGCCATCCCAGTCAAGGAGTCGGAGCAACAACAGGAAAAAGGGCATTCATGTGTGCTGGGGGTTGGACCCAAATGGGTGGAAAGTCATCTGGGCATAAGGAGGATGGCAACAGAACTGAGGTGCTAGTTTTTAACCACATAAACAAATATGCTAAGTATAACGAGCTGGGTTCTTCACCATTAGGAATTACAGATACAGAAAGGGAGAAATAAAATGTGAATTCTGTGTCATTGTGTCGAAATTATAGGTATTGGTATGAAGCAAGATTTTTAATATAGAAAGATATGGAGATGTAAATGTGTGTCTGAATATGTTTTCCAGATTCTTCCATTGAGGAATTCTGGAAACAGGGATGTCTCATTAGTAAAAAGAACATCTTGAACCCAGACTTGATTTCTAAATTCCTTTCTTCCATAAGATAAACAAGATTTCTGGGAGAAAAATCTGATTCTAGGAAATGACAAAAGCATAGAAGACCTCATTGTACCAGAAGCAATAATGGCTCAAATGAAGAGGAGCTGTGACAAAACAGCATACATAGAAGACAGTTTAGAGGGCTTCTACCAGGCAAATATGAGACTTCACCTTAAAAAAATAATATTAGTAGCATTATACTCCATTGAGAAAAATAAGAAACCATGATATACATTGACATACAAAAATAAATGCATAAATCAAAAGTTCATATAAAAGAAAGTTTTACAGATGCACTTCAATCAAGTAATAATAGTTAACATTGCCAGTAGTGTGACAAACTTAAACATTGGGCATTTAACAAGATTCAAGGTGAAAAACACAATATCATTTCTGTGGTAATTCTGCCTAAGATTCATAGTCTGAATATAATTGTAAGTAAACAGACAAATTTAGATTGAGGAATATTAAGTATTCCTTAACATTTTTTATGCATAGAATATCTGGCCTCTATGAAAGTATCAATGCTACAAAAAGACTGGGAGTTGGTTTTAAAATTAAAGAAATTCTAAAAGATTTGAATGCACTATCGGATCCTGGGGCCATGGTGCATGCCTATAATTCCAGTGATTTGGGAGGCTGAGGCAGAAGGCTCTCAAGTTCAAGGCCAACCTGAACAAGTTAGCTAAAGATCTTGCCTCAAAATTGAAAAATGGAAAAGTCTATAGATGTGTTTCAGTAGCAAAGCACCAGTGGTTCGATTCCAGTACTGACAAACAAACAAATAAGCAATGCATTACAGGATTCTAAACTGGATATTTTTGCTTTACAAGATATTTTTGAAAAATTTGTAAAAATTAATGGCAACTTAAACTCAACTTTGTAAAGTAAATAGTAACAGTAAGTCAAGGTTAATTTTGACTATTATATTATGGTCTATAGGAAAAAAAAAACTAGTCTTGTTTAAAAAAATCACACTAAGTTGCAGTGATGGGAAAAATGTCAGCAGCTCTTTCAAAGGTAAAGGGAAAATAATTTATTTGCATTATGCTTGCAATCTATCTGTCATTTCAAGATTGTTTCAAAACAGCAAATAGAAATATACTAAAAATAGAAAGGCAAGATACCATCACATATATTAATGTAACTAAGAAAAGGAAAGATTAATCTAGTATTCTTTTCATTCTGTATATCACAATAGAATGGAAAAAGAGACTATACAATATAGAAAAAACTACTTTATTTTCAGGAACTGCCTCCAATTCTTAGTCACTCTATAAAAATGAACAAGTCTACTTCCAGTTCCACTTTTCTTGGTGTAGCAAGTGACACCAATGCTCACATGCTTCACAAGCTTAATATAAGGCTGAAAGGAATTGTTTCTGAAACCATAAGGTGACATAGAAAAATTAGTGATTAATTAGTAACATGAGCAAACTGGGCTCAGCACATATTAGTTGTTCCTATTGTAAAATTCCTGGTATGTTTTCTCAAAATCACTCAATTCAATTGTGACTCAGTAGCTCTTTCTGTTGGTCTGACATGTATCACACTCTGCAGCTGAGCCGTATGGCTCTGAGGGGTATACTATTGGAATCTCGACAGAGTTCCTTCATGCTCTGTTCAGCATGATGAACTGAAGTTACCTATCTTGCTGCCAGACATTAGGGCACACAGTCAGCCAAGCACAGCTATATTTTTGCAAGTATTGCTTCAAGATTGATTAGTTAATTAAATTTAGAACTTTATTTCCTGGATAATTCATCTTAACTTTGAAATTAAGAACACTTGAATTTGACATTAATGAAAGGCAGCATATATATATATATATATATATATATATATATATATATATATATATATATATATATATTTAAATTTGTTTGTTTCACAAATTGCAGCAACTCCCTGAGATAGAGTTGTAATATTTGTTTTTGTTTTTATAAAGTACTATTTCAAACTATTTGAAAGTTAGAAATTAAAACCCATTGAAATTGTTGGAATTCTTAAGGAAACTCAGAGCTAAATAAATGTTTACATTCTATCTTATCATCAGATAGACTATATGACTATGATCTTAATGTGGCTGTTGACTGTGGTGTGAAATATGTTTCTATCTTGATACTACAAATAAGTATGCGAACAAATGTGATAACTATCCCAAATAGTTAGACATAACTTTGAAGCAAAATAAGTAAAAACAATATGCTATATCCATATTGAAGACTGAAGACAAAGGAAAAATTATAATATTGAATCTGTATTTATTTATGGGTTTGATATTTGGATCATCATGGATGTTTTGCATTGTCTAATTTTAAAAATAGTGCATTAAAATATGTTTATCTTGATTATTGAGATTTGGGCACCTCCTTAAACTTTATGCCAAGACAAGTAACTCACTATCTCATCTTAATCATGGCCCTGGCCTCTAAAATAATATTGGTTGCAAAATAAATGATTATCACTAGCATTGTATTACATAAAGTCTAGAGTCTTATAACATCAATGATTCTAGACCACACTCTAACTTCGTGCTTTCCATGGCTGCTAAAACCTGTGTGCATGTGAGTATATTCCTATACACTTTACTCTGTAGAAACTGAAGAACTGTATGAAATGTCTACATCATTAACCTATCATTCATCAGAGAGATGAAACTCTGAAGAGTAGAAACCAGAATAAGTATTTTCCATAAAAATCCATCTTCTCCTGCTACACCATAAACTAAAATATAGTAGATAGTCACCCACTATTCCAAAGACTTTCATTCTTCAAAAGAATTCTAGGGAGAAGAAATTTATAATCTCAATTTATTTTTTAAAATATATTTTTAGATGTTGATTGACCTTTATGTTGTTCATTTACTTATATGTGGTGCTGAGAATGGAATCCAGTGCCTCACACATGCTAGGCAAGCGCTCTACCACTGAGCCACAACCCCAACTCCAATCTCCTTTTATTTTAATTACTGTTTTTTATCCTTTGCTTCAAGGCTTATGGAACCTCATTTATCTATCTTTTCATTCATTCATTTATTTATTTATAGAACAAGCATTTTCTGAGTACCTACAAAGCATGCAGAAAGAGCTCAGGATAGGACTGAAAGAAGATGTGGCATTTTAACAAAATGTTTAAGAGCAATTATGTCATCCTGAACTGTGTAAGAACAGGAAAAACATTTACTACAGAAGAAGTAGTCATAATGGACCTTAAAATTTCCTGGAAAACTCTAGCAGTATACAATAAATTTTTACTATCATGTGGTATTCTGGAAAAATATGTGTGTGGAGAGGACATAAAGGTAAGTTCAGAAAACGAAAAGGAGTAAGTGACATTATTCTTGTCACAAGGATCATAGACTAAAATAATTTAATTATGATGCACTTTATATTGCTATTCTACACTTGGGTTTTGATGGGACTTTCAAATATGTAGGTTTATTGCTTCATCACATTTGGGAAGATTTTGACCATCATTTCTTCAAATATTCTTTTTGTACCTCTGCCACCACTCTTACCTAGATTTGCAATTGCATGTACACAAGCTTCTTGATAATGTCCTTCATCTCATTAATTGCCCCATTTAAGTTTTAAATATACTTTCTATTTTAGAAGAGTTTTAAATTTACAGGAGAGTTGTGAAGATTATACAGAAATTTTCATGCACTCCTCAGATTCTGCTATTTGTCTTCTGGTGTTCTGTTTCTATAAATTGATATTTTATCTCATTGTAGGTTGTATTTATCTGGTTCTCTGCAGGCCTGGTCATTTGTTTATGCCAATCATGAATTTGTGACTTGGTGCTAATGCGTTTGCATTGCTTCAAGTCCGTGTAAATGTTATTCCACCTGCAGTTGAGTTAATTGGATCCAATTAGAGCCTCTCTGTGTTTGCTATGGTAGGTGGATCCGGAAGAGTTTAGTCCTATTTTAACATGCCTCATTACTGAGGCACTATCTTTCTGAAACCTCTACTCAAATCGACATACAGTTGAAAGCCTTTCATTATTTGTGTACTAGGAAAATAGTATTCTTGTCAGGCTCAGAGACACATGCCTGTAATCCCAGTGACTCAGGAAGCCAAGGCTAGAGAATTGCAAGTTCAAAGCCATCCTCAGCAACATAGTGAGGAGTTAAATATCTTAGTGGAACCTATCTTAAACCAAAAAATAAAAAGGGCTGGGATGCAACTCAGTAGTAAAGTACCCTTCTATTCAATCCCTGGTAGTAAAACCAAAACAAGGCATGCACCACCATGACAGTCACAAACAAACAAACAAACAAACAAACAAAAAACCTATTCTTGCTCCTTGGAAAACTATAAGGATGCTTCCATGAGCTCTTCTTCACTGTTGTTTTTTCCTGACCTTGGCCTTGATAGTTTCCACATATGCATGTGCTAGTTGTTACTGCAGTGAAGACTCAAGGGGAATCCTGTCCATTTCTCCAGATATATAGATTATCTTCTGTCCACTTTTTCTTTCAGAGGTTTTCTTGGTGGCACTCCAGCTTGCAAATTCTACCCGCCTCTGCTTTCTTGAAATCTGAACTGTGCCTCTCACTTCCTTCTTTTAAACATGCTCTCTGTGTATTACTCAAGGGCCACCAAAGGGCTTACCTCTATTTCTTTTCTTTTTTTTAAACTTCACTCAGAAATTATCATCCTGTTATGCCTCTGTTCAAGGTCCATGATTTCATATATTGTGTTTTTTTAGTTGTTCAAAGTAAGAAGACTATCTGGTCCATGCTATTTCATCATGGCCATAAGAGAAAATGATAAATATAAGAAACAAAAATGTTAGTTTTTTTTTTCATTCATATTAATACGAAAAATTTAGGAGTGTTTGACCACCATTGCAATTCTTTTTTTCATTTTCTTTCAATCAATTGTCCATTTCTCGCTTCAGAAGGCATAAAGAGACTAAAAGGAATCCATTTGTTTTTTTCTAAACAAAATCCTCAGAGAAAACACCTGCAGTTTTTCACTGTGGCTATGAATATGCAGGTGTTCCCAATGGGGGAGAAGAACAGAAAGACAGGACCCTGGTTTGTTTGAGATGGCTTTAAATCTGATTCTTCATGCTTAAAATATTTCCAACTGAAGTAGTTAAAAGTTCTTTGTTGAAAGTAACTGATTTTGTCTGCATGTACTCTGGTTGTTTCGGTTAATTGGAAAACAGCACACATTCTTCTCTGATTTAAACTCTGGAATGTTCTTTCTTTAGTTCACAATCAAGAATGTGAATTTATGGTTTTAAACTGTCACAGTTACAAACCTTAATTTACATGTGAAGTGACTGATTGAAATTATTTTCTATCCACACTATATGAAACCTGAATATATTTTCTGATGTATTTGGAAAAGAGTCAATAATAAAAATGGATCTTTGATACTGGATAAGAGTAAAACTTACATGACATTATTATAAAAATTTAGGAATTCTCAGTTAAAGGTACACATGAAAAAAAAATTTTATAGCTGTAAAATAATTCTGGAAGGAAATAATTATGTGTAATTGTCCATTTGATAAAGCCAGCTCTGTATCTTATCACACAGTACATTCCAGTTTTATTGAAGAAATAGTTATTGAATGATAAATATGCTTAGTGTTTATATTTTGTATTGGCAAGAATTAAGTCAAATATTGCCTTTTAATTTAATTGACTAACTTACTGATTCCATAGCAGGTTCAATCTTGTCAGCAATGGTAAGGATACATATCTCTTTGTCTAAAAAATGTTTATATAATCCAAAAAAGGAACAACAACAAAAAGATATTGCAGGAAGTTGATCTTTGTAAGTCTTGTGGTATTGATAATTGAATCCAGGTCATTTACACTTAGTTACAAACCAAGAACATTTTTCCCCCCTAATTTTGAGACAGGTCTTTCTAAGTTGCTGAGGTTGGCGTCAGTGGGATTACAGGTAGGTGCCATCACACCTGACAAACTTGTAAATCTAAATGGATTATTAGTCTATCAGTATCAGATTTAATTTTTGATGGTGAAAGAACATTAATATTTGACCACATTTGATGAATCAATTTAAAATTCTTCCATTAATGACATTGACGATGACCACGAGTAAAAGATTTGACAAGTGATGTCATTTTTTCACAGATATCTACACATGTTTTCATTTACATCATTGTGGCACAATATATCCAGAAAGCTTTTGGTAAAAGAAGGTTCATTTTTTTCCTCAGTTTTTGATTTTCCAGAATCCATATTAAAAACCTTATACCACGTCTCACTTACCATGTGAGATGTTCTAGCTCTGTGTTCTAACTCAAAATATGTAAGAAAGTTTTCTTTTCCTAGTGTATCAGCCAGCAAAGTTTTTCAAAACAGCATGCTTTCATTCACAGTGTTTTCCAAAATACGTCTTGCAAATGCCAACAACTGAGCATAACCTGAAACATCTGTGTATTTGTCCATTTATGGTGCAAAGTAATCACTTTCCATACTCTTTAAAGCCAGCTGTTCACAGGCATTAATTGCTATGTCACTTGCATGTTTTAGAACACCAGCATTTGAAAATGGCACACATGTTAATTTGTTTACCACATCTGGTTCCTTTTCAGTGAATACCATCTTCATGGCAGATGGTTATAGATGAGTTGTTGCAATTATGTAGTTTAAGAGGACTCTCAGTTGAGATGGATTGAGTATTCATTTAAGTGACTAAAATTTTATATTAAGAGCCATACGTAAATTTCTTCATTTTTCTGGCTAAAGTGCTCTACAATCTAGGTTTTGTTTTATTTTTAAAAGTATGTGTATTGGTTCTATGATAACAAAATAATTTAAGATTTACTACTTTTATGTATCAGATCTTCAAAATATATGCCATGCCTGTCTTAAATGAGATGGGCTTATTGCTGTTTTCTTTTTCTCAAGTGATCAAAGAGCATCAAAGCTCACTCCTGGATCTGAATGATCAAGTAATGCCAGTTTTTAACATCCAGAAATCTGGAACAGCATTAAGGACTGTGACTTTCATGAGATTTGTTTGAAAATCCTGGAAGACTTTTGTAGTCTTAAAAGTAAACCAGCACATTTATAATTTTTTTTCTTTCTTGCTTCTAGTTTCTTCATTCTTCTTTCTAGTTTATTTACACACACACACACACACACACACACACACACACACACACACACACACCATTCTTAAGATCCAGTCAGATGGGGAAGAGAGATTTACATAGATAAATCATAAAATACTTAATGTGCTGAAATTTCTCTGGAATAAATATAAATATCTATTGCTTCTATCACCTAACCCTGCCTTGACTATTCAACTTATTTTATATTATCCATGTTTCATTCTTAATTAACTACATTTCCTTTTCATTTGCTATAATTTGGATGTAGAACATTAACCAAACACTCATATATGAAAAGCTTATTTCCTAATTTGGAACCTGATGAAAACATTAAGAGGTGGAACCCAGTGGTGTTCTTCTGGTCATCAGGTGTGTGCTCTTGAAGGAACTCCAGCTCCTCTTACTTCTCATTAATATCCCAGTCATGATATAAGTAGTTTTGCTCCACCTCTCACTCCCTGACATGATGCGCTGCTTTGCCACAGGCCCAGAAGCAACAGAGTCAAAAGACAATGGACTGAAACCTACAAAATTGTGAGCCAAAACTCAGTCTTTTCTCTATACCGGTTGATTAGCTCAGGCATTTTTTACAGTAACAGAAAGCTGCCTAATACAGCAGTTTTCAGTGTTTCTTACTCCATATGGTTGATGAAGAATTTGTGGATGTTGACTAATTCCTCTTCTTATCTTACCCTTTCAGTGCTCTTACCTTAACATCATAAGACAAAAAGTCCTAAGAATACTGTTTGCAGAAACCATGACGAAATGTTATTTTTCTTACTATATATTTCCATCAACCACAACAAAATATTATAACAACTGTCAGGTCAACTTTTTATATATTCTACTAGAAACTCACTCTTCCATAGTAGGTATGCATTACTTGTATTCTTTATGTCATGGGCCTTGATAAGTGATGAGCACATAGAGGCTAGAGCAAAGTGACATAGTTCATAATTTCATCCAGTTGAAAAATACCTGGAAGTGGTATATAATAAACAATTAAACAATTAAAATGATGTGGTTTTTGTAGATTGTAAGAGATAATTGGAGGTCCACATTAGATTATATGGCAAGGGAAATCTTTTCTTTTGAGGTGTTATTTAAGGAGAGCTCATATGAAAAAGAATGGTCAGATGACCAGACATGTGAAGATAACTTCCAGCCAGAGAAACAGAAGAGAAATATAGAAGGTTGGAAGCCTTCTGTTGAGGAAGCACTTACTATGTAAGTACTAAAGAAATGGGAAAAGAAGCTTATTACCCAGCCTTAAAAGTAGAGAGAGCTGTGGCATGTAATCATCTCACAGACATCAGCACAGAAACTTTGTCTTGGCAATCCTAGACCTGATGGGAATACCGGATTTTATCTTAAAGCAATGAGTGTGATTGGAGGGATTTAATTGATAGGTGATGTATTTTAATGCATTTAAAATATCTTTGCACAATGGCTATTATGCTATGAAGAAGAAGAAGGAGGAGGAGGAGGAGGAGAAGGAGGAGGAGGAGGAAGGGGAAGGGTAGGGAAGAGGCAAATCATCAACAACCTATAAACTATTTAGATTTAGCAGTTACCATTCATACTTCAGAAATTTGGATATCTAGGTTCCTTCAAATTTCTCTCTCTCTCTCTCTCTCTTTCCAGATAGATAGATACATAGAGATAGATATTTGTATCTCTCTCTCTCTCTCTCTCTCTCTCTCTCTCTCTCTCTATATATATATATATATATATATATATATATATATATATATATATATATAAATTTTCAACAATTTTAGAATCTTAACATCTTTCATAGGTATAATTTCTTCCCCAACTTACTGCCTTAAATTATGGCTTTATAATATTTCATTTAAACTATTACAGTGTAACACATTTTTATGATTCCTATAATGCATATCAACCCCAATTATGTAAACAGATGCCCAAGATATATTAATAAAACTATACAAACAACCACCACCAAAAAAACCCCATGGTACTCTACTACTTATGTTGATCTATTCTCTGGCTGCCCACAGTGAAAGGTACATATTTATTTATATAAGAAACATAATGTTTACTAAGCATGTCCACAGGCCAGATTAATATGTCAAGTCTTTATAATAACCCTGTCTTGTAAATTTTGTCATTATTCTTACTTTTTACATAAAGAAATTGTGGTTTAGAGGCAGTGAATGATAGTGAACGTTAGTCACTTGATCCACTGCTGAGTAAACCCACTCTTAGAATTAGTTTGATTAATAGATTATAAATCACTTTGAGCTTGTATGTGTAGGAGCTTCCCAGCTCAACTTTATGTCACAATGTATCCTATTTAAAAGCCTTTAAACTCTTTAAGTCTCCTTAGTACAGGTCATCTTGCCAATAATTTGGTATGCTGCCATTAGGGACATTAAAACCACTTTAGAAAGTTGAAAGAGGTTGGGATTATGAATAGCAAAATCATTTTTGCAGTGACTTATTACAGTGCTGTATTTATTGACATTAACATTTTTGTCATAAGAAATTTTCTCAAATTTACCCTTTAGGCTACATTTACACTCAAATAATTAAGCATAATGATTTCAAATTTATCTTGACATTAATCTGACTGAGCTTTAAGGTGAATCAAGTGAATCCCACTTTCTCAACATGAGAACAGCCCAGACACTAAGAAGGACAGCATCCTGTCCAGGAGTGAGTCAATAGAATTTCTTTCCTTCCTGTCTAGCAGCTGAGCTTGGTGAGCTCAATATCTGAGCTTATTGTTCTCACTGCTCTTCCCACTGTACCACCTACCCTCTAGAATCAGCTTCATTTCCTGGAGAAGGCTACCAGACAGCCCAACCACTATCAGTCCCGGTGGGTCTTAATAAAGCAAGCTTTAATAAAAGACGATAACAAAAAGTGACAACTATAGAATTCCACAAGGAGTTGGTTGGTGATCAAATATGCATGAGATTTTCTTTCCTTTTTTTTGCTGTGTTTGTGCCTTTCTTCTCTCACAGTTACAAAGAGAAAGACCTGAAGTTGATTTGTAACCAAATGATCAGAGTTTTATTTCCAACAGGAGGACTTTTTTCCATATTTTTTCCTGAGGTACAAAAATTTATAATCTTTTCAAAAATTTTTTGTTTTTCTGGGATTCCTTCCAAACCTGACCACTCACTGTGTATCCAGAAAATTAATGTTAACTATATATTTTAAACACAAACACAAGCAGTGAACAAAATATTGCAAAATTGCACACTTTCTCCACTAGAGTGGGAACTTGCATTTCTATACTCAAGAGATAGAACCTGATTTAATAAACTCTAGCATGTTCCTTTTATTTCTCTTTCTCTCACTAAACTAAAATTTTCAAAAAAAAGTAAAAAGCATAGTAGCTCCCAGCTCCTGGGCAAAAAATAAGTAAGCCTCTCAGAGATTTTCATGATTCCCATTAAGTAACATGGTGTTATGGGCTAATTTTTTCCCACCAAATTCATATTTTGAAGGCTTAATTCCCAGTACTTAGAATGCGTTTGAGACAGGGGTTTTACAAATATAACTGAAGTGAAAATGTGTCATTAGAGTGGACCCTAAACCAATAGTACTGGTTTTGTATTAGAGAATGTTAGAACACAGAGATATTGGACCATAAGAAGAAAAAGGGAGAACATGCCCATGTGCATATAGAGGAGAGAGATATCATTGAACACCAACTCTGATGACACCATTATCTTGGAATTCTAGCTATAAGAAGTATGAGACAATAAGTTTCTATTGTTACAGTTACTCAATCTATGTTATTTTCTCTAAAGCCCTTAGAAAATATATAGGAATCAGTAAGACATTAAGGTAGATCAAAAAACACAATGAGGGTCAGAGGTATGGCTAGACAAGCAAAAACAATAAAATTAATTTATTAATAGTGGCAAAACTGGTTAATATTATACACCGAATAAGATGTATACAAAATTAATTTACATAACTATATGTAATGAACATTTGTTACCTTTATTTTCCCATAAGTTAACCTCTATCCCTACGATGTTGTAAAGTAGTATAGCTACAGAAAGTCAATAAAAAGTTCACACACTTTAGAATCAGATATCCAACCAAGGGTGGACAGAACAAGACTCAGCACTCCACTGGAAGAATTTTCAGTATTATCTTTTGTCAATTTCCGACTGTTGTACATATCTTTCATCTCATTCTTGTAACCATGTGACCAAATATATCTCATAATTTATACTTATTAAGTATACTTATCTGAATCCAGTAATACTGTAGGTATAATTTGTATATACATCTAAATTCATCCATTAGGGCAGGAGATTCTTCTGGGCCCTAATTAAATCTCCCTGGCCAGGATGTAGGTATCTGCTATTGGCTGTCAGCAAATAACCAGATGTTTTGTCATGCACAGTTGAAACATACAATTATCATTTCACATATACAAAAAAAATCAGATTTTTAAAAATAATGAAGTTGATTATTATACCTCTATAAAATGGATGAAGCCATTTGTATTAAGGCAAATCTGTTTTGAATTTTATTTCTTATTTGAAAAAATTTAAAATTTGTGTGTATGTGGTTTTATATTAAAAATTTCAATTAAGCCTAAGGGTCTTGGCAGATGGACTGCAGATGGGGAGTATTATAGGAAAATTACAGAAAGGATTAGAAAGGGAGGGGTGAGACAATACTCAAGGTTTGTTGCTATAGATGATTTAATATTTAATAGGACTAGCTCAACTCTTCAACCATCTACTCTCTGACTTTATTCATTTATAAATGGATGTATTTTTTAACCTCACATGGCAATATTTAAAAAAAAATCCAAGATTCCTCTGATAATTAACTTAAAATGATAACTTTTAGGTAAATTTTAGTAGAATTTTAGACAGAATTTCTACTTCTATGTTTCATAGTCTCTTTTTGGCATTTTGCCCACAGGTCCAATGTTAAGAATACAGAGAAAATACCAGATTTCTTAAATCCATTTTCCTAAAGGTTGTGCTATTGAGTTAGACTTGATTTTTCCTATTAAATTTTCTCAATTAAATTTTCTCAACAAATTGAAGTATTCTTTAAGTCACTCCAATGCCCAGTCTGAAAATCAAAGGGAACTGACAGTTTGACTTAGCAATGATCTGTGAATGACAGTAATGTTTGTGGGGGGAAATTAAGAACATGAACTTTTCAGAGTGCCTTAAAATGACATTGTTATTTAAAGTGCTGATCAGTTAGTAATTTTTTAAAAAGTGATTTTCTTGTTTCACCAAGGAGATTAAGCTGTGCTTTTTATTACACTCTTTGCTCCAAAGCACTGGAATTATCTTCTTTGTTTAGTCCATGCCCAGCTGCTGCCCTAGTAAGCCCCATAAACTTGGCTTCACAGCTGTGCTGGCTGCTCCAGATTTTGAACTTGAAATTTCTTCTCAGTAGTCTTGGTGATGTGGGCCCAGATTCAAGTGAGCATTCTCATAATCCACAGTTGAAGCACATCACTTTGTGGAAAGACCTCATGCAAAGCGCTCTTGTTTTTCTTTTAAATTTTCCTTTTATTTTGCCTTATTTTCAGTGGGGGTGGGGTGTGTGTGCATTTCTAAGAAATAATTAAACCAATTTGCCAACTTTATAAAAGAAAGTTAAGGAAATATAAAGTGAAATGGATTAATAGTTCCAGTGACCAAATGAAGCTAAATAGTTTTAACATAATTATATTCCTGTGCTCAACTATCTTAACTAATTTTGTGAGTAACCAAGTTCACCTGTAAATTGATCTCTGTCCTGATTCATCATCTGGAATCCAAAGTCTCAAACTCTCCCTCTTCCCCATTCCTCCCTCCTTCCCTCTCTTCCCTTCCTTCTCTCCCTACCCCCCGCCATTTCTTTTTCTGTTTTGATTACTTATGACCAGTCTAACTGATGTTTCTTTTTACCTCTTTCCCTTCATGAAGTTCTATGGTTTATTCACACTGAAGTGTCTCTTGATTTCTCTCTTTTTTGTTTCCCATTTTTTATCCTCTCAGAGATTATCTTATGTTCTGAATCTTTGGCCAACTTCTCACAGAAATCAGAATTTAATTATCTTTTGTTAATCTCCTAAAATATCTTCTTAGGGCAAGGGCAACTAATTTTACAACCATATCCCATAAATGATGAGATTGAGGCATGATACCAATTTGTGATATTGATATTTAATTCCACATTAATGTTTGTAGCACTCATTCATTTTCAGGATTTTGAGTTCCTTGATGGCAAAATTCTGTCTTTTTTTCTTCTTTTTTTTGTCATCAAAATTAAGCAATTAAACATTTTGTAAATGTAACTTTTAATCTGAACTGAATATTTGAAATTCACAGGGGTTTTCACTATTTTAATCTGAACTCTGCTATTATAACAATTAGAAAGAAATAGGAAAACAAAATAATAATGAATAATCAGACCATATCCCCTGTTTTGACTTCAATGAAAAGTTGCTTGTAATGTAAGAATTTTGTTTTGATCCTGGGGTTAACTGGGTTGAGAAGAGCCATAACTAAAACAATCAGAAAGGCACTAGATTGATTTTCACTAGAAAGCCTGATAGCCATCAACTAATACAGTTAGTTGTCAGTATAAGAAGTTTACTATTTAAAAATCGGCAAAATCTGAATTTATAAAATTTAAATAAAGAATTAATTTACTTTTGGTCAATACTCTTTGGCTTCCATGCTAAAATATCATAGACTGAGTGGATTATTGGCAGCAAGAATGTATGCCTCATATTTCTGCAGGCTAGAAAGTTGAAAACCAAGAGGCCAGCAGTTTCCATATCTGGTAAGGGCCTTCTTCCTGGTTCATAGGCATCTATTTGCTCTGTTCTCTCCTGGAAGAAGAGGCAAGGGACACGGGCTTATTTGATAAAATACTAGTTCCCAGAGCCTTCAGGCCTCCCAAAAACCACATCTAAAATTGCATTGGAGGTTAGTATTTAAAAATATGAATGTTTGGAGAACATAGGCATTCAGACTGTAACACTTAGCAAGGATACTTTAAATCTTGGTGGGTTTTTTTTTTGCATGCTTTCTCATACAAGATCCTAAAATAAAATAAAAATAAATCTGTGTCTCCTGGATGTGGAAATTATTTGGTAACTTGCCCAATATGGCAAGGATAGTAGTGATACTGAGAGTGAGGTGTGGTGTTCTGTGAAGGATATGGTTACCTACCTATCCTTCTGCCTTTGTCTAAACTCCTCCCATTACCTGGCCCTGTCAGCCAAGATGACTAATAACCAAAAGTAACTAGCTCCTCCCATGATCTGGCTCTGCTAAGGCCATATAAAACCCAGACACTGGAGGTGGCCCACCACCATTTTCCCCTTGAAGACGTGCGGCTCTGGTGCTCAATAAAGCATCACTAGTCCATGAGGTCTCCCTCCATTTTCTTTTTCTTTCTGTATTCTCTTTCATGTGCTTTCATTTTGTGCCCCACATATCATACCACCTAGGACACCATGAAACTGTGATTCAATTAACCTAAAGGCCTTTTGATAAATTTTAAATGTTTCTCAAGAAACAGTTTTATTTCAGAGATACTCATTGAAGAAAATGTAGTTGTTTTTGTTTTTGTTTTTTTATCCATGAGCAATTGGTTCCAGGACTCCTGCAGATACCAAATTGGTGGATTCTCAAGTCCCTTATATAAAGTAACATGTATTAACATGTAACTTATGCATCTTCTCTGGTTAATTTTTAGATGACCTAAAATACAGTGTGTTATATGAATCATTGTTGTACAATACTACTTAGGATTTTTTATGTGAACAAAAAAAGAAAAAAAATATCTATACATGTTCCATTCAAATGCAATTTTTTTTTTTTTTTTTTTTTTTTTTTTTGGAAACACGGTTCCGACTTTGTTGCCCAGACTGGCCTTAAATTCTTGATCCTTCTATCTCAGCCTGCCCAGTAACTGGGATTACCAGTCTAGGCCACCATGTCTGGCTTGCAATTTTGTTTTTAGTGTTTTTTCATTCTTGATTGTTTGAATCCATGGATGTAGAACTCACAGATAGGGAAGGCCAACTATAGGCTTTATGTTTGTTAACACAGATAATTTGTATGAAATTCATATTTTGCTAAAGAGCAGATTTTATACATTAAATTATTTTATTTTTATAAAAGAGATATATAAACATAAATATATATATGTATATATACATATACACATATAAGATATATATAATTTTTAAAAAGCAGTGTACAGAATGTAGTATCATACAAAGATACTTAGTCTTTCTTTTTAGTTCCTTGTACAGAGCTACTAAAACCCTTGAAATTTCTAATTTTGTTCTAATAAAGCACTTTTAGTGTTTTGGGGCCCTTGATAGATTTAGGATAAGGAATACCAGAAAAACAATGTCTTGAATAGAAAGTTGGACTTTTCAGTCCTCATTCCAAATCACAGAGAGGAGAGAGGAGTGATCAATATGAACAATCATGCTTGCATAATTAAATTTTCATAAAAACCTAGATGATGGGCTGGGGTTTTGGCTCAGCAGTAGAGCACTCTCTTAGCAAATGTGAGGCCCTAGGTTTGATCCTCAGCACCACATAAAAATAAATAAATAAAATAAAGGTATTGTGTCCATCTACAACTAAAAAATAAAATTAAAAAACAAAACAAAAAAACCTAGGACACATAAAAATAAATAAATAAAATAAAGGTATTGTGTCCATCTACAACTAAAAAATAAAATTAAAAAACAAAACAAAAAAACCTAGGACTGGATTTGTGTCTCAGTGGTAGAACGCTTGCCTAGCATGTGTGAGGCACTGGGTTTGATTCCCAGCACCATGTACAAATGTATAAAATAAAGGTCCATTGACAATGAAATACTTAAAAAAACAAAAACAAACAAACAAACAAAAAACTAGATAATAGGTTTCAGAGAAATTCTGATTGGGCAAACACATGATCAGGAGATTGGTACACCCAAACTTCACAAGAACAGAAGATTCTGGGCTTTGAACTCCTCTGTGCCTCCTACTTTGTTCCACTTCATTTGGCTGTCCATTTGAGTACTTTACAACAAAGTTGTAAACATAAATGCGTTCTTTGGTCTGAGTATTAGTCTATTTAACATCACTGTGACCAAACAACCCAATGAAAACAACTAGAGGAGTAAAAATTTATTTTGAAATCATAGTTTCAGAGGTTCAGTCCGGTCAGTCAATTCCATTGCTTGGGGCTTAAGGTGAGGCAGAACATCTTGGTGGAAAGACATTGTAAAGGAAAGTAGCTCAGATCCAGGAAGCAGAGAGAGAAAGCTCTGCTCACCAGGAATAAAATATAAACCACAATGTCACCCGCCAGGGGCCTACTACCTCCACCCATATCCTACCTGCCCACATTTATAATTATGTAAATCCATTCAAGTAGATTATCCTACTGATTAGGTTACAGCTCTTACAATCTTATCATTTCACCTTGAAATAGTCTTGCATTGTCTCACACATGAGCTTTTGGGAGACACCACATATTCAAACCATAAAAGTCTTTAAGCTAGTCTAGTAAGTCATTGAGACTTAGGAGGAGGTCCTGGGAATCCAAAAATTATAGTTGTCTTCTGAGAAGTAGAAATGACTTGAGACTTTTGTCTGGTGTCTGACATAAGGGTAGTTTAATGTGACTGAGTCTTTAAAACTATGGAGTCTGATCCTAACCAGGCAGATAGTATCAAAATTTAATTGAATTATAGAGAACTCAAATGATATCAAAGTTGGTTGGTAGTAGTAGTAAAAAACCTCCCAGAGAGTTAAAAAGTAGCTCAAAACCCCTCAATTTCCCCAAATTTGCAGTATTAAGATACATAGAAAATATATAGATTTATCCATGTACACTTTCTCTCTTCAAATATACACCCTCACAAACAGTGTTATAACAATAATTATATTGTATAGATTATTTAGTTGTTAGTGTATATTTATTGATAATATGTTCTTTAATGAATGAAGATGTGATTTTTATGATATACATTATTTAATTTATGAAATACTATGTTTCAAAGAATTATGTGTAATTGTAGTATTAAACCACATTAGTACTCATTTTATCATCTAATTAGTGTATCATCTTAGAACAAAAAGAATCTCCCAAAAATTGTAGAAAAAATTGTCATTTTTCATAACACTCTATTTTCTCTTGTACTAAAATGAAACTGGAGGTATAATCATTTTTGTGAAACCTATCTAATAATATGAAAAGCTCTTAGTATCTGAATTTTTGAGTCTCTGAATGCTAAATTAAATTTTAGAGATTCATTTATTTATTAAACAAGCCTGAATTGGAAAAAAAAAACAATTTAATTTATTTGAAATAAAATGTACAGGCAGATTTTGGATGAATGAATCTTTGTATGAAGTAAAATATTATAAATCTTTGTATGAACTGAAATATTAATCAAAAAACACAAAAGAAGCACAAATCAAATTTCTTATATAAATTAAA
The DNA here is from genome assembly GCF_048772815.1 of Callospermophilus lateralis. Taxonomy (NCBI): domain Eukaryota; kingdom Metazoa; phylum Chordata; class Mammalia; order Rodentia; family Sciuridae; genus Callospermophilus; species Callospermophilus lateralis. The sequence continues at coordinate 1,992,045 of NW_027512751.1, read as the reverse complement.
ATCAAAAGGATTCTGTTGAGTTAAACATTATTTTATTTTTAATACCAAACATTATCTAGTATGATTAAATGATTTTATTTATTTTTAACTTAATATTTTTCTGAACTCAGAACATAATATCCATATATATATATATATATATATATATATATATATATATATATAGTTATTACTTGATCCTCAAGTACTTCTGAAGTAAAAATAAAAACTTCTTTGAGAAAAACACTACATTTCACTCATCTTTACATCAACAATGATCTACAAAAAAATTGCACTTGATTATTTTGATTGAATTGACTTGAAAATGCAGAAACTACATCCCAAAATTGAGTGACTTATCCAATGATTCACATAGACTTGAAAATTATAAATTTAAGTTATAACTTACCTTTTTAAAGTACAAGAAAACTTGTAGAAATATACCAGACTCTCTTTCAACACATTTATTTAATAATGGAAAGATTTTAGATATGGTTGCTCTTTCTTATTTGAATTCTGCAGGGATATGGATTTACTTACACCTGGGATTCCATATGCAAACGCGGTCAGATAAAGATAAGTATGTCAGAATAAATCCTAAGTGCACTACATGTAAGCAACATGGACTAATAAATCGACTTACAGAGATCCTGTCTAAATAACTCATATTTTGGTTTGGCATGGTGGTGCCTACCTGTAATCCCAGTGGCTCAGGAGGCTGAGGCAGGAGGATCTAGAGTTCAAAGCCAGCCTCAGAAATATGGAGGCACCAAGTAACTCAGTGAGACGCTGCCTCTAAATAAAATACAAAAAAGGGACTGGGGATGTGGCTCAGTGGTTCAGTGCCCCTGAGTTCAATACCGAGTACCCACCCCCCCAAAAAAATAGTCATTTGCTTCTCATCTCCCAACAGTCTGAGGCTTACTACTGTTGCAGGTAGAGTAACACCCTCTATTCAATACTCTAAACAATTCAGAGTTTGAATGTCACTGAGGAATAGAATGATGTATACAGACTGAAAAATCTCTACATGGCCAAGGCTAATACTGAGACTGGCTGAAGACAATGGAGAACCCTCTCCATTCCCAGCCCCAACATCACTGATGTAAGCCTTCCACACAGTCACAAGCATAATGAATAACAGTCTGCAAATGGTGAAAGAGTAGGGGTATGGAGAGACATTTTTGCTTTCATAGACTGCCAATAGCTTAAGGTAGAGCATGAATATTGAGAAGAATCCCTTGACCCCTCAAGTTGTTCCATGCTAAATAAAATGGACAATAGGAAGAAACTCAAGTCTGGGTCAAATTAAATATAATCACAGCAATACAAAAAGTAAATTTCAGAAATCTACTAATTTGACTTATCCTCCTATATTAATGGCTGCCAGAAGAGGACTCATATCCATTTATGATGTAGACACTGGTTCTTTTAGTCATTTCTATTCTCCCAATAACAAGCAACATTTAATATTTTGAAACACACTGAAATCAAGAAAATGTATTTTAATATTGAGATAAACAGTAAAAATAACATCAGAGATAACAAGATATAAGGTATATTGGAGATTTTGAAATAAGTATTATTAATATTTTAAATGATAGAATAAAAAGTTGAAAAATATTAATTAGGAAATTTGGAAATATAGCAGTGATTGAAATTATAAGAAAGTATCAAGTAGAAAAGCTAGAGAAGCCCACCACTACCACATTAGAAGTAAAGTATTCATTCCACCAATAGAATTATTAGATAAAGAGAGTATCTTAAGAAAAAAATAATTGGAATATATGGTAATTTTTTTACTTGTTTTTCTGATATATTAATATTTCCAGTGTTTATCCATATTGTAGCACATAGAAAAACTTTTTTTCCAAATTATACTTCATTTTATGATTATATTTAACAGAGTCTGTTTATCCATTCATCAGCTGGTGAACATTTCAATAGCTTTTGGCTATTATGAATAATTCTTCTATGAACCCTCATGAACAAGTTTTGTTGGAAATACGTGTTAATATATTTTGAATATAAACATAGAACAGAAGTTGCTTTGTCATATGGTTAACACTGTGTTTAATGTTTTGAAGAATTGCCCAGGTGTTTACCTAAGTGACTATCCTTTTAAATGCCCATCAGAAATGTATGAGGATACCACTTTCTTCTTATCTTCACCAAGATTTGTTTTCTCTTGTTGATTACAGCCATTGTACTGGGTGTGAAGTATCATCCCATTGTGGTTTTGATTCATATTTCTGTGATGACTAATTATGTTGAGATCTTTTCATGTGTTCCTTGGTCACATGAAAAGATCTCAACATAATAATAAAAGATCTCGTTTAGAGAAATGTTTATTCAGATTTATTTTTTCTTATCTCTTAGGTTATTTATATTTTATATTGTGTTTTCAGGGTTCTTCATATATTTCTTTCTTTTTTTTGGCAGTGTAAGGAGAATCTTTTTATTTTATTTTATTTTATTTTTTATTTTTTTAGTTATCGGTGGACACAACATCTTTGTATGTGGTGCTGAGGATCGAACCCGGGCCGCACGCATGCCAGGCGAGCACGCTACCGCTTGAGCCACATCCCCAGCCCCCTTCATATATTTCTGATAAAAGTATCTTAATAAATATATAATTACAAACACTTTCATTCTGTAGGTCATCATTACACTTTCCTGAGGGAACTATTGTCACCCACTCTTTTTTATTCCCATTTAATGTAAAGTTGAGTCCTTATCATTTCCAGATTTTTTATGAATCATTTTATAGACTTTAAAATGCTCAGTCTTCAGTTTCTATTCACTTAATCAATTCACTATGTATCTTTTAGGTGACCTCAGAAACCAAGAATCAGATGGCTATTTCTTTTTCACAAAAGAGCATCAGCTTTAAACATTGACTGTAACCTAGGATTTCAGTATCATCTCAGACACAAAAGGCCCTCTCCTCAAATGCACAGTGAGCCCCCATAAACTGAGTCCAATTTTTAAGTTATTTACCTTATTTACTGATATGCCTTTGTACTTTCATTCATGTCTATAATATCTTTCTTTCCTCCATCCCCACCACCAAATCTCTACTTATCCTTTATATCATATTTGAATGCCAAGGTCTTTTCTAAACACTCTGCCCCATCATCGTCTTAGCATTTTCAGTCTTTCTTATGGAAGAAGTATGGAATGGTTTAAGGATCAAATATTTTAGTTAATGGCATGTCTGTTTGTTTTTATAGCTGTTAAGCTACTTGTTAGAAAGGACCAGGAACTTTTGTATATAATCCATGTCCAGGAACATGTTTGCTTAATAAATAATTATAAAAAATTAAATTTACAAATAGATTTTTTGCCAAAGCATTTTGTTTCTTTCTTTCTTGTTGAAATACCCTGGGAAAACCTCATATTTTGCAGTAGAATTTATTTACAATCTACTTTAAGGATATCTATATTAAAATATGGTCTATCTATCTATATTTCCACTTCTGTAATTCATATTATCAGTGTACTTGATTCTAGAAGTACTGTGCTTTGTTTCTTTCATTTTTAAAACCTCCACAATTTGCATCAGTGTAAAATTTCTGTTTTTATCTTGTACATTTTTAGTTACAGTTTTCTCATCAGTAATATGATTTTTTAAAAATTAAATGATACCTAAAATTCCACATTATTTCTAATGGGTATCATAATCTGGGTATTTGCACATGATTTCTAGCTGCAGCCACAGATTTTATGTGTTACTTCCCCATTTGCATTTCCCACTAGCGAATAAACTTCATTTCCTCACTTATGGAAATAGCTCTCAGATGTCTCATCTTATCCACGATGGTGGTGACTTTCTGTCCCAGAAATCTTTACTTAACAAGACATATGCATAAAAATTTCACAAAGGTAAAGATGAGTCAGTAATCCATTCTTAGCTGTCACTAGTTTTTTTTCATAAATATTTGTGAATAATTTTCATATGTTCAAATGATATTTTTTACTTCCCTTGAATTCTCATGATTTCATCTTTTCAGCCATTAGAAAGTAATTGAAGATGAGAAAAATTCAATTCAAATGCACAAAATTATTTTTATTCTCCTTTGCTTTATTTTTTGTAACTGAAACTTTTACTTATTATATATGGTAATTTTCTTAAATCTCTCATTTGTGTAACATCATTAAACTGAAGCTGTTTTGGGAGGCTAGAATATTTTGTTTCTATACTTCAATATTTTTGAAAAACATTTCCTCTTTTATTCCTATTTTCTTCATTATTATTATTTTCATAACCATTATATCAATTATAATAATATCAAGAAGAAAATCACATCATCCCTAAGTGTGTTTTGTTTGAGTTAGGATATCTTAAGTTGCTCAGGCAGGAAGATTGCTTGTAGCCCAAGAGTTCCAGGGTAACATAATGTTTTATGTATAATTATAGTCATTTTTGCAATGTTTTTCCTGGTTAACCACAATGACATAATGGAATAAGCAATAACTCCAATTTATAGATTAAAAAATGAGAATCAGATAAACTAGCTTATTCAAGATTTTATTAATAGTAAGTGGAAAAAATTGTAATTTGAGAAAAGAAAATCTGACTTTATACTACATTTTATAGGCTCATATACCAATGGATTAAACCATTTTTTTCTTTTATTACTGATATATTGACAAGTTCCAGATGAATATTTTTCTAATATCTATACAGAGTTTTAAAAGGCCATGTCTAAAGCTATTAAATTAGGATGTAAGGAAAAGACATAATTTCTTAAGTTGGAGAGATATCAGTTTAAGTCTCAGCTCCATGACAGCAAACTCTAGCTGTTTGTTCATGACTCAGTAAATCTCTCTGAGACCAAGTTTTAAGTCTTTAAAAGAGGAAAATATTATTAATCTTGCATGAGTTTTTAAAGATGATTCTTCTCATTGTTGTTTCAATATCAGTAATTGTTAGGCCATACTTTAATCTAAGAGAGCACTGGAAGAAGTTTGTAGACTTAAAACAATTATATAGGTTTTAAAAAAGGTAAAAGCTAAATTTTTTTCTTATACAAATAAGTAGTTTAACTTGCCATTTAAAAAATCACTTTTTAAAAATATTAAACATTTTAAATATTCAATACATTCTAAAAAGTTAAATTAGGAGACTTCTTGGGGATGATGTAGACTCTATTTTATATATGTATACCTGCAAATACCCTCTTAAGACAGATATATAATATTGAAATGGTACAAGACACAACCAAAGGAGAACTCTGAAAGGTGATAAGAAAACAAACAGGTGATTGAAAAAGCCAAGAAGTGAGAAAGAGCACAGTGTCAGCAGGGTATCTTGTGTGCCCTCAGGGAAGAGAGAAAGGCTACCCAGACCAGCATTTTTCAAGTCCTAACCCAGCAACTAAAGGTTGATCATATGCACTCATTCTTTCCTAAACAGGAATCTGTCTGGTAACATTAAGAGATGCTGTTACCACCAGAAAGGGGTTGAGAGACACCAAAGCAGGTAAGCAGAGCTAGCAAAGAAAAAAACGTGTTCTAATTTTTAGAAAGCCTTTTAGTCTCCCCAGGTGCAAGGATCCTACCCTTCCAAAGATACTAGATGGACAGATAGAACCTTCAAAATAGCAAGGATCCTAGTTTAGGAAATTTTTGTATTCTAGAAGAATCTAGGTTCTCCTTCTATTCCAAAAGACACTTGGTAGATCAAATGGGTGAGGGATTTACTTATAGCCAGGGGCTTGGTGTGACAAGCATCTGTGTTCTTGTAGGCCCAAGAACCTTCTCTTCCAATAGAGACACTATGGGTGGGAAACCAGGAAGGTATTCTCATGGTGCCCTTCTCCCACTGAGGGATGCTTGAGAGCCAGTCATAGTGAAATCCCTCTTCACCACAGGGACAAATGGGAGTCATTGTAGCACTAGATTGATCTGGCAGATAAAAATGAGACCAAAAGGGCTCTTCTTATAGCTGACATTGGAATCACAGCCCACAAATATGGAGGAGCCCACACACTTTATCTAAATAAGAGGACTGAGTCCTAAATTTTTTTAAAAAATAATACATTAAGATCAAGGCTCTCCTAACATAATAGATTACAGCTTTAAGACACAATAAGAAAAAACACCATCATACCAAGAATCCAGAAAACATAATTTTAAATAAAATAAAACAATTAACTGATACTAGTACCAAGGTGAATCTTATGTTAAAGCAGTATCTTAAAGCAGTATCAAAGTAATGCTTGAACAATAAAGTAAAAAATCGCTTAAGACAAATAAAAGTAGGGAGTTCTCACAAATAAGTAGAAGCTATAAAAATGAGAAAAATTAAAATTATAGAATTTAAAGTATAGTAAGAGAATTTAAAAAAAATACACAGACACATTCAGTTATAGACTGGAGATGACAGAAGACAAAATCAGTGAACTTGAGTCCAAAGGTAGAATTGATATGTTCTGAACAACAGAAAATAAAAATAGGCAGGAATTAAATTTAAAAATGAAGTCTTTAGGATCTGTGAAATATAGCAAGGGATTCGAGATTTATATCTATGAGTTACAGAAAGAGAATAGGAAGAAATTGAGAATGGAAAATTATTTTAAAAATAATGAACCAGGTGTGATGGTATATGCCTGAAATCCCAGCATTTTGGGAGGCTGAGGCAGAAGGATCCCAAATTCAAGTAAGGCTAGCCTCTGCAACTTAGTGAAGCCCCCAGTAACTTAGATCTTCTCTCAAAATAAATAATAAAAAGGACTCAGGATATAGCTCAGTGGCAGGTTGCTTCTGGGGTTCAATTCCCAAACTGAAAAGAAAGGAAAAAAGAATTGAAACTCCCTGAATTTTGCAAAAGACAGAAACATAGAGGTAGGAAGCTGAATAAGTTATATATATATATATATATATATATTCCAAAGTCACCATCCTAGGATGCAGGATAATTAAACTGCTAAAAATTAAAATGCAGAAAAAATATTGAAAGTAGCCAAAATATACAGCACAAAACACCAATTCAAAGTATCATAAATTTCATATGGGAAAGTGGCATATTTTTAAGTGCTGAAGTAAAAAAAGTATAATCACTAACTCTATAATATCCAGTGAAATATTCTTCAGGAATACAGAAGGAAAATAAACAATTTACCAACACATTAAAACTGAAATAATTTGTAAATAGAAGATTTTCCTTAAGAATTGGCTTAAGAAAGTTCTTCAAAGAGAGAAAATATTAAAAGTTGGAATTGTGGAGAATCAGGAAGAAAAAAAGAAACAATGGAAAGAGAAGAAACAGGAGTACATAAGATTAAACCATCTTTTCATTTGCAGTATTAGAAATGATATTTAACATTTGAAAAAAAATAGAACACTGTTTGATTCCCAGAGCAGTAATATATACTAGGGGGAACTAAATGAAAGCAAAATTTCCGCACAGTAATTAAAAAGGTGGAATGTTGACACCTGTAGCCTGATATGAGTCACATGTATACATTGTGGTACCTTAACTACTATAAAAACTGTACCAATAGTGTTACGGTTCCAATATTGTTGACCCCCCCCCCAAAAAAAGCTCATTTGTAAGAAAATGCAAGGTTTAGAGATGAAATGATTGGGCAATATGAGGTTTAACCAAATCAGAGCATTAATCTCATGATAGGGATTAACTTGGTGATAACTGTAGGTAGGCAGGGTGTGGCTAGAGGAGGTGAGTCCCTGCAGGCATGCCTTTGGGTTTGTATATTGTCCTTGTTGAGCAGAATTCTCCCTCTCTCTGCTTCCTGGTACCATATCCTTAGTGCTTTCCTCTGCAACACTCTTCTGCCCTGATGTCCTGCCTTACCTCAGGCCCTGGAGAATGCAGTTGGCCACCTGTAGACTGAGACCTCTGAAACCATGAACCCCCAAATAACCTTTTCTTCTTTAAAATTGTTCTTGTCAGGTCTTTTGGTTAGAGTGGAAAAAAAACTGACTAAAATAAAGAGGTGCACTCAAAGTCACTTTACAAAAATTAAGTTGGAATTGTTTTAAAAAATGTACTCATAAAACTTCAGTAAAGGCAAGTGAAGAGAAATTCAGGAATGAGAACCACAAGAAATAGAAAACCAACTGAAATTTGACAGACTTAAACTCTAACATTCAGTAGGTAACTTAAATATAAGAGCTTAAAATACAAAAATCATGATACAGAGACCAGCAGGGAGGGAAGGAAATGATTCAAACAATGTATTGTGTGCAGCAAAGAATTAATGTAGTAAACTTGAGTTTGTTATCCTCAGAAAAACCTGCATAGAAAATTGGTCTTTGCTTGCCATATGGGATCTTGGATTTGAAAGGATTCTCAGCATTCTCTGATGAATATCTCACTGTACATAAATCATTTTTGCAAATAATGTTGTTTATGCTGAATACCTGCTTTTCTTTTGGGAGTTCTGGAAATTGGTACATGCCAGGCAGAAGTTGCCTGTGTGACCAACCCTCATGCCCCATGAAAAAAACATCTAAAAACAAAGTCCAATGAACATCCCTGACCAAAAAGAAACTTAAAAAAAATGCTTTACATATGTTGACATAATACATTGGTTGAGGAATTCAGCACCTCCTGTGACTTCACTGTGAACCATCAAATCTGGGGGTGGCGCTTGGAATGTCTGACATATGCTCCTTAAGAGAAACTCACTTCAATTTTTATCACCAGTAATTTGAAAGTTAAAAAATAGAAAAATAAGATGTATCATGCATAAATTAATTGAAAAATACCAGGAGAGACTGTAATGACATGTATAAAAGCAGATCAGAGAGCAGAGAAAAGCACAAGAAACAAAGACCAAACAGATATAATGATAAAAGGATAAATGTGTCAGGAAGACAGAATGATCCTAAACTTGAACACAGCCCAACCTCAGAAACTCATCTACATAGAAAGTAACCTGACACAGTTGAAAGTAGAAATAGCCAAGTCCACAGTTTCAGTGGGGGAATATAATAATAGTTCATCTTTCATACCAATGTCTATAACTACTCCACAGAAAATTATCAAAGATGTAGAGGACCTAAACAAGGCAACCAGAGTCTAACTGACATGAATAGAACACTCTTCTCCAAACAGCAGGATGCACATTTTGTAAGCACCCATCTAGAACATTCACTAAGATAGATCACATCTGGGACTATAAAATATACCACAAACATTTTTAAAATTTGAAACCATTCAGAGAAATATTCTCTGAGTATATGAATAAAGTTTGGACTCAATAACAGAATCACAACAGGACAATCTCCAAATAAATGAAAAGTAGACAAGACATTTGTGAATAATATATGAGTCTAAGAGGAAAACTCAATTAAAAAATACATTAGAACAGAATTCTAAAAATCCACAAAAATGTCATGTTCAGTTGTATTATGGAATGCAAATAATGCCATACTAAGAGAGAAATTTATAGCTCTAAATGCTCACATTTAAAACCAAGAATGGTATCAAATCAATAACTTAAGCTGTTAGCTCAGAATTTAGAGAAAGAGTAAAATTAACTCATAGCCATCAGAAGAAAGGGAAAATAAAATAAAGGTAAAGTAGAAATCAATAAAATCAAAAATAGGAAAGCAATGGAGAGAATAAAAAATAATCTGTTCCTTGAATAAAATTAATGAAATTTTTGTAAAAGGCTAAAACCTGAAAAGAAAGAGGACACAGATAATCAATATCAGAATAAAACTAGTAACACCAGTGCATACAGTATTCATTACAATATAAGGGTATATTGCAAATAAGTAGCTATCATACATAAGTTAGAAAGAAACAGACCAATTCTTTAAACACACAAACTACAAACACTTAACAAAACTGAAATAGACATATGAATTGTACTATCATCATTCAAAATATTTTATAATTTATAAGCTCCTGAAAAAAAAACTCTAAGTTCAGATTAGTTCTCTGAAGAATTTTAACAAACCTATTGTTTTCAAAATCGCAACATTTAGAAGTAGCAGAGTGATCACTGGTTACCAAGAGTTAGAGAGGGTGTGGTTTGAGTCGCAGAGCAAGGGTCTTAGTGATAAAAGAAAGGTATGAATATAATGCTACTATTCCAATATCCTGGCTGTGCTTTCCTACTCTATATTTTTAAATCTTACCATTGAGATAAACAGGACAAAGTGTTCAGAGGATCTCTTTCTTAAAACTGCATGAAGATCTATAGTTGTCTCAATAATAAAATTAATTATAACTAGAAAAGAAAAGTCAATCAGTACAGAAAGCTTCTAGTGAAGCATATTCTGGATAGGAAACCATTGCTTACTTAATGCTCCACGGTCAGGGAAGAACAATGAGGCTGAGCTGTTCCTTTCCTTTTTTTAAAAAAAATGATATTTTTAGTTATACAAGACAGTAGAGTACAATTCAATTTACTTATACAAACATGGGGTATGTCTTATTCGAATTAGAATCCCAGTCTTGTGGTGTACATTATGTAGAGGTTCACTGTGGTGTATTCATATATGTGCATAGGAAAATTATGCCACAATCATTGTGCTGTCTTTTCTATTCCTGACCCCACTTCATTCTCTTCATTCCCTTTTGTCTAATCTACTGAACTTCCATTCTTCCCCTTCCCACTTTCTTGAGTTTTAACATCCACATATCAGAGAGAACATTCAACCTTTACTTTTTTGGAGATTGGCTTATTTCATTTAGCTTAATAGTTCAATCCATTTATCAACAAATGCCTTAATTTCATTCTTCTTTATGGTTGAGCAATATTCCATTGTGTATAAGTACCACATTTTTTTCATCAATTCATCTGTTGTAGGGCACCTAGTTTGGTTCTATAGCTTGGCTATTGTGAATTGACCTACTATGAACATAGATGTGGCAGCATCACTGTACTATGATATTTTTAACTGAGAAGTGGGATTACTGGGTCAAATGGTAGTTCCATTCTAATTTTTTTTAGGCATCTTCATTCTGCTTTCCAGAGTAGTTGCAACAATTTGTAGTCCCACCAGCATGTATGCATGTACCATTTTCCCCACATCCTTGTCAAAATTCATTTTTATTTTTATTCTTGATTGTTGTCATTCTGACTGGAATGAGATGAAATCTCAGTGTTGTTTTAATTTGAATTTCTTTAATTTCTAGAGGTATTGAGCATTTTTTCATGTATTTGTTGGCCATTCATATGTTTTTAACCCATTTATTAATTAGGTTAATTGTTTTTGTGGTGTTCAGTGTTTTGAGCTCTACTTATAGAAATTGATGCTCAATCTCAGGTGCATGTGTCAAAGATTTTCTCCCATTCTGTAGGCTCTCTTCACATTCTTTGATGTTTTCCCCCTTTGCTATGAAGAAGTTTTTAGTTTTATTTCATACCATTTGTTGATTCTTTATTTTACTTCTTTTGATTTAAGAATCTTGTTGAGAAATTCAGTTTCAAAGCAGACATGATGAAGTGTTGGGCCTATATATTCTTCCAGTACATGTAAGGTTTCTGGTTTAATGTCTAGGCCTTTGATCCACTTTGAGTTGAGTGTTGTGCATGGTGAGAGAGGGGTTCAATTTCATTCTGCTACATATAGATTTCCAGTACTTCTAGCACATTTTGCTGAAGAGTCTATCTTTGTTCCAATATATATGTTTATGGTGCCTTTGTCCAGTATGGGATAACTGTATTTATGTGGGTTTATCTCTGTATCTTCTATTCTGTTCCATTGGGTTTTCATGTCTGTTTTTGCATCAATATAATGCTGTTTTTGTTACTATAGCTCTGTAGTATAATTTAAGGTCCAGTATTGTGATACCTTAACATTCACTTTTCTCACTAAGCATTGCTTTAGCTATTCTGGGATTCTTGTTTTTCCAAACGAATTCCATGATTGCTTTTTATTTCTATGAAAACTGTTGTTGGAATTTTACTAGGCATTACATTAAATCCATATAATACTTTTGGTAGTATGGTCATTTTGATAATATTTATTATGCGTATCCAAGAACATGGGAAATCTTTCCGTTTTCTGAGGTCTTCTTCAATTTTTTTCTTTAATGTTCTGTAGTTTCCATTGTAGACTTTTTAAACCTATTTTCTTAGATAAATTCCCAGATATTTTATTTTATTTTAAGCTATTGTGAGTGGGATAGTTTTCTCATTTATCTGATTCATCATTGGTGAATAGAAATGCAATTGATTTATGGTTGTTAATTTTATATTCTGCTACTTCACTGAATTCATTTATGAGTTATAGAAGTATTCTGGTGGAGTTTATTGGGTCTTCTATATAAAGAATCATGTTGTTGGCAATTTTTGGGATAGTTTGAGCTCCTCATTTCTTATTCATATCCCTTTAATTTTATTCTTTTGCCTAATTGCTGTGGCTAGAGTTTCCAGGAATATGTTGACTAGAAGTGGTGAAAGACATCATCCCTGTCTTCCAGATTTTAGAGGAAATGCTTTCAGTTTTTCTCCATTTAGAATGATGTCAGCCTTGGGTTTAATGTATAAATCTTTTACATTTTAAAGGTATTTTCATAGTTTTTCTAGTGTTTTGTACATGAATGGATGCCATATTTTGTCAAATGCTTTTTCTGCATCAATTGAGATAATCATGTGATCTTGTCTTTATATATATTGATGTGGTGAATTACATTTATTGATTTCTCAATGTTGAACCAACCTTGTTTTCTTGGAATAAAACTTACTGGATTCTGGTGCACTATCTTTTAAATGTGTTTTTGTATTTGACTTGCCAGTATTTCATTAAGAATTTCTTTTGTATTTGACTTGCCAGTATTTCATTAAGAATTTCTGCATTTATGTTCATCTGAGATATTGGCCTGATGTTTTCTCTACTTGATGTGTCTTTTGTTTTGGAATCAGGTTAATAATAGCATCATATAATAACTTTAAAGGGTTCCTTCGTATTCTATTTTATGGAAAAGTTTTAGGAGGATTGGTATTACTTTTGTTTTGTTGTTGTTGTTTTTTTTATGAAGATCTGGTCGAAATTAGCTGAGAATTCATCCTTTCCTTTGATTGTAGGCTTTTGACGGCATCTTCAGTTTTATCACTTGAAATTGATCTGTTTAAATTTTCTTTGTTCTCCATGTTCAATTTAGGGAAAGTCATATTTCTCTAGAAATTTCTTGATGTCTTCAAAATTTCCATTTTATTGTATCATAAGTTTTGAAAATAGTTTTTGATTATCCTCTGTATTTCAATGGTGTCCACTGTGATTTTTCTTTTTTTGTCATAAATTCTTGAAATTTGAGTTTTTTTTTCCTTTTTCTCTTGGTTAGTATGCCTAAGGTTTATCAATTTGTTGAGTTTTTCAAGGAAGCAACTTTATGTTTTGTTTATTTATTTATTTATTTTGAAAAATGTTTTGTTTGTTTCAATTTTATTGACTTCAGTTCTGATTTTAATTATTTCCTATCTTCTACTGCTTTTAGTGTTGATTTGTTCTTCTTTCTCCAGGGCCTTGAGATGTAATGTTTGTTTATTTTTTTATGATTTCCATTGTTTTAAAGAATAAGCTCAGGGCTATGAACTTTCCTCTTTGAGCGACCTTCAGAATGTACCAGAGGTTTGATATGTGTGTCACTATTCTCATTTACCTCTAAGTATTTTCTGTATTTTTTCCCTGATTTCTTCCATTATCTATTGATCATTTAGTAGCATACTATTTAATCTGCATGTGTTAAAGTAGCTTCTATTTTTACTATATTGTTGATTTCTAATTTTATTTTATTGTGACCAGATAGAATGCAAGATACTTGTCTTTAATGTTATTATTATTATTATTTTGTATTTTCTGAGAGTTGCTCTGTGGCCTAAGATGTAGACTATTTTAGAAAATGATCCATGTGCTGTTGAGAAGAAAGTGTATTTAGTCATTGAAGGATGAAATATCCTGAATATGTCCTTAAGTTTAAGTTATTAATTCTATTCTTAGTTTGATACCTTCTTTAGTTTTTATTTGGATGATTGATTCAGTAATGTGAGAGGTGTGTTAAAGTTACCCAGTATTATTTTGTTGTTGTCTGTTATTATGTGGTTGTCTTAAAATTGAAAAGGTTTTGTTTCATTTAAATAGATGCTTAATTGTTTGGAGCATAGGTATTTACAATGTTTTTATCTTTTTTTAATACCTGAGCAGTTCTTGATTTTTATTTAGTTCTTTTCTAGATCATTCCATTAAGTTCAATGAGGACATTTTTCAGTGAAATACAGAATTTGTCATGACAACAAGTGGCAAAAAAAAGGAAATCTAGTATTAGTTATTGCAAACAATTAAAATTTTGAGTAAATCTCTTTCCTCATAAACTATTATTATGTAAAATGACACATTGTTTATATCTTGATGACATAAAATTCTCTCAGTTAGTATTAAATGACCTTCTTGATTCCTTTTGATTAATATTGTCTTGAAATCCACTTTACTTGTTATGAGGGTAGAATCACTGCTTGTTTACCAGATGCATGAAAATGATAAAATTTTTTCCATCCTTTTACCTTCAGTCTGTGAATGTCTTTGCTATGAGTTAGTCTCTTGGAGACAGTATACTGTTTTTATCTTGTTTTTTAATGAAGTCTTCCTGTCTATGTCTTTTGATTGATGAGTTTAGGCCATTCACATTCACTGTATTATTGAAAAATAATTTTTTATTCCATGTCATTTTGATTTATTTCTGGCTTCTAATTCAATCAATTTATTCTTTGATTGTCTCTTAGTATAGCTCCTCTGTTTTCTAATTTTCAATTTTATTTTTTATTTCTTCTTCATGAAATATTTTATTTAGTATGTTTTGTATAGTAGACTTTCTAAATTGTGAATTATTTTAACTTTTGTTTATCATGGAAGGTTTTTATTTCATTATCAACTCTAAAGCTTAGTTTTACTGGATATAGTATTCCTGGTTGGGATTTATTTTCTCTCATGGCTTGATACATATTACTCCAAGAACTTCTAGCTTTGAGAGTTTGGGTTGGGAAATCAGCTAAGATCTGGATTGGCTGCCCTCTGACGTGACTGATCATTTTTCTCTAGCACTCTTTAAAATTTTTTTCCTTATTCTGTATGTTAGGCATTTTCCAATATGCCTTGATGTATTTTGTAATTTTGTATATTTGGAATCCTATAATCCTTCTATATTTGATTTTATTATGATTTGGGAAATTGTCTGATATTATTTCATTGAAAATATTATGCATTCCTTTGGTTTGTATCTCCTAGCCTTCAGCTAGCACAATAAGTCTTAATTTTTGTCTTTTTATATTATATTTCGAAAGATCTATTCATCTTCTCTTAACAGCTTTTCTCCATGGTCACCTTATTTTCCATAGTATATATTTTGTCTTGATTGCCTGTAATTCTGTTTTCCAAGTGATCTAGTCTGTTGGTGATGCTTTCCAGTTAGTTTTTAACTTGGTTTTTTGATTCCTTAATTTTGAAATTTTCTGATTCATTTTTCTTCAGGATTTCTTTTCTTTTTTTCTTTCTTTCTTTTTTTCTTTCTTTCTTTCTTTCTTTGTTTTTTTTGTGTGTGTGTTTGTTTGTGTTTGTGTGCACGCGTGCACCAGGGATTGAAGCCAGGGGTGCTTAACCAGTGAGTCATATCCACAGCCCATTTTATACTGTATTTAGAAATGGGGTCTTGCTAAGTTGCTCAGGGCCTCACTAAGTTGCTGAGGCAGGCTTTGGACTCATGATCATCCTACCTCAGCCTCTTGAGATGAGGGATTACAGGAGTGCACTATCATGTCCATCTCTTTTTCAACATTTGTATCACCTCATCGATCTTTCACTTTTTGGATTTACTCTGATTTAACTCCTTCCATTGTCTTTTACCTCAGAGATCAGTTTAATTATGAACTTTCTAAATTACTTGATATTTTCTCCACTATGATATCTTTGGATTCTGTTAATGAGGTATTCTGATTTGTTTGCAATGGTTTATCCCCTTGCTTTTTCATGTTGTTTGTATATATATAAAAAACCTGAGGTGGCAGAACTTCTGGCCTATGAATATATAGTGTTTCTGAAGATTTCTAGTACCTCACATTTTCAGGGGAGACAAATAATAATAATCAATGCAATCAATATTCAGTATTAAACTAAATACTCAGTTCCTATTTTGGAATCTAAAACGTTAAATGGCACTGTAAACAGAAATGATATGGTAGGCAATTGCCAATAGCAGAGATATTATGTTTACAATAGAATATATAGAATTCTATGTTTACAATATAATTTTCTATTTCAAAAAGGTAAAGAGGGAGAATGCAGAAGAGATGTAAGATACAATAACTGAGAGAGATGATGAGAGAGAATAGTAGAAAAGAGATAAAGAAAGAGTGAAAGAACAATAGAATTTGTCTGTTAGTGGAAAAAAAAGAGAGGAAGAAAATCGAGGGAAACAGGGGAAAAACAATATAAAACAAACAAAAGAACAATATAAAAAAAACTGAAGTATACTAATCAAAGACTCTAATCCTCAAAAAGAATCAAGAAAATAATTACCTTCTATAAATGCTTGAAATAAGAAGAGTGAGACAAATGTGTATATGTTCAAATGTTCATAGGCTACTCAGCACATAAAAGCTTAAAAAAGAAAAAAGTTTCTTGATGGAAGATTAAGGAATTGTTTCTGTTGTGATGGTCCAAAAATTGTCTATAAAGTTACATGCTGGTTTTCAGTTCCCATCTGTCTTTCTTTCCAGTATTTCTTGAGATATATTACATGCAAGAGTAGTAGTCTGGGCTGTTGATTCCTGTTTTTTGTTGAGCTCATCATTGGTGCCCATTTTCAGCTTCCCTTTTCAGCATTATGAGGTGAGTCAGGTGGGAGTGTGTTGTCTACTCCATTCACAGCAAGTGTTCTATGAAAGGTGTTCTCAGAGGTAGACCTCCTAGATGTGGGGTTTGGAGCTAGCTAGACCCCTGGTGCTTTGTGAACTGATGTTTAGGGAAGCTTTTAAATCAGCACACCTCCAGAGTTCCACTGCTTCTGGTCCACACTGAGCATTTGTACTGCTTGACTCTCCCTTAGATTCTGTTCCCTTTGATGGAGAGCCAGTTCTCCACCCCGCCTCCCATGGCTCCCATATATCAGCTGCCTAGGCTCAGTCCCAAAGTGCATATTCATTCCCCTGCTATCCCCCAGGCTGATCTAGTCCCCACTTATCCCCAGCTGCTTCAACTGTGAGATTTAGAGTGAAACTTCCCAGATCTCTCAGGGCTGAGTGTCACAAATTCCTGTGGGTGCAACAATTTCCACATCTGAATTTCACCTGGTTTTCTATTGACAATGTGGGTCACATGGTGAGACTCTGCCAGGTCAGGTTTTGGGGCCCAGTTGGAATTACACAGGTCTAGGTGCCTGGGTTTGGACCCACACCAGCCCTACTGTAGCACAGTGGAAAAAGATGGCAACTGATGCTGCTCTCTGCAGGTCACTGGGAGATGAGCACTGACCCTCTCACTCAAAACAAAGTCCAGCTCACCCACTGTATCAACTTGACAATGTCCCCAATTCTGTGCATCAAGACATGCCTCAGTGTCACCAAAAATGCAGTCTCTATTAGAATCTCTCTCTCCAACCTGCCCCCGATGGGTCCACATTGGCAGCTGTTTTTCCTTTTTAAAAAAATTTTTAAGAAATTTTATTCTGTCCCAACTTTTGTGTCCCTAGGCCATTCTGAGAATCAGTATTAAATCCTGTTAGTATTTCTTTCTTTCTTTCTTTCTTTCTTTCTTTCTTTCTTTCTTTCTTTCTTTCTTTCTTTCTTTCTTCCTTCCTTCCTTCCTTCCTTCCTTCCTTCCTTCCTTCCTTCCTTCTTTCCTTTATTTCTTTCCTTCCTTCCTTCCTCTTTTCTTTTTTTCTATTGTTTTATATTGTCTGGTTTTTAAAAAATAAATGACAGGGAATGCATTACAATTCTTATTACACATATAACAGTACAATTTTTCATATCTCTGGTTATATATAAAGTATGTTGACACCAATTTGTATCTTTGTACTTTGGATAATGATATCTATCACATTCCACCACCCTTGTTAATCCCCTCCTTTTCCCCTCTTCCCTATATAGAATTTATCTATTCCTCCCTGCTCCCCCTCCCTGTATCACTATGAGTCAGTCTCCTTATATCAGAGAAAACATTTGGCATTTGTTCTTTTGGGATTGGCTAACTTCACATAGCATTATCTTCTCCAACACCATCTATTTACCTGCACATGCCATGATATTGTTCTCTTTTATTGCTGAGTAAAATTCCATTGTATATATATGCCACATTTTTTTTTATCCATTCATCCACTGAAGGGCATCTAGGTTGGCTCCACTATTTAGCTATTGTGAATTGTGCTGCTATAAACATTTATGTACCTGTGTCCCTGAAGTATGCTCTTTATAAGTCTTTTGGATATAGACTGAGGAGAGTAATAGCTGGGTCAAATGGTGGTTCCATTCCCTGATTTCCAAGGAATCTCCATACTGCTTTCCATATTGGCTGTACCAATTTGCAGTCCCACCAGCAGTGTATGAGTGTACTTTTCACCACATCCTCCTCAACATTTATTGTTGTTTGTCTTCATGATAGCTGCCATTCTAACTGGAATGAGATGAAATCTCAGAGTAGTTTTGATTTGCATTTCTCGAATAGCTAGAGATGATGAACATTTTTTTCATATATTTGTTGATATATTTTATATATCCTGAGAAGTGTTTGTTCAGATCCTTGACCCATTTGTTGATTGGGTTATGTGGTTTATTGGTGCTTAGCTTTTTGAGTTTTTTATATACCCTAGAGATTAGTTCTCAATCTGATGTGTGAGGGGTAAAAATTTGCTCCTAGGATGTAGGCTCTCTGTTCATCTCACATATTACAAAATGAAATTAAACCTCTTTCTTTTTTTTTTAATGAATCAAAGAGAAGGTGTTTGTCCTCTTTCCTGGTCCAGGGCCACAGATGAGTTTGAAAGGTAACCTTCTGTTCTTCACCATGTTAACCAGATTCTGCTCTTTATTTTCTTATTCTATTCTTATTCTATTATAATTTTGATGTTTTTCTGAAGAAATTTAAAATTTTCTCTTTGTGTTTGGTGATATTAAATTTCCATTCAATATGTCTTAGTATTGATGATTTTTCACTCACTATTTATGATTCATTACTCTCCAATATGAAAGCAAGTAATTCATATAAATTTTCTTCATTCTAAAAACTTTCCAATAACTGACTTAAAAAAATCTCCTATGTTTTTCCTTTTACCACTATGTATTTTATTTAATGTATAGAAAAATTTTCTCAAATTTATCTTTTTAAATTTTGTTTTTGGGAATCTTTTCTCATTTTTTTACCTCTATGTATTTTTGTTTTATGTTTTTAGGACTCTTTTGTAACTCTCTGTGTTCTTTTTTACATGTTAAATTTCCTGTAACATCTTTTTTGGATTTTAATTTTAGTTTCCAGGAATATTTATGTTGTTATTTTTATTGCATCTTTTTGGAAGGATATAATACATTTTTTTTGCTTTCTTCCTCTAAATATAGCAATTAGTTCAGTGTTAGCTTTATTTATTTAATATGTTTCCTGATTTCTGTCTCCTTAGAAATTATTTTTCTTTTGTTTATCTTGGTTTTCTCTTTCACGTTGCACTATTTGTGAGGGAAAATGATTAATATTTTCCATTTACTAATGAAGAAAAGGAAAGTTGACATGCATCTGAATACACCCATGTATGTTTTGTCTAGAAGGATGTGTCTTCTTGATAAAGGTCTGGCATGTGATCATTTTGCTAAGTAACTCTTATTTGCAAGAATAGGAATAGGGGACTTAAGGCCTATTATTTTTTTCTCAAGTTATTCCCAATGGATGTTTTGTTTAAAGTTCAAATCTGATTTAGATATCCCCATCTCTTGGGTGGAATTATGGGAGGGCATGGGCATCACTGATGTGACCCTATAGTCTAGTCCACTTCTCACTCTTGCCTTCCTGGCAGATAGTTGAGTGACCTCATCTTTCCCAACCATCTTTTCCTATAAAGGACAGTGTCCTTTCATCAGTCAACACTCTGTCTAATACTTTGTATTTTCCTAAAATTTGCTAACATTAGTCATTTTTTATGCCTGCCATTTGGTTTTCATTGTGCTTATGGTTTATACTATTCATTACTTGACAATTACTTTAATGATGTGTCAAAAACAACAAGAAAATATATATTTCAGTTTGCAGCTTTTAAGCATAAGTCACAATTAAAATATTCTTAACATAAAATATAACTTCTCAATTCTTACAGCGATGACTTAAAATCAATAAATATTATATTTTGTTCTTCAAATGTAAGTGAAACTAAAGTCACATTTACTCAAAACTCATAATTAAATCATGGGTTTCTTGAACTTTACTCATAATTCACATCCATATGATTTTAGTTACTAGCCCTTGCATAGTAGAATGAATAGAATACAGGGAAGTATATTTAAGTATATAGTTAAGAATAATGTATTGTATACTACTCCATAATTAGAAGATTCTGAGAGTTCTCACTGAAAGGAACTGATAAATATTGGAAGTGATGGAAATGCTAATTACCCTGATTTCATCATTACACAATGCATACAGATCTTGAAACACCACTCCATAATCTGTAAACATGTATAATTATTATGTGTCAATTAAAAATAAAACTTAAAAAGACAATTTACTTTTAAAATATATACTTACACGCATACACACCTTTTTTAACACAATACTTTAAATCCTTACTAGATAGAGTTTCATTTAAATATTGAAAAATGTTTTCCAAAATGGAGCTATTGAATCAATAGTAGGCACACACTACTCGCTCAATTCATATTTGTCTGTTTGTTGATGCCACCAGGGTAATTTTAATGTGCAGTGATGTGCAGTTCTGTGTTCTATGAATCTCACTTGATTTTGTGACATTTCCCCTCCTACCCTAAAATCAATCTCTCTTCAACCTTGTCATAAGTTTCACTGACAGTAAAGTCACTCATCTCAGTGAAGCAGAAAAGTACAAGCAGAACCAGTGTTCAGAACAACTGACACATTGTACACGTATTTCATTTAGTTTAAGAACCAAAACATCCAAGACATCGTTACCAGGCCAATAATAGCAAAATATGCTCTAAGCTTTTCAATGTCTTAAGAGCTAAAAAACTTTAATAATGCACCTATTTTTTCTTCCTGACATCCTGTTTGTTTGTGAGGCCATTTATGAAAGTGTATGTTCTTAATTAGAAGATTGCAACAACAGCAATAGTGAAATAAAAAAGAAAACACCTGGAAAAAAATAGGAAAATCAATCACTGATATTCTGATTTAACACTCTTCCATGAAAGCGTAAATTAAGGTATATATTCTTTTTATCATTTAGAGACATTGTATTTTAATTTAGATAGCAGCAAAGAAAGAGAGAAATAGGAAATTTTGTTGTAAAGCAGCTTGACTTTGAATGACTGAATGCAAACACAGTGGAATGGAACTATTTGACCCAGCTATCCCTCTCATTGGTCTATACCCAAAGGACTTAAAAACAGCATACTACAGGGACACAGCCACATCAATGTTAATAGCAGCACAATTCACAATAGCTAAACTATTGTGGATCCAATCTAGATGCCCTTCAGTAGATGAATGGATAAAAAAAAAATGTGTCCTATATACACAATGGAATATTACTTAGCATTAAAAGAGAATAAAATCATGGTATTTGGAGGTAAATAGATGGCATTGGAGAAGATAATGCTAAGTGAAATCAATCACTCCCCCCAAAATAAATGCCCAATCTTTTATCTGATATAAGGAAGCTGACTTGTAGTGTGGTAGGGAGGGGGACCATGGGAAGAATAGATGAACTCTAGATAGGGCAGAGGGGTGGGAGGGGAAAGCAGGGGGCAGGGGCTTAGCATGGATGGTGGAATGTGATGGACATATTATCCAAAGTACATGTATGAAGATATGAACTGGTGTGAACATACTTTATACACAACCAGAGATGTGAAAAAATTGTACTCTATATATGTAATAAGATTGTCATGTATTCCGCTGTCATTTATTTTAAATAAAGCAATAAAAATTTTTAAAAATTCAATTATTTTACACATGAGCTCTCTATCCATACCTAAATTTAATGTCCATAATTTGATTATAGAATCAATATAATTTTTAAATGATTGGTAAGTGCTTTTGTTTTAAAAGTAAAAAATAGTTACTTATACGACATTCAAAAGCTGGGAAACTTACATTGTTTGAAAATGGAGTTCTCTTTTCTATAATAAGCAAATATCGCTCAAACCAAGTTAAGTCAGTTTTCATTTAGTCATCACATAAATTAGGAAGTCAACAAGAAACATCTTTCTTTTCTGTATTTGGTGTCATCAAGATGCTCCAATTGACTGAATACATTATGTTAGCACCAAATCTTGTTGGCAAGAACTTTATTTGACAACCTCCGCATTCCTCACCCTACCATCTGTTTTCCTTGGTCCTTAGTCATGAGAAAAAGAACTGATTTTTTGCAACACCCATATCAAGCTAACCTAATGCCAGATTTCAATTGACTTCAGAGAATACTCAGCCTTTGGATTCCTACCCAGGGTGTGCAAAGAAAGATGTGAAAATGATTCAGAGAGAACTATGTAAATGAAGCAGAGTCACCATTGGGAGCAGATGCAGATGAGCTCCTACACTCCATATATAAGCCAGTAAGCTAAGGCCAAAAATTCTCACGATTTGAAACACATTGCAAAATAAGTTACTTTTAGGAGCAGATTGGAAGTACAAACTGACTCAATGATGTACTCTAGTAGCTATGTTTTCACATATCATCCCCTTCCTTTGACAGCAGATGCAAAATGCAAATCAAATTTGCCCTTGTAAATATATTAATAATTACAATTGTTACTGGCTTATTTATCCGTGAGTTAATTACAACCAATGCACTGTCTATCATTTCCACCTAATAGCTAACTCCCTTCTCCTAACTTTTTCTAATATCTTCATTCTCTAAACATGTCATTAATTTGCATAAGTTCAACGTTCATTAGCACAGACCATACACCATGAATAATAATTTCTCATATGGGATGTGTAATTATCTCAGGTTCTTTCAGTCACCAGCAAGTTAATTAAGACCTTCTATGTCCTCTTGCTGTGCTTTGATTAAGATGCAATTTTGCCTCTTGGGCAGCTTCCACCCCCTTGATTTTGGAATATATGTTTGGAATATATATATATATATATATATATATATATATATATATATATATATATATATATCTCAAATGAAATAAAAACTCTTCAAAAATTGCACTTTCTGTAGATTAAATATAATTTTAATAGTTTGTTTACAAATAAGACACAATCTCTATGTTACTGCTGATCTCATGTATGTCTATATCTGAAAATACCTGGTCTCTGAATGTACACATGTATGCACTCTTTCTTACTCCTCATGTTTTTTTGTTCATATAGGGGTACTTTAGGATAGTGAACAATTTTATTATTCTTTATTTCTCTCCTTGAGCTAGTCCAATACTTGGCACATATAAAAAACTCTAGAGGCATATTTTCTTGAATATGAAGGAGAAACATTAACTCATGAAGCATCTAAAAAGCTGTCCTATCACTTGTAGTTTATATTATTAAATAAGTTGTGTGATTCTGTCATATTCTGTGTGCATTACATTATCCTACATGCTAATAGAATTCTCTTTGTTGTTTTTCCTCTTGAGTAGAAGCATTTGATCAAAAGATCTACAATTACACAAAAATATTTATCATCCTGACAAAAGAACATTACTATTCCATTTAGACAGCAACCTTTGCAGCTGAGAGTTTCAATAGAGTTTTGAAAAAACAGTTCACTTCAGTTCCAGTCAAGGCATCTGTGGATTTATTGGAAATACTTTTCAAAACAGCTCCATTCATATATTGGATAGTGATAATTGTTGTACAAAGCATTTATGATTTTCTGCAGTCTCAACTACTTCAGATAACTTAGCAATCATCCAGTGTTACTTCATATGAATGATTGCAGCTTTCTTTCAGGCATTCAAGGCAAGCCTCATTGATTCTCTTCATGATTTATTAAGCTAGAGCTCTTTTGTGGTTAAGTGACAGAATTCAGATATGACTGTAATATCTTTTGTAATAGTTTTTAAAAAGCTTGATGGAAGAATGTGAAGTTTGTATATCACCTAAATTAAGTGTCTACTTAGTCAAACACATGTGACCTGTTTCCAAACAATTTCAGAATGACTCATAGCTGATGCTTGCACCAGAGATAGAATGATTTCACATTAGTATAATGAAAAAATATGCAAACAGAGTTTCCATATTTTGTATATTATTTTAACTAGTACTTGGTTGGAAATAGAATATCCCAGTCATAATGACCTTGACCTGGAAATCAGAAAGGTTAAAACTGTAAAAAAAAAAAAAAAACTAAGATAAGCATGTATCCACAGAGGAATAACATTTAGGAATTCACTGGGCGATTGTTTGCAGAGGGGTCTGAAAGCCAGTAGTGTTGCTCTTCCATTAAGAACAGTAACAAGAAAAGAACTATGAGGATAGATAACAGAAGAATAAAATAATTTTTACAGTAGAACTTAATTATTAGCCTATACAGTTAATGAATAACGCAACTGTATACTGACACAGAAGATTATTAGAAATGTAGCCTAAATCAAGAATGGTCCTCAGTGTAGTCAATGAAAAGCCTTGTTACTGGACCTGCTGTGTAAAAAGTCTCAGAAGCAATGGATGACTTGATGATGAAATAATTAATAGCCCTGAGATTGTTTTAACCTACTCCAAGGTTTCAGATTTTGTGGATATGCTAAATTTACAGGAGGAACTGGCTTTATGAGAGGAGATAGAGGTCCAAAACAAGACCACTTGCTGTATCCCTGCCTCATTGAATTTACAGACTCTTCTCTCCCTAATCCCTGCAACATTATAAAAGTCCTAGGACATTTAAACAGGGGAGATAGTAATGATAAGAATTTCATGGCTGTAGGGCATTGTTTTTGTGAATGTATGCAAAAGGAGAACCTATAGTTTGCTGATATGTTTTGCTTTTTGTTAAAAAAAAGTGCAAAAAAAGGTCATAAATTTTCTATTTTGTCTATCAAAGCAGAAAGTTGAAGAGAAAAAAGATTTATCCTGAAGTGAAATAATGATGGAGGAACTGACATCACCACTTTCTTTATAAGGTTATTCAACCTATTACCTGGAGAAAGAATGAAAAAAGAGAGGGGTGGGGAGAGGGAGAAAGACGAAGAGGAAGGAGGGGAGGAAAATGAAAGAGAAAGGAAGAGGAAGAGGAAGGAAGGAAGGTTTTATTTTACTTGACCACCATGTCATTGTGTATCACTCATTTACTGAGAGATTTTCTTCTAAAATGTTATTTTCTTTGGAATAGAGAAGCAACAAGAAAGAGGAAGCAGAGAACAATGATTTGAAAAGGAAAATTAATAACCATATCAGTGAAATTGTCCCTCTTTTTCTTCTTTTCTCTCCCCTACCCCCCCAAAAAAAATCACACCTAAAAAATAAATCTACAGCTGCACATTGTTTCTTCCTATTGAGGTGGGAAAGAATCAGTGTGTGGCTTATACACATAATTTGGAAATATAATTTATGAATGAGATCACTGCCTCCATACAAAGGTTAATGAAAGTAAGAGCCTGTTGTGAGGAGCATATTACTTAATGCACAATAGGTATAGGGAAGCTAAATAATAAATTAAAACTAGTCATTTCAAAAATACTTTGATTTGGATAATCAGTTTTTATATGTGTGTGGAAACTCTGAATGTTTCACAACTCGAAACATACAACTTACAAATAAAACTGTACTGACCATGCAATTTAGCTTCTGTAAGAAAATCCATGTAGAATGAGCAGAAGCAAAACTGAAAATGGGGTACTTCTGAAGTTTCAAGGGAATCCTGAAATCTTTGAGTTTATAAACTTTTCATAAGCTGATTAATCTGCTCGACCTTCTTGCCAGCTGCCATGAATTTTCTCTCCTCTCTGCAATCACAAAGATGCAAATATGGCAGCTTCATTTGGATGCAGAAAGATGAATCTAGGTCATTAAATAATTTATGTTGTTTGGGCAGATTTGCACCCTTCTGAACTCTGTGGGAAGGAGTTCAATTCCTTGCTTAGATTTTTGACTTCAGTGCATGACCCTTGAGCCAGAATCTTAAATTGCCTGAACCTATTTCATCATCAGTAAAAGCAGAAGCAACAAAACCTATTTTACTATTCTTCTAGATGTTCCACAAGTAACAAAAAAATACACATTACATAGCTTGGATAGATTAAAATTTTATAAGTGTACAAGTTATTGGGATTTATCATGGCATTTCAAATCACTTATTCTCTAACTCCGAGGTCATTCAAGTCTATTCCTAAGATATTATTATGAGAATATTCTGGGATAGAAATTAGTCACCTAGAAAATGATAGTAATTAGACATTACAAAAGAATTTTACTCATTGAATAAACATTTCTGAGCACCTACTATTAGGTACCCACAATATGTTAATCACTATGTATAATTGTGAATAAAATAAATGCAATTATTACCCTGATGGAAGTTGCATTTAATGGTGAAGATATACATATGTATGCTTTTTTTTTAATATTCCTTTCCTAATTAATATTAGTAAGCAAATGCTTAGGAAGATCATCAATGAGAATAACTCAACTCCATTAGGCCAACACCTTTTTCTTCCTTGGATATAAGGAGTTTAGAAACTGAGATTTATTATTCAGCTGTCATCCACCATAAGACAGACTACATTTTCAATTAGGCCTATGAATGGTTCAAAAAAGATGAGGAAATTTGGAGTCATTCAATTTTTTTTTTCAGGGCGGGGGTAAGATCTTGGGCTCTCCCTATGTAATGAAGTACAAGAATGGAAGATCAAAATGTGTGTGTGTGTGTGTGTGTGTGTGTGTGTGCATGTGTGTATGTGTGTGTGTATGTGTGTTCAATAATTTATTCTTTTTTCTCAGAATCTAGATACAAATGAACAAAATTTCTCAGCTACTATGCTTTTATAGTCTGCCAAAAGATGGATTGAATGAGGAAAAAAAAGACATTGAGGCTGATTTACAATTCATAAAAATCAACCCATTAGCAGAGGTTCATCAAAATCAACTGAGTAATGGCCCTGTCCAATTAGTGAAATTCAACATAATGCTGACAGTGTACATTTTAAACTTAATAATCATCACTGAGAATTAGGTGGCTAAAAGAATTGATGCTATATTTGCCTTAATAAAACCTCTATTCCCCAGAAGTTAAAAGACAGGATGCTGTATCCATAAGCAGTTCTGATCAACAAAGAGTAAGCAGGATAATTGTTTCCTAGCAGTGATTTTCCAATTTTTCTTCCTTGGTAAGTACATAGATGGTTGGAAGGATCATGATTCCAGTTCTTGTTTTGCTTCAAGATTCTTAATCTCTCAATGAAGGACATTTGAAGAAGCCCCTTTACATATTAAAAACACAAACAAATTCAGAGATATTTTATACTATGCAAAAAATGTGTCAAATAATTTTGAGACAAAACGTGATGTAAGTGGCAAAATGCACAATTATTAAGCAGGTACCATGAGGCAGACTTTATAAGTATAGTCCATAGGTGATGAAGAAACCATGGGCATGCCTTGGTTTCTTGTCAAAAGAATTAGGACAGTCACAGCACCTGCCTCAAAATTTGTTATGAAGATTGACATTTAAAACCTTCTCAGGACAATGCCTGCATCAGATTAAGTGTATATAAATGATTCTGAAATAAGTAATACACTAAGCGAAATAATTCTCTTAGGTGACTCATAATTACATTCTAAAGCCAAATGAAAACAAATCAAAACAAAAAAAAAGCTTTAAAAATATTTTGAGCAACAATAGTGTCATTAGAATAAATAAATGACCTTTCCCAAAGTGATCACATAGAAGAAAACATTAATTTGAATGTATAAGTAAATAGAGACATGTTTCTTAATAGCTATTTCATTTCTCTCTAATCCTATCTTATAGGATGGCCTAGATCTGTCTACTAATCATATCAAAGATTTTATTTCCCTTGTTCAAATTCCTCTGGAACAGAAAGGGAGCTTTGAAATTAGAAAAGTGATATCTAGTACAATAGACACAATAAGAAATTCTTTTTCAAACTAATAAAATGTCATTAACTGTATAGCTGACATCCAAAATGAAAATAATAAAGCATAGCTATTAGGAGCAGAGATAGAATTTGTCACAAATAATTATAAATTAGACAGATTCAAATTACTATGTTATCATTTGTGTGGTTAGCATTCTGCATAAAGCTTTCTTTTTAAAACTATGCTGTATATTTCAATTTACATGAACCAAAAATACTATACTATTGGGTCATTCACAAAAAATCAAAATTTTGGAGACTCATCTCTAAAATTTTAATTATGGGTAAGTAGCTAGTTTAAGAATATTTTGCATTTTAATTTCTTAGAGACTATATCTTCCCAAGGCCAGAGAAGCAACGGAGAAGATGAAAATTTATTAAAACTTTTGGGGAGAGGAGCAAATTTTTATTCATTTTGTATATTATATAACCCTATGTAAGTAATCAATCACCTTTGTTTTCCTTTACTTTTATCACATATTATTTTAAAACAAATTTAATTTAATAATTTTGTTTTACATGTTAGCCTGTGGTGTTATCATTTTCAGAGCCATACATAACTGATGAAATTTAAAATGTAGAAGTAACATCTGCACTTTTTCACAAACAATGTCAACACATGAAGACTACACCAAACGAAGAAATTAGGATGATGGGAACTGTAAGTGGATTTCAGTGATTGTTAACTTGATAGATGAACCACCCTTACCCTATATATAAAAACTTCCTGACTGTAAGTCACTCTCTCCCCTCACTCACTTTGGTCCAGTGCGTTCTGGCTTCATTGCTATTTCTGAGTTCAGCAAAACACAAACTGTATTAGTTCAAGAGTGTCCACAAGATGTGCATAGAGAGTAAAGGGTAGGGATAGAGAGAAAGAAAAAAATATTTGAAGGAATCAGTTTACATGATTGTGAAAATACAAATTTAAAATCTGCAGGCTAGGCCTACAAACTGAAATCCAGGGAAACATTACAATGCTGTGTCAGAAGGAGATGAGACAGCATCATTCTTTCTTGCTTGGTGGAATATCAGCCTTTATACCATTCAGGCTCTTTGGATAAAGCCTGCCTGCATTATGTTGGGTAATCTCTTTTATTCAACGTCAACAAACTTGAATGTTATTCTTATCCAGAAAAATACCTTCACAGAAATATCCAGAATAATGTTTGACCAAATTGTCTGGGCATGAGAACCAACCAAATTGACACATAAAACTGTCACATCATCATATTCCACTCAAGGCCTTGCATATTTCCATCTGATGGCAATACTCCTTTTCTAGCTATAGGTGCAACATCCTACCCTGAATCCTTCTCCTTCAGGTCTCTGTCCCCATTGTCTGTGTTCCATAATACTTACTACTCAAAAAATTATAATCATTGTCCTTGATCCTTGGTGGGTTTGTTTTTGTTTGATTTTGCTTAGAATGAAACAAGAGACATTGTCTGTTTTGTTTATTACTGCTGACTGCTCACAGCTTGAAAATTACTGCCATATTATAGATGCTCCTTAAACATTCCTTAAAAATAATAGTGATGAATTAATACATATATTTTTGCAGTCTATTTATTATCAGAGGACACCTCTCTACAACAAATAAACATCTTTGTTTTATACAAATATTGAGTACATCAGACAAACCCTCAGCTGTTTAATACATGAGTAAAGGGTATGCTCCAAATGAAACCCTGTTAGAAGATCTATGGGGCCCTGATAATTTACTGCTTTATCTCAGTTGCATTGCATACATTGCAATCATAGTGATAAGTTTCAAGGGTTGCAACTCCAACTGGCTAAAGCAAAAGGAGGACTTTATTAGCTTAGACAAATGGAAAACAAGACTCAGAGTCAGAACTGCTTTAAAAATTACTTAACACTAGAATGAAAGACCAAAAGTGTTATATGTTTATTATTTTCCATTGCTTCAAAAATTTTTGGAGTTTCCTTATTCAGGAAGAAGACTTCTTTACACATGGAGAATTTTATTATCTGGACAGTTTTCCATGTTTCTTACTAAAGGTCTTAAGGGTTTTTGTTACTAGACAAAATGTGCATCAAATTTTGCATATTCTTTAATAAATAGTGCTATTTTGGAGTGAATAAAAAATGACTTAACAATGTACAGATGAATTGGTCTCACAAAGCCAGGTGTTGTGTTACATGCTTGTAGTTCCACCAATTCAGGAAGCCAAGGCAAAAGAGTCACAAATTTTATGGCTAGCCTGGGCAACATAGAGGCTATCTCAAAATAGAAAATAAAAAGGAATGGAGATGTAGCTCAGCGGTAGATTACCCTTGAGTTCAGTTCACAAGAGCTATATGCAAAAAGAGCTCTACACCTATGTGCAAAAAGATCAACATCTGGTAGCAAAGAAAACTAAATACAACAAAGCATACTTAATCCCTCCAGAAACACTTCAGGATTTACTCTGATTGAAATAATTTGGATGTCTATGTCTGTAGCCAAACCTTGTGTTTGTGTAAGAGACAAAGCTCAAATAAGCAAGGCCTATATCACATTCTCAGGACTAGAACTATCTATACAATCTGCTTTACCAAAGAATTATTATCTCAGAATAATTATGTCAATTTTTTGAATAAACTTTTTATTTTAAATTAATTCTTGTTTTACACAAAAATCATAAATATAGTACAGAGAGTTCCCACTTACCCTCTACCCAGTTTCTATGACTAACATCCTAACATTGGTGTGGTTAGCTTATTCTAAATAATGATCTAATATTGATATGTTATTATTAACTGGGGTTCATGCTTTATTTAGATTTCCTAAGATTTTTCTAATTTTCTTTTTCTATTCCAGATCCAAAACACCACAATACATTTAGTCATTTTGTCTTCTATGATACTCTTGGCTGAGACAGTTTCTTAGGGTATTGTTTTAAAAGACATTAGTGTGTGTTTCTTTCTTTCTTTCTTTTCTTTTTCTTTCTTTCTTTCTTTATTTTTCTTCTTCTTTTTTTTTGGTTGTACTGAAGATTACATTCAGGAGTGCTCTGCCACTGAGCCACATCCCCAACCCATTTTATTTATTTATTTATTTATTTATTTATTTATTTATTTATTTATTTATTTATTTATTGTTTTGAGATAAGTTCTCACTAAATTGCTGAGGGTCTCACAAATTTGACAAGAATGTTCTTGAACTTGCAATTCTCCTGCCTCATTAGGAGATTATAAGTGTGCTACACTTCCCCCTATCCTGGCAGATTTGAAAAGAAATTGTAAGATATTTTCTAGGCAACTCTCAAGTAAGATTTTTCTGTTGTATTTTTTTTTCATGATTAGATGGCAGTTACATGTTTTGAGGAGGAACATCAGAGATAAATTGTTATTTCAGAACATTATATTACATAACAACACTGTTGATGTCAATCTTGAGCACCCAACTGAGGTTAAACTTCACTGTAAAACTGTTTTATTTCTACCATTATATACCATGATCTTCAGAGGTTACTTTGGGAATCCCATACTTAAGAAGTAGGAAGTTATGTTCCATCTCCTTAAGGGTAGAAGGAGTGTTTATATAAATTATTTGATTTGCTTCCACATGAGATTTTTCTCTACTGTACACAATTTAATTATCCATTCATTTGTTCATATCAATACAGTCTCACATATATTTATTTCATACATTGGTTTATAATCTCATTATTTATTTTGATACTCAAATAAATAATTACATTATTTATTTTGTTTTTTTTTTAAGAGAGAGAGAGAGGAGACAGAGAGAGAGAATTTTTTAATATTTATTTTTTAGTTATTGGTGGACACAACATCTTTGTTTGTACACAGTACTGAGAATCAAACCCGGGCCGCACGCATGCCAGGCGAGCGCACTACCACTTGAGCCACATCCCCAGCCCCACATTATTTATTTTGTTACACAAATTCTTCCAGCTTTGAGATTTCTGTGTTGGCTCTTGTGTTCTTTTAACATATCCCTGAAGTTGCGGGACCAATTTATTTATTTGTTTGTTTATTTATTTATAGC
The DNA here is from genome assembly GCF_048772815.1 of Callospermophilus lateralis. Classification (NCBI taxonomy): domain Eukaryota; kingdom Metazoa; phylum Chordata; class Mammalia; order Rodentia; family Sciuridae; genus Callospermophilus; species Callospermophilus lateralis. Next base: position 1,959,861 of record NW_027512751.1, on the reverse strand, counting down.
AAGTTCTGGCAAAACACTCTAGTAGTGGATTTTAAGGACAATTATGAGAAGAATGGTGAATACCTATCTGCAGTAACAAATGAGGCCAGCCACAGGTATTAAATCCTTTTTAAGTAAACCAAGAGAATTTCTGTGAACTGAACTCAGACTTTTTCCAATGATGTATTTTATTTGTTTCATTATTTCTACCAGAATATAAATTAGATTTTAAGCTTATATATGCCATTGACTATTACACAAAAAGCTTAAGAAATGCCTTTACCAAATGAAAAATTGAGGGTGACCTTTCAGCTCCAATGCTAAAATACATACTGACTGTGTTTCTTTCAGTATTTAAAATAGATAATGTTAGATGAATACTATTTGTCTAATGCTAGTACACAAACCCTTCCTTATTCACATTTCAATTTTCATGCAACTCAAAGCTTTCATATTTTAGAAAACACTGTGTTCTATGTCAGATCCAAAAATCACAGATTATCACAGTTTGATAGTAATCTGCCCATTATATTACATCAATCCTCATAACATAGTTTCAGTTCTGGATCCTAGTGTATAAATGCTTATTGTATCAGAGCAAAGATAAGGTAGAGAATGAGAAACATACTGTGCTAAGACTAATTCTGTGAAAACTATGATGAACTTGGTCTTTAACATTCCTCTAAAACCCTGTCTCCTCCTGTGTACCTTCATGCAGTCATGCTCTGACTCCTGCAAATGATTCAGGCTTTAAAAGACTGTTTAGTTGCCTTTCCAAATCAATAAATTCACCCATTCCTAAAAAAAAAGACTGTTTATCCTACTGCCAATCCCTTCAAGATATCTCAATATCCTATATTTATAGTCTTTTAGTAAAAAACAATTCTTTCTTAGAAAACATCTACCTTCTAAGACAAAATTTCTCTCAATATCCTATATTTATAGTCTTTTAGTAAAAAACTATTCTTTCTTAGAAAACATCTACCTTCTAAGAGAAAATGCTTTCTACCTTAGTGACATTCAACTATACTTTTTCTGTGCTGAAAATGTTATTGTTGCTTGTTATGATTTCCTGCTGGTTTCGGAAGGTTCTTAACACTATTAATTACTTTGGAACCAGGAGAGAGGGGGAAAAGGTACATGTCCAGATTCCTGGACAGTAGGCTTGTTTTTACAGAAATTTCTATGCTCTTTGAAAGGTTGTTAAGCCCTGTGTATATCATCTCACAATTACTGGCTTTCTGGGGTCATGCTTCTTGGTATCAACTGCCTAGAGGCTGTACCCACTCAGAAGCTCATCACAAAATGTATGCCCTGTGCTTTCCTCTTTTGTGTTTTTCTGTTTGGGAAATCTTTACATAAACCTGGTTGATGGCTCACAGCTCTTCAGTCTTTCTGTTTAGTATCTGTTGAAAGCATCCCCTGGGGACTGACCTTAAATGTTCTCTCCATCTAGAGCCAACAGGAAAGATCCTCCTCTTCCTTGTGGCCAGGTCCTTCAAAGAAGTTTGCCAGAGCATGGCAGTTAGAAGACAGCGATCAAAGAACGGTTATTTGTGTATGGTGTATGTAGCTGAGATTTTGAACAACAGAGTATGATACTATGTGATTAGAAAAATAGTATTTCCTCTTCCACCTTAAAATTGATCGTACCACAAATTTGGTAGTGGTTGGTGGAATATGACACTTCCCTTGAATAAAAATAAGAACAATTCAATTATTCCTCTCATCAAAGAGTACACATAAGATACTTAAAACTGCAAATACAATTTCAACTAAGTTTTTCAAATTTCCAAGCTCCACATGACAACCATATCTTCAAGATTTACTCAGGGGCACTGGTACTTTTGCAGGGTGAGATGTGTGCTGGACATGATGGTCAAAGTCATTATCCCTTTTAAAAACATTTCAAAATATAGAAGCAACATCAATTATTCATAAGATTAGAAAGTTAGAGAATTTGTAGACAATTGAGTTTGTGTAAGTTTGAAGCAAATGAAGAAATTTAAAACATAAATCAAATAATTCCAACATCTTTTTCTAACCCAGCTTAAAAGCTTCCAGAGACTCTTTACTGTCAAAAGAATTATGACCAATTTGTCTAAGAGATGAGAATACAAGCATAATGATTGAATTCCTCCCTAGAATCACTTTCACCATGACATTGTTTGTATCTCTTTCTATATAGAAATGCTTGCAGTTCTCATAACTAACCCCACTATTTCAATGCTGTCATTTTTCTCTCTTTGGAATTTATTTATATTAATCTAACATAGTAATTAAAATTCTTCATTTATTATTATTGGGTATATAGAGGCTCACCTCTATCATTGCATTTTCTTTCTTCTTTTACATTTTTTTCTTTGCTTTATCCAACAAGTCTAGCAAAATCTATAGCACTTACTAAACACAAAGGAAATACTTTTTGAATGCATGATTTCACATAGACCATAACTGCAAAAACATCAACTAAGCCCAATCTTATGAATATAGGAAAGTATGTCATCATAAAACAAAATTATGAAGGCAATGTAACACAGGTTAATAATATATACATAAATATATGTAATCATGTATCTATATATATTTATATCAATAAGTAGATATAACTAGTCACAATAATACCTGCAGTACATTTAATAATGTCTTCTCAAAATACATACAACTGAAATATTAGAACGTGGTATTATTTGAAAATAGAGACTTTGAGGATATAACTAGTTCAGTTACAATGAACTCACAGCATCAGAGTGGATCTTAAATCCAATGTATTGTGTCCTTTGAAGGGAACAGGAGATATGGAGTCATAGAAGAAAGAGGCAAAGTGAATATGGGGCAGAGTCTGGTGTGACAACACTGTAAACGAAGGAACACTGCGGACTTGATGAGTGCCGCAGTCCAGCTGCGGCAAAATAGTGGGGCGGGGTGGAGTTTGGGGGGGACAAACAACTTGTGTAAATTGATACAGCAGGAGTAGGAGCCGTTTATTGTAAGACAACAGAGGTATTTATACATTCCACACAGCTTATCTTAATTAGCATAAACTAGATACAGCAGTCAACCAATAATAAATCTCCACACTTAATGGCTCGCTTGCTCCACCTCACAAACCACTCCCCCTGGCATTTTGCCAGGCACCATCCAGACTTGTTTACAGACTCTAACATTTCTCTGGCGAAATGCCAGGCGCCATCCTGACTTGTTTGCAGACTCCAACAGATGAGAAATGGCAAAAGCTAAGAAAAAAAAAGGATCATTCCTCCAGAGCATTCAGACAGTGTGTGGCCATGCTGATGCCTTTATTTTGACCTCTAGACTCCAAAACCATGGAAGAATTTTTCAAGGGCTCTTTTCCACTTGAAGCTCTGAACAAAAATAATAATAAGCCACTCAAGTAAGCTAAGTCAATATATCAAAGGAAAAAATGACTTGATGTAGTGCTAGCCCATCCATATCCTTCCTTCTTGATCTCTATTATATTTTTATTTTTTATGCAAAATTAAGCAAATATCTGCCATGGCTCTTAGCTTTTTCATATGACATGCTAACATTTAGAAGTTATTATTTATTATTTGGTTTTGGAGAATTAAAATAGTCATCGAATATTTGCACTTATTTTCACTCCGTATTTTAATTCATTCTTCTACTACATGAAATCGTCTAGGATCATATCTGTTTGTGTATAATTTTACAGATATTCATGTAACTTTCATATTGAAAAGTTGTTGAAGAATTACACATCAAAATTACAATCAAACTAAAACTCCAGATATATTCATGATTCTGGAAAATCAATTTACTCAAATAAATAATTTGACTTCAGTACATTTTGAAATTAGGTGTAGGTAGAAAAAAATAGATGATTGAACCCACTCTGTAGAGTGTTTTTATAGAAGAATCAAAGTACAATAAGCTTAGTCTAAACTTTTAAATAATTAAAAGAGTTCATTTCAATTGAGTTTAGAAGATTAGTATCCAATATCATTTTAAATGACTTGGAAAAAAATTGTCCCTAATCATGTGTGATGAAGATGACTTTTTTTTCATTTTTATTTTCTATTATTATGACAACAGAATGCATTTTGATTCATTGTATACAATTGTAGCACAAATTTTATTTCTCTGGTTATACATGATGTAGTGTCATACCATATGTGCAGTCACACATGTAGTAGGGTAATGATGTTCATTTCATTCCACCATCTTTTCTGCCCCCATGACCCCCTTTCCCAGTTTTCCCAGCACCATTTGTTGAATAGGCTATCTTTTATCCAATGTATGCTTTGAGTGCCTTTGTGTAGTATGAGATAACTGTATTTATCTGGGTTTGTCTCTGCATCTTTTATTCTGTACCATTGGTCTACAAGTCTATTTTGGTGCCAATACCATGCCATTTTTGTTACCATAGCTTTGTATAGTTTAAGGTCTACTATTATGATGACTCCTGATTCACTCTTCTCACTAAGGATTGCTTTGGCTACTCTTTGGTCTCTTTCCAAATGAGTTTCATAATTGCTTTTTCTGTTTCTATAAGGAATGATCTTGGGATTTTAATTGGAATTGTATTGAATCTGTATAGCGCTTTGGGTAGTCTGGCCTTTTTGACAATATTAATTTTGCCTATCCAAGAGCATGGGAGATCTTTCCATCTTCTAAGGTCATCTTCAATTTCTTTCTTTAGTGTTCTGCAGTTTTTATTCTAGAGATTTTTCACCTCTTTTGTTAAATTGAGTCCCAATTTTTATTTTACTTATTTTCTTATTTACTTATTTATTTATTTTTGAGGCTAATGTTAAGGGAGTAGTTTTTCTAATTTCTCTTTTAGAGGATTCAAAACTGATGTATAGAAATGGATTTTATTTATGGGTATTGATTTTATACCCTGCTACTTTGCTGAATTCTTTTGGATCTTCTAGGTATAGAATCATGTCATCAGCAAATAATGATAATTTAAGTTCTTTTTTTTTTCTACTTGTATATTTTTAATTTCTTTCATCTAATTGCTCTGACTAGAGTTTCAAGGACTATGTTGAATAGAAGTGGTGAAAGAGAGTATCCCTGTCTTATTCCAGTTATTAGAGGGAATGCTTTTAGTTTTTCTCCATTTAGAATGATATTGGCCTTGGGTTTAGCATAGATAATATTTACAATGTTGAGGTATGATCCTCTTATCCCCAGTTTTTCTAGTGTTTTGAACATGAAACGGTGCTGTATTTTGGCAAGTGCTTTCTCTGCATCAATTCATATAATCATATGATTCTTATCTTTAAGTCTATTGTTGTGATGAATAAATTTATTGATATCTGTATATTGAACCAAACTTGCATTCCTGAAATGAACCCCCACTTGATTATGGTGCACTATTTTTAAAAATATATTTCTGTATGTGATTTGCCAGAATTTTGTTGAGAATTTTTATGTTAATGTTCATCAGGGATATTGGTCTGAAATTTTTTTTCCTTGATGTGTCTCTGACTGGTTTTGTTATCAGGATGATACTAACTTCATAGAATGAATTTGGAAGGGCTCTCTCCTTTTCTATTTCATGGAGTAATTTGAGGAGTATTGGTGTTAATTCTCTTATGAGGGTTGTCAGGTCAGTGTGGGCAGTCCTAGGCCTTACCTGGGCCTAGGCTCCCATGTGGGTCTGCTGGATGAATTAGTTTCTGTTTTAAGTCATATCACCCAGCTCATGTAATTTCTATGGCTTCTCCAGCAAAACAAATATAATTCATAAAATGTATTTTAATGATTATTATACTTAGCATAGCATTTCATGATAAGTCTGACTTTTCTAACAGCTTTTGTTCTTGTTGTGCACACATGGCATTGTTGAATGATTTCCTTGGTTGTGCAAACAGTTTGAGCCCACAATAATTCTTTGAATCCTGCCATGCAAATTATTTGTAAGTCAAACATTCCATATCTTCTTCAGAGATCCACAGTCCCTGAATATACCTAGAGTGGAGGTTCCCTATTTTTCTTCCCATATATCCTTAATTCATCACTTCCTGGTGCCTTCATCTTGAAAAAGTTTCCATTAAAAAGTGTACATTCTCTAATTCATTTCTATAATAACGTAATTTTCACACTCAACTTTCTTCTGAAACCTTATTTTTCCTTTCCTTATGTTTTATGGTTAAAACTAATATATTACCTTCTTACAGTAATACTACACTGTTCCTTACTTGAAAGACAGAATTATCTGCAATGAAAGCAGCAGAGAACCTAGAAAATCTGTTAAGGATTTGCTGAAATTGTAATTTTGAAAAGGACTGCCCTCTTCTCTTTATCATCTGCCATGTTATGTAAATACAAGTTAGGAGACTAGAGTATCAGAAAACTTGTTGCTTTTTTAGCTTAAAGTTATCAAAAATATTGAGGGTATGAGGACACTTTGAAGAAGACTCACTGATAGCTGGAGCAGTACTCAGTCCTGCTGAGTACTGATGGATAAGGTGTACAGACCAATCCTCCTGCTTAGCAAAATAAAACATAAGACAAAATGTAAACATCATCATAAAAACACATAAGACCCTGTGAGATTGTGAGAAACTTGAGGTGTAAGACTTAAGAATGTGATGGGACTCAAAATATGTTACCCCAAAATATGCATCTTGGCATTTGAGAAAACAGCAGAATCAGAAAGGTCTTTCTCAACTTCCCTTCTTCTCTCTCCTCTGAAGCAGGTCACAAATGCTTCATTCTAGGGGTGCCACCCTTAAACCAGGAGGAAAGCAGTATCCTTATCTCTGAAGACAAAAGGATACAATAAAGAATCTGAATGATTGGCCTCTGGTTTATTGTCATTAGCTAACACCCTCTTGGTTCTCCAATCCCATTTCTCTAAAATGGAAGCATAAAAATAAACCACTTTGCCAGTTTCTTTTGGCTTTCATCTCTTTATCAGGAGTCTCATGTCATGTAAAACTTATATTAAATAAATTTGTATGCTTCTCTCTCCTTAATCTATTTTTTGATGAACAAAGATCACAGAGATAAATCAAACATTTGGGGCTGCTTTGGAAGCATTTGATACATTTTCAGAAATTGCTGAAGTCTTGTCATTTTTATTATCTCAAACTTTGGAGATACCTTCTCAACAATCTGCTTGCAACCTTCAGCTAGACCATGGAAAGGAAAATGCTGTTTTGGAAGAGGCCATTTCTATGTGCTTGGAAATCACAAAACTTTCACCTCATGTTACAGAAGTCATGTCTGACCCGATGGAATAAGAACTGATTATGTTTCTCTGAAAGTAGGAAAAAGGCTTGAAAATAAAATAGAAGTTAATAATTATATTAAAGTTTCTTCTTATTAATTGAAGTTATAAAATTGACTTTAAATTAACTCAATGCCCCGATTTTGAGAAAGGTACAAAATGTAACATTTACTTCTATAAAACCACATATACCCATATACATTAAATAAATGAAACACAACTCTAGACACAACTGTTTTGTTATTTAATAATCCATAGATCTAAACATAGTACAACCACACAGCTTGTACTAAAAAAATACTTGTTCAGTAAAAATAAAAATATTCATGTTTATGATTATTTTATAAACCATCAAAAAATGGCATCAGACTCATCAAAAGCAAAGGCCATATAGATGAACTGGCCCATTCAGAGAGCCACTAACAGATTCCCACTGGAGGCTTAAAGATGACTTATTGACACTGTTGCAATAAAGAACATGCATTCATCAGGAATCTAATTTGTTAGAGGTTAATAACATTTACCATTTGACTGCAGAGGTCTGTTAGCATAGAATTTAGAAAATGTATGGATAATTCAGACACTGATGAAAGGGAAGCTAAAGAATGCCAAATTCAGGTGTTTCTCCTTCAATGAGAAATTTCTGTGAAGAAAAGATTATAACAAGGTTCTGAGTATAGCTATCAGGAAAAGGATGAAACTATACAACCATCACATTTTCTCAAAATGAGAAACGAGACATGGCATGCCATTAACATTTTCACATTTTGAAATAGGGGTTTTATTTATTTTCTGACATTCTGTTGAGAAAAGATTTGGTCTCCAATTTCTCCCCCACTTTACAAACAAGAAGGTGCTCTTTAAAATGCAAAATGGGAGTTGAAGCTAATAGGATTCCAGATTTATGCCTTTAACAATTTAACAATTAGCAAGAGACATCAACCATACTGGAGAGATCTGTACAAATAATTTATATCATTTTCAATGGCTTCCAAATAAAATATCAAGAAACATTTTCAAAAATGGAGAATCAATTGATTTCAATATAATACTGAAAGTCCACAGAGGCAGATAATATATTCAATAACCTCTCAAAACTTTCAATTGTAATTATATACTGATATTGGAAAAACAATACTAATATTGTCCTCTGATATTAAAGCATATTAATAGTTACAAGTTAACACAGAAAGAGAAACAGTCTGCCATAGCAACTGACTGCAATTACTATTCAGCACTGTGACCTGGCACTACTAAAATTTTGATAAGCAAACTCTATTGAGTATCTGTCTTAAAAATGCTTCAATCAATAATAAAAAAAAGTTTATTTGACTTGTAATCAGATTCTAATTCTACTTTCACTTTTTCTACAGGCTAAATAATTACAATTAAATACTTATTAATTCTATAGTTAATGAGAAATTAAGGCATTCTTCAATTTTCTCCCCAAACCCAAAGCAACATTTAGTTAAAATATATTTCATTGTTGACAGGAAAAGTAAAATGGTAAGCAAATGTTTTCTAAAAAGTTAAATGATCATTTTAATCTCACTCTCTAGTATAGAGAATTTGAACACAGGGCTTGACACAAATTTTAAATATAGTTCTGAAGAAACTCAGAACTATATTTAAGTTCATTAATAGTTTTTCTCTAATTTATTTCATGCTTTAAGAGTAAATTTCAGAATTATTTTATTCTAACAAGAAAATGAATTTGAATCATTCAAGATAGTTATTTTTTACATAAATAATCTTCAATAATCAAGACAAAATATTTGTAGAAACTGATGCAATCTTTAAAATAATATATTTAATTTAATTTCCATTACATTTTCTTTCTTCCATAATTTATTTAATTCCATTATTTGCCTTAAGTGTTTAAGTTACTTTGGCTGTGGAAAAGTGAAGGGGAAAAATGTGGGGGATTTTGAATCTCAAGTTTACCTTCAGAAATACCAACTTTAATTATCACAAGAAAATGTGTAGAGCTGGCTCAATTAGCTAGAGAAAGATCATAATTTTAAGATAATCTTTTCATTTTAACCTTTATAAACTTTGGTTGAGTTAACTGCTTCCATGCAGATTCATTATCTAATTTATGTCACAGGTTGAGACGAATGGTTTATGAACAACATTCTTTAACACAAAATTCTCTTTTCACTATTAATTTCACATTAATATCTATCTTTATGGAAGTTCAATTCAGGGCACAGTATGAGAACATGGTTAAAAACAACCTTCAGGACTAAATTGATAATTTATTATATATAGTGTGTTTATTCTGTTATTTTGTTTTTCTATTACTGGGGATTTGAACCTTGAGCCTGACGTAAGCTGGGCAAGTACTCTCTACCACTGAGCTGCTTGCCCAGTCTAACATTTAAATTTGCCCTGTAAAGGACAAGCAAGGACAAAGATAGTCTTATACATTTAATCTTACACATTTATATTTATTTAGCAATTTCAATGGATTATCCTGTCCACTTCTCTCTGATGCTAAGCACATTTTGACTCAGGAAAGATTCACACTTGGCATCCTCTCATATTCTTATGTCACCTTCATTCTTGGAGGCTTCATTCTATGAAGCACCTATGGCCTTCATTCTGCTTCCTGGTACTCAGAATTCTGAGTAACAACCACCAAGCAGTAATTTTTTTCTAGCAAATGTTGTTTTTTCTGACTGCTGTAAAAATTCCTTACCTTGCTATTATTCTTATGGAAGACAAAAAATATTTCTCAGAGATGTTAAATATCTTGTTCAGAGGTCACATGTTTAGTGAAATACGGATCAATACTTTTCAAAGATCATCATACCTCATATTCTGATTAGAGGGAAGGAATGGGTTAAACACATGCTTTATAAATATTAGTATGCATATTCTTAATGGGTACCATATCTATGGTAGAATATATAAGTAGAAACTCTGGAATTTTGCAGTGTCCAATCTGGGATACAGCTTATGGTGGCCCTCATGTTGATGAAAGTAAGGGAACATATTGTCTAGATTTCACGTTTGACAGTAATTAATTATTGAAGTTGATAAAATACGAAGAAGGAGAAATCAAGGATGATTCCAAAACTAATTCTAGAAGGTGGTTTTAGTCTTAACCATCTTTAGAATAGGGACATGACACATCTGCAGTGGTAACTGCAGAAGGGCAAGTGATAAGTTCATTTTCAGATGCATTGGATTTGTGGTACTCAGGATACCTGCCAGTAGAGATATCCAGAGAGTAAAATGGATGTCAAGTAGTTCAAAATATGGTGCTGCGACATAAGATATATATCTCTCTATATCTCTCTCCAACTCTCTCTCTCTTTCTCTTTCTCTTTCTCTCTCTCTGACTCTCCATATATATATATGCAATCTTTAAAATAATATATTTACTTTCCACTATATTTTCTTTTTATTATAATTTATATATATGTGTGTGTGTGTGTGTGTGTGTGTGTGTGTGTGTGTGTATGTGTGTAGAGGGAAAGAAAGAGAGAGAGAGATGGAGAAGGAGAGAAAAAGGAGAGACAGTGAGGGAAGAAGAGAGACATTTATCACTGAAGTTTGTTAATATATATTACTAGTTAATGTCAGAGAAGTAAGAATTGAAATTGTGCCTGAAAACAAATTATGGTGGAAAAAGGACACAAAAAACAGAATAGCGAAAGGTGAGTATTGAGGAGAAGATAATTTCATGCTGTGAAAAGTGAAAGAATTCCCTAGAAAAATACTAATCAACAACAAACTTAAACCCATTACAATTATGCAGACATCAGTGAATGGAAGTCTTCAAAGCAGAAGATGCCACACTTCTACAGAATTATACTGAGGAAATAGAGGATAAGTTCTGACAAACAGTTGTTGACTGTCATGAAAAGGAGCTCACTGATGAAAATGAAAGAAAATAGACACCTACTCAAGGAAATCTATACTATCAGCTTGGCTTTCTCATTCAGCTAAGGGACTTTTCCCTCACACTAGACTCAATATAGTCACCAATTTTAGTCAGTGCCTCAAATATTTGCAAGCTGATTATATCACCATTTTTTTGTGCATTTTTTTGTAATCTAGAATTTACTGAGTTACATTCCCAGCCTATTTTTATTTTCATTTTATTCTATTTTGAGACAGGGTCTCTCTAAGGTGTTTAGGGCCTAGCTAAGTTGCTGATGTCAGCCTCAAACTCATAATCCTCCTGCCTCAACTTTCCAAGTCACTACAATTCAATCTCTAGGACTAAAACAAATGAATAAACAACAACAACAACAAAATAGAACTCACCACACCTACCATATTTATGCACAAATAATTCCAACAGTGAAGGGGACTGGGTTTAAAAAATAGCAATTAGACGGAAGGAAGGGAAGAAAGAAAAGAGAGAGAAAAAGACTGGAAGAGAGGAGAAAGAAGGGAGGATTTCTTTTATTCTGTTTCTATTTTCTATGCTTAAAGGGAAGGTGAAAAACAAGAATCAAAATTACCTTGGGCTGGGATTGTGGCTCAGCGTAAGCACTCACCTAGCACGGGCAGGACCCGGGTTCTATTCTCAGCACCACATAAAAATAAAAAAGGCATTATGTTGTGTCCACCAACAAAAAAGATTCTCTCTCTCTCTCTCTTTTAAAAAAATAAAAGAACTTTTATTGATGCATCGCTCTATAAAATAAATTTATTGATCATTTTTACTGTATACTTACCACATGAAAATGTAAGCTTCAAGATAGTAGAGATTTTTGCCATTTTGTATGTTTTGTATTTCCAGTACCCTATATTGTACCAAGTCAGGGTGGTACAAACTTCTGGTGACTTTAAACTTCCAAGGGCCAAATACCTAGATTATTTGAAGGATTTTTAATGTTTATTTCACCATATGCGATTATGTTTACTCACTCTGTTTAGAGTCAAAATTCCTGCGTAAGGAGGTTCACCATCATAATTGATGTATTTTTATGTACAGAATTTGTGCATGTGCTTACAAATATGTCTATCACATAGTATATAATAGGATTCCACATGAATACACTCCTCTGCAAGCATATGTGTCGAGTATAAAGAAAAAACTTCCCACAAACTAAAGGCTAATAAGTTAGAACATCAGAATAGATTAGAATTAGGTGTGAATTTAAAACATACTTTAAAGTGTAGCCACAAAGCCTTTGAGTGTTAAGTATTTTTATGGCATTGCTGAGATTTGGGGCCTTAGATAGATTCTAAGTCTAAAGGTACCTGTTCTAAAATTGTCTTCAAAATTAGCAAATATTCAGATACAGATTGCATATTTATCTTTTATCAGGAACCAAATCTGGAGATTTTACTTATTTCAAAGAAGTAAAATTAAGAACCACTGATGAATGCCCTTATACAAGTAAGAATGCCCTTATTTTTCACTCCCAGTCTTTTTCATCTACTTAAAAAGCACAGAGAGGCTAGGTACATGCTTCATACTCTAGTAAGACTTTTACAATATAATAACAAAAAGATACAAAACACTCATGTCCCATAGGTTATAGTCTGCTAACATCTAACTGTTCTAAAATATCTAGTTTGGACCAGACTTATACATATTTTCATCACCTCTGATTTTATTTCACTGACATTCAAATCAAATAATATCCCAATGAATTCAAATTTATTAACAGAAAGATAAAAGCAATTCCATTTCATGTTTATGAAAATGTATTTAAAGAAAATTGAATCATACATTTTTATTATGTGGTGTAATATCATACATTATTGATTGTCAGCTTTTCTTTTACTTGTTAAAATATGCAGCACTTGGTTCTGATGTTTTAAGTGTTTTACACATTTACAAAAATAAAATAGTCATCACTTTGAAGTTGTTGTGCTACCCAACCTCATCCTAATGCAAAAGTATAGTAAGTTTCTTCTTGCAAATTAATAAGAAAAATATATTTAAAAAGTCAAAATCATTTGAAACTTCTCTTATTCCCTTTTAGGATTCACAGTGCTTCTTTACATTTTCATGAGTTTTATTTTTATTAAATATTTAAAAATCTTCAAATCAAATCATTTGATGCTGAAATAATTTGTTCCCTTCATGTACTTACTTTGTTAAACTTCTTGTTTCTCCATTTATAGAATATTAGTCTTTTGACACAGGAAAATATGACTCTTGTGAATGGTTTTCAAATTTCATCATTGTTTTTCTGATATATGAACAGTCAGGTCAAAGATCTGTCTAAAGTCCTTATGAGATAATGGCTATTTTGTTTTAGACTCATTTTTTCTTCTTTATCCCATGGTGTGATGGAGAAATGAGTAAGTCATGTTTCCATCAGTATTGCTTATAATCTCTCTACCAGGTTTGCACCACAGTACCTGAGGTGATAGTAAAAATTGAGGCTTTCTTACATTGGAAAAAAAAAAAAAAACCTTTTACAATAGGCTCATATAACCCTATTTTTAAATATGATAAACTAATATACAAGGTAATTAATAACTTAAAGCCAGTCTTATGTAGTGAAAACAAACATTATGTAAAGAACTTTACATTGTGATTATTATCAAATTTGTATTGTTTTTCTCATACTTAACGATTTAATCAGAACTTCAACTAAATTATTTTTATTAAATATCTACACCTTTTTTCACATACTGATAGTAAATCTGCCTTTTAAACTTGAAGTTTGTGATTTTCTGCTCATATTTCCCTCACTCTTGAACAAAACATGCACTTAGCACATTTTAACACCATTTATTAGCTTACTAAATAATATTTATGTATATTAATGTTAGAAACCTTAAATCCCACTATACTTTTATAATTGCTTTTTATCACCAGAACTCATTTAGGTTAATTCCCAGATTTATATTCTGCCTTTTTTCTTGTTTCATGTCTTGGATTCCATTTGGGACCTATTATTTATTTTCTTCCTAAAGAAGAGTTTTTATTATTTTCTTACAGGTTCTTTTGCTGGCAGTGAATCTTTAATTCCTCATATGCAAATGCTTTGATGTTACATTTGTTATTAAAATATACTTATTTACAATGGAGGAATTCAACTTGAAAATTGTACACTTCAGCATTTTGAAGATGCTCCACTGTCCTCTGGCCCTTAATGCTCAGAAGCCACTCAGTCACTTATGTGAGATTAATCTCTGGCTATTTTTTAAAATTTTTATGCTTTGTTTACTTCATTACTTCTGGAAAATTCTCATCCATTATCTCATACAAAAATCTCCTGTGCTCCATTTTAGCTATACTCTTTTATTATTTTGGTTTAGAGGATATTACATCTTCTCATTGTCTCCTCTCCTACCTATCCTTTATGTCTATATTTTACTTGTCCCTGTTTCTCTCTAGCTCAGCTGTGTCAAACTTGTTCTTAGTTCAAATATGTAGTATCATTTTTTTATGGTTTCTAATTCTTTGCTCTAAGTTCTCAGGTTACTTTTTTCTTTCCCTTAACCTTGCATACTGTATCACAATGTGTATCTATAACTCTCACAGCCAGTAGCCCTCTGGAACACTTCTACAGAATGTTTTTTGACTGATTCTAGCTCATGCATTTTCATTCTGGCATCTACTTCCTATCTTTGTGTATTTAAATAAATGTTTTCAAAAATATTTGAGTCCTAAGAAGATATTATATTCTTTCAGAGATGAACTTCTCTTTCTTCTGCTGAGAAGAAATTTGCTAGGAGATCCACACTAAAACTTGAAAACTGTGAGAGCTAATTACCTATATGGCCAGGTTCTCCAGCATCCTGCCCAGAGCAAGGGATGTTATACTAGGGCTTCCAACTTTGTAATCGCTGAATAGTAACTCTCATCTTTCCATCTTAGAGAAACTGTTGAATGGAACTTTCACCACAGATGCACATGGAGGATTGGCAGAAGTTTCCAGAACACAGAGGGCAAAAAGGGGCTATCTCTCAGGAACGTACATCTTCCTAATGGCCTACATCTCTGACTATTGCTGTCTGCTCCCTGTTGTAGTTGTGGTTCAAACTTACTCTAAGAAACATTCATTCCCTCCCTCATTTTTATATGAGGCTCTCATTGATTTATTAAGTTGTTTTTCAATCCAATTTCTTAGATGCCTTTTTGAAGAGATGATATGAATTACTTGTTCACCATTTACTGGAAATGTATGATACATAAAGGTTAGCTTTTCACAGAAATTTTTCTGTAAACATATTATATTTTGGTTATTTTAATGTTACTAATTTTGATGTAAAACTCCCAAAGAATATTTATTTTAAGAAAAGAGACAAAAGAGGGAAACAGTATTTTCAATAAGATATTAAATATATTTTTAAATCTATAGAAAATGAAATGTATCAAGTGTAAACGGTGGAGAAATAGGTGTGATAGCTATAACAGTATATGATTAAACTGAAGATTAATGAATAAAGGAAACAGGATCAATAACCCACAATTATTGAGATGAATTGTGTTGGGATTTTAGAAGGCCAGGCATTAGAGGAGCTTCTGGAAACTGAGATCTAGGCCAAGGGTGGCTTTCTCCAGAGCACTGGGAATCTCACCCAGGATTTCACATGATTTTGCTGTTAAAGCCTTCTCAGCTATAGTTTATATAAGTTTGTGAGCTCCTCAGAATTTCCAATTCCAGATATGTATTCGCAGATTTTTTTCCTCTTCTCCTCCCATTGTGTCTTCTTTGGGGTGATAGTCATATACAGGCATTGTGGTGGATGACAGTGGAAGATTTTTATGTGCCACGTGTTCCCATATGTATTAGACTCATTTTCCGTTTTGCCATTTGAAATATTGAATCTCTGACACTAACCCATAACCTTCTAGGTTCTGACTACTTATCCTAACATCGATAAAAATAATCCTAAACGAATAGAAGTAGAGGCATTTGATAGGAGGCATGGTGTATACTTGGACTTGCCTTTTGCTTCATCAGAGATACATATTATAAAACCTGTGACATATTTTTCTCATTTTACTTCTCCAAAAATTTTCAAAATTAACAAATATGTAACTTCCTGACGCCCTGTCTCTGTCGCCTGGGTCACAATGTATATTTTTATATACATATATATAATCCTACTGCCATCACAGGTATATTTTTGAGAGTACTCTCACTTTGGTAAATACGAATTTCATGAAGAGATCACTGCCCCCCAATACACTGAGGTAACTGAAAATTCAAGCTGTGGTGAGCTTTATACTTCAACAAGTTTAGACATGAAACAATGTAAAGGAAACTGAATATTTTGAGTACATATGTGAAGGATATATATCCCCTTATAAATTTCGATTGGCATACATACTATTACATTTTAATGTATTTTATATATATATATATATATATATATATATATATATATATATATATATATATAGTATGAATTTGCAAACATGAACTATATGTGTCATATACATAAACTACCTTGATTCTTTCATGTCCATCTGTGTGGATTTATAATCAACTTTTCAGGAGATATTTTTCAGAAATATTCATTTTCTTGACATACATATTCATTGCGGAATACTCAAAATGAACTTCAGTGAATATTGAGTACTAACCCTAATATTTCTACGGTAAGTGACCCAGTTCAACATCAATGAAAGTATATTCATATGGACATGATGTGTATTTTGAATTAATTTTTTATTCAAAATTGTTATATTCCTATTTATTCAGTATATATACATCATAGCATGTATCATTTCATCCACAGTTCACAAATTGATACGCATATGATTCACTTTCATTCACTCCCTGTATCAGATCCCATGTATTTCTCCATGTTGCTTTACTTGCTTTTTCATGAGATTTCTTTTATATCACATAACTTTTGAATTCCATCATCATTTTCAAAGCAAAACTCAAACACAGTTTGTTATAATTAGTAACCCTACTATTACCACTACATGTATAACTACTTGGATGGAATGTTTGTATGTAAATACCAGAGTTCATGTATTTTTTAAAATATTAATTCAATCCATTATTTAAAATAGTAACCTGTTATATTTTTTATTCACCAGATGGTCTATTCATGCATCATCTCAATATACATACACCCAGGGTGCACCTATTTTTATCCCCAAACTCTAAATGATGGGGTTTCAAAACATGCTCCCAGAAATGTTGGAAGAAATACGCATGTCACCTGCTCCATATATTCCTTTCATCACATCATGTTCTGGACACAAAATGCAAAACTCACACTTATCTTATTCTTCTACCAAAGCATCATTTTAAAGAGAGCATGGATTACTAAAATCATCTATGTCTGCATTGCTTATTGTTTTCAAATTTTAATCCTATGGTGAGTATACACTTGATTCTTTCAAGGATAGTGTGTTCAACTACCCCCCGTTGAAATTATCCCTGATCTTATCACTCATTTTGTACTTTGCCTGATTTCCTAACATCCTTATTAATATCTATTTCCCCAAGTGCCTTTTTTTGCGACTGACTCTTCATGTGTGCTGACATTCCCATTTACACTTTAATAGAAATTCATTGGATTGCAAAAAGGGCCTTTGGTCCAAATCCTAAACTCACTATTCTTCCTTACCCTACACTGGAATCCTGCCTACTCTCTCTATTTCACTGCAAGTTCTCTTTTACATTCAGTAGTCCCAGGTACAAGATCTTAGGCCATTGTCTATGGATTTAGAGGATTCATCTCTGCAGAACATAATTCAAAACTATGTATCCAAATCAAGGGCCCAACAAACTTGTGTGCTTCAGATCTTAACTAGTTTTCTATTTTCATACTTACATTTCACCTTACATTCCTATAAATATCCCAGTTGCCCAATACCTGTATTCATCCAGCAGAATGACTTTTAACCCAAATCGAACATGATATGACCCTTAACCATACTCTGTTCCCTCAATCTATTTTCACATGACAGCAGGTCCTGAGTTGATCTTGCCATACAGGTATATAGGGAATCCTACAGCTGCTGAGAAGCTCAAAGGCAGATGCAGAAATGATCCCTGGAGCAAACGTAGGCAGCTAGGTAGGACCTGTGAGGTCTAATGTCATCTTCTATGGCCAACAATCCAGTCAGGATGAAGGGATGAGGCTGAATCAGCCTCTTTCTTCTCAATGCAGGGAAGAAGGACACAATCAGGTCTGTGGGATTGCTGATCCTAGGCTCCTAGGGTGTATAGACCTTTATGTCTTGTGAAAAAGTCACAGAAAGGTGGGGCAGCCTCCATCTCATGGGACCCTTGGAAACAAGTGTTAGGACAAAGTGGTTGCCAAGGCAGTGACCTCATTCACTTCCCTGAAGGAAGTGACCTCACCTCACTTCCTTGGTGATGGCACTCTTCTGAACTTGGGATGCATGAGGCATGGAATCCAGAGGCAGTTCCACTCCCAGTGGGCTCACTTGATTGTCTGTATCAAGGCCAGAGTCATTCGTTGTTGGTACCTAGTGATGTGTGGAGAGCCAAATGCCTTGAATGGTCTCAACAGGGGCCTTTCCTGAGAAAGAAGTGTTGGATCATTGCTGGCTCCTGACAACTACACGGAGATGGCCAAGGAGACCAGAGCTGAGACAGGACAGGCCACTGCTGAGGAACATATTTTGACCCACCAGTCAGAGGACAGAGTGGATAGATGCAGACCAAATACAGGGGTGGTTTCTGTGTCTCAGTGGGTGTGTGTTTCAATTTGTCGTTTTGTCTCATGTTCTGAGAACATGAAGGAAAAACGGTGTTTTTTTTTATATTTGTTGTTGTTGCTGTTGGTTTGAAATGGACTGTTAACTAGTGAGACTTTTTAAGTCAGTGGATCCCACTGGGTTTGTGGTTAAGGAGAGAAGAGAGAAGAATGCAGCCATGAATGTGTCCTGTCTAGTGAAAATCTTTGCAGGATTCCTCATGGCCAATTTATGAATGGACTGCTGCTTGCCTTGCAGATGGGCAACACCTACCAAGATCCTAAGTTCCTGTATTATTCCAGAATTTTGGCCACTCTCTGAAGGGGTTTGTGGTTTTGTGTCCAAGATGTGTACCACATTCAAGCTCTGTGACATGGCCATGGACTGGATTGCTGAAGGGCATGCCAAGCATCTCCGAAAACTCAAAAATTAGCATGACTGGTTGATAGACCCAACCTGATCTTTTATTGAAATTGACACAAAGCCATGAAAAGATAATTTCGGCTTTACTATAAATTACTGCAAATTCTGAACCTGCTTGGAATGCCTGCCCGTGCCTTGAACTCACCCACGCCTGGCTCTCTGACCAGATAGCAGCCCTCTCTGAAACTTAGTGACACCTCATAAATATTGGCCTTCCCTGGCCAGACAACGATCCTCTCTGAGGCTCTAATGGTCCTCATAAATTATGATGTTGGGGCCAGCAAAAAATGTAAACTACCATTAGTGTGATGCTTGTCAGAGTTCTGTTATCTGTAACCCCCCTTTGTGTAACTTTCTGGGCTATAAAGCTGGGCTGTAGGAAAGGTGGGTTTTCTGTCTTGTTCACGCCATTTTGGGAGGGAGAAGCAGCCTGGCCGGTCGAAATAATAAGCTTGCTTTAATTTGATTTTAATTTGAGTCAGTGGTCTTTTCTTGCGTCCTGGGCTAACACTGGTAAGGATCTCTCTGGAGAATCCCTGCTTGGAAAGATAGTAACCCAAGTTGCATGGTTAGGAGCTGTCAGTGCCACAGTGATCAATTAGAGAAAAGTTTTTCTCCAGGCTTCTTTCTTCCCTATTGTTCTGTTCCCCTGAATGTCAGGGAGGTGTTTGCCTTAGGGCACTCCTTTGGGACTCCTCAAGAAAACAGTTTCAAATGTAAATGAAGAGGCCTAATCAGTGCCTTTGAAGTAAAGTGCTTTGTAAAAGCTGTGTTTGAATCAGACTCTTGGCCCTGTGTGTGGCTGTGAATTACATTCTCAGAACTCCAGGAAACTCAAGAAAAATCCCATGTGTCCATCCCAATCTAAAAGAATGAAAAAGAAGTGTACTATTGGATGAAGTCTCTTGCCTTCCTCTGGTCAGGCTCCTGACCCCGATGAAGTCAGAACAGGGATCCTCTGGGTCAAATGAGTTGTTGCAAGCCCTCCAGTAACTAGCACACAGGTGTTTGGGTTTTTTCAAGAGTCCAGTACACATAAAGAATCTGCCCCTGGCAGGCAGGAGGCCTCTAATTTGACAAGCAGAGCAGTATTAACTACAGGCCCATTTTATCTCTCCTGTTTCTCAGGAAGGGTGTCCAGGCCACCAATACATTTGGCATATGATGGGCATGAGAGCTTACTGTGCACACCATCTAAGACTGCTCACCCTATAGAAACTCCCACCCAGAATGTTATGATGAGTGTCTGTATGGAAGAAGATGAGGGCCACATGGGAGTGTTTTTGTTAGAATAGTGGTCTTTTGTGTGGTGGTTGGAAAAGATGACTGGGTCCACCTCAGCTTGAAGTCTGGTGTGATGCCATTAGAGACTGAGTTCTGGAAGTGATCTCAGAGAACTATTGCCATGAATTGTGTTGGGATTTTAGAAGGCCAGGCATTAGAAGAGCCTTTGGAAACTGAGATCTAGGCCGAGGGTGACTTTCTCCACAACACTGGGAATCTCAGCCAGGATTTCACATGATTTTGCTGTGAAAGCTTTTTCAGCTATAGTTGAGAGCCAAAACTCACAGAAATCTCATATTTTAGACCCCAATGGGCCTGGATTCCTGTGACCTTTTGCCACTCCTTGTAAACCTTGCCTGCATGTGATCTTGCCTGCATGTGATCTCCAGAGCATTAACTGAAAGGAGATTCCTCAACACTTAATGGCTCTGAATGAATCAAAACCCACAGTGTCAACTTCTTCATTCTTGAAATATGGCTAGGCCAATACCATGAAGTTTTGGAGAATCACATGACCAGAAATCCCTGGAGAACCTTTAGATCTCCTGTTGCTCATCATGACTGAACCAGCAAGTGCCATTTTTTACTGAGTGGAATTCATGACCATGGTGAAGAACAGAGATGCCAGTGAGCAGAGCCAGCAGGGAACTGGGCCTGAAGCAATGGAGTGCAGGTGTGTGATCCAACATCTGTGGTGGGCCCCTGTGCTTCTGTCATTGGCTTCCAAATGACTTGTGACTGATAAGTTGCAGCCAGGAGACCCAAAAATATAAAGGCATGTTGTTGTGGGTAGAGGATTTGGTGTGATGCTCAGAAACAAGTTGCTACTCTCAAGTGGGAAAGATATATGGGGTAGCAGCCCAGTTTGTGTTTTTGCCTTTACCCACGTGGCAGAGCTCCCTCCAGCACTGTGTCCTGGTTGACCTTTTTGTATTTCAAAAACAAACACCAATTTTCCAGGGAATCTGTAAGAAATGCCATTAAAACTGGGCGGTGAGCCAAAGGCTTCATAATGCACCCAGGGAGACATTCATACCCCAACAGCCACAGTTACCTGCATAGAGAGGATTCAGCTCTGCTGCCTCCTGTTCCTATTGGAAAACATGAACCCATGTCCTCCTGTTCACATAGACTCAGACTAAGCTTTCATGATCTCACTACAAAGGAAGCTAAAACACAAAGCTCTATTTCTAGTGGACGAATGTCAGAGGCAGATAGTCAAGAAGTCATTAGGCCAACAAAGTTCCATGTTTGTGGAATGTTTACCCTGTCCTCTACTTTTGGGATCTCTTCTGCCAAACCCAAGTTTGTGAGCTCCTCAGAATTTCCAATTCCAGATATGTATTCACAGATTTTTTTCCTCTTCTCCTCTCATTGTGTCTTCTTTGGAGTGATAGTCATGTCCAGGCATTGTGGTGGATGACAGTGGAAGATGTTTATGTGCCACGTGTTCCCATAGGTATTAGACTCATTTTCCATTTTGCCATTTGAAATATTGAATCTCTGACACTAACCCATAACCTTCTAGGCTCTGTCTACTTATCCTAACATCGATAAAAATAATCCTAAAGGAATAGAAGTAGAGGCATTAGATAGGAGGCATGGTGTATACTTGTACTTGCCTTTTGCTACATCAGAGATACATATTATAAAACCTGTGACATATTTTTCTCATTTTACTTCTCCATGAATTTTCCAAATGAACAAATATGTAACTTCCTGACTCCCTGTCTCTGTCGCCTGGGTCACAATGTATATTTTTATATACATATATATAATCCTACTGCCATCACAGGTATATTTTTGAGAGTACTCTCACTTTGGTAAATACGAATTTCATGAAGAGATCACTGCCCCCCAATACACTGAGGTAACTGAAAATTCAAGCTTACTTTATACTTCAACAAGTTTAGACATGAAACAATGTAGAGAAAAATGAATATTTTGAGTACATATGTGAAGGATATATATCCCCTTATGAATTTTGATTGGCATACATACTATCATATTTAAATGTATTAAATATATATATATATATATATATATATATATATATATATATATATATATATATAGTACAAATTTGCAAACATGAACTATACATTTCATATACTTATACTACCTTGATTCTTTCATGTCCATCTGTGTGGATTTATAATCAACTTTTCAGGAGATATTTTTCAGAAATATTCATTTTCTTGACATACATATTCATTTCAGAATACTCAAAATGAACTTCAGTGAATATTCAGTACTAACCCTTATATTTCTACAGTAAGTGACCGAGTTTAACATCAATGAAAGTATATTCATATGGGACCTGATGTGTGTTTTGAATTAAATTTTATTCAAAATTGTTACATTCCTATTTCTTCAGTATATATACATCATAGCATGTATCATTTCATCCACAATTCACAAATTGATATGCATATGATTCACTTTCATTCACTCCCTGTATCAGATCCCATGTATTTCTCCATGTTGCTTTACTTGCTTTTACATGAGATTTCTTTTATATCACATAACTTTTGAATTCCATCATCATTTTTGAAGCAAAACTCAAACACATTTTTTTATATAATTTGTAACCCTATTATTACCACTACATGTATAACTACTTGGATTGAATGTTTGTATGTGAGTACCAGATTTCATGTATTTTTTAAAATTTCAATTCAATCCATTATTTAATATAGTAACCTGTTATTTTTTTATTCACCATATTGTGTATTATATATATTTGAGAAATATCAGCTAAACCAACAAGTGTAAGGAAAAACGCATTTTATTGGATAGAAATATATTCCTATCCTAATGAGTTATCCTCCCTTTGTATGTGAGGATATTGTATTAACCACATTGCAAATTCCACCTATTTACATCACATGCCTTTATCTGCCTACTTCTGACTGGTTCCTGACTCTACTTACTTAATATGCTTAATTATATGCTAATTGTTTTTATGGAGTTTTTGTTTGGTTTTTTAAATTACATATTGATAATAAAGGATTATAGTGTACTATGATACTGTGCAGTCTCCCAGGCATCAAGACTATGAAGAGTTAACTTTTTCTCATCATTAAGGTTACATTTACTAAATTACTTTTCCTCAGGAGATGGAACCTTCTCAGAATGAAAATGTTAATGCTCTCTCTTCCCTCCAAAATGAGTTATTTGCTCTTCTTGCCTATTGGTAGGATTAGGTACATTATAGAATTCAGAAAATTTTAAACATCTGTTATGAATTTAAACTGGCTTAATAATATAAGGGAATGTTTTGAATGACCTTGTATGTCATTTATGCTGGCATTTATTTATAATTAGTCCCACAATTTTTCTGAATAATTAAAAAGTAATTTTGTTGGCTCTTCCTTTTTATTTCATTAAATATATGTAAAGATCAAGCAATATATGAAAAGAAATCTCCATATTGCAAGCCATGGACTCCATAAGACCTGTAAATCTTTCATTAAATGTTCTGTATAGATTGATTGTCACCGAATTTAAAAGTTATCTTTTGAGTAATTGAAAGCAGAACAGGATTCACAATGGTGCTTGCTGCTTTTTGAATCCATTAATCTCTTGAGTGACATTTACATATATCCAGGAATTATATTAACTACGTCATCTACATTTGAATACAGGATTACTTGAATTGGTGATAGAAAGCATTTTTTAGTAGGTAAGAGTGAGGTGATTATTCCTTTTACAGTTTAGTCTAATTGAGTTTAATGTTACACTTTTGTTTAATTCTTTTATTTATAGCTATGTTTCCTAGGGGCCAAATCTAAGAATTAACTGCCCCATGGCTAGCTAATCATATATTATGGGATTTTTTAAATCTGTGCACATTGGTGTAACCAATTTAAAATAATCACAGTGACAAAGAAAATTGGGCATTTCTGAATTATTTGAGTGAACTTCTTACCCTCTTTGAAACACTTTTATAATGCATTCAATATATAAGTTCTGAGTACTTCTTGTTAAAAATCCAACCAGTAAAAACTATAGAATAAAACTCAGGTGTTTTAAAATAGTATTTGAAATCATAGTTGTATGTGTATATAATATAAAATATTGGTAACAATAGCTAAATCTTTTAATATTTTTTAAAAATAGACCATATGTTTAATTTTAAAATGAATCACTTTTATGATTTATTTTTTTTTGCAGAGAAGTCATTTTTTAAGCTTTAACTATCCAACTATTTACATTTTTATTTTAAGAGAAAAGGGTCAAATATGTTTACAAGGCATCAATATCTGCTCCGTTAATACATAATTTAGGTACTCTGGCCTTCAGATGATAGAGGGTTCAAGGTGAAGCAGCAGACTGTGGCTCGCTTCTCTAAAGATTCAGATCTCAAGAGATTTTAACAGTTGTCAGTTATATCAAGCTCACCTCCATCTCAAAGTGTTGTTAAGACGTCCTAAGACGCACGTGTTGATGAATAATAGTCCTACCCAGACTGATCAAATGATAGAACAGATATTTCTCCAGAACAGGGGAAGAATAAGTGTTGGTTGTAAAGTCCTCAGTAATTCTCTCTGTGCTTCAGCTATTTCCAGAACACATTTTAAAGCCTGTTGTTGTTTGGAAGCATAATAATGAGTAGCTTTCTTGAACCTGAGCAAGGGCTTCAACAATGAGGTTCGGAGCTCTAGAAATAGTTTCAATTTAAGCTGCTCAGTAGTAAATCTGATTGTTCTCTTGCTATGTGAAGGCAAATCAAATAACATTCAGAGCCTTAGTGCCATCATCTAGAATACGGAGGTGTAGGAACTTCTTTCTTAGGCACTTGGTTCAGGTGAGATTCAAATGACATTTCTAAAATGCTGTAAAATGTGATTAGGATTGTGCATACATAAAGTTGAAAGGGAGTGATCAGGAAGAACAAATAGCTCAAGCATTCTTCTCTCAATCATTGAAATATAGTTCTGACACTGTAAAAAGGAAATAGACCTTAGTCATTGGTGGGTTAAGAAAATGAGGAATTGAGGTTCATTTACCTTAAAGACAAAAATTACATACTTATAACCAAGCAAGCTTATTATTATTTTTATTCTGAATATGAGGCCTTTTCTGACAAGTAAGACTTCAGAAAACAAGTGAAACTGGTTTTGCTATGAGGAAGAGAAGACAGGAGAAAGCAATTATGATTGGCATTTATTGAGTTTTTCTGTGCATCTGAGCACTTCATATACAGTATCTCTTATAATCCTCATGACAACTCAAGGAAGTAGTAACTTTTGCATGCCTATAATCCCAACAACTCAGGAGGATCACAAATTTTGAGGCCAGCCTCAGCAACTTACCAAGGCCTTACACAACTTAGCAAGATCTTGTCACAAAATAAAAACTAAAAGGGCTGGGGATGTGGCTCAATGGTAAAGCATTCCTGGGTCCAATCCCAAGTACCAAAGAAAAAAAATGAAATAAGTTCATATTTCTTTTACATGTATATAAGTTAAGGCAATACCTTTTGAGTGAGGAGTTAAATTTTAAACTTAGAAACCAAACTCTTACTCACTAAACAGAGGACACTTTCTTACCCTCCTCTTAATATCTTTTGTCCTGTCAAAGAATAGAAGTGAGAGGAAAGCTGAAAGCACTTTGTTTATAGGGATCTTCTTTTAAATATTTATGTATCCTATGTGGAAAATGTACACAACTCAATAATTGGCTGTAGTGTCTAGTTTAAGAGTTTTATCACTTTCTGGCACTCAAATACATTATTACCAAATTGCATAATCTGACTCAGCAGTTGTAGAAGAAAGAGGATGGATTGACTTCTTAGTGAGATCTAAATGGCTAGATAGCCCTGCTACAAATATCCTATGCTTAAAATTTAGCTATAAGTTGAGGTGGGATTATTGGAAGTTACTGAGTCACCCCTGAAAGGTCATTTTCATTTTGCTAAAAAAAGTATTCATTCTGCATCCAACTGAGGTCCATTTTTTATGAAAAAGCTTTATTTACTTGATTTTAAAAAGTACAGCACTATGCAGATGATGAATTTTATTTTTATAGTTCATTAAGCATCATGTAATCTCAGATATGGCTCATACACCCTTCATTTATGTTCTGCTAATATTTGTGCATGAATTCATTCATGTAACAAATAGTACTGAAACTGATTACTATATTATCATTAATTTTCCCTCCTTTTTGGAATTTACAAAATATGATAGTTAAAACATCTGGGAAATATTCTCACTATATGCAAAAGTAATTGTGCCATTTATTAGTCAAAAAGTCTATGAAATGTATCATTGTGAGAGGTTTACAGGTATTCTCCAGATTGTACTTGATTGATTTTTATCAGTGACTTTTGAGAGAAAAATGTTACTCTCCAGGATTAATTAAATTGAGCAAATTCTAATGGAAAAGTTAAGCCTGTATCCTTAGACACTGTATTTTCCACTGAGAGAGATTATGCAAAAGAGCATTTTAAACGCACTAAAATCTGACATTTAAAAGAATTTGTTATGGACCATTATTTCCTCTAACAATGAAAACGTGGAGGCAGCAGACATGAATAAATCAATAAATGTTCTTTTGATACAGCAGCCATGTTTTTGGTTTATTCAGCTCTGCAGTTAATGCAATGAGAAAGAAACAATATCATTTTGAGTGATTTATAAAAATGTGTTTCTGATTGTATCATTTCATTGTTTATAGCTTTTACCATCTCTAACATAGTGATTCTGGTATTTTGAAAACAAATACATCTTTCCACCTGATATTGCCTGTTTGTTCTGATATTCACCATCTCTGAATAAATGCATTATTATTTCCAGGTGGGAAAGGTGGAAAAAAGAAGACAAATAAAAACTCCTCTAAACCACAGAAAAACAATGGATCGACCTGGGCCAATGTCCCTCTACCTCCTCCCCCAGTTCAGCCCCTTCCTGGCACAGAGCTGGAACACAATGCAGTGGAACAGCAAGGGAATGGGTAAATGTTATTTTATATACCAACAAAATGGCCCAGGCTGCATTCCACTCTC
Organism: Callospermophilus lateralis; assembly: GCF_048772815.1. Classification (NCBI taxonomy): domain Eukaryota; kingdom Metazoa; phylum Chordata; class Mammalia; order Rodentia; family Sciuridae; genus Callospermophilus; species Callospermophilus lateralis. The sequence goes on along the minus strand of NW_027512751.1, from coordinate 1,932,321 downwards.
TATTGTTCTCTTTTGCCCTGAGTTCTTGTTCTTTCTTAGCTCCCCTCCCACCCTGTTCATTACATTTTCCCTCTTTCCTGTTTGCACTGTCCGTGTATTTTTAGCTGATAAACACAAAACAGCACATATTGAGGACTGTGAATCCTTGGCCTTCAAGTGCCTCAGATTGTCTGCAATCATGATAATGCAGCCTACATTTATAATATTGCTTGTTAGTTTGAAAGCAAGTACCCACAGCTCTGTGAACTAAAGAGCCACTCCTGAGAAGGGCTGAAAAGGGAATTAAAATAACCTTCTTCATCATCCCTTGCAGTTCTCTAATGACTTGATGTCTGGCCATAGCAGGGTGCCACGGTAGAGCGCCCTCACAATGGGACCTGGGCAGTGGGTAAAACTTTAATCATCAGCTCTGATGGGAATTTATGGGCAGGGACAATAAAAGAGGTTCAAGCCAATGCACACTCTGTAACAAAACCTTTTTTAGTTAGAAAATTTTCTTTGAGGACCTTTAATTGTGATCAGTTTTCTGATTCTTTCTTTTGAAACATCTAACAAGAGTTAGTGTCCTCTGTAAGCTTAAGTGTTAATTGATTTTGAACACAGACACAGATAATTTTTTATTTGAAAGAAAAAAAACAGGTCAAAAGAATATATTCTCTTTTTCTGTATGAATAAATCCTATGTCTTCCTTATAATTCCTAGGTCATTGTTTATTTTGATTAGACCTTTATGTAACCTAAAATAGAGAATACAGACAGTTTTTCTTTGCATAAATTTTCTTTACTTAGCCTGTGTGAGGCCCTGGGTTCAATCCCCAGCACTGCAAAAGAAAAGGAAAAGCAAAGATACATATTCCATAAGAAAAGATTATCACACAGAATTTCACAGTCTGCATTTTTAAATCATCACAAAATGAGGGAATAAAATTAAAAGATGAATATGAAGAGAAAACAGTGCTATTAAAACTTTATAAGCATAAAATTGCAAACACAAATCACACAAAAATTATGGGTAATTTGGAACTCTTTCTATTTTCTTTTTTTGTTGAGTCTACTTTGAAATATATATACAATATAATAAGGCCAGTTACTCATTAAAATAAAACTAATTCCATCAAAGTGAGTACCAAACTTATCACTTGATTTTGTTTTATCTAGCAGTAGAATTGGAAATACTAATTTGATAATGAAATAACACATGCTATTGCAGACTTTTATCTTTTGACAAAATCATTTTCAGAATATCAAGATATAAAGCAAAAACTTATTTCTTAAGGGGATTTTAATTTGTTTAAATATTCATCCAAAATGCATGATATTAAAAAATCCCTTTTTAAAGATTTCTATAATATCAACTTGATTTTTTAAATAGGTAAATTATATTTGTTGACCAAATACATGTATATGTATATATCTACATGCATGTGTATATGTATTCATATGTATATTTGAAGTCTATTTAGGATGTATTTTAGTCCTTATTTACCTTTGAATTTTTATCACTTTACCTAGTATTTGCTGAAAAAAAGTCATTCTTGCTCAAAGTAATGGTTAGGTCTTAAATAGTTAATAATACTAACCGCAGAATTAGATTTACTTCTATTTTAGGTTTGTTTTTTTTTTCAAAGAATATTGTAAGTTTTATTTCAAATGTTTGTGATGAAAACATATTTAAAGTCAATGCAAAAAGAACAAATTAAACTTACTAAGCTGAGGCTGATATTGTTCCTTTGCATATAATCTTTACATTTTGGTGTTTTCTAATGTGCAAACCTCACACTACCAAAAAGGAAATATTATTAGACTCAGGTTGTAGTCTGCTATTCATGAAATTAACATTGACTATTTCACAGATGAGAACTTCTATAGAATCTTTTTATATTTTAGTGTGAAAACTTCATAATTTAGGCTTGAGGTTTTCTTCATATTCAAAGTACAGAAACTTTAGAATTAATTTTTTGCTTTCGATAATTTTTACTTCTATCCATCAAGGATTCTGCAGTTATACTACTTACAGAGATATATAGATTATGACACTTTTATTTCTAACATCATAATAGATAATTTAATCCACAAACATTTCTATCAAGTATAATAAGTGCTAAGCATTGTACTTGGAAGAGACATAGGAGACACAAGATAAATGTACAATTACTAGGGAAAACTGACCTGTGACCCAGAGGGGAAGATAGAAAGCACATTCTAGATAGTAACCCCCTTCACAACACTTATCCATCTCCATCTCTCTGTCTCTCTGTCTCTCTTTTTCTCTCTGACACACTGGATTTTGTACAGTGAGCTCTTAGGGAATGCTGTATACAAAATAATAATTTGTCTACCCCAAGGAATAATCATAGATGCCAGGTAAGCAGGTAAGTCTTCAAAAAGCTGATAGCTGGAGAATATTGCCGTGAATCTTGAATCATTTCTTCATAAAGAACATTGCCAAGTTGGGTGGTTGTTAGATGCCAGATATAGAGCAAAAAGTAAGGACAACGGAGAACAAGAAATAAGTCTCTGATCTAATGGATCTTATGTACTAGAAATAGGTCGTTAATCAATAGCTGCATTGAAACAATACTAAGGTCACTATTTGAACAAATGGAAAGAAATTTCTGTGGGGGAAGACAAAATTAAAATTAATACTATGTGTGATGAGAAAATGAGAGTAGAAATAGCTCCATTGGTCTTCCTTTGGAAACCCTGCCTTATTCTAGTTAGAGGTATCTGCTTTTCTCTTAGTTGCCCCTATTCAGTACCACCCGCTTCCATGCCCTACCCTCAGCAGTTTATTTTAATTACTTGTCTGCATTCTTCAGCAATTGGTGGCTTCTGTATGTGGTTTTATGAACTTTGACCTACATTTTGTATGACAACATCTGACACGGACATTTCATCTTGAATCCTTAATGCCATAGGAAATTTCTGATTTTTGAATACAGATGATGGATTGGAGAACATGATGCTGAAGGACATGAGACTGCAGGTGGATCATATACAAGATATCATAGCATATGATCTAGAAATCATATGATATAAAAATGCTAAGGCAGTAAAATAAGATGATGAAAGTGGGTAGGTGAGAAAGGAGTAGATTTAGGCACAATTCCTACCTGATAAAAACTGTGATCTGGAAAATATAGTCTCTAGGTTTGTTACAATTTTTAGTATAATTTCTAAGTGTTTAGAAATCAGCAATTTTCTTTCTAAGCATTTCTTGTACCAGTCTTTCCTTACAATACTAAATACCAAAAGTTATCAAAGCATTGTCCAAATAACAAAATATTTAATTGTTAATTCAATAATATGGTAACAATGCTAAATGTTCTCTCTCATCAATACGCATCTTTAGTTAGACAAAATAGTGTTAAAATGTATTAGTTCTTCACTATAAATATATACATTTTATTAGTCATGATCCTAGGAAGCATTGAATAGTAATTAAGTATAAAACTGGTGCTTTGCCTTGTTATTGCAATTAGAGATTGGCAAGCTTTTGCTAGTGTTGAACTTTATTGTATTTTTTATTAGTAATTTGATATTTGTATTTGGCCTTTAACAAGTTAGTTCACATGCGCCATTGATTTGCCGTCATCTTTATCATTATTCATCAGGAAAGACATTACATGACACCTCATATTTCACTGACAGAATGTCAAAAGAACAAGCACTTCCCTAGGAAAGGTTGGCCAGAAGAACTATGGTTTGGCATTAGGAGAATTTTCATTCATTTTAATGTTACACAAGAAAAAGATGAAATTCTATCTCTCAAATAAGATGTGTATTATAAAATGTGAAGGAAACTATCAAAACAGATGTACATTTTTATAAACTTCATAGGCACATCTGTAGTCTTTTCATCCTTCCTTAGTAGCTGCATGAACTAAGCCTAAAATATATGTTCCTCTGGAATGGATCAAGACTTGACTATTTCAGAGATGATGAACAATTCTTCGCCATTTTGATTTGCACTATATCCCAGCTTCCTTTCCTCTATTCTTTCATATTTTTCTTCTTTGGATATTCTTTCCTTCTTTGTTTATTTATCTAATGTTGGCACAAATCACTTTGAATCCATGGACTTTTTCCAGCTTTGCTGCATGTAGACTTATATACAGAGTTGGTATATTAAAGTTCTAGAGTAACTTTGAAAAAGGACGTAGAAGAATTGGTGATAAAATGTATAGTATGTTAATAAGATAGGTGATGAAATATGTTTTAGTCATTTAATACACAATGCAATGCATTTACATAATATTAAAAATAATGTTTTAATGTTTAGACACTTCTTTGCCTGATATTATTTGAATAATAAAAATGAATCTAATACAAATTACTACCATGTTTTTTCTGTTACCTTAACACATGTGATGCATATACCATACACTTTTCCTTTCTCTTATGTTCATTTTGTGTTTTCATTCCATAGGTATATCTCTAGCAGATTATTGAAAATAAGAACAGTTTACTATTTATGGACTACACAAATTTTAGAAGATAACTGGCTAATTTCATTTGAAAGATTAAGTATATAGTTTTTTATTTAAAAGTATAATATATCTGGGAATTAACCAATGTAAGTAAAGAAAGTGCAATTATGACTTTCTGACACAAAAATAAATGTGCTCTTTTTTACTGAATTTTACAAAGTAAATGTAAATTTAATTGATGAAGTACAATGGTAAACACATTCTATAGTGAAAAAGGACAATTATTTTATGATTAGATTTCTTGTATATTTTTTTGTTTGAGTTAATAATATGACATTTAAAGTTAAGTAAGAAAATAAACCTAAGCATTTTTATTAATTAATCAATTTGTGTGTTTTCATTTCAAATCAGTAAATATGCTTATAACCTACTATTTTTAAGGTATACTGTTAGGGGCAACAGAACAAGAACAGTTCCGTGTTATAACTCTAAGGTAGCTTAAATCCACTTGAGAAAAAGATACCATAAACATGTGAAAAGTAAATACAAAAATAATTTAAAGTGTTAAAGAGTCCAACATTGGAAAGAACATTAGACGGTTCATAATCAATTTTCAAATAAATGTAGAAAAATATTGTCAGCACCAGTTAAGAAGAGTAGTTTAGCAATGCTAGTTGGCCGCATCAAGGAAATCTTTATAAAGATATGAGATTTCACCTATAGCTTGAGGATTTATCAGATTAAGATAGGTAAATTTGGAGGCATCCAGTTTATTTGAATAACTTGGATTCTATAAACAAACCTACCAGAAAAGTACGTAGACAAGAGGAGACAAACCAATTTAGTTTGAGCAGAAGATTCATGTTGAGAAACTATAAAACCTATCCTAAAGGTAGACTAAAGATTAAATATATTTAATAAACAGAATAGATAAGAGAAATAAAATTGGTAGACCATTCTCATATTTTCATAGAAAAAAAAATGTAAGTGGTGTTCTGCTTCACCTGTGCCCATTTTTTTCTTTCTTTGGAAGATATTGCCATTTAGGGAACTATCTGAATTGTTCCAATACCATTTCCCTTCCACATATGTCACTTAAAATTTTCTCTTTTTAGTGATCACTGTAGCCTTGACCATCCCCAAAACAATATTAGGCCTTCCAAATCAATTCTATAGTACCCTGTATTTTTAATAATTTACTTAATATCAATCTACTGAAATGTATGCTACATGAAATAAAGTCAGGACCCTAACACATAACTGTTGGGAAAAAAGGATGATAAATTTGGGGTTACTTTAAAAAGAGATTTTAGTTTTATAGACCAGTTTTTGGTTCACAAGAAAATGAAGAAAAGCAAAGTGATTTATCCCAACTTTCACATATGCATAATCTCCTATCATCTCTCACCAAGCTGGTGCACTTATTCTAGTTGATGAACTTGCATTGGCACATCATTATCTCCCAGAATGTATCATTTTCCACAGAGTTTACTTATCATGTGGTACATTCTGTGGTTTGGTTGACATGTATCTACCATTATTGTATCATACAAAATATCTTCACTGTTCCAAAATCCACTTTGCTTTTTGCCCATCTCTCACTCCCCAGAGTCTGGCACTACTGATGTTTTTACTCTTTTCATGGTTTTGCCATTTCTAGAATGTTCTGCAATTGGAAATATACTATCTATACCCTTTGTATATTGACTTCTTTCACTTACCAAGGTGTATTTATGTTTTCTCCATGTCTTTTTATCACTTGAAGCCCAATTCTTTTAAACATTGAATAATATTCCATTGTATGGATGTATCTGTTTATTTATTCAACTTCTGGGGATATCTTAGCTACTTCCAAATTTTGGCAATTATAAATAAAACTGCTATACATGTCCATATGCAGGTTTTTATGATATATTCAGTTTTTAACAAAATGATTAAAATGTTACTCAAGTGAAGATATTCAACTTACAGTGGATCTATATGAGTTAGTTTCTATTTATAAGGGAGATCAAGACTAGTTATGCATAGCTGTGATATGAATAGTTAATTCTAATTTTAGGTACTAAGCACTAGCAATGGAGAAGAGTATTAAATAGTTCTTGGACTTAAGGATCTCACAGAATAATAGGACAAAAGAGACAGAGACAAATAATCCAGTGTAATATGGGTAGTTCCACAATGTAGGTATTATAAAATTCTAATCAGTTGTATATGGAAATGGGAGAGAAGGTTCCACAAAACTAACCACCTTTGAGGTGACCAGGAACCCACAGGCAGATAGATGATTTGAGAAAATTCATACGCAGACCCAGAGTTTAGGAAAAATTAGAAAATAGGCTGGTGTTGGGGAAATAGTGAGAAACAGGGCTAAAATAACAGATTAATCCATTGGGGAAGGATATTTTAAGCCAGCTAATGAGTTTTGACTTTTCTCATATTACTTATGATCGTAAGTGTAGGTGTGATGTGAATTAACATCCTGTTGCCTGCATTAAAGATAGGGTGGAAAAGAAGAAAAGAGAATCAGAAAGCTAGTGAACTATTTTATAGAAGGTGACTGATCAATAATTGTGGAAGAGGAGATGTAGGAGGCAGATTCAGGAGATATTTAAGATGTTGAATTAAGAAAACAATTAAATCCTTTATTATTTTTATTTTATATTTAAAAATCTAAAAAAAGTATATTAGGACTTATTTGATTTCTGAAAACATTAGGATTACAGAAAAAGTATAAGTAGAAATTCTGCTGATTTTGTACCACAACAAAAACATACTCCTGGTCATATTATGGTCATATTCCTGGACCATAATCCCCTTTCTAGATGTAATTTGAACATGAAATATAAGTATTTAAAATAATTGTATTTTGTGCACTTAAAATATGTCAATGAGGTTCATTTCATATTAAATGTTTTACTACAATAAAACAATTTTTAAAAAAATATATATTTTGTAGGGCAAGGTTTTGAATTTCTGTTTTCTGGTTTGAATTTAACACTCAATGTAAGCAGAAGCATTTGATTTTACTGATAAAATTAAGGGAAATAAACTAATATTGAGTATAATTTGTGTCATGAAGTCTTATGACTGGAATATCAAATAGAAAGGTTGCCATAAGTCTAGAATAAAAGCAAATCAAGTTCTCTGATACTTCTTATATGGTCAGTCAGCTCTATTGATGTATTCTGCTGGTGCATAAGAGAAGGAAGCAGTTAAGTCTACAAGCACTAAATTCATTAATTGTCTTTAATTAGCAATTTGGTGTTTCCACATGAGTAACTTTGTTGGGAAGTTATTGCTTTTTGTAACTGTGGGGTAACAATTAGCCAAAAAGGTCTTTAAAGAATAAATTGAGATATTGAGATAACAGTTGTAATTACAATTTTAAATTAGGTGATTTACTATAGTAGCATTGACAATGTGATCAGAATGAAATAAACTGAGAGAACATTTTAGACACTGTGTGGTTGCTGTTATTGTCAGTGTAGCCATTTTTGTTTGTCTATTAATGTGCATTTTTCCTCATCTAATTTCAGCTATGACAGTGATAGTTGGTGCCCACCATTACCAGTACAAACATACTTACACCAGGGTATGGAAGATGAACTGGAAGAAGATGATGATCGGGTCCCAACTCCACCTGTTCGAGGTGTGGCTTCCTCTCCTGCTATCTCTTTTGGACAACAGTCTACTGCCGCTCTTACTCCATCTCCATAGGAAGAGATGCAACCCATGCTGCAGGCTCACCTGGATGAACTGACAAGGGCATATCAGTTTGATATAGCAAAACAAACATGGTAAATATATTCACTGAGTCAAGGGATCCATGTTTTCTGCACATGGAAATGCCCTTTTATATAAATTCACAAAACATATTCATAAATCTATACACATGGGGATTAAATTTTGATTTTGTATATTCATTAATCATTTAGAAAATGATTTAACTACTACAGAAATGTTAATTTGACCAAAGTCGCATAGCTAGTTGGAGAGTAAGCTAGAGCAAGAATTTAGGTCTGCTGAAATTCAGTCTAAAGTGCTTTTTGGCTACACTGGAATCTTTTAATTTACAACTGATTTAGCTTCAATTAGCTTATCCTTGAACTCACTTTTAATGCCACGATGAAGGACTCCTTTTGGATTCTTCAAAGTGCCTGTGATTAATTTTGCATGTGGTTGTGAATATGTAAATCCAAGCTTCTGCAAATCACTTATGGTCAGTGTCAGTTATTAAAAGACCCTCTTTGGGCAGAATTAAACAAATCAGAAAAATAACAAATGTACTAACAGAAAATGCATTTTTTAAAATCATAAAGAATAGATTAAAAACCCAAATTTCATTTTTTTCTTTTGGTACCAGGGATTGAACCCAGGGTCACTTAACCACTAAACCACATGCTCAGCTGTTCCCCCCACCCACACCTCAGACAGGGTGTCTCTAAGTTTCTTAGGGCCTCACTAAATTGGTGTCTTTAAATTTGTGATCCTCCTGCCTCAGCTTTCTGAACCACTGGGATTACAAGCCTGTGCCACCACACCAGGATCTATAGCTTTATTCTTCTAATTATTAGAAAACTTTCATAAGTTATAGATGCAATTCATATAGGTATCTTGTACAAATATGGTAGATCATAATTTTATAGGGTTGGTTGTTTTTTCCAATGTTTTTCTCTCAGATAGTGATATATAGGCCTGCACCCTTGAAAACAAAATCTCTGTGACATTCTTTGAATTATGTTCTCTTGATTTATACCCTGTGCTCGAAATCATGGGTAGCTTTTTTAAAAGATAGCATTATCTTTCTTTTTATGGGAGGGTAATTCTAGCTACTAGAGTAAGTTGATTATGAGATGACTCTTATTCTCAGTGTTAATTGACTATTTTTAAAATATAACAGCTATATTAAAATATAACATAGTTAACTATACATACAAAGAGATTCTCAAACAGGTATGTCACTTAAAGCTGTATGAACATGCTCTTTACTTAGGATAAGAGGGTCTTGAACATCTTCTCATTTTTTTCTAAAGATTAAAGACAACCTCCTATTACACATAATTATTTTATGATACATCACTGGTTAAAATGAAGCCAATTTCTTAAAGAGCGATAGGATTCTCTTCAAGGTTAACTGGTGAAATCACAACTTTAAGTCATTTGAAGCAGAGACTTTGGCTCAGGGGTTCTCAAATTTGTGTGTGTTTTGAAATCATATGGAGAACTTTAAAATATATTGGTCCTAAGTCCCACCTCTAGGCAGATTCTGATTCCATACTCTGAGCTTTGACTGAGGACAGCCCAAGTTGGGGCAGTTACCATGGAGGTAAACCTGCTTCCTATCTGCATAACTATGGGCAACTTGCTTACCACTTGCATGCTATAGTTAATGTGTTTAAAATGATGTCAGAAATAATAGCTCATGTATAAAATGAAAGGGCAGTCCTCAGACCACTCTCATTTCTGATAAAAAAAAAAAATACAAATATCAGGGTCCTGAGACCACACTGAAATTCAAGAATTCACTAGAAGAATTTATAGAAATCTATTATTCTCAAAGACATAGTTAACTTCTGTAAAAACATATAAAGTCAGCAAAGAGAAGAGTTATGAGGCAGAGTCTAGAAAAATCCCCAAAGCAGAGCTTCTTGTTGTTTCTTCCAATTGGAGTCAAGGACAGCACTACTTTCCCTTAAGTGTGACGATACACAGGGGATATTGCCAGACTTGGAAATGAGTTTCAAAAGATAACAGTAAAAGAACATAACACTTACTCTTTAGTCTTGCTTAAATAGAAGGGGTATTTAAGATACTTTTGTATGACAGCAATGAAAAGACTCTGTTAAAACTTGTAGTACATTTTCTTTTAAATGACATTAAGAAATAACATTGCTGATGGCTGCAGTGGTGCACACCTATAATCCTAGTAGCTCTGGAGGCTGAGGTAGGAGAATTTTGAGTTCAGAGCCAGCCTCAGCAATGGCGAGGCATTAATCAACTCAGAGAGACCCTGTCTGTAAATAAAATACAAAATAGGGCTGGGGATGTGGCTCAGTGATTGTGCATCTCTGAGTTCAATCTTGGTACCTCCCCCAAGAAAGAAAGGAAGGAAGGAAGGAAGGAAGGAAGGAAGGAAGGAAGGAAGGGAGCGAGGGAGGGAGGAAGGGAGGAAGAAAGGAAAGAAGGAAGAAAATAACATTGCAGTGCTTTTGCTTAGCATTTTGTAGGTGTCCAGTTGCACATTAGTTAGCCACCTGATTTGATAAATTTAAGTTTTACTTGAATATGTTTCAAAACTGTGATGGTAATTATAAGATTCTATTTATCTAATGAAGGTTGAGATTAAAATTATTTATTCATTGCAAAGGGTTTATCTAACACATTTTTTGTTCTAAGCACAGAATGCTAGGGTGAATTGTTTCTGCCTTGGAGAAGTTCAAGATGTTGGTGGCTGAGATAGATGCACAACTAGGTAGACAGAGCAGAAGATACTTGCCCTAACTGGGGCAAATGAAAATACCACTCAGCCTGCTCTGAGAGGGTCATGCAAAAAGAAATCCTCCTAAGTCCAGAAATGTGCTGAAGGTGGAAGAGAAGGAACATTAGGCATGCCGGTGACATCTAAAGTGCTAGCAGGCCGCATGGGTGGGTTACACAAAAACTGGAAACAAAATAATATGTATATGTATATATGTATGGGTATATATATTATTTTTTGAAAAGGTAAACTTTAAATAGTCTTGTGACAAGTATTTTTATTCTGTTTTTGATGACTTATATTTTGATGACAAAATATATGTTTATACCACTAGAATAATTCTTAAATTTATGTGGTTGTTGGTAAGGCATATGCCCAGAGACCTATTTTCTCTATTGACGTGTATGTATTAAAGCATTGTAAACTCCAAAATTATTAATGAAAAAGATGATTACTGTTACCATAGCATGCCATTTAATTCTTATTACAATGTTTTTGAATGTTAATGGACTGCTTTTTCCATTTTATTGTTTCCATTTGAATTCTAGGCACATTCAAAGCAATAATCCATCCCCACAGCCCCCAGTTCCACCATTAGGTTACGTGTCAGGAGCCTTGATTTCTGACTTCGAAACAGATGTTCCAGATGATGATGCTGATGATGAAGAGGAAGCTTTAGAAATACCCAGGCCCCTGAGAGCACTAGACCAGACACCCGGATCCAGTATGGACAATATAGACAGCTCTGTGACAGGTAATGGAACTGATTTAAAATGAATAACTGACCTATTTGCAATATTGAAATGCATCAAAAATCAAGTACTTTCTTACTTTCTTATGTAAGATTTATTCCCCTCCATCTATTTCTGTAACATTTTAAATATGTTAATGTTAAACACAAAATTCAAAAAGGATTTGGAAATACTTTTGCTTTGCTCCAAAAATGATAAGAAAATTCATGAATTTTAAAAAGCTTTAAAGACATGAAAGAAAACTCAATTATAGTCATGGCTTTAATGAAAAGTTCACTGTGCTAGGGAACCAAGTCTATTACATAAAAAAAAAAAACTTTTAGAAATGATATATTTTGTATATCAGGAGGAACATACAAAATGAATGCAATCTTAAAATGCTTCTTGATATTTCACACTGTAAAACCATCCACTGATGAAAATAAGCAAGTTTTCAGGAAAAGACTCTTCAGTTGCACAAGGTATTATTTTTAGAGTGGAAAATGCATAGTGAGATAAACCATGCATTTATGCATTTCATTGTGTAGAATCCAACAACTTCCCCTCTTCCAAGAAGTATATTTATTTTGACTTATTTACTCCTCTGGCTTCTGCTTGCCTTGTTCACCAAGTGAAAGACTTCAGTTGGTACCCTCCTCTGATGATTCCAGGACTGATGTGTAACCTATGTCCAACAATTTCAATTGGAAATTTTAAAATCCTAATATGTACACAATATATATGGTGAAAAGTAAAAATTCAGTATTTCTGTTCACATAGTTATACATTCTTTGATACACATGCACACACAAAAAAAATGCCTTTTACAAAATTATGAAGACCTAGCTACTCCAAACTAAGCCTGGTCTTTGCATTTCTTTAGGATTTCTAAGGAAACTACAAATATCTGTATTTTCCTGAATGACAGCTTTCATCCTAGAAAGCATCTTATCACAGTCTTAATTTACTTTTAATTCAACAGTTTCCCAATTCCACAGACTTTGTGTTCCATATTAGTTCTGCAAACACAAATGGAAACTGGTTTAGTGCTGAGAAAACATGAGTGCCTTCACTTTTCCTGTACAGTCCTCTCTGCATGAGGAAGTGCATGATGCATGAGTCCACTATTCGGTTTTCCTTCTTGCTTGATGGATGTTCAGCTTGCCAGGCTAATTAAGATTTAAGAACTGCAGATATACTGGTGTGATTTGAAACCCAGATCCAACCCAGAGTGACAGAGCAAAAGTTAAAATCTTTGAATTCAGAGAGCTGACTTATTAGGGCACTATTATGTTAAGCCTCTTTGCCTGAATTTCTAGCATAATCTCCTTAAGGGTAAAATTATGCATATTTTTGCATATTTCACTAATGATACTGAACTCTTTTTTCCATTAGGAATGCAATAAAAATGTGCAATAATGATGAAAAAAAGTCAGCTATGCTGATGTAGTTCTTTTATTAAATACTATAATGACAAAGATGATAAATTTATCTATAAATTGGTAGAACACCACCCTGCACTTTTACATACACACCTGTCAGGAACAAGTAAGGATGTCTAATGTAGTCCACTGGTTAAGATGTCAAGTTTAAATGTCTTAAGTAACCTGCATTTCTCCTGTTGGTAATATAATGTTAATTCCGAATGAAGCTTTTATTGCTAAGAAAAGAAAGTCTAAATTTTCCTACTTGAATTCACTGCTTAATTACTTCTGAATATAGAAACCTTAGGGTGTTTAGGCATAAATTCCACAATGCACTTATCCTATGAATAATACATCTCCTTAGCAGAAGTTGTACTTTACACTTAAGCAACTTAAGCACCTCCCCCATACACATTTTTTTTTGTCTTTCCATGCACCAATGACTTTGAGGAGAAAGTTTGATCAAAGATTTGATTTGCCTTCCAGGGTGTGTTGTGTGTCTATATGTGTGTGTGTACATATGTAGGGTGTAGACTGCATGAGTATAAATGTGTGAGAACAAGGAAGATTGAAAGTGCATATACAGTGTGAGTGTGAATGGGGTGTGCACATCTATACAGGGTATGTGCATGTATTACACAGTTTTCAATTCTATACAGTTTGTGCACATGTGTGTAAAGTGTATGGTATACATGTGTGTATGAAAGACAAGGTACAATGTGTGTGGAATATGTGTGAGTCTATGTAGCGAGTGAATGTATTTGTGTGTGAGGGAGAGCAACTAGGATGTACATGTAATTGTGTGTGTACACATGCCTGTACATATGCTCAGGTGGATGTTTATGTGGACCAAACATTATCAAAACCAACGTGCTAATGAATATTGTTCTAATGATGTTCTTAGGTTTTGTTTAGCTATAAGGCTACTTTAATAGTGCTAATAGAGATTGGCCATAATACACATACTCCTTCAATGAGCTTTGGAGACTAGAGGACTCTGAACTTACCGTCAGTTTCTTAGAGTTCTAAACTTGCCTGTGGTGTAAATTAATCTTTACTTTCAAATGAAATTTCCTTATATTGTGATTTTCATGAAGCAAATGACCATTTTTATTAAATAGAACTAACAATTTCCATTCCTGGAGACTCTAAAGCCATCCAGAATGACACTACAGTAACACTGGGTGGGCTGAAAGCCTTTATGTAAAATTTCACATTTTACTTGGCTGAATTGTACTCCCAACTGCCAGCATAGGGAATACCAGCCACCAACAGTCTACAGAGCTTTATTCTGTAAAATATATATATATATATATATATATATATATATATATACACACACACACACACACACACACACACACACACACACATTAACTCCAAATATTTTCATAGCAAGTATGTAGTTTGTGAATGGCTACTAAAATCTTGAAATGATCATCAAGAATGAAAAAGAACAAAAAGAAAAGAAAATATCAATAGTTCCACATCCCATGACCTTAGTAATGGTAATATGTATTTGCAAGTCTCCTGTTTCATGTATTCCCTAAACAAACATTTATTTTAAGCCCATGACTTCTAATCACTTGAATAGACATTTAGATTCAATCATAGCAACAACCAAACAGCAATAATAATAATAAAGAAGAAAATCTAGCTCCTAGTCAATGCATGATACCCTTCTAAGCAGTGGCTTGTTTTTTCCTATGGCTGGCTGAGCTAAGAATGGATTTAAATGTTAGAGTTTGTAAAGAAACAAGACGTAAGTATGAAATCAGAACTAAAGAATGCATGACAGAACTAAAGAATGGAGAAGCCTAAATTATTTGTTTTCGTACATTTGTAGAACGACCTCCCTGCCCTGATGTAAAGTTTTACCATCTACTAACTCATTTAATCCTCATAACCTCATTATTATTGTTGTTGTTCTCAGTTTATAGCTAAAGAAATTGAGTCACAGAAGGATTTACATCCTTTTTGAAGGTTATCTACCAGATAAGTGGCAGAAGAATGAACAAAATCAATCAGTTTTACTCTAAAGATAAATTACTATGATCTCTGCCCTAGAAATGCCCAGTTCATTCTAAACCTCAGAATTAGCATATTGAAGAGGAAAATAATGTTCTGTTTTTTTACTTCTCTCTGTGTGTGTGTGTGTGTGTGTGTGTGTGTGTGTGTGTGTGTAGAAAGAGGAATAAGTATGTATTTATAAAAATAAAATATGCATTTTATCCCAGGAAACATTAATCCTTTCCCACAATGCGCTTAATTTTGATAAAAGTATTGAATTTTGATATGACTTTTATTATTTATTCTTCTCATATTTAGCTCTGTGTGCAGTTACCTTTTTCTAATAAAATTCAAATCCATTAGCTCTTTTGTAAGGAATAATATTTTTATAATTTTTATTTTAATTTGTGTTTAATACTATTTGGTTGTAATAATGTACATTTTTTTAAATTTCATACCATCACAATGCATTTGGGACTAAGCAATGTCTATTCAACATTGTCTTGGAAAATATGGACTGTTTCTTCCTCAGTGTTCAACTTGTCAGCTTTGCTCTCCGAGTACCAGGGAGGGGCAAGATTTCAAGATTTCTTTCTCTAACTTCCAAAAGGTGGTGGGAGTCAAGGATAAGTGTTTCCTGAATTTAATGACACCACCATGAAAAGAAACTAAGGCAAGAGGAGAGCGGGAGAGGACAATGTCCTGAACATGTAGTCAAGATTCTAACCGCCTCACTGATTACAAAAAGACCCAGATTGAGTGTTGTAAAGTGAAACGAATAAAATTTCCCTTGCCCGTAGGATCCCACATGAACACTTCAGCTGAAAGGAAATTGTGGCCCTGTATTTTCCACTTTATATCTTTGGAGGTTTTTACTGGAACTCCCATACCAGATGAGTATGAAAGTAATAAAACCAGACATCCTCACCATCTGACCTGAGCACACAGCTTTTGGGTCCTTGGACTCGGGAAAGTTTGATCTGACAGATGGTGAAGACTAATGGCCTAACAATTTCTCTCCTTCACACACAAATACACTCACTCCCTACTCAGACTCACACACACTCCACACACTTGCCACACTTTGCTTCTGCTACAAAAGCATAATAATTGAGTATTAAGGCAAATTCCAGGAATAATGCTAAAATTAAGGAAATCATTTTCTGATGTCTTTAAAAAGAAATTAAATATATACTTTGGAATTTAATGGTTAAGAAAAGTGCATATTTTATGCACAATATTTTGAGATGAGTTAACAAGTATTATATGAACCAAGGGAAGAGATTTTTTAATTGCTTATTTTGCTTTTCCTATATGACACATTTCTCTCCCTTCCTCCCTCCCTCTCTCCCACTCCCTCCCACCTTTGCCCACCCCTTTCTCTCTCTGGAATATAGGTGGGACTATTGTATATTCAGACATTTGAGTGTAAAAAGAATTTCCAGAGACTTGAAATGTTTCTCTGCCTCTAAACAGAAGTCAATATTTGGATTGATTTGATCAAAGACATTTAGAGTTGAAGATTTTACTTAGCAGGTAGTTAGGCAATGAGAACTTCATAGAAAAAATTTTAGGATTAAATATTGGCTTGAAAAATGGGGGAACATTAGTTTTTGTATCTCATAAAAATGGTAATGCAACAATTAGCAGGGTCATATTAGAAAGCACAGACTTTACTCTAGCTTAATGGATCTAAGGATAAGCATTTATCAGCAAGGAAGGATTTAGCATAAAACGACATGTAAATGAATTGATGACTGATCATAAATTAATTTTAGTGCTGAAGATGTAATAGGGACACAGCAAGATGCCACTTTATCATGGTATTTTATTTTCAGTAACATTTGAGCAACAACTTAATGTCCTGTGTGCATTTTTTCTTTAACAACTTGAATACATTTGAGATATTTTTTGACCTTTCAGTAATTTTAAAGCTGAGAAATTTGGAAAGATTGAGAACATAAACACAAATAAATTTCTCTATGTGACATAAATTCATTTTTCATTAAGTGTTTAAGTATGTATTGATTATATTTGGGGCTATAATGTGTCAAATGAATATGAATCTCATATAATCTGTAAGAATCTCTGGCTGAACTCCTTTTACTTGGTGTTCACTTTTATTTTCATGTTTATGCTTACATCTACAAAAAAAACTGTTACCACTAAATGACTTCCTTTTTAATTGATGAGTTACTCTTTTTTGTTTTCTTTTAATTACTGTCTTCTTTCTCCCCCTCTTCTCTTCCTCCTCAAGGATTTCTACCCTTCTCCTCCTCCTCCTCCTCCTCTTCCTCCTCCTTCTTTCCCCCCTCTCTTTAATAATTGTTTGCCTGAATCTTCAGATCATTCTTGATGTTCAAATCAAAAGTAAGAGGGAAAATTGTAATGACTGAGAGGTGAAATCAATAAATGTTAAAAATTTTAAGGATTTTATGGTAGGAACTTTAACATATGTTATAGACCTTTTGGTTCATACAATATGACTAAACTGCTTTAAAATTGTCCTACAAAGGTACTAATTTTATGTATCTCATCCCCAGTTCAGAGGAAAGTTGAAGACTTACCAGAAAGGCAGAGTAATGAAGAAAAAGGAAATATTGATTTCTTTCTGTTTATATTGGTTGCAATCTATTGAAGCAACTAACTTAACTTCTCTCTTTCACTTGGGATCACTAGTGTTCTCATTGCCTAATATGGCCAAATAGCTATAGTATATTTGTCTTTAACTCCAAAGTCTTCTGTCTAGTCGCTTTGCTCTTATTGGAACTACAAGTAAAAGAATAGCTAATGTTGTCTCTTTATCAACTGACACCCACTTGATGTCCTGCCTTCCAGGCCACTCTCTCTTCCCAGAGAAGGGAGTCAGTGAGCATCAGGAAAAGCTTCATGAACAAATGAAAAATAAATTCATTTTTACATGAATTTAAATATGTTTAAATATTTATTGATTATGTTTGAGGCCATAATGTGTCAAATTAAAGCTTGAAAGATTGAGAGAAATCAGAGCAAACACAAAAGTAGGAAAATTGCTGATCTGTTTAGGGTAAGGCAGATGTACGTATGGAAATCCTCTTGTGTGGGACCCACTTTCACAGGGCGATAACAGTTTATTTTGGGGGGAAGTTGGGAAGTCTTACAAGATGGGATTTCTTTGGTGACATTGCTGTGATGGGAGATTTTTTTTCTAAATTTTTCAGATTCAGAAACTAAATTTGTCAATATTCTAGATCCTCAGAGTAGAACCACACAGCAGGCAGACAGAAATAAAGCCCAGATTAGACTCAATTTCTTGACTGATCATAGTGGATAGAAGTGGAATAAGAAAATTTTAAAAGAATAACAACAAAAATAAGAGCTTGGGCTAAGTGCATTGGGATGGGTGAATCTGGATAGAGATGTCACATATACACACACAAATAAATTGCCACTTGCCACTTAATGAAATTTAGCATCTTCATTGGAAGACAATATTGCTTAACCTTGATATTCAAAAATATCAAAGCCTAACCAAGATGTACATCATATGAACTTTATTATATAATATATATCCTATTTTATATAATAAAAATTATATAGTACAATTTTTACTTTCTTACTTGAAGACGGTATTGCTTTTCCCATGGTTCCAAAGTAATCAACAAGCATTCACTAATTTGTTCAATAAATTTTCTGAGGATGCTTGTAAGAACATTCTTTTTGCAACTAAAGCAAGGTCATTGCTAAGAAATTGTACATCAAATATAATCACTCAAAGAATTTACAGTGAATTGTAAAACAATAAATGCATTTAATTCCATATGCCCACTGTTCATTGAATTCCTACTGTACAGTGACCCTGTACAAGAAATACTGAAGTGAAGAAGAGATAGTTCTTAATGTCAAGAGTTTTATTTCCTGGAGCAGGAAAAATACATACAATATACAAAATATAGGGAGACAGGTGATAGACTGCATGCACAATGTTTTCACAACAAAGTAGGGAGTCACCCTAACAGAATGTTGAAGGTAGAATCCAGGTGATAAAGATGGTATTTTATTTGAACTTTAAAGTTTGGCAGCGATTATTAGATTTGGTGAAATACAGAAGTATTGTCAAGAAATGGGAAGTGATGTGTGGGTGAGAGAGTGAGATTACACTAGTTGTGGGACAGAATGGGCTGCAAAGGTAGGCTGGCTTAATATTGGGGGGAGGTCTCAGATTTCTAATTTTGTATGTGCATTGGTGTTATAGGTAAGACTTTAAACAGAGGAACAAAGTATAAGATTGATGCTTTGGAAAGATAATGTAGATAACAATGAGGAAAGATAGAAGGGACTAGAAGGAAATCCGCTAAAAGGAGTGTCAGGATGAATTAGGAGAATAACAATAAGGAGATGCTTGTTTGGAGAGTGAGCACAGACATTTAGAAAAACAGAAATCACATGGAAGGGTTTGGAACTGAGCTTTTGAATGTTTTAAAACTATTCCCAGTTCTCGACTTTCATATTCTTTTTTGACCCCTTGCTGAATCACTTTGATTTCTTCTTATCTCCTGTAGCATTATATTGCAAGACCCACTGCATCATTTCTTCTTTCATTTTGGGCTGTTGATCCTTGACTTGTGATTATTAACCTAGAAATGAATCTCTCAGAGGAGGCTCAGTTGCTGGTGTTATCTCAGTTTCCTTGCAGTGGTCTGTGTCAAGGGAATTTGTTTGGAAAGTAAAAAGTATATCTTTGTGCTTTTGGCAAATAGAATCAAGACTCTATCTTTCTCTGCTACACTTAACACCTTTTTAACTTCCAGATCATTCTAACCCTTTCAGTTTCAGTTTTCTCTGTCTTGAGAATGCATGCATCCGTGTTATTGTACCATGACAGCCTGACTAACACTTCAAATACTGAGTCGTGGCAACTTCTAACTACACTGTTGTCTTTTTAATATTAGAGAAATAGAAATAATCTATAACATACGACTTTCATCTCTTTCCTGGAAACACCTGTTTGGTTTATATTGAAATTCTAAATTAACATTTTGTAAGTCCTTTTTTTGTCCCTCTTCTAACAAAAGCAGAAGTTAGGGTAAACAATACTTGATAGTTTATTTTGTCATGAATTAATGGTACACCAACTTAAATATGTACTGCGATTTTAATTTTATTACATAATGAGTTAAGTTCCCAGTGTGCTTTTACTAATATGTGTGTATGTATATGCATAAAATACTAAATGACTTTCTAGAAAGAAAAAAAGTTGTCAATATCTTCAAAGTGTATTTTCTTCAAATATAAAGTTGCAATTTTTTTACTCTACTGCCATAGTTCATTTTGAAAAAGAAAATTGATAGAAATGCTGATAATAGTCTCCATAAAGGCTAATTTCATAAGTATCAGTGTTGAAGAGAAAATTAGAGTTAAAAATCAAAGAAAGCATAAGAAATATTGAAATTAATAGCACTTTTGCAAACTAACATTTTCCTTATGTTCTATGTTTAGTTGATTTGATGTCATCTATACATTTTAGTTGATGTATTTTGTTATTTA
Source organism: Callospermophilus lateralis (assembly GCF_048772815.1). Lineage (NCBI taxonomy): Eukaryota > Metazoa > Chordata > Mammalia > Rodentia > Sciuridae > Callospermophilus > Callospermophilus lateralis. The sequence continues at coordinate 1,911,723 of NW_027512751.1, read as the reverse complement.
ACCAGTAATTAACTTTTCACCTTAAAATCTTAAAATAATTCCAGATCTTCTATGAAATACAACTGTATGTACAAGGTCCGGTATTCAAGTTTTTATGCAGATTATCATTGCCCTCTGAACTAACTTCAAATTATACCTATACTATTTATTCAAGCAAGTCACTGATCAGTTTAAATTAACCATAATTTGTTTCAAAAAGAGTGTTCATCCCTGACTTGTAGAAAATACACATAGCAGTTCTTGCTTGGAAAAATGATCATGGAACAATTTAAACAATGTAAGAAATGAACCACTTGGAACATATCTTGCACATGTGCTTCAAACAAATACCAATTTTACACAAGCTTCTTTCATTTGTACTAAGTGTGTTTAAAACACGGACAATGTTTAGCTAAGGAATCCATGATGAAACTTCAAAGTGGCAAGGAGTCGAGGCAGTGTACTTGCTCATTCATATAGTGTTTACAAGCACATGAGATATGCAATATATACAAACTCACTAGACAACTACATTTGTTTTTAGGTTCAATGGTAAATGGATGGGGCTCTGCATCTGATGAGGATCGTAACTTTTCTAGTCATAGATCTAGTGTAGGTAGCTCCTCAGATGGTTCCATATTTGCCAGCAGCAGTTTTGCACAAGCACTGGTGGCAGCAGCAGATAAAGCTGGTTTTAGGCTGGATGGAACCAGCCTTACAAGAACAGGTTGGTAGACTCCAAAATCAACACTCTTTGCATGAGAGAATCTTGTCCTTGGGACACTTACCTTTTTTCTCCTCTTCTTTCTCAGCAAGTCTGACTGCAGGGCTCTCTGTAATATGCATGAACATTTGGGATGCTCTGTTGTCTGAACTCTGACCTGATGCAAGTTTTGCAGAGCCAAAAATAGGCTCCAACTTACTACCTTCTATCCTTAATATCCCTTTCTCTTCACGGTTCTGCTGATTAATTGGAATATACTTCCTTTCTATATTATGGCAAATCAGCAACTCAGATTGCCATTAAATTTTCAATAACTCACACTTTGCAAAATCTGCACACATTAATAATGAACCTAGTGATTAAAATTATTCAGCTTTTATCTCCATTACTTTCCTTTGCCCTGTCTCTTTCTACAAATGCAGTTTCTGGGAAGCCTTCCTCAGCATAGGGTGAATGGGTGTAAGGATTTCAGTCTAACTGTTCAAATGGCTGAGGGTCTTATTGTTTGGCTAAGATTTTAATACAATAATTTATTATATGTTTTAAAGGATGCTAATTAAAGATACACCTACTGCATTTGCAAGTTAAATAAAATGATGACTACGTGTATATTGTATTTTAGAGAATTTAATATTGATTTCTGAGAGTAATAAGTAATAATATAAAGGACCAATTACGTCATTTTCACATGCTGCTCATTCCACAAAAAGAAATGCAGTCTTAATTCTAAAAATAGATTAGCAGTTTGTAATCATTTGTTTCTCTGCGGAAAAAACCAACACTTTGGCATGATTATGCTCTAATATTTGTATATGTACTTCTTAACTTCACATTTAGGATGGTAATATATGAATTAAACTGAGCTCTCTTACAAAACTAATGAAATGTCAAATACATTTTTAAATCTTTGTAGTGTTCAAATATTAAATAAAAGTGATATGCTCCTGATCTTCATTAAACTCTCAGGTTAGAAAAGTGAGCCTTGGAAATTGTCTTGAATTATATCATCAATATTTATTTTGAGCATGTATTAGATATGTTCAAGCAAAATAAAAAGATTTCTCAAGCATTGCAGAGGTTTATTTTCATATAGCATCCAATCTAAAATATGTTGTAATATAACTGTTATTTGAATTTTCTTGCTTTATAAAGCATAAGTCAAAAACTTTATGTTGCCTGAGTGCTTTTTGTGGCATTAGCTGTAAGCAGAACAGTGAGAAAGTGCAAGGAAACTAATAAATTAGACAGAATAGGTGCATTTCTTGCATGTATGCTAATAGCTAATAAAACATTAAGCAACATCATGTCACATTGACTTAGGAAAATGAAACTACGTATGATAAGTTTGTATGAAATGAAAACATGACAAGAGAATAAATATATGAACATAAACCATCCTTCTCTTACTATAATAAACAGTATTAAAAGACATTTTTGAAAATGTATTTGGTAACCTTTTCCCAGAATAAATTTCACTTCTTTTGTACTAAACCACAAGAAAGGAAAATAGTACAATTCATTTGTCCATGAGAATTTGAAGTCTGCTCAGATACAGTAATCACAAAATACCTACTTCACTTTGGATATACAAGGTGATTTTAACCTTCTATCCTCTACACTGATGTTATTGAGTTTCCACTAATAGATAGAGATCATTTTGTTTGCATATAAGTGGTAAAGTCAATTTAGCATGTGTACCTGAGCAGACTTTTCACATAAAACTACAAGGCATTTTTTACTGTGCTCAGATTTTGTAAAATTTCAGGGGTGAAAATGAAACAGTGTGCAATTCATTTAAGAAATAACCTCTTGAATTTTGAGAAATAATGTTTCATGAATTTGTATATAACTATAAAATTATCACTAAGATTTTCAAGGTAATATAAAAACTAATCAAGCAGTATGAAGCTTTGGATTGGTGGATTTGTTTTATGTTCAATTGTTTGAAATATTTTTGTGGGTGGGGTGTTCTTAGCTTATAAAAATTGAACACATTATATGTAGCATGGCATATATTTATTTTTATAGGTGCACCAATATTTGGTATCTTCCAATGGCATCTCTAGGTAAGTTCACAGACTTAGCCTTAGGAAGAGCAGAAAATACATGACAGACATTATCAGTGCATTACAATGACCTTCCCTATACCCCATTCCCTTTGTTTTCTTTCTAGGAAAAGCCTTTACCTCCTCTCAAAGACCTCGACCCACCAGCCCATTTTCTACTGACAGTAACACGAGTGCAGCCGTGAATCAAAGTCAGAGGCCCAGGCCCACCAAGAAACACAAGGGAGGGCGAATGGACCAACACCCAGCACTGCCTCACCGAAGGGAAGGAATGACAGATGGTAGGCTGATTTCTGTTCCTCTTCTTTCCTCAATGAAGAGATGCATTCTACTCGGTCAGTAACTCAGATTAAAATATCTATGGTAGATTAGGCATTGCTTCATTACATACAAGGCAGAAACCTGGCAAAATGGTCTTGCTTACGTGAAACACCCTCTCTCTCAACAATCTGGAATTATGTCTTTATGATGAATCCCCAAGAAAGAGAAGCTGTACCACTCTTAACTGTTGATTTTTCTACCCTTCTGGCATTTTTATTTATTGTATTTTAGCAAACATTCCACTTAAAGGTTAGGAAAAAAAAACATAAGCAGCATGTGCACATGTCATAGTATCAGAACATTTATGATATGAAATTATAATCTCTTTCACTCTTGGAAAAGAACTTGAAATGGTTTAGTGATTTTTTAGTTTCGTGAATTTCAGAGCTTAAAACATGCTAGCGGTTATGTAGTTGAAGAGTGTCTACTTGGGCTGCTATAACAAATAATCATAACTGTATAAACAGCAGAAAGTTTCTAAACAACAAATATTTATTTCTCATAGTTCTCTGGGCTAATATTAGTGGAAGTACAAAGATCAAGGCACTGACTGATTTGGAATCTTTTGAGGGCTCACACTCTGGTTTACAGATGGTACATTTTTATTAATTCTCACATGATGGAACAGACCTCTCTGGGGTGTGATTAATAAGGGCACTAATCCCATTCATGAGAACTTTACCTTTATGACCTCATGAAGCCCTCATATTCCAATACCATCACCTGGGGTTAGGATTTCAACAGATGATTTTTAGGGATATACAGTCATTTGGACATAACAAAGGGCTAGTATGTATATATATATATATATATATATATATATATATATATATATATATATATATATTTTTTTTTTTTTTTTCCTATTGAAATTCAGAGAGTAAATATTTGGAGTTTTTTTTAGCATGTGGCCTGTGCCACAAGTACTCTGCACTGCCATTATTGCATGGGTAGAGCTATAGTAAATGAAAATATGGGTGTGACTAATATCTAATAAATCGTTATTGAAAAAATAGTGGCAGAATTTGGCCTATAGGTCATAGTTTGACAACGTATGTCAATTAATTGAATAGCCAATCTTTGAATATTTGCTTAAATAGTTAGTTTCAGAAAATATTTTTACTGGAAGTTATCCATGGTCAATAATGAGTATTTCAACAGCTCTCAGAGCATAATCTATTTCCCACATTTTCCACTTAATTATTACATCTTTTAAAGTCTGAATAAATATATTCATCCTGAAACTTTATTCTAAGCACATATGAAGTATATTTAAGGATATATAATTATACTTAAAGTGCCTAGTATGCAGTGAGACTCAAAAATGAGTTTCTTCCCTCTTCTCAACCTTATCTTCCATAAGCATACAAACTTTATCTGAGATTGTCCAACTAAACACTAGGATTAACCTAGCCATGCTGAATGTTGGAAACATTTGGGGAGATCTTCAAATAAACCATGGAGACATTCATGATTATTCTGAGGTATAATCCTATTATAGGAAGTTTTGAAGCTCCATGGGTTAAATTTAATGAACATCCAGCTTTGAGAAGCTATGACCTAGTCCTTAGCACTCTTACATCCATCATTATGAAACAGAATGAAGCTTGTTTGGAAAAAAAAGCATTTTCCTTTGTGGGAAGGGGCACTCTGTGTCAGGCAGCCATCTTTGTGCTTTCTTTTGTCACCCTGTAAGGCTAAGAAGGCGTAAAAAAGCCAAACATGCTTGTTCTAAAAGCTTTCAGGTTTGTTTATATATCCTGCTTATTTTGTTTTCATGGGGAAGTGTTTCTATGGAATATGAAGATTAAGGGTCCAATTGAGTTTTTCATTCTCTCTAAATAGATACCCTGTGGTGAACAAAACCTTTCTGATTCAGATGCTCTGGAGATTAGTTGAGCACTTAGAACAGTTTGCAGTGTTGATCTTATTCACTCTAAATAGAAAAGACTGCTCTCACTGATATGCTACTCACAACTTTGAGAATTAATAATTTTATATATTTTTTCTGCTCAGAATATTGTGGCAACAGAGAAAAATATAGTGTGTTCTTTTTACAAATCTTTGAAGACCATATGTAGTATATGTGGATGGTATACAATTTAAATATACAAAAAGTAGAGTGCTCTTTTTTCTTCTATAATCCTTTTTCTGCAAGGTTTTTCAATATGTTCACATAAAACTATCTTCCTCCTAGTTTAAATCATGATCAATATATTGCTTATCTTTCTAAAGAAAATAGGTCCCTAAATTTCAATTTTGAAAAGTGATTATGAATTATGTGTTATTAGTAGATATATTTTAAGTGATATTGCGAAGGAAATTTGGCTTACATATCTTCCCACATGTGCAATCCAGACACATTTAATTGTGAAACAAGGACATTTATTTTGGAGGCCTTAAGAATATTGTTATTTTACAATAAATGCTTATGACATGGCACTTACATGATATGAATCCATGTGTCAGGAATAATTCAAAACTTCTTTTTTTTAAAGAAAGAGTGAGAGAGAGGAGAGAGAGGGAGAGAGAATTTTAATATTTATTTTTTAGTATTTGGCGGACACAGCATCTTTGTCTGTATGTGGATCGAACTGAGGATCGAACCCGGGCAGCACGCATGCCAGGTGAGCGTGCTACCGCTTGAGCCACATCCCCAGCCCTCAAAACTTCTTTACATAAAATCACACTGTTCTTTTTGGGAAGATTGCTGCCTAGTAGTTTATAGTGTATGGACACTTTACAATAAAACTTTTACATTATAGATTTTACAATAGTGTTTTATGACTATATTAATTAGGGTAATTATTGCTAGCTGCTTTACCAAACAACCTCTAACCCTCAGTGTCTTGGCACAGTAAAAGATACTTTCTTATTGACACACTCATCTATCAAGGTCAGGTGTTTCTCCTCTAAGCAGTAATGTAAGGGTGTAGGTCTCTCCAGGATTGAGATGGCATTATTTTCAGAAATCTTTATGGATTCTGAGTGAGGCAAAGACAGATAATGGGTGATCATTGGGAGTTTCTAATGACAAGAACCTATGTCATGTCTCATATGTCATTATCAAAAACTCTCTCCCATGGTGTCTAGTACTAGAAAGTATCCTCCATGTGTCCCAGAAGAAGAATTGGAATGGATATTTCTGTGTCTGTCCCAAAAGCTATACCAAAACCCAGGCACACCTAAGGAGTCATTGATGAATCCACATCTTCTATCCACTTGCATAATGAGTCAAAAAATACCTTTGAAGCCAACACACTGAGTAAAATTTGGCAGTTCTCTACCCAACAAACTGATTTTCCTTAGATTACATCCTGTGTTCCCTTTCCCCTGGTTTTTAATGCCCTGTTCAGAAAAGGGGTCCTTTCCAAGCTCTGTCAAATATTAGCTTTACCCCTTAAAATATATATTAAGTATATTCCACATGGTAGGCAATAGGAGCCAGATAGACAATAATCCTCTGGTTTCATGGAGCTTACATTTGAGTGTAGGAAGATAGATAAAGACCAACAGTAATACATGAATATAAAAAAGCAGTTGATAAGAGGGTGATCATTGCCATGAGGAAAAAAACAAAAGGAAAAGAAGTTGAGAAATATGAAGGTAGGGAAGAGATATTTTTAAGAATGTTCTTTAGGGAAGGCCTCACATACAAGGTGACATTGGAGAAAAGACTAGAAGAATGAAAGCAAAGATATCCAAGGAAAGGTCCTTCAAAGACATAAGAAAACAGCAATAAAATCTGAGGCTTATTTACCAAAAAATGTTAGGGGAGAAAAATGACTAGAGCAAGCATAAAAACAAAATAGAACATGAAGTCAGACAAGCAAAAGAGCACATATGATGTAGGACCTTGAAGCTGCAGTGTTGCAATCAGCCTTACAGTATGTTGAGTGGGAAGCTACTGGAGAGAGGGGTGGGGGGTGGGGGGGAGCAGAGGAGTGACATGATCTTCTCTGTTTTTCTTTTTAAAAAGATTATCTCCACTGTTGGGTTATAGTTAATGGGGAAAAGGTGTAAAACAGATCACATACATAGGAAGCTGTAGAAGCAACATAGGAGATTCATACCAAGTAAGAAATAAGTGAAAGCGATGAGAAGTGAGGAATTCTGGAAATGGTGCTCATAGGTCTTGTTAATAAAATTAGTAAAGCAAAGCTTAAAGGTCACTTCATAGCTTTGGTGAACTTGTAGGATGAAATTGCCACAGGTGGGGAAGAGGAATATCATGCAAGACACACATTTTATAAAGGAGGAACTAGATTTCAGTTCTGATATGTGCAATTTGAAAAGCTTTCTAAATATCCAAGTGGAATTGTCCCATGTAGATTTGGTTAGAAGAGTCTGCAGTTCTTGGGAGGAAAGATCCAGAATGGAGATACTTCATTTCTTTGTGGTCCCAGTTTCTCAGCTAAAAAATGAAGACAATAACAACACTTATGTCATGGGATTGTGGTCACCTGACAATAGCTAATTCTCAGTAGGCTAGTAAGATACTCTTTAGTGAATTGACTTAGTTGAAATAAATCAACCTACAATTGAATAATAAATTTAATTTAGATTAAAATGTATTTGCTTATATATTTTTATTTTTCTATAGCCATTTGCAATTCCATTTCCCTTTCCCGTTGGTTTATTTCAATGTGCTTGCAATGCCCTCTCTTCTTAGAAGACACAGTCTTCAAGGATATTACTTAATTATGAAGCTATATAATTTCAGGTTAAATTAAATAGTCTTCAGAATTTTAGCTGGCATAAGCAGATACCATTTTGACCATTTTAGAAATTAAGCTGCTCTGATGGAGAGTAAAAAATCAATGATAAGAACTGTTATTTTGGAAGCAAATTTTATAATTTCTCCTTGCTGTCTCTCTAAGACCAATAACTCAAATGAAATAATTAATTTGCATTTATAATAATGTTTAGTGATGGGAGTCCAAAACTCATTGGATTATCCAACAAAGAGATATCTCAACATTACATTAGCTTTTCATCTTGGAAGAAATGTTTGGAATAAAACCTTATTTTCCCAGACAGAGACTCTGTTCCCCTCAATAATTAGAAATTCATAATATAATGTGAAAGGTATACATAAGAACTAGTAACCATCCAACCTGGGTGCTCCAGATTCTCTATGCAGTGGAGAATAATATAATTTTGCTCCTAAGACAAAGTATAAATCTTAGAATGACCACTTTAACATTTCTGTGAAAAAGCTAATTTTTGTATATAAGAAATTTATACTTTTCCCTTTAAAATTCAATGATAATATTATTAGAAATAAGAACCTGGTTATAAAAGTGTCATAACAATGCTATATTAAGTACAGTATCTTCCAATTAATGAAATAAATAGTATACATGATTTTTGCTTTTTATGAATAAATAACATAATTGCCAATACTCTAAGGATAAACTAAGAAGTACACAATAGCATACACAAAATCACAATAAATCAAGCTAAATGAATATTTAGAAGGATTTAAAAATTATTTTAAAGCTGGGTGTTGTGATGCTCACCTATCATACCAATGACTCAGGAGGCTGAGTCAGGAGGGTCACAAATTTGAGGCTGGCCTCAATCATTAGCATTTAATGAGACTCTCAGCAACTTATGAAACCTACCACAAAATAACAAATTAAAAAAACTGGGGATGTAGCTCAGTGGCAAAATTCCCCTGAGTTCAATGCCCAGTACTAAAGGAAAAAAAATAAATCATTTCAGCAGGTGTAATATTTAAGGAAGGAAGTATGATTTCACAGTGGAAGATTTTCAAGACACAAAGCTTTAGATATGAAGAGCTAAGAAAAGGAAAATGAAAAAATCGCTGATACTTGAACTTTAAAGTTTTTCATTTCCGATATTTAATTTAAAAAGTGTTTCTAAAAAATTATCTATTCCACTACTTCTCAAATTTCCATGATATATTGCCAACTCTAGTACCATAAAGCATATTCAATCTGTATGCTGAGCATTGGTTATTACTTATTAAAATTAATACATTGGAAGATTATAATATATTAGTTGTAACTCATTAGCTAACTCATGAAACGAATAGCCAGAATTGGTTGTCAGGCAGAATGTTAATTGCATTTAATAAATGTTAGCTTAACCCTTTGACTATTGCTAAATGTGCCACATACTTGGGTAAAGGCAATCATATGTTGCATATGATACGGCATATTGTTCTTAATTTCCCAAGGGTGATGTTTCCTATGGAGATTGGCAGGCTGGCTTTTGTTCTTTTATTAGAACAGCTGCTAGAATTTCTAGTGATCTTATTATTTTATTTTTTTTGCCATAGTATTTCTACTTTGAAAAGGGAAGGATGAAAATGACCCAATGTGCAATTGAAAACACTTTCCATGTTTAACAGTTGGATGAATCCAGTCAATTTGATTTCAATGATGCTGTGGTAGAAGATAGCAGAGAGACCAATAATATGCATTTTACATATCAATAATTGACTTTTATTTTTCTCTGTTTTTTTTTCTTTTGTTTTTATTTTTTGCATGGGTGATACTTGTACGAGGGCAAGAGTTTTTTTTTTTTTTTCCAACTTGAACTAAACCTGTATTTTTTTCATTAAATTTTAGTCCATTCTAAACATTATTCAAAATTTTTAGATCTTCCACCACCACCAGATCCCCCACCAGGTCAGGGTTTAAGGCAGCAAATAGGCCCGAGCCAGCATGCTGGTCATGTGGAAAACTAAACAGAGAGAAAAGGAAGCTCTCTAGAGAGACAACAAGCCTCCAGCTTAGAAGGCACAAAGAGCTCCTTGGATTGTCCAGCCAAAGCCTCCCTAGAGTGGCAACGACAAACCCAGGAATGGATAAGCTCCACAGAACGCCAAGAAGACACACAGAACGCCCCACACAAACAAGGGGTTGGATCAGGTGTGTTCTGCACAGTCCCAAGCAAGTGTGGGCTGTGACCCTTTTATTTTCTGCCAGGTATTCTAGAAATGGCAGTTGTTTAAGGGCATCTGAGAGATATTTGCCTTAAGTCAGTAAGTGAAGTTGGAATTTCTCAAGCAGAGCTCAGAGGCATGTTCCTTGAAACTGATTACAGTGGTGATTGATCCTCAAATTGACCACTCCATAGGTCTTTGAATCCAAGAGATCTCCAGCCTTCATCTACGGTCTCAGGGGACAATTTTGGCTTTTTTGCCTTTTACCATTTCTATTGAGTAGCTTTAAGACCACTAAATTTCAGCTTTTGTGTCAGTTTAATCTCTACCTTCAAGGAGATTGTCATTTTGACAGAAGCAACCAGTCACTTGAAAGGAGAGCTCCTGTCAGTCAATTAGGTGAATTAATTGAGATTATAAATTTACAAGTAAATGACCAACCACAGACCTCATGTTGGAAAAGGTTAACCTATTAAATGTAGATGACTGTTCACATGGGGACAAGAAATGCTCTTGTTTATAAATCACACTTCCTGGAAATGTTAAAACATAAATTTCATGGTTTCTGATTGGACATTAATTAGGGGTGGGGCTTTGCATTTTTTGGAATATCTTGCATCAGGATTTACTGAGTATTAATAAACATATACACATGCACACAACTTTTGAAACATATTCCATATTCATTTGGACTCAATCTTTATTAGACAAGCCCTCTCCCCATGCATTTCTGTAATTACATTTTATTACAACACTGTGCTCAAGTTTTTGAAAAATTCAATTTGTGCAAGGGCCAGAAGATGACAATTTCAATATCTAGATTTACTGAAATGTTTAGGAATGGTTGACCATTCAAGCTGTGAGAGAAAAATTATGTGATCCCTGTCATTAAAGACTATCTAAGGCAAGAAACAGTAAATTCAGCCAACATTTTTTCATCATCTAATCACTTGTTAATGGCCAATACCTCAAAAGAAAGAAAGAAATAGAGTTAGTTGGGGTGGAGAGGAAGATGTGGAGAGATGAAAAGAAAAGCTAGAGAAAGGAAGAGAGAGATAAGAAATAAAGAGAAGAGAAAAGGAGAAGGAAAGAAGGATTCAAAATATTAAATAATTATTCATAATACATTTGATCAGTTATTTGTAGGGAGACAATATACAAAATAAATATTATCACATTTGTTAAAATTGGGTGGGTTTCTCTTTTTCTTTTAATGAAATTCCTAGCCTTTCCATTAATATATTTATGTCCCAAGCAACAACAAAAATTTAAGAAACTTACTTAATTTGTTAATACGTAATCCTTGATCTAAATTGATTGAGAAAATATTGCTGTGGATTAAACTAAAACAAAACCACGTTCCTTCTGTTTTGATGGGAATATTGAAGCCTCATTGAACTCTAGAAATTATTCTAAGATATGCTTTTTTTTTGAAACAATGTAGTTCACTGTAAGCTGCTCTCTTTTATAATGAATTTAAGTTTTTCAAATAATATACAACAGTGTTTACTTATCCCAAGATCTCTTTTAATTTAATCCTGCTTCAGATCCTAGTGTAGGAAATGTTGCTTGCACATGGAAATTCCTTTAATATCCGGTCTTGATTAAACCTCCTGATTTTAATTTTACTAAAGAATGAAATAGTAAAATGGTCCATTCTGAGCTTAACTTGTAAGAGTTAAATTCGTGTTATTTTCCAGGCTGCAGTTCAATTTAGCCCTTTCTTGTTTTTTTTTCTTTTTCAGAGGAGGCCTTGGTGCCCTATAGCAAGCCCAGTTTCCCATCTCCAGGTGGCCACAGCTCATCAGGAACAGCTTCTTCTAAAGGATCCACTGGACCCAGGAAACCAGAGGTGTTGAGGGGAGGCCACCAGCGCAATGCCAGTGACCTTCTTGACATAGGATATATGGGCTCAAATAGTCAAGGACAGTTTACAGGTGAATTATGTAAGTGTTTTAAGTCACTGAAAAGGCTACCATAGCCAAGCACGGTGTTGCACAGCTGTAATCCCTATGACATAGAAGGCTAAAGTAGGAGGATTCCAAGTTTGAGGCCAGCCTCAATTTAGTAAAACCATCAGCTACTCCACAGGACCCTGTCTCAAAATGAAAAATAAAAGCACTGGGGATGTAGTTCAATGGTAGCTCATCCCTGAGTTCAATCCCCAGAACCAAAATAATAAAAATAATGGTTTATTGTGATTCAGAAAGAATATTAGATTAATAATATTTTCATATTAAACAAATTTAAGAATGATAGAAAACTTTCCCTGCTACAGGAAAAAAAATCAATGATTCTTAAACAAGTTTGGTCATAACGTAGATGATTGCTATTTATAGCAGGTCGATGACATAAATATTTCATTTATATTTCAACCTGATTTATGCTACATAAGAATTACTTTAAACATGGTGGTGCACACCTGTAATTCTAGCTACCAGAGGCTGAGGCAGGAGGATCACAAGCTTGAGGACAACCTGGGCAACTTAGTAAGATCCTGTTTCAAAATAAAATATAACAAAGGCTGGGGATGTAGCTCAGGATAGATCACCCTTGGTTCAAACCCCAGTACCAAAATAAACAACCATAAAACAACAAAAAATTGTTTAAACGTGGGCAATTAGTCTCAACACTTACAAGTTAAATTAAGTGTAGTTCACTGGATACTTTTCTTGCTCTTTTAAACTCAGCACAATAAATAAGAGAGAAATACTGGCCCTTTGGTACATTAAAGAGTCTTCTTAGTAGTTCTTCCTATTCTTCATTTATTTGCTGTTCATTCATTTTTTTTTGAATTTATGGAGTCAGTCTTAAAAAAATTTTGATCTTTGATTTGAGTTAGTTCACAATATTTTCATTATAATGATATAGCTATTGATTAAGTTTATATTTTTGAATGAAGAACTGGCATTGGCTTTCATATTTTCTAAATATAAAAATATGAGGTAATGGTGAAAAATAGGGATGTCACAGTTCGTCCAATTAAAAACATTGAATTTGTGTTAATTCCATTAGGAAATTTACCAACTCCCTATTCCCTATTAGAATGATGCCTGCTTAACATTGTCAACTGCTTCTTTGAATTCAGCTTAACCAAGGCTGTTAAGAGAACAGCCATGGCTTCTAATGTTCTCAACCACTTGCCTGATTATAGCTCATGAGAAGACAAAGCTACTTTTCTGATCTCTTGAATTCCTCATGGAAAAATAGTTTATGATTACCATTATGCTCACATCACAGGCTGGAGGAGTTCATGAGCTAATGAAAAGGGAAAATAGTTTCAAACTTATTGTTTATGGATCTGAGTTATCATTATTGGCTATTATCAATCTGATCAGTGTTAAGATTTATTTATAATTTTTCATTTCGCCCATGGGTACTTAAAATTTTCTTTAAATTTTATATTGAAATAATCGTAGGTGTGCAGGGAGTGAAAATAAAATAGCTCTAGTTGAATTTTAAATCTCCAAATACTACAGTGTTTCTATTTTCCTTGTTTCTCTGGTTCAACGAAAATGAACTGCACAAACACACCAAGATCTTTCTGATGACTTCATCTTCATTGACTATCCGGTTGCTCTGATTTTGAATATGCGGGTCAGGATACAAGAATTCATCATTTAACTCTTGAGCTTTATTCCTGACTTTTGTTTCCATCTCTTTTTAGAGTAACTGAGAGGAGACATACAAAGCTGCTCTGAAGGACCATCAGGTCCCAACTCATGGACGTGATGACACTAAACAGTGCAATGAACAATTTCTTTTATTTATGTACTATTAAAAGAACTGTAAATGCAATGTAAAGACACACTTCCATACATATCCCACAGATATTTTACTTGTGTTCTTCTCTTAAGTACACCACCCACCTTAACTCTTTCTTGTCAGGAGTATATAAAAAAAAAAAAGAAAGAAAACAAAACTCGCCCTCCAGGAAGAAAAGGATTTTACTCTGTATATAATTTCTTTTGTGCATTGCTATGCAAGCTCACTTTTTTTTTTAGCTCTGTTCCTATTATTGTCTGTTCTTATTGGTCTATTGTACTATATGTGAATTAATAGGCTGTGGTGCTATATATTAATTTTTAATTGTGTAACTTTTATGTTTAAATTTTGCACTGCAATTTTATTTGGTGATAAGCACAAATCTCTACTCCTCATGACATGAAGAAAAGATTGAATGTGAAGGGGGTTTATGTACTGTAAGCTAGGTTGGATAATGCTGGTGTAACCCATCCTGTTACATGGTTTTCAGCTGGGGTGTAGAAATAGGAAGATGCAAAGGAACAATGGTGTTGGCAAAGTCTGAACATCAGGAAACGTGTCTGTTTTTAAGAGAAGAAAGATGTATTTTGCTATTGATAAAAGCAAGGGGTTAAAAGAAGGAATTTTAAGTCTTTAGGCTGAATACGCATTAAAATAGGCAGGTAGCAAAGATGTACTAAACTTGCTTTAAAAAAAGATAATTAAAGTTTTATTTAGAATCAACTTTACTTGTCATTGTAATTGACCCATCTGAGAATGGCGACAAGCAAAAGGAAATTAAGGTGTTTCACAAGAGCTGTATTTATATTATAGCTTTTTAAAACAGCATTTTCTGAATTACCATAATTAATCTCTCCAACTCATTAAGTCAGAATATAACATGAAATTCCCCAAGAAAACAAACAAAATGAACTCGCGACTATCTAGCAAGTAAAGAAGCAATTTATTATTAGGACATACTCAGGCTGCTTCCAAACATGAAATCTATTGCAATATCTTGTTTTGTCTTTCTAATACTTGTACAGTACACACTAGAGGATAAAACTGAATCACTTAAATTCATGACTGAAAAAATGTAGTCTATATACAACTTTGTGTTTCATTTAACTAAGATGTAAAGTTGATTTCACCAAAGGTAGAGCCAAATTGCAAGTGCTTAAAAAGCAGTGCTCAGAGTATGTTCAGTTCACCATCCATAAATTTATTGGAATAAATATTTGATGGTACATTCTCAGAAATTGGCTACCAACTAAAATCTGTTTGACCCATTTTGAATGAGTAAATTGAAAGAAAAATTAAAAAGGAGAAAAAAATGCATGTTTATACACTTTTTAAATAAAACCAAACCTTGTAAGTGGACATTAATAACAGTGTCCTGCCTCATTTGTTTTCACGACTTTGAGAACAAGAAGTTCCTGAACATCAGTTATGTATGCTCAAAATAAATGTGACTTTGAAATATATGTTAGCTACTGTACATGTATAGTCAATCAGTCAAGTAGAAGATAACCTTCCTGAAATTCCCACTTGTGACATTTTCCCATATGCTACCTACACAATCTTAAATTCTAGCTCTGACTATATTTTCTTATGTTTTTCCTACGATATATTCAGTACTTCAAAACTATTCAATGTAACAATCAGGATCAGTTCTCAAGTAGGAGACCCTTTAATAGGTCGCATACTCTCCATTATTGGCTCGGTCACCGGTTCATGTCCTGTTGTCATAGCAAAGGGATGACATAGTTTAATGGCTCCATCTTTTGAATTCCCTGATGCATCAGCACAGGCAAGCCTAGAATGTGATGTTCTTTATGGGACCCAACATCTTCTTGGTGTCATGTGTAGTTCATTTCTTCCCTGAAAAGAAAAGGAATTCTGAGACACACTTATTAAACACTTTATCAACTTTCTACCATCAGTGCCTGGATTTTCATGCAGTTTGATTTCTCTGGGATAAAGAGACTGGGAGAGGAGAAAAAGCTTTTGCAAAAAAATGAATACATAATAATTCACAACTCTAAGATGTGAGAAATTTATTTTTTATTTGTGAAGTTCCTTAATTCACCGCCTTACTACAGCCTTTGCCAATCTATAAAAACAT
Source organism: Callospermophilus lateralis (assembly GCF_048772815.1). Lineage (NCBI taxonomy): Eukaryota > Metazoa > Chordata > Mammalia > Rodentia > Sciuridae > Callospermophilus > Callospermophilus lateralis. The sequence continues at coordinate 1,895,848 of NW_027512751.1, read as the reverse complement.
TTTCTCATTGCCTTTTGTTAAGGCTCTGGTGACCTATGCTACAGTAATATCCAAGAATCTAACAGTGTTCTTTATTTTTCTTAGTTTGTTTCTAAGTGTATGTCAGCAAATTTCTTGCTACAAAATGCATGCTGTCAATTTCCAGTTTTTCCTACCTTACATTTCTCTGTTTTATATTTCCCTATCTTTTTCTAAAGTACCTGTCTTAACAATATTACCTCTTTCATCTTGGATGCCCATGAATTTCATTTTAGTATTTTCACTAAGGCAATACTGTTGGAGGACTTCTCATATGCTTCTAACTATTGTGCATATCAATTTTCTTTATATGCTCTCATTCTGCTAATAAGATAATCCTTTTGTAGATTTTTTGGTATAATCCATTGAATCCTAGTACACTCTAATACCAGTTTACTTGAGTTAATCAGAAAAAACATTGCTATAGGAGGTCGATGGTCCCTTTCTGGATTATTCTGACTTCTCATCAATAATCAAAAGGACCAGTTAAGCAATTCAACATACCATCTTCTGATCCTTTTTCTCCCCACTGGGGCAATTGAGATGAAACTTGCTTACTCAATTCTACTCAAGAATTTTAAAGTTTTAGGGTGTTCAGAGCACAGCTCTGTGACAGAATGCCAAGATGCAAGCCAAAAAATTTCCATGAATCCAAAGTTGTTGATGAATGCAAAGATATGTGAAGAATTGGTGTAATCAATATGAATAATCCAAGCCAAAATATATCAGCTGAAAACCAGGCAATTGAGGTAAACCTATGTTTTAGTTTAAATTATATGAATGACTATCTATATTTTCTACTTTACTTCCTGGATAATTCTCTCATAAGTGTTGTTTGGGGGATAGAAATTCAAATTTAAAATTTTGATATATGGTTATAGAATTATACAATCTAAATTAATAATCCAGTAAATAAACACAATTGTTCTCCTGAAGAAGTAAATGAAGTAAAAATACATTCAAATCATGCTTAACAACAATGTTGATTTTAAAAATATCTGGATGTTTTTGAAACATCCTTTGTGAAAGGTTTACACTGAGGTATTTCTTAAAATCATTTTCTAAGTGATAAAAGATTTAGAATTGGCACATAATTTGGAACTGGACATCTCTCAATGTGAATCCCCAACTTTTTCATCAGTTTATGTAGTTTCAGGACAAGTTACTAAATCTATGCTATCCTCTTTCATTATATGCTCTTTAACTAATAAGACAGTTACCTCATATCATCATGCTTAGACATAATAAAAAAATACAAACTTCTCAGCACTAAACTTGTCACTAATATGTGTGAAATAAATGGTTTTATTCTTTTCTATCAACTTAAGTTGAACAAAAGGAAGAGACATGTGATCAAATTTTAGGTAAATATCTGTCTATATTTTTGGGAGAATCACTGACCTAAGTGGAGCAGTACCTGGTTAAAAATGCCAGTACATTATATGAAATGTATATATAAAATGTTATATTCAATTCATCCTTACTGAGAAATTATAATTTTGCAAGTAGCACATCTATGCTTGATACCTACTATGCTGTTTCTTTCCCTTGCAAGAAAATGAGACTTCCACAAAAGATTCATTTTCACTCTTCCTCATTGAAGTCTAGATGGGTCAAAGACAAAGGGAGAGCCTTTAGAAACTCCTACATATGCAGAGGATGCTTACAAGTTGTCTGTCTCATCTTTACTCATCCAGCCTACAGCAATGGCCACTTTCCCCTGATTCCCTAGTAATAAGTCCACATTCTTCTTTCTGTACTGACCACTCTCAGTCACAAAATCTACTCATCTTTGATACCAGATAAGCCACCAGGAGGAGACATTAACACAGAAAACATGGGTGAAGCTACTCCCCAACCAGCAGAGCATGATTCCATGGCCCTACAGGCACAGAAGCTACTCATCTGTGAAACTAGTTGAGCCACCAGGAGGTGACACATGCATGGGTGATACTGTGCGCAACCAGCTGAAAGGAGATGCTGCTTCAGCTAAGAATTATGTAGGGTAAACAGGAGCAAGCTTGCCACCTCATAAATTAGTGTTTGTGACGGAATCTCATCTATTCCTGCTCATGTTCACTCATATAGGTCCCTCCTCCCAAATACATTTTGGATGAATATAAGAAATCCTTTGCCACATACTGATTCAGAACTTACCATCCTTTCATTAATTTTTGCTTCAAGGAGCAAATTTTAGAGGAATCATACAGATGTAATTTTATCTTTTTTTAATCTTCAACTTATTTTGGTATCATTTTATGTATGACTTGACAAAGGCTCATGCCTGGATGATGATGATGATGATGATGATGATGATGATTTTCATTAAAAATTAGCCAATTTAGGCTACTTGTGTTTGTGTATTCTTTTATTGGCTCTTTAACTTGAATTGCCTGTTTTATCTTATTAAGTTCATCCTTACTAATGATCAATATTTAACTTAGAACATTAATTTACCTCAATTTGTGATTTAACATCTTTTAGTTCCCTAGTTTTTATTCAATATCATCTGTTTTATTCTGATGATTAATAAAGGAGAAGATAAGCTTCTAGGTCTCTATTTCCTTTCCTATAGCTTTCCTTATTTTTCTAAGAAAGCAGATTATAATAATCTATTTTGCTAATATATTCCCAACTAATTAGGCCTTATTTAATAGTAGCAGGCTCATTGGATATTAAAAAATTATTTGCAAGTCATGGGTCTCTACTCTCCTGTTCCTTGCCTTTTGGAAGCAAGGAAATCTCCCTGGTTTATTTTCTTTTCTTTGTTTTTAATTTTTATTTATTTATTTTCTTTATATATGACAACAGAATGTACTATAATTCTTATTATATAGAAAGCAAAGTTTTCATCTCTGGTTGTATACACAGTATACTCACATCAATTTTTGTCTTCAGACCTGTTCTTTGGATAATACTGATCATCACACTCTACCATCATTAATAACCCCATGCTCCCTCCCTTCCCCTCCAATCCCTCTGCCCTATCTAAAGTTTGTCTATTCCTCCCATGCTCCCGCTCCCTATCCCAGTATGAATATTTATTTCAATGAAAAAATTCAGCATTTGGTTTTTGAGATTGGTTAACTTCACTTAGAATTATCTTCTCTAACTCCATCATTTACCTGTAAATTCCATGATTTTATTCTCTTTTATTACTGAGTAATATTCCATTGTATATATATGCCAAAATTGGGAATGGGACCACCGTTTGACCTAGCTATCCCTCTCCTCAGTCTATACCCAAAGGACTTAAAAACAGCATACTACAGGGACACAGCCACATCAATGTTAATAGTAGCACAAGTCACAATAGTTAAATTGTGGAACCAACCTGGATTCCCTGATTCATTTTCTTTCTCAGTGCAGCAAAATTTAAATATTAAGCCAGGTTCTAACTTTTCCTAACAGCCCTTGTCACATTATCTGATGGGAGAGTTACTAAAAAATGACCTGTTCCTGGTTCTTGGGCCTTAGCTTCAAAAATCTACCTGCCATCAACAGACACCAAGAGTATAAGCTCAAGGAAATAAACTAATTAGAAATGTTTTTAAGAAGGGAATCTCATTCTCATTTGTTAAAACCTGGTTTTCTGTCTGAACCTGCATAATTTATCTTATAGGATAGTAAGTTACAAGGATTCTGCATTTGCTAACTACTTAAGACTCAATATTAATCCTGAGCTCACCTAAAACAAGTAACATCCCAGGTGATTTTCACTGTGATTCCATTTAATTGAATGTTGTTCATTTCTTGCATAATTTTACATAATTAATTGCATCTTTTATATTGTGTTTTTTAATTAAATTAATATTTTAAGAATAATATTCAATTTGAAAAGTTCACAAATCAATTAGGTTTACTTTTTTAAAATAAATTTTTTAAACATTTTAAACATATGAAAATGAAATAAAGATTTGACAATTAAAAAAGAGCTTCATCTTCATATTTCAACAACAGTACAGGAACAATAAGCAGATCAATTTTATCATCTTAGATTCAATAGCTATTTCAAGTGATGGTGGAAAAAGAACAAAATAAAACAAAAGATACAAAAATTGATTTAACAGTGGAACATTGAAAAAAATACTGTGAACCAAGTATACATATGTTTGTGCACATCATATCATTAGTCCTGAGAGAGGGATTTTACTATTGACAATCATCAACTTCTACTTTCTTGCTGTGAATGTCCACAAACATTGTTTGATTACACTAGCCACATGTTGGCCTTCTTTCACGTTTTTTTATTCTTTTCCTTTGAGTATCTTAATCCATACAACTAAATTAAACTGTTACATTTTGAAGAATGATGTGTGATATTAAGAAACATTTCTGAATAACTGCTTAAAATGCAATATGAAGTGTTCTGGTACTAAGAGAATTGGTAAGAAAAAGATATTTCCAAAATAACTTTAATTTAGTCTAGAATTGTTAATATATATTTTGTAGGAATTATAAGGAATTTCTATGTTATGATCTAACCTTCTAACCTTTCTGTCCTTACTAATAAACATGATCTAGGAATATAAGTAAAGAAAATATTTTATTGAATGAATTGGTAAATGAGCCTCATGTATTATTTCAGAGTTAACCTAATATAAACAAAAAGAATAGAATCAAACTAAAAATAAAGCATTTTTTTCAAAACATTGCTCTACAAAATAGGGAGGAAAAAAGATGAAAAGTTTCTGCACAATGTTTTAAAGCTCTATTCTATATATACAAAGAAAATAAGAATTTAATATGCTTCAAGGAAAAAAATTGAGCAAAATTTTATTTTTTAAAGAAAGACTTATTTGGCCTTTGAGAACAGATTTACAAGTTAAGAAAAACTTTCTTAGATTGCAGTGCTATAGAACAAACCAATGTTTAAATCCATCATAACATCCCAAGAATGCTAAAACACAATATGTGTAAATAGATCACCAGTGACTTAAGCAATATTCATTTTTATATTTATTTAATATCCTATACCACTGGCTTATAAAGTACAAAAAGATGAGGCTTAATATGGATGTGAGAATATATACTGTTCAGAAGACAATTAATAGGCTTTTGTTAGCATTGGAAAAAATAGTTTTCATGGAGACATAAAGAAGAAAATGGATATGGGTAGACTAAATTCCAGAAAGAAAGAGCTATCAATTGACCCAAAGAATTCACAAACCAACATTTGTTTTTAATTTAATAATATTTTAATTAATAATGAAAGTATAATAATCCAGGAATATATGCTTTTCTATCTTTTAGAGAATTTTGTTTTCTTTTCTCATTTTGTAAATCATTACTGGTGTAACCATCAATGTCTTTCAACTCTCTAGGTGAATTTAGGTGGCAATATTATTCTTAAATTTATCTGTGATGTCAAAATATTCTATTAAAATGAGAAAACTATTCACAATGCTAATATAAATCAAAGAACTTGTATTTTAAAGAATGTCTTGACAGAATAATAAATACCTTAAATATGAATATGTATGAATGTCACAAAGTAAATAATCTTGTAAGAAATAGAAATTAAAAAGGTCAATTATATAGCATGAAGTCAGATAATCTAACTGGTTCATAATATAAAAAAATACCATAATTGATATTGTTTTTTATCGGAGAAATTACTGTATCAGAAACTAATAGAATGCCAAAGGAACAAAAGCTCAAATCAATTTGATTTCTTACGTTTATTTTTGAAAATGGGGGGTCCAATTTAAAATGCATTCATGAGAATTTAAAGAACATTTTCAAATATAAGAATGAATATAAGAATGTAAGGAAAATTTTATGATAAAGCAATTTACAATTTATAGAAAATTATAAGAACCAACTGATATTTAACTGAATCAACAAATACTTCCTCTGAATGATTATCAGCTGAAGTAAACTACAGGTCCTAAAAATACCACTATAAAAACTAGCCAAACATTACGACCAAATTAAAAATTACAGCAATGTAGAAATTATGAACCATAAAATGCTACCTTTGACCCAGGGAATACGACATTTAATTAGACAGAATATAAAAGCTTAATGGCTAATGACATACTAACCAAGTTTCCTTTATGCAGAGACTATTCACTTTGGTATCATTAGGACTCTGAATCTGAAATCCAAACAAAACAATAGCCTTCCTTTAAATTCACCCTAAACTTCCTTATAGCTAATACTTCTAAATTTGTTCTTTGCTTTTGAATAAAAGCTCTCAATTGACAATTGAAAATCCATAGGAAGAAATTATTAAGAATTTAGAACATAGTCTAGTATGCTTTTAATGATCATAAAGGACATAGTTTAAGTACTTTTAAAGAGGTGACATTAATTATAAGTTAATTATATAAGATTCACCAAGTTATATTATTGCCATTGTAGGAAAAAAAAAACAAAACTATCAATAAGCCTGCTATCTAACTTCATGTACTCTTGATTGAAAGACTCATATGATAGGAGACTAAGATAATCTTCCATTTAGTAAGAATACTGACTTGGATCACTGAAGAGTAAGTATAAAATACCTTGATGTCATATTTAATTTAAAAGTAGACCTACATGATTTTCCAATGGATTGAGTTTGGTACAAAGGAAAAAGAACAGTTAAAGATGACTTTGTGGGTTTTGGTTTTAAGAATTGAAGAAATAGAATCATCGTCTTCTAAAACTGGACAAATTGTGGGAGAACTATATCTAAGGGAAAGACTACACAGTCAATTTTTAAAGTAATAATGTTGAGTTACATATTAGACTTCAAATATCGACTGGGCAGTTGAATATATAATTCTGGAATCCATCAGAAAAATGAAGGGTGAAGACAAAAAGCTGAAATTGGACTGGGCAACATAAACAAAGGAGCTTAAGCAAAAGACCATCTAGAGGAAAAAAAACTGAGTTTTGGATAAAAGGAAAGAAATTCCATAATTTAGCCTTATTGGGCTACAATTTAAAGAAGATGGGGATCAGAAAATAAAATTATGAAGCGGTAGCTAATGAGGTGAGCAGAATGTATAGTAGAGTGCCCCAGATCCCAATGAAGCAAATGTTTAGGGAGAAATGACTATCTAAATTGGTATAAAAAGGGATATGCAAGTCAGTACTGTCCTTGACAATAATGGATTTGTGACATAGCAAAGGAAAAGACGTTGGGGTGCAATCTTCAAAGTCCTGGAAGAAAAGATTTGAGAATAATGGGTACAGACTACTACTCCATGAAGTCTTGACCTGGGGATCAGCAAAAGGAGATAGTGTATTAAGAGGATTGTATAATTCAGGAAGATGTTTTTAGGTAAGAATAATTGTGATAGGCTTGTGTATGAAGAAAATTACTGATTAGAAAGAAACTACTTGACAATGCAGGAGAAAATGAAAAGTTAGTGAATAAGGTTCATGAATTAGAGTAGACCCCAGGGGGTCAGGTATACAAGATGACTTTGCATTTCCTGAGAACATATCCTGGCTTCTTACAGCCTAGTCTCCATAGCAGCTGGAAGGGTTCCTCAAGATGGCAATGAGATTATGATGTATGTCTTAATTATAAAAGAAAAAATTCTCCAGTGACTTTTCATCTTGTTTAAAGTAAAAGCTTCTGATATTACCAAGACTTGAAAGAAACTGCAATTTGACTCCACTCTCTCTCCACCTCCTGCTCTCACTGTCCCTCCATTGATTATTGTCCAGTCACATATGAGTCATTATCACCTATATGTCACCTCTGCCTGCAAAGCCCTGCTCTTAACCATGAAGCTGTGTTGTATTGTGCTCTCTTATTCCTTGGACTTTTAACTGAAATGGCAATGACTTAGTGAGGCCTATTATAACCACACTAGGTAAAATTGCAATCTATCCTTCTAACCTCCATATTCCTTTTTCTCCTTTGCACTTACCACTATAGGATTTCTGTGTGGTTTTCTGTTTGTTGTTGTTTCTTTGCTGTTTATCTTACCCACTAAAAGACAGTTTCTAAGAGGACATGGAATTCTGTCTATTGTTCACTGATGTATCTCCAGAAGCAAAATTACTGTCTGTCCTAAGATATTTGATACTAAGTAAATTTGTTTTAAAAATAAGGAAAACAGTTTAGGATTCAACTCCAACATTGTATTTTCTGACTTTGAAAAATTTGAAGTTACCAAAGCTGAAAAGTCCTAAAACACTGTTAGTGTTTAAATAATGAACTATTGTGTGCATTTTAAAGGATATTCTTTCAGTAAAATTTCACATATAATAAAAATGGAATGCCAAAATAAATCACAAAGCATTACTTTATAAAGCTTTATAAAAACAGGTACATTTCAAACCTTGTAATTGAAAGAAGCCATGAGCTCTGGAATATACTTTTGCTATAGGACCAAGTACAATTAACATTACAGAATAAAGGAGTCCATAAGGAACATAACCTCTTTGTAAATAACTTGTTTGGAGCATGAAGAATATTCAATATAATGAATATTGAAGGTAAACCATCATTTTTTTCCAAAAATTTCAAGGCTCTGATTTGATTTATTGCTAGGAAGAGTAAAGCAACTCAGGAATTCTGCAAACAGTTTGGATAAATTTGGTTGTCAATCTCTACTATGTTTTTCAAACACGTGGTTAAACAGATTCCTCTTAGTTAATATTACTAATGTAAATAATAGCTACTGTTGATGTTTATTTTGCAGATATTGTCCTTTGGTCTTTACACAAAATTAATTTAATTTTCAACAGACCTATCAGTACTGTTGTACTGTTTATTATACTTACCTATGGTAGAAGTGACACAAAGGATCTACGGTAGAAGGGACTCAAAGGAATTAGCTAGAAGCATAAGCTATCACACTTTTGATTTGTGACAGGTCTGGGATTCAAACCAATGAAGAGTACTGTCTAATCCATGTCCTCAACACCCTTACTCAACTACTGCCTTGGGTTTCCTGGATCAGCAACATAAACTTGGTGTCCTAGAATCACATTATAAGGCAAAGATGTTCACGGAAAATGTCTGTTTTGTAAGAGCTGATGAAGAAGCCACTTTAAGTGAAAAGGCAGTTGATAAGAAGTTGGTATCATGAATTTATGCAGCCAATAAAATAGTAGTTGCACTTCAAAAAATTTTTATACACCTAGGCTAACATGATTTACTATATCCCTCAGCTGATTATTCTCTGATATTTAAATACAAAGTTATTTCTTAAATTCTTAAAATTTAATAAACATTTTTAAAAGCAAAAATAAAGAATGCAGCAGCAAGTAACCCTGAAATAAATGTCTGGAAACCCAATTTTTTATCTCGCTTCTTAGTCTAACTGATTGTGTTTCTTAATATATGTGAGCCTGTTTCTTTCTGATCTCCTGAAATGAGGAACTAAATCATGTTTGCCTATACTTTGCTGTGGATCTTTATAATCTCAAAATTAGATTTTTCTTCAATCCATTCTGCTTAACTGTAAAAATTTTCAACAGATGTACAAAGATTTATTACTCTTAGTTGTATTTTCAATGTAAAGCTTATTTATAAAAAATATTTCATTTTTAATAGTTTATACAGCTGAAGTTTACTCATTTAAAATAAAGAAAATTTTAAAACAATTTTGAGTTTCCATATGCAGTAGGCATTTTTAGGGTATAAATTTGTGTAAAACTATGCAGTTGATCAAAAGACTTTGGATGCTGATTCATCATTTCTCTGCTAGTCTCAAGGAATAATATCAACAATCTCTAAATTAGAGTGATTTATTAATATGTCATTGTATTTATTGTGTGATATGATAAATATAATATTATCTATCATGGCATTCTGTGAATATTGCAATCGATTATTAGAGCAATAAAATCCAGTGGCAGAAATATAATGGAATCATGTCACATTTGTACAAAGGGAGATGACAAATTATGCATTCTATAAAGGCTGTTATAATCTTAGAAGGATTTAAAGTGACATTCTTGGAGCACAAAGCCAAACAACCTTAAATTTTGTTTAGGGTTCAACTAAGAACACTAAGTAACATCACTTTGGGAGAGCACAAAATAAGACAGGAGTACAGAATGATTACCATCTGAGCTGTCATGTGATGGACATGTTTTGATTATGTATACTATCCCTTGAACATTAAGCCTAATATATTTTAGAGAAAATTTGTAGTAATCCCTTAACTGATTCAACATGTTCAAGTAAAACCACAAAATTCATCAGATACAGAGACATGCATGTATAAATGAAAAAATTAGTATGTATATGAAATTTGCATTTGGCTATATTTGTATGTGTTTCAAAGTTTACTTTGTAAATAATTTTCCATTCATATGCTAATATTATGAAAAATATACCCCTTTGATAGAAAGGTTATTATGAAGAGAAATTTTATTCCTTAAGAAGATGCTCTTTGGGTTTTACATGCTTTTGTATGTAAAATTAGCTAAAGATTTGGTTTTTGAAGCAGAAAATATGGAGAAATGAGTGGCTAATAATCTTTCTTTGGTTTGAAATAAATATGCTATCATCTGAAAGAATTTTTACATGAATTTTATCGTTTTGAAAATGATAAAAATGATACTTTATTGCATTAAGTTTTAAAAAAGTAACTTTGTATTCATCTCCCCTGACATTATAGATTGTCCTTATGTTGTTAATGATTTGTGACACCAAACATTTATGACTGTTTTAAAATTAAACAAAAAAGCATATTCTTGTTTCTAAGATGAGCAAACATGGTGATCTATTCAAGAATTGTATGATGCCTATCTAGTTAACTTTGACAAAAGAGAAATAGCTTATTGTGCTGGCTACCAGCATATGAATGACATCTTCACTAGGCAACATTTTTTTCTTTGTTGGTTTGTTATAATAATTTCCCATTCTATTATGTTTTATAATAACTTTTGCTTCATTTCTTTCCTGAAATTGTTTCAATTTATCTATCTACTCTTCATAAAGGAACTCAAAAAATAACATAGGGAATTTAAAACTATTAATGAATAAATAGAGTTTTGGCACATTCTGTGATAAAGGCATAGGAATGAAGAATATCACCAACAAAAAATATTTTTAATCACATCTTTACCTTATGATGCCTTGTTATACATGACAGGGAAATTTAGGTATCACTAAGAACACATTCTTTAAAACAATGTAAATCTATTCTAATTTTACATTGTATGTATTCTTTCAAGCCAGAAAATTATATTTTGCATAAAAATAAAAATCTGTTTAATACTAAAGCATGTATCTTTGTTTGCAATATAATAAAAGTAATGGGTAGAAAAACTTTCTTATTATTTTTTTAAAATGATTGCTATAGAATAAGTTAAGACTCAGTTAAATTTCAAATTTTCAATCATTTGCCTTTAATTTGGTCATTGAAGAAGAAAAATGTAATTCTCTAATTCTCTAAGCACCATTCAGCAGCCTGGCTTAGAGTATGAGAGACCTGTGTTCTCCTGGAATTGTTTATTGCTTTACAGTTCAGACTGTGGAACAAGAGACCCTTGGTATCCAGGCTTTCTGTGTGAAGTTCTTAGCCCCTGATAAACTTTGTAATCTCATCATGTATATTAATTTTCTTCTGCTAACAGATTAACACAAAATTAAATCTTGACACAATGCAAATGTATTATTATGTATTGTTATGGTAGAAGGCTCAGCAATTTGAGTAATCCTTTGCTGTGTATCACATGGCTAAAGTAAAATGTCACCCAGTCAGTTGTTCTCAGCTTGAGCTTGGGGTTCTTTCCTGGGTTCTTTAAGGATAAGGGTAGAATCCAGATTCAAGCAGTTGAAGGACTAAAGTTGCTTTCCTTTGTTGGCTCTTGCCAGGGATTGTTCTCAACTCTAACAGGCAATTTCAGAACCTAGCCCTATGACCTCTCAAAATATGCCATCTTACTTTTCCAAACGTGGATGTAATTTTCTTATTTTTTAAATTTGTTTTACTTGTTCTTTTTAGTTGAATAAATTTTGACATACATACATGGAGTTCCCATTTTTGTGGTTGTAACATGATGTGAAATTACACGAATTGTGTTTAAATATATGAACATAGGAAAGTTATGTCCATTCATTCTACTGTGTTTCCCATTCTCACTTAACCTCCTTTCCCTCTACTCTGCACTGTCCAATCTGCTGAACCTCCCCTGCTCTTCTCTTCCCTGCCCCACCAACTCTTGTTAGTCAGCATCTGCATATCAGAGAGAATATTTGGTCTTTGGTTTTGGGGGATTGGCTTATTTGACTTAACAAGATATTCTCCAGCTCCATCCATTTACCAGTAAATGCCATAATTTCATTCTTTTTCTATGGCTGAAGAATATACCATTATGTACATATACCACATTTTCTTTATCCATTTATCCATTGAAGGACACCTAGGTTGGTGCCGTTGATTAGCTATTATGAATCAAGCAGCTATAATCATTGATATGCCTGCATCACTATAGTATGCTAATAAACATACATTGGAGAAAAAGATAGCCTCTTCGAAAAATGGTTTTGGGAAAAATGGAAATCCATATTTAACAAAATAAAATTAGGCTCCTATCTCTTACTCTGCCACAAAACTGAACTCAAATGGACCAAGGAACTAGGCATTATACCATAACCCCTGCATCTACTAGAAGTAAAAGTAGGCCCAACTCTCCACCATGTCAGCTTAGGAACCAAATTCCTCAAGACTCCTAAACCACAAGAAGTAAAATCAAGAAATAATAAATTGGATGGTATCAAACTATCAAGCTTCTTCACAGCAAAAGAAACTATCAAGAGTGTGAAGAGAGAGCCTACAATATGGGGAAAAGTCATCTGAGCATTCATCAGATAAAGCATCCGTTTCCAGGACATATAAATAATTAAAAAAAAAAACACCAAAAAAACAAATAACTCAATAAATTGGCAAAGGAACAGAACCGATATTTCATGGAAGAAAAAATACACATGCTAATTAGATGGCCTCAAAATAAATACATTACTTTTGATAATTCTTGGGGATCCCAGTGAAATCACAATGGTTCTTAAAAACTTAATAAAAATCTGAAGAAGAATCAGAGTCAGAGGAAGATGTAACCACAGAAAGAAGGCATAAAGGCATCCAATGTTGCTCTGATGACAGGGAACTGCATGGCAATGAATGCAGGCGGCCTTTTCTAGTTAGAGAAGAAAAGGAAATGGACTAAAACCTCCAAAAAGGAATGCTGATACCTTGACTTTACCCTGTGAATGTCTCATCCACAGAATTAAAAAATACATTTATGTACTTTATAGCCACCAAAACATTTGTGATAATTTGTTACAGCATCTATAAAGAACTTACACAATTCTTAAGTGTGATTTTACAGAAGTTTCTAGTGCCTCAGACTGAATATCAAAAATCACTGGCAAATAGATTTGCTTAGATAAAACATACACTTACACATATTTGACCAGCGCTCATCTCTACTCCTAAATCATTGGGTAAAATAACGCTGATTCAAATACGCTGATTCAAATGTGGAAAACATATTAAATCAACGCATTCCATACCTGTGTCCACTTTCAATCACAAAGGCAACAATGAATAGACTTATTTTAAAGTCAATAATCCTTTTTACAATAAAAAAACTACACTGAACAATGAAGTTATACTGAAAGAATTAGAGAATCAAAACAACTTGAGTTTGCATAAATGCAATATATTCCCTAATTTGACCATGAGATGAAGGATACAGATGATAAAAAGCACAAATTTCACCACAATTTGTGCAGTAAAATAATTTCAATTTCTATAATTGGTTTATTATATCAATCAATTATGGCAAAATTTTAAAAGTTTGACATAAAATTAACTTGGTGAAGGTTTATACACATAAATTCACTCTGACATTTATTATTCACAATCTTTATAAAAGAAAATAGCATGAATTAACATGGTCTAATATGGGTGCTTTCAAACAATGCTAGGGAAAATAAAAACCTCAAATCTAGTGGAGTTTTGCAATACTCTTTTTGTAGATGGGCGCAACACAATGCCTTTACTTTTATGTGGTGCTGAGAATCGAACCCGGGTCCCACCCATGCTAGGGGAGCACTCTACCACTTAGCCACAATCCCAGCCCTGCGATACTCTTTTCCTTGGGGTGAAACTATAGCAAAAACATACGTTTAGAATTTCTAATATTGAAACACTGACTGGTGTCCAACATGGGAGTATGTTTGCACACTGCCGGAAGGAACAACCATGAGATAGCCAAGTTAAAAACTTCTTATTCTCTGTTATATCTCTTTCCATAAACAGAGAAATACTCTATCTAGTAAGGCATCACAGATAAGACCTGTTAATTATCATTCACACTACATTTGAATAGTACATGAGAGGTACCTTTTCTTGACTGGAAGAAAACTGAAATAATCCTAACATTTGTATGATCTCTTAAGCAAAAATCTTGGAGTTGTTATTTATAGTTGTAAAGGGAAAAAAAATCAGCCCATAGCAGTCAGACTGTATTTATACCTGCCATTGTTGCGATAAAAATCCCTGGTTACTGTAGCCAGCAATAGCTGCTAGCCTTAAAAATTAACACTTTACAAGGTAGCCAGTTTTTTCCCAGAAGACTAAAGAAATTCAAGGCCAAATATCCAGTGTTGATTAAAACAATGCTAAGGTCATTGACAAACTTAGAGAGCTACAATAGAAAAGTATACTGAAACATAGATTTTGATTAAGGCTGTGGCCATAGATATGCATATTTGTTCTGCCCCTGCTACTCAAATTAACTTAATATCCATATCTGGTTTATTTCTATTGCTGATATACACAAAAAATGATATGTAAGTCTGTGAGAAGAAGCACTTTTCCATTTACATATAAATGGACATTCAGAATAAATATGATTTGTGATAATCAAACCCCAAGTAGCCTTCAGAAAGGAAGAATGTGAAAATAGCTTATAGTTGTGAAAAGTGGTAATATTCAACAACTGAAATTCCATGTTCTTAAAATAAAAACTATTTTGTAATCTGTTTTATTGGAAAACATTCCAAAGCACCCTGATATGGTAATAATTTGTTGTGGTCTGGATACAAAATCTACTGTATTAATGCAGACATGGTTAGAGGTAAAATGATTAGATTATAAGAGCTATTACCTGATCAGTGGAGTAATACATTTGATGCATCAATGATTTTAAAGAATTACTGTACTTGGTGGTAAATGTAGGCAAGAGGGGTGTGGTTAGACAGGGTGGATCATGAGGACACACCTTGGAGGATTATATTTTGTCCCTGGCTCCTCATTCTGTCTCCCTCTCTCCTTCCTGTCTATCATCAGGTGAGCAGCTTTCTGCTGCTATGTTTTTCTTCCATAATGAAAGAAAGCCCACCTTAGCCTGGGCTCAGAGTAATGGGGTCAGCAAATCCTGGGCTGAAACTCTGCAACTTTGAGTTTAAAAAAAAAAAAAAACTTTTCCTACTCTAAGTTGTCATGGTTAGTATTTTGGTCATAGATACTACCATCTGACTGATGCAGGTTTATGTGATGTAGTAGTAAAGAGTTGCTGGTTTTTTGATCTGTGATATTTGCATGCAGTGTTCTCTAAAAAGTGGGAATTGTCTCTCTACCACTTTCATCAATTAGGTCACAAAAAGTTTTATAGCTATAAACTAAATGATTTATATAAAAAATAGCAGCATCACATATAAACACAGATACTTTGAATACATGAAAAACAATAACTATAGATCTGTTTACTTTGGTAAAATTAGTTCTGCAAAAATAATTATAACTCCACACCTGATAATATTTCCCTCCTAAAATAACCTTATGTTAGATTTCTTTTTCTACCTCACCCACATTCTGTTCCTAATCATATCCCTTCACCCTTCACATGCTCAGTGTACAGGCGATGATTTATGTTACTGGATTTTTAACTACTTGTCTACATTTATGCTTTGCTGTTAGATCTCTCTCTCTCTCTCTCTCTCTTGATAAATGCAGCTAACAAAAAAACTTTTTTTATGGCATAAGATTGGGAAGAAAAAGGATTTAGAATAACATTTTGAATTTTCAAACAAAAAGTCACACAAAAGTCTAATTGAATTGTTACTTGAAAAGAAAAGACAAAACAAAGGACATTTTGGTGAATATTTGGCCAGGGGGTGGGGGAGCCGGTCTCATTGGTCAACTACAATGATCTACAGCTTTGCATAATAGGCTTCCAGGTCTATAAATCTGTTCTACTCTGCAGTACTTTCCTGAGAAGGTGATATATTTTTTAAAAGTTTCATCTAAATGTCACCCTGAGAGCATACTATATTGAAGATCATTCCAAATGCAGAAGAGTAGAACCCTCCTGAAACCCCTTACTGACTTACACATCAACACACAGCATAGTCATAAGAGCAGTGTGAGGAATATTTCACTTAATAGCTTTGTCCTTAGAAGCACCTATAACTTCCAAATGCTACTATCTCAACAAACTTGATTCTTGCTCAGGAATTCCAGTTCATGTGGGCTGGATTACTGAAGCAACAAACAAACAATATAAACTGAGGACAGATGTCCACATAGACTTAAAGAACTCCTAGTATATCCTTATCACCATACACTCCTGTAGATACACTCAGGAGAACCTGCAAACATCTTGCATCAGACTGAAGCAAATATGAAAAGAATATAGAAGCTAAATAATACATAGAATAAAAATAAATACATAGAATATTCTATACATATTCTAAATACATATTATAAATACATAGAATAAAAATAAATCCAGACACTCAGAATATGTTTTTTAAATCTTGGCTTCATTCAAATATGTTCTTGGAAAATTATGAGAAACTCAATGATAAATACGCAGAATATTCAGGTCAGTAACATAATTTAAATACACACATGCTCACACACACACCATAATTATAAAGACAAATTTTTCGTGTTTAATAATGGGTTGAAACTGTTCACTCCAAGAATTGCTATTTACTCTATCTGATATTATAATTTCTTCTACTATAGTTTTTAGCAAATCAGTTTTCACATCATAAAGTGCTCCCTGTCACTACCTCTTCATTCATAATTTATTCCTATATTTAGAATATCTATAGCCTTAAATTATCAGAGCTATTTGAAATACTACAATTATAACTGCCCCTCAGAATCCTACAAAAAGGAAAGTCAACAGAAAGTTTTTGTTGTTGCTGTTGTTTGTACCAGGGGTTGAACCCAGAGGTGCTTAACCACTGAACCATCTCCACAGCCCTTTTTTACATTTCAATCAGAGACAGGGTCTCACAGAGTTGCTTAGGGCCTCACTAAGTTGCTGAAGCTGACTTTGAACTCAGCCTCCCAAGCCACTGGGATTACAGCCATGCACCACAAAGCCCTACTATGTTAAGTATTTTAAAGGCAAATACCTTATTGTAAGAAATGCGTTTAATTTTTTCCTTCCCCCCCCTTTAACTCCTCTATAAAGGATAAATAAGCCTTCAGTATTTTTAAAGAGTATGTGCTTTTTATAATTTTATTCTAGGGACTCATTTAGAAAACATGGTTAAAATAAAAAATACCCAATATGATTCTGCCTTAAAAGGTATCACCAAAATACAGTTAGGAGAAATTATTTCCAATATTCTAAAGTACAGAAGGATAACTATAGTTTAGAACACTTTATATATTTGATGAAGAGCTATGAAAGGAGTTTGAAGCTTCCCAAAACAAAGTAAAGGTAGGAATGTCAAATATTTCCATTTTATCATGGACTTTGTATACAAGTTTCAGATTATGACATGGTTTCCCATAAATATTTACAATTGTTATGTCAGATAAAATGCTAATAAACATTTTTAAAATCACCCATTCCTAACAAAATAAGACATAACTTAAATAATCCACGTTGTAGATTGCAGCATCAGTAGCAGAACAATCTTATATGGGCTGATGATTTGTGTCTAACAATGTTTTGCTTCAGACTACCCAAGTGTGTTTTAATCCCCCTCCAAAAATGTCAAATGAGTCACCAAAACTGAAACTCAATAATGAAGGCAGTCACTCAAGTTTCTTTTAAAAAGCTGGTCTTAACAATAAATGAGATCTGCCCTTTTGGACTGATAATCAGTCAACCTGAGGATCTGATCAAAATTTCTGCATCTCCCTCATCTCTGGTTCAGGAGCTTAATGAATGATGCAAGACGTGTGGCACAGCAAGATCCAATGTAAAGAGCACAGGGATGACTACATATAGAGTGAAATTTCCTCTCCCTGACTTTTCCTAATAAAACATGAAAAAAAGAAAGAAAGAAAGGAAATAAAGAAAGAAAGAAAGAAAGGAATTTCAAGCACCTACACCTGAATTTAATTTCAAAATAATTACTACAATATCTACACTCATAAGCTTTAAGGACAAGAGCCAGTAAGAGAGCATTAAATACACAGGGAAACCACTAGAAGTATGTCAGTCCTGATTAAAAAATTAAAACTCTACAAGGATGTTTTTAACTTTAGAAGACTGTTTCTCAGTTCCACTCTAAAGTCACTTTGGGATTAGCATTTTTAAGAATTCACTCCTTAAGAAAATTGACTTGACAAGTCGGTAAACAGATTCTCCAAGTACTACAGGTACTGTGAGTAGAATAGGAGATCAAGATAGAAGTAACTCAGGTTAAAGTTTACACATTTGAAAAGCTTTTAAACATACTTTTCCTGGAAAAAAAATCGTATCTCTGAAAAACAAATTACTTTTTCATCTAATACTCGTGAATATGACATTCTAGCCACTGTAGTTCTTTCAATGGTATGCAGGCCAGAATTTAATGTTGAATTTTAAAAAAATGCAAGTATGAAAATTAGAAAATAAAGATTATGTATTGTGTATCAATTTTGTGAATATGCAACTAGTAAAGTATTTGTTGTAATGTTTTCTACAGCAGCTTCATTATAGTGACCCTGACCTTAATCAGTATTTCCTTTAGCAAGGACTTCTGTATATATCCAGGGGGAAATAAATAAATTCTTCAAATAAAAAGTATTTTAAGGTAAACTCAGATATACTTCTGTCATTATATGTTCCTGTTTCAGCTATAAGGGTTTTTTTTTTTTTTTTAGTATAACATCCTGGTAATATTGATACATTACATCAGTCAATAAATTTACCTATTCTAGCAGATCTCACTGCAAAAGCAATCTGATTTCCTGGGCCATATTGCCTACTATGTAGAGATAACTTAAATCAGCTTGAATGTATCTGAGTTGAGTTTTACCTACACCTGGGAATTGATCATAAATAGTTAAGAATAACGTAGGGTTGTTTCCATTTTCCCTCTAGAGTATAGAACTAAATTCAGATAAAATATTTGACATCAACTTAATCTAAACAAACACATTTTACCTCATCAAATCAGTATTCACTTTTAATGAAGGCTGCCCTATTATTTTAATTAAGTATAATGTCCAAATAATCAAGTAGAAACTAACATTCTATAAGTTTTAAATCATATCTCCACAAAAATATGTTTTTCATATCCAGTGTGTTTGCTCATATCTTTAGTCAATTTAGTTTTTAGATAAGTTAAATCTTTAGGCATTGTAATAAAAGTTAAATGTAGATATTTTACTTTGCATTTAAGATATTTGCAGTATTATTTGAAGGAAAGAGGTAATTACTTAATATAAGAAGTTCTGAAATCCCATTCTACAAATTGTGCTCAAATCTAGCCCATTTGATCTAAATCACAAAGATCAGATATGAAAAGACACAGGATCAGGGAAGCAGGCTTTAAATCTGGTACTTATGACTGTAATATAAAGTTACTCTCTAAAATAGAGAAGATGGGACTTTAATGAACCCATCCATCTAAATGTACAGCAAACCCAACTAAATGCTCTACTATATATATATATTAATTAATATTCCTAGGGCATCTTACATTATACAAGATAAATTGTTCTGTTATGGTTCCTTGAAAATCTGTTATGACTTCTGCTTATGAAATAACAGTTAATTATAAATTAGTATTACATGTTTTCATGTAGAAATCTCTCCAAATATAAAATACACATATATGTCTATATTCTAATCACACTATTGACTTCTTTTCTTATTAATAGAAACTTTTGAAGTATAGAATATTTGTTAGGTCCTGAAATTTAAAAAAAAAAGAACATCTACTGTTCATTTTTACCCCTTTTTGGGAACTAGAAGACAGTCAAACCCTTCTTTAAACTTTTGCTTAAATTTAATTCTTTGAAGTAAGTTTGCAATTCTTGGAACTATGTAAGTATAGTAACTTCACTTTAGAAACAAAGTTTAAAGCAACAAGACGGTGTTTTTAGTGCTTGGATGTTTTAGAAACAAAAACTAAATGGACTGTGAAGTTTGCAAATTGTTTCACAATAATTTTTGTGGAAGGCTTTAATATTAACATTCTGCTTAACACACTGTATAACACAGTTATGCAAAACATTGTCATTGTGCGAAACTGAGTAAAGGCTGGATGAGATTCCTCTATATCATTTCTTATAACTGCCTATGAATCTATAATTATTTTAAAATTATAAACTTATATCACAAAATTATAAATAATACTATGGCTTTTTCCAATGTAAACAAAACATCATATTTGTTACCTTATAAATTACTTTAACATTTAGAATTTCTAAAACTTCATATTAGCCACTTTGAAGGTAATCACTTAAGTTTACTCTCTCCCAGTATAGAATTAACTTTATAAAATATTATATGCAAAGAAATAGCTTAGTTTATTATATCAGATTTGAAAATATGGATGTTAGATTATGCAAGGAGACATTTCAATTTGGAAGATCATAAAAAATAATGGTAGCAAAAAATCCTATGAAGAATTAAAATCATAAAAACTTACACAGGTTTCTGATTCGTATACTTTGTTTTATTTAGCAGTGAGAGTATTTGCTAACATCATTACAACATCACTGAAAAATTTTAATTTCATCAGAAAATGAGATTATTCTCTGAATGTTAAAAGTATTAAACCCCAAATGTGTATCATGCTGACAGTTTATCTCAAAGAATCTCCAGAAGAGCATGATAAAATATTACTAGAATATAAAAATTACTAATCTAGATTAATTCAGCACTTCTTCACTAGAGATTAAATACACTATTTTATTTCACCAATTAACTTGATTACAGAATACAAATCATCTGCATTCATTTGTACATAGGTGAAACCCTTAAGATAAATTTTATGACTAGATGACAAATCTTACTATTTTAAGGGTAAAATTTGGATTTTTAACATTCCACTATCTTTTTTCTTAACTTTAAATACAATTGTCACATCTTCCTGGAAGACTTCATTTTCTTTCCCACCTCAATTCAAGGGCCAAGTTAATTTTTCTAACTATCATAGCTCTTACCTTATCAGATGGGATAGTTATTGGTATAAAACTTTTAAAAATATTTTGAAAACTTAAGTTTAGAAATTTTGTGCTTGTGTGTACATGTGTGAGAGAGATTATTCACATCACCATTTCAAAAACATATTTGTATTTCTGATGATATTCCTTAGAGAAAGGCATTATATGAACAGTAGTCAACATTTTATATCAATAATAGCTTTATCACTGCAATTTAAATAATTCCATTATAAAAAATGCCATTATTGAAGAGGAAAATCTCCTCACAACTAAACTAACTACAGATTTTATTAATTAAATCTGTAGCAGTTCAGACTTTAGAAACATATAATCTAACCCTCCATAAGTCTCCATCTTTCACATTGTGCCATGGTTTGTTGAAGTGCAAGACACACATTATAGGAAAGGATAATATAAGTAATGTGACTGAACTGGATCTTACCTCAAATTATTTTTAAAGCCCAAGATTAGAATGAACATAGTTTTTGCATGAGGCAAAGATTTTTCTTTAGTGTTAATTTGCAATATTCTATTACAACTCCACCATATAATCCATATCTGGTTCATAAAGCTTATTTGGGCATTTGACCTACAAGAAACACTGAGTATATATAATTATGCATATAATTAAAGAAATAATTGCAAACTTTTAGAAACGTAGTACAATGTTTAACAAATATGTGAAAAGAAAGTCTCCAGAAAGTAGGACCTTATGTCTCGACTCATTCAATTTGTCTTATCAGCAGATTCCCTGAGAAATAGAAGACAAATTGGCCCTTTAGATAGATGTGGACTGAAATTTCTTAGACCTATAGTGATATATTCAAAGCTGCATAGTAAAATACTTCATTTTGAAAATTAAAAAAAAAATGGATATGAGAAAATGTATTTTAGGATTTCAAAAAATTGAACCTATTATTTTCAGAATACTGAATAAAAGAGTAAGTGAATTTTTGTGTGTGTGTTTGGTTACTTTTGTCATAGATCAAGTGTATATAACAAATTGTACAAGATTAGTTAGTACAATGAGAAAACTCATGATGCAGGAAAAACTTGTCAAGAATATTCAACATATCACCAAGTTTGCATGTTTAAAATCATGATAAACTATATGTCATAGTTCTTTTTTTTCAGAAATTGTTCATTTTTCTATCTTCACTTTTTAATGAAAATGACAATAATTCTATTTATTTAAGAAAAAATGTCAAACATCATAGTTGTATTCATTAGAGAGGGCATTTGTGGATTCCTTTTCCCTTTCTGAGTCCAGTTACAAAGAACCAGCCTTGGGAGGAAAGACATGAGAAGATAAAGATGACCTGGAAGTCACAGGAGAAGGCAGCATGGACACAGTTTTGCAGGGCCTGTAGACAAATAAACATCACCAAGTTCTTCTAAAGCAGCAAGAACCCTGTGGGTGTTTATGCATTTTATAGCTCTGACCACACCTCCCACCTAGGGAATGGCAAACACCAGGTACCTACTGCTGTCAGAAGCCATTCTGCATCCACTTAACTAGTGATCTACTGGATCTGGGCAGTATTACAGAGTGCAGGCGAGAGAGACACCTGCTTTTCATTTTTAACAACTGGAGGCAAGAGGCAAAATTATAGAACCTGGCCAGTTGGCCTGATGTAGGAAGATGAACTGTGAAAGGCCAAAAGTGAAAATTTCCAAGAGCTTGCCAGGGCACAGGAAGTCATATATATCTTGTGTGTTGAAAACATGACAGAAATTAAAGGACACTGAACTCTAACTTGTGTGCAATTAAGTTCAGATAAAAATTGGCAAAACCAACCAAGAGTGAAAAGCTTTTTTTTGGTGGATGGTATGAATGACTTCAAGTAAATATTTAAGGCCAACATATTTTTCCTTTTTTCTTCTTCTTCTTGGAGAACTGAAGACATACACACAAAAGAATGCTTATGACAATGTGAGACACCCAGATTAAAAAAGAAAAAGAGCTCCCATGCACATAGCACCCAGCTCAAGGTAAGAAAGTGTCAGAATTTCTGAAGCTCCCAGAGGAACCCTCTAGTTTACATCTCTCTCCCCAAAGAGGTCACCATTATCCTGTATTTTTTTTAAACCTTTGTTCTTGTAGTAGTTTATGTTGCTTATTATAGTATGCTTTTGAATTTTTCAAAAAGCATGTATCTTTGTGGGATGTGCTGTTTTCATTCAACATTATGTTCCTGAGATGCAGTTTGCTGACATGTATAGTTCTAGTCTTTCATTCACATTGTTTCATTCCATTTTGTAGATGTACTATTTGTTTCCTTATTCCATGCTGTTTCCATTCCATGCTGTTATCACAGACAAGTTGCCATGAACACTGATATGCATGTCCTTATGCCTGTGTGTCAGGGCTTTCTCTACTTGTCTAACAGTGAACTTGTTTGGTGACAGCATGGATGCATCTTCAAACTTATTCTATAATTTCAAATTGCTATTGAACCATTAATGACAACTGAAAAGTTCACCAGTATCATAAAATGTTCCATGTTTCCCTGTTCAAATAATGATTTGAACATGGAATAATGTTCACATGGAAAAATGCTCACATGATACAAAAAAATTGAATAGTTCCTTATTGCTTACTATATTAGGTAATACTTATTTGAAGAGTATGTAAAAACTCATTTTGTGACTTAACACTGTTATCTACTCTACATCAAAAACCTGGGTGCCAATCAGGAAATGTGTCTCCCTGACATTGTATGGAAAATTCATACTTTTCGAGTCACAAGAACGCAAGTATAATTTCTATTTTGTTTATTTAAAAGTCCATGTTTCCATCAAGATGGCTCTAGAACTAGCAGATAATAGAACTCTACCAAATCCCACTCTCAGGGGTAAGTGTACATTCTGGTAAAGACATGAATAAGCAACTAATCTTTAGAACCAAAAACCTGCCCACCTACAAGAATAAAAATGATCACTGTTCTTCGTTCATAATATATTGACAATTCATTTCATAAAATGTTTTACGGAGACTAAATGAGATAATTTGTATGAGGCCTCCGGTACAATATTCACTATAAAGTAGAAATCCAATAAATTTCAATTGTCCTTATTTAGAAGCCACTGACTCATAAATCACTAATGTTTAGGGCCACTCTGATAAATAGCTGACAGCTATAATAGAGCCAATAGCTATAATAGCCATGTCAAAAAAAAGAATAACATTCTTCCCTCAGTTTTAGCCTAAGTAATAAATTATTGGGTTTTCTGAGGTTTAACAATACATACACTTTCCATACATACATCATACATATATAGGCATATGTCTGTTATCTTAAAACTGAATTCAAGGTCACTACACTTATCTATATCTTATAAAATCATGTGTATGTGAAGTTAAAAGCATCTTAATATAATCATTCTAGATGTTCATCATCACTCACAAGTCCCAGAATGATGATGTTCGATGACCATCCAGACCATAATTCAGATCCTTGGTCAAAGCTTGGTGCAGAGTAAATGGAAGGCCTGGCTCATTTTCACCCTTCACTGAGGATGCCAGTCAGCACTGATGCAAAACATGTGTTACAACCTTGAAGAATGTATTTTGTCCTTTTCGCTGTGCCCTTTGTTGCCTCTCAAATGACATTTTCATGAGGAATATCAACTTTTGCACACTGCAAAATTGAACTAGCATGTTTTTTTTTAAATCCACATAATTCTGGTGGGTGCTTAAGCTCTTGTGAAGTTTTAAGATATTAGTTTAGTTCTTATTTAGGTTACAGACTGTTCATCCAAGGATTAAATTCTATATTCAAGTACAGCATCAATAGCAATCCTATGGCTGTTATTTATACATTACTTCAGTCTCAAAAGCACTTAAGTTGCTTATAGATGCATAAAATTTATCAAGATAAAATACTGAAACTCTGTAAAGAGAGCCTTTGGAATACTAAAACAGGAAAGTAAAGACAGTGCTGCGAATGGAATTAGTGAACAAATGAAAAATCTTTGCTCAATTAAGGTAGAGCACAAACTTGACTTTGAGTTTTCTAATAGACATGTGAAAAGTAGGAAATATATCCAGGAACAAGTCCAAACATAGTCATTAGAAATGAATACCAATAGAAATAAATGAAAAGAAAATATTTCCTTGGTCCCTCATAGCGTATTTCACCATGATGGCAAATGCACAGCTCTGTCCGAAACCATCCTGCTGGACCCAATGTGAAGGGTCTGTTCCTGATGGCCTCCCTTAATCCTGAAATAGACTTTAGATTATATGGCAAAATGGATGACTGCATTTCCTCCAGGCCTTCTTCAATAAATATTATTTCTCTTAGCCAAAGAATCTGAAAGGTATCGAGCTGTAGTGAATTTGAGATTGTAGCCCCTGACAATTGCCAAGAAAGCTGCAATTCAGTGTTTCCATTTACAGACAGTCTTATAATCTAAAAGTCAACTAAATTTTGTGTAGCACAAGCATCCTCATATGGAAAGAAGGAACCAGATAAAGCTGGTCCTGAACAAATGACTCAATTTCTGGCTAAAAATGTGTACAGGCAGGGCTGGCAGTCAGAGTGAAGACTTTTCTTGGAAAACAATTTGGGTCTATCTTAATGCAGAGAAAAATGGAGGCAAAACTCAGTACCCACACTCCCTAAAGCAGGGTGGCAATAATTTGCGGGGGTGGGGGAACCTTATACTAAAAATGGCTGCTTGGATGTTAGAAAAGAAGAAGAAAGGAAAGATATCTTTTGTAGTAACAAAACTACTTGAAATACTTTCCAAAATAAACCTCTGGCAAAATATCAAACGTGGAAATAGCCTGCTTGATGTATGAAATAACCAGGTGTTAAATAATCAAAACCTTAAAGATAAAAGCATTTGTTGTTTTGACTGAAAAATTAATAAGGTAGATTGGCTAAAAGTGGGAATTTTAGGGCCTGGATTAAAAAAGTCCATAAGTCTATTTTTTTAATTCTCATTTTTTATATAAAATTAACATGCAAAATTGAAGATTCTTATCTAGAACTTGTATCACTAAGGTCCCCATAGGATCTACTTCACCCTATCATGTAGAACCTGGCCCAGTTTCACTCCCTTTTTCTTAATCTGCCTGGCTCCTTAAACCATGGAAGTTTGGGCTCTCAGTACATGTCCTCTGCACAATGGAATATGAGAAAGCAGGAAAACACAAAAGAAGAACAAAGTAAAAGTTTCTACTTTTGACTCTAAAAGCTGACAGAGAGGCCTAGGATCAACTGAAAAATGTTGCAAGGTTATTGCTAAAATCATCCTTCCAAGACTTTACTCAAATATGACTTGTAATGCAGCAGGATGCCACATGAGGGCAGTAGATTGCCAGCTTTTTTAAAATGTGAAAGGAGTTTATGAAAAGGAAATTTGATTAAAACAAAATTACCTTCTCTCACATGTAATAAAGAACAAAACTTCTGTAACATTTACAAACTCCATGGGTTGGTTGTAATAAAACTGAAATACCCTGTTTGACTTTTGTTCACATTCATTCCACCTCCAACCTGGCCCCTATCACTTTTCAAACAGCCTAGCTAGGATTTTCCAGTTCAAAAACATCTGCACATTGTTTATCTCTGCCTAGACACTGACCCCTCCTTAATTTTTTAAACAATATCTTTATCCTTATTTTTTTTATATGGTGCTGAGGATTGAACCCAGTGTCTCTCATGTGCCAGGGGAGTGGTGTAACACTAAGCCACCATCCCAGCCCCACAATCTTAATCTCTAAGGTCCCACTTTAATTACAAGTTTTTTTTTAAACACCTTACA
The DNA here is from genome assembly GCF_048772815.1 of Callospermophilus lateralis. Lineage (NCBI taxonomy): Eukaryota > Metazoa > Chordata > Mammalia > Rodentia > Sciuridae > Callospermophilus > Callospermophilus lateralis. The sequence continues at coordinate 1,868,735 of NW_027512751.1, read as the reverse complement.
TACATGCCTTTGATAAAGCAAGTTTCTCTCCCACAATGTGCAACTTTCTGATCAGTTCTATGTTTTTAAATCATGGAACCTATCCTAATTTAGAAATAGCTTATTTATGTGCTTTCCTACTTGAGTTCTATTTCCTCTGGTGTACTCTAAAGTTGTGAGGCTAAAACTCCATCTCTCTGGATCACTTTTTAATTGTCATAATTTAGTACTGGAGCATAAGAAAAACGAAAAAACTATTTGTTGACTGTGGCTTATTTTCCCCAACACCAAGTTCATCTAGCCCCATGTGCCCTTATAAATTCTTAACCATAGTAACAAGATCAGCAGCACCTGTCTCCCTGTATTTTCCCACCAATAGATCTGAGAACTTGTTTGGAGATTGTACATTATGTATAGTTCTGATAGAATCATGATTAAATACCACTTCTCTTTATTTAGAAACCTGCTCTTTCAAGGGCTGGGTGGGACAAACTTGGGAAGAACCTAAATCACTAGAGGAAGAATATGTCACTTGCCCACTTTGTCCTAGCTTGATTATATCTTTTGGCTCAGTAGCAGAGAAAGAGCAAAACAGAGCTACGTGAAACCCCTAGAAGTGCCAGGCCCAAGAAGATGTACTGCAAGTGGAAGGGGCAGGAATATCCCAGGGAAGAAGAAATTAAAAGAGAAAGAGAAAATAGGGCACCAGCACCACATTTACCATCATGTAAGACCAGCTCTTTAATGGACACAAATCTATGACACCATGGTGTTAAGACAAACCCTGACATTAGTGTAGAATTATCTGTATGCATTAAACACTTTTGCTTTTGAGATTTTAATAACTTCTTAGATATGGAAGAACCCCATTTTAGATATTAAAAGGGGTGGAATATCCAAATTATTATCTAAAATGCAGAAAAACTATTTATTAAGGGTGAAAAGAGGATTGGAAGAAATTTTAAATTTTTGAGAGTAAAAAAAAAACACTTAAGCAGATGTGAATAAATGTACATATAAAATGTAGCACTAAATATTTTCTCAGTGGATCATAGTCTTTAAAGGAGTAAATTTTCAGTGGTGGCCCTGCTTCTCCGTTCAATTTCTATTTTCATCTCTGATATTCATAGACACCTAGGCACACCTGGACACAGCTGCTACTGTTTTAGACAACTTTTATTAAAGTTCTTATACACACCTGCATGCCATGCATGAAAAATCAAGCTTTTTGCTCATTTCACTTCTTTAAAATCATGTAACTATAACATAATTAGGCATTCAGATATTCTATCCTTTCTATAAACTGATATTCTTAGAATATATAACCCAACTTTGTCAAATATACAAAAAGACTATATTTAAAGGTTAGAAGAAATTAAATCAGCTTTAACTTGTTTCTAACCCTTTAGTATGTTCCAGGTATTTGTGTATGTGTGTGTTATTTCAAGGTTAACACAAACTTTGGAAGACATTAATTAAGTGTTGTCTACCAAGGGTTTTCAGATTTTTCTTATGATTTTAATGTCTCAGAATGATCTGGGTTTGATTCTTGTTCTTTGGTTAATCTGCCTATATTTAACACATAAACACACATATGTACCCCCGGTACTGACAGCACAGACTTCAAATGATGTCACCTGAACATCTTATAAACATGGTTAAACTTGAAGTGTACTCATGTGTCACGTAATGTCAATATATTTCATTAAAGCAAAATTAGAGCACTCTATTTTCAAATGCCAATAATGTAGAGACTGATCCACTGAAAATGTCAGAGCAATAATTAAATTAATGTCAATAGAATGCCCTTATAATTTTTAAGCCCAAGTTTCATAAAGGTATGAGGTACACAAATTTCAATTCACATGATATCAATACTTACAAGTGTTTTCTGGTATTAAAAACATGAAAAAAAATAAAATTCCATCAAATTTAAATTTATTTTGTTAGGTGGAAAAAGAATTTAGCAGGAATCCAGTGAAGTTTTTGCATTTAGTTGGAAAATACATAAACATTTCAAAAGAGTCAATCAGAGTAACACATCTGACATACAAAAAGCGGACTACACAGAAGAGGGGCCATAACTCTGACTATGCAGGAGAATTAGGAAATCTGTTTCCATTAAACCCAGGGAATTTTAGCTGTGACTTCGTCTTTGATGTTGGAGGTCACTAAAATAAAAACTCTAAATAGGTTTTTCAATGGAGTAGCTCAGAAGAAAAAAAAAAGTCACTCATTATCATTGTCAAGTTTCTAGTCATTACAAACCATAAGCACATGGGATGACATTTCTTCCTTAGCAGTGAGATTTCAAATCAACTATGTACTTTCAGTTACAAGTGTATTTATTGTTTTCTTATTATGTATATGTCTTTGTGCTCAGAGGAAGTGTAATTAAATGCAGAAGATTTAAAATGATAGAGAAATTTTTGTACTAAAAATGAATGAACGTGTATTTGGAAACTTATAAATCTTTAATATTTAAGAAAATATATCCCATGACAGTAATAATTTCAAAGGTTAAATGTCAAATGCACTAATTAGTACTTGAATAGGCATTTGATTTTAAACCTTTTACTAGTATTATAAATACTATTGGCACATTCAGTAATATTTTGGGGCTATTTTTATTCTTACAAAACAATATTGTCATGGAAATTTGTTGATGATGACAATTCAGACTTAATTGTACAATATAATACTATTAGAAATGCTGGTGAATAAAGAGGATAGCATAATTTCAAATTTAAAATATGCAGATAAGTGATATAGGCAGGCCTCCTATTTTATGTTGGTATCTTACTATTGCATATTGTTTGGAAATAGCTAGAATAGTTTGGGATTATTGTATTTGTTAATTCCATGTATAAAAATTATTTGAATTAGAAAAAAAATATTTTCATAAAATAGAAGCAATTTTAAAACGTTATAAAAAAATTTCAAATTATTTGAGCATATTTTACATTTGTAAATAAGATCAAATATTCTATTCATTACACATTAAAATTTCTAAAGATTTCTAATATTTATAAATAAAATAAAATATTATTACTAATGAAAAACCTAAGAAAGTTTTCTAAATCTATCATTTTAAAAACATTGGCTAGAAAATGTTACAAATAATTTTCAGAAGTTTTCTCTGTACAACAGAGGCAAAAAATTATAAGAAACCTCTTTGTGGGGGTGCGGGGGAGGTACCAGGGATTGAATTTAGAAGCACCCCATCACTGAGCCCTCATCGCTCAGGCCTATGTTATATTTCATTTAGATCCCAGCTCTCACTGAGTTGCTTAGCACCTGGCAGTTGCTGAGACTGGATTGAACTTGGAATTCTCCTGTCTCAGCCTCCCAAGCTGCTGGGATTACAGGCGTACCCCACCACGCCCAGCTAAGAAACCTGCATTTTTCATTTTAAAAAGATATTATTTAACAGAGGAATAATTTATTACCTTTCATAAAACTTGTAAAGTTTAAAGGAACTTCAAGATGTTGTGTATTTTATTTTCTAAGGCAGGTTTGATCAGCTCCAATGATACTTATTGATCTGCAATGATACTTATTGACCTGAACCATCCATCCACCTACATCCTCTATGGAAATTAACTTCTCAAAGCTTTCCATCAAATTACACATGACCATGTCCTTTATTAGTTATATTCTAATTACAGAGACTCAACAGGCTAAGTTTAGACTGACAAGTGTTTATGCTTACTATAACATATTCAAATAATTGTTTTTCATTTATAAAATAGTATTCTTTCCTTTTGCCCTATAGACAGAGCAAAGATGAGACTCATTATGAAATAATCCCGAACAGAGAAAATGTTTTTGTGATCTTAGTCATGTGCTCATTTTTAATGAGAGGTAATTGAAAGTTTCTTTAAATAACCTTTTCTTTAGGGAGTAGGAAAAAAGAAAACAGATGTTTTTATCACAAGCATCATTTACCAAGCAACTCAAAATGCATGACATTTTATATTAAACAATAAAGCAAGTAGAAGAAATTTGATGGCCTAAATTTGTGCTGTATAAATTCATTACCATTACTCTCACCTGGACTCCCAATGGTGCCTAGAAAAAGTTTCTGTGTTTCTTTTCAATGCATTGCTTTTCAAATGACTGTTTCAAGCTGTCCCTATATGCAGTGCTCTGAATTCCCCTCCACTTTTTGAACTCTTTGCTTTTTCCTTCCTTGAGTCAGATAGAAGTCACAAAACAGAAAAGTGTGTTGCAGCTGCTCTCAAACTCAAGCCAAGCTGCATTATGAACAATTCTGCCATCTATTCAGGAGCATTATGTAATCTATGATTCAGTTTCTCCCTTCTTAAATTATCCCCATATCACCCTTCTCCAGATTCTGGATTTCTGCTAAACTTCACAAGAGGATTACCAATATTCTTGATCCTAAATCCCCATTCGTATAACTTTGCAGAGTTCAATTGCATTGCTGCTTTCGTGACTCAACCAAAACAGCTGCATCCATTACTAAACTGAAAAAGCTAGTCACCTTATTTTCTCTATCCTAGACATCATTTCTTGACTAAGACAACTAAACACAATCTGGCAGACATTTTTTTCTTAATACACACACACACACACACACACACACACACACACACACACACACATATATATATTGATTTTCATGTGCTACAGTCTGGTTTTCCTAGGGAAGAGAATGTCAGATGCAGATTAGCAGAAAAAAGATTAGTTTTATAAAATCCCCTTGGAATCAATGCCCAGGAGAGAAGGAGCACAACAAGGAAATGGAATAAAGTCAATAAAATGGGCAATCTTCAACCTACAGAGGTAGCTGGAGATGGGAAGACACTTCAGAATTTTTTTACAGCTCATTCCAAATTGGTGCAAAGGGCCTGGGCCTTATATCCCCACATCAGTCAGCCAGGATTCCCCACTTTACAGAGGTCAGTGTTTTTGAGATAAGGTCATCCTCGCAAGGAGCTGTTATCATAGCATCAAACAAACAGTGGAATTATATTCTCAAAATAGTTCTCTCATTTCTGTAAGCATGCTTCCAGATTATACATCACACTAGATCCACATTTCTACCCAAATTTTAAATGTTGGATTTTTTTTATAATTCCTTCTTTATCCTTATTCTTATATTCTTAAGACAATCACATCTACTCCCAGGTATTCTATTAAAATTACAAACTAATATAACCCAAATTTATATCTATATTAGCTATTTCTGCTAAATTCTTTTCATAATGTATTCTAATTTGTTATATAGGACAGCACAATGCAATTCGATTAATATTACACAAATAGAGCACAATTTTTCATGTCTCTGTTTGTATACAAAGTAGAGGCACACGTTTCGTGTTTTCATTAATGTACTTTGGGTATTGCTATCTGTCTCATTCTGCCATTTTTCCGATCCTCCTTCTCCTCCCTTCCCCACCTCTCCGTTGCCCTATATAAAGCTCGTCTATTTCTCCCATGCTTCCCCCATCCCCATTATGAATCAGCATCCTTATATCAGAGAAAACATTCAGCATTTGGTTTTGGGGGATTGGCTTACTTCACTTAGCATTATATTCTCCAACTTTCTTCATTTTCCTGCAAATGCCATGGTTTTATTTTCTTTTAATGTAGATATTTCATTGTGTACATATATCACAGATTCTTTATCCATTCATCTACTGAAGGGTATCTAGTTTGGTTCCAGTTTAGCTATTGCAAATTATGCTGCTATACACATTGATGTGGCTGTGTCCCTGTAGTATGTTGTTTATAAGTCTTTTGGGTATAAATCAAGTAGTGGTATAGCTGGGTCCAATGGTGGTTTCATTCTCAGTTTTCCAAGTAATCTCCCTAATGCTTTCCATATTGGCTGCACTAGTTTACACTCCCACCAGCAATGTATGAGTGTGCCTTTTCCCCACATCCTTGCCAATACTTATTGTTGTTTGTATTCTTAATAGTTGACATTCTGACTGGAGTGAGATGAAATCTTAGAGTAGTTTTGATTTGCATTTCTCTAATTGCTAAATATGTTGACCGTTTATTCATAAATTTGTTGATTAATTGGATCTCCTCTGTGAGAAATGTCTGTTTAGTTCCTTAGACCATTTATTGATTGATTGATTTGGTTTTATGGTGTTCAGATTTTTGAGACAGAGATGTCCTCTTTCACCACTTCTATTTAACATAGTTCTTGAAACACTAGCCAGAAAAAAATTAGACAGATGAAAGAAATTAAAGGGATATGAACAGGAAAAGAAGAACTCAAATTAGCACTATTTGTCAACAATATGATTCTATATCTAGAAAAGCCAAAAAATTACAACAGAAAACTTTTAGAACTAATAAATTAATTCAGCAAAGTCACAGAATATAAAATCAACACCTCAAAATCAAAAATATTTCTGTATATCAGGGACAAATCATCTGAAAGAGAAATGAGGAAAACTACCCCATTTACAATATCATCAAAAATAAAAAATAAAATACTTGGGAATCAATTTAATGAAAGAGGTGAAAGACATGTACAATGAAAAGTACAGAATGCTAAAGAAAGAAATTAAAGAAGACCTTAGAATATAGAAAGATCTACTTTATTCTTGTATACGCAAAATAAATATTGTCAAAATGACCATACTACCAAACACTATACAGATTTAATGCAATTTCAATCAAAATCCCAATGACATTGTCATAGAAATAGAAAAAGCAGTCATGAAATTCATCTGGAAATATAAGAGACCCAGAATAGCTAAAGTAATCCTTAGCAAGAAGAGTGAAACAGTTGGCATCACTATACCAGACCTTAAACTAATAACTACAGAGCAATAGTAATAAAAATGGCATGGTATTGGCACCAAAATAGACTTGTAGACCAATAGTACAGAGGACATAGAGACAAACCCACATAATTACAGTTATCCTATATTAGACATAGGCGCCAAAAAACTTATTGGAGAAAAGAGACTCTTCAACAAATGGTGCTGGGAAAAATGATAATCCATTTGCAATAAAGTGAAATTAAGTCCCTATCTCTCCAATGCACAAAACTCAATTTAAAGTTTGTCAAGGACCTAGGAATTAAACCAGAGATCCTGCGCCTAATAGACGAAAAAGTAGGCCCAAATCTCCATCATGTCAGATTAGGCACTGACTCCCTTAATAAGACTCCTGTAGTGCAAGAATTAAAATCAGGAATCAACAAATGGGATGGATTCAAACTAAAAAGTTTCTTCTCAGCAAAAGAAACAATCAGACAAGTGAATAGAAAGCTTACAGAATGGGAGCAAATTTTTACCACAGGCACATTAGATAGCAGAAGTATATCCTAGAGATTAGTGCTCTAATTCTAGTCATTTATTTACGAAACCTATTTACAGAATTCTTTGGCTTTTCTTCCTGCACATCCTCCTCTTTCCCAAGCAACATCATTACCACATTTTATTTTTTCCTTGCTTCACACAGGAAAACTAGAATATCTTGTTTAATATTTAACAAGATTCAACTTACCCTTTTGTTGAAATCTTTCAGTGAGTTCCCAGCACCCTTCAGATAGGGCAAAATGTTATTTTGACTGACTCCCAAAGCTCTGCATATTATGATCCACAGTAGTTCCAAAAATTTATCTCTAATGTTCTTATTCAGGTTTCTTCCCTAACCCCTTTCATGGGACTAATCTTTATTTTTAAATCTCAGCTTAAGGACATTTCCTAAGAAGTCTTCATTTATCAAAAGTTTTTATTAAGAGTAGTCCAGGAATTTTGCTCAAGAATCTTATTCCATTTTGTGTTTATTTAAATGACGATTATTTACTTATTTAATATCTTTTTCTCCTTGACTGTAAGTTCCCAGAGGGCAAAGAAAAAATGTATGTGTGTGTTTGTGTGTGTGTGTGAGTGTGAGTGTGTGTGTGTGTGTGTGTGTGTGTGTGTGAGAAAGAGAGAAAGAGAGAGAGAGAGAGAGAGAGAGAGAGAGAGAGAGAGTTTTCTCTGAACAAAAAAGCAAGAATAAAGAATGTTCATATTTTGATTTGAAAATGTGTTTGCAATTTTAACTTAGCACTTCCTTCCTCAGAATTCAATACTGATATCATTGGAGAATAAGAATAATTTAGATGGGAAATAAATTCTGATTTAGTCAATAGGCAAGATTTAGAATTAGGATTAGTTTCAAAGACCTATAGGGAGATCATGGGATGGATTAACCTATATTACCTGAGGGCAGGAGAAAATCTCAATGAAAAATAGAAGTCAGAAAAGTCAGAAAATAACACAAAAGGTTGTTAAATACTTTGTTTACTAAGACCCTCGGTCGTAGTAATTATATAATTATATTATCTTAGTAATTATATAAATTACTAAGCTCCAAAATAAGTATGGATAAATTTTTTATGGCAAAATATCTAAGTACTATCAAGCAAGGGGAAACAAGATTGACCTTGACCTTCTTGATAATCAGAAGTCTGAAGGGATAAATAATAGTGTGTAGATGTAAAAAGAAAATAAAAAACTTGCCCCAAAATCACTTGGCTAAAAAGTAATATGTTTAAAATTTAAACTTATTTCTTTCTGACCTCAAATGTACAATATTCTAATATGTGAATGTAATCCCAAATAAGTGTGGTTATCAACTGATTTACTTTTTTTTCCAAGTAGAAATGCATTAAGCACTACCTATCCTGAATCTAGCTTTAGAAATTTAAGTGGAAGGAAAGAAAAACAAAAATATTTTCAAAGAAAATTTTTCTTTGAAATTCTGTTCAGACAATACAATGATTCAAAGGTTTCAAAATGGGAAGCTAAATATGTAAAAGGGTGAAACAGATCAGCATTAAAAATGTGCCAACATGATGGTTTTAGAAATCACCTACAAGATGAGATGGAAATTTCTATCAAGACTGCTGCCTTCTGATGAGAGGGTGCCAATGGATAACATGCACAGGTCTCCAGATGCACATGGTAATTACACAACATATCAAGGTATAGCTATGCAAAATACTGTGCAGTATGACATAGAGATGATTCAATATCCCTTTATTTAATTGATATTAACTAATGTGTGCTTTAGAAAGAAAAAAAACATCAAACACTACATCAACAGATTTCTTTAATAAAGTGAGGTAGGGAGTGTTTCTTGTTTCTTTTAAATAGTCTGCTGGTTCCCTTCAATGACATTAAAGAGAAAACCTACTATAGCACAGCACATCTTCAGAATAGAATTTATGCTTCAAGTCTCAAATTAAAAAACTATTATGTGAGTAATCTGTTATGAATATTATTGGGATAATCCATGCTGAGATAACATTTGTGTATTTGCCTTGGGACATTTTCTAGAATATTTGATACTGAGAAGGCTAAATATCAAAGAGGATTTTAACACAGGTGCATGAATAAAAAAATATAATTTTTTAAAATGAAAAATATGTCACACACAGTCCTAGGAAGAGAAGATACTTCAACTAGTTCAGTTCAGGAAGAAAACTAAATAATTAAATGCAATAATATAGTTTAGCTTCAAAAATAAAAGCATGTAGAAATCTAGGATTTTTTTTTAAAGATTCATTTCCAAATAAAGGGGCATTATGAGAAAAGGGAGATGTATGAGTCAATACCTTAGCTAGGGCTAGAAGAAACTATTATTAGGCAAGTTTTGTTTTGTTTGGAGGAGTGGGAGTAAAAGACGTCAGGGGACCAAAGAATGAAATTTTAACACAGAGAGTTGAAGTAGCAAAGTCTTACATGTTTGACCCACATTATAATTTGAGAAAAATCATAGGCAGTTTGGTTGGCTGGCACATAGCCTATGAAATGGACCATAACGAGTGATAGCTGAAAACAGGTCAGGTCTACAAATGTCACACCAAGAAATTTTCACTTTTTTTTTAATGTCACAGAAAGAAATCAAAAGGGCATTGTTGCAAGTCAATGGCATATCACCAAAAAAAATGGATTCAAGATAGTACACCAAAGGGGAAAAACAAAAGAAACAAAAACTGACCTGTAGCAGATGAATCACAAACTAGACTTGCATGATTAAGCTGAAATTAAGTACTGTTCCCATTCTGAAAATTTCCAAGAAACAGCACTGCTGCCAGTAATTCATTATTTAACACTGTTCCATAGAGAAACATACTTTTGCTATTGTTCTTTTGGTTTTGAGAGTACTTCTTTTCAAGAATCTATAATGTAATTTACACATCTTATCTCATAACATCAGTATAGGTGACTTGCTAATCTCAAAAGAACAGAACAAGATAATAAAGACAGAAGCAATTTAGTTCTCCAGAATAAACCAGGTAAGCTATTTGAGAAGGAGATTATTTTGAAATTTCAAACCACTGTTTTATCTGACACTATAATCGCAAACAAACAGGTATTTAATATTTTTTACCAGAAAATGATTTAGAGAACAACTTAAAGTTCATAATTATGCCTTATTCATAGCAAAATGCTATCAGGCACAGCCATCCTCTTCAAAGGCCACTGAAAATCACTCATTGAAACACTTTGGTAGAGAGAGAAAAACACTCACCAATGAACATATTTATGCTGCTTTGTAAAGGGTGTGCCTCTCCCATCAAAAAGTATGGGGACAAGAAAGATAGTGGAAGGCAAAGGACATTGTCACCCCAGGTACATGTATGATTGCACATATAGTGCGATGTTACATTGTGTACAATCAGAGAAATGAAATGTTGTGCTGTAATTATGCACAATGAATCAAAATGCATTCTTCTGTTCATAAGTACTTAATTAAAATAAATAAATATTTTTTAAAAAGTGAAGTCTTTTTCATTCTCTCTTGAATTTGGGCTGCCCACATGGTTATCTTTGACAAGTAGAATTTGGTAAACACATGTTTTTGGACTTCTGAGCTCAGGTTCCGTAGGTTCTATTTTCTCTCTTGGTACCTAGTTTCATATAAATAAATACAGGCTTTGCTGCTGGAGATGATGGACACACAGAGAAAGAGGAGAGATACAGATAAAAAGTTCACATGGGGGACCTGAATCCTACTTCCATAAATGAGGACAAAGAGATCCATCAGCTCCCATGAAAATTCTATTGGGCATAGTTGAGCTATCTGTGCTCACTCTTGCCCAAATTTAAGTCCCATGGAATGCTGAGCAATAAACAGTTATTACTGAGAGCTGTTAAATCCTGGGATACCTTCTTACACAGTGAAATTCAAATAATATGCTTATTGCTACCTGTTCTGTGAAAAATCTCAGTGGCAGCACACACTGTCATGCAGGAAATATCTGGAGGCTCAATTAGCACAAAAATGTCAGACCACATAACAGAGGCAAAGACACATTGTCAGACCTCACAGGATAAACAGAAAGTGAACATAGCAAGAGCAGCAGAAGATCCATAGACTTCTCAATATTTACATCAAGAAGTGAAAGCAGTAGCGCACATATCCTGGACAACAATGTGTGTATGGTACAGCTCAGTCAGACCAGATCAAGCAGCAATCATGGCATGAGAAAGATTTTAGAAAATTATTTGAGTATATCCTGATAAAATTGCTATTTTTCTTCCCTTAAGAGAACAAAGGAAAAACAAAACAATAAAAATTTCTCCCAATTATGCTGCAATAAACATTGATTGTGATTGTGTCCCTGTAGTATGCTGTTTTTAAGTCCTTTGGGTATAGATGTGTCCATCTACATCTAAAAACGGTGTGAATGTACTTTGTATGCAAGTGGGATAGCTGGGTCAAAAGATGGTTTCATTCCCAGTTTTCCAAGGAATCTCCATATTGTTCTCCATATTGGCTTCACCATTTTGCAGTCCCACCAGCAATGTATGAGTGTGCCTTTTTCCCCACACCCTCGCCAACACTTATTGTTGTTTGTATTCTTAATAGCTGGCATTTTGACTGGAGTGAGATTAAATCTTAGAATAGTATTTATTTGCATTTCTGTAATTGCTAGAGATGTTGAACATATTTTTCATATATTTTTTGATTGATTGTATATATCACCTTCTGAGAAGTGTCTATTTATTGCAGCACAATTCACAATTGATAAACTGTGGAACCAACCTAGATGTCCTTCTGTAGATGAATGGATAAAGAATATGGAATATTACTCAGCAATAAACAAGATTAAAATCATGTCATTTGCAGGTAAATGGATGGAGTAGGAGAATATAATGTTAAGTGAAATTAACCAATCCCCAAAAATCAAATGTCTAATGTTTTCTCTGATTTAAGAAGGCTAATTCATACAGGGGTTGGAAGGGGGAGCATGGGAAGATTAGACAATCTCTAGATAGGGTAAAGGGGAGGGAAGAGAAGGGAGGGAGCAAGGGGGTAAAAAAAGAGATGTTGGAATGAGATGGACATTATTAAACTAAGTACATGTATGAAGAAGACACAATGGTGTGAATATACTTTGTTTACAAGCAGAGATATGAAAAATTGTGCTCTATATATGTAATAAAATTTTACTGCATTCTCTTGTCATATATAACAAATTAGAATTTTTTTTAATCTACAAAAAAATAATCAAGATATCATGTCCATCTACAACTAAAAATGTTTAAAAATTTTTCTCATAATAATTGTTATATTCCTTTTGTTATGTTCTGAAAGTACTATTTATTTCTATATTTAAAGCTAATCATAATGTATTTTGGTGTGTCTTATCTTTTTAAAGTTTCAGTGCAAAAATCTGATAATTTATCATGCATTGTAATATTAAAAGAAAAGCCTATCTCCACCAACATAAACAATATCATCTTGTGTGACACCAAAACTCATTTCAATAGATACACAATATGAGTTTTTCTATTGAAACATTGTGGTCCATTCGAAGATACCAATGCCTAATTATTTAAACCAGCATGTCATTGCATTTAAAATATTTATACATTGGAAATTGCAAACATGGTAATTTATAGATTTTCAAATATATGTGAGGCACCAATCGAATGTCATGTTTCTTCTGAGTATTTACTAAGCCCAGTTGACCAGAACAAATCAGAAAAAAATTTTTTTACTAATTTTCCATGATAACTTCCATTTTTATCTCAATTTTTTTCTGGCTTCAAACTATTTGGATATTTGTTTTTAATGAATGAAACTGATATATTAGTTCTTGCTAGCATTCTTTTCCTCTGAAGAAACCCTCTTCCACCACTTTTTGTGAAACTATCTTAAGAACAATCCATGTTCCTTTCCTACTCAGTTGCTTTATATTCCAGGGCTACATGCACAAATTGGATGATGAATTTCCACTGCTGACATCTGAATAAGAAATTTGATCTTTCTAAGGTCATAGCATTCATATTAGGAATGATTTCCCAAAATATGAGCTGGGATGACACTGATATGATTAATTCCAAACACACCACCAGAATTAGACATTAAATTCAAAATATCCAAGACTTTCATGTTTAAATTTATATAATGAAAACAATTAAAAATTTTTTATCTAGCCAATTGCTTATCTTTTAAAAAGATTCTAAGATTTTGATATAGTGACCTTTGGTAAACAGGTTTTCTCCTCCTCCTCTTCTCTCCATTCCTGTGTTTTTGTCTTTTAAATAACCAAAGCTCTGAAGGTATTTCTGAAATTCACACCACTAAAAATTTGGAATTTTTACAATAATTAAACATTTTTGTCTGAATTTTAATGTATTGCATTTTCTTGAAGATTTCTTTAATGCATGTCCAAGTTCTTTGGAGATTTTCAAAGTCAGTTTAACAGTGTTTCTTATTCATTAGCAACTTTTTTTTACAATCTACTAACAAGTCCCTTATGACCCTGAAGTTCTTTCATTTGCAGTACTTTTTAATGTCTTCATTGCATAGTTGGGAATACTTCTGTTACTTTTTACCTCACTTAGAAGCTTAATGATTTTTCTTGCATATATGTCTGCTAAAAATGTTACATAACTCTTAAAATATATCTACATCTTTCATTGTAAGTGTTCTAGTCCTTTCACAGATTATCCAAACCTACCATTTTTCAGAGAGCAGACCTAGTTTACTTCCTGTGGAATTACTCTCCCTCAGATTTGCTGAATCGGTATATATTTGAATATAGTTTAATTCTATAGCATGTGATTTATCTCACATATGGTTTTCAATTCTGCAAATATGACATGAAATCATCACAGGTGCATTAAAATAGATTGGAAACCACAATCTAGAGTTTATAAATTTATTATCAATAATTATATCAACATTAATAATATTAATGGTTATTATCACTAATCATGTACTTATTACTTTATCAAAGAATAGGGCTTTCAAAATATAAGTATTTATTTCAGAGTTACTACATGTGGTCTGTTTGGAGTAATTCTATTTTAATCTAATAACTCTTAATTTCTGCCTTTAGCTTTTTCCAAAACTCTTGAGAATATTTAAAGAAAATCATTAGTTTCATCTTCAGGAGCAAAAACACTTTGTCAGAGAAGGATGTGTTTCACTTTCTTTTGTTTCCTGTACTATGATAATTACAAAGGAAATATCAGGAATGATCTCATGTAGTCACAAACAGTGTCTCTTCACTGGTTACCCCTTGGAAAGGTGTACCACAAGCTCTCCTTCTCACAGTGCAAACCCGCTCCTTGGCATTAACCTATTTATCCAAATTACAAACATTGCACATCTACTTTATGATAGCAATTATAAAGTCAAGGATTCCAAAAAGAACCAGAGAGGTCCTGTTTATTAGAAATTTTAAGGCCAGTAAATGGGGACATAAAGATATGAGAATATGCTATTTTCATTGATTTTTAGAATCTGTATCCTTTGAGCCACATTTACCTATGAATTGATGCTCTCATTATTAAAAACATTGAAGTCTATTACAGAATATATGGTGTACCTGCAAGTACTTCTTTGTAGTCAGTAAAGGGTAAATGTGTTCCTTGGAAGAAAAAATATGCTGACCAAATAAAAATTAGTAGGAGTCTTAAAAATTATTTCTACAGAACCTTGAAATTCACTTAAACCTCCCTTCGAAGAGTTTTTTTGCATTGGAACTCCCACTGCTAGGCAGCCCCGGCTTAATCCTCAGATAGTTCCTCACTATAAAAGCTTCTCAGGCACAGATCCTTGAAGAGTGGTAGGAGACCTTTAGAGGTTCCTGAGACCTTTTGAGGGAATCCAAAAATGTTTTTCCTCAATGACTTTTCTGTAAACTCCACTCATGCTTCTATATAAAGTGTCCTCTTAGAAAGGTCTTCCCTTATGACCCACTAAGGAAGAGCAGCCTGCTTATCAACTTGCTCTTCACACTTCTTTGCCATTCTCTTACAACCCCAAATAACATAAGTTACTTGAAACTATAAATGATACATTTGATATTGAGTCTCCTTCACAAACTACATAAGTGTGAAATGGGTATTTTTGTTCATAACTTTTTCCAGAGTACCTTCAACAGTACCTGGTGTACTGCAGGTCTGCAGAAATCATTTGTATTTCTTTGAACAGAATGTATATCATCTACAGGCTTTTATAGAGGTAAGTGTAATATAGACTTTCTCCTTCAGCTTTCCAGTTGAAGGACATTTCTCTTAAGTGAATTCCTCTGTTCAATAATTTAGGAACAAAATGTGTGTGTATAGGAAAAGCATTTATAATATTTAATAACTTATTCCTAAAAAGAGTTAACTAAATTTTCCTCACTAGTGCAGTCATGGGATTTCTTTCAAACTATCACTTAGTATCTTACATTTTTAATACCTATAGAGTTCAGAAATAAATACCATCATCAAAAGGGAAATATTATTATATTAATTAATAATGTGTTAATAAATAGTGTATTAATAATGTTGTAAAATTTCTGTCAGAACAGATTGCTGCTCAAGACTCTCAGCAGTAGGTCTAAGCTCCAGCTTATGCTTTTGAATGCTTCATTTATTCTGTGGTTCACTGGTTGCCTACTATCGTAGGCCAAGCACTAAGTAAAAAGAGACTAATCATCACCATCAATTTGTAAAAAATTGTCATCCAGTGAAAAAGAGTTTTTTAGAATAAGTAGAGTCAGGTTAGTTTGGGATGGCATGAAATAAAATGACTGTAATGGTGAGTATATATCTAATAGAAACAGTTGAGTTCTGGTGAGGACTAGGGACAAGACAACAGGATTTGGCCATGATTAGCTCAGGAGTCAATGCTACTTCTAAGTAGTAGTGGCAGTGATCACTTAGAATAAATGGTAAACAAAAAATAGATCTCACTTATTTGATATTCCTACCACCAGGAGCCAAGCTTTACAGAGCATTCTAAGTACAAAATGATTTTATAACTAGAATTTCTGAAGTTGTCCTTCTCTTGATGTGCATGGCTTACTTGCTGTGAGCTTCTCTAAACCAGTGTAATTCTATAAACCATTATTGACATGATGCTTTTAGAGTTTAAAAATGTATTATTATAGTGAGTTTTATTATTCTGTTGTTACACAAGAGACTTATTCTTATTTTGTGCAAAGTACAAAGATTTAAGTGAGAAGATCAGAGGTAGCTAACCACTGATTATCCATAGCCCTTTTTTATGATCTATGGTATCAGTATTTTAATAGAAATAATGATTTTTCATCTTCACTTCTAGTCTTTCCAATTGCTCCATATTACTTTATTGGAAATTTTTCTTCACAATTAATCACTCTCCTTACCAAAATATCTTTCCCAACTAAGATAATTGCAGGGAGCTACATTTTCCGTAATGTCTTTACACCACAGACCTTGGTAATGTATAGTCTATCTATTGTGAGAGCACAATAGATCAATAACATGTAGATATGTGCTGGGAGCCATCAGCCAAGTAGGTATGACAATTTCCTTGCCAGCTACTCCCATGCTGTCTAGTGGAAGGACTCATGGAAATAGGACATTTTGCAGGACATTGCATGTAAGGTGACCTTGCTCAAGGACCAGGGTGGATCTGTGTTTAGGGAGGATCCTAGTTTAGCATAATAGGACATTAGGGTGTTCCCCCTGTAGAATAGGGCGGATTAGCATAATAGGAGATTAGGGTGTTCCCTCTTTAGAATAGGGTGTATCCTGCTGCCTGGTTTCCTCTTGAGTTCTTAGGGTCAGACAATATATTTTGGGAGACAGAAGCCCAGGAGTAGTGGATTTGAAAAATCCTTCTACAGGATACCATGATGGTCCCATTGATATATTTAACAACTTCTCGTTAAAAAGCCATGAGCTACATTTTTGTATTGTATCAACATATGCCCTAATTGTTCTTGGTCTTAATGGGTTGCCTCCTTTCTGTAACAATTTCTCTTCCTTGGAGGTGAACAACTTCAAACTTTGAGTCAACCATTTTTCCCAGTTTGCCTGAGAAAGTTCTAGGAACAGGCAACTTGAAATAAAAACAAAATAAATCAGAACAAGAACACATTGTTTTTTGAAATGGTCACCCATTCTTTCGCTCTTCTTCAGGGAAGAACAATTTCATTTACCTTCTCTTCAGATGTTCCACGTACGAGCCACCAGATGCCGCAGTCTCTGGCTGGGCACAAATCACGAGCCTCCACACAGCTTGTAGATTCAAACAGCAATTCTTTATTCCCGAACTCACACTGGCCGTCTACAAACAAGTTCTGGGGGAATCCACGTTCTCTGCCCAAATCCACCCTAATCTCCTATTATGCTAATCCACCCTATTCTAAAGGGGGAACACCCTAATCTTCTATTATGCTAAACCAGGATCCTCCCTAAACACGGATCCACCCTGGTCCTTGAGCAAGGTCACCTTACATGCAATGTCCTGCAAAATGTCCTATTTCCATGAGTCCTTCCACTAGACAGCATGGGAGTAGCTGGCAAGGAAATTGTCATACCTACTTGGCTGATGGCTCCCAGCATATATGACTATTTTCAATTATTTAAATTTATTTAACATCCTTTCCAGCAAAATTTTCTCCAGGGAGAATGAGAACAAGAATTTGTTTGAGAGAAAGTAGAATTTTTTCTATACATTGATTTGCTAACATTCTATAAAAAACCATATATGCAGAGTTTATCAAAGATGCCAAATAATCTGTTCCTTCAAGACTTTTAAAAAGAAATTCTGTGTGTGTATCGTAGCTAAAATGTAAGGGTATGGATGCTTACAATCTGAAAGCAAAATGAAAGAGTTCCATCAAGTGGTCACATACAGACATGACAGTTTGCATTTCACCAATTCAAGGAGGAAAATAATTCTTCTGCTATTTAGTTCAGGCACATTTTTCAAGTAAACTCCCAAAATGTAAAGCCAAGAAACATTAAAAATATTAGATACCTTCTAAACATTATCACTAACTTATTTTTTATACTATTAAACTGTTACAGAAATAGGAACTAAGGATTTACTTTCTCCTTAGAGCTTGCTTTTGAAAATGCATGGTTAACACCTTTACTCATGTTTATAGCCATCTGTTTAAATTAGTTAGCAGATACACCACAGCATATACTAAACCAAGTATGAGGCCAGCACTGTAAATTCACACACTAGCAACTAGCAAATGAAACAACACTTTTAAAAATACTACCCTATAAATACAAAGGAAAGTCAACCTAGTGTTTTCTAAAAAGTAAAATAAGTTTTAAAATATAAACATGAGTTAACTTACCTCCATTAATATTCTAAGTTGAATTTTTTTCTATACCTTGGCAAATTGCATCTCCTTATCAAGGTATAGAGAAAGGCCACATATAATTTTAAATTACAGCCCTGTAAAAGGCTTATAGGTCTTACTTCTCACTTCAGAAAAGAACCATAGTTTATTTTAAGGTTATAAATGCTATTTTAAAATATGCATTACATTTTTTACTTTTTTATTGGCTATTCAAAACATTACAAAACTCTTGACATATCATATTTTATACATTCTATTCAAATGAGTTATGAACTCCCATTTTTACCCCAAATACAGATTGCAGAATCACATCGATTACACATCCACATTTTTACATAATGCCATATTAGTAACTATTGTATTCTGCTACCGTTCCTATCCTCTACTATCCACCCTCCCCTCCCGTCCCATCTTCTCTCTCTATCCCATCTGCTGTAATTTAATTCTCTCCCTTGTTTTTTTCCCCCTTTCCCCTCACAACCTCTTATATGTAATTCTGTATAACAATGAGGGACTCCTTCCATTTCCATGCAATTTCCCTTTTCTCTCCCTTTCCCTCCCACCTCATGTCTCTGTTCAATGTTATTCTTTTCCTCCTGCTCTTCCTCCCTGCTCTGTTCTTAGTTGCTCTCATAATATCAAAGAAGACATTTGGCATTTGTTATTTAGGGATTGGCTAGCTTCACTTAGCATAATCTGCTCTAATGCCATCAGTTTCCCTGCAAATTCCATGATTTTGTCATTTTTAGTGCTGTGTAATATTTAATTGTGTATAAATTCCACATTTTTTTTTATCCATTCATCTATTGAAGGGTGCCGCAGCCCGCCTGGATGGGCAAAATAACTGGGGGGTGCCGAACAACTTGTGTACTTTGATACAGCAGGAGTGGAAGCCGTTTATTGTAGGACAGGAGTGGTATTTATACATTTTATACAGCTTATCTAATTAGCATAAAATAGATACAGCAGTCAACCAATAAGGAATCTCCACAGTTAATGGCTCGCTTTTGTTACTTCACAAACCACTCCCTCTGGCATTTTGCCAGGCACCATGCAGACTTGTTTACAGACTCTAACATTTCTCTGGCAAAATACCAGGTGCCATCCTGACTTGTTTACAGACCTTAACAGAAGGGCATCTGGGTTCGTTCCACAGTCTAGCTATTGTGAATTGTGCTGCTATGAACATCCATGTGGCAGTATCCCTGTAGTATGCTCTTTTAAGGTCTTCAGGGTATAGTCTGAGAAGGGCAGTAGCTGGGTCAAATGGTGGTTCCATTCCCATCTTTCCAAGGAATCTCCATACTTCTTTCCAAATTGGCCGCACCCATTTGCAGTCCCACCAGCAATGTACAAGAGTACCCTTTTCCCCACATCCTCGCCAGCACTTGTTGTTGTTTGACTTCATAATGGCTGTCAATCTTACTGGAGTGAGATGGTATCTTAGGGTGGTTTTGATTTGCATTTCTCTGACTGCTAGAGATGGTAAGCATTTTTTCATGTACTTGTTGATTGATTGTATGTCCTCCTCTGAGAACTGTCTGTTCAGGTCCTTGTCCGATTTGTTGATTGGGTTATTCGTTTTCTTATTGTTTAATTTTTTGAGTTCTTTGTATATTCTGGATATTAAGGCTCTACCTGAAGTGTGAGGAGTAAAAATTTGTTCCTAGGATGTAGGCTCCCTATTTTCCTCTCTTATTGTTTCTCTTGCTGAGAAAAAATTTTTAGTTTGAGTACATCCCATTTGTTGATTCTAGTTATTAACTCTTGTGCTATGGGTGTCCTATTAAGGAAATTGGAGCCCGACCCCACAATATGTAGATTGGAGCCAACTTTTTCTTCTATTAGGCACAGAGTCTCTGATTTGATATCAAGCTCTTTGATCCATTTTGAGTTAACATTTGTGCATGGTGAGAGAAAGGGATTCAGTTTCATTTTGTTGCATATGGATTTCCGGTTTTCCCAGCACAATTTGTTGAAGATGCTATCCTTTCTCCATTGCATGCTTTTAGCCCCTTTATCAATTATAAGAAAGTTGTAATTTTGTGGATTGGTCTCTGTGTCCTCTATTCTGTACCATTGGTCCATCCGCCTGTTCTGGAACCAGTACCATGCTGTTTTTGTTACTGTTGCTCTGTAGTATAGTTTGAAATCTGGTATCGCTATGCCGCCTGATTCACACTTCCTCCTTAGAATTGCTTTTTCTATTCTGGGTCTTTTGTTTTTCCATATGAATTTCATGATTGCTTTATCTATTTCTAAAGAAATGTCGTTTGGATTTTGATTGGCATTGCATTATACCTATAGAGAACTTTGAGTAATATCACCATTTTGATGATGTTTGTTCTTCCTATCCATGAACAGGGTATATTTTTCCATTTTCTAAGGTCTTCTTCCATTTCTCTCTTTAGGGTTCTGTAGTTTTCATTGTATAAATCTTTCACCTCTTTTGTTAGGTTGATTCCCAAGTATTTTTTTTTTTTTGAGGATATTGTGAATGGGGTGGTTGTCCTCATTTCCATTTCAGAAGATTTGTCACTGATATACAGGAATGCCTTTGATTTATGCGTGTTGATTTTATATCCTGCCACTTTGCTGAATTCACTTATTAGCTCTAGTAGTTTCTTTGTAGACCCTTTTGGGTCTGTTAGATATAGTATCATATCATCCACAAATAGTGATAATTTAAGTTCTTCTTTTCCTATCTTTATGCCTTTAATTTCTTTTGTCTGTCTAATTGCTCTGGCTAATATTTTGAGGACTACATTGAATAGAAGTGGTGAGAGAGGGCATCCCTGTCTTGTTCCAAATTTTAGAGTTTTTCTCCATTCAGAATGATGCTAGCCTGAGGCTTAGCATATATAGCTTTTACAATGTTGAGTTAAATTCCTGTTATCCCTAGTTTTTCTAGTGTTTTGAACATAAAGGGATGCTGAACTTTGTCGAATGTAGTCAATATAAGACAAATCTTAATATGTAATGCATTTTCTGATCATCTTGATAGATGCAGAAAATGCATTGCATATTAAGATTTGTCTTATATTGACTACTTTATGAAAACAGTAGTTAATTTAAATGACTACAGTATTGGTTAAACCATTCTGCCTATACTCAGTGTTCCCTACATTGTATGGAATAATACATATTACTAACAAGATAGTGTTCAATAATAAATATCTTATATTAAACCTAGGAAATATTATATATTTCCTAAACCGAATTTTAAAGTGTGCAGTGATGAGGAACAAGGGATTTGGCATGAAAGAGATTGAATTTGAATCTCTGCCACTTTTTTGCTGTGTAATTTGCAACCATTATGTCTTTATGTAAAAGAGATAAACAATGATTCTGATATGAGTACTGTAGAAATTAAAGGAAATTTTTCATATCAAGAACTTACATACATAATTGACTTGCATTGAATGAATAATATTTTTTATGGTGAAAAATCTTTCCCTGGTTCTATCTTTTCATTAATAGGTTAGAGTGGCAGATAATTTTGTGGACAAATTTATTGAATTTGAGAAGTTGAAAATTATGAACTACCAATAAAGTACTGGTGTTATGAGGGCAACATGACTATATATTTTATTAATGCTCTGAGACTTTCTCATTCTAGGTAACCTTTGGACCCACATTTCCATTTTTACCAGAAGTCAAAGAAGAAATAGAGTTAGTTTTCTTCAGTCTCTCCATTGAATCTTGCATTGATAAGAAATCAGGCTGATTTAAAATCCTCACATCTCATAAGGTAAGAACAACTCTTCTTGTCAACAGGATAATATAATGAACAACGGAAAGAGGGGAGAGAAAGAGGCATTTGGTAATGTGTAAAGCAGTGGAGAATGTGGGTGTAAGATATATGGGAACTATTTCTGCTCTTCATACATATTTTCAGTGTTTGAATTTCTTCCAAGGAAAATATAAGTAAACAAAAAAGAAAAACTAAAATCCCTTTTAGAGATCCTAAAATTAAATGAATTTACCACCAACAGATTTGCACTTTAACAAACTTTTCAAGTTATTTCTGCAAGATGGAAAATAATCACAGAAGGAAAACTGAAGATGCAAAAAGAAATGTGCAGAGAAAATGGAAAGTATGTAGATCAGTCTAACCATCCCCAATCTGGGTAAAATAACAGAAATATGTTATTGAAGAACAAAGAAAAGATAATTTACATAGTAAATCTTCTGGAAGAGAAGACAATTTTAATTTTAAAATTTCTATGTCCACTTTGTTACAGAAGAGAATAAAGATTATTGTAGACTTTGAGATAATAAATCCATTATCTTTTCACAATAATTACTAAAAGATTAAAAGAAAAGGGAATTTGAAAATTAATGTAAATGATGCAGAGAAGATGATGAAAAATTAAAAAATGATACAAAGAAGGAATTTATAAAATCAGAAGATGGCAATAAATTCTAATGTCCAAATATAATTATAACCCTAATACATATAAAAGATTAAATTTCAAATTAAATTTTAAAATTAAAAAATTAAAATAAATGAGTCAAGCTTCATTTTATAAGGCTATGGGAAAATTGATAGTTAAAGGTTGAAAATAATGGAGCTTAAATTTGGCAAAAGAAAAGGTGATGCATTGATATTATATTTTAAACATACTTTCAATGCACAAAGCACTATTAGAAAAGACAAAAATTGATGGTAAATTACTCAATCTGTAAAATTAAAAGAAAAAATGAGAATATTTTTAGATTCAAATATTGATGCCTCTAATATCTTACAAACAAAATAAAGCAAAATAATGGATTCTTTGACTTCTTATGTAATCTATCATTTAAAGGAATATATGTCATTTTGAGATACACATGGAACTTAAAAGAAAACAGCTAATTGGGAGGCACAAAGGAAAAAAGCAGCCAATTTCAAGGAATAATCATGCAAGTCTCTTCTACAATCACAACCCAATTTAGATATCAAAAAAAAAATAATTCAAAAAACTTGTAGATTTTCAGACATAACAGCATAAAACACACCAGAAAGCAATAAAGACTGAAGTTATTATGGGAAAAATAGAATACATCCATGCACAAAAAAAAATTATCTAAGATGAAAATCAATGAATAGTAAACAAAAATATAAAGTTAATATAATCTAAGACTAATGTCATATATTTAATATTTTCATGTCTACTCTTAATATCAAACTTCAATCCTTTTAAGTATGTGTACACACACACACACACACACACACACACACACATCCAGCAATATTTGTAACAATTTTTCTATTATTAAATTTACATAAAAGCCTTGAGACATCTACATTTTTGCTTAATTTTTTTTTTACATTCAACATTGCTTTTTGAGACCCATTTTATTGGGATATATATATATATATATATATATATATATATATATATACACACACACACACACACACACACACACATACATATATATATATATACATATATGTAAAATATATATAGGTGTACATATGTAATATATATATAGGTGTGTGTATACATGGTTCTCTTTGTTCCCTTTAAC
This sequence comes from Callospermophilus lateralis, assembly GCF_048772815.1. NCBI lineage: Eukaryota > Metazoa > Chordata > Mammalia > Rodentia > Sciuridae > Callospermophilus > Callospermophilus lateralis. The sequence goes on along the minus strand of NW_027512751.1, from coordinate 1,844,656 downwards.
ATGGCATAGTAGTCTCACGTTCTGTTTATCAATTGCCCTTTTTCTCTCTGTTAGCAGTACTTCAATGCCATGTTCCTGGCATTTACTGTGCATTTGTGAAAGAGGGACACTGAAGTGAAAAAAAAATGAACTTTTAAAAAATGGGCATGTTTAATTTCCCTAAATGTTGGCAGATTCATTACTTAAACATCTTTCCTCAAGCATTTGCAACAAAGGATCATTCTTCATAGAAAAAGATACATGTCTGCACAGATGTTTAGCTTTCCTATAAAAAGGAGAATTGAAAAAAAAAGGTTTTGTCATTTATTCAATTGGAGCAATCTCTACCATAATTTCATGAATGATAACTCAAATGTCTTTGAACGTTCAGCCCTAAATAAGTCAATGCTATAAAATTTTACTCTACTTAAATGTTCTAAAATTTTTATTCTTACCTCGTTTGCTTTGACAATGTATGAGAGGGTGTGTGTGGCTAATGTGTGTGATTTATCTACTACATACAAGTTATACAAATATGTTGATGTGAACCCCAAACATAGCCTTAGTAAATGCCATCCTAAAAAGTACTAAGGTAACAAAGATGACATGTAGCTATCTTTTCATATCTGTTACATTTTAAAGTTTATTTCCACTTTATTGAATATGTATTAAGTTGGTATTTCTTATATAAGTCAAGAGATCTTTAAGTAGGTGATCATGCAATTGCTTAAGAGATCAGGACATCTGAAGAGAAAAAGTAACCTCAAGAATAAACCAAGACCTATCCTCGGGTACCCATGTATCAAATTGATCCTCTAGTGAGTGTAATACTAAAAATATATTGTGAGTATTATTAAGTTGGTAACCTCTAATCTCCAGTAGGTACTGGACCTGCCTTTTGTAATGCTGGAGGGAATGCTATTCCCATTTGCTTATATCATGATTATATTAAAAAGTGACATTTGTCAAAATGGCAAACTCCTGCTGCCCTGGAAGATGCCCTGAGCAAGAAATAGTAGCAAATTATTGGAGTTGAAAGAACAAGAAGTTAAATGAAGATAAGAATGGAGTATTAATTCCTCAATCCACTTTTAATAATACACCATATACGGGCCAGCAGTTGCTATGCAAAACACAGGCTGTTTTCTTTTGTTCTGAAACCTCATATAACTGATGGCATTTTAAATGGGATTTAATACCAAAGAGATTTATCATCCTCCTTCTATACCTAATTTAATCCATTATTTGGGGACTCCCTTTTAACAAGTTTCACCTTCATTACCTCCTTTTTTGGCAAGTTACTTTTAGAAAGAAGAAAAGTGAGAGAATATGTTACACACACACACACACACACACACACACACACACACACACACATACACAGCTTTGTGGCACATATTTGAGAATCTAAGGTGTTCAGGTAAAATTGAGATATATGGGTACAGATTAGTCCCAACCAAAATCTTTGCCTTTTATTTTAAATATTTACTTTGTGTAATATGGCCCACAGCATGAATAGTTTACATATCCTGCTTTATCATTTTTCTGGAAAATTAAGATAATATCTATATTAATAAATATTTTATTTATATTCAGGGAACAATTTTCACCTTTTAGTCACTTCACTCTATATCCATAATGCTTTGCCAGGTTCTCTACATAAAGTATCTTTACGAAAAAAGCAGACAGGTTTCAAAATAATGTCTGATGTTGAAAACTGTCTCATTTTTTCTTGTGAATTAGTATCCTAGGTAGGCAACAATATAGTGAAATATATACTGATACAATTTTTACACCAAATCTAATTCTTGTATTGTTCATGAATTGATTCAGTATTTTAGTACAAAGACTTTAAATATCAAGTTTAATTGAGCTCTGATATGACACTTCTCCAGAATTTCTTACTGCAGGATAAAGTGGTTCATCTAAAAAGCACAGTCTGTCCCAAACAGATGCATGCCATTAAAAAAATAATAATAATAATAATACACAACCTTTTTTTCTTTGAATTTTCTCAGAGTATAATGTTGAAAATTTGCTTACTGTAGTAAATGGCCCAAACTAGTAAAATGAAGAATAATTTTAGTCATATAATAGCTACAATGCTCTTTTCTGGGTACCCAGTTTAGGCCATTCTCATATTTTATCTGAACCACATGGTGTATTCATCAGCACCGTGATCTTGGAAAAAATCACCAACTGCAAGAATTTATTGTCATTTTTGCTGCCAATTTTCTCCTGTGACTAGGAAAAAATATTATGTTTATAAAAATCCTTAAAAACAAATCAAATCTTTAAGCTTGAGAAGAGAAATATTTTGTAATTATTAAGAGTGAAATCTTGTCACTTTGATTAGCAATGTCTTGTTTTCTTTGGAAGTTATTTTCAAGATCTTTATTCTCAGGTTGTATGCAGTTTGAAAATGTCTGCAAAACTGCTGCCTAACTTCTCACCTGGTTTTCTTCCAAAGTGCAGAAAGAACTAGAAGCCTTTCAACAAATGGATTGTGTTCACCAACTGGCCATTTTGTATCGCACAGTAAATTTTATACTAAAAATGTCTTTCTTCCCACACCAGAACATAAGAAATTTTCTTTCTTGGTCTGATGTCTGATTTAATTTAGTCTTTAATATAATTTGTTGAGTGCTACAACTGTACAAAGTGTAGTTATGCATATACTATAATTTATAAAGTTCTTTATTACTGAGGAATTGTAGTTACTTCTAAGACATAAGTTAAAACTTATTTTTGAATGTTTATCTTTTTATTTGTAACTTTCAATGTGTATAATGCTATTGAAAACTCTATATTTTGTTAGATATTTTTAAAGTAAATGATGTGAACATATGCATATTTTATATTATGTTTAATGTAAATGCACAAGTTTTTCCAAACTTTAAAGCTAAAACTTCCCAATAATGTATATTTTTATATTTAGTCAGTTTAAATTTGGCCAACACATAAAATATAAATTATAAAATTACCATGAAACAGTTAAGGACAAACATTGCTATTCTCATCTATTTCATTTTAGATCTGGAATGTCCCCCAAAAGCTCTTGTGTTGAAGGCTTAGTCCCCAATGTACCAATGTTCAGCTGGGGATTTGAGAGATAATGGATCATAAGAATCCAACCTCATTACTGGTTAATACTTGGATACATTTATACCTGACTGGATTATTGGGAGATGGCAGCTAGACCTAGCTGAAGCACATGGGTCCTTGGGGAATATTCCCCTGAGGACCATATTTTGTATCCAACCTTTTGCCTTCTTTTTCAACTTCTAGCCACCATGAGGTGAGCAGCTTTGCTCTTCCATACCCTCCTGCTACCATGGTCTTCCTTACTACAGACCCATAGCAATGGAGCCAGCTGACCATGGACTGAAACCTATGAAATCAAATAAACCTTTTCTCCTTAAATTGATTTTATCAGGTATTTTCCCACAGTAAAGAAAAGCTGACTACCAGATCATCTTCATCCAATATAAATGTGTGAGACCACAGAAAAGGGAGCAAAAGACCAAAAATATAACAAGTCTAGAGGCTATGAGTACATAGAATAAGGCAATGTATGTAGGTATAGATTGATATCAGTTCAAGTTATGTAGCTCCAATATATCAATTGCTCTTTCATACATTACTTAATTTTAATATTATCTAGGGTTCTTTTCTCAATGAAAGGAATCGGAGTTTGGATAAGTTATATATAAGTAATATTTTCATGTTTCCTGAATTTTAAAAATAATTTAGGCACTTAAATGTTTTACTTATGTAAATTAAAAAAAAAAAACTTAAATCATTAGTAAATCACATCGTCAGACACAAATACATGAACCTTAACCTCAGATCAAAATCAAAGCTGGTATCAGCTAAATACATTATAGGCAATAGGTCATAAATAAAAACATATTTATTTAATTAAATCTAACTTGGAGTAAATTTTTGCTGAATATTTCTATATTTTATTTCCCAAAACTGTGTTGCGTATGAGGCAGAGAAAACTAGTATATTAAGATTTTTCTCTTACATGATATATGTATAAAATGGTATCTCATAAATCACATGTTAATGTACTAAAGAGGATAGTTACAGTTTTCCCTTAAACATCATTTTGATTTTAATGATATAGCTTAATATTTTATTCTGAAAATACAATATATATTTATAATGCTACAACTTAACCAATTCCTAGAATTATGACAAATGATTCATTATATAGAAAGGTTTACATTAAAGTGAATGAACGTTGGCTGTCTTCCTAATTTGTGTCTCTCAGAAGATTGGCTCGCTACCTCTAGCTGGAGATAAAATAAAATTCAATCTTGAAAAATTCAGATTCCTTGTTTGGCAAGAATTTGCATTGCTACCAATTAACTAAAATAGACATTAAGAAATGTTGGGGGAGGTTCTAATTGAACAACTTAGCTTGGAATCAGTCTGAAACTCTTTCTCAGAAAAGAAATGGTACACCATTTCAGGAAGGCATGGGGCTAAACGGCTGAAGGAAAATCAATGGGAGATGTTGTTGTGTTCCCCAAACTTCAGTGGAGGAACAGAAAGTTTTTATACATGCTAATTTGGAATCCTCTCAGAATCTGTTTTTTACAGTTATCCTAATTTTATTTCTTCCCTATATTTGTTTCCTCTTCCTCTCCTCCTGTACTTCTCCCGAGTCTACATTTTCTGCATTCATTTACAGAGTTTACCCAATAATTCATAGTCTTGGGCTTTATTTCCTTTCTAAACATCGCCAAGGTCTAGGATGTATTTGGGGGCAAAATTTGTACTAAATTCAGGTATTTTTTTTAAGTATGTGAGTTAAAATTTCAAGATGTACTGTGTCCACTTTTCATGTTTCTGTGGTATTTCAATGCACTTTTGTACTCCCTTTTCAACAATCTACATGTCTATATATGTACAATAGTTTTGATAAGTTCAACACTTTTCTCCAACATGTGAATTACAATACAGTCAATGGACAGTTGGAAGCTAGTTGATCATCTCTCATTGACGTCTTTATGGGATAAAGTTAATCATAATTTAAAACTATGCTTCTTAACGTTTTTGCTTTAATTTTTATGTGAACATACATAGTTCAAGGACAGCATCTGGTAAACACAGTAAATCAGTCACGTGGATATGTTTAGAATAGTAGCAATTTATACCATATGGCTTTCAGCCTAAAAGGGCCAACTCCTTTTGTTCAAAGACCCTGGGGAAATCAGGCTGTTTGCAGTTCCTGAATGCTAATTTAGTACCTCTGGGAGAGTGCCAGGAAGTTGGCAGCAATATCAAGAGAAGTCATACCTCCAACTGGGAGAGTAAACTCCTTTTATCAGTGAATGGAGAATTGTTCCTAGTTGGGCAAATGCTCTGATATGATGACAAGGGGACAGGCAGGACAACCCTTGCTGCATTCAGAGAAGACAAAACCTCTCTCAGTTCCTGTTATTAATGTTCTGTACTGTCCACTAGCCCTTAACCTAATTATAAAATCCAGAAATTCCTCCCTGTTTACTTTTCAGGTTTGATCTCACCTGGTACCCTTCACCTTGAGACCAAGTGCCAGGCACACTACCTTTCCATGTTGATATTTTATTAATTTTAAAGACATTTTTGTAGAATTTTTTCAAGCATGGATGTCCAACTGAAATAAGTCTAATATCAATGCATTCTCCATTGTTTCTTGACTGCCAATGAGAAATTGTAATATATACATAGGGGAATTAGGAATAAATTAGTAATCAGTGAGTGGCAACAGAAAAACATAAAACATAAAAACTACAGACTCTCAGTGTGTATACCATTATCAGTAAAAACTGAACTGAAAGAATAATTTAAGTGAAAAATGACTATAATACAGAGTCATAGATTAAAAAGTTGAAAGTAAAATTTTTTGTGCAGAAATTTTCAAGGAAAATACTCATGAATTTGCCTGGAATACAAAAAGCTTCAACAGCCAGCATTCTTATCCATTCACATTTTCTGAAACCATATAAAAATGAGGGGATGATTCTTTAAATACTAATCAGAAGAAGAAATTAGCCATATGAAATTAGATTGTATGCTTAATGCCCAAAACATCCTAGACTCATTGTTCCGAAGGAAGCTGAAACCAATATTCTATTGAAGTTCTACAAATATCCTTTGTTTTTTAAAAAAAAAATCAAGAAAAATGTAAGGCAACTATGTGTTAGACATAAAGGGATGTCTTAAGGGCAGCAACAAATTTGTAATTAACATGATATGAAGAAAAAGTAATTTTGTTAAGTGAAAAGAAAATAATAAAACATAACATTTTTTTGCTATCTGTAAACCAGGTTATAAAAATCCTGAATTAAATTAATGTCTCATTAAGCTAACAGAAGCATCATATTGTTACCTACACCACAAAGTCCATTATGGAAGATGAGAGAAACAGAATTGGTTATTTATAACAACTGAGTAGCTTAAATTCGATGTGAAGGAAAGTCTGATATCTTTCTGAACTAACATATATAAAAATGTATTGTATCATATGGATGATGAGGTTCAGGACATTCTACCTCAAAATATGGCAGCTTGGTCTTTGAAAAAAAACAGCAAGAAGATCTCTGACTTCCTCCTTCTGTCCTTCTCCCATGAAACCCACCATGAAAGAATTCTCTGACCTTTAGGAGAAGTGAGGGAGAAATAAAAGGGCTTTGGCAGCCAGAGCAAGATGGCCAGGGAGGAGGTCAAGAACAGGGCCAGAACAAAAGAGGGTCTTCTAATGAGGTCAACTTCATGCTTCACGTAAGTGCTTGTGGACACAAGCCAGAGACCCAATAAGACAGACACTTCCATACTCATGCTCCTAATTGGTGATCCAATGAAACCCTAAAACAGGCATGTGGACAGAGGGGGCACCTATCAATAATAATGAGGAGAGTATGGACAGAGGAGGAGATAGGAACAGAGGAAATTCCAAAGACCATAGAAAGACCAGGCCAAAACTCCTGCACCAGATTCCCAGTTCTGGGGCCCCTTCTCTCTTGCTTTTGCAATAAAACTACTTCCTTCTGGAAATCTCTGTGTCCTGTTCTTCAGTTCTTGGCTGAACAGAGATATTGAACACAGCACACCTAGACAGCAATAAAATTAAGTCATAAGACCCTCGTGTGCCCTACACCTGAAAAGAATGTGACACAGGAACACAGAGAACAGCCTCAGCTTCCTTACTAAATTTATTTAGTAAATTTATTACCATTACCAGTTGATTACCAGTTAATTACCATTAGCTCATAACTCCTTTGCTCAATAATATTTCTTTGTGACTGCCTCCTTTTCATCTAATCTGAGCATAGAAATACACAGGTATCCATTCCTTGGAGTCTACATTTCTGAAGGCTCACCTATCATGAGAAACTTGTATTAAACACATTTTTATGCTTGTTTTTTTATGCTGTCTTCTGTCATAGATGCCTTAATCATAAACCCAGTGACTGATAAGAAACATTTTCTCCCCTATATTGGCAAGAAGCATTAGAGAAAATTTTGAATTTTTGCAGTTGGTATTCAGTATAATTTGTTCAATACAATTTTTTAATCCACTGAGTAACATCTCACACCCTTTTTAATCTTTTATAAGAGACACAGTCTCATTAAGTTGCTTAGGGCCTTGCTAAATTTCTGAGTCTGGCTTTTAGCCTGTGGTCCTCCTGCCTCAGCCTCCCCAGCTGCTGGGATTATAGACCTACACCACTGTGTTGAATATTCTTGAAACTTTTATGGTCAGGTTATTGAATGCCCACGGTCTAGTTGTTTAATTTCCTGTTTTATTTGCCCTCATAGAAATAATTTTAATTTGTATAGAGAAAAAATTGAATAAGTGAATGCGGGGTGGCTGAGTGAGGACACTGAAGGGTATGGAGAGTGACTACTGATGGTAATGAAGTTTTGTGTGATGATAAGTACACTGTCATGATGATGGAACAACTCAAATCATGCTAAGAGCTATTGGAGTGTACAGTTTCAGCCGATGAACTAGGTGATACATAAATCATGTCTCAATGTAAACTTTTGTAAAAAAAATTAATTTACAAGACACTTCACAAAAATCTGAATTATTTTCTCATTCCACATGCCACACTGTGATTACTATAAGTAGGTAGATTGGCACCAAGAACACTAAGCCATTGGTGTTTATCCCAAGACTGTACCATGAAGAGTCTACTTAACTCTTCCCGAAAGTTTGCTTGCTTGTGAAAGTAAATTCGTTTATCGAGAAAGCATGAATTATACCAGCATAAATAGAAATTAGTAGTGCGATGTAATTAGCAGAAATTTTAAAAGCTGTAAACATATGGTGGTATCTTTTTATTTTCCTCTAATTTCACTAACTGTACTGAAGAGTTGTTGTGTAAATTAAAATAACAAAAGGCCATTTGTACAAAACTTTTAAGATACTTAAAACACTTTACTAAATGCATAATTGTACATATTTATATGGTACAGTGTGATGTTTCATTATACATATACAATGTGTAATGACCAAATTGGAGTAATTAGTTTTGCCATCTTCTTATCGATTTTGTTTATGTTAAGAGCCTTCAAGATCCTGTCTGCTAGTTCTTCGTAAAATATGTAATAGGGTCTTAGGAAGCACAGTCATCCCACTATGCTGTAGAACACTAACCTTACTTTTCCTATGGAGCTATCAGATATCCAATCTTCTTCCCACCTTCTCCCCACCCTCCTCCTAGCCTATGATGGAGAACATATAGTCTGTCCTTCAGTGCCTAGTTTACTTCACTTAATATAATGTCCCCTAGTAACATCCGTTTTGCTGCAAGTGACAGGGTTTTATTATTTTAAATGAAATGGCTGAATAATTATGACTAAAAAATATTCCATTTTGTACATATACCACATTTTCTTTATCTACTCATCCACTGATGAATTATCTTGGCTATTTTGTATAGTGCTCGGAAGAATATTTTTGTCTTATACAATTTGTTTAACAGATTTTTCTGAGGGGAATTATTCAAAATTATTAAAGTTATCAAACACAGTTTCCACTTAGAGTAAATATTTCCATTTTTAGGTACACTTGAGACACCTTCATTCATATATGCTACCATATATATGATTTAATTTCCTCTTTACCTATAGACAAAAAGTATGTTCAAAAGTGGAATTATTTACTTCTGTTTTCCAATTCCAGATATTTTTTTATTTCCAAGCCCATTTATTAGAAGCATTTTAAAGATTATTTCTATGGAAATACCTTATTCATATCTAACACAAAATGTATCCAGATCCAACTTAATAAATAAGCAATTATTTTTAGGCAAAAAAATTGTAACATATGGTATTATAGATCCATGAGAATATTGCATAAGTAAAGAAAATATTTAACTAAGATGGAAGCTGTTCATATTTTTTAAAAATTTCAATTATTTGATCAGAGATATCTTAAAAAATAATGGTTCTTAGATGATAATAATAAACTCTCAAAAAAAGCTGTGAGAAAGGTCTTCTTAATTTCCATTTCAACTTATATAGAAATGCTTTTTAAAAAATTCAATAATACAATTATAAATTATACCAATAATGCATTTAATAATAATGCATAAAATGCATCTATGCTGTCAAAAATATTATGGTAAACTCATTGTAAATTTTTTTGACACACTTGATATTAATGTTCTAAATGATGTATTGTTTAAATTTCTTATAACTATTCCTTATTCCCTTATAAATCAACAATTTCTAGCATTTACATAATATATATATAAGTAGTGTACATTCAATATAGAATTACTTTTTTGATTAATTGTTGTTTAAGATTTGTGGGTTTTGTTGTTTTTTTAAAAAACAAAATTACTATGCTTTACCAATCTATGGAAAACATTTATTATTTTGTGAAAGCCTTTAATTTCTAATGTAGGCTTGAAAAAGAACAGCACACAAAACATCAAATCAATACATGTGGTACTAGAGATAAATATAAAATTTGAAATCACAGCAACTGCCATTAAATGACTGCCTACTACATTCCAGGCACTTTGGAGTTTTACAGAGTCTTATTTTAATAATCAACCTTTAAGATATTCCAGTAACCATTTTATAAATGTAAAAATGGAGACTCTGAAATGTGCATAACTTGTCAAGAGTTGCAAAAATTATAAATGAGCAATCCAGAATTTGAACTAAACCTTTTTTTTTCTGCAGAAAATAAAGGATAGGTAAACATCTAAATGGATAGACTGATAGACAAATATAGCAGGTTTCATTTACTCAGTGCTATGCATGTGAGATCTCATGCCCTTACCAATAAAGCTTTATGAAATACATGCTTACTTCCATATTCTATTTTAAAAATAGGCTAAATTGAAATGAAATGCAGCACAGGTGTACAACTCTAGCTCAAAGTTCCAAAATTTAAATCAATATTTTATTATCCAGGGATTCAACATTTTCAAATACCTCCCTACTTCTACATACAATTTGCTTTGTAAATAACAATGAAACCAGTTCAAAGCTGAATTTAACCTGAATTTGCCATTTACATTATTCAAGAACTGGAAGATTCTAACATAATACTCTGAAAATGTCCAATATTGAAAAAACAAATATTTTTTTCAGTATTTGATCAGTAAAAGTACATGAGTATAAGATGCTTTATTTAAATGCTAAAAGTATTAGTGTCAAAAAAGAAAATGAAAGACCAGGATTGTGGCTCAGTGGTAGAGCACTGCCTAGCATGTGTGAGGAGCTGAGTTCAATCCTTGGCACCACATTAAAAGAAAATGAAATAAAGGTATTGTGTTCATCTACAACTAAAAAAAAAAAACACGGTTACTCTTTGGGAAAAAAAGCAAATGTTTAAAAAAGAAAAACAACAAATGGAGAAACCAAGCAAATCTGATCATATGTGCCTTTTTCTACATTATTTTCTATTTTCAAGTTAAGGGATCTTGTGTTTTCAAAGAAAACTTTTATTTAAATCATTCCCAGAAATTAATATCCCCTACATTCAACAAAACATTAAAAACAAAGCATGATAAATTATTTATTATTTGTTTGTACTTTGCATATTTCAATGATTAAGATGAAACCACTACCAAAATTTTAGCCTCTTCTGTGAGTAGCTCATCTACTACATATATCGGACTCAACATTCAAAAGGAATTATCTTGAAAATTGTTGTGTTTCAAGATTCAATTATGGATATTTTTTGGCAGACTAGGAAACATTGATTTAGCTGTTGAAGCTCAAATTAGGGGTATCTATAGAGATAGGGAATTGTTATTCACAAATCTACACAGATTTTGAAGGTCAAGTCCACCCATAATAGCCTTCCTAAAATAAGGGTTCAACTCTATGCTCTTCCCAAATTAATATGTATACATGTTGAGTTCCTGCAGTTATTTTTATAAAATAAATGGTTACATGAAAGTCACCGTTCCTCCTATAAAACAACAAAACCATAGGAAAATTCAGTTTCTACTGCTCCCATTGCAGAAGGTGCACAGTGTGAAATCTGACACCTTCTGCTCTCAAAAAATCAAAACTCATTGTTTCAATTCTTTGGACATTTGCTCATCTCCTTGCTCAAAAGTACTGAAAATATCCTTTCATTGTGGTGGTTTTCCAGTTTTTTGTTGCTATTTGTTGAAATGCAATATTTCAATGTGCCTTGTGTTGGTATGAAAGAAATCAGAGCCATGACAATTTTTGATGAAGTTCCTCATGGTTCTTGAGGCTGACAAGTATAATATTGGCATGTTGGAAGTTGGCAAGGGTTTTCTTAGAGTATCCCCCCATTGTAGAAAGCAGGCAGGCAGTCAAGACAGAAGAAAAGGGTGAAGTTACAACCTCCTGTCTTTAGGTATTATCATTAATTTATTCACATTGGTAAAGACCTCATGACAAACACCTCACATTGGTCCCTACCTCCCAACATGGTTGCACTGAGGATTAAATTTCTAACACAAGATTTTTAGGAGAATATATTCAAACTGTAGCAACATATAGTAACATTTTTAAATATTCAGATTTGTGAATTTTGACAAGTATTTAAAATAGATTAACTACCCCTTCAATGTAGATATTTAATATGTTCTCACACTTAAAATTCCCTTGAGCTATAAATTGAATTTTTGTGTCCATGGGAAATGCATGTTTAAATCTAATATTTAGTATATTAGTATCTCATTAAATATAGTAAAATAAAATTTTTATTTTAGATTAAGGAAGTTTTTAATAAAAGTCACCAGCAAATAAATTACTCCTGAATCGATATATCTACCTTCATATTTCATGAAGCAAATTTGTCAGAACTATAAGTGGAAAATAATTAATTCCATGATTCATGTAGAATATTTTAACTCAATTCCATGAGCTAGATAAAACTGTAGAGAATATAGAAAACACAGTCATGCTGTTTGACACAATGATAATACGAAGAACTCAATGAACCTATATAGAATATTGATGGAAATCAATCACTACTCTATGTGGAAACAAATTATGGACAAACAAATATTAAAGAATTGCCATTGTTTAGAGCTCAATATTTCACAATGCAATGAAATTTAAAATAAGAGATAAAATTACATAAACCCAATACTTATACATGAATACACTCACTTAGAAATATTGTATCTTTCACGAATTAAAATAACCAGATCAAATAGTTACACTGGCAATTGGAGCCAATATGCAATACCATGTCATAATAATTATACAACTCGAATATCTAAAAGTTGGATTTAAAGGTCTGTCTGCCCCATAGTTGCTGTGTGGCCTCATCAGCTTTTAAGATGTTTTTATGATCTCCAAAGAATAATTTAAAAATATAGTGTTCTGAGGATTATATACCTTTTACAGTGATAATGAATTTAGTTATTTACTTCACAGAAAAGTAACATGCCTCATTTGAACAAATTAAATGGAATCAAATGATGAAAATTATTGTGCATGAGTACACACACATACACACACACACACACACACACACACAAATGTTTTCTGAGTAATTTAACAAACACTTCCACATTGAAAAGGCTATTGCTACATAACACTGAACTCTACGAAAAATTGATCTTCTAATAATCAGGTTTGACTAAAATATTGAAACTTCAAAACAAACTTGAACCATACACACAAATACACACACACACACAGATACACATACATGGATACACATACATACATATATAAGCAGTATCTTATTTTCTTGTCATTTTTTTCTATAAATCCAAATTACTCTAAAAATAAAGTCTCTTAAAAATAAACCTTCATGTTTTATTCTTGAGCATTTAATGTTTTCTGATTTTGTTTACAAAAGTCATCTCCCTAATCTCATATTCTCTAAAAAGTAGCCCAACAAGTATATATTTAAAATGGTTGATAGATTTTAAAACCTTGATGGATCACTGCTGTCTATTGTGAAGGAACAAAATCTTGCGTAATAGTGATGAAATTTTTGATTAATTAATAGAAATAAAATAAATGTTACTTTAGGCATTGAATTTCAAATTAACAAACATACATTTAGAAAAAGATATGAAATGTGAATAACAAGAAATAGGAGGAAGGGGCTGGGGATGTGGCTCAAGTGCTAGCGTGCTCGCCTGGCATGCGTGTGGCCTGGGTTCGATCCTCCGGACCACATACAAACAAAGATGTTTTGTCTGCCAAGAACTAAAAAAGAAATAAATATTAAAAAATTCTCTCTCTCTCTCTCTCTCTCTCTCTCTCTCTCTTTAAAAAAAAGAAATAGGAGGAATTGTACCTGATAGTTTTCTGGTTTTGCAGAAATCCTTGCTTAAAACAATTACAAAAATAGAAACAACTCTTACTAAGAATAGAACAATAGTTCTGAGGATACACATTTTTACTATATTCATAATTAGTTGTCCTTGACTTAAAACAAATTACCTGTAGTCTTAAGCTCTGGTATCTAAGGTAGAAAGTATATATATCACTGTGATTTAAAATTACCATGAATTAATATTACTTCTAATAGTTCAATTTCCCAAAAATAATGGAAGGCAATTTTTCTCAGGAGATGATTTCCTGTGATCTTTTCATCTACATCCCCCTCATTTATCACTCACGTGAATTTTTATTTCCAACTATGGTGACATAGAAGCTTCAATCACTTCTCTTGAAGGTTTATGTATAGTCTCAGATGGTGAATGGTTTTAGTCTAGGAGTTAAACAACGCTGTGGTCATTTATATACAATAATAGCAAAGAAATACAAAAGTATAGCCCATTCCAAAACTGAAAATATTAATATTTTCCATTTATTAATTCATGTCTTTACATTGTTCCCCCTCAAATGATGGTGATGTTTATCATAATATTTGCCTGCTTTCATTTATTTCTAAGGAGTAAAATGTGGAATTCCTTTATTTGACATAATCTAGTCATGTCTGGATTTCTTAGTTATTATAAGGAAAATCTGAGACTTTTTTCTAGTGTTCCAATTTTAGTACCTATATAGAGTGTCCACACCTAAGACCTAGTGAGTAATCAGGAATAGATTTCTAACTTTGAAGCCTACTTCACATTGCATGCTATATAAATTCTAACCATCTTCTAATAATTTTTAATAACATTTCTTAGTGACCCCTCAAACCAGAATGTCCATTTGACTCAAATCCACAAAAGAGGCTGTGATCATATCCTATGATTACATTCTAAAATAATAAGAGCAAATATTTCTTGAGGATATGTATGTGCCAAATATGGTTTAGTTTTATATATCAACTCTTTTTGTTTTATATGTGCATATGTATGTATACATATGTGTGTGTGTGTGTGTATAATGTATTTAAAACAATCCACACAAGGCAAATTTTAGAGAGTAACAAACTTACTCCAAATCATGTGTTTAAGTAGGTAAGTAGATGGTAAGAATTTGAATACAGGCTGTCCATTTTTAGAATCTGTTTGACTCATCCCAACACTCTCAACCTCCAAGAAAACTTGTTTTTACAATATTTGATAACACTGACTTTGACAAAATCTAGTAAAAGACTTGAACAATGAGAACAATGTTGGGAAAAAATGGTTCTTAGCCAAACATAATTATAGTTCAAGTTGCAGAAAATTTATAAAATACCTAAAATTTTGTAAACAGGGATAAGCCTAGAAAAGTATTCATTATTCTCCTTATTAAACATCACTGTAAATCTCGTAATGAAACTTGTGTTTAAAGTTCAGGGCTCTGTACTGTATTCTGTGCTAATATGTTATATCATATATCTCAAAATTTAACATCCTAAAGGATTAAATTTGTGCCTTAATCTGTTTATCCTCAAACTTTAACTTGTTGCTGGACTTACTTTGTTGCTAATTGATTAAGGACAGAACTGAATTAGGAGTATTACTTGTATTGTTGGTGCATTCTTCTGAGAAGTGTCTTTTGAATTAATTTTTTTCAGTGTTGGTGGGGAACAGTATTCTCCTTGGTGTTCACTTCAGCAACTGTGAACTGTTGCATGTGACAATATGAGTGATGGATTTAAGTACCATCTGTTCAAGCCATTTCTCTACTATATATTATTCCTTAGTTTCCTCTGTTTCCAGGGGCTCATGCCTTTTAAACTTAAATTATAATAAATAAGACCATCAATTCACAAAAATCTGACCACTGGTGAGAGAATGATCTGTAAAGTATTCATAGTTCAAGAATCAGACAGTTAAATTTTATTCTATGTGTACATAAAAATTCATAGAATTACATTTCTCTTCTAACATTTACAACAAACACTGGTATTTTCTATAAAGAACCAAAACCTCCAAAAGAGTCTATTTGTGTTTATATCCCTTAGAAAACTATCAGGCACAATTGCTCCTATTTCATGTTATTCATATTTCATACCTTTTTCTAAATTATGTTTGTTAATTTGAAATTCAATGCCTAAAGCAATGTTTATTTTATTTTCATTAAACAAAAATTTCATCACTATTACTCAAGATTTTGTTCCCTCATGATAGAAAGCAGTGATCCATCAAGGTTTTAATAGAATATCTCTCTCAACCATTTTAAATGTACACTTATTGGGCTACTTTTTAGAGAATATGAGGTTAGGAAGATGACTTTTGTAAAAACAACAACAAAAAACATATTTCTGAGCAGATGGCCTGACAGGCAAAGATGCTTTTTTTAGATAGACTATATCCTAAGTATTTATATATTTAATTATGCTTTATTTGAGATAAAATGTTTGAAAAATAAAAGTAGGTGTTTTAAAACAACTTCATTTCTACCAATACACAGCACCCACATCCTCCATGCACACAAATTAGAGAAAAATCAAATGCAAAATTTAATCAGTTATTATAATGTGATACAAATTTCAGCATGTGATAGAATATATAACCTGAAATAATTAGTGATTATGGCATAGGAAGAATAAGTACTAAAGGGTAAGTAAATCTGTTATGCAAAACAAGGAGACACAAAAACATACTATGAACAATAGAAAGAGAAATGATCTCTCAAAGGTCAAGCAAATGTGTGCTATGAAGGAAAAGTCAGAGTCCAGTGAAAAGTCCACAGTTTTAAACACAGGCACATGTACACATACATTCATTTTTCTTCGCATTTGTCTTTATCATGTGATAGTTAATGTCATATGTCAACTTGAATTAACTAAAGGATGCCTTGGTAGCAGGAAAAGTGTCATCTCTGGTTGTCTATGAGGGTGTTTTCAGAAGAGATGAATGTTTGAATTAAAAACTGACTAAAGAAATCCCCCTTTAACCAATATGAATGGGCATCACATAATCCTTTTTCCTAAGCTGTGACTTTTTTTACGTTTATTCAAATTCTACCTAAAAATTCTGTCCTGGCAAAAGACAGATCTATTAACAAATGAAATATAATTAGAGAGCCCAGAAATGGTTCAGTGGTATTTGACAAGGGGACCAAGACCATTCAATGAGGGAAGAATAGTCCTTTACATCAATCACAAATGATGGTAGTGGTAAAATTGGATATTGACGTGCAAAAGGATGAAAACGGACCCTAATACCAAACAAAAATAAATTTATAAAAATAAAAAAAAAATTAACTCAAATGGATCAAAGACCTAAATATAGACAAAGAAAAAGCTATTAAAAACTTAGAACAAAACTTAAAAGCAAAAGCTTCATAAAATTAAATTTGACAATGATTTCTTGGATGTGACACAAAAAAACAGCCATCAATGAATGAATAAAAAAGTAAATAAATAAATAAATAAAACAAATTGAACTTTATACAAATGAAGGTTGTATATTTCAGTGAGGATGGTTTCACATTAAAAAATGTATATCTAATAATACTTTTGACAAAATAAAAACTAATTCCCCAGAATGAGAGAAAATTATATATCTGACAAGGGATCAACATCCAGAACAAATAAAGAATTCCAAAACCCAGTAAAAACAAATCAAACAAAAAATTAAATAAAAAATTAGCAAAGGACTTGCATAGACCTTTAAAATGAAAAAATAATACAATTGGTCAATAAGCTCATGAAAAGATATTCAACATAATTATTCATCAAGGAAATGTAATGACATACCACACCATGCCTATTAGGATAGCTGCTAAAACCAAATTAATAAAAACAAATTACAGAAAATAACCAATTATGGGCAAAAGTGTAAAGAAATTGAAACTTTGTGTACTATTTATGAATATAGAAAATTCTGTGGTCACTATGGAAAACATTATGATATTTTCTCAAAAACTTAATAGAAGTTCAGTGTATTAGACAAAAGGGAATGAAGAAAAGGGAGGAGGGATAGAAATAGGAGACAGTAGAATGAATCAGATATAACTTTCTTATGTTCTTATATGAATACAAAACAATTGTAACTCCACATCATCGACAACCACAAGAATGGGATCATAATTATAAGTTACACTTCACATGTGTATAATATGTCAAAATACACTCTATCTCATCTAAAAAGAAGAAATAATTTTAAAAAGTAGTGGAATTACAACAATAGCCAGCAACCCCACTTTTTGATCTATATCCAAAACAATTTAAAGTATGGAATCATCTTCATACACATACATTCATAGAAGTATAATTTATGATAGCTGAAATGTAGAACCAATACAGTTTTTCCATCACAGGATGAATAGATCAACAAAATGTTGCACATATTAAGGAATATCATTCAGACTTAAAAAGGAATGAAATTCTGATGTTTGCTACAGCAAGCATGGAGCTTAAGGACACTATGTTTCATTAAATAAGTAAAAGACAAATATTGTATGATTTTTGTGAGTATTTAGAGTAGTCAAAATTAGTGCCAGAACCAAGAATGATGCTTTCTGGGGGCTGAGAGGAAGAGAAATGAGGAGCTATTTTTTTTTAGGAGTATATTGTTTCAGTTTAACAAGATAAGAATTCTGCAGACTGATGGTGATGATGGTTGCATGATAAAATATACATGACATAAAGCAAATCTGCTATCAGTTTAGGATTGGCCCTGATAGTTAACTTCTCCCTCAAGAATTTCTTGTGAGAATTAAATATGTGAACACATATACAATATTTATTCATACATATTTAAAACAGTTTCTAATACATTGTGCAGAAAAACTGGCTCTTTTTAATTACTGGTGTTACCTTACTGGGCTGTTGAATAAATAAGTGGCATTTATTTCAGAATAAAAGGCTATAAACAAAAATGTAAAAGTATAATTAAAATTTATTTAAAAAATACTTCTGTCATAATACTAAATATGCAAATTATCTCAGTTGTTGTCTTGAATGTTAGATATTATTTTATCTAGAGACCCTAATCTGTGTTATTTTTTCCAATCATGCCTCTGACAACATTATATAAAGAAGAAACATTGTGTTTATTGCAATTTAAAAAATAATAAATTATGATGGACATTTTACTTTTATCAAAATGACTATTGCAAAAACTAAAGTAGAAACCAACTCAATAATTATTTGATAACTCCTCTCAAAAAATAGTGCATATGTGGCTACTTGATTACTTAACACTCTTCTACTGTTATCCAGGAATCTTCAAAGAACATATGGTACCTGTTCAATATTATAAAATTCTTGCAGATAGTCTTTAACAAAGTGTTAGTGTTCTAATTTTAACTTGCAGTGGTATATTGAAATAATGTTTCAGTCATTTTCAGAGAAAGTATTCAGGTATCTCACTACTAAAAAGGGTTACAGATTGTTACAGTTTTAAAAGAGCCTATAGAATTTACCATAGCAATGATCAAAGGATAATGCAGAGTAATTGTGTCTAATAAAGTTGCCACACAAAAAAATTAAATATTAAAAAAACAACTACAGAGAGTAACTGTTAATAAGCTATTAAATATCTGTTTTATGAAATTTCTTCACTTGAGTTTTTGAGGTTTCCAGGTATTATCCTTTCAACACCATTGATATGCAAAAAGAACCAAAAAATTCAATAAAGAACTTAGTAACGTTCAATATGTGTATTCTAGGTTATGAATGTATTTTAGTTGATATAAAAACATCAATCAATGTTTACTGCAGCACAATTCACAATAGCTAAGCTAAAGAACCAACCTAGAGCTCATGGACAGATGGATGGATTAAAAAAAAGTGGTATATATACACAATGGAATATTTCTTAGCCATGAAGAAAAATAACTTTAAGACATTTTGCTAGTAAATGGATGGATGTGGAGATTATCATGCTAAATGAAATAAGCCAAACCCCCCAAAAACAATGGTTGAATGTTCTCTCTGCTGTGTGGATGCTAACACACAACAAGGGAGGTGGATAGAAGTTCAGTGATTAAACAAAAGGTGATGAAGGGAAGGGGGGATGGGAATAAGAAAGACAGTAGAATGAATCTGACCTAACTTTCCTATTTTCATATACGAATATGCCACAGTGAATCTCACCATTATGCACATCCACAATACTGGGATCATGATTAGAATAAGATATATTTCATACTTGTATAAATATATCAAAATAGATTCTACTGTTATGTATAACTAAAGAACAAATGAAAGAATTGAAAAAAATTTTCAAAATTTAGTTGAGAAATCTAGAGTTTAAGTTAACAACAGAAGTCTCAGTAAAATAAGCAGTTACTATTAAATTATTATGCATACCCTTTTATTTAACCTGAAATTAGCAGATAAGGAGGACAGAACAACTATTAGCGGCTATGACTCTAAATGTTAGATATTATCATCTCAAAACCTAGAGGACCTTTGATTATAGCCTCACTACAATCTTTAGCCTAAAGAAACCATTCACTATATAAGTTTATCATAACTTTACTTCAAAGCTGAAGAATATTTTATCTATTTTTGGATGCTTTTGCACATTTACTTTTGCCAGTATATAATGTATACTTTCCTTTCAGAAAATATGCTTTTCAGTTCACTGCCAACTAGTAAAAGTTACCATCTGGTAATGTTAAAAGCAGCTCTTCCCACGCTTCCTTTCAGTTCACTCCCAATCCAGTCAGAATCAAATTCTTCATCTACTTCTAAAGCTTTTGACTCAAGGTCAGAGGAAGTCAAATATTGCACTTTTTTTTCCTAAGCAAAAAGAGCTGAGTTGTGTGTATGCTACACTACTGTACACTTAAGCTTTCTTGTAAAATTAAAAATTGGAATCTAAAACATCTAGGGCAACCTCTTCCTGATTACTGATGACAAAATGATTTTGTTTGACTCTATTGCATTTCTATTGCATTAGAAATGCACAGCATGTAACCTTCCTCACATTGTGGGCGCTAGTGAGTGGATTTGATTTTAAGCTAGAAAACATTTCCATCAAATTGCAGCTTAAATTAAGCTAATTCTATTATTTCTAGAGTATCCTTTGAATACCACTTATGAAGGTCATAAGAACTGCTCTTTCTCCTAATCTTCAATTCTGAGGACTTACATAGGTACATTAAAATGCTCTTAAGCTGATTGGATTTGCTAGCAAGGTTGAAAGGTGATCATCAGGCAACTTCCATAGCAAGTGTCAAAAGTGTTATAAAACTTTTCATTCTTCCTAGAAGGAAGGTACCACCAGTGATCTATGATGCAGAATACAAAGTGAGACTGAAATCAAAATGTCGCTTAATAGAACTCTGAAATCCACATTCTTGAACTAAATTGACTTAAATTTTAAGTATTAAAAGACTATTTTGCAAGAAAGTTATAATATTTACTATTTAATTGAAGTATTCACATACAATAAATCGTTTATATAAAATGTAACTCATATCCCCCATTCATACATGTTCATACATGTGAGCAATTATTTCAAATGAGTGAAAAACTAATATTGTTTAATGAACTCTGTGTATTTAAAACTGTCTTTAATGACTGTGGATTACATTTTAATCTTTAAAAAACACTGTGATGTAGAGGATACATTTATTTGTATACACGGGGACTCTAAGAAACTGAATAGTTTGATAATTAAGTCCTAAAGTAATTCCAAGTGTTTCAGCAGCTAGGTTTCAGAGCAACATTTGAATTATAAAATTATGGAATTCCTTCACCAAATTATTCATCTCTGAGAGGCTGTCTCTATGTAAGATTTTGCTAAGAACACCTTGCCCTTTTCTTCATTGATCTTATACTCTACATAAGAAGTTACAATATGCTAATATAATCTGTTCATTAATTTCTAATATTAAAATGAAAATCTTAGCTAATATTTGGGCTAGTTTTCATCTGATTATTAATCAAAATTATTAGCCATCTTATTTCTAGTACAACAAGTATTTTATTTAAATACTGGCCATGTGAAAAAAAAAATCCCCCAAATATTTTCTATATAAAACAAAAATATAAATACTAATTTATCTTCATGTCAATGAATATCCTGTAATATAATCTTGTTGTTTTTTATCTCATTAATAATTTTATCCCTACACTTCAGAGCTTATCTTCCTGAAAATTATGAGAGAAGTAGTGGGAGAATAGCCATTGTTAGAAAACCAAGGAGAGTGAAGACAAATAAACAAGACACTAGGGATATTTGAAGTTAGAAATGCACATGTTCAGCCAGATCCTTTTCCAGTTAAGGTGAACAGGGATGCTTTAGACTTCTAAGTTATTATTGTTTGTGTTTAATTTTTACAATAATGGAGTATAATTCAGCTTTGTATATCTTCAAATAAAGAAACATAGAATATGCTCAAAAATATGAGTACCATTTGACATATCTCAGTCATTTTTACTGTCACATGAGTTTTTGCACATTCAAGGGTAAGCGTAACAATGTATACTGGGCAGAGAAAAAAAAATTAATCAGGTAGGTACATTTGGCACCAACTGAACATCAAATTAAAACAACTACACAAAGTCTTTTATAGAATGTTAGTGGACTGAATAACAATGGATTGACCTGTAAACCCTTAAGGTGCTGAGGTGTTTTCTTTCGTCATAGACTGATATTGCCCTCAGAGTAAAAAAGAGGGAGGCTCCTCATGTAAAGTAAGTTCTGTGTCTTCTAAAGTTTATACATTTCAGAATTTCTGAGTCTCATTTGATAAGAGAAATGTAAGCACTTTGTAAAATTTTAAATCTAAGGTTGGCAAAGACTTAGATAATTCCCAATATTAATTTGGAAATTTAGAAAGAATACTTAAATGGATACTAATTTTCAACCAGTTGATGGTAACCAAAATAGCTGCTGCATGTGTTTGACAAGCACATAAAATTTAAAAATCGTCACTGATATTTAATTTTAATGCTTATTATTATTGTAACTTAGTATTTATAATCTTTTCCAAGGCTCCAACATATATTTTTAGGAAATAGAATTTATTTAAAAATTATGGAAAAAATGCTATGTCAAGATAGAATTAAATGGCATATATTCCCAATATTGTACTATTGGATATCAACATTATCTCTAAAGATTTTATACTATGAAAGAGATTAATAATCTAGGGATAATACATTACTTACAAGGCTTAACAAGTAAAGAATAAGCTAATGAACATGATTTGATTTTCAGGGTCTAAGGTTAATTAAAAGGATCAGTTGATACAGAAGTTGACAGAAGGCAAGTTGACAGAGGGAGAGAAGAGTCTGTTTTGTATACCTAATAGATGAGGCATTTTAATGCATGCTCTGTCCCAAGTCTTCATTATTAATTCTTCATTGTATACCAAAAGAGAATTTCCATATTCTCTCATTAGATGAGACTACAAAAGGACCTGTAATCAGAACTGTTTTCTATTTATAACCCCCTATTGGACAAACTCACCCACATTGAGAATTCCAACACCATACAGTGTATCTATCTCAACTTGAACCTTTGAGTCCTATTCTCTATTGTGTAGGCAAATAAATGGTACCAGTATCCTTACTGTTTACTTTGGGCATGATAATTACTGTAAAGGTATATATACAAATGCATTACCCTATCTAAATATGTTGTATATGCATATTCCCATATTAAAATGTTTTATTTATTCCTTTATCCATCTCTAATTACTATTCCATGACTCTCTTATCTTTATAATAACTTTTCTTGAAAGTTTTATCTCTACTTTTGCCTCTTTTATATTAGCTCTGGCTCTCAATCCCATTTTCCTAGTAAATCTTCATTTACCTATTCCACAGAAACTTCTTTAATTGCTTTCACCAAGGTAACTACTCTAAGCTAAAGCCAATGTACCTTCCATGCCCTTGTATGATTGAATTTATCTTCAAAAAATGACCTGACCCAATTGAAATACTATCCTTGAAATATCTGAATATAAACCTTCCCCTGAATTATTATCCAAATATCATTCACTCTTTCTTGATTCTCCTCTTTCCTCTTCTGCCACTTCTTTTCATTTGCCTTAGCCAAATCCTCATAATATGTTTGACCTCCCAAAATGGGAGGGTCACAGGAATTCATTCTCAGAAATATTCATTACTATGTAATTATTATTCAGTACACTATTTTGTCAGTTACTTTTGAAATACTTCCATATAACATTATCATCCATAAATCTGGTAGCTTAAAACCACCATTATTTCACAAAGATCCACATTAGTTTAGTGGTTCTGCTAGGGTAAGGTGATCTTCCATTTTCATGTGTGTTCAGCTGGCTGGTCAAGGGAGTGCCGGGAGACCTAATTTGGCCTCACTTGAGAGACTTCTCCTCTGCTCTGTAGGTTTCTTCTCCCCTAGGAGACTAACTCAGGCATGGTCTCACAGTAGATGGTGCCCCATCAGGAAAAAAGAAACCTGTGTGCTTTCATTTAATATTCAGCCCACATGGCATTTGCTCCAGGTCAGAGATGTTCTCTGACATTATTTTATAGAAAACCTTATTTTGCCTAACTAACTTCTCCTTTTAATTTGTAGAGTCTTCACACTTGAGGTTTTGGTTAGTGTCAAAGGTGTCATGGAACTTTTATGTGCCTTTACTTCAACAGTGCATTTTACTGCTGTTGAGAATAAAGACTGAGCATGAAGTCTTAAGGGTTAATCTAGGTAAGGCACTGCATACCAAACATTTTTTATTAGATGCATGTAACTAAATACCTATTTTTAAAAATTTAAAATGGATTTTTACTGCTTAAAATTTGGCTTCGGTTCATCTAAATTTCCTAATTTTTGCTGTATTTTAATGGTGTTATACACATTTTGTTTTAATAAAATGTAGCTAAAAGTTAAGAAATTTTAATGGCACATTAGAGTAAAAATGAAAAAGAAGTTTTTTTACTATTTTAAATGCCATCTCACAAAAACATAGGAGGATAATAATAATGCTTATTGTATTTCTTATATTGTATGTACTGATTTTAAAGAATTGATTTCACTACAAAACAAGAGAGCCCATTATTATATCATTGGACACATAAAAACAAAGAAGAGAAATACTTTAAACAAAGCCAACCTATTTTTAAGTAAAGAAATGGATTCAAATTCAGCTCTTTCTCTAAGCTACAGTTCTGTTTATGATAGTAAATTATAGTGTATGAAGACAGCTACATTGCTTATCTTATTATAGCTTTACAAACTCTTTTTATATATACCAATATATTTTCTTTTTAAAAATGGGACCTATTTCAACTAATGGTGTATTATGTGCTAGGCTTTTTAACTTCCTCTTTGTTACAGTCATCTTTAGACAATGTTGGTTATAGAATTACATCTCTAAATTGATACATTCAATGAAAAGATTTTAAAGTGACAATAATTTGCTCACCGCTTTCAGAATCATTCTTGTATAGAAGAATGTCTCATTTACTAAAAATATTGTAACATTAGAAATAACCAGTTGTAAAAAAATATGAAATGAGATCCATTATTGTCACTGTATCCTTAGATATTTTTCAAAAAGTCCAAAGTACATGCTGAACTGTAATTATCAATATGCCAACTTCATTCTTTACATATAGAAATATGTAGATTTTTAGGTATATTTGTTTTTGGTATATGGGGTTGTTTTTAAATCTTAACTTTTACAATATTTGTTTCTGCTATTCCAATTTGTAGAGATACTGAGAAATCTCCTTGTTCCCAATGAAGATTCAGAGGTATCAATTAAAGCAGTTTTTGGGCACTGGTAATATTTCCTGATTTGACTGCTAGCAACATGGGTGTGTTCAGTTTGTGAATTCATGAACCAGTACATTTACACATGAATTTACCTGCAGATATATTCCATGTCCATAAAAATTTTTAAATTCTATTACCCTGCTAGTGATGCTTGTGCTTTATATGCACTCAGTTTCTACTAAATCCTGATTTTCAGAATCGCACAGTGTTTCAGTCAGTTGGTATTTTATCTTATTATTTTTTTTTCCTGCTTTTCAAAGACTTGACAAGAATAATTGCAGAGGAGGAACAGTTTCATTTGGCGATTCATGCTTTCAGAGGTTTTAGTCCATAGATGGCTGACTCCTTTCCTTGGGGCTCAAGGTGAAGCAGAATATTAGGGTGGAAGAGTGTGTCAGAGGAAAGCAGCTGGGGACATATCAGGAAGCAGAGAGAACTCTGCTCAACAAGGACAAATTATAAACCCAAAGGCATGTCTACAGGGATCTATCTCCTTTGACCACAACCTATTGGTTTACAGTTATCACTCAGTTAATCCCTATCAAGGGATTAATTAATTAATTTACTGATTGAGTTAAGGCTCTTGTAGCCCAATAATTTCACCTCTAAACTTTCTTGCATTGTCTTTGGGGACACCTCATATGTAAATCATAACATGTAGCATCAATTGGAATTTCAAGCCCCCCCCCCTCCTTTTTAAAGGTAGGAAAGGAACAAACTCCAGTTTACAATTAACCAGAAAAAGTCTCCCTGGTTATATAGAAATCAGACTAATGTTATTTCCTATCTTACATAAATAATTCTCTCTCCAAATTATAGCCAGATGGAATTTTGATGCTTATTTTATGCAAATAAACTATACACCACAGATCCACATATAATCTCTGATTTAATCCTGTATAATCATTTTAGCTTTTCCTCTTTATCAAGGAGAATAAGTCAGAGAGGATGGTAATTTTCTTAAGGTTTCTTTCAACCACATTTTAAACTCACATCATAACTGTTGATACTGAGCCACATTACTTAAAAAAAATTATAATAGTAGATGAATACTAGAAAAATATTAAATGTGGAAAAATGAGAAACAAATAAAAACAATTTTAAATGATCTAAATAGATTTCTGAAGCTTATTAGAATAAACTCTTCTAATATGCAAATATTTCATATCTGCTATTTATTTTTATAGAAATCTGATTAAAATTAAATTTTGGATTTTTCCAAAATAGCTAAGCAAAAGTCAAACACGATTAAGTTGTTATAAATATTCTTTAATTACATTTTTATGTATGCTACATTTTATTTACCCAACTTGCCAGTATTTGTTTATTGTACTCAGTTTGAAAACAAATTAATCAATGATGGTGATAGTTCTTCATATATGTGCCAAATACTTTACATCTGTCCAATTCTAATCCCAAAACAGTTTCTTTCAAACTTAAAATATTCAATGTGAATCTTAAAATAGTTCAGTGTTTCAGAAATATTATCTGGATAAAAACAAATTTTTTTAGTAAAAAAAATGTACTGTTTGTATAAAAAGTTTAAAAAAATCATCTTTATAAAAACATCTGCATATGTTTTATAGAAATAAACCAAGTGCCTTCCTGTTGCTATAGAATAAGTTTAAATAAAAATTAAGTGTACAGAGTTACTGAAAGCAAATATATCTACATATTTTAATCTCTCAAAAATAGTAGAAATACAATAGACATATAAAACTAGGTAAGGTTTTCAAAAAGTAATTTGAGTAGTTAAACTCAAATAATTAAATATATTGTAAACACTTACCTAATAGAATTATTGCTGCCACAGTAAAATTTGAAACATTGTTTTGCCAAAGTTTCATTTGAATTAGTATACAATAAAAGTGGGCTGGGAATATAACTCAGTGTTAGAGTACTTTCTCAGCATATGTAAGGCCCTGGGTTTTATCCTCTGTACTTTAATAAAAAAAAAGTGGCAACATGAAGTAAATAATATTTTACATTCAGTGTGTGAGTATTAAAGATACAGAATGCTTGCAAAAGATCCAGTGTGAGTGTGGTTCAGAGGAGGGTCAATTTGCATTTCATGATAGTACAGAATGATTGGGAGTGTTATAAACTGCAAAATTATTTTCTTCATTACTACCATTGGTACCGTTAATTTGGAATAATTTTTTAAATTAATGGATTTAATACCCAAGTAGTATCTACATCAAAATTATCTATTCTCAGTTCTTCAAATGAATCTACCATTCCAAACACTGGATATGTACTCTTTTCTTTTGTCACAGTGACAAAAATTGCAACAGCAAATGTGATTTCTCTTTGTATCTGATTGCCTCTGAAACAAATATTTTTTTTTGAACTCATTTCCTGTTTCTGCACACTTCTATACACTTTCCACATTCTATATTTTACATCTACCGAGTTCCTGAGTCTATTTTCTCATGTTGAAAATTATTCTACAATCTTATACCCTTTGTATTTGCATTCAACAAGTACATTACGTTTTGCAAACATAATGAATTCATAATGGCCAAACCCAAAGGCCTTATAGTTTAGCAATTTATGAGCTCTTTGAAGTATCTGATATTCTCCATCACATATTAGTCTTATAATTTTCCACTACCAAAAAACAAACAAGCAAAAAAAAAAAAAAGAAAAAAGAAAGAAAGAATGAAAAAAAAGAATCCTTCCTCCTGGACCAGATTTATGGTATACAACCATATGACCATGCCTTTTCTCCTCCTGACTGTACTCCAGCTTAACTTCTTATCATCCCACTCCCATCATCTTTATTGGTTCTCTTTTACTACTTTTTCCCTAATATTGAGAACTTCAGGTTATTCTTCTGCCTTTTAGATATTCTCATTCTCCTCACCCCACCAAAGATCTGGAATATTATTTTTATTTAATGATTCAGTCTACTCCATCTAGAACTACATAGCAACATTTCCATCTGCTGCAAAGCTACTTTCATTCTCATGTCCTGCTGTCATTTCAAATTTATCTAAAATCAAATGTTAACACTCTCTCTATAAAGTTAGCTCCCTTTCCTATTTCCCCTGTTTTCCAAAATTTTCTTTTTCCAAGACATCATTTTGACTACTATTTTTTCCCTACCTTCACATTTATGTAATAAATTCTACCCACTTATCTCTCTTCTCCCACCCCTTACCCCCAAGTTCTTATTATCTCTCTCTTCCCTTACTCTCCTTCACTGTCCTCTTTTTACTTGCTGAATTTATAGGCTTTGTGTAATCTAATCATACACACATGATTGCCATGTGAGTCCTCCTAAGAGCCCAGTTCTGTCTCACACTTCAATAGAAGATTTCTTAACCCCAGTAATCAAATCCCTGGATAGATTGGTCAATATTCAACCTTTCTAGACTGATCATTAAAATGTCAAACACAAATGTAACTGACATCATAAATGGCCATAGATCTACATATTGCCTCCAGAACACTTCTATTTTCCTGCTTTTCACAGACCATGTATCAGCATTTAAATATGCTTGCTCTCAGTCTTAGTGTATACTAACACAATTAGTCTTTCCCTAGGGCTCAGACTATTTTCTTTAAGAAATGACACTGAATTTACCTACATGAAATATGCTGTGCTATCATGAAATGCAAATTGACCTTCCTCTGAACCACTCTCACACTGGTTCTTTTACAAGCATCTTGTAATTTTTATTACTCTCACACACTGAATGTAAAATATTATTTACTTTATGTTGCCAATTATTTTTTTAAGGTACAAAGGATCAAACCCAGGGCCTTTTAAACATGCTGAGAAAGTACTCTAACACTAAGTTATATTCCCAGCCCACTTTTATTACAGAATTTATTATTATAAGCATATTTACAGTCCAATATCTTATGATCATTAACCTAAATAACAATTTTTTATGCTTTTATGAAATCAAAACTTTTTTACCATATAGAATTATAATTAATTATAACACTGAATATCTTTTGACCACTATATGTAATTTATCTCACTTAGTTCTTAGTTAAATGCTATTTTTATTTTATTTGTTTATAAACAAATAGACAAATTTCAGAAGTCTTAATTACTTAGGTTCACATTATTAGATATGAGTGGTTTCAAGATTAGTGAAGTGATAAATATAGAAATACTCAAAAATACTATGCTATACATAAATAATTATCCATAAATCATCCAGTCATCTGAATAATTACTCATAAGTCATCCAGTGGGAGATGATCAGCTTTTTGCATTCTCTGGATGAATTAACTTTTAGTCTTTTTTATATGCATATATATTTAACAATCCAATGCTGATAATGCCATTAACAAAGCTGCATGTTAGATAGGATGACCAAGGTGTGCTCCTATCGAAGCCACACTTAATAAGTTGCCTTGTAGAGGCTCTAGTTGCTTGCTAGTAGCAAACAGCAGTGGTTCTCCTACTCCAGTGTGAAATAGAGTTACCCACAGGACCTATTATAAAACAGTACCAGGGTCTATCTCCTGAATCAGACTCAGTAGATTCTGTCAAGGTTCTGAGATTTTTATGTGTCAATACAACATTAATACTGATCCCAGAACCACATTTTGAGATCCACTGGTCTAAATGATTTGATTTCAAGAAAATTTGATAATCCCTAAATGTCTTTAACATAGAAGTCCCATCTATATAATCCCTAACATAATCAGGTATATCAGGTCTTTAGAATTTGCTTATAAAGGAATGGCAAGTCAAACTGGCAGCACAAATACAATTTTTCTCTCAAGAGAAAAATAATCCTTCATTTTTCAGAAATAGTCTTTTTGTTTTTACTACTTATTCCATGAAGTCAAATTTCCCTGCCCTACTCCCACACTTAGTGTTTTTTTCAGTTGAAACAATGTCCTGAAATATGGCTAAAAATATTTTCCAGGACTCCACGCTCAGAATAGTATTTGAAACAGGCTGCCAAAACATCCAGTATAACAATTATGTGGTATGTAACATGCTTTTTTTTAATCGATCACTTCTATACATATTTCATAACCTTCTTACAGATGCCTGAGTGTGTCTTAATTTTAGTTCTGAAAGTATCTTCCTTAAAATAGTCTTTCATAAACCTTTATTCAATAAGCATTTATGGGGCCCACAGGAGACAGACAAAAAAGAAATATAGCTGACTTAGCACCATTTCTTATTTCCACAATGAAGATAGTGAATCATCTAAAATTTTGCCAGACAGATAAAAGCAAAAAAAAAAAAATTGTGCATATATTTTCTCTTAAATAAGCCTTCATTTTAATGCATTAGAAGAAAAATAATATCATTTATTTTATCATGATATCTTCTTTATGTACATAGTAGACAAGTATGATTCTTCAATTATATAGTGTTTTCTATTAAAGTGGTTTAAAGATGTATTTTCTAATACTTATTGACCCCCTGTGAATATTTCATCTGCAAAGATTAAGAATCTCTAAGTTTAAATGAAAATTTTAATATTTCACTGTATACATTTTTTACTTTGCCATGACTTGGACATTAACCTAAATTTTTCTAAAATAGATGTATGACATTTGTTAGAATTTCTTATTCCAAAATAGTTAATTTAAAGTGAATTTCCATTACAATACCAGTTTAAAAGTTATGTTATCATAAAACTGTCTTTCTCAAAATAAGTGCAATGAGTTCAAATATGCCTTCTTCACAGATGAAGAAACTGATAAATGAATATTTAATTGTTTATTCAATTTTACCATTAGCAATGAAACCAGAATTTGGGCCTAAGACTTAAGTATTGTTTTGGCTTTATTTTTTTTTTTTTGCTCCAAAATTGTGGTATATTTTTCTGTTTAAATGTTACTAAGTCAACATGCTGAATCATTAGGATCATATTTAGAGAACTCAAGATGAAAACTGATTATGATATTTAAATGTGCATGACAAGTTTTCTCCCCAGCCCCATCTTTTTTGTGGGGGGTTAGTACTGGAAATTGAACCCCCAGGGGCACTTTACTACTGAGCTACATCCCAAGTTTCTTTTGAGTTAATGTCTCCCTAAGTTGCCAGGGGTCTAGGTTAGTAAAGCTGGTCTCAAACTTGTGATTTTTCACAATCATTATGATTTCACCAGAAAATTCTTACCAATATCTTTTTAATTCCTTTCCATTAAATATCCCAATTTAATGATATGTATTGCATGTAGTTGTTTGATGGCATAACTACATCATTTTTTTCCATGCCTGAAGCACAAAGAAATATAAGGAAACAGAGCATTGATTGAAAGAAAATATTTTCCATGTCACACGAATATTTCAAATATTCTCCATTAAAAGTCTTTAACATGTGGTCAAAACTGTAAAATAAGATTAAAAATATTTTGGCTAAAGATTTTTCTCATTAGCATGTAGTAAATATTCAAAAATAAATTATTCAAGATTATTAGATTATTAATACAGTGTTAAATATATTTTCCTCTAGGATGAACATTCCAATTGAAGAGAATATGTACTTTAAATTTGGAAATAATGCATTAACTTATTTGATTAAAGATTGCACAATGAATTTAGTTAAGACATTTAGTCTTGTAATGTAATATAAACTCAATTTTCTACTTTCAATCAACTTTAAGACAGAATTTAGAAGAAACATCTTTCAGAAAATTGTCTTTCCTTTCACCATAAATGATTCTAATAAACAATATATACTCTTTGAAACACTTTACTTTGTGTATAAATGATCCTGTGTTGGCATATCTTCTATATCATTGAAAACGTTATCATAAAAATGCTGGGTATCCTCATCTCAACAAAAAAATAAACATGAGCTTTATATTTTTACTGAATTCAAACATTGTTTCCTATTATGAATCCAGGATTATCCTATGCTTCAAGCATAAGTTACAGAACAAGATAAACTGGCATTCTTGTGAACTGTCTATTTCACCTGAAGTTAGAATTATGAGTGACCAAGAAAATACAAGCTATGTGGGGAATGAGTAGAAAACAACAAAAGCTACCCTAAGAAATTCTGGAAGGCCTTCCTAAGAAAGGTGCACTGTGCTTATATTTGAAGGAAAAATAGGAGCTACTTAGCAAAAATCTAGTCAAATAACCGGGAACGGTCCTTGTAGAGAAGTAGTTGTGAGAGTTTTGTTATCCATGTGTAAAATTAATAAATAAATGCTGAATTTTTAGCTTAATCAAATACAAAAATTATCTCAAAATGGGATGAAAGGCCGAAACACAAGACAGGAAGCTGTAACACGCCCTAAAAGAAATCACAGAGGAAAGTGTCCATGATATCGGGACTGAAAATGATATTTGGATATCCCACAAAAGGCCCAGTCAGTAAAAACAAAACTAAATATGTGGGACTATGTCAAACTAAAATTCTCCATTGCAGCAAAGGAAATAATCACCCAAATTAAAAACAGCTAATAGATTGAGAGAAAGTAAAACCATATATCTGAGTAGGGGTCAATATGTAAAATATATAAGAAACTCAAACAAATAATATCAAAAAATTAAAAATTAGCAAAGGACATGGGTAGAGGTTTTTGCAGCAGAAGACATAAAAAGCTCAGCAGGTATATGAAAAGATGCTCAACATCAGAGAAATGCAAATCAAAATCACAAAGGCCTGGAGGTGGCTCACACCTGTAATTCCAGTGGCTCAGAACTCTGAAACAGGTGGACAGAGAGTTCAAAGTGAGCTTCAGCAATGGTGAGGCACTAAGCAACTCATGGGACCCTGTCTCTAAATAAAACACAAAAATAGGACTGGGGATGTGGCTCAGTGGCTGAATACCCCTTTGTTCAATCTCCAGTACCAAACCAAAAACAAACAAAACACAATGAGGTACTATCTCACACATCTTAGAATGTTTATTATTTAAGAGGCAGAGAAACAGAGAGACAAAGAGACAGAGAAAGTGTTGACAAACCTGTGGAGAAAAGGGTATTAAACTGATGTAGCCTTTATGAATAGAGTATGGAGTTTCCTTAAAAGCAGATCATATGGCCAAGTAATCCCTCTGTGGCTACACATGTATCCAAAGGAAAGAAAATAGCACCTCCCGTGGTATGTGCTCTTCAAAGTTTATAGTTGCATATTTGCAATAGTCAAGCTAGGTAAACAGCTTAAATGTCCATAAAGGATGGATGGCTAAAGAAATGGCAGTATACATAAATCTAGTAAGACATATTTAAAAGGAGATATTTGAGAAAGGAGATACTGCCATTTGTGACAACATGGATGAAGTCAGGAGGACATTATGCCAAAAGAAATGAACAAGATACAGAAAGAAAAATATTGCTCATGTCTTTGGTGAATCCCCCAAAAATTGAATACATAAAAACAGAGTAGAATGGTGGTTACAAGGGTTGAACACACGAAGGAAATTGGGAGAAGTAATTTAAATGATACAAACTTGTACTCATGTAGGAAAAATGAATCAAGGTATCTAACGTGTAGCATGAGACAGCAGTTAAGAAAATTTCTCAACATACTAAAAATTTCCTGAGTATAGATTTTCAATGTTTTTACCCAAAACATTAATAAAGAAAAAGAGGGCTAGAGAAACTGATGGATATATTGATTTGCTTCAGTGTAGTAATTATTTCATTAGGTATATATATTTATACATAATTTTCATAACAAATGAAAATTTTAAAATAATGAGGAATTCTCAACTGCTTTAAAGTATTTCAGAGAATGATAAAAGATAAAAAGGAAAAATGCGGTAATATAACAAGCATACACTCACCACTGAAGCCTATGTGCATAATAATAAATACCACAGTGCTGACCATTAAAGACTTGGGCTTAGAAGTTATTGTTACATGTATGAAACAAAAACAAAACAACAAATATTGACTAGTATCTATTATCTTAATTAAGTGCTTCTCTGATCATGCATGCATGACTTTTGTCATGATCATTAAAACAAAACGACCCTACATTTTTGCATATTTGGAAATTTCACATAATACTTTTATTTTGTAAGACTCAGGCTATTCTTGGACTTTTAAAAATCTTAATAAATTATTCAAGATATTATAATAGGGTACTTTGTACATGCCAGGAACCCTGGTGAGCACTGAAGACACTTCAAGTCAATATTACTTCACAGCAATTATGCATTCAAAATGTTGCTTTCATTAATACCTACTTCCAATCACTCTTATAAATGGACAACTTACTAAAGTGATTCTTCAAACTCTCTGCCATCTTACTTATGTTAACTCTAATAATTTATTTAAAGATGCTAAAAATAAGCTTGCTTTTTTAATGCACGGTAATTAAGATAATGGAAAATGCAAGATTCCTCCAAGTTATCTAACAATGTTATTTCCAGTTGGATACTTCTTTGCCCTCAAAACAAGCTATAAGGTGAATAAGTATGTGAAGAGTATAGTGAGGACCACACCCATGGATACAAAAACACACAACTTGCTACGCTAAAGTCTATACATTAGTTTATAATTTTAGATGTATTTTTATTTCTTATAGGTTCTGTAATATGTAATTATTTTTACTTTGAACTAAATAATATATATACATATAATAAGCCAAGAGATATCAAGATTATTTGAAAAGAGGGATCACTTATCCTCAGTTATAAAAGAAGTTTTGATGTACATGCTTCTACTAGTCAAGTCAAATAACCTTATTCACTTTCATACAAAGAAAAACTTTACAAGTAACTGAGATTTTTCTCAAGATTGGCATTTAGACAATTCTAAAAAAGTCCTAGGATAAGAACGATCTCAAGCTGGCAGTGTATACTGGCATGCACCTCATCCTGCTGACAGTCATTTCATTTTGAGATACTTACAAAACAAGAAAAAAATAAAAGGATAGTTTAAGATGTTCCAAGTTTAAATAATGATATTGTTATGTTCCTTAAGGTTTAGCATATTATCTCACAACAAAAATTGTTTTTTTCTCCCACCTACTGAATAGGTACCAAATAAATAAATAAATAAAGTCTCTATGTGCACACACCCATAGAAATCAAAGACATGAGTCTATGGAGCAAAATCAGTGACAATAAGCATCAGCATATTGATAAATATCCATCTACAGAAAACTAAGATCAAATTAATTGGACCCCTAAAATATATAACTCTATAAATTCAAGAAGATAAGGAGATAAAAGTTACTAAATAAGAAAATATAGATCCCTGAATTCTATAACATAAAGTTAGGAGCTGACCACTGATTTTTAGTGAAGGGCTTTTATCATTTGTGAGAGTAAGTAAAGAAAATGGGGATTGGGAAGTAGGCACTAAGACTTGAGTGCCTGTGATCAGTTTTTGTGTTTTTCACTTTACATAAATATATATTAAACAATACAGCACTGAAACTGATGGTTTTCTATTTTCTCCCAGGGATCTGACTGCACATTATTTATTCTATATTGCATGCTTGAGGCATGATTCAATTCCAGATATAGTAGCTACAAACTATGTTTATTTATATGATGTTTTCTAACTGCAGATTTAAAAAATATATTATAAAGGCTATATGAAAGTAGAGGAAAATCAGTTCACATTAAATGAAAATAAAGTTGTTTGTCTAAAACTATTTATTTTTAAAATTTTGGATTTAC
Organism: Callospermophilus lateralis; assembly: GCF_048772815.1. NCBI lineage: Eukaryota > Metazoa > Chordata > Mammalia > Rodentia > Sciuridae > Callospermophilus > Callospermophilus lateralis. The sequence continues at coordinate 1,808,577 of NW_027512751.1, read as the reverse complement.
CATTATTTTAGTTGCTATTTTGCTATTATGACTATTTTATGAACTCTATCCAAGTTAAAAATGAACTTATATTCTTTTTGTATGTAATACTTTAAATAAATCTACTCTGTGCAATGGATAGTTGTTAAGATGGGTCAATTAAAGTCCTGCCTCTGTAATAGTCAGGATAAGATGGACATATTTGTGACCTCTTGAAGAAATATTGAAGACTGTTCAATTTAAGAAGCAACAAAATGTGAAGACATAATTATTAACTTTTCATTATCCTACTGAATATAAGATAAACTCATGGTTTTACTTCAATGTCAAAAGATAGAGCATTAAAGTCTTCAAAGTACTATACAGAGGTACAGAGTAAAATTATTTAATACATTTATTTGATTTATTAATATTTTATATCAGAAAACATAGAAATATGTGTTAGAGTCCTCAGAAATTGAAACCTGTTACTATCATATATCTCTTAAATCTCTTAAGTCCTGTACCTGAGTTAGTTATCCTCTCTCCTTGGTAAAATGGAAAATGTTTAGGAGATGCTTCACTATTTTCTACAGCACTTTTGCCTCATTAAGAATAGCACAACATTAACAAAATTTAGCAGAGAAAAACTGCTGTATAAAAAAAGATTAGAGAATGATTAGTTTATAATGGTCAGAAGACTCACAAATGAGTACACATAATTACATAATCATACATGCATAAATAATTATTCATATTGCATACTGAATAGATAATACACAGTAAATGACTCACATTTATCATTTTAAGTGGTTACTCTAGAATAATAGTATTACACCTCTCTTAAGACACCATAATCACTTAAATGCAAAATAGTCAACATACATGAACTGGTAGCAGTAGCCTATGCTTATCCATTTCTACCACATAAATAGTTTGAAAGATTTGTGTTTGATCAAGAATAAAAAACTTCTGTTATAAAAAGATACAAATTTGACAGTTTGAATGTGAATAATGTGAATTAAATAATATTGTTTTAGTCACCTTTTTCACTGCTGTGACCAAAAAGACCTGACAAGAACAATTAAAGTAGGCAAAGTTTATTTGGGGGCTCATGATTTCAGAAGTGTTAGAACATAGACAGCTGACTCCATTCTTTGGGGCTCAAGGTGAGGCAGAAATCATGATGAAAGAGCATGGTGGAGAAAAGGAGCTTAAGACTTGGTCCAGGAAGGAGAGAGAAAGAATAAGCTCCAAACCAAACATACCTCAAAACTATCTCCCCCACCAACTGTGACCCATTTCTTTCAAGTACACCCTACCAGCCTACAGTCACCCTTCTGCTAACCCTTTCAGGGGATTAATACACTGATTAGGTAAAGGTTCTCCAGTTCTCATAAACCAGTCATTTACCTCTAAGCTTTCTTACATTGTCTGACACATGAACTTTGGGGGGATATTTTATATCTAAACCATAACAAATCAAATACACTTTCAATCAATGAAAAGCTTAGGTGAAAAATTTTAATTGCTAAAATCAGAAATAAGAAGTACTGACTAGATTAAATGTTGATGAAAAAATAATACTATAACTTCCAGTAGTACTATAATACTATGACTTCCTTTGGGAAGAATACACTCATAATGGAAATATTTAGAGGTATGAATTTGCCATAGGGATATATATGTATAAAGTATGGGAAAAGATACAAAATTTTACATTACACTTATAATATAATTGAATTTACCAGTGGGCAAAAAGTAGAGATTTTTGTGAGTCATCATCACAGTATTCAGGGGATCAAGATAATAAAACAAAATATGCTCAATGAGTATAGAGGAATGAGATAATAAAATATTTTTATATTTTAAACAACTACATTTTTAATAAAGCTATACAAATGTTAAACATGGTAAAAATTTACCACTGTTTTGTATTCCTACACCTCTAAATCTTCTTATTAGAAGGTTTTAAATATTTTGCAAAAGCCAGTCATGATGGTACATGTCTATAATCCCAGTAATTTGAGAGTCTGAAGCAGGAGTATTACAAGTTCCAGGCAAGCCTCAGCAATTTACTGAGGCCCCAAGAAACTTAGGGAGACCATGTCTCAAAAAAATAAAAATAAAGTGTTGGGGATGTGACTCAGTGCTTAAGTGCTCCTGGATCAATCCCCAGTATACTATATTTATTTTATAAGATTACTATAAGAAAGACCATGAGGATTTGAAACATAAGAAACCATCAAAATGACCCTACATTTAGAGCTCAGTGACATCTCTCCTAACTTGTTCAAATTCTACATCCGTTTAGAACATACTCTTAGGTCTGTACCTGAAAAAAGAAAAAAAAATGTGTCCCATAAACAAGGTGGAATTATTATTTCTTTGCATCACATGAGGAAGCTGGTAAATAACTCCCTACTGTGCACTAGTGTTAATGACTGATTGCCCTATGTTGGTTATTTTTTCATTTCTGTGACCAAAATATCTGACAAAAATAACTTAAAGAAAGAAAAGACCTATTTGGCTCATGGTTTCAGAAGATTCAGTTCATGGTTGGTCAGATTCAGTTACATTGCTCTGAACTTAGAGAAGGTAGAACAATATGGCCAAGGTTATGGCAGAGGAAATATATTAGCTCATGACAGCTAGGAAGCAGAGAAAATGACAAAAGGTCAAGGGACAGATATAGTTCAAGGCCATACCCCACCTGACTATAGGTGCCACTCAGTAGTCCACTCAAATTATTATCAAGTGAATCAATCCACTGATGAGATTACAGTTCTCTTAATCCAATCTTTTCATCTCTGAATATTGCTGCATTCCTTAATACATCAGCTCTTAAGGGCAGATTCCAAACATAGGAGCATCTTTCATCAAAATCATATGTTAAAGTCCCAATACCCAGTAACTTGGGAAATAACCATATTCAGAGATCAGGTATTGAAAAGATTAATTTAAAATAGGACATCAAGGTGGGTCTTGATCCAATCTGACTCCATAAGAGGGAATTTAGATGCACAGTGGAACACCAGGGCATTTGTCTATGAGGGGACAGTCATGCGAGGATAAAATTATAAAAAGTCTGCCATCTACAAGTCTAGGGGAGAGCCCTGGAATGGTTCCCTCAATTATGATTCTCAGAGGAAGAAAATCTTTCTTACACCTTAATATTGGACCTCCAGCCTCCAGAACTATAGGAAAATTAACTACTGATGTTTAAGACACATGCTCCACAGAATTTTTTATGGAAGTCCTAACAAACTATTCAATTAGCACAACTTTTTGTAGCTTAATGCACTTAATGGATTTCCTATAGTAAATACTAAACAACGTTACTGTTTTCAATTCTTTTATAATTTTTCTTTTATCAAGTTTTTAAACTTTTTTTAGTTATAAGTGATAGTAGAATCCATTTTGATATAATTATACAAGCGTGGAATATATCTTGTTGTAATTAGAACCCCATTCTTGTGTATATAAATGATCGTGTTATTCACTGTGGTGTATTTATACATGTACATAGAGAAATTACATTAGATTCATTCCACTACCTTTTTCCTACCTACCTCCCTTCCCTTCATTACCCTGTGTCTAATCTACTAAACTTTTATTCTTCTCCACCACACCCTCCACACACACTTACGTGGGTTAGAATCCACTTGTTAGCAAAAACATTAAACCTTTGGCGTTTGGGAGATGGGCTTATTTCACTTAGCATGACAGTTTCCAGATCCATTTACTGGCAAATATCACGAAGTCATTCCTCTTAGTATATGGGTAATACTCCATTGTGTATATACTCCTTTTGTCAGTCTATAATGACAATCTTTTTAAAAATGTTTCTAAATTTAAGACTAAAACCCTTAGAAAATTGTCAATTAAAATAATTAAAATGTTTTCATTTTTTGTTTTGTTTTAAGCAGTATTATGGGAACCTATGTCAATTTGCCTACTTTAAAAAATAAGGTAAATTTAATTTGAAACAAAACCAATCTCACGCAGACAATTTCTAGTGTTACTCAGGTGAAAGATGTAAAGAAAATGAAGTAGGTTTAGGAGGAGAGATAATTAAAGAAATTTTGTTAGGGTTAGGGTTAGGGTTACCTACTGCTAAAGTTGGAGAAAAAAAAACTGCCATCCACAAAACAAAAAAATCCCAGTCCTCCTACTTGAAATAACACATGTTCTTGGCAGCTGAAGGAAGAGAACACTTTTTCACAAAGCACAATAAAAATATTTTCACATTTGGATCACAATTGTCACAGAATTATGAAAGGGAAAATTCACATTCTAGAGAACTAAATAACAACCATGATGGACATTTGTACACTATATTAACTTGAATGCATGGAAATATACAATGCTTAGACGTCAAACTTTTCAGGATGTCCAGCCCAATTATTTTGCAGGCAAGAAATATTTTTTGAAGAATTATCCAAAGTGAAATATGTTCTACCTAATTAGGACAAACTTAGAACCCAGTCATGGCTATTTTCTTTCTCATATTCTTGAATATAATTTTGTCCCTGTGTTTCCCTCTTAATTAAAAGTGTTACTTCTTACATTTGAGTCCTAGACAGGCTACAACTTCAGTGAAAATCCAAAATACACACACATGTGCACACACACAATCTTTCAGCATTCTAATTTTACTGTCCCACTGTGTCCTAGACACCATTGTTTATTGTAAAAAGTCAGCTGTTAATTATGACATAATTCTCCTATAATGCCATGAGTTACTTTTTGTCATTGTCAATATTAAGTTCCACCAATTTTTTTCTTCAACTGAAAATAATGAACATTTTTTAATTTTAAGACTAAAAATCACTAAAATCCAAGGAATTTAAAATACGTATTGTTAATGTTTTTTAAGTATAAATACACTTTACAGATTTAAAGTCAGTGTTTGGGATATATGAGTAAGGAATATGAGTTGAACAACAGCATCATAGATTAGTGAATGCCTGTTATGAAAAATTAATTATTTTTTGTGTCAACGCAAAAATAAAGAAATTAATTCTAGTATTTTTGCTGACACATTTCTAGTCCTTGTTTGAAGATTCCCAAAGAAATATATTTAAAATAATATATTATCAGCCTCTTTGCAAAAAGTGTTTTTCTACCTTCTTCCTTAGTTTAAGTTTTATAATTTCTTATTACAAAATTTCCTATTTCTATATTCCTCAAAATCCTTCAATATGAATGAGATATCATACAAACTGTATTCAGGGGATAAGATTGGAAGTGAAATGGCAAATAATTTTACCTCTGCTCTCATATTTTCTTTAAACCCAAGCATTGTAAAGGATATTACAAGCATTTGTGAAGGATTTTTGCCTGAAGCAATATTAAAATCTAGTGAGCTATTCATCCTGTAGGAATAACAGACTAACATGCAATCTTATAAATTTAGAGTGGAGCACAGTATTTATAAAAGAAGATACTTGACTCAGTTGTGGCTCAACTATTCTTTAAAAATGTCACCATATTTCAGCAAGTTATTCAACTTCTGATGGTATCAATTCCTTCACCTGTAAAATTATATATACATATCATAAACACAGTATTAAAATACATACAGTAATGATGTTGAATACCTAATATATTCCAGCAGGAATAACAATTACTACTATTAATACAAAATTATGCTATAAATTTTTGGAGTTGATTTAAGCTCAGTTTGATAAGCAAATAATACTACTGTCCAATTTATTACAGGTAGTTGGCTAGGAGTTAAGAGTATAAAGGGAGTAGGGCCAAGTATATGCCTTCAAGGATCAGAGAGCATCTCCATGTTTTATATTATTCTGTCATATTCCTTTGGTTCATTTTGCAAATCTTCACAGAATACTGTTGCAGAAAGACAACTAAAATTCCCAAGTTTAACAATATTCTCTAATATATCACCATTATTTAAAGAAAGAAAACTACTCAGCTATTTTAATATTTTATATTAATTATATGTTAAATACTAACACTGAAGAAGATATCTTCATATTCATTTTCTCAATTGATTCAGTTCCCAACTTAATAATTTATGAAGTATCTTTTGAAAATTAGAGTAGAGTGTGTTAGGTACTATATACAAGATTAACTTACTAGTGAGTTAATATATATATAATAGGAATACATTTATGCAAAATTAATTTACTATATTTGAACTGACTAGGTCAATTGCATACTATGTCAAAATTCTAGTGACTGACTAAAAGGCATATTGGAACTCGTATGTTCATTACATTATTATTCATATTAACTGGGAAATAGAAACAATGTCCCTCAACTCATAAACAGATAAAGAAAATGTGACACATCCACAAAATGGAATACTATTGGGCCATGAAAACAAAAATCCTATAATTTATAATGATATAGATAGAAGTGAAGATCTTTATGTTAATCAAGCCAAATACACAAAAATATTCCCAATTTATTACACTCATGTGGAATCTAAAAAGTTCACTCCATAGAAATTGGTTGCAGAATGGTGAATAATAAGGGCTGAGAAATGTACAATGCAGAAACATTGATCAATGGCTACTAAGCTATAGTTAGATAAGGGCATGAAGCTATTGATCAGATAGATAACATTAACTAACTGTACATTTGAAAAAGCTGGAAGAAAGAATTTTGTCTGTTTTGTCATAAACAAATGATACATGTTTTAGGAGACAGATGTTTAAACTAACTTAAACATCACTAAATGTATTTGCACATCAAATCATTATGTAGTAACCCAGTAATGGGTACCATCTTTATGTTTTATCAATCCAATAAAAAATAAATTTGACTTAAAAATTTAAAAGAATTCTTATAAGTACTGGGGGCATGGGGAAAAATCAGAATGCTGTGTACTCTTGACATGTACCTGTCAGCTTCCTTGATATCAGAATAGAGCAAAAAGCTGTTTTGTTCACAGAAGCAGAGCAAATTTCCTGACATTTTGTTAGCTCTAATGAACTTATGTTAGGGTCAGTTTATTCTCTTCCTGTTATAAGTTTTCTGGGTTTGTTCTACATGCTCCAACCTACAAGACTCCCAATTTATTGCAAAAAACTCCATTTGCTATAAATTAGGTAAAGAGTAATTATTATTGACATGGTTTTAACTCTCCATGGAATATTCAAATTTAAAAGTCAATAAATTAAAAAATTAGAACATTAGGAATGTTTTTAGATAAACACACAAAAGGGTAGTTTGCCTACTACAAATACCAATAATAGAAAAATTGTTTTCAAATATTATCAATTATGCAGTGCCATAAGCACCTCTTTATTTTGTGATGCTATCTAGAGGGGAAGCAATCATTTAAGAGTTCATGGTTGCAGACAACATTTGATGTGAAAATACAATATATGTCACCAAATAACTCTGGAGTCAAATATCAGAAAGTTTATGTATGTGATATGTAAGAATCAATAAAGCATTTTGTTGTTTATTGAATTATTTTTAAAAGGAAATAAATATAACACATATTCCAAAAATCTAACATTTTTTATCCTTTCTGTACTTTCTAAATACTGTATTATATACTTAAATAAAAATTCTAAAGTTTTAAAATACAGAAATAGTTCTCCCAGTTGAGATGCTGCCTTAAAGTTACTCTGGTTTAGAAACAGTTAAAACTTCATAGTTATTAAATTGCAGGAAACTGAAGCTAAATGAAATTGAGTAACTCATGGAATCTAAACCCTTCACTTTATAAGAAGGAAAATTTTTCCAGAATATTAAGGACTTTAACCTAAGAAAAACAATTGAGTTAAACTTGAGACAACTGATATTGTTCTCTTTGTTGCTATGGTAAAGTTTTACACACAAATAGCTCTAGAAGAGATATGAAAATATATAAGTCATCTAGATTGACATTTATTATATCATGCCCCACCACCCCGCTAAAGACTCAGAATATTGCCTCATTGAGAATACGTCAAATCTTATCACTTGGACCTCTTCACCACTACCCTACACTTTTCTGAATCCCAGACCTTCATCCTTTGACCCCTTCAAATCATATTCTTCAGTGTTCTTCCCTTGACCTCCTCTGCCCCTGAGGCTGGACAGGTCACATTCTATCAAAATCTCATAAGATACAAAGGGTTTTATAAACAAGGGACAAAAAATATTTCATAGCTCAATTTCTAAGATTAAATTCAATTTTTATTTAGAAAATATAACATTTCCTTTCCTAATTTTAGGTATTAGTTCCCGTTTGATCACCAGGATGATACACATAAGCCATTAATGAAATACTTTACTTTTTGGCTGGGGATGTGGCTCAAGCGGTAGTGCGCTCACCTGGCATGCATGCGGCCCGGGTTCGATCCTCAGCACCACATACAAATAAAGGTGTTGTGTCTGCCGAGAACAAAAAATAAATATTAAAAAAATTCTCTCTCACTCTCACTCTCTTTAAAAAAAATGAAATACTTTACTTTAGAATTCAAGACAGTATCAAGCAAAAATCTCATATTTCTAATTGACAGTCAAATATAATCATTTATCTCAAATAGCTTCACAAAGACTGAGAAAATTCTCATTTTAGAAGTTTTTTTTTTTTTTCAAATCTTCCTACTTTTTGCAACACATCACTGTCAGGAACTACTGTACATACATCTAAGCATGATTTTTCAATTTTGTATATGATGCTGCAAAGGCCCGTTTTTAATGCTATCTGAAAAAGAAATTAGATATAAACTAGATTGTAAAATGCCGTGATTTGACACAAATTCTGTATTTGACAGTTTTAATTTCTGCATCAACAGAAATTAGAAATATTGTGGAAAATTTAAAGTAAATTATAAACAAATTGGTAATTGCCTTAAAAGTCAACTGGGAGAACCATTTTTCTACTTTAAAAAGTTAAATAGATGGCTTTATTTTTAAGCATTATATAAATTACAAAATAACATTGAGCTTGGTGTGATAGCACAAGCCTGTAATCTCAGTAACTTGAGAGACTGAGGCAGTAAGAGAAGAAATTTGAGGCCAGCCTCAGTGTTTTGGTGAGGGATTGTTTGAATAAATTAATAAATTTATAAAAAGGGCTGAAGGTGTAGTTCAATTGCAAAATGTCAGTTCAATAGCAGAACTGCAAAAAATAGAAAAAAACAATGATTTTGACTTTATACTGTACTAAAGGCAAAATTTTTCTATTAAAGTTAACATGCAGGAATATGTATAGCGAGCTTATAAATATGCAAAATTTTCCTTCTATATTTTAGTCCTTCCATATTTACTGGGGTAGGAATCTCAATAAAAACAAAAAAAAAAAAAAGAAAAAAAAACATATGTATGTATTATATTATTACATCATTATCTAGAACTAAAACTTTAACATAATACTAAAATATATTAGTAAAATACACTAGATTTTTTTCAAGTTAGGTTGTGAAATATTTATATTTGTAGATCATAAACAATTAAGATAATCACTTGTATAATAAAATAAATGGCTTAATGATGAAATGAAAACTCAAACTTCATATTATTAACTAAATTGCAAACTATATAATAGTCTCAATTATATGGTCTAAAATAACATCAAGGCCACGATATCCATTAATTTTCCCAGAGTTAAAACAGTAGTAAAAATAAAGACACCCATTTTCTCAGAAAAACCCAATGCACATTGTCCAACTTAATGTTTTTCTTTTTGTTATTTTACTGAAAAGTGGGTCACTGGTAGTGACAGTCACTGAGGGGAAATAAAAGATCTGTCATTTGACATGTATTCAAACAGTCAATACTGATCAAGTGACTGCTACTTGCAACACTGTCCATGAAATAAATCACAATCCTTGTGTTTATGAATCTTATATTTCTTTAACTTTACATTATTCTGGAGAAAGTATAACACATAGAATCCCATCTATATTCACCAACACTATGCAACTTGGACAGTTTCTAATCATTGAAATTTCTACATATATCTCAATGTGTTCTTTATGACACTTCTAGAGAAAAGCTAAGGTATTAGCTTTTGTAAATACACCCAAATTAAAACAATGCCAAATTAATAATGATCAACATAAAAGTTACTGGAAAATAAAATGGATCATGTTACATGGCTCTGGAACAGCATTAGGATGAACCTTTTCTGCACTGCAACAACCTCACAATTCAGTGACTTAGTCTTATGAATTTTGATGAGAAGGCAGGCATTGCAGAAATACTCCAAAGACTCCAACAACATAAAGGCTGGTAGGATAGACACAGATGCAGGAAGCTTCACTACTGATCACAATGATTAGTTCCAAGATGTAGGAATCCATAGTTCTGAGAAGACAAAAGTCATGGACCAAACTGATATCTTTTAAAATAAGAATCTACATTTTCTTAGCTAAACTAAGTGCCTTGGTAAACACACTCACCCAAGGGGAGACAAATTCCATATAAATAACCCCTGTGAAATTGAAATGTTAGCATTGATTAAATACCTTACATACCTTAGGAATCATGATCAGCACTGAACATATAGGACAAAGTGTGATGGATCCCATACTGGCAAATACAAAATATAACTTCTATTTACTTGAACACAAATCATGCACTAGCATTATCACAATCCTTTTAGAACTTGGCTAATATAAGTCACAGGCCATTTTATAAATAACAAAATTTGTTTCCAAAGTTAGGAAATTGCATAGCAAGTGTAGGTGGCACAGACTAGAAGGACATGATTGGTGTCAGCCTGTGCTCTCGACCCCTATCAACATCACCTCTTGCACCTCTAATGCTAGTTTAGAATCAGCAAAGGGTAAGCTCATAAACCCCAAATATGAGCAGAAATGCACTTTATGGACCACATTGTGACTTCAGTGTATCTTTACAAGCATTTGTTTTATGGCCTTCACAAATATGCTATGAAATTAGTTCTCTCTCTCTCTCTCTCTCTCTCTCTCTTTAAAATAAAAAATGGAAGACTGAAAGAGGTTATAGTGATGCTCAACTGCTCTCAAACCCATGTGCACATGTGCACAAACTATTTTTATTGTGAAGACATTTATATTCTACTCATAGCCCTTCCCGTAAAATAAATTCTGAAATTCAATTAAACACTTGTCTTGAAAATGGAAGCTTAAGTGGAAATTTATCATTGACATTCATTCTAACAAACAAAATAACAACATTAAGCCAAGTCTAATCTCTTGTTGTACATATCTAGTACCTGCTAGAGCGACTTCCTTTCATGTTTTACATTCATAGTGATGCAAACCATGAAGTGAGTTTATTTTTATTAGCCCAAAACTAAATAGCAAGAGAGCAAAAGGGCAAATTTATTGATTTTTTCCCATATTTTCTTCTGCTAATTTCTACCCAGGGGCATTTTTACCCTTAATGTTGAAGGTCATTCTAAACTTTCTAATGTCCTATCTTTTAAATTCCTCACCTGAGCAACAACAAATTTTAAGTGAATCAATGCTTGAGAAGTTTTTAAAGTTAACTTGCATCATTGTATTAAATCATGCGTGTCTGCGTTATTGCATAAAATTGCCTGATTTTCAGCTAACTTTTTCATGGAACATTAGTTCCTCCAGATGTTAAGAAATATTCCTTTAAAATGTTTGGAAAATTCTGGGGTGGGAGGGAAATGAAGATCCTTTTCTGTAGTTTTGCTTGGAAATATTATTATCTTCATCAAATGAAAAATGTTAAAGCAGATATATAGGACACTTATTAAAACCTATAGAATTGATAACACGAAGAATAAACCCTAATGCAAACTATAGAATTTAGTTAAAAATGTACAAATATTGGCTCAATTATAAAAAATATGCCATACTAATACAAATCAATAAAAATAGGGAAAATGGTATAGGGAAGGGAAAAGACATGAAAACTTTTTTTCTGTAAACTCAAAAGTACTTTTACAAAATGAGTTCATTAATTTTAAAAGGAAAGAACACATTTTTATACCTGATTGAAAAACTTAGAGCAGTATGGCATGTAATAGACAATTCTGCTTATACTGCTTTGTAGATTATTTTCACTATATAGTTTTATTCTTTGCTATGAAGCAGAATACAATAAAAGCCATCTAGAGCATTTTAATGAGTACAATGAAAATATTTTCACCTCCAAAGTCAAAGAATCTTCTCTTTAAAAAAATAGCTCATTTTAGGGTTTGTTCAAATATAGTTCAATAAAAAATAAAGATAATGAAGAATATTCTAACTTAATTTCAGTACAAGGCATTTTGATTTAGAATTAAGACTTATTTCTGGGCACTGTGGATTTATCATGATAGATATTTAAAATGTAAAACATTAGAAGTCCTGACTTCTTTTGATCTACTATCTTTTGTTGTTACCTAATGGTGAATTTATTGTACTTCTTGTCTTTTCCACATGATCTTTCACTCCATCTAATTATACATATTAAGTTAAATTTTTTATTTTGCTTTGCTCTAGAAAGCCAAATGCACAGAAGTTGTTCCACTATAATTACTGAGAATAAGCAGTAAAACATATTTAAAGAACAAGAGAGATAATAAGTTTTAGAAATTCTCATGGAATGAAAATTCAAATGGAAAGGAAAATTTTGGTGTCATCCCATTTTATTTGAGGAGAAAAATGAAACACAGGAAATATCCTTTAAATTAGTAATGCCCATATATTTCTAATATCATAAATGGATAGTATATAACTCATATTTAAGGCAGAGCATTAGTTCTCATGCCATTCCATTCCTTCCAAACCTTGATGTTAACAGAAGCCGATTTCTCTTTGCTAGCTGCACCACTGCTTTCTAATATCGCATATTAAATAAAGCTATCTGATGATGTAAGAGGTTTACAAATTATGGACACACAGCCCAAATGTTCTTCATGGATTGTTTTCTATGTCTTAGAGGTAAGAAATGATTTTTACATCTATAAAGAAGGAAGAGAAGGAGAAGAAAGGGAAGAGACAGGGTAAGGTCTTCAAAACCTGAAATATTTTCTTGTAGTGCTTTATACAAAAAGTTTGACAATCCCTGACAAAAATGGAGCAAATACTTGATGAGTTTACTGAAAGAAAATTATCATTTAAAACATTTCAGAATTAAGAGACTTACACAAATATTTTTAAATTTAGTACAACGGGCCTCTTAACAGAATTTTCTAGTACTACACCTTTAGCCTACCCACAAACCACATTAGAACTGTGTTACAAATAGGATTTCATATTCCATCCACATCTTCCTTTTTTCTTATATTTTCTAAGATATAAACTTGTACACGTACACTTTAGTTCTTCTGGAAAGTGAACATGTTTTTTTTCACATGTGTTACAATTTAAAAAAAAATTGAGGTGTAGAAAAGTAAGGAGAAGGTGAAGAGGAAAGAAAAGGAACAGGCATCTGGAAAAGAAATCTGATCTCTGTCTCCTGAAATTATTTTTTTTATATTTTTTCTTCTTTTCTTTGCATAAATGATAGATTCTAATTTTCCAAAGGGAAGTGCCAATTGTAGGATAAAAATTTTGCATTTTTGAGAGATGACACTCAATTCAGAGACACTATATTTAGAAATCATATATCAATTTTGCCAAAAGAACTATTTGATGAAATTGAGTGATATGCATATACACTCTCACTCACTGTATCTGCATAATGGTGATAAGACCACTGGCTCAGAGTCCCAGCTGGCACTTAATGTACCTTCAGGCTTATTCTTTCTCAAGGACAAGATATTTGTTTGTAAATGATTTAGCATGCAAAAAGGATTAAACAGGAGAACAAATGCTCTATATATAAGTTCACATTACAAATGAATTAAAGTTATTCTAATACAACTCTAATTTATAATGAATTCAAATAGCTTCCAGAAAAGTCATCTATGGAAAAATGCAAAACAATCTGAATTAAATTTCAGGTGCTTCATCACATCAGTGTTTCCAGTCCAGCAAGCCAGGGGTCATGGAGCACAACTGTGTTCAGCAGCAACAGGCAAAGTTGGACAACAAAACCTACCTCATCAGAAAGAGACTACTTCCCAGGACATCAAAATTAGATGTTAGTTTCTGCATTTTTGTCAAATATTGTTTGCTTATAAGGCAGTGTAACATTTAAGGAGAAAAACAAACTTCCTGCCAGTACATGTTGAGTGACTATGTCAAAACAAATCAGCAGCCTTCACAGCCACCAAGCCTCTCAAGATTCACAGTGGGCAACAACTTAAACCACTATCCTCAACATGGATCTCTGAGCAGCCATAGCTGAAGACACATACAGGTAATGCTGCTGGGATTAAGTTTGCCAAAAAAATGGAAAACAGTATCTGTGCATATCCAAAAGGAGTGGTGATTATTAAATTCCAGTAAAAATTTCCAAAATAGAAGCCAAGCTATCCACCAAACAGAAAAATAAGAACTTAGGGTTTGGGTTTATGGGGGAGTGAAAAATAGTATGCTGTTATTTCAGCCAAACTATGTAATATGTAATATGATTTAAAACTGATTACATCAAGTGGGAATAATGATCTTTATTTTGATATCTAGTATTTTTTTGAATCTATGAATATTTCTTTGTGTAAGAGTTATACATTTTTCACTCCAGTCATCATGATGTAACACTTCAAATTGTTAAACATTTTATCAAGTATAATGATGTTGTTACAACTGTGTAGACAGAAATGTTCTAATAGATGTTGACTATACATTAATTTACTCTGGTCTGAATTAGATTTGAAGGTGTTTAAAAATGATAAAAATCTGTTTTCTTGAGATAACAGTATAAGTAGTAGTATACTGAAAAAATACTCAAATCAAAAGACATGGTTCTTTTAAAACAGACAACTTGTTTAATTTTCTGAGTGTAAATTTTATTATAGTTCAAAGAAATATTATGAAATCTCAGGCTACACCAAAAGTTCTACTCAGTGAGGGTGACTAACATGTTTCATAATTACTATAGCATTGGTGACTGCTGTCATAAAGAGTCTTCTTATGGGATCCTACCGGAAGACTCAAGTCAAAATATTGGTAAAATTGTACTAAATATAATACCAAGGTTGTTATTCTCATTCATTTTTAAAGAAGAAGGGCCATATTCTAAGTGAGGAACCATAGAAAGCTACAAATGGAAGGAAATACTTGAGTTTGGAGAGCAATTGATCAGGTGAATTTACATGAAGCTAAAGCAATATTTTCTAAATGTGTATCAATAATAAATAAGTAAAAAAATAAGATATCACAGAGACATTTCAATATCAGCAGAGTCATGATTCTCATTCTATTCATCAGGATAATTAAAAATGTTTTTTTCTAGCCCTGCTTTGTATTTAATAAGGCACAATATCCCAGGACACATGCACACATCTAAATTGAAAATAAAAAATTGCTTATGTTGACCACACAGTCAAAGGATTGGTAAAATTGTATTAAATATAATACCAAGGTTGTTATTCTCATTCATTTTTAAGCCCATTCCAAAATGGATATTGTACCTGCCCTTGCCAAGGTTACCTGGGGTCTTCCATTCACTGATTCTAGTGGGGTAATTTTAATTCCTCATCCACCTTGCCTCCCTTCCATTCTGGCAACACATATAGCCAGAGAGATCATTCCCATCAAATATGATTGGAATTCCCCCTTCAAAATCTCTAAATGACATCACATTTTTCTTAAAATCACTTTAAAAATCTGAAATATTTGACACTTTCTTTAATCTTCATCCAGGTCCAATGCCATCCTCCCATTTACTTTCTTTATTCTAACTCTATTAACCTTTTCTTTTATCCTGAAATAACAGTACACTTTCTGCTGGAGTTCCTTGTATGAGTGAGTGAATGGTCTGTGGAAGATATGTCCTTTGACCCCAAAAGTTTTCACTGATGATACTGAAAACAAATCTTTTTTTCTGAGAGAGGGAGAGAGAGGGAGAGAGGGAGAGAGGGAGAGAGGGAGAGAGGGAGAGAGGGAGAGAGGGAGAGGAAGAGGGAGAGGGAGAGGGAGGGAGAGAGAGAGAGAGAGAGAGAGAGAGAGAGAGAGAGAGAGAGAGATTTATATTTTAGTTTTCAGCAGATACAACATCTTTGTTTGTATGTGGTGCTGAGGATCAAACCTGGGCCACATTCATGCCAGGTGAGCGCTCTAATACTTGAGCCACATCCCCAGCCCAAAACCAAATCTTTTATTTTAATGTCTCTCACTCAGTTATACCCAGGTTTATGTTCTCACCCAGCATACATATTATAATGGACACAATTTTCATATGCACTATGATACTCTCTGTCAATGCTTTCTTACCACAGGGTTTCATCTAGATCAAGAGCTATTAAAATGTTTAACAAAGAATCAAAGAGAAAATATCAAACTTTATGGGCCAAGATGCAATCTGAGTAACTGACACCAGAATTTGTTAGTTTACTTTACATTTCCCACTTATAAAATTATATATATATAAGATTAGATATTAATCTCAGCTACATTATAATATCTAATATATATTATCATGAGCTATACAAAAACATGCAGTAGACCAGATCCAATTCATGAGCTGCAGTTTTCTAAGTCCTTAGCTAGATTTATGACTTTAAGCATAGTATATAGGTCTACAATTCTCACTCACATTTCTAGCCGAGATTGTTCAGTTCCTATTTGATTTCTTCACATGAATTCTAACATGTATCTCAATTTAATGTGAAAAAGTAAATTCTATCAGACACATGAACACAACTATACCTCTGGCACTTGTAATTCATCTTGTTACCAAGCTTTCCCCATGCCAATAAATAACCATAATCCACCAGGACCCTAAATCTAAACATCTTGGCATGATTCTTGACCAGTATAAACTTTTAGCTCTACTTTCAAAATAGCTTCCAATCTCAAATGATTTTCTCCAACTTTTTTATTAAAGTCAGAATTCCAACTGAGAAGCTGGAAAAATCTGATCAAAATCAGGATGATCCTCCAACTGGGCAGAAGCACTGGTCCAGTAGATGGTGCCTCTTCTGCCACTATCATACCACACCACTATCAACACAATGCACTTGCCACATTGAAAATAGTGGAAAGTGTATAAGGGTCAATCTGATCATTTCATCTTCAATTTAAAAACATTTTGTTGAATTTATGTCCAGGCATCCCCTACAAATGTTTAACTTGGGAGTGCTTATATCATGCCTATCCTGTATTCTCCATCTGTATTCATACTAGTATATCTTGTTTTCTTCCAAAGAAAATATCTGACTTTTATTTAGAAATCTTAATATTTTCAATTCTAATGGCTCCAAACACCCTGTATCAGCAAAATACTGGCCTCTTTCTTCATTTTAGTTTCAACTGAGGCATCACTTTCAAGATGGAGAAATTCTTTGACTCCCTATAGCTAGATCAGTGTTCTCAACAGTTGTATTCAGCTACATTATAATAACTAATCTTTCTAGTAGACAAATTCACAGCCCCTCACACATTGGCCTTGTATATTTGTATCTTCCTCCTCTTTCCCTCCCAACTGCATTATAACTTTATATCTGTTATTGTTGTTTGTATTGTTTTCTAATTTATGTTATATATTTGGGTCTCTGCCTACTTCATTGCCATGCCTCTGGTGCCTGGCATACAATTCACGGGTGAACTGGACTGCTGTGTGTACACTAATCCTTTTTAATAATTTTATACCATTGTTTCATTCCCTGTATTTTTTGAACAATTATCTTTCTTTGGATTTTCTACTCAATATTAAAATGTACATCATTATATGCCCTTGGCACTTTCCCTTGTGTTGTGTTTTGAGATGTTAATTTCCCCCAAGAAAACACTGTTTGAGAGGAAAAGAAAAACCATAAAGGAAGGCAAAATACATTAAGACAACTTCCTGCCAGGAAGACAATTCCACAGGACCCCAAAATTTCTGGTTATTCTGAGTCCCCAAATATGAAGTCAAAAATTACTTCTATATTCATGCTTCCTCAACCACAAGGATGAAAAGTGTCTACTTAGAGCTATTAACTCATTACCAGTGTCTATACTGAAGCTCAAAAAATACAGTTTAATATGTTTTTGATGGACGTGACAGTAATTTGAAAGTGGTTTTATCAATGTTCTCCAATAGAACAAGTAATATTTCAAATTAGTACCTTCAATTAAGTACCTAAATCTGATGAATAATAAGTTATACATTAATACTAAATTTGCATTGGCTCGCTGTTCTAAAAAGCTTTCAGATTAATTAAAAATGGAATATTCAGTAATGGGAAAGAGAGAGATAAAAGCATGTTAGTCATTTTAAAGTAGAATTTAACATTACTTTAATACACTAGTCTATATTTTATTGGAAGAGTAATGAAACAAAAATTTTGAGTCCCAGGTAGTGACCATTCAAAGCAGAAAGTGAATTTCTAAAAAGGCTCAAAATCCCCATCAGCTTAATGTTTTACTCCAAAACAAAGTCAAAGTTTCTGCAATAAGAAAAACCCTCCACAATTTCCATTGCTTCTCTCCTGTTCTGCTACTTTCATACCTGCTACCACTCCCATCTGTGCTTTTCTTTAGCCATGTTTGTTTCTTCTATGTTCATGCAAAACAGAGGTATGATCCCATGCAAGGATAACATACATGCTGTGCCATCAGTGAGGTGGGGTACCCTCTCAAATTTGTGTGGCTTGGGCTCTCATCATCTCACTATCTCAGACTTCCAATTCCATCTCCTCTGTGTGGACTTTCTTGAATATCCAATTATAATTTACCCTCTCAGAATTCACTGATTCCCATCACAGGATTATTCTCACCATGTAACTTACTCTTACCACACTTTACATATTCGTGTTGCTCGTTATCTTTTATCTGTATTCCCCACATTAGAATGTAAACTTCATAAAGTCAGAGATTTGGGTCAGTTTTCTTTCCTCAGAATAACTCATGGCCTAAGGTAAAGGCTTTAAAAATACTTGTTAACTAGATGAATATATACTTCAAACTATTGAGGAATTTATAAATAAAAAAGACACATGCTAACAATTAGAGTACAGAGTGAGAAATACAGTGTTGTATGTAGGAAGCCATGTCATCTACAAGAGACTATGCTACATTAGAATGAGGAACAAGGGAGAGACATGGAGCCGGTGGTAAATGAACTGAATGACAAAGAAAATATGGCCAGAATGAGGAGAGAGGAATATCTTGCAAATAGGCACCAGAAGTTAACCACAAGGAAAATAAGGGGAAAATCATCATAGCAAAAAACAAAAATAAGATAAACTGCATTTCAATTACTAGGTCACATGTAAGAAACCAAAAAATCCCAAGGCAGTTTATGGTGAGATAAAGCTACAGTTGATAAGCATGTGGCTGATATGACCATCTATAAATCTAAGAGCTTCTTAAACATTGAGAAAAAGCTTTTACACAAGATAGGATGATTTAGAGAATTAAAGTTGCTGATGGATGGAACCATGTCCTTTGTGGACAAACATTAGAACATTGTGTACAGCGTTTCTAATGGGAAGGTGCCAGATTTTATTTAAGTCTCTTGAAACCTCAGTTAGCAACTTTGAAATTTATGTGTAATTCATAAGCTTTTTAAAAGACACATAATAAGTGACAGAGAAGTGATTCCCAAGCTTGTCTTGGTGCTGCAGTAGGTATGGAGTTACAGGTTCAACAGGCAAAAACAAACAATAACATTAAGAAAAAGCAATCATTTCTGCCAACATCTAGGGTACCCAGTTCAAGCACAACATTGGAACTCTCTTGACCATCCCATGCTCAGGATATGGTCTTGAGTTTTTACATGAAGAACTACACACTTGGTGGTTTGGAGCTGACCATAGGGTAACATGCACAGAGGTGAAGTGCCTACTTGGCACACAGGGCTCCTTTCCTCAGCCTTTTCTCCTCTTTCTCCTCCCCATCCAAATCTCTCTCATGTGTATGAAGGCCTTACTGAAAATTTCACATGCAGAATAATATTGAGAATTTATGCTCTTTACTAGCAACAGTAGACCCTTGTTTGTGTGTTTCCCAAGCTTCTTCCTATCAATTTGCCCTTTTGAAACGGTTGCAACCACTTATTTCTATTCCTCCAACTATATATGATCTCTTTACTTCAAATTTGATTTCTTTTTTCCTCTACGAATATGTACTTAAGGAGAGAGATGAAGCTGTTATACTACTAGATGATAATGTCTAACAAATATCATTATTCTTCACAAACTGCATAAAAGTTCCAAACACAAAAATAAATCTGTACAATTTTCATTCGAAATCAAATGACTGTGCCATCTCCAAATAAGTGCAAACAGAACAAAGATCAATAAAATACTTAAGTCCCTTGAAAAGGGTATTTAGTTTTCCTAAAAAAGCTTTAATTTTGAAAGGTATTAATCTCATTAAAAGGATATAAATTTTATTAAAATGAGATTTCTTAAATAACAATTTAAAATCTAACAAATATGAAATAAAACACATTTTATTATGTTGCATGGTAAGAAACTTTTCTAGAATATTGTGAATGACTGCCACCCAAATATTGGGTATTGTGATTTTAATTAGCAGGAGGTATAAATTACCATATTCTTTCCACAGAGAAATGGAATATTCTGCAAATTGCCTTTGTTCCATAGCAGTGTCTTTAATTAATTAATATTTATTATAATACACTAAAATAATGATGATGATGAAAATGATGATATAAAGAAGATAAGAAAGCAAGGGATAGGGAAGAAGGATGGGAGAGAGGGAGGAGAGAAGGAAAGTTGGGAAGATACAAGAATAAAGTTGATCAAATTTATGTTCTGTCTATGTATGAATATGACATAATAAATTCCACTATTATATATAATAGTAATGTACCCATAATTTTTCAAAAAGACTATTTGAAACATGAAAATTTTATGCAGTGATTTTGTTTAAAAGTGATTATTCCAAGTTGTTTAAAGAAATTTCTATCTGTAGAAAAAAAATTAAGATTTCTTAAAGAGCAATTCAATATGAAACTTTATTACAAGATATTATAGTTTACATCTCACTATCGTCATATAGATTAAGTGCTTGTACTACTGTTAGAAACACAAATTTCAGATGTCTGGAAAGAATTTGAAATGAAAGATGAATTTATACACATACATTTTTCATTTTTCATACATTTTTCAGGAATCCAAATTTTGAAGACAAGTTTTTGTGAAACATTGTCATTAAGATAAATCCACTTCCAGTTCAAATGAATAATTTTCCTGTTTACTGTATGATATTAAGCTTTTAAGATATGAAATGGTACACTCCATAAAATTTCTGACTTCTTTTGTAGGAAGAAGCTATTAGAAATAAATTGAGATTTTTAAATATTGCTGGTGGTGGGTAACCTTGTGGGTTAGAAATATTGGATATTTTCAATTATAATTGTAAGAATTAAAAATTTAAAAGCTTAATATAACATTATTCTGCCATAGACTAAATTAAATTCAATTAAATTCTGCCATGCGTATGTGTATATATATATTCTCATCTAGCATAATGGAAAATCCTTTACATTTGATAAAGAATGTCAGAAACAAAGATGTCTATTACATAGCACAGTTCATTTTCACCACTACTTAACTTTATGACATTTTAAAGTCAGGTCTTTTGGGATACACAAATAATGATCATTCGATAGTCACTGCCAAAATGTCTGAGCTCACTTCTCTTATAACAATACTCAATTATAAGATGAAAATAATTCACAAAGCAACTTCAAAAAGCTAGCTCTAGATGGCTTCAAGGTTCTTCTAGGTAATTATACCTTATCAGCAGTGATCTTAAGATATTAAATGGTCTGTTCATTATACTTGAGAAATATCCATCACTCTGTCTAGCTACTCAGAAAGTAAAATTCCCTTAATAATAAAGATAAAGCATTCCATTATGTTTTCTGCTAAGTCATTTTTTCCTTTGAATTGTTGTCTATTTTAATTTATTCTTTTAAAAAGAAGCCAAATTACCTAACTCACATTTACCATTAGAAGCTTCACTGATGTTCAACTACAAATTGATTTCCAGGTATTTTTTTTTTAAATAAATGATGGTCACAATCAAAGTTAAAGCTTATCTGAGCAATCAATATTAAAAGAGTAAATTTAAAACAATGAATAATGATTTTGGACAAAGAAAATACTTATTTTAATTATTTTACATGTCCAATAAATGATTATTCATTAGAAAATAATAAAATAAATATTGTCCATCGGATAAGAGGAAGGACTTTGCAATCCTGTTCAATACTACATGTAGTGCTGGATCTCTATATACAGTAAGCAGACTGCATTTTAGTGAACTGATATACTGCCAGAAGTATTAATAGCTCTCTTAGCCAATAGAAATGTAAGACAGCAACTGCCTACAGATTCTTGTTTTAGACCTTTGGTGGCAAAAAAACCTCAAAAACTATATATTAAATACAATTTCATACATTGTTTTCAACATAGAAGAAAAGGAAAATGAATACTCAACTAGATACTAATATAAATTATTTTTTTAGTTGTAGTTAGATACAATACATTTATTTTATTTATTTATTTTTATGTGGTGCTGAGGATTGAACCCAGAACCTCATACATGCTAGGCAAGCACTCTACACCTGAGCCACAACCACAGCCTATAATATAAATTCTTAATGGCATGAAAGGAAAACAATCACATCATTACCTACATATACATACATATACACATATATTTATTCTCATACATGGATACACATGCACTTTTATTTTGGAAACTTCTTCCTATTTGAATTAAAAAATTCATAGGACAAAACTACATATGGCAAGCAAACAGTGTTTGTTTTGAAGGAGCTCTTCAAAAGAGTAAATAAACATCTGAATATGCAAATATTTATAAATACCCATCAAATATTTTGGAAGCCAAAGGACTAGAAAATCTCAATTCCATCACAATTATATAATACCAGAACACACTTCCAACTATATCAGGAGTCACATATCTACCCCTATGCTTTCCCTGTTCAAAAATTTTATTTCAAATTCTGACAAGTCAAAACACAGCGCTTCAAAAGGGAAAAATAATAATTCTAAGGGGACCATAACTTCTCTTAACCATATACAATAAATTTTAATTTATATCTGATTAGGCACCACATTTCCAAAAATACAATACTAATCATGAAATGCACACACAGAGACACTAGCATTTGTGTAAACCGCTCCATAGATTTACTCAACCAAACAATATACTGAAAACATTATTACAAAATCTATGACCTTTTTCTACTCTCCAAAGGACATTTCAGAACGTCACAACATCACAGCTGTACTCCATTACTAATTTTGTCCCAAATACTTGCTCTGACAATGAGAATCATCAAGTGTTGCATTTAATTTCTGAAGAATATGACATCAAAAATATTTTTGAAATCAATCTATATACCATGAAGGTCACTAACAAAAACAGATTCAAAAACTTCTCTTCGAAATATAAAACCTTTAAATGCTTTGTACTTTTCTAAAATCACACACACACACACACACACACACACACACACACACACATGCAGTGTCTACTAAATCCAAGCAAAACAAATTTCAGAAAGATGGTTTTGAATTTTATACACCAACTCACACCTAACTCTAGTACAATTTAACTGGCTCAAAAGCATAATGGTACACTTTGACAAAATCTTCGGGAAAGATTACAACAAATTGCCACAACCATCAAACCAAAGACTGATGCAATTTCATTCTAAAGTGGAACTCACATCCAGTGTTCAAGTGTTAGAACATGCTTGCACCTACCTTGGCCTTGTGCATTTCCATTCCGACCCCAAAAGATAACAATCATTAGAAGCCCAGGAGTCCATGTCCACATTCTTCTAATGACACTTCCTTGTCTGATGGCCATTGCATTTTAAACCCTGCATATTGAGTAGAGTAGGTGTGAAAAGAATAATAAATTACATTCTTAAATATATTACCACTCAAGTCCCATATCTAATATGCTTTGTGCATTTATGAATTATACTGCTTACAAGGACATACATTTAAAAACCACACCTCCCTTTGGGATTCTCACGATAATGATTAATATGAAAGCTCATTCATAATTAACTTCATATTCTAAACAGTCATCCAAATGATATTTTTCAATATCCTTTTGCAAAATAGGCCATTAGATCTATGAATGCTTAAAAAGTATCACTAAAGTCCCATTGAACTTCAATCATGCAATAAATTGTTCACAGACAATATTTCTAACTTGTTATTTAGGCAGGGTGATGCATTAAAAACACCATGTCATCTTCATATACATAAGCAAAACCTGATTGTTCAATATATTTTTGAACAAGATATTTAGCATGATATCTCACAAAATATTCTTAAGTTTTGATTTAAATGGGATTTTTGTTAAATTGGTCAATTTATCTAAATACCCTCATGTACACAAAACTAATACTGCATACTTAAAATTACAGGTGAACATAGAGAAATCACAAAAATCAAAATTTGAAATCAGAGAAGACTACTCCTGAATCCCAATTTGTTCAGTTAACAAAATATAAAAGGATTTTATATCCTGCCACTTTGCTGAATTCATTTATTAACTCTAGAAGTTTCTTTGTATACCCTTTTGGGTCTGTTAAATATATTATCATGTCATCCACAAATAGCGATAATTTAAGTTTTTCTTTTCCTATTTTTATGCCTTTAATTTCTTTTGTCTGTCTAATTGCTCTGGCTAGTATTTCAAGAACAAAATTGAATTGAAGTGGTGAGAGAGGGCATCTCTTTCAAGTTCCAGATTTTTGAGGGAATGCCTTCAGTTCTTCTCCATTTAGAATGATGCTAGCCTGAGGCTTAGCATATATAGCTTTTACAATGTTGAGGTAAGTTCCTGTTATCCCTAGTTTTTCTAGTGTTTTGAACATAAAGGGATGCTGTACTTTGTCAAATGCTTTTTCTGTGTCTATCGAGATGATCATATGGTTCTTATCTTTAAGTCTATTGATGTGGTGAATAACATTTATTGATTTCCGTATATTGAAGCAGCCTTGCATCCCAGAGATGAATCCTACTTGGTCATGGTGCACAATGCACAATTTTTTTGATATGCTTTTGTATTTGATTTGCCAGGATTTTATTGAGAATTTTTGCATCTAAGTTCATTAGAGATATTGGTCTGTAGTTTTCTTTCTTTGAAGTGTCTTTGTCTGGTTTCGGGATCAGGGTAATGTTGGCCTCATAGAATAAATTTGGAAGAGCTCCTTCTTTTTCTATTTCTTGAAATAGCTTGAAAAGTATTGGTATTAACTCTTCTTTGATGGTTTTGTAAAACTCTGCTGTATACCATCCGGTCCAGGGCTTTTCTTGGTTGATAGTGTTTTGATGGCCTCTTCTATTTCTTCCTTTGATACTGGTCTGTTTAAATTGTGTGTGTCTTCCAGACTCAGTCTGGGCAGATCATATGACTTAAGAAATTTATCGATATCTTCACTATCTTCTATTTTATTGGAATATAGGGTTACAAAATACTTTCAAATTATCTTCTGTATTTCTGTAGTGTCTGTTGTGATATTGCCTTTTTCATCCCGTATGTTAGTAATTTGAGTTCTCTCTCTTCTTCTCTTTGTTAGCATGGCTAAGGGTCTGTCTATCTTTTTTATTTTTTCAAAGAACCAACTTTTAGTTTTATCAATTTTTTCAATGTTTTTTTATGTTTCAATTTCATTGATTTCCACTCTGATATTAATTATTTCTTGTCTTCTACTACATTTGCTGTTGTTTTGCTCTTCCATTTCTAGGGTTTTGAGATGAAGTGTGAGTTCATTTATTTGTTGTTTTTTTCTTTTTTTGAGGAATGAACTCCAGAAAATGAATTTCCCTCTTAAAACTGCTTTCATTGTGTCCCATAGACTCCGGTATGTTGTGTCTGTATTGTCATTTATCTCTAAGAATTTTTTGATTTCCTCCTTTATATCTTCTGTAACCCATTGATCATTCAGTAACATATTGTTCATTTTCCAGGTGATGCAGGATTTTTCCTTCCTTCTTTTATCATTGATTTCCAGTTTCATTCCATTATGGTCAGATATGGTGCATGACATTCTCTCCACACATTTATATTTACTGAGAGTCTCCCTATGGCATAATATATGGTCTATCTTTGAGTAGGAACCATGTGCTGCTGAGAAGAATGTGTATTCACTTGATGATGGTGGATATATTCTATATATGTTGGTTAAGTCCAGATTATTGATTGTATTATTGAGTTTTATAGTTTCTTTGTTCAGCTTTTGTCTAGAGGATCTGTCCAATGGCGAGAGCGGTGTGTTGAAGTCCCCCATAATTATTGTTTTGTGCAGCCATTATGAAGTCAAACAACAATAAGTGCTGGCGAGGATATGGGGAAAAGGGTACACTTGT
The DNA here is from genome assembly GCF_048772815.1 of Callospermophilus lateralis. Classification (NCBI taxonomy): domain Eukaryota; kingdom Metazoa; phylum Chordata; class Mammalia; order Rodentia; family Sciuridae; genus Callospermophilus; species Callospermophilus lateralis. The sequence continues at coordinate 1,782,278 of NW_027512751.1, read as the reverse complement.
ACATTGCCGGTGGGACTGCAAATTGGTGTGGCCAATATGGAAAGCAGTATGGAGATTCCTGGGAAAGCTGGGAATGGAACCACCATTTGACCCAGCTATCGCCCTCCTCGGAGTATTCCCTGAGGACCTTAAAAGAGCATACTATAGAAATACTGCCACATCAATGATCATAGCAGCAAAATTCACAATAGATAGACTGTGGAACCAACCTAGATGCCCTTCAATAGATGAATGGATAAAAAAAATGTGGCATCTATACACAATGGAGTATTATACAGCACTAACAAATGACAAAATCATTGAATTTGTAGGGAAATGGATGGCATTAGAGCAGATTATGCTAAGTGAAGCTAGCCAATCCTTAAAAAACAAATGCCAAATGTCTTCTTTGATTTAAGGAGAGCAACTAAGAACTGAGCAGGGGGGAAGAGCATGAGGAAAAGATTAACATTAAACTGAGATGAACGGTGGGAGGGAAAAGGAGAGAGAAGGGAAACTGCATGGAAACGGAAGGAAACCCTCATCGTTATACAAAATCACATGTAAGAGGTTGTGAGGGGAAAGGGGGGGAGGGAGAGAACTGAACAACAACAGATGAGGTAGAGAGGGAAAATGGGAGGGGAGGGGACGGGGGATAGTAGGGGATAGGAAAGGCAGTAGAATACAACAGTCACTAATATGGCATTATGTAAACATTGTGAATGTGTAACTGATGAGATTCTGCAATTTGTATTTGGGGTAAAAATGGAAGTTCATAACTCACTTGAATCAAATGTATGAAAGATGAAAAAAAATAAAATAAAATAAAATAAATAAAAATTAAAAAAAATATAAAAGGAAAGTAAATTTAGTGATTTCTGGAATAAATACATTTATTCAAAATGCTACATAGTTGTTGAAAATTTGGAGGGGAATCCAGACAGCTAAAAGTTGTCTTTCCTCCCTTTCTTCCACATCAAGAAAGAACAGGATTTAATTACTCACTTGGCATTACTTCATTTCAGATTCATAGAATCAGAGCTAAATGTAAATTTAAGAACCATCTAACTCAGTCTCCTCATTCTAAACAAGCAAACAGTCTGAGAAGGTTAAAATGATATTTCCAAGTTCCTGGGTAATATTAAATGATAAAGACAAGGATAACCTTAGTCATAAAGTTTTCCTTAAAATATACTATATTTGAGGTTAGTTTACTGTGTTAAATGCCTTAATTTTTTGCCTCACTTAGTTCTCAGAAATTCTGAGCACTTTCAAAGCACCATTTCAGTTGAGAAAATGATTACTTAGAGAAAAGCCACACAATTCCCAATCACATGATATCATAAGCAGGGTGACATCAAAGCCTGTGCTCTGAATGATTAATCACTACACAGGAAGTTAGTTGTAAACTGTCCTGCTGAAGTGCAGTAACCCTTACAAAAATAATGCTGAGAAGAGCAAGGAACTCTCTTGCATATAGAGCCACAGGTATCTGAAACAAAAATCAAATGTTCAAACTGAAAATCATTAGAACCTAATGAAATCAAACTATCAATTTCTAAAATCATCAATCTTTTCTGGAACAAATTGTGTCCAGGGAAAATCTCCCCAACAAACACATTAGTTTCAATTTTATGGAAGAAAGGATGAATAATATTATAAAAGAGCAAATATAATGACTATTTATTAAGGAATCAAGGACTAAGACAAGAAGCTCTTGTTAAGGAACAACCCTAGTGGTATATGTATACCTATCTGTGGATATAAGTATATGCTCTTTCAACTACAGTTTGTTAAATTCTTATCCCATTCAAATCACTATATAATGAGTTTTATCTGGTACCAAAATGTTAAAATTCACTCTTAAAGTTTAAATTACCCTTTAATGAATTATTTTTGTAATTTATTTTTATGTAGTATTTCCTTAATGTCTGCAAAATTTCTACTAGTCATTTTATAATGCATACAAAGCAACATTAAAACACTCTTCAGCAAGGACTGGCATATTAAAAAACAGTTGCATTATCTATTTTAGTAACAATTTTAAAGAACAGATGACTTTCAAAATGGATTTTTAATGAATAGAAAATGTAACCTTCCTCTCTGAGTTGATGTTGCAGAAAACTAATATTTCATAAATGCCAATTTACTATGATTCATTATCTATATGCTGTCCATATCATACTATAAACATGAAAATCAACTTTCTAACTAACTTTGAAATTAAGAACTGGGCTCATGCAATGTAAAAGTCAATGCATTTTTAATTTCAATTAGAAAACAAAAATCTAAAAAGATTCATGTTCAATGAAGCAGAAAAATAAGGTAACGTTTACTATGTGCCATAAATATATGCCATTGATTTCTCCAATTTTTTGAACACTTTGTATATAGAATTAAACTAGATTAGAAGTATCTATTGCATATAATTTTACTTGCACATATTACACTTTAAAGATTAGAATAAATCATATACCATAAATAGTTAGGCTCATTATGCTTTTCTGTCAATAGATTTGCTATTCAGTCAGCAGTTAGTCCTTCAGATTGATAACTTTGTAAACACATCTTGAAAAAGCAAGATGAACATCATTGAATCATGTGTTTAAGTCACCAAGGGAAAAACCTTAAGAATGTAGTTGCAGTACTTCCTGTCTTGTATAATAGCAAAATTAGGTTGATTATGCAAAACTTCTAGAGTAAACATCACTATGGGATATTTTAATGGGTGATTCCATTTTATAAAGCATCTATCTCCAAAACATTGGTCTATGAGCCCACAGTGCAACCACCTAGTCTGAGGGATGGTTTGTATTTGGAGGTGCTAAATAGAAAGGGCAGTCCTGAATTTAGTGTCTGTAAAACACCTATTACAAAAGCCAGTGAAAGTTTCCAGTTAGTAGAGCAGCTTCAATTACAGAGCAGGTGATATCTGCAGCCAGTTTCAAAATCTCTTCTGTCCACTCCCAAATGTTCTACTTCTCATGTAGACCATCTAAATATTTTCATTCCCAGTGAGCAAACATAGCCAATGAGCTTGGGTATACTATGTAGGGAGAAAATTGGTTCTTAGAGTCTATTTCTATACCAGAGCAGTAATGCTACTTCATTATCATCTGAAGAAGGAAGCTCTGGTCAGCTTCCAGCAGCAGCTTGTTCAGTAGCTTCTTTCAAGAAATTCTTCCCTATAGCAGTTTCCTTCTAAGTGCCTCTCTTGGCAACAGGCTCTTTATCAAAGTGCTTCTCCAATGAGAGCGGGGCTGTGCCAATGAGACTCCAGGTTGATGTTCCTTTTGCTCAATTTCTCCATTATAAAGCAACCTGTCTGATCACCCTTTTAAAACTAGAGACCAAAAAATCAGATGAGATCAGGAAGTGACCATAGCTCACAGGTCATCAATTCCTCTTCTCAGCATATTAGGAACACAAGTAAGCCAGAAAAACACAGCAGAGCCCATTAGAGTTCTCGAGTTCCAGTTATTAACATTGATTTTTTTCAATGGGAAATTTTCATTAGAAGCCATCTCATGACTTACATTCAGTAATAACTTAGATTAAGATATATACTGGAGCCTTACTTTAACATTGTCCTTAGACTAGGTGCCATTGAGTCATTTTTATAATGTATTCTTTGACATTAATAAATTCTCATAGACTGAGCTTATCTTAATTCAAACTATACCTATACTTTAACAGTGATGGGCGAAGTTCAATATATGCCCAATTAATATAGCAGTATATGAAAATTACAGGTAGATAGAGTACTAGGTTATATTTTCACATTCTAAGACACCATGCTTAGTCTAGAGAGACCAGACAATGGCAGAAAGCCTAGATACTGACCCCATTTAATTTTTGGCAAATTATTTCTTAAAAATTCGATCTCTACAATTTTGAGAAATAAAAAATATTCTTGATTCCTGTGATTTCCTGTAATTAAAATTGTGCTATGTCATTAGCTCAGAGAAATCTTATAAACCACTTAGTTTTTTATTATTAATAACCAGACATCTTTAAATGTACCATAATATGCACTCTGTCTTCCAAAGTAAGGTGTGTAAATGTTGTTTCAGAGCAATCCAGTATGTCTGGTAAGATGAAAGACCTATACATGCAGCATGTCCTGAGGACAAGCTAAATCAGAACCTCTGGAGGTGAGGCCTTGGAATATGCACCGTAATAAATCATCCAGGTGATCATTTTCATTCTGATGTTAGGAATAACTGGATTACAAAACTGTACATATATAAAGATTACAGATACAGAAGATTTTATATAAACCTAATTTCATCATCTTAATGGAAGTTCTTATTCAGTGAGAATTTTCAACAACAACAAAAAAAGAGTGACAAGTCAGATCTGGATAACTTTAAAGAATATGACAGAAAAAACACAAAGCTACAGTTTAGCAGTAATAACCCTAAAAATTTAGAGCCCATAGGAGTCATAGGGGTTTCAAGTCTTTTCAGAGAAGGAGAGTAAAATTCCTCCTCTACATAGGAACTTCTGAAGTAACTTAAAACCATCCCTGCCTACCCTGATGTTCTATCAAGCAAGCTTAAAGTTGAGCTATCCTGAAACAAGATTATCTGTCCCATATCTCCTTTATTTAGTTAGGATGAGGAAATTTTGAACCTTGGAAATGACAAAGTGAACAGAGTGGGGGCTTTAATGGACCTAATGGTATATATTTAATTTACTTAACAAATACATGACAGATATGATACCAGTTGGCTACAGTGGTAAATGAGAAGCAAGCCAGGGCCTCTGCACACCTAGATTTTTCCCTCTGGAAAGGGAGACAACAGCAGAAATGCAATGTAAGAGAGAAATTATTACAAAGTGTGTGCCCATGCAAAGTTGATCAAGGGAGTGAACAGACAAGAGTTTTGGGGAAATATCAAATAGATGATCTTAACTTGGTTATATAAGACTTATTCATGTTACATAACTATTTCAAAATAAGTAGAGAAACTGAATCTATTTGGAATCACATTTTAATAGGATTATTGAATTAGATAGTTACAGCATGTGTAAAAGAATAAAATGACTCAGAACGTCTTAGATGTCAGAATGGTTGGTGGTATACCATACTGATGTTTATAAATATAGAGCACATTTTATGAATTACCCAAATGCTGTTTTCAAATAAGCAATGGATTCTCAAAGAGAAGGTCTAGAAGAGAATCTCAAAATGAAAATAATTAGCATTGTATTATAAAATTAATATTTAGTTCTATTGGGTAAGCATGAAGGAATAGAATAGCTGGATTATGTAGTAGTTACGGTTACAGATTTTTGAGGAACTTTCATATTGATTTACATGGTGGCTGTACTGGTTTATAGTCCATAAGGTTTCCATTTTTCCTACATATTCATCAGTACTTTTGTTATTTGTGGTCTCCCTGATTGCCATTCTGACTGAAATGAGAAAGAATCTCAGAGTAGTTCTAATTTTTATGTTCCTGGTGGCTAAAGATGTTGGGCATTTTTTCTTATCATTGTTAGTTATCTTTACTTTTTTTTGAGAAGTGTCTTTTTAGCATATTTTAAGGATAAATATATTCTCATGTTTATAGCAGAACAACTCACAATAGTAAAGTCATAAAGCCAGGCTAGTTGTCTTTCAACAAATGAATGGATAAAGAAAATATGGTGTGTGTATATACATGCAATGGAGTATTATTCAGCCATGAAGACCAAAATTGTGTCATTAGCAGGAAAATGGATGGAGAGGGAGAACACGTTAAGTGAAATAAACCAGACTCAGAAAAGTGCCATGTGTTTTCTTCCATTATAGAAGCTAGAGAGAAGAAAGAAAATGAGGAAATATTGTGAAAACTGTTAGGATGTGAGGAGGTCTGAGGGAAGGAGGATGAAAGAGAAATAGGAAATCCTGGGTAGTATAAATTATTTTATGTGCCTGTAGGAATATGCCCCAGTGAAACCCACTATTCCATATAACATGTACCAATAAAATACTTTTTAAAAGAAATGACATTTAGATCTTTTCAAAAGTGTGTTTACAAAGAAAGTAATTGGAGTGACACACATAGGGAATCAATACAGAAAATTGTACAGAGGGAGAGAAGCAAAAACTGGTTCTGTTAGTGGCAGGGAAATGCAGCTCTGAATATTTGCAAAGGAGTGTCAACATAGAACTATGGTATCTAAAGTAAAAATTGTAGAAATTGAAGACAGAGGAGTACTGATAGATTATAAGGGAGTAGCAGAAGTTATGGGCTAGGGAAAATCTCAGGTAGGATAAAGTATTGTAGCAAATGATATAGGAACAATGTCCAGGCAGAAGGGGGGATATTTGCATCTGTACTGCCAGGATAAAAAATCTGATTTCACAAAAGGAGCAACTAAAGTAGAAGGAAAAAAAAAAGCAATAGATATAAAGATGTCAAAAAATGGATAGAAGAGGATGTTTTCATGATTCTCTCATCTGGACATTGAGGTAACTGACAACAAGACTTAGTTGAAGATTTTGATTAAGGATCTGAACTCTTAAATGACAAGAGTGACAGAAAATCTCCTGATGTCAACAATAAGAAAGGAGAATGGCTAAGACTCTGAGAATTTGAATTTCAAAGTAATCTTATCATTTGCAAGAAGGGGAGAAATTAGCACTCTGGAAGTTCTAATAGGAAAAAAGAACAACTACCTCATCCTCTTTTCAACCTTTGGTGTTAGATATGTGGAAGATGAGGGGAGAAAACTGTCTTGATTTAAGAACGTGAGAAGGAAAGTTATTCTTTGATATCAACCAAGTTTACTTGAAGGTAACTCAAAAGGCAAAGTAGAACATAGCAACAGCCATTTCTGACAGTTCTTTGTAGCTTAGTAAATAATAATAATAATAATAAAAGTCCAGATTTAACACAAAAGTATATAACCCAATGGCATAGAGTCTTCAAAATTATCTAAATCTTATAAATCACTTCTCTTCATATTATAAAATTTACTCCATCTTGTTCAATGAGCAGAGTAAGTTCACTACATAAACACATATTTTTGAAAGTACACTGAAAGTAAACAAGACATTCCATATTCTTCAAGAATAAAGATTTCAAAGAATTGTAACACATCTTCTTAAAAAATAAGTGAACTTGGTCATAATAAGAGCTCAATTCTGCAACTGATTGAGCTGAGTCATCTTTATGCCAGGAGCAAAGTGTCAAAGTAACCCAGTGTTGTTGGACTCAAAACAAGTAAAAGTAACCTACAGTGAGACTAAACTCTCACTCACCTGGCCAAAATAAAGCATCTGACTCAAATTCTTTGGAGAGTAAGTAGATACTTGTTAAAAATTTAGAGAAAAATAGGCAGGTATAATATCTGCAAAATGGATAGGTGTACACTTGGTTTTACAAGCTAGTTTGCATCTTTAAATTGCTGATTTTTCCTACATAGCACTAACTTAAAAGGAAAAAATATAAATAAATATAAATAAATAAAAATAAATAAAATATAAATAAATAAATAAAAATGGTAAATGGTTCATAGACAAGCATATAGGCATTTGCCACAGATCTTCAATCATTGCATTATTTTTTTCTATCTCTATATTCCAAAAAAGCAAAGCAAATGCATCGCATTTTCCTTTAGGACAATCTACAATGAGAGGAAAAACTAGAATGTGTTAAATTAAAACTGAATGTGCTTTGTTTTACATATTTCTAGGTGTTCCCAGTTTTGAGGTCTGAATAATCAATCTCTCGGCTCTATGCAGGCACCATGGCTTTGGGTAAATTGCATAAGCAGCTTTTTGCATGAGAATATGGAAAATGAAACAGGATGATAAATAGGCTTTGTTTTACTCTGTATTCTGTGTGCAACATATATTCTGCACTACCTGATAGAATCATGTGTAATCACAAGCTAATATTATGTGGAAAAATAGCTTAGTGAGAAATGGTCTTAAAGAAAATTAGACATGCTGATTGACTCAGTTAAAAATTAGGTGAATAACATTGCAATTAACTACTTAACCTCTCAAAGAGAAATTCTCTTCAATGGGAAATTGAAGGGTATGTATTCCACCCACAGGTTCTATGTGTTGATTTTTTTTTAATTAATTTTTATTGTAGGTTGTTCAAAACATTACATAGTTCTTGATATATCATATTTCACACTTTGATTCAAGTGGGATATGAGGTCCCATTTTTACCCCATATACAGATTGCAGAATCACATCCATTGCACAACCATTGATTTACATATTGCCATTCTGGTGTCTGTTTTATTCTGCTGCCTTTCCTATCCTCTACTATCCCCCCTCCACCCTCCCCTCCCCTCTTCTCTCTCTACCCCCCCTACTGTAGTTCATTTCTCCCCCTTATATTTTTCCTCCTTTCCCCTCACTTCCTCTTGTATGTAATTTTGTATACCCCTGAGGGTTTCCTTCCATTTACATGCAATTTCCCTTCTCTCTCCCTTTCCCTCCCACCTCTCATCCCTGTTTAATGTTAATCTTCTTCTCATGCTCTTCGTCCCTACTCTGTTCTTAGTTACTCTCCTTATATCAAAGAAGACATTTGGCATTTGTTTTTAAGGGATTGGCTAGCTTCACTTAGCATAATGTGCTCTAATGCCATCCATTTCCCTCCAAATTCTATGATTTTGTCATTTCTTAATGCAGAGTAATACTCCATTGTGTATAAATGCCACATTTTTTTTATCCATTCGTCTATTGAAGGGCATCTAGATTGGTTCCACAGTCTTGCTATTGTGAATTGTGCTGCTATGAACATGGATGTAGCAGTGTCCCTATAGTGTGCTCTTTTTAGGTCTTTAGGGAATAGACCGAGTAGGGGAATAGCTGAATCAAATGGTGGTTCCATTCCGAGCTTTCCAAGAAATCTCCATACTGCTTTCCAAATTGGCCGCACCAATTTGCAGTCCCACCAGCAATGTACAAGAGTACCCTTTTCCCCACATCCTCGCCAGCACTTGTTGCTCTTTGACTTCCTAATGGCAGCCAATCTTACTGGAGTGAGATGGTATCTTAGGGTGGTTTTGGTTTGCATTTCTCTGACTGCTAGAGATGGTGAGCATTTTTTCATATACTTGTGGATTGATTGTATGTCCTCCTCTGAGAAATTTCAACAAATTCAACCCATTTGTTGATTGGGTTATTCGTTATCTCAAAACATATCAAAAAAATTGTGCACCATGATCAGGTAGGATTTATCCCTGGGATGCAAGGTTGGTTCAATATACAGAAATCAATAAATGTTATTCACCACATCAATAGGCTTAAAAATAAGAACCATATGATCATCTCGATAGATGCGGAAAAAGCATTCAACAAAGTACAGCATCCCTTTATGTTCAAAACTCTAGAAAAACTAGGGATAACAGGAACATACCTCAATATTGTAAAAGCAATCTATGCTAAGCCTCAGGCTAGTATCATTCTGAATGGAGAAAAACTGAAGGCATTCCCTCTAAAATCTGGAACAAGACAGGGATGCCCTCTCTCACCACTTCTGTTCAACATAGTTCTCGAATCACTGGCCAGAGCAATTAGACAGACGAAAGAAATTAAAGGCATAAAAATAGGAAAAGAAGAACTCAAATTATAACTATTTGCAGATGACATGATTCTATACCTAGCAGACCCAAAAGGGTCTACAAGGAAACTATTAGAGCTAATAAATGAATTCAGCAAAGTGGAAGGATATAAAATCAACACGCATAAATCAAAGGCATTCCTGTATATCAGCGACAAATCCTCTGAAATGGAAATGAGGACAACCACCCCATTCACAACATCCTCAAAAAAAAAAATAAAATACTTGGGAATCAAACTAACAAAAGAGGTGAAAGACTTATACAATGAAAACTGCAGAACCCTAAAGAAAGAAATAGAAGAAGATCTTAGAAGATGGAAAAATATACCCTGTTCATGGATAGGTAGAAGTAACATCATCAAAATGGCGATATTACCAAAAGTTCTCTATAGGTTTAATGCAATGCCAATCAAAATCCCAATGACATTTCTTGTAGAAATAGAGAAAGCAATCATGAAATTCATATGGAAAAATAAAAGACCGAGAATAGCAAAAACAATGCTAAGCAGGAAGTGTGAATCAGGCGGTATAGCTATATCAGACTTCAAACTATACTACAGAGCAATAGTAACAAAAACAGCATGGTACTGGTACCAAAACAGGCGGGTGGACCAATGGTACAGAATAGAGGACACAGAAACCAATCCACAAAACTACAACTATCTTATATTCAATAAAGGGGCTAAAAGCATGCAATGGAAGAAGGATAGCATCTTCAACAAATGGTGTTGGGAAAACTGGAAATCCATTTGCAACAAAATGAAACTGAATCCCTTTCTCTCGCCATGCACAAAAGTTAACTCAAAGTGGATCAAAGAACTTGATATCAAATCAGAGACATGGCGTTTGATAGAAGAAAAAGTTGGCTATGATCTACATACTGTGGGGTCGGGCTCCAAATTCCTCAATAGGACACCCATAGCACAACAGTTAATAACTAGAATCAACAAATGGGACTTACTCAAACTAAAAAGTTTTTTCTCAGCAAAAGAAACAATAAGAGAGGTAAATAGGGAGCCTACGTCCTGGGAACAAATCTTTACTCCTCACACTTCAGACAGAGCCCTAATATCCAGAATATACAAAGAACTAAAAAAATTAGACTATGTGTTGATTTTAATGGACATAAACTTAAAATACTCCATGAGACTCCTAACTTCTTTCCCAAACTCAAGAAATGAAGGAGAGAAATGGACTGTTTCAATTTAGCAGGAAATAACTGAACTCAATGAATATATGTATAACTCATAATTTTATATGTTACATCCAAGCAGTTCCATTTTTTTTTTACCATAAAGCTCTTTAAGTGATAGGGGTAAGGAATGTAGAGAGGGCATGGTCATCCTGTTGCCTATCCTCCAGCTTCTTCAGTGTTCTGAAGTTTTATTCACACTCAAAGCTAAAATCCTATCTGAAAAAAGCATGCCAAAGGAGAAATAAGGCTAATTTCTCAATTAAAGTGTTAAAGATATTTAAAATTGCATTTCTGGTCCAAGCACTGTGATTCTGGAAATAATTATTTTCTAAATGAGTTACAGGAATTGTCATGACCATTTAAAGTTGGTGTATGATATCTGTCAAGTTCAACTGATCTTCACTAAAAAAAAAAAAAAAAAAAAAAAAAAAAAAAAACTTTTACTATTAGGGCCAAGTATAATGATCACATTAGTGAACTTTTAAATTATTTTAAAATGCTTAATGGAGACATTTTAAATCAGAATCAATGATTTATTAAAGTTATTTTTGAATTAAACTTGCTGCCCAGATTCAATTAGATTAAGCCTCTGAAACATGTTATTCCTTATAAACACCGAAAGAACTTATAAACAGGCCAAACCTAGAATATATGCTTTTAGTGAAATATACTCAAAATAACTGTTAACAAAGAAGTCTTAAAAAATTGGAGAACTTAAAAATACATGACTATTAAAGTTACCAAAAACATTTTAATTTGTGAATTTGATGAGATCAATCATAAATGCCAGAAAATAAAGAAAATATAGTCATAAAAAGTATGGAAGGTGATATTTGTCATGAAGCTATACAATTAATTTCAACCAGATCCTTTCCATATTTTAGGAGCTTTTATGAATTTCACTCCCTTGCTACAAATCCTCTCTTCATTATGGAGAAACAGTTCCCTATATACCTAATGATCAGCTACTTGACAGATTTGTTTTCTATTTTCAAATAGAAAATAGAAAAAATTTGTGCAAAATTTTAAATAGAAATTTTAAAATAGAAAAAAAATGTGCAAAAATTTAAAAGCTTCATTAAAAATGCATTGTTTTCCATTGTATAAAAACATACTAATTTAGATTTTGGACCTATCATAAAAGGTAAGAGAGTTGGAATGAACTCAACCTTTTTAAAAGCTTATATGACTTTGATCTTGTGGTTAGGAAACTGCCAGCTATGACCAAGTTTTCCACTCTATTCTTCTCCAGCAGCTTCTCTTATTAGTATAGCACATTTCATCTGATTTCATTAATAAACTGTATCTTCATCTTAACAATATTCTGTGTACAAATCTTTAGTAAATGTATGGCTAGAATGGATAGTAGAAATTGGATTTGATATAGGCATCCTGGGAAAGGGTTGTAACTCAGCAGTAGACGATTTGCCTGGCAGGCCCAAAGCCCTAGGTTTTATCCTTAGGACTGCCAAATAAATAAATGCATCTCTTGTTGCCTCATTTTGGTCTTTAATTCAATTAACTAAACCTATACTTACAACTCTGTCCTTCATTGAGTGTATTGGTCAAAGTGAACCCAGATTATGATACTCTTAAACTCAAATAGCAATGACTCATATTCTCAGAAAGACTGTAGGTAATTCGATACAATCTTTGAGGCTTCATCCAAGTTCATGTAGTCAAAGAACAATTTTATGAATTTATGAACCTTCAAAAGATACTTCATTCTGCACACTCCTTGTATAATATTTTTTCATAAAATAAATAAATAAAATACAGATTTCTTTATTGTGATTATTGGCTCTTTAAAAATCATTTCAATTGCTTTCCAGAACAATAACTTAATACTATACACTATAGAAAAAAAATAGCAAACAACAGTGTCAGCATGTGGTAATTTCTCACTACTATAATAACAAATTAGCAGAAACTCTGATTTTAAACAATATATCTCCATCATCCTACCTTCTTTTAACTCTGATCCCTTTGAACAATCTCTGTTAAATCATTTGTGATTACAGTGGGCTCACCTAGATAATTCAGGATCATCTCTCCATTTTAAAGTTGGGTAATTAGAAAACTTAATTCCACTTGCAACCCTAATAGTCCCATGCCATGTAACATAACATATCCACAGGTTTTGAAGATTGGGATATGGACATTTTTCCAGAGTTTTTATTCTACTGATGCACTAAGTGATCAAGGGAGTTAAAATTATGTACAATGCAATGCTATCTATAGCAAATTATATAATACATTTTATAAGGATTTCTATCAAAAACTGTTTTTGAAAGACTTAGCTACTGGAATGTAATTTCATTTTTGTATATTCTAGAAAAATCTTATGTTCTTGATGTTAACTCATTACACACAAATATTTTTTGTTTGTGGTACTGGGAACTGAACCTAGGGGCACTTAATTACCGAATCACATCCTCAACCCTTTTTTAAAAATATTTAATTCAGAGACAAGGTCTTACTGAGTTGCTTAAAGCCTCACTAAATTGCTGAAGCTGGCTTTGAATTCATAATTCTGCCTTAGCCTCCCAAACCACTGGGATTACAGGCATGTGGCACTGTGCCAAGCCACAAATAGTCTTTTTAAAGTAAAATAGTCTTTTTAAAGTCTATATAGAAAATAGAAAAGGAGCTATAGTTGCCTTGTCTCAAGAGTTCCAATTTCTGCCCAATACAGAATGTGCACATGAGTTAAACTCCTTACTGTCAGCTTGCTTGCTCTTCCCCCTCTTGCTTAATAATGGTCTTTACTTTCATCACTTCACACACATATCCTACTTTTTAAAGCTTACCTTTTTTCTTCTCCTCAGCCTACATTCATTTTCCTCTTCTGTACTGGATTTCATTTGTTATGCATGCCACATTCACACTTATATTCTGCTATACAACAATTTTTTTGTTTCATGCACACAGAAACTACCCTCTCCCCACATCCCATATTGAGTTTCTCTGCAAGATTTATGATGTTGGTATGCAATTGTCACATTAATTGTTCAGACAGTGTGCAATTTAGTATCCTTCAATTTCTAGTCTAACTTGAACTTCATAATGAAGCAAAGTCCCCTTCTGAGGGAATAGGAAGGGGTCTGCCCCTAAGAATCAGTGTAATGCACAGAGACACATTTTGGAACATAATTGACTTTTATGGTGCAGAAGCCAGATGCACTGCATGCCCATGCGTGCTGAGGAAAGCAAGTTCATCTCATATATCACAATAAGCATCTGTTCCACTAAACTCCACTGCCAGATACTCATCACACTGAGGCAACAAAACACTTAAGGAAATAAAAGCTCTCCCAATAAAAAAGATACACCAACAAGCTTTCTTTTCAAAACCTCTTTCTCAACCAGTTAAGCCCAGAGTACAGAGTACAGTACTACTAAGAACCAAAATCATTCTTGAAATATAGTTTGTAATAAGAGAGTTAGGCCCCATCCTCAGTGAAATTCAGGGAAAGTGATGTGTGTGCTTACTGTTGAAAGGCTGTTTTCAGCAGCAAAGGCTGTGCTCAGATGTTTGAATCTACTTTTGAAAGTAAAAAAGTTGAAAAAAAGACTGATGGAAAACAGCCTACCCATATGAAAACATGTATTTGTTATGCTTCTAATACCTATTCTATTAGTAACAGAAAAAATTACAAAACAAAGTATTTCCCCCAATATGAAATTATATTTGGTTAAAAATAATGTACATTTTTAAAAAGCATTTTAAAGGCTCATAATAGGCATGATAATCTTTCAGGCAAAATCACTGTTATAATAGAAAATCACAGGTTTTATGACTACATGAATTTATAATATGAATAAAAACATTAATATCCCCATATTTTTTTACATTTTGCTTAATAGAAATTCTAATATATTTATTAGCACTTATGAGTTTCTTTATGCTTCCTGCCAATGTACATTGTTCTTTGGTTAAACTACTAATCTTCCCTTATTGATTTGCTGAATCTGTTCATGTTAAATATGCAAATAATTTTTCCTGAATTTTACATTGGCTTTTTATACCTACCTAGGTTACTTTTTGAAATATAATAGTGTTATATTTAAAAAGTTACAATCCATAAATGTTTTCCTTTTCTGTTTGTCTTTGGCTAGGGATATGTTTAGAAAATTTATTTTCACCCCAATCGTGTAATTAATATTTGCTATATGGTGGTTTTCTTTATATTCTGAGGAACCTGATGCCTACTCTAGAATTAGTAATTACAAATAGTTCATTTTCATTTGTTATAACTACAAAATGCTAATTGTACGAGCACCATTTTGGAAATCATCATCTACTGATTTGAAAGACCAACTATCATATATTTCAAAATTCATTGAGATTATATAATATGAAATAATTTAATTATAAAAATATTCAAATTTAAGCTCAACAAACAGCTCTACTTCTCCCCTTCTATTCTTTCATAGACTAGATTGAGAAATTGCTTTCAAATGGTGTGAACAATATAACATAATCTCCTTGAAGCAGGGAGTACGTAAAAACTTTACTTTCAGACACTAATTTATTCCACTTACACATTTAACTTTGAGGATAGGGACCAAGTTTTGTGTATAGCTATATTTCTACAATTCAACATCATGCCAGATACTAAATGTGAAATAATGTCTGCTCAATCATTAATGCATTTGCTGAATATCTGATTGACAGTTGCTGTAGTGCTACTACATTCAGTAAGGATACATGCTTACACACTCATTACAGAGACATTGCTTTGAAAATATCAAGGATTAAAAGATAATTTTTGAATTTAGAGGTCTAGTCACAGAGGGAGGGGAAACAATAGAAACCCATATATATATATATGAGATTAGAAGATCTAAAATGAGATAAAATTACCAAATGAAAACTAATCTATTTTCTCTGCTGCTGCTTAAATGAGAAAATAGATACAAAAATGAAAGTACACAATATGTATATATCGCATGTGGTCTAATTTCATGATATATATACATATACAGATTAGAGAGGATACAGTAAATAATATGCCATCCATTTTGTATTTATAACACATATGTACATATAGACAACAAATAGGACTAATTTGCACAGTAGTTTAATTTACATTCATTTCCTCAGCTAAAAACTGAAGATAATTGAAATAAAAATTTTTCATCTGGAAGGGTTTTTAACCACTTTCTCCCCTTTTGTCATCATTTTTATGGTTTCCCATATTGCCACTTCATGATTATTTTTTGGCCACACTTTTTGTGTGTTTGAAATAGTTACCTTAAAGTTCAGCCTGAGATCT
Source organism: Callospermophilus lateralis (assembly GCF_048772815.1). NCBI lineage: Eukaryota > Metazoa > Chordata > Mammalia > Rodentia > Sciuridae > Callospermophilus > Callospermophilus lateralis. Next base: position 1,766,244 of record NW_027512751.1, on the reverse strand, counting down.
GTAAGATTTATTTTGTGTGATTATGTGTGTCCAAACACAGACCTGATAAAGGGAAGTCAGTTATAAATACATGTATGTACATATCAAAAATTAACAAAACTTGAATAAAATGATCTGCAATTTTTTTTTCTGTTAATGAAAGCAATACAGTATATTTCTTGGTAGTAAACCTGCTTAATTTCATTTTATTAAGTACCACTGGAACTGTCACTTGGGTATAATATATTAATTATTTAATATCTCACCACTAACAGTGATCCTCCAAAATAAATAAATCAGGGTATTCCAAGAAATATATATTTTTCAATGGACAGACAATTTTAAGCTGTCTTTCATTGTTATAACAAGATGAGAAAAAGATGAAAACTGAAGTTCCCAGAGTCAGTAAGTGCCAATAATGGTTCTGTATTCTGTCCATCAATCACCATTACCAGGAGTCTTTGATACTTACATTGCCAAATATTTCACCTAGTATCTTAATGTTGATTAATCGTGGTGCTATAGTACCAAGAATAAAATGAGACTTTGTGGGAAAAGTTACCTTCAAAAGCATTTTCAAAATTTGCCATCTCTATATCTACAAATACTGCTTTTGTTAATGTTACCTCTTCAAAGTTTGATTCTATTTCATTAAGATTCAGCAAATAGTCTTAGAAAACAATTTTCAGATTTGCCTAATACAGTATGTGAAATCATAATGAGATTCAAAATGAAATCTGCAACAAATCTGAAATATAAATTTTCCAGTAATGACAGCAAAGGTGGCCTTGCAGTATCATCCTCTTTTTTACAGGGCACTGCCAACTCTGTTATCTTGGCTCACTGATGTAAGTCATCTAAATCAAATCCTGCCCAAATCCCACTTTAGCATGAGCCCTCTGGCTTTGCCTTCCAGCCTGACTGAAGCTCAAGACCATCTCAATGTAGGAGTTACAGCTACCATTGAAAAGTACACACTTACTGCAATACTGAAAATTCTCATCTTGCAAATTTAGAATTTAAAATACTGAAAACATGCATCTAAGTTTCAAAAAAATTTTTAGAACTCAAAACTCTATTAAATAAATTATGGTGGGATTAGATAACTCTTCATTCCAACATACCCCATCATGTATTCTCATTATTTTTCCACCTAATAACATCTTTGCATTTTATTAATTATTTCACAATAAATTATCTCAACATTTCTGATCCCTCTATTCTTCTGGTCCTATAGAATTCTTGTTTTAAAATAAGTTATAATTTAACTGGAAAAAAAAAGACATGACTCCTCCTCTTCTCAGAAAAGCCATTCTTTCCTTCTATAGTGAAAACATCTAGTAAGTCTTGTGATCAAACAAGAGGGTCAAAAAAGCTCAATTAATAATAAAACAACATCACTTACCATCCTCATATTTAGTGCTATGGATAATAAGCTTCCACTGAGACAGTTGGTTGCATGAGCAATAAGATGACGACAACCAGCAGCCTTATACCCACACCAAGACATGTCCACATACACTTGCTTCCGCAGCCAAAGTAGCGCCATATGTCCTCAGTGATGTGGGTGGGCAAGAGTAACAGTTGGCCTGCTGAAGGGGGCCATATGTACAGGCAGCCTATCACATTATCCTTCTTAAGGTTTCTGAAAACTCAATTGAAGTGCTTATTCTGAGGAACAGCCTGGCTGGAGGAGGAGATGATCCTTCGATGTAGAAAAAGACCATTGCTTGTACAATTATGCTTTCTCTGGACCTGAGAGCCAAGTAAGTGTGTATAATACTTGCTCTCTCATTAAGCATTACTTAAACATCAACAGAGTTCCTTAGTCCAATCTCACCTTCCTTCACTAAATCATTTTGCATGTGTATGCCAAAAGATTTTTCGCTTAGCAAAAATGACCACTGATAATCATCCTTGCTTAATTTCATATTATCAATTTAAAAATAACTTGTATTCTAACAAAAATATGGTCTATTTGACATTAAAATATTAAAAGAAATGCAAAAAAAATCTTTAAAACCTTGGTGTATTAAGTTAAAATTTCTGGAAAGCCAGGAGATAGAAATTACACAAAAACAATATGCCTCTCCACTGTTATAAGGTAAAAGAAAACCAGATTTTCCTGTGATTTTAAGAGCTTTGTATCACAACAAAAGATTTCTTGTGAAATTTGTACAACTGAAAATACTATTCAGCTATTGTACTGATTATAAAATTTATTGTTTTAAGGTCAATAGCAATACTGTGATCAAATAAGATAATTTACTTTACTCTTAATGGCTTCTTTTTGACAAATGAGGGAGCTTTTAGGAAGAACCCTGCTCTCTGCACAACAAACAGTAAAGCATGTCATATCCATTTACAACATAATTTTTTAAAAAATGAAGAACAAACTTGTGAGGCAGCAAGAATTTTTTTGCATTAAATTAATTTAAACAGGGCATTTCAAGTTATCTTTGGGACCAATGATTTAAGAGGGAAAAATGAATCAATCTTACACAATAGTCCTCCTTGAGGTTCAGAAAGATTTCAAAATCTGACTTGACTATCTTTAAATTTAAGTCTACAAATAGTAGATATCACTTGAGGTGAAATTCACACAATGTGCATTTGTGAAGTGTACCAATTACTATGGGGCCACTATCCTGATCCCACTGAAAATTATATTCTATGAAGTTTAAAAAGAGAATATTTCTGTGGTTTCTATGTAGATTAGGCTACATCACAAGAGCTATAGTTTGTCTTTAAAATATATTAATGAAAGCAATTATTTTCCATCTAGAAATGAAGTTATCTTATATTTTACTAAAAGTATATTTAATAACTTTAACGGTATTTAATTGATCAGCAGCTATTGTCCAAAACCTTCTCCATCAATACCTTCTAGTGTATCTAAAAACCCTGTTATTCTCAAACTCTATGTTATTCCATGGAGAAGTAAGCGATTTCAGGATTTCAAGACAGAAAAAATTTACCACCATTTGGGAGCTGAAACATGACCCCCAAATATGTTCTCATTCTAAATCCAAGACCCTGTGAATATATTGTTATATCGTCTAAGGGGCTTTTCTGATGTGGATAAGGATGTTGAGATGGGGTGACTCTCCTGGGTTACTGAGATGAATTTAATCAAAAGAGTTACTAAAAAAAGGAATAGAGGCAGATTCAAAGAGGAAAAAGCAAAGAAGACACACAGCAATCAGAGCAATTAACTGTGAAATCAGAGGAAAAGGTCAAAAGCTAACATACCTGTACCTCTAGGTACAGAAAAGGGCCATAAAAATGGATTCCTCTCTGTGCTTCTAGAAGAAACCAGCCCTGCAGACAACCTCAGCTGTAGCCCAGCAAAACAACTTTAAAACTTTTGACATGTAAGACCATAAACCTGTTGTTGCAAGTTGTTAAATTTACTGCAATTTGTTACAGCAGCAGTGAAAAACTAATAAAACCCTACAACAGAAGAAAAAAAGTGCAGGTTACAAATTTCAGAAATCCCAGAAGAAAATGAAGTTTTAAACATAATAACAAGACATCTTGGTAAGGGTATTACATCACTTATTTACACCTTAAGCTAGATTTTTACTGCCATTGTTATCCAATAGATATGAATACATGAGTATGTATAATTTAGAGTTGGAGATTTATTGATTCACCTTTGCCATAATTCCATGTGGCTGCCCTTGAGCAATCATGTATCCAATGGAGCTAATATCTCCACATAAGAATCTTTTCTTGTTGAACAGAAGTTATCTCTGAAATTAGATCCTATTAAGCCAGACAATACCAAAAAGACTCAAATATTACTTTTCCAGAATATCACTAGCAATGCTTTTGTGATGCTATCTTTAGCCAACAAAGTTAAAGACTTTTCAAGGCAATATTTTAAAAATGTGTCCATTTTTTCCTCTTGTTAAAAATGAAAGCAAATTATTATATGTAAGTAGATGAAATCCAGACATGAATTATGGTACCACAAATAGAAAACAACAAAGACAAGAATTTCACCTAATACTGATAGAACTACAGTACAAAACTATTTTAAGGGTGTGAAGTGTCCTTTGTGGCATAAACATTTTTTTTTCCTTATTGAAATTGTCCTATATTCAATTATGCTTCTCTCCCCTTTAAGCATGATAAATACCACAAAATCATTATACATTTCTCTAGTCTAATAGTTACAGAACATCAGAAGGAAAGTAGTAGATGGCAATGTTTGTACAAGACTGATATTAAACTTGAGGAAGGAAATAGTGGATAGAATATCTCATTAACCCATTATTAAAGTTTTCAGTCCTGTGAATATTTCAGTGAAATTGACACAAGTGCATTAAAATAGGTTGAAAATCATAATTAAGCTTATGAATTTAGTATAAATAATATTAATGATCTCAACATTTGTTAATATTACTAATAATTCACCTATTGATTTTCACAGAACAGATATGTATAAACACTTCAATATTTACCATAGTAGAATATTTATTGCTCAATTTAAATTTTTTAGCTGTTCCATAAATGTGATGTTGGGACATATGGGGTAATATGTAGAAGGGCAAGAAAAATATTTGCTGAATGTCAAGCATGTGCAGAGCCTCTTACAGATATGATTTTGTCTAATCTTTGTAATATGTTAATGGTCACTACTCTTCTATTTTCCATTTATAGACAAAGGCTACATAAGGGATTTTGATCAATTTCACATAGATAAAAATGCAGAAATATGGAGATTATAATAGCAATAAAAAATAGCAATGTAACCCTTATTGTGTCTGACAATATTCTAAGAAGCAAATTATGAATAAAGAACCTGTAACTTAGATAAAATTATTCTTACCATTTTATAGAGGAAACAAGTTGAGATGAGAAAACACTATCATTTTTCTCAAGTTCACATAGCCAGCAAAAGATCATGGAAACTCAGGTCTTTGAGATACTTAATCAACCCAAGATGCAAACAAATTATTTCCAGGACTACCTGAGATACTTTAAAACCTAAGTGAGCATCTGATACCCAATAAGTATACTATAATTTATGTATATTCTTATTCAGTTTGAGAATTACTGAACTTCTCTTTTGCAATTTCATAGATTATTTTTATTGCAGTTAAAGAAAAATAAAGTTCAACATATGTATCCCTTTTGGTTGCAAATATTGGAGCTCCAGAAAGGCATTATTCCTCACATTAAACTGCTATCTTTGTTTAGAATGAAGAATTTTTTTCACTCAATAAAAACTAATTCAGGGCTGGGGATGTGGCTCAAGTGGTAGCGCGCTCACCTGGCATGCGTGCGGCCCGGGTTCGATCCTCAGCACCACATACAAACAAAGATGTTGTGTCTGCCAAAAACTAAAAAAATAAATATTAAAAATTCTCTCTCTCTCTCTCTCTCTCTCTCTCTCTCTCTCTCTCTCTCAAAAAAATAAAATAAAAACTAATTCAATTGTTCATTTCTATACCTATGATAGAACTTATAAAATTCATACAAAATCACAATTTTATGATTTCTATAAGGTTTAAATATTATTTAAATTATTAACATTTGAAATGTACAAATTCATTTGAATATTTGCTTAAATAAATCAAAATAATCCATTAATTACATATAGCAAAACTTTTATTTGGTATCTTCTGCTTTCTCATCTCTATGTAATGTAGCCATTTCATAAATCAAAACCATGCTTTGGAGATTTATCTCAGTGGTGAAGTGCCTGCTTAGCCTGTGTGAGGCCATGGTTTTAATCACCAATACCACTCACAAATTTTTTTAAAAACTTAATGTCAGCATCATATTTTCTCATAATTCCCCTACATTATTCATAAATAGTGACTAAAATGTAGTTATAAAAAATTTCTTGCATTGAAACAACTGCAATGCAAATTGTAGTTGCCAACATTGTCTGCAACTTATCTTCATATTTTTCTACATTAAATCTTTTCTAATGCTCCCTTATGCCAAGTGCCAGAAGGAATAATCATCTGAACAAAGGGATATACACTAGAATTGAAGATGTTTAATCATTTCCCTAGCATTTCATGATCTCCCCACCCCACTCATGTTAACATGAGCAATGAAGTAAATGGGGCACTTTTAAGAAAGTTCAAAATCTAATTTTACACTTTCTGTAATTTTTTAATCTAAACATTTATGGCCCAATAGTCATCAATATGTGAAAGAAAGAATTCATTTTTCTCAACAGAAGTCCATGATACATCCTTACCACTGAGCCACTCAATATTTCTCAGTCCACACTCACTATTTTCATGCAATTGGGCCAGACAATGTCAAAAGCAAGCCTTGATTCTTTCCTAAATTTTTCTTGGGCCAACAGAACTGACACAAACTCTGTACAAGATTGTCCAGAAATCCTAGCAATGTCCCTGGTTTCTGAAACAGCTCTGAGCCAAAAATGGGAATTTGTAAAAGAAAAAAGAAACTGCTCATTCTTGTGCCCCTTATTTGGGATAACTCTGGTCCATATTCTACAGTGTCACCCATAATTCCCTGATATAACTGATCCACAGTTGCTCATTTTATTTTTGACTGTCTATGAAGCAATAAAAGACACTAGAATTTGACCACATACTTTACTTCAATGCATATGCAAAACTTTCTTGCTTAGGTATGTTTAGAGATAGATATTTTTAAATAAAGATGAACAACAGTCCATTTCCCCTTCCTGAAAGATAAAATGTTCTATCTCCTAATCCTCTTCTTTCCTTTCCCCTCTAGCTTTGCTCACTACTATCTGAAATAAATTACAAAGGAACAGAAATAAGGCTTTGTTCAGCACTCAAGAGGATCACTTCTCTCAGAAATGTTAAAATGATGATATCAAACACCTTGTTGAGATATTTTATAGGATCCAGGAGAAAATTTTAAAATTCCAGAAAATTATTTTAAGTTACCTTTTTTCATATCAGGGCCTGAAAGCTCATATGGACAAGAACCACAGAACTAATTATCCTGACTCATTTGAGAATACTTGAGCTATGAATATACAGAGAATCCTCAAATCGAAAGCAAAATTAGAGGCCACATACTTAGTACTCAAATACAACTACAAATTGTATATATATAATGTGAAAAATAATTTCAAACTATTAGAAGTTTCCTATCTCTTGTTGAAATTCTTCTTGTACTTCTAAATTTTCTGTTGAGCATGTAACACACACACACACACACACACACACACACACACACACACACACACAAATGCACTCTTCCCCAAAACTCACCAACTCTCTTGGAAATTGAAATGGATTATTTTGTCATTTTTGTTATTATTATTATTGTTTGTGTGTGTGTGTGTGTGTGTGTGTGTGTGTGTGTGTGTGAGGGATTGAACTCACAGGTGCTTAACCACTGAGCAACATCCTCAAACCCCAGTTCTTTTTTATTCTCACTGAGTGTTGCTTAGGCCCTTGCTAAATTGTTGAGGCTGGCCTTGATCTTGCTATCTTCCTGCTTCAGTGTCCTGAGCCCCTGGGATTAGAGGTATACACCACCACACCCAGCTGAAAGAGGTTCTTGAGAGATTATTGCCACTTGATGAAAACAAATTTAAAAAAAAAAGCTGAATCAGTGGTGTAGAGGTATATTTTTTCTCCCCTCAGGAGTTACAATGGGCTTACATGGACTCTATGCACATCAAACACAAACATAATCACAAATATATGTCTGTCAATGTTGTCACATAGTAAAAATAAAAACATTCAGTTTAATTCACCTTTTCTTATGAATCCTATATTAGATATTCATTACCTTCTAATGTTCCCAAGGAATCTTAAAGAATATTCATTATGAAGTCTGGCAGTTTACTCTGAAAGCAAGGTATATGTGTATTGACTTCACACTAAGTAACCTAAAAATTGGCTACCTTCTTGATAATAAGACATAAATTATCCCCATTAAAATTATTTGTAAATATCGTTTAATCTATTTCTATTAAGAGCATATGTTCAGTTTTAGTTTAGGAGTTACTTGAAGGTGAGGAGCACATGAATATGAGAACTACTTCTGCAAAATTAAAGTAAGGTAAAACTAGAAACATGACAAGGAGGCAGAGCATGGTGGCACACACCTGAAATCCTAGAGACTCAGGGGGCTGAGGCAGGAGGATCACAGGTTCAAAGCTGACTTCAACAACTTAGCAAGACCCTCTCTCAAAATGAAAAATAAGAGGTCTGGGGATGTCGTTCAGTGGTTAAGCACCCCTAGGTTCAGTCCCCAGTACCTCTCCAAAAAAGGAATATATATATTTCATATGAGATATTCATGTATCATTTAATATTCTCAATTAAAAGTAGCTGTTCACTTGTTTGGAAAGAGAACTAAACTTGAAGATATATAAATAGGATTGGTCTAAATTATGGATTTATAAAGATTTTAGAAATAGAAAAAGTAATCCCTCAATAACAGTCTTAATCCGCAAAATTGATCTAATACTTCTGGTTTCTCAAAACTTTTGTAATAAATTAGAAAAGGAAAATGTGTGAAAAATCTTGGCTAACATTAAATATTCAAGTAGTATTTAAATCCAAACTGGCATTAATGGAAGAAGAGCAAAGCAAAATATTACATTTCTATTGCTAAAACTGTAGATGCATACATGTCAATTTGAAAAACCCATAAGCATTCTTAAAATGATACCAGATTGTGATAGAGAATTTAGCAAATATGTAAAAGGTTTTAATTTACTCCCCAATTGCATTTTGATATTTATTTGATAAATAACCAGTATACTTCAAATCTAATAAAATGCATGTTAGCCCATCTGACTAATTGTGTGCACACCAATTCTCCGGTGGAGTCTTCAACCAAATCCATCCAGTAAATATTGAATTAAAAAACACAGAGACTTCAGCCACATAAAAGCAAAATATTTAGAAAACTCTCACGACCGACCACTGTGATAAGTTAGTGCTAATGACAAAACAATTTCTAAAACTCATACCTAAAAAATTTTGTCTCTCTCACACAGACACACCCAACACACACATTAAAAATAAAATTGAAACAAGTGTAAGAAAATAAATTAAGGACATTTGGGGGTTGGGGAGTCCATAATTTCATTCCCAGAATTTATCCACCAATCATTTTCCCTCAAGTCCTTCCAGGAAAATAATGTTGCCTTCCTCTTAATGTGAATTTATCATTTTCTTCAGTGACATAAAATTTTCAAAATGAGTAATACATTCCCTAAGAGTCAGTCACTTAAAAGTTGTGTTGTTAAATACAGAAAGGTACCAATTTGGAAACAAAAGAGGAATGAAGTGAATCAATATGGCTTTTAAGCTAAATTGCAAGCACATTTTAAAGCCTGTCTAGAGAGTCTGAAGTTCCCTTTAATGAGCTTATGGAAGGTACAGAGCAAAAGAGTTACTTAGAAGGTGAAAGAAGAACCATCTAGGATTTAGAGGACAAATTTTCTTGTTCCATTGTACCCATATTCCCTACTTCCACACCTTTCCAGTCCTTTGACTTGGCTTGGAAAATTGGGCATGAGACAAGTGGGGGGGGCAAAATTGGTGAACAGAAAAACTAATTTCTGCATTTATAGCTTCTATATCAACATACATATAATGTCTGCCTTTTGGGACATTTTTTAAAACCCCATTCACTTCAGCTGAATTCCATCCAAATTCCCCACCAGGGCTGAGGATCTCCATCGCCCACAGTGCATCCGCCCACCCCTAGTGTATGCAGCCACTGCCAAGACCAAGTCTACTGGTGACTTTGGGAAATCTCTCACACCTGGCAACACTTGGGAAGCTGAGTAACCTCCCAAATCTGCGCCCCTTGTTCCAAACCCCTCGGTATGCCTCTCTGCTTAACTCACCTGGAGTCTGATCTAGACAGCATTCTCCACCCAGAGCGACCAGGAAGCAGATCTGAAACTCAGCAGCGTCTGCCTGAATAAAGGGGACAGTGCTGCCGCACAGCTCCCCCAGAACTGCTGCTCCGAATACTCCCAGATTTCTTCCACTCAGCCAGGAGTCTTGCTTCCTTTTCTCTCTGCTTCCTCCCCCACTTGCCAGCTACTGTGCTCCCTCCTCCTGGTGGTGGCGCAGGGAGCTGTCCCCTCCCTCCTCCAAGCTCCTAGGAGCTGTCCGTGGTGCTAATGAGGGAGCTCCTGGCTTCTCCCTGGCAAGGAGTGTGCACAAGCCCTGTCCCCTTAATGGACTTTTATGAGCAGAGCTGCAGATATGCCTGTTTGGGTCACTAGAGAAATGGGCTAAAGGAGGCAGTCAGCTATGCAATTCTAGAATCTAACACTTCCTCAAACACATAGATGATTGGGCAACTGCTTAAAAAATCAATAACCTCAGAATTCTCCCTAAATATCTCTGCTCATTTTCAAGTGTCAGAAAGTAAATGAGGAGTTTGACATATCTGTAATTACACTATTTTCTGTACAGATACTAACATGGTTCAATTTTAGGCTGTAAAGTTCACAGATGGAATACCTTTCTCTATGGTTGTACATTCTGGGTGTACTTCAGAATCTAACCTAAATCAGTAATCTCCCAATTATGACAATACAGATTCCTAAAGGAAGATAACTGATACTTGCATGCAAACTCTTTAATAAGAGTCTTTTTTCCTAGTTAAAATTGACCACAACTTTGTGAAGTGATGTTAGTAATTTTAAGAAAAGAGACTCTAAGTTTCAGATACTAAATAACTGAAATCTGTAGTTCTCACAATCCACAACCTGTGTGTTATATCTTGATGCATCTTAGATGACACTGGGTACTTGAACCAATAGAGAAATCAAAACAAATGCATATCTAGAAACTAATGAATACCCAGAATCAAGGGGGATTTGTGACTAGTGAAGCATACTAAATAAGCAATTCAAATACATGCCAACCATCATGATCACTTATAAAAAGAATAGCCAACAGAATTAGAAAAAATAATATTAAAAGTGTTCATAAACAGTTTGCAGACACATGTTAGGTTAAAAGGCCAAACATAAGCTCTTCCAAAAAGCCTGCAATAGGCGTAATCTTTTTGCAACAAAGGAAGCTTTAGCAAGCTAAATACACACTCATTTCTTATTAAGAATATGCAATAACTAATTCATATTACATTTTTAAAAATCAATGGTAATTTATTTCAACTAACCTCTCTTGAAAAATGTATTACACATTCAAGCTTCCAGCATATTAAACAACATTAAAAGTCAAATTTATTTAGGCCTATAAAAATAATAGACAGTTAATAAATGCAGCATATTAATTTACTTACTTTACTTATATGTCAATGATATATTTGTCTTATTCAAAGAAAGAACTTCCTTCATGGAAAAAAACACCATGAGTTCTGTATTTTTCTTTGTAGTGTTGGAAGAATTTAACAAGTACAACCAGATTTGTCATGAGCAAAACTATTCAGATTATTCATTTATATGCTCCACTCCAGAAATTATTCAAGGTAGGCACTTTCTCCATATTTTTAAGGCAATTCAGAGTTGGAAAAACAGATAATTTATTCACAGAAGGTAGATATTTTAAAGCATTTATATCAATCAAATAATTAATAGTACATTTTGCTTATAAGAAATTTTAAATGACTATGATAAAGGCATAAATAACTACATTTTATTTTATACATAATGTTTCTGTTGAATACATAAAATAATATATAATTACAATGTATTTTCCTATCTTCCCTTTATATTGATCCTGGCATATTTATAACATACCCTTCAATACTCACTGTAGAGTTACCTGTAAATCTTTCCCCGATTTGTCTAGGTAATTGAAGTATTTTTCCCCTTTAAATGTTAATACTCTTTTTATTCTTTCTTTTCAATGCTTATGTTCAATTGGTATATAGTTCTGGTCGCTTACAGTTCCACCAATCAGCAATGAAAAAATAGGATGTTTATAAAATGTTGAATAAATGATCATAACTGCTCTACTAAATTTTTCACCCATTTGCAAAAACATAATTGTGTTTCTTTTAACTTTTATGTACATATATTTCATTTTGTCAATTAAAAAAATAAGTCTCTAAAGGAGAGAAGTTTCCCAAGTATTTTATGATTTCATGCATTATTAACCTAAAGCCAAGGATCAGACTTGGGAGCAAAGCATTGTGTTGAACTTCATTTATATATTTCTTCTTTCACTGAAAAAAAATGTCCTAGTATAATTCTTTTTCTAATCCCTGTGCAAAATGTGGGATGTACCAAGTTGCTCAAACTTCATAGTCCTTGAATACATTTAGAGTATCCAGAGTTTAGAGTGTAGTTATGGAGAGTATTAAATAAACTATTTCTTATAATAACTTTACATTCTTGTTGAATAAATGAAAAGTTGATTTGAACTCCTTAGCCAAGGCCACAACATGAAAGCAAAAGACTGCCTGCCTGAAAATATAAAAAGCAACTCTCGAGAGGTTCTCTGTTGAAATAGTACATCTTATTATGGGAATAATGAGAAAAATTAGTAAGTATGCCAATGACAGCACACATGCACTTTTATGGTTTCTGACCTTTTAACTTCCTTGAAGGCATGACCACAAACCTTTCAACACCATACATATTATTAATCTTGCATAAAGTATAACATTTCAAACATTTCATTCTATTTTTTCTCTAAAGTGATTTGAATTTTTAGGTTCTAAATTTTTAGATTTTCTAGTGAAAATAGAAAATTTTTAGATTTTCTAGTGAAAATATTTGGTACTGAATGACCACACAGTGATGTGTGCTTACACTATGCCATCACACTCATTTCTCTTAAGACTGTTTGCCTTTAATTCATCTTTTACTAATAATCATCGTTTAATGACATATGCATCCACATGTGATTGGATTTGAGTTTTCAAGTGTTTGCTCTTATCAGAAAATGGAAGTTAGAAGGAACAAGGGACAAAGATGCCTGGAAGAATATCCAAGGGGCCAGCATATCTAGCACCCTCTGAGATATTAGACAAAAGGCTGAGAAATAGGCCCTACAGTAGCTGAGGCATCTCATACCTAATCATTTTTTCTTTTTTACAAAAGTCATCTCCTAAAAGGGCTTTAATTTTTAGATTTTAATATTATTTGTGTGTGATATTTGGAACAACATAATATTGTTTCCAAGTGATGCTTGGAAAGGGAGTACTAATAAGCAGTGGGAGACAAACATTCTAGAAAAAACAAGAAGATCATAAAAGTATCTTTCTAAACAGATTTGAAAATCTATTCATAATTCATAAGCCTATCTACAGGCTTAAAGCATAACACAAAATAAAGAAAACAGACAACTTTGGTTAGGATCTCTATTGAATCTTCTTGAATTTTTCCATCTATTTTAATAATGTGAGTATTCATTTACTCCTCAGAGATATATAAATCATTGTGTTGATCCAACATGTAGGAGAGGCAAGCAAGCTTTGGTGCCTTAACAGTGAACTGTAGCCAGGAAATAACACAGCTTTATACATTCTTTCACCTATAGGCTAAAATTTTCACCCCTGTAGCCCTGCCTTTGAATGGGATAGGGCATTGCTATTAAGAGCAAATATATTTAGCTGAGGAATGGATAAATCTTTGAGCCACTGTATCATTTACTAAAATTTGGCACACACTTATATATTTTATCAATTTATTTTATATGCCAAATACATTTGTGGATCAATTATGCGCAAGAAAAGATAGAATCTTATAAATTCTTATAGAATTTACTTAGAGAAATGGAACTGAGGTAACCATAATGGCACAAATAAAAACAAGAGGGCAAATCAGACAGGGAATTCGAAAACAACAAGTCTGCAAAGGAATCATTTGACATTCAAAGGGTGTGTCTATTCAAAATACACCCAGCAAGGGCTAACATTTTAGAAAATTGAGATTATTTCACATCTGTTCTCAGTTTTCTCCTAAGAAAAATAAATCAGATCACTTTAAATAGTGAATATTAAATTGATTTTGGTTAACTAAAACCTACAAAATAGTTCTAATATATTACGCCCATTGTTTTTTTGCCATTATTCTAGGAGAAAACTGAGAATATTTTAAAAGGAAAAGAATGTGGCATCCAAAGGTGAGATACAAGTTAGGCTCAAAACTTACTGTAATAATGGGGTAGAGCTGGTTGAAATAATAGCTTAATGTTAAAAATTCTTTTTTCCCAGATTTCTTTTTTCTTACTAATACTTGTTATAATTCTATGATGTTTCAATTACTACCTACGGAACTCAATCTCAGAAATCTTAAAAAAAAAAAAAAAACTTACCCAAGGTCACAGGGCTAATAAATCATGAGCAAGATTTGGAAACCCTGGTTGCCTCACTGTTAAGCTCCAGCTCTAATTCATAGTTAGTACATTTGCTTCCACTTCCTGAGAGTGGTTTCCTTTGTGTATCATTAACTACACATGACCTATTTTTTAAGCTTCTATAATAATTTTCAGAACACAGTATAGTATGGAATAATAAGGGCAAAATCAAATATCATCCTGTTAAGGTCTGTAAAGAAGTCTGGATGGCCTGGATGGCGCCTGGCCAAATGCCAGAGGGAGTGGTTTGTGAAGTAACAAAAGCGAGTCATTAAGTGTGGAGATTCCTTATTGGTTGACTGCAGTATCTATTTTATGCTAATTAGATAAGCTGTGTAAAATGTATAAATATCACTCAGATCCTACAATAAACGGCTTCCACTCCTGCTGCATCAACGTACACATGTTATTCGTCACCCCCCAGTTATTCTGCTGCAGTCGGACTGCAGCATCATCCATGAGAAATTATGATTAGATACAAAAAAATACAAAAACTAAAAAAGACTGTTGTCTGTTTGATAAATTTTTATTGTAAAGAATTTAGTATTGGAAGCAAGGTAGTTTCTACTTGGATTTTTTTTCTTGAATTTTTCAAATGGAATATTAAAATGACAAAAAAAAATTCCATAAACGGCCTAAAAACTAAGAATAAGAATTGCTACATTAAAAAAAAACAGGACATAAATATGTCATAAATGACATGTGTAAGAAACATGGAAGTGCAGTTTTGTATTTAATCTTTAGATCCATTCTGTAATATGATCACAAAGAGGTGTCTACAATTCACTGTGTGTTAAAAAACAATAAATCACCTCATTAAAATCAGAGATATGCAAAGATTTACAGTCCTTGTAAGTCTTCTAGTTGTTCTTAATTAGGGCTTAGACTGCACTTCCCAAGTAGAGATTTCCCTGTGGGAAGGTTGCATATGGAAAGTATGTATTTTAAACACAGAAATAAGCGAGACTACTTTGAAGTCAGAGATGAAAATTGACATTTTAAAAGTCAGAATGGATTCTGAAAAGGAAGTTTTGACCTTGGTCTTTTTGTTGAGGGTAAGTATTCCCTAGCCTCGTCATGTTATTTTTTTCCCAGAGCATACTTTGTGTTGTTTCTCCTTCATCTTTGACTCCTGTCAAATGTCATCGTCCTTATTCATCAACTGGCTTTTTAAGAAACTACTAATATCCCTCAAAGGAGATTGAGAAAAATGCAGAATAGTATTCAGAGCAGAATATGTCATGTTTGTGTAAACACTGCAATTTACCACCTGAGCATAGATTTTGTAATCTTCAAAGTAGAATGCCTGGAAAATGGGGTTCATCAAGCGTCTTTAATAGAGATGAAATAAATGAGGTCTGGAAATATCACAGAACTTTCCTGAAGTCACATGACTAGCTAGTCTGCAAAATTTTTGCTTGTTTGCTTGCTCTATCTATAGATTTTTTTC
Organism: Callospermophilus lateralis; assembly: GCF_048772815.1. NCBI lineage: Eukaryota > Metazoa > Chordata > Mammalia > Rodentia > Sciuridae > Callospermophilus > Callospermophilus lateralis. Next base: position 1,750,533 of record NW_027512751.1, on the reverse strand, counting down.
TTTCTCTATTACTATATTTCTACTTCATCATGGGGATACAATCTCCAACTCAGGGGCCTAATGCTTTATATAAATCCCCATACTATTCAAGATTACTATACTCCTCAGAAGCTTTATAGGAATCAATCAGCAGACTTTGCAAAAATATTTTGGGATACATTTAGATACTTTATTTAAAATATCAATGATTAGGGACCTCAAAAACTAAACAGCCAATACCAGATAAATTCATATTTAAACTTCTACATAACATAGATAAGTTATTATGTTGTATAGTAGTACTTTGTAATTTTGAATACAAAATATTTGAAAATAAAAAGCAATTCAATACATAAAATGTAAATATACATGAAGATCATGAGTAGTCAAAAATAATCAGACCAGAAAGCAGCAAAATATCATTAACCTCAAGAAATAGAGCTTGAACATAGAAGTGCTTTCTCCTAGCTGTACAGTCATGGCACATATTTTTAAAAAGCTTTTAGAGAGGATGGAAATGTTTTATTATGTATTCAGCAAAGTGTTATTGTGGTGTTCCTTAACTATTGCCTATTTTTAAAATTCCCATAATCTTTCTATAGATGACAGTTACATAAATATGAATAAAAAGGAAAAGCAAAGGTGGTAATGCAATTTTGTTTTTAGTGGTAAGATATTTCTGAGCACACACTTGCTCATCTTGTTCATGAGTATTTAACTTACTTTTTACCTACACCTGTCAAAGTAGCTAAAGCAATCCTCCACAAGAAGACCTTCTCACTATTTTTGACCATTTTATTTTCTTGTAGGCAAAGATCATTTTTTTTACTAAATACTCTAACTTTTCCAATTTCATTGCTTTAAAAAATACTTCCATGATAAAGATAGAATCATTGGAACTCTGGTTGTACATATAATTCTAATGTGTTTTACTTCCCATAATGTATGTATTTTAAAATATTGTAAGCTAAAAGTTTCAATTAAATGGAACTGTCTTATTTTTGAGTAAAGATTTTTCTATATATTTATCTTTCAAAAACATTCATTTAGGATTGTCTTGAGAATTCATAAATAACTCTGCCCTGTTTATCATGCTCCAGCCACAGTGACCTGCAGTAGCTCAATTTCAATATGATGTTTGGATTGAGTTTTACATGAAATTATAATAATTAGAAATTTTAAATTAAAGTGAATGATTACTTATAAGGTCAAAATCAGTTAAAACCTCTAAAATAATTATAACTATTTAAATAAATTGGGAAATATAGACAGAGTCTCACCAAAATATTCCTTGGGCTAGATAAATAATTTTGATAAGTTTATGGTTTCTGAGTGTATTTGCTCATGTCACAAGTGAGAAGGATGAATCTGGTACTACTGAACTCTGAAAAACTACTCACAAAATTGCCTTTGTCCTTTTTCCCTCCATTAAGTACCTTCACATAACAGCCTCCTTAAACTTCCTCCCTAATAGTTACAGAAATCCCTCTGCTCTCCTGAAGTGTTCTCATAAATGCCCCTAGATACTGTCCTTTCTCAGCTGCAGCTTTAAATAAACTAGAAATCATCCATTCTTTATCATCTTCCTACCTGAACCAATCTGTATTTCTTGCATTTCAAACTTGGAAATTGTTTCTAATGTGTCCATTAGACTTCATCTATAATGACCACTTTTCTCCAAACCACAGTCACTTCCTAAGGTTAAAAGTCCAATAGTTCTCCAATGGATCTGTGCATGCACCACCCCACTCCCGCCCCAGCTCTTCCATCTAACCTCTAGAAAGCAAAGGAGTAACCTAAAAGAGGAAAGAGGAGACATCACATCCAGTCACTCTGGCTAATCTTCTAAGTAGCTTAACAATGTTTTTGAGAGAAGACCACAACACCCCACATCAGATCCCTGATCCTAACCACATGTAGAGCTTCACACAGGGCAACCCTGCCTTGTTTATCATGCTCCAGCCACATTGACCTTCAGTTACTTCCACACCCCAAATATTCTCCTGTCAGAGGGCCTCTGTCTACACTCTTCCCATTGCCTGAAATTCTGTCATCTTTTCATCTTCCAAATCCTAGCTTATGTGTCATTTCCTCAAAGTGGCCTTTCTTGATCCTACTTTCTCTCACTATTTTGGACCATTCTTATCTCTCAGAATTCCTTCACACTATTTAATATACCCATATCTCATCCATTCTTGTCATTACTTATTTTTATTAAGATTTTCCTCCTTTGTCATCCAGTTGACAGCCCTAGTTTAAGAATCTGGCACAACAAATGATTACTTACTGGACAATGAGCTGTTTAAACAGTAAAACCAAATGAATCTTGAGGAATCACAGGCAATGGCCTCTTACACTCATGCTGAAGAGAGATTCAAGGTACAGAAGAAAAATATCTCCATATATACTAGCATCAAAGAATTGTTTGTTTTTCTTAATTTCTTGTCCCAGGTTGGGTTGGTTTGTCCCAGAATATGGAATGGAAATTAATATTCTGTAAGTTTTCTAAGTAACTAATTTGAGATTAAAAACTAATGGAAGGGAAAAACAAAGCAATATGAATAGGAAGACGACTAACAATGATTCAGACTCAACAAGTACCTCCATCAGCACCTGCAGAGGGGTCTGAGTCTGGACAAGGAGAGGAACCTTTATCTCTCACAGATTACTCAGTCACTGGGTAAAGGCTACGCTATAAAGGACATGGTCCCAGAGTGAGGGGGCTTCCCGTAACAAAGAAAATTCTCAAAATGGCTGACAGCTAATGGCTCTGCAACAGTGTTCCCACTAGCTGGAAACAGATGCCCTGAACTTAAAAAGCACATAGAAAACATTTAACTCTGAATACAATATAATTACATAAGATTTTACTCATGTTTGAGCCATAAATAAAATGGAATAGATGTTTGTTACTATAAGCCATATTAATTCATAAATACAACATTTGAGAACACAAGAGTGGTTAATAAAATTCTGGATGAGAATAGGAAACCTTGTTACATTCCTGGAGACTTAAATAATAAATGTATTAGACAGATGAATGTCCAGATCTGTTTGCCAACTTAAAAGAAAAAAATCAAAGTGCTCAGAATACATATATTTTGGTCCATCAAACTTCTAATTTTTAAAGTACAGACGGGCCTCTTTTTTATTTGTGATAAACTTAAATAGTTGTCTCTCTTTTTAATTATTTTGTTGCATTTATAGGCAACCATCAAATATCAAAATCTCCCAGTACTACAGAATGATAGTGGATTCTCTTAGTGAGCATATTTCCCCAAGTAGCACTAAAATAGTCACCAAATCAAGGAAGCAAGTTTACTCAAATACAAGAAAGAAAATAAATTCACAAACTCCAATGAGAGTGACCAAACTGACTTGAAGAGACATGAAAGCCAAAGTTAGATAAAAGTACCTTTGCTAGTGACCTTATACTTCTAGATATTTATAATATTGTGTTCTACACTTTCACAATTAATAAATTTATTAGAATTTGTAATTGTTGTTGTTTCTCCAGTTTCTTAGAATCCTTACTGCCAAAATACATTAAAATATGTCTACAATGTTTTAATATGAGAATGAAAAATACATAATAAAAATTCTATTCCTACTATAGTTGTCATTTATGTATTTAGATCATAAAAATATTTCTTAATACGAATAAAAATCAAGAAGTATATTACCCATTAACCCTTTCCCCCAAAAGTTCAGTGACCAGATCAAAGAAAGGAATTCAACAAATGGGTTATCGTGGAAGTATTGATGTTAATGATGTATTAGTAAATAGAAAAAGGTTTTGAAAACAAGATCACATTTGAAAGAATCAGGAAGTATGTAGAAACAGTGTCAATAATCTGTGGTCCAGTTTTCAATCTATATGTACCCTCAATAAAAGGGTAAAGAAGACACATAAGTGTCAGCGTTTTTCACTTTATGAAATATTTATTTATTTTTATGCTTAAGTTTGGAAAATACATATTTAAATATTTCCAAAGTGTAAAATTTATCACTAAATTTTTAAAAGCCTAAAATGCTTTAAAATTACTGGAAAATAGCAAAAACTATGGATGGCATAGCTGTGAAACCACAAGGTCTAAATGGAGTCTAATAAAACAAGGAAGAACCATTAAAATTAGGGGAAAATCTCATATTCCAGAAATTTGAAAAAATCTCTAATTAAAATAAAGTAGAAAAGAAAAAACAGGCCTTTGAAGTGTTTTATAAATAGGCTGGGGGTGTGGCCCAGTGAGAGAGTGCTTGCCTAGCATGTGCAAGGCATGGGGTTCGATACTCAGCACCACATAAAAAATAAAAAAATAAACAAGATAAAGATACTGTGTCCATCTACAATTAAAAAAAAAATTCAAAAAAGTGTGCTATAAAAACAGACAAACACACACACCAACTTTATCCTGTAGATCCAATGAGTGAACATATCACAAATTGTGAGATAGGCAAAGATATAACTTAGGAAATACACAAATAAAAAATAGAGACTGAAACAGGATTACAGTTAATAAAATAATATGACACTGAAGCATAAATTATAAATAGCAATTTTTATGTTCCAAATAATGCAGTTTTAAAAATATATTAAACAAAAATTTTCAAGTAGTGCAAGGAGAAATAGAGTATTCAGAGATTTAAAATATTCCTCTGACAGATCAAATAGAAAAGTCAAATATAGAAAGGACTCCTGAATAATTGGCACTTGATAATGGTATCTATTAAACTCTACAGTTTCTAAGATCTTTATCTTCTAAGTATACACAATTATGAAAAATGCTCCTGTAGTAGACACAAAGAAAACTTCAATAATTCCCTGCATAAGCAAGTACTTGTAGAGAAAACACAGAGAACAGAGTCACAGTATTGTCAAGAGTTCATTTTTGTTTGTGCCACAAATTTACTTAGGAGGAGAAGTATACCTGGAGTCAAAACCTTTTATACCATTGAGAGTTACCATTATAACTCAATTTTTGACCTAGGTCCTGATACCTGACCAAGACTAGATGGAAAAAAAGGGCAAGACCACCTTCTAGAAAATGTTTGGTAAGCATTAGAAGAGAATGAGTTTGTGAATGGCTGCTCCAAGTTTCAACCTGGGTGTAAAGGAAATTTTAGTTTAATATGTGCAAATCAACTGACATCACAGTCTTCTAGTCCTGGCGGGTTGTGTGCTGAGGAAATCAATGCCAAGTTTGACTAAGTTTAAACACAAAGCTTAGCTGTGTCTTGGAGCCCTCTTGAATAAGCTAATTCCAGAGGGAGGAACATTTCTGTTCTTCTGTAAGCCACTGTCAGGACAGAAACACTGAGCCATGGTCCCTGGTGCTACAAGGTACAGCTGTTGTAGCCTAGGTTGGCCCACCTCTTCTGAGTAAAATAATTTCCTAGCAGACAACATCAAGTCATATTTACATTTTTATCACTAAAGCAAGTTCTGGAAATTATGAATTATATACCTATATAAAAATATTAACATGCTTATTACTGAAAAAATTGAATGTCGTTTTTAAAAATTACATAGCACAAAAGAAAAATCACTTGTAATCTGTCTTCTATATTTTAGTAAAAGGCATTGGCAAAAAGTAAGGAAAATTATCTTTGTTGAAATTGAGAAGAAAATTAAAAGTAATGCCCTTAAATATTAATCAAGAATAAATTGTGAAAATTCAAAATGTTAGTATTTTTAGTTAAATCACAGTGGCTCTGAATATTTCACTTTTAATGAAGAGAAGCCAAATATACTTCTGAAGTATTGTGTGACCTTCTTCTAGTTGATTTATCACCCTTAGTATATTTATGCTAAATTAAAATTAGTTTCATTATCTATAGTATGAATTTTGAAGTACCATTGTTGTGTGAAGACTAGCAGAGGGAAGCTACCCAGGGATTAAAAGATAGGGCATGGGACAGGTATATTATATTGTCAACACTGAAAAACAAAAAAGTTGACCTTTATGAATGAATTTAGTCTTCCTTAAAAATTATTGTCTTATTTGAAAACCTCTCCTCAATTAGCTTACAAAGGCCTTTCAATTTTGACCTTAGTAATCGGTTTTCTTCTTCATGCACTCTGCATAACCTCTATAAACATCATATATATCTTTCACAACACAAGCACATTGTATATTTTTGTAATATGCTTCTGTAGTCATCAACCCTAAAATCTTTATTCTTTTTTCCATCTACAGTGACCAAATGAAAATATTCAAAGAATGAGTAAATTTTACCTAATTCCCTTGATTCTATTTTTCATTCATCATGAGCAATAAAGATTGTATATACAAACAACAATTTCAAGATCTGCAGTTCAGAACTGCTGTCATAATTTAAAATATTGCCACATAAGAGCTCAGTTTTAAACATGTCCATCAGTGTCACCTTCTTATCATGGTCTTAATCAGAATTTGTAATTTTGTAAATGACAAAGGAAATACTGACTCAAACTTAGCCTTGACATTTTTCGGTCATGTTAAGTTAACTGGGAAAACAGAACCCAGTACAGGAAACTCCACCAGCCCCAGACTGCTGATGTCCTAAATGTCTTCTCATCACATGAGTGATTTCTGGGGTTTGTACCTTTGGAAGTCAGGATGCAGTGGTAGAGTGAAAGAGTAAGATCTCACTTAAAGACAGTTCATTTTTCTTAAAATCATCTTAAGCCTGATTCTCAGAAAAGAGTTGAGGTATAGGAAAGGGAGGACGTAGATTAGCAGACAAAGGTTTTCAACCTTGTTTGCACACAGATTATGATTCCCCAAGCACTGGTAGGGTTGATCGGAACCCTGTGGAATCTGGCAGTACTTCAGTTTAGTACAGAGGTCTCTTGATAAACATCCATTCACTTCACTTAATAATATTCCTGTATTCCTATTAAGGAACATTCTTACAGCAGTGTGTACATCACATTTAAGATTTGTTCGCAGCTTAGTATAAATTATTGGTTAGTACCTGGTCCACAATTAGATCACAACCAGCATGATGGCAAAGACTGTTCTGTTTTGCATATCATTGTATATCCATCCAGTGCCTGTTCTTAAATATTTGAGAAATATGTGAAAGTGTATTGCTATGCAGGCACATCATAAACCCACAATTTTATAGACACTTAAAATATAACAATTTTAATTGCTATAGTTGCTTAATGTATTAATCTTTGTTAATTTGATAGGATATATTTGCAAGTAACATTTGTATTAGTAAAAGGTCTTCGGAAAGCATCTGTTAGCCGCACATTCCTGTAATAGAATTTCATCTCTCAAGACCTTTCCTCTATAGACCAAGTATTTTTTAAATAATTGTTTTGCCCATATCTTTACAGAAAAATTTTCCCCTATGAAATCTTATAATGCCTAGTTAAGCCATTATGAAATAAATTCAATATGATATTGGGTCATGATGAAGCGGAGTTGAATGGTCATGTTTCCATCAGTTAAGTGCTTAACCTTAGTAGCCCCTAAGACTTCCTGAAGCTACTTTTCACTTAAAAGCATCATTAATCTAATAATTTAGCAATGGGAAGATGTATTGAACTGGTTTAATTGGCATGGGAACTTTTATCTTTATACAAGTCTTGGTATTAAAACAGCCTCAAAATAGTCTTCAATAAATACATTAATACCACTTCTAGGATGGCAATATTTTAATGACCATACAGGTTGAATATCTCTATTCTGAAAATCTGAATTCCAAAATGCTCTAGTATCTGAAATTTTTTGACCACCACAGGAAGCCATAAATTGAAAATCCTGTATGTGATCTCAGGTGTTAGTTCACAGTCAAAACACAGGTATGCTAAAAATATTGTAGAAACTACCTTAAGGCTATATGTAAAAATTGCTTAGGAAACAAATGAATTTTGTGTTTGGACTTAGGTCTCAGCCCTAAATATATGAAAAATATAAAAAAAATCTAAAATTTCAAACATTTCTGTTTTTAAGCATTTTGGATAAGACATCCATCCTATAGTAACATTAGTAAGAAACATTATTTTAGATAGCTTCCAAAACACTACAAGTGTTTTCTGTATCTAACCTTTTAATTCATTCTTGCTGTGCAGTAATATCTAGTGCATTTCATAAAAATGGGTCAATATTCCCGATTAACCCTGCATCTCCATTTTATGCTCTTTAGTTTAAGATCATTGAAGAGGATTATATTTTACCAGTTTTAAGTCATTAAAGGAATAAATATCTACCACTATCATTTTACAATATACAGAAACCGAGAATAAGCAAATATGATAGCGACAGATTACTTGTATGTGCATTTGTGGTACTTGGAATTAAACATAGGTTTACTTTACCACTGAGCTACATCCCTAGCCACTTTAATTTTTTTTTTAAGAAACATGGACTCCTGTTTATTTGGAGAAAGAAGTTGATACTTAAATTTGATTCAAAGTAAATATTATTATACCTTTTGTGATGCCTTCTTCTTGAGGCTCTCTTCTCCTAAACAATATCTTAATCTATTATGATTGAAATATCTTTAAAGCAGGTGAAATATTCTAACCTTAAACTTAATCACAAAGCACTGATTTTTTTTGTGTTTGTTCTGCTAGTTGTACATGACACCATAATGCATTTCAACTTATTTTAAACAAATGGAGCACAACTTTTCATTTATCTAGTTGTACATGATGCCGAGTCACACCATTCGTGCAATCATATATTAATATAGGATTATAATGTCTGTCTCATTCCACAATCTTTCCCACCCCCAAAAACATCTCCTTCCTTCTGCCCACTCCAAAGTTTTTCCATTCTTCCCTCATCCCCTGCCCCTGCCATTTCAGATCAACATCCACTTAGAGAAAACTTTCAGCCTTTGGTTTTTGGGAATTGGCTTACTTAGCATGATATTCTCCAGCTCCATCCACTCACTGCGAATGCCATAATTTTATTTTTCTTTAAGGCCAAGTAATACTCCATTGTGTATATATACCATAGTTTCTTTATCCATTCATCTATTAAAGGGCACCTAGGTTGGTTCCACAGTTTAGCTATTGTGAATTGAGCTGCTATAAATATTTCATTTTTTATGGTGCATTATAGTCATACATGATGGTGGGATCTGTCTACATGTTAGTACAAGCACACAATACAACAATATAATTTACCCCATATCCCCAGCACTGTACATTTTTCTTTGAAGGCATTAATAAGTTAGCACACTACTCAAGGAATTGTACTCCTCAGTTAATATAAACTAGTTAATTAATTTATTGAACAAGCACATTCCAAGTATATACTAAGAAAAGTAATATATCAGACTAGCATAAGATCCCAGAGCTAGGGACAGTTAAGTCTTTTCTTTTTTTTTTTCACTGAAATGATGCGTCATCTCTTTGAATTATGTTTGTCAATATCTGGGATATTGTGCTTGCAAAATATTAAAATAACCACTTCAGAGGATAGGATCCATTTTTCAGGTTTTATAAACATGACTGGGAAAAATCAATAATTAAAAGTGCAATTTTCAGTCATAGTCAAACCTGGTATTCAATTAAACACTCCAATTTAAAAGTACAGTATTTTAGACAGAAAAGTTACTTAACTTCTCTGAACTCCAGTTTCTCATGTGTAAGCAGGTTAAAAATACCTGCACTTAAATTCTGGTAAAGATTAAGTGAACTATAATATAAAATTCTAAATACGCTAATCTAGTATGTGGAATTATCTCAATAGTTTTTCTTCTTATGTCTACTGCTGCATAATAGCCATGCTAAATTTTATAACAAGTGGTAAATATTGTTATACTCCTTGTTCTCAGAGTATAGATCAGCAGAGAAAAAACTAATTTCTGCCTATAAATGGGGCCTCAGTTAGATAGACCTGAGTGATTGGAATAATCTAGACTTGTCTTCTCACTCACATGACTGGAACTATTGTAACTATCTATTGGAGCACTTATATGTGTCCTCACCCTGTGGCTTGGGACTTCCCATAGTGATAGCTGTGTCCAGATAGGTATACCCAAGGCAAGTTATTCCAAGAGTAAATGCAGAAGTTGCTTAGAATCAGAGGACACAGGGAGTTACTTTATGGGGGCCCTCACAAGTCCACTGTGGGGAGTGGACATAACCCACACTGATCAACAGAAAAAGCTTTGAAGGATTTTCAGAGGCTATTTTATAAAAACCACCACAGTTCTCATTCTTTACCATAAAGTCTGCAGAGCCTCAGCTTTGGTTGCTACAATCCGTAGAATCTGTAGGAAGGGTTCTATAGTCATACCTGGACATCACCCCATTCACAGCTACAATAAAAAATTTGAGGAACTCAGAAAATGGAATGCCTGAATTTGAGCTAGTTAGAAAGGAATTAAAGGTAATTGTTTTCTGTAAATGGAAACAGTTTTTCTTTTCAGTTAAGACTTCTAATTTAGGGCCATGAAGATTATGTTCAATTCATATTATATGACTGTACATGGGAATTTGGGCATCTACATGAACTTCCAAAAATAATTAAAACTGTAAGCACTGCAAATTTCACTTGTGATTTTTTTAATGCCCACCATGTAACAATGCCAAATATTATGCTATTAATATTGGGAATACATTTCCCTTATTATTATTTAACACAATAAAATTATGCCTTCCATGTGTCTGTGTGTGTGTGTGTGAGAGAGAGAGAGAGAGAGAGAGGAAAAAGGTGAAGATTTCATTTTATAAAATGTTTGCTAAATATATGGTTGACTAAATTCCTTACTTCATGTTTTTGAGTATAATTTGAAAACAATTGGTGACAACTTCATCTTTGAACTATGTTTATCATTTTATCATGGTGAATTGGATGACTTCTGTAAGGTACATTTGATACGCCTGGCTGACTCTACTTTGTTCACCAATATTAGCAAAGGCTTGAATGTGGGGGATATTGGGAAGAGGGGCCAAATGAAGAAGAATGGTCTTGGATGCCTTAGATTCTTTTAGACTTGGAATATAAAACTGGCTAATATGTGTTACAAAGCAGTAGCTAAGTAATCTTTGTAATTCTCCTGATTTTACTCTCACTCATTTCCTTCATCTTTCTTGGTTTTATGCCAATGAATTTGCTTCAATTCTGTCTGAAATATGGTAAATAGTCATCCTCTTTTCCAAAGAAAGTGTCTTTCTAAAAATTTAGTTAGGTAAGAAGCACAAGGCTTATGAAATTTCCTAATCTGACATGACTAATTGTGATTTTCCTTTGATCATTAACTCTCAGGGCCAATGGTACTACTTACTTGGATTAATTAGCATGTCATATTAATATTTCCATATTTCTAGCAGCTCATTGCTTTGATATAGAATTTTGCTACTTAGGGTGTGTGGAAAGGCACAGGAGAGCAGTGCAGGGTGTCTGGGCCATATGCCTTCCTAGAGATAGTAAAGCCACAGAGTATGTTCCCTTAAATTAATAATTTATTTTGACTCAATCTGCTATTTGAAAATGGCATCTGATATACACTATACTGTTTCCTAGAGGTAGTAATTTCCCTGTTCAGACTCTTTTATTAATAACAATTCCAAGATTGAATATTTGAAAAGGGAGGGTTAAAGCTTGCTATGACAGTTAAAAATCTTTTTGTAAGGGCTAAAATACTTCAAAAATTTTTTGATGATTTGTTAAAATTTCTCCTTAGAATTTGACTCCATAGCTACTTAGGTTATGTTATAGAGTTTTGTGGTCATGAAGTTAAGCACCAGTAATACTCAGCAAGTTCTACCTTTCTAGGACTTCAATGGTTGTCTGCTCATTATTGTTTGTGGTAGACTGATTCAAAAGGGATCAAGGTAGAGGCCCTGCCAATGATTGCCATCATATAGGAGAGAATAGAATGATGATGGGGGCTATCTAATTGCACATAAGTAAAAAATTGCAGATGGAGGCAATTTGATATATCTCGAGTTAGTTTTAATAGTTTTTTTTTTTTTTAGTGGAAGAGAGACAATATTAGATCTGAAAGACAGATTGTTCCAAAAGCAATGGTTGGTGTATATTAATGGAAATTTAATTTGTGGAAGGGAATTAAGTGGCTTCTAGATTAGAGCTGAAGTTAAGTAATAGAAATTAGAATCAGGTATATGGAAATAGAAATAAAAGTTTGAAATAAAACCTATTAAAGCCAAAAATTGGGCTTAGATTCTGTTGACAGCAGGCAAATTTGTGATGTCAGACATAAAGAATACTAGAGTTGCCTGCTAGAAATGGAGTCGAAGGGAAAGAAATGGAACTTGAACTCTAAAGACTTGATTTTTCTAGGTTTATATCTTAATTATAAGATCCTGGAAAAGAAATTTTTAGTGATTCATTTCTTTCCTATCTGAAGTAGTGTAGGATAAATATTTTAAATATTTTCAGGGCATATAATTTGGATAGAGGCCTGACAGATACTGATGGTACACAAAGCTTACAGCTATGTGGTGCTCCTTAGGGGTCAAGAGAAAGGGTGGAGGAGATGAGAAGGTTCCAGACAGAGGAGAAGAATAAATGGATCCAGGGGCAGAACCACCAGGAGATGACATAGATGTTTTGGCACTGTGTAAAACAGAGTTGCCTTTACTCTGGTGGTAATGGGAAATATTGCAGAATAGTTCAACAATCATGCCTTTCAGTGCATGAATACATTCAAAGAGAATGAAGGGAGATCCAAGAGGCTATGTTTGGCAAGAGATTAAATTGTACACTTTAAGGGAAGCAGATAACGAACAATCAAATTCTACAGATAAAAATTCTGTAAAATTCATTTTTGTTTTGGTACTGGGGATTGAACTCAGAGATGCTTAATCACTGAGCCCCATCCCCAGACTCTTAAATACTTAGAGACAGGATCTTGCTTAGTTGCTTAGGGCCTCACTAACTTGCTCAGGCTGGCCTTGAACTCACTATTCTGCTGCCTCAGCCTTCCAAGCCACTGAGATTACAAGTGTAGACAAATTTTATATATCGTGGCCTGCACCAGCACACCAAGCCTAAAATTCATCTCAAGTTACTGTGACCTTGCTCACTGCCAGGTTTGAACATTACTAGAGTTACAGTGAAAAAATATTTAATGCCCAACTCTTACAGGAACAATTACAGTAACACTTATGACTTCCATTTGAGCAAAAACTGTGTGCTTGAGACTCATCTAAGTATTCTTCATTTATTTCTAATACCAATAGGGTGAAATGAATTTTATGTCAGTTTTACACTTGATGCAAATGAGACTCAGAGAGGTTGAGAAACATGACCAGTGTCACTCAGGTAGAAAGTTGCACACTCTAGACTCCCCTAAATTTCAGGACCAACTTTCAAAAGCTGAGCTAACATCAGTGCTATTCTCAGTCTCCTCTTATTCAAGGACTTGTTTGCTCCTTCATTTAATCCACTTACAAAGCAGATGTCAATTTTCAGAGTTTACAGTTTAGTTTGCATCTTATTGATTGCTTTCTAGGTTGCCTGTTACCTAGGGACCTTGAGGAGGTCTCTTAATTTATTGGCAACATATTAAATGGCAGTTTATAATCAGTTTTGAGTCATGGAAATGTTTCCCTAAAGTCGACAAAACCCATCTCAAGTGGTGGATCCTTATAGACTTAAAATGAAAAGCTAACTGGATTTGGTATGCTCATGTCTTTATCCTCACTTATGGACTTTATATCATAGAATCCATCTAGGCACTGGGGTACATAGCTTAGTGGTAGAACACTGGCAACCCCAGCAGAGTCTACCTACTTCTGGACCTGTAGAAGTCTGTCCATTAACAAATCTTATATTGTACTTTGTTTATTATATTTACACCCATCATAATATAGCCCAAAAGAAACAATTAAAGTTTATTAATGAAGCTAGCCTCAAAGTGACCTAAAATGCCAAGCAAGTCTTACATTCATTTCAAAGTGAAGCCTATAAGCAATAACCAAGGACACCCGAACTTGACTTCAATAAAGAATCTTATGAATGAAAGGTAACTTTAAAAAAAGGATAAAGACCTAAATGCTTTGTTAGATTTCTCTTTTCATAGATCTTAATTACTTAATAAAATTTAGAAGAAAATAGCCAAAATGTATTAGGACTAAATCTACTTTGTACAGTTAATATTTTCCCCAAAGTCTGATTTTTCACTTAAAAAATGTGACCCTCAAAATAGATTTAAAAATCCAGTCACATTTTTTAACTGAGAAATCAGACTTTGGGAAAAATATTAACTGTACAAAGTAGATTTAATTTATCCCAACATTAAGTTTATTAGTGATTTTTTCATTATGCATATAATTTGGTGGACATTTAAAATGTAAATTATATTTCTTCCTAGTTGCTTGAGCCGTAGTTCACGTTGGCCAGCACAACACAAGATTCCTTCAATTTATCAATATTCCAAGCTTTCATACAGTTCTCTACAAATCCTTGGTTATCCATTATGGTGTGTCTAGTTTCAACATTAAGGTATAACCATCAACATATATGTGTCTAATCCCATAATATGTTGGGAAAAAAGATTATTGCTAGAAAATGGGAAGTGACATATAAAATATTTAAGGTCTTCTTTTTAAAATAGACATCCATAATTTTAAATATTTTCACAGTACTTTTTAGGTTTATAAATTCAATGCCTCCACAAGTATAACAGAGGTAGCCACACTTGTAGTACATGATTATGTCCCATGAAATTTATATGAGGTGACACAAGTGCTTTAATCCTAATATAAGAAATAAAATTTGTAATAGCATTTTCGTAAGAAGCAGCACCATTGAAAACTGAAATAATCATGATTATTTATTTGATGGATATATTTTAAATTGTGTATGTTAATGCATGAATTTTTAAATGTGGAAAGTTAGTTACATTGTATCATCTTAAAATCTGTGAAAAGAATGAATCTTTGAGAAGAAAAACAAAAACAAAACATCACATTTTATATTACCTACTATATGCCAGGCATTGGTTGTAATGCTTTACACATATTAACTTACTTAACAGAATTTTTTGGCATCAGCCAAATAATTTTAACAGTCAGGCAGCTGATACAGCAATAACTGGCTAGAGACAAAATTACTGAATTTACTATTCTAGGAAGAAAGTGTTCATTAGTTATCGGTGTGGTGAAAACATAGCTACCCTACCACATTTTGATGGAGGACTAAAATGTACTTGCTTTTGGAAATATATTAAATGTGAGGACATTTTAACTGCCATTGGGATTTTCACTTACATTATTTTTTCATGAATCTGATCATGGTACACAGGCTGGATTTTATAAACTCCTCTCATCTTACTATACCAACATAATGTCAGCAGAAGGAGTGTGGGTGAGTCAACCCCTTGCTATTTATTCAAAAAGATACATCTGACTACCTACCATGAATTAAAACTCCAACAGGAAAAAAGCTTATTTTGATGACTCCAGTATGAAAACAAATAGGTATGTCATGTACATTTATGTATCTGTCATAAATAACCACAAAATGCTTGAAATATTAACCACAGGAAAACATTTAACTTATGGTTTGTGCACCACTCCTTACATATTAAGAGGTATGGAATTATCTTTTAAAAATTAGTTAAAATATAAATCACACTCAAATACTAATGTATGGAAAATATGATCAACTTTCCCTACACAAACCACATTTTATACATAGCTTACTTTTAATCATAATAAGGATGTAGGTTTAGTCAACTTAAAGTGCTGACTCCTCTAATCCTGGTCAGAAGCTAGTCCTACCAAATGATTCATGACCATATGGAGAGTGAGGATGCCTCAGTGTGTCCATGTTGTCAATTATTCTGCTCAACTTCAAATTAAAAGGTCTTTGCTTTTACTCTTAAAACCACGGCCATTACTGTAATATTGTTCATCTAAAAGTACACATTTTGAAAAAAAAATTATGGAAAGTTTCAATTGTAAAATAAGTTTGCTAATTTAGAATGCATTAGAGGTATCGCATCACCTTGAAGCATCCTGTAATCGATGATAAAATATTCATGTATAGCCCTCAGAATAGAGTTATAAATAGGTCACTAGTTTGCATGCTCACTATGCTCAGTCCCTGGCATCACAGACCATCATTAGATGTTGAGTTAGACTTGGGTACAACACACACAGGCATCAGATAATCAATTCTCCTTAATAACAACCATTATGGATTTCATGTCTTAAATTACCCTATCCATGAATATGTTTTCTAATGAGGTTTTTGAAAGGACCCAAACCATGGACTAGTAAAAGTCACCTACCAAGTCATCAAGAGGCTATCCAATACAGAGGTGGAGAAGATGTGCCCTAAGTTCAAATTTTGCCAAGGTTCAAATTTGTTCCTATTGTAAATTGAAATTAATTCAGCTCTCTCCTCTTCTCCATTTGTAAAATGTCTTAATCTGAGTACCTACTTGTCTGAAACATGATATGACATAGAGTTAAAATGCAGGAATTTCAAAATACTAAATCAGTTATTAATGCAATTAAGACTAAAATAATGACAACTTTGAATTGGTGAAAGTTATTTAATACTATTAGGAATAATAAAAAAAAAATAACATTCAACTGAAGCAGGACCAGACATGGAAGGAATAGTGAATTCAAGTAGCTGATTGATTAATGCAGACTCTAACTACTGAAAGGCATTGAATTAAGAATTTCCAAACATTCCCATCTCCAAGTCAATTTTTAAATCACATTTTCTGTCTTTTTCAATTCCCTTCCATCTTTCCCCACACAGGTAGTTTCCCTCCTGTATCGAATATGCTATCTGTATGCATACTGAGAAAGTGAATATTTGGTGCCTCCATTTCTTACCTGAACATGTTTTTTATATTTTATGTATAATATAAAAGTGATAAAGCTGGTCTATCAATAATATTAGGTGATAGATTAGTTTTCAATATCTAAACTTTCACTTTTTAATTGAAAGTCCAGAGCAAATCAGGCTCTAAGAAATTCATACCAACATATATGTCTGCAAAATTTAAAAAAATATATATGTTCATGGAAAAATTCTTGATTTGAAACAACCACAAAAGAATCAAAATGCCTGAGCATTTCCTTCCCTGCCAAATTACAAACTCTTAGCCTCTGCCACCATAATTCCAAAGCACAAGGAATTTTAATCTGTTTCTCAAATTTTTCAATATATCAATCTTTTTAGAAAGAAAAAAAGTTGCATCTGCTCCTAGTGTTGATCTAAATTCTTTTGTGTCTAAACATAAAACTATCAAACTCCTTATGCTTACAATTTATGTATTAATAAGGAAAATTCATTTTGTCAAATAAATCTGAGGTACATATAACCATATAATCAATAAATTAAAATAGCAAATTTAATGATAAATAATGTGCTGAAACTAATTTGACATGTTGAGTCTGTAGCAAACATTTATGTGTTTAAATTATTAATGGTGAAATAGTCAACTATTTTGAATGTTACATAAGAAATCAACATTAGTTACCATAAAATCATTACCAAGTGTTCCAATAATTGTATAAATTCAAAAGCAAGAATTCTAAATTACCTCCTTGATTCATATTATCACTTTTACATCAGGTAGTATTTAATATCAAAAAGATCATTGACTGTGAATTATCAGCCTGGATTTTAAATTTAGCTTCTCTCGTTTGCTGAATATAATCTGAGCAGTATCAACGAATTTCTCCCAATCTGTTTTCTCATTTCCTAAAGTAATAATTACTGCCTGATAAAATTGTGTGGTTAATAATATTTAGTTGACACTTGTAAAACATTAGCACAGCTGTAGTGTTTAGTAGCTATTAATCAACCAGCTCATTTTTCTTTAGGTTAAAAAAATATTTAATGTGTGCTGTAAATTGTTTTACACAAGTATATACTATAATCATATCATTACTTCTACATAGAAACTAATTCTATAATGTTGCCTTACAACACTCCTGTATTTATAGAACTAGGAAAAAGTAGGTTTTTAGGAGCTATCTTAACATAATAGCTAATATTTCTAGATGAATACTGATGAGAGATAATAGGAGTTATATATTAAAATTAACTAGCTTTAAATAAGAACCAAAGACTTTCTGTGCTCTTATAAGTTCTTTCAAATAACCACAGTGATTTGTTTTCTTATGACAGAATTTTATAATGAAAATATCTCACTCCTTTAGAGGTTAATAACCTTTCAGCCTTAGAACTGAGGACATTGATAAATAATAGCCAAAGGATATTGGGTGTGTGCCATAATGCAAAAAGGATTAGATTGCATATCCAGTCTCATGGGAATCAGAGAAATTATCAACTTTATTAATAATTTCAAGAAAACAGACAAACTATGCAGTAGAGGTCCAAGGCCACCAATTTAATTCTCCAGGACTTTCCTTACCATGTCAGGATGCTCCCTGACCCAAACTAAATATGTTGGCTCTAGAACATATATGGAGTCACCTGATGTACAGTGGAATAACCATAATTGATATGAAATATGATCTTTCTGTATTCAGATAATCATGCCCCATAAATGCATATATTTAATGTGTTTGTTATTGGTAATTCTGGACAATTAGACATTATTGCTGAAAGTATTACCAAAATAAGAACTCATACCAATAAATATCAATGTCTTTAACAAGATGTCTGTCATTAGTATGTTTATGAGAAAATTCAATTAGATCATGGAATGGAAAGAATATCTGACATGCCAGCTGCTCCATTATCTATTTGCTAGTTGGATAATAGGATATAAAAAAAGAACCAAAAATTCTTCAAATATGGGAGTTATTAAATGAACAAAGAGACAATCATGGACCATACATGAAAACAACAACCAATGGAGGCTGAAATTGCAAACTTCTAGAAGGAGCATTCCTGAATAGAGCCTAGAGACAAAGCATGAGAAAAGTGAAATGGTTGGCCAGTAATAAAATATATTCCATCCCAAAAAAACAGAAGAAGTCTATATACTTAAAAATAAATTCTGGCAAACTGGAAGGACGTGTGCATGGGAAGGAAAGATTAATGGATCTAAAGGTGTCTGAATACAGATAAAGGAAGGGTCTAGAACTCCTGTAGTCACCTGGGAAATAACAACACCAAGCAGTAACTTTGACTCTACACTTGACAAAAGCAGGAGGCGGGGTCAAGCATGTGAGCATAGCTATGCAAAATTTCCATTCTGGAAAGTACATTGTCTCTTTCAACCAACCCTTCTCACCCACACACTGCACCATCAGTAACCAAGAAAGGTTGGATTGGACAGCTCAGAAATAAATTTTCATTGGCTATTCCTTTTAGCTCTTTGTTCCCTTCTTCCTGTTTTATGCCTTATTTAATTCTATTCTTTCTTTCTTGGTAAGACTCTGCACTTTGCTTATTATTTAAACTTCACAACATAAGCAATTTCTCCCATCTTCACTTATTATATCTTCCATAGATGAGACTTTTGGAGTGACTGCAAATCCTAATGATTTCTTATCCACGCAGGAAATTGATCCCCTCCTATATGATCCCCCTGAAGGATTTCAACCTATAATATCTAATTGACGGCCTCTCTTCCCTAAGAAATGGGATTTTCCCAGATTTCACGGAGGAAAAGTCCAACAGAATGGTTCAAAGTCAAGATAGGTTTTGATATATCTGATTAAATTATATTCATGTAATCTTAAACAAGTAGATCCAGATAGTACATCTTTGTGGAGGATCAACTAAATGTCAGGATCTTAGTCTATTGCCATTACTTACATTATGTAGAACCCCTGCTTTTTTTTTTAATCTTTTAAGGAAATAATTTTATGTTTTTTTTCTGATTTATTAGATACAATTTCTAAGCATCTGCAATTCTGTGTAAATTTTGATAGTACAGGGAGGTAAGACATGACACTAATTGAATAGATTCCTCAGGGGCCTACAAGATGTCAACTGTATAAAGATTTCTTTTTGTAATGCAGTGTTTCAGTTCATTGCATACAACATCAAACACTAACATCAGAGAGAATGCAAAATATATTTTAACTTACACTTTAGAGAAAAATATATTTGACCCCTCAAAGTGTTCTGGAAGAAAATGGAAGTATTCAAAAGATTTTCTATACTCATCACAAAACAGTTAGAGGCCTGTGGCTAATTATTTAAATGGTAATTTAAATAGTGGCCTTAGAAATTACCTTTGACTTCTTTTTGAACATTAAATTTCTTGTCACTATTATGATATGATGAATGTAGAAAATAAATAAAGTTGCTACTGACAGTGTTAAAAAATTGGCAAAGTGAAGTCTGGGGACCACCTGGAAGAAAGTCCTAAGCACTAAATACATTTGCATGCATTTGATTGTCTGGCGAAGCAAACCAATTATACACTTCCCAAAAGGCAGCTCAGTGATGGAATATTACTTTAAATAGCTTTTTATTCTGTTTGATCAGTTATATGTGATCCAGTGATTGCAGTCTGAATTTTAGTGTAAAATGAAAAAGAAAAGAAAAAACAAATATTCAGAGGACCAGAATCACAATGATTGATTCTATATTGAGAGAGATTAATTTTTCAACAACTGTTAAATGTAAACTCAGACACCAATTTTAGTCTGAAAAATTGAAATAACTTTGTGCCAACTTTTGGAGAAAGACTGAGTAAATGCCATCATGGTTATCTCTAAGCTCAAAAGGAATTTGTGTCCAAAACTCAAAATGAATTTGCACTTAGGGATGCCCTAACTTCAAAAATAGATACTTGCAACAAAAAAGAGTTAATTCCATTGATTGTTTATAAATTATAGACTTAGAAAAAAATCTCTTGACTATCTGAAGAGTTTTAAGTCATTTTCCGACTTCATACCTCTCTGCTTTGGATGTAGATTTTGAGAATCCACATCCTAATTTGGGGTGTTACTTGTCAAAGGAATTGAGAGGACAGTAACTCATAGCACCCAAAGTCATTACCATTCTAATTTTTCCTTGAATCAACTCATCCTATGCTTTGCTTTTATTAAAGGCTTATTGAGCTCATAATCATAATCATAGTAATAGTAATTATTAATATAATTCATTGCATTTAATTACTGAGTGTTTTACATGTATACATTAATTTTATTCTCTCAACACTGGTAAGAGGTGGGTACCAGTATCAAGTTGAGGCACAAAAGGTTAAGTAACCCAGGCTTTAAAATGTCAGGGAAAGTTTTTGTGCCTGTGCAGCTACTTCTCAGAGCCCACACTCTGACCCATACCTCAGACTGCTTCAGTTTCCAGGCAGGACTAGAGAGCACTGTGTAGAGAAAAAGGCATGTTCATAATGATATCATCTATCATTTTAACAAATAACTTTGTAGCCAGGTAGGTGTATGGGGCATGCCTAACCATAACCCTCCCCTACAGCTGAGGGAGGCTAAGATAGGAGGATTGCAAGTTTAAAGTCAGCCTCAGGAATTTAGCGAGGCCCTACGCAACTCAGAGAGACCCTCTCTAAATAAAATATGGAAAAAAAAAACGCTAAGAATGTGGTTAAGTGGTAAAATGTCCCTGGTTAAATCTCCAGTGACTAAATAAATACATAAAATTGTAAAATTTGTAAACTCATCTTTATATAAAAGTCAAACATTGTCTTCTTTAAAGATCATCTCCAATTGGCAATTCCTTTCTCCTTCAAATCAATTTTAATTGAGAAAATACGAGAAATGATTTTAAAACATTTCAAATCAACAAACATTGTATATATATGCAAATAAACATTGTATGTATTGTATAACATCTGCCTCATTGGGGATGCATCCTGAATCCTACATTGTTACTCCTTTTCTCCCTTGGTGAAAAGTAGCCTGCTGGGGAGGCTACTTTAGACTTCACTTGTTCAATACATTCATCAATGACGTAGGTAAAGATATGGACTATACACTCAAGCTGTTTTGCTTAATACCAGACTCAAAAATAATATGTCTTCTTATATAAAGTCAAATTTAGTAGAAACATAGGTCAAGTTCTATCTTTAGACTGATAAAACATTATTTTTAAGATATCCAACTTAAAATATGCAGTGTTGTAAAAGTTTTGGTTGATTTGTCTTGTTCCCATTTTATATAATAATTTCTTTAATTCTCTCAAAATTTTGAGTAGCTATAACAGTCCTCACTAGCTAGAATTTGTTTAATAACAATACAGGTTAGATGGATCAATGGCAAAATGACAAATTAATATAAAAGGAAAACTTAGAAGTATTTTATTTTGCACAGGTCAGAATGCAATAGCTTATTATAAGCTAAATTTCTTCTAACAACCCACAAATAAGGTAAAACTGAGACTTCTGAAAATATTAAATCGTACGAGTGATTTTTTTACATGTACTCTTTTTTTACATTCTTAATACACATATATATCACAATTTTTCATATCTCTGTATATAAGGTATATTGACACCAAATTCAAATCTTCATACACGTATTTAAAAGTTATAATTCTGGGCAACAACCAAAATGCTATGAATTTTAGGTTTTTTATTTCAAGAAGAGTTTAACATAGTTCAAAGCATTAATAAAACTATACTTCAGACATGAAAAGTGTTATGATAAGTAAAATTCATAAAAAATATGAAAAACTTTAGGACATTCCAAGTTCAAGAAGTTAAGTAATCGATCCTTTCATATTTAGTCTCCCCAAAGAGATTAGGATATTTCATTCTGCCAGAGGTTAACAGATTTTGGAAGAGTCATTTCCTTTATGAAAGCCATTTCATTATAAAAAAAAAAACAATTTGGAAATAATTATAGTTCTTCTTCACCAGGTTGTGTCCCTCTTGGTTAAGTGAATTTGCAGACTGATTTCATATATTCCACAGAAGAGATCTATTTCCTACTGACAGACCTCCCAGGGACTCCCAACTCCATATTCAAAAGGTGCTGTGATTTTATGTCTGAATAATTATATAAAATCTTAATGAATTCAGTCCAAAGCCTCTGGCCAGGTTTGGCTTTTAGATACTGAGAAAAAGACAAAGTGAGTAGGTGTAATGGGTATAAGTAAGAGAATGTGGTATAAAATATCTAGAATAGAGGAACTCAAGTTCCAAAGAAAGGAATAAGGAGGGGGAAATCCCAGTTATACTGATTTGATCAGTGCATGCTACATGCACACTACACGTACTCCACTAAAATATACAATTAATACATATTAAGAAAAAATAACTTGGGTTTTGGGTACAGCTTTTTTCAATAAGGGAAAGTCATGATAAAAACAATGGCATGGATAATCATATAATGATGTGAAGGCAGAGAAGTAGATATAGATCACTGGGTGAAAATCACTACTTGGATCATAGGAAGCAAAATTTTTGTGAGGCAGAAAGAATAAGTTCAAGAGCTCCATTTATAACACTATGACTATAGTTAATAACAATGTATTCCACACTTGAATGTGGCTGACACTGTGTTCATCACAGATAAATGACAGATATAGGAGGTAATACATATGTTAATTTAGCTCAGTTCAGCCATTCTGCAATGTATAGATCTTTAAAACATGTTATATACTGCAAAGATATACAATGTTTATTTGTCACTTACAATGTTTTTAAATCATTTTTTTTATATTTTCACAATTGAAATAGATTTGAAGGAGAAAGGGATTGTCAATTGGAGAGGATCTTTAAAGAAGACAATGTTTTACTTTGATATAAAGGTGAGTTAACAAATTTTTATAATTTTATATGTTTAGTCACTGGGGATTTAACCCAGGGACACTTTAACACTTAACCACATCCCTATCTTTTTTTCCATATTTTATACATAGAGTGTCTCACTGAGTTGGCCTAGGGCCTCGTTAAATTCCTGAGGCTGGCTTTGAACTTGCAATCCTCCTACCTTAGCTTCCCTCAGCTGTGGGATTACAGGCATGCACCATAACACCTGGCTAGAATGTTATTTTATAAAATAAAAAGGAACTGTTTCACTAATTGTGGATGAAACAAGACTGACAGTAAGAAATCTACCATTCCTTGACTGAATATATTATTTTAGCACTGGACTATCTTTGAAAGAACTGAAGTAACATGTGGGCAAGAACGTTTCATAACTGAGGTAAGTATGAAATATCAAATGAGATTATAAAATTGATTATCATGATTTCAAGTGGCAGATGTGATTTTTATACCTTCATTTTATAGTCAATATATTTTTATTATCTTCTAAAGACCAAATGAGGCTGATGAATCACATTAAATCAGCATAGTCAGAAAAGATTTCAGCATTTTTCAGTTTGAAATTGCATTTTAATGCTTACGATATAGAGTGACACCCATGAAATTCTCAGGAAAGTGTTATTATTCACCCTTATCACTGTTGGAACATTGAGGCAAATATGTAACACAGTTTCAAATGTGAATAATGAAAATGGGGGAAAAGAAGACTAGAAGAGACACATTTCCAAGGAAGCAAAAGAAAGACTACAAGCTTAAACTTAGAAAAAATTAAAAGCATTAAAACAAACACACAAAACCCAAGTAAACAAACAGAAAAATCAAAGCAATGGTAACCATACCATATGGATAAAACCTTCTTATTCAGTATCCACTGTTCATATTTCTGTGCTCCAACTTATCAGTAATCCCAAATTCTCAATTCTTCAAATTTATCTATGAAATTATTGACACAGGTGCATTAAAATAGGTTAGAAATCATAATATAGAGCTTATATATCCCTTATATATTTACATATATATTCAAATGCTGTAATAATTCACCAACCACTTTTCTCAAAATAATCAATATGTAAAATATAATTTTCTGAGTTCTTTATATACTCTAGAGATTAGTGCTCTATCTGATGTGTGAGGGATAAAAATTTGCTCCCAAGATGTATGCTCTCTATTCCCCTCACAGATGTTTTTTGTTGTTGTTTTTGTTTGTTTGTTTGTTTGTTTTTGCTGATAAGAGACTTTTTAGTTTGAATTCATCCCATTTATTGATTCTTGATTTTAATTCTTGTGCCACAGGAGTCTTATTAAGGAAGTTGGGGCCTAATCCCACATGATGGAGATTAGGGCCTACTTTTTCTTCTATTAGACACAGGGTCTCTGGTTTTATTCTTAAATCCTTGATCCACTTTGACTTGAGTTTTGTACATGGTGAAAGATAAGGGCTAAATTTCTTTCTGTTACATATGGATTTTCAGTTTTCCTAGCATCTTTTGTTGAATAGGCTATCTTTTCTCCAATGCATGTTTTGGGCACCTTTGTCTAATATAATTGTAATTTTGTGGGTTGGTCTGTGTCCTCTATTTGTACCATTAAATAACCCAATCAATAAATGAGCCAAGGACCTGAACACACACTTCTCAGATGATGATATACAATCAACAAATATGAAAAAAAATATTCATCATCACTAGCAATTAGAGAAACATAAACCTCACCAATCTAAGATTTCTTCTCACTCCAGTCAGAATGGCTGCTATTATGAATACAAACAATAATAAGTATTGGCATGGATGTGGGGGAAAAGGTAGACTCATACACTGCTGGTGGGACTGTAAACTGGTGCAGCCAATATTAAAAGCACTATGGAGATTTCTTAGAAAATTGGGAATGTACCCACCATTTGACCCAGGTATCCTTCTCCCTGGTGTATATCCAAAGGACTTAAAAACAGTATATTACAGGGACACTGTCACATCAATGTTTATAACAGCACAATTCACAATAGTTAAACTGTAGAACCAACCTAGATACCTTTCAGTAGATGAATGGATGAAAAAAATGTGGCATATATACACATGGAATATTACTTAGTAATAAAGAGAATAAAATCATGGTATTTGCAAGTAAATGGATGGAGTCAGAGAAGATAATGTTAAGTGAAGTTAGCCAATTCCAAATAACCAAATGTCATTTTTTTTCTTTGATATAAGGGGGCTAATTCATAGTGGGTTAGAGAGAGGTAACATGGAAGGAATAGACAAACTCTAGATAGGGCAGAGGGATTAGAAGGGATGGGAGGGGGCATGAGGTTAGAAATGATGGTGGAATGTGATGATCGTTGTACATGTATAAATACATGAATTGATTTGAATATACTTTGTATACAACCAGAGATATGAAAAATTTTACTCTAAATGCATAATAAGAATAAGAATAAGAATTGTAATGCATTCTGCTATCATATATAAATAAAAGTAAAAACACAAAAAATAAAAATTTAAAAAAACATGATTTTCTGAAGTTACCCTAAGTGGTATTATGTGTTGCTCAACTTATATTTTCATAGGTAGTCCACATATGGGACAATGGGACAAATTGGGTTAATGTAAATTCAGACAGGGCCTGAGAAATTGGCAAGAGAAACAGTCTATAGTTGAAAAAGTCAGTCTTAGATATTGTTGAAAGTGCCCTGCAATGAATGATTCTGAATTTATTCAGAAGTTACGAGAAGAACTTTGCAAATGATGACAGTAAATACAATTAATAGTGTCTTCAAAGAACAAAGCAAGATGACTTCGTATTCAGTTAAAAAAAATAAGAACGTGGGACAAGGTAGTAGGGGGAAATGTGACACTCACTACTAAGAAAGCAGAAGTCAGAATTTCTAGAAGGAAATGTTTAGCCATAGCAACCATATGACACAAATCATTCTATCTGCCTGACATTTTTTCTGATATATTTAAACAATATTCTCCAATGCTATGCTGTAGAAGCTAAAGTTATTCAAATCCTTGTGAAATGCAATGAAAAACAGTGAAATAGATTGAGAAAATATAGCTATAGATAACAGATAATTTACAGGAACATGATTTATTTGCTTCAAATTAAACTATTAACATATAACTATTCTCAAAAAGTGAAATAATTTCTCAGAATGATAGTACAAATTAAAGTGAACAAAGAGCATGATAATCTAAACCAGCCAACATGATTAAAATTGTACATCAGAGCTCAATTCCTGAAATTTCAATGATAAAAGTAACATTTGTTTTAAAAAATAATTTGTTAAAATTTTATCTAGCACCTATTTTGTTCCAAGTATTGTTCTCAAGAAGCAAACATTTCCAGAGTAGAAGTCAATGAACAAATAAGCAAGTAAGTAAAAATAAAAATAAAAACATAGGAAACTTTCCTATGTACACATACGAATACACCACAGCGAATCTCACCATCATGTACATCCATAAGACTGGGAGCCTAATTACAATAAGGTATATTACATGAATGTATAATTTTATCAAAATGCATGTATAATTTTATCAAAATGTATTACTAAAAAGAACCAATAAAATGGATTTAGTATAGGAAATAATTTTATAGGAAAAAAATAAAGCAGGGATGGAGATAATGGAGGCAGGGGTTAGAGTTGAGGTAGGCAGAGAAATTTTGAGTAGGCATCATTTAAAGAGAGATGTAAATGGTATGAAACTCATTCAAATATTTAACAGCAGCAGCTCGAGGAGACTGTGAACAGTGAGTTCAAGGGCCTTGAGATGGGAGCAAGCTCAGTTTTTGAATCAGGCAAAGAGTAGATAACACACAGAGAATGCTTTAGCTTAAAGGAATTTAATGACAGGGCTATTTTGCTGAAGTGTGAGCAGAAACAAGTGGGAAGCACTGGACACTCCCAAATATAAAGTAGGAACAAGTAAAAATAGTGTCACTGAGACGTGATGAGAGATAATGGCTCAGAAGAGTTCTTTCCAGGAGCTGTAGCTGTCAAGAGTTGCATTAGTGAAGAAGAGTGGAAGTAAAAATAATCTATGCTTCTTTTGATCCAATTCCCAATCTCCTTCCCTGGCTTCTTATTTGCCGAAATCAAAAGAAAGCCAGAGAGCAAAGGATTCTGGGAGATTCCATCATAAAATGGAGCTAACAGGGTGGAAGAGGGAAGAAGATGCAATATCTGGGAAGAATGTAAAGGGCTGGTGGAGCACCGTGGAGATGGGGTATATGAAGTTTCTGGTACCAAAGAAAAACACATTGTAAGTGAGTAAACATATGAGAAAAATAACTCAAAGAAATATTTCATGTAGTCCAGATGAGAGGCAATGAAAAGCATACCCAAATGAGGGAATGTGATGATAGATAAAAGAGAAATAGACCAGAAGACAAATCCGGAGGTTTTGTTGACTTAATGGATGCAACTGGAGAAAGGGGAAAGATGAATAGACAGGAACTGAGGCTTTGATGGCCAGATGTATGGTATCCTGATAAACAGCATAAGGAAAGGAAGAGGAGTGAGCTGGAGGAGAGAATATGGGAGAGATGGAGATAAAGATATCTCTAGGAGCTAGTGAGCACTAGGGGACTTCTTCCTAGGGAGACCCAGAAAGTAGTCACACATGGGTCTGTAGCTGAAAAGAAAAATTAAAAATATAGGCATAGGGAGTCATATGTAGAGATGATCCCAACACCATGATTATTAACCAAAAAAAAAAGAAAAAGTGGAATTTGAAGGCCAGCTTCTGACAGCCAAGAGAATTTAAGAGTAGGTGAAAAAAAGAAGCCAAAGAGAAAGAACAATGGCATAACCTTGGAGCCATGAAGTTGAGCAAATAAGTGTCACCAAAATATAAAGCAGAGAATTTAAATAAAGTTCCTCATATATTTACTGAAAAATAAAAAAAGAAACAAATTTGAGTTTGTAAATGAATAGAGACAGAAATCAAAAATTATACAAATATTTCAAAGCTGTCACTGCTATCTTGGAAGGGACAATTTTTATATCATTGGGATAATTCTCTGAATTACTAAAAAATTAGCTTCAGAGTCTTCAGATCAACTTTAAGCAATCTGAGGTCAATGATTTTAGTTTATTTTTTATGGCAACTCCCCCATATATACTATAACAGCTAGAATATCATGATTCATACATCTATATATCCTTTTTTTAATGGAAGAACAAAATGAACAAAATAATATATTCAAAATACTAGCTCAATAAGCATTATTTTGTCATATACTTTTTTATACCTTTATTTTATTTATTTTTATGTGGTGTTGAGGATTGAACTCAGGGTTTTGCCCATGCTAGGCAAGCGCTCTACTGCTGAGCCACAACCCAAGTCCCATATTATATATATATTTAAGGTACATAACATGATGTTTTGATATATAGTAAAATGTTTCATTCTGTCAAGCAGAAGAGCATAGCCCTCATTTCACATTGTTACCTCTATTATTTTTTTGTGGCAAGTGCATCTAAAAACTAAGCTTAACAAAATATCAGATACAATATTATTAACTACAGGATCCATGAGCTACCTTGGCTCTCTAGGCGTATTTATCTTGTCCATCTACCACTTTGTATCCATTGACCTGCATCGATCCATCTCTGTCCTTGTACCTTCAACTATTTTTTTTTAATTTTGCCTGGAAAACATTTTCAGGATAAGACATATTATATTTTGGGTCTTGGATATCTAAAATGATGTTAAGAAAGATTTTCCTGCTTGGAGAACACAGTGTCAGTACAATTTTTTATGTGGAAGAAATAAGATAATTTTTAATTAAAATTTGAATCAGAAATATGGCCACATGTGGAAAAATAAGATTATGTACCCCATTTGAATCAAATGTATGATATGTCAAGATCAATGTAATGTTTTGAGCAACTAATAAAAATTTTTAAAAAAAGAAATATGGTTCATATATTTATATAGGATAACCTACTCTGAGGCTTCTTGAGAGGTGTTTAACTCTTCCATGTTTTATATTTGAATCCAATAATAAGAGGGTAATTCTCTCAACCAGTTATGAGAATGCCATTTATAGAAGGGACTCTTGAAATCCTATCATCCAAAGATCTTTCTAAAGATATATCTAGCACCTGCTAAAAAGCCATGCTAATTGTATCTCATACTAATGGGAAATTTACTAATACATTTTAGCTTTTCAACCATTTTCCCCTCAGAAATGTTTGCTTTCAATCCATGTGACTATCAAATACCAAGAATTTTAAGATTGGTCACAATGGCACACATTTGTAACCCCAGCATTTTGGGAGGCTGAGGCAGGAAGATCACAAATTTGAGGCCAGGCTCAGTAACTTAGTGAGATTCTGTCACAAAACAAAGGGCTATGGACAAAACTCAATGGTAAAGCACCTCTGGGTTCAATTCCCGGTCCCCCCACAAAAAAAATTGAGGCATGTTTAAAGACTTATCAAGTTAATATATATTTTAATCGTCTTTACATATATTTATACATGTACCCACTATTTATTTACACTCTTACCATATAATAAAAAATGGTAAACATTGAATAAGAAGGGTTTTCATTAATTCATTTCATAAGTTTAGAATACCAAAGTCAAAACTCTAATCACTTATCTACTGTGTCTCCTTTCAGACAAAAGAACAATAAATCCTATACTGTTGTGAAATAAATGAGCCAGAAAATGTTTCATGTGTTTTAAAAAAAATGGTGCTTCAAATTCAAGGTATAATCTCAGACTTAATTTTATGGCATGGTGCATTCTCACATATTTTCTCCAATTCAAGATATTTCTTAATTCTAAAGGACAACCAAAATAGAATGAATAATTATTACAAAACAAACGAAATTGTGGAAGATAATTGAGCAACATTCTCAGCAAGCAGATTTCTTTTAACAAATAGAAAAATGCATTAAAATCGTCTCTTGCTTTTAAACTGGGGTAAGATCTGAGTGGATGCTTTGTGTGTGTATCATAGAAACAATTCCCTTTGGAGAAAGCACAGCAGTGAAATTTCTAAGATTTATTGTTTAACCTCAGGAAGACTTTCAGTAACTTTGTATTAAACATATACATTTAATGGAAGACATGCTATGCTTCTTATAAGCACTGTTCCAAGTCACTGTGTGTAATTTATGGCTTGTCTACATATTTTTTCAATAAAACTATTCATGCAGAATGTTAAGTAGGCACTTTCAATACCAGAATGAATGTATCTTTGTGAAGATACCATTTATCTACCATAACATCCAAAGCATAATGAGGAGACTGTGATATGCTACAGATTTAGAATGCAGTTGGAAAACAAAGCTCCAAGAGACTGTCTTGTCAGCACAAAGTAAATAAATTCATCACAGTCCACTGAGATTTAAATTCACAAACTTATCAGCAGTGAAATTAAAGTAATTTTTTACAAGTTTCCTGACACCAGATTAAATAGGCTAGAAAATTTACTTCCTAATCAGGCAATTGATGCATATAAAACTGAAGTAGGGAGTTTTTGCCTTTTAATTAGATACACTATTGGCAAAGAATCATTGAAGCTGCAGTCAAGAATCACTTTCTCTTTCTGCGATTCTTACAAAGACAACTTCTTGAATTTGGTTTTATAGAAATACAGCAGAAATTTTCAGATATTCACTTATATTTTTGTACTTTGAAAAATTGAACAAATGTGAAAACTTTGCTTCCTCAAAATACATGCAAGCAGCAAGAGAAAGTTTTTTTCCTTCACTTTATCTGATAGAACTTTACTTGTATCAATCAAGAAGAGTTCTAAAGAAGTTCAGGAAAAGAACTCCACTTTAACATACTTCTAATTGAGGGAACTTGAAAAAACAGCAACGGAAAGCTTTTTTGGAAGTCCTCTTACCTGCTAAAGGCAGATCCTCAATTGTTACTTATCCCTCACCCAGGAGCTTCATGGAACAGGAAAAATTAACACATGTCATTGGAGAGTTTATAACAAATGATTCCCTAGTTTTCTAAGGACCTCCTTGCAGCTTTCCCTGAAATCATTTGCTATTCCTTAAATGGTGTAAATCCTCTCTCCATTTCTCCTGTGAATAGGGTACATGAGCTTTGAAATCCCATTGTTTCTTTCTCTTCTTATCATTCCAAAAGAAAATAGCTGCCAATGAAAGTACAAAAATCACATGTAATCTTTAAACAAAGGAAACCTGTTACATGGTTGTTCAGGAAGAGAATCACTGGAGATCAAGGCACATTTCCAAGGACACATACTGTGTCTCTTAGAAGCTATTAATGCTGTAGTTAAAAATTCTGCCTCCCAAGTCAAAAAAGACAAGATAGTGAAATTAAACACAATTGTCACATGAATAAAAGTCTAAACCCTTTCAATTCTGATTGTACTCAGGAAGAGGACCCATGAGCAGAACTGCAAAGTTTTCAAAATCTGTATGTATGTACTTTGTCTTTTAAAGGGCATAAATTTCAACACACATTGGAGGAAAAAATGGATTGGTAAAGAGTAACAACAATTTTTGGTTTTGTACTGGAGATGGCTTGCAGTGTCCTATACCAGAGAGAGCTGATTATTATACTTTCAAAAGTTTTGTACACTGGTTGCCAAAGTTCTAGTAACTTGAAACTGACCCTAGTGGAAGTGCTTCTGTCATAGAAATTGGTAAGTTCTACAAATCACAACATTGCTCTCTCTCTCCTAGTCAGTTTGCCAGCACATCAATTGGTTATTATCTATTTCCAGGACAGAAAAATATGTCTGATATGAATAAAGAAAATTATACTTTTTAAGCTTTCCCATGTCTAGTTAAACTCACTTTAATAGAATGCAATTGAATACATCAATATTTTAGTACTACTTAGAACATTTTTTTCTTTATTTCTTTTGGTTATAGGAATAAAAATTGACATCAATTGTTGCATAGAATGATAAAAAATATGAATTCAAGAAATTTAATTTTTTTAAAGAATCAGTTCATAAAAGCATAACTTATAAGAAAACAGCTCACAAAAAGTAAGAATTATAAATAAACTATTTTACCCACCAAGCTGCTGAGACATTTTACTTTGTGGTATTTTAAAATAAAAACAAAACACAGGAATCTGATTATGAAGCAAGTGAAAATCAAAGGGTGTAGACTTCTGCAAGTCCCATGAACTAAAAATAAAATGAAAAAGTTTGAAGTCTTAAAAACAAATCTGTAGGGAACTAAAAACCTAGGCAGATATAACTGCAGTAAATTATGAAAAGCTACAAGGGAAAAAAAGGAAGCAATCAACAAAGTGAAAATCTCTGATAAAGCCAAAAAATTTTGGATGGCAGTCAAGAAAAAATACAGGAAAGTATAAAACTGATCCCAAGGCAGAACCCTGGAAAGGCATCTGCTGGCGAAGGAGTGGTGAATTAGTACAGGTAGGTAGGCAATGATGATCAATGAAAGGCTACTCACATAATGAAATTTTGGGGAATTTGGTAGCTGAAGATAAAAGCTATATTATGATGCATTAAAACAAATGTCATTTTCTCATATGCACCTGTATTCAAGAGCTGTTAATACAAAGTAACATTCAGTGCATAAAGTTCAAATTTTCCATTTATTAATTCATTTTTATAAAATATTTTATAGTAATTATGTTAGAGTGCCACAAGAACAGACTAGACATTGTGAGAATCCACTTTGTAAGACATAAATCTATAAATTTTTTTTAATGAATCTATATAGTTAACATAGAGCCTGTGTGGTATTTTAAGAAACAACTGAAGGGGCTTCCTTTTTTAAAGACTGGATTACATTTATAATGATCTCTGAGATTTATTCTGACAGTTCAGAATCTGGCTTTTAGCTAGACTGGTCATTATAAAATGAAAACCAAAACCCAATGCCACCATGATTGTCACCAAGCATGCAATTTCACATGGACTCATTTATTTGTGAAAAGTTGTTTGGCTTGATATTTACATTGACAATTTTAGCATTTTCAGAATATTTCTAGATATGTCTCTGAATTTTCCAGAATAAAGTTTTTATTAACATTAAGAGAACTTACATATTATATACATTATTGTTGAACATATTAATTGATATGAATGATGTTGCTATCTTTGGACAATGATCATTTATTCTTATATAGAATTGATCCTTAAACTTCTGTTTCTGAACCCTTTTCTTCCCTGAATTTGGTTTCAATTTTAACTTTGGGCATCTAGAAATCTTTGGGTTTTCTCTGCTCTTCCCATTCTACATATTGGAAATAATATGTTAGCAGACTATTACCAAAGTTGCATTTAATCAGTGAAATGGGTCTAAATTAAACTTTAAGATAATGTGAAGACACTTTATATACAGAGATATGAAAAAATTGTGCTCTATATGTATAATAAGAATTGTAATGCATTCCACTATCGTCGTGTATTTAAAAAATAATAAAATCAATTAAAAGAATTAGAAAAAAGGTATAATATTAAAAATGGCAGAAAAAAAGATAATGTGCATAATAAATTTTTTATCTCTAACCATTGAATGGACATATTTGCTAATTGGCCTTTAAACTCCAAACCCTCATCAACTCACTAGAGTGAATGGACTGAATTAATCCAAATGAGACTGTTGAAGGACTACTTTCTAAGGGTTTATAGTAGAGAAGTTGTCCAGGCCTTTAATCAGCAGATCTATCCAGAATCTTCCCATCCCATTTGAAGTACATTAATTTTGATCTCTGGCTCTAGAAACACATGGGTTTGAAGCTAAACTACGTTACAAGGAACAATTTTAAACTCATCCTTTTTTTCAGCTATAAAATAAGAACCTTATATAATGTACAAATATGGATCAGATAGTAAACATGTAAGAATAGGCGAGAAGACAGACTGAGCATAGATACAAATAGGTATATCTATTATAAATAGATACAGGTATAAATGGTTTTAGGTGTACATAAAAAGTTCTCTGCTGGTTGATTCCATGTTATCAGGGAATCAGAACCAAGTGAGAATTTCTGAGGAAGTTTTAGAGGTTTACAAAATAGGAGAAGATGCAAAACTGCAATGTAGGTACATTAGAGAGCAAATAGGTACATGTCTAGGCATTGATAGGCAGCACTCATGGTCTATTAAAAATTCAAAGTGTGGTTTTTCAAATTGCACCTTGCATCCAATTTCTCAAGTATAGATTAGGATTAGGTAGAAATTTTGATCTACTCAGCATTTTTCTTCTTCCCCAGTTGGATTCAACAAAATGAGAGAAATGGGAAAATTAAGTGCACATGGGAATGGCTGCCCATAGAATTTAGGTTGACAAACAGACAAGTGTATCAATGGGTAAGAGTCAGCATCAGTGGGATAATAGTTTGGAGGTTCCAGAAAAATTGGAAGTCATTACTAAAGGAATGACAGGAATGACTAAAGGAGTTCAGAGAAAGGGGTGGAGGAAAATGAGTGTAGAAGAGTTGCTCTTGTGAGCACTGACCATGTGTGTTGGCCACACATTCTGAAGATGTGGTCTTTGAACCTAAAGCATCAGCATCACCCAGGAATTTCTTAGAACTTCACATTCTCAAATTCTGCCCTGATCTATCAAATCAGAATCTACAAAAGAAGGACTCTGTAATCTCTTATATGAAATTTAAATAATTTTGATGCACACTGGTTAGAATCACTGGCCTAGAATGTATCCAATAGAAATGATTGACCAAAATAAGGTGGTGTATATGGTAATATAAATAAATTATGGCTAGGTGTGGTGATGAATGCCTGTAAGCTGTACCTCTCAGGATGCTGAGGCAGGAGAATCACAAATTCAAAGTAAGCCTCAGCAATTGAGTGAGTCTAGAAGTAACTTAGTGAGATCCTATTTCAAAATAATAAAAAAATAAAAGTGGATCAAAGATTGAGGGCACCAGTGTTCAACTCCCTGTACAAAAGACAAAATTATGTATTTGATATTTTCCTATTCATGGTACAGACCTCCAAAAAGCACTGCAATTTCCTGAGTGATAGGGGTGTGGAAAACATAGTTTGCTCTTCATAAAATTTCCTTTTAGACTACCTGAGTTTATGTTAATGACAAGATTGGTGGGTTGTGACATCTAAATTGCTTTGGGTTGGGTTATATTCTCTAAAAAGACCAAAGCACTACTCAAAAGTTGGAATTGTCAGCCTCTTCTCCCTATCCCAACCTCAGAGGGAAGAGTGGTCATTGATAAAATCATTGGCCATTGGTGACTAATTTATTCATCATACCTATGTAATAAAACCTGAATTGAAATCACTAAAAGTGGGGTATGAAGTATTTCTAGACTGGTGAACACTTTGAGGTATTTGAAGAGTGGTGGACATTGATAGGGCATGGAAGCTCTGTGCCCTTTTCCATCATACTTTGTTATGCAACATGTCCATTTGCCTATTCCTGAGCTTTTTCTTCATAATGAATAACCACACAAACAATGTGTTCAATTGAGTTCTGTGACTAATTTAGCAAGTAGAACTGGAGGAAGGGTCCATGGAATCCTGATTTATAGCCATTGGGTCAGAAGAACAGGAAGCCTGGGAATAGCATCCAAAGTGGTAGGCAGTGCTGTGGGACTAAACCCTTTACTTATGGAGTCTTATGCCAATTCCAAGTAGATAGTGTCAGAACCTAAATTAAATTGTAGGATACCAATTAGCTCCCAAAGAGTCAGAGAATCACTTGGTGTGAGGAAAGCCCACACATAAGGTGTCAGAAGTATTGGGAGCAGGAACAGTTCAGGTGAATCATCTTTGGAGTAGAACAGTTCAAGGAACTAAGAGATCAAGACGGCATCAACTAGAATATAATTAAAAACAACTAGAACTACAATTTAAAATAACAACAAAAATTCCCTTTATATAGAAAAGAGTTACTTTGTCCTGAGGTTAAAAAATTACCAAATGATGGTAGGCACAGTGGCGCATGGTATAATCTCAGCAGCTCTGGAGGCTTAGGCAAGAGAATCCTGAGTTCAAAGCCAGGCTTAGCAAAAGCAAGGAGCTAAGCAATTCAGTGAGTTTAGATGTCACAACCCACAAGTCTTACCATTAACATAAACTCAGGTAGTCTAAAAGCCAATCTTATGAGAGTAAACCATGTTTTCCCCAACCCTATCACTCAGGAAATTGCAATGCTTTTTGGAGGTCTGTCCCTAAATAAAACACAAACACACACACAAAAAAATAGGGCTGGGGATGTGGCTCAGTGGTTGAGTGCCCCTGGATTCAATCCCTGGTACCCCCCAAAAATTATCAATTGATTGATTAAAAGTTTATTAAAGCACATAAAGGGAATTTTTGTTGTTTTAAATTGTAGTTCCGTTTGACTTTAAATTTTTAAACTGAAGAACTGATATTTTATCCAAAGTGTCACCATAAAAGAACGCTCTAGAAATGGAAATTAGAAGACAGCAAAATGCTTTGACAGAAAATCTGAACACTTTAGCCCCAAGAAAAGCAACAGCCAACCACGTTAAGCTTAAAGTTAAAAGAACATTCATAAATTTTTAGGTGTCATATTTTATAACATTGAACAAGCTGAACTGTTAAGACTTACTGGAGAATGGAATCTTCTGTTATATATATCTTAGACTATCTTGTCTAAATAGTAATATATATATTACTATTTAGACAAGATAGTCTTGGCTAAAAATTTTAATATTCCTTTCATAATTCTGTTTCATAGACTGGTATTAATGATTCATGGCAATCTCATCAAATGCAGTTGAGCATCTGATTTGGAAATAATGAGGGAAATTTTTTGTCAGATATTCATATTAACTATGTTAATATGCCACTAGACATATGTCCTTGGTACCCATGCCACCACTTAGAAGCCTAGCCTTGAGTTGAGATTTTGCTACACATTTATTTTCAGAATAATTCTTTTTCTTTTTTTTTAATGGAAAATGCATTTCCCTGGTTGTGTCCAATTTCTCTCTGTTTAGCATGGAGACACAAAGGCATGTGCATTTGGAATCAGACAAATATGAATTCCAACTGTGATTTTCTCCTGCAAACTATGAAATCTTCTGCAAAAATGTGAATATTCCAAAGCCTCTTTTTCCATTATAAAAAATAAGGATGAGAACATTAATTGAAAGAATAATAATTAAAAGTATGATCTCAATAGAGATTTTTGAAATACAGTCAGTTCCAACAAATGCTAGCACTTTTTTTATAATACAAAATCTAAATAGATACAAGCTGGCAATTCCAAAACATTGATATGAAGATAAATGACAAGTTTGATGTGAAACTTCAATTATTGAGACCTTCGTAACAGGAAGTAAAATTAACATTTTCTCTCCTCGACACCCACGCAATCTCTAAGGAGACAGACACACTGTGCCAAGAGGAATGGAGACAGTGTTCTGTAAACACATAAGGAGGGGTAGAAGAATATGAAAGAATAATGGTTTTATTATCAGGTGCTCTCATTTTACTGGCAATAATATTCAAAGAACTTAAGGGCATCTTAAATAGACCTTAAATGTACTTAGTGCCCGGGAATTTTTAGAAGCATGTTTTGTTTCTTCTAGAGTAAATCTGGGAACCTATAAAATCACTTTGATAACTCATTCATCACATTCTTTTCCAACTAAACTATGTGTATTTTAAACTTTATAGATATGCTGTTTTTGCATAAATAATTATGATGAGTTTCACATCAAAATATGTGAGAACAAGCCAGATAGCAAGGGAAATGTAATTTAGAGCTCTCTGGAAGGAGGGGAGCAAAATTTAACAGATGTTTATGACTTTCTGTCCTCACTGTACAAGCATAAATATCTTAAATATGACTGAAGGTATAATGATATCCTTGAGGAATTGTTTCTCATTGATTTTTTTTTATTTCCACATAAACTGCAGTATCATTGTTCTATAATTAAAAAGAAAGCATTTGAAAGTGAAAATAAATTTGTAGCTTATTAACGCCTCCTTTTGTGGATGAGATCTGCAAAAGTCAACCTTTCTTTTAGAGACAAATTCAATTTAATTGGGTATATGGAGTGTGATAGTGTCCATATTTTACTCTACTTACATGGAAATATGCAATTTGCACTTCAATATCCTATTACAAATGAGTTGTCTCAAAAGCAGTTATTTGGAAGTGTTAAAATGACCTCATTAATGATCAAACAGGACTTTGACTCATTGTAATGAGATGTTCCTAAGAACCAAATTTTAAATATAAAGACAGATTTAGGCATCTTCAATTCTTGGGAAAATCAGCAGTTCTAATCAGAGTAATATTTGCAGAATGCTCTCTCAAGCATGTTTTCATTTACAATGTACTTTATCAGTTAACCGCTCAAATGTTTCTACCTAGCAGGAATAATTATTATAGTTATGTTCATTTATCTTGGGATAAATTAAACAGGTGAATTGAGAGAATTTAAGTG
This sequence comes from Callospermophilus lateralis, assembly GCF_048772815.1. NCBI lineage: Eukaryota > Metazoa > Chordata > Mammalia > Rodentia > Sciuridae > Callospermophilus > Callospermophilus lateralis. Next base: position 1,711,547 of record NW_027512751.1, on the reverse strand, counting down.
TCACAAGAATAAATGTTATGTTAGCCATTTCTTACCTGATGTTGTATTTGTGCACCATTTTTCACAATAAAGAAAAACATTAAGAACTAGTAAATGAATTCAGCAAAGTAGCAGGATATAAAATAAAATCAACACTGATAAATCAAAGGCATTTCTGTATATCAGTGACAAATCCTCAGAAACAGAAATAAAGAAAACTACCCCATTTACAATGACCTCAAAAAAATAAAATAAAATACTTGGGAATCAACCTAATGAAAAAGGTGAAAGATCTATACAATGAAATCTATAGAAACCTAAAGAAAAATATCAAAGAGGACCTTAGAAGATGGAAAGATCTACTTTACTCTTGGATAGGCAGAATTAATATTATTAAAAGGACCATATTTCCAAAAGCACTATAGAGATTTAATGCAATTCCAGTCAAATTCCCAATGGCATTCCTCAGAGAAATAGAAAAAGCAATTATGAAATTCATCTGGAAAAAAAAGAGAACCAGAAGAACTAAAGCAATCCTTAGTAGGAAGAGTGAAACAGGTGGTATCACTATACCAGATCTTACACTCTGCTACAGAGCAATAGTAACAAAAATGGCATGGTATTGGCACCAAAATAGACTTGTAGATGATTGGTACAGAATAAAGGACACAGAGACTAACCCACATAATTAAAGATATCTTATATTAGACAAAGGCATCAAAATGTACATTGGAGAAAAGATAGCCTCTTCAACAAATAGTGCTGGGAAAACTGGAACCCTTATGCAATAAAATGAAATTAAAATCCTCTCTCACCATGTACAAATCTCAAGTCAAAGTAGATCAAGGACCTAGGAATAAAACCAGAGGCCCTGCATCTAATGGAAGAAAAAGTAGATCGTAATCTCCATTATGTTGGATTAGGCCCCAACTTCATTAATAAGACTCTTAAAGTACAAGAATTAAAATCAAGAATTAGTAAATGAGATGAATTCAAACTAAAAAGTTTCTCCTCAGCAAAAGAAACAATCTGTGAGGTGAATGGAAAGCCTACATCTTGGGAGCAAATTTTTACCCCTCACACATCAGATAGAGCACTAATCTGTAGAGGTATATGAAGGATTCAAAAACTAAACACCAAAAAAAAAAATAACCCAATAAATGAATGGACCCTGACCTGAATAGACACTTTTAAGAAGATGATATAAAATCAATCAACAAATACATGATAAAATGTTCATCATATCTAGCAATTAGAGAAATGCAAATCAAAACTACTCTAAGATTTCATCTCACCCCAGTCAGAATGGCAGCTATTATGAATACAAACAACAACAAGTGTTAGTGAGGATGTGGGCGAAAAGGTACACTCATACATTGCTGGTGGGCCTGCAAATTGGTGTAACCAATATGGAAAGCAATATGGAGATTCCTTGGAAAACTGGGAATGGAACCAACATTTTCCCAGCTATCCCTTTCCTCAGTTTATACTCAAAGGACTTAAAAACAGCATATTACATGGACACTGCCACATCAATGCAGCACAATTCCCAATGGTAAATTGTGGAACCAACCTAGATGCCATTTAGTAGATGAATGGATAAAAAAAGTGGTACATATATACAATGGAATATGACTCAGCATTAAAAGAGAATAAAATCATGGCATTTGCAGGTAAATAGATGGAGTTGGAGAAGATAATGCTAAGTGGATTAGCCAATCCCCCAAAAAACAAATGCAGAATGTTGTTCTCTGATATAAGGAGGCTGATTCATAATGGGATAGGGAAGGGTAGCATGGGAGGAATAAATAAACTCTAGATAGGGCAAGGGGTGGGAGGGGCATGGAGGGTACATGAGGTTAGAAGTAATGGTGGAATATGATGAACATATTCATGTATGAAGACACAATGTATGAAGACACAAATTGGTGTGAATATACTTTGTATACAACCAGAGATATGAAGAATTGTGCTCTGTATGTAATAATTGTAATGCATTCTGCTGTCACATACAAATTTTAAAAATTAATAAAAAATAATGGAATAAAAAAGAAAAACATTAAGGGTTTTGATATCTATCAAATGAAAAATATGCAAAAGGCATTATCTATAATAATATTTACATGTGTACACTAAGGCATGTATGAGACCTCTAAGTTTAAAAATTATCTTAAAGGGAAAAAAGGAATAACAGATGATTGGGCAAGGGGTAACCAAGTAACAAAAGGATTGTTAGTACTACAATTTTTATTTAGCCATCAATACCTCATTCAAACCACCAGTACTGTTATTAATTTTTCTCATAAAGTCTGATGAAATAGAGTTATATGGAATTTCATATGTATTTAAACCACATATTTACCAATTGTCACTTGAAGACAATTTGGAAGTTACTGCCTACAGTTTGAAATATTTGTTCTTATTCTGGAGACACTTCCCTTAGAAGAGTAGTTTGAGGCCTCCTTGGAGACTTGACTATTTCAGATTTTATGTTCATTCCCTTGGAAATGACTCACAGTGTTGAAAGATCAGAAATTGTCCAACTCCCTTGGATTATCATAGATATATTATACAAAGCCATGCACATTTATCATTTTGGGTGATTATGTACCAAATTAACCCTTGTTCCTATTTCAAACTTTGGGATTACATCTGTCAGCTTGAAGAAATTTTCCAGAATAAGGGTTTGACTCATTTGGTGATAGAAACTTTCTGATAATTTTAGATGATGTATTCTTCTACTATCTAAAGTCACTTCACAAAACTCTATTAAATGAAAATCATTAAGGTTATATGACCATTTTTCATGTTCATATACTATCACACAGAAAAAGAAATATTCATCGTGGATACCTGAAAGAAATACACAACATTTCTTAGCACATAATTCAAGTTTTAACACAATTATTAAATTACTGCTTCTCTTCTATTAAAAAAACACAGATCTTCAATCTGGGTGAACATTGATAAAGCATTCAGATAATTCTGTGAATAAAGAAATTTTGGCCCATCGTATTAAGTTTTTATCTAAATAGTAGAAAATACCTGATAAGTTTTAAAATCCTATAAACTGGGGGAGAGTGGGTTATGGAATTTACACTTACACCGTATTTGAGGAATGCATTACTTGTTACTGGAGTAAGATAATAAACTACTGCCAGAATTTATTTGCATGAGAGTCTTAAAATATCATTGATATAACAATTAAACAATTTATTCAGCCCCTGATATATGAGACACAGAAAAATTCAAAGGAGTTGGGCTACTGGAGTGTTTTCTGAAAGTCAAGACAAATTCAGTCATTACTTAGCCCCAGTCTTCTGACCCAAACCATATTCTTTTGGAAAAGAAGCAAAGACCTTGGCAGGAAGTATGAGATTTCACATACAAGTGGGTGAGCCGTGGCAAGGGTAGACATTGAGCCAAATGATATGTTTATCAGCACAAGAACAAAGAAAGACATAAAAGCAGAGACCCAGGCATGTGAATGGGATCTCTCTTTCTTAGAAGCTAGGGTTTTAGCAGCTACTGAAGAATGCCCTTCTTTTGTTCTTTTTTAATCCCTGCAGAGTTTAGAACTAAGCCTTGATTTTAATATCTGTTAAATAAATGAATAATTCATTATGATTAAAATCTGTCCAGGTCATGTATAGGGACTTCGGCTGTGGAGATATCTATTAGAAGGCTTACTCTGTAAAAAGCCTCTGATTAATTATTGATATGTTTTGCCAACAATTTCACTCTCACAAAATAGAGGTTATCTGGCATGTTGTCTTCTTTTCCTTTGTCTTTCCAGCCCTCTACCCTGGTCTGCAGAATAGTCCTTCTGTGACCCTCCATTGATTTTTTTTTACTTCTGCTAAAACCTTTTTTCCTTCTCCAGTGTAACTAACTTGTCCTCTGCCCAATACTCATAGAACAATATAAAGAAGAAATCAGACTCTAGATTACAAAGAGGAAAGCTACATGACTTGTCCAGAGTGACCATCCCCCATGCTTACCATGGATACTTCTAATTGATCTCAGCAAGCTTTTACACTGAGCACACGCTCCAGATTCACCCTTGGGGACTAATTATTAAACACTTCCCTAACCTAACCAAGATGATCAAATTAAATACTCATCATCTCTCATTCCTCCATCTCAAAGTGCCTTATGGTGTTGGAGTCTCATATTCATAACCACCATGTTGAAAGTTGTTCGTGATTTTGCCCAACCTCTCGAAGGAAGTCTCCCAGCAGGCCAGCCTTTAAGCTCACCTGTCAAGTCATGCAACTCAGCAGAGTCCTTCTCAGAGCCAACTTTCATCATGAGCAAAGAGACCCTACCTGATTCTGGAGTTCTCCAAAATCTGACTTGCTGCCATCACAGTGACTTAAATGAAGAATTTGGCATCTACAAAAGTTAACATGTTAAGGAATGTCCAATAAAAATCAATTATTTTTCTTAGGTTTAAAATGTGTAGTATCATTACACACCTGGGGGCAAAGCTAGACTTACACTTAAAGATAGAAATATTTGAAGACTTATAAGAATAGTAACTACTTTTACATAGAAACTTTTGTAAAAACACATTTTTGCTTTTAAATTTTATAATTTGATGTAATGATTCTTAATGAAATGTTTGTTAAATACTATGTGAACAGAAAATACAAATACATTATAAATATAATAAATGCATTATAAAAGATTTTGAAGAATTTTGTAAGCCCAACAGGCTCAATCATCTACCAGGGGACCAGTTAGGCCAAGTGAAGTGGTTATCCTCATACAAAAAAAGGAACTAAAATTTATGCTTTTTTGCCTTGAAAGCCCAAATATATAAAATAAGGAGACATTTCCTAATTACGTCTAGCTTGCTCTGTGGGATTTTAACAGATGGATTATAATGATGATTCCATGATAAACATCTAAATGTGGTTACTACCTTCTGTGTTTTCTTATTTCATATTTTTATTGTTTTTTTTCTTCTTTTTATAAATAGACAACTTTTCTTTTCTGTAGCAATGTAAAATTCCTAGCTGCATTGAATGCAGGCGTGTGTGTGTGTGTGTGTGTGTGTGTGTGTGTGTCTTTTCATTGTAGGTGTCTCTAAAAACAGAAAACAAACAGCAAAGTCTGGTGTTGGAAAAGGGAAAGAAAACTACAGCTTTAAAAGGAATGAAAATGAGAGACAAATTCTTAGAAACTGGGGAGCTAGTTACTTAATTAGATTCAAATTTTTCTCTAGTTTTTCCTACTTGTTCATCTTTTAGAAGGTATTGATGGTAGGAAGGAAAGAAAAGCTGAGAAACAAAATGCCTAAATTAGACAAATTTCATAAAGGCTTTACTGAATATCTACATTGGTCAGCATGGGATTATGTATGTGTGTAAAGGGAAGGAAAGCTAAGAGTTTTTGCATGTGTGATCAAATCATGACTCTGGGAATACAATCAGCCACTGATTCATTCTTATTTAGTCTCCATAATGTTCCTGTCAAGAATTAAAATTGGAGGAAGTTAAATAAATCTAATCTTTCAGAGTCTAATATCAGCAGGAACTTATTGAAGATAAATTTATTTTGTGTCATGAGCAACATGAAATGACATCTAATCCAATATTGAATATATTTGACATTATACACAATGATTTTCAAACATGCAAATTGACCTTTAGACAAATTTTTCATAGGATAGTTTTGTAGCTAAAGGAAATGAAATATGGTTAAAATAAACTATATTGCTATTCAAATTATATGATCTTACATGCCAAGTTACAGCATAGGGGGAAAAAAAGAACAACAACATGCCTGGAATTTTACGTGGTTTTCATGTACATTGAAGCATATATCTTCTCTGCTAATATGTTAATATGTGTGTTTATTTTAATTCAACAGTTAAAATATCACGCATTACAAATGTTCTTTAACTAATTACAATTTTACATTAATATTTTGGAGATGTCCTTTTTAAGTTGTTTGAAATTAAGGCTGGTTGAATTGCTGCAGAGATTCTAATTTAAACTTTATATAGTTTTATTTTATGCAAATGTAATAATTATTTGTGTCCAATTTCATTAAGGAGATATTTCAACAGTGTTTTAGAATGAGATTTTAAAAACAAGTATCAAATTTTTCTACAGCAAAAGCAATAAAAAATATCATTTGTGGATTTCTATATTAACTAGTTAATGTGAAATTATTAAAAATTAAAAATAAACAATTAAATTGTAATTTTACTTTTTTCGTATTAGACATATTTTTAAAACTTTCAGAAAATACAGTGTTCATTATGTTATATAGCTTACCCAGTTCATATTTCATTTGTGAAAATGTAAATTAACCTAGAATTGACTGTGCTTACTAAGAAGCTATGTAGTCTTTTGAAACAAGTATTAATTCTGAAATCATGTCCAAGTTGAACAATTAAAAAATTTTTACATCCTATCTTTTTTAATTTATATGTGTGTATATGTATATGTGTGTGTGTGTGTATATATATGCAGAGAGAAATTTATTCTCCATATAAACTTTATAGGTTTGATGAAAACAATTAAAAAGATGCACAATACATTTCTCTGTGTGAAATTATTAAAGTAAGTATCTATAAAAGATTTCATATCTTAGAAGAAGGGATACTAAAATGCTTATATCTGGAGAGTTAATAAATTATACTTCCTTGCAATTTCACAAGTATACACATAAAAGCATTTATATAGATATATATACACAGATATAAACACATAAACCACAAATGCATATATTATATTGAGTGTGTAGAATATTTTTAATTGAAATTACTTACAACTATCAAAAGAATGGAATAAAGTGGTTTTGTCACTTGTGAAGATGATTTTGACATCAAATAGCAAAGTATCAAGTACTTGTTGAGGAAAACTGATTATTATCAAATTACAAACAAATAGATTGGTACAGATCATGTATTGTTGGCCAATGATTCCCTTCTATGTGATTCTTATTTTTTTGCCCATATTTTTAAGGGTTTCTGATGCATTACATGTTTATGTGACCATACCCCTAGCCAAAAGGGTAAGTGCAGCATTTCAGAACTTTGGGGAAGAACCTCAAGGGTTAGAAGAAAGAAATGCTATGTGTCCTGCAAACAGGGCTAACTACTTTCATTAACTTATTACCATATATCCTGAAAAACTTTCTAATGTAATGAGGGGGATAGCCTATATTTTGATCATCTGAACCCAGATGTAACTGGAACTAATTTATAAATGCCAATTAGTTTGCTGGTTTTTATACATTGTGAATTTTCCATGAACGAAACAATTGAGTGGAAGACTTTTCATTAGGATTTTGCTAATAGCTGTATGCTGTCAGTCTCAACAGTAAAACAGGCTGCATAATCAACGTAAGACAATGGAAAAAAGGTTCATTTCCAGAGATACTCCTTACAAAATTAGTGGAGAGAGGTGGAAAAATCACAATAAGCAGCACTGTAACTCTGGATTAGTAGCAGCAGTGATATGTAACAACAAACCACCTTGACCACAATCAGGAGCACTGGGGACCTGGGGAATAATCCTGGACCCATTACATCCTTCCTCCAATCTCTTGAACACAACAGAAGCTAAAAAGGAAAGAAGTTTACTGATAATTTACACAGGTCAGTCTTCTATTGTGACAAAAACAGATGAAGGGTAGAGTAAAATTGGTAAAAAACAGAAGATATCAATTGCTCTTGCCACTCCAGATCATCATGTCAGTGATGGCAGTTCTGACATTGGATTGTCCAGTGAAATCAATTAACATCACTGTATTTTCAACTCTGTAGTTATAATTATTCAATAGATGGGTGCAGATATAGAAATTTCATTATGTTCTATTGTATTTAAACAAAAATTCTGTGGCACAACCATATATTTGGGGGGTTGTAAATTGATTTTGAATTCTTTCTGTTTTGTGTTAGTTGTGGCATTAATTTTTTGATGACTTGAATACAGGCATTATGTTTTCACTAACATTTTAGAATAGTGAAAGGGCCATTCAAGAATTTTCTCTGAAGGAGAGGCATTCAATCAGTTAAACACCATTCTCTTTGATTATTCACCACTGATCCTAGGGCCCATTGAAAAACACATTTCTAATACCTGTGTAAAATGGAAATACTATTAGGCAGAGAAATAGATAAGGGATCACAGGGATGTAGCAATGTTGTCTTTTATGTTTTATAACAATATGCACTGCCTTATCCAACAATTAAATGTTAATGTCCCCATAATGTGAAAGACATTTGATAAGTAATTTGTGACAAAATATATTGTTCCTATTTACATAGAGTTGGCAGGGGTGAAGTAAGATATTAGTTCTGTTGAAGAGCATTAAACAGATGCAGGGAATTTGTCTCTGATATTCACATGACTGCTATGGAGACTTCCCTATTTCTTGTTAAGGGCAAATTTTAAATTATTATAATCTAATAACTGAGAAAAGAGCAGTCTAAGTTTCATTTGTTGTTGTTGGTTTTTGCCAAACCAACAAATTTCTGTATCATGATCAAACTTTGCTTCCTTGAGATTAACTGAAGGAAAAACTGGGCTAGAGGCAAGAAAAACTGTAGCCTTGCAATAACTTTAGCCGGAAGGTATCTATATTGTCAATATCAAAGCCGCCCTTAATCAATCGGGTAACAATGTCAAAGAGGTAAACTTGGCACAATTGCTCTTAGGATAAAAAGCTGGCAGCAGAAAAATCACTAAGTGCTCTCAAAACACCCATTTAATGGACCTTCCTTAAATTGTGCTCAGGATCGATATGAGCCACATTGATACACAGCATTTTTGGAATTCACCACCTATTTATTAAACCTGGGAGAGATGTCCAACTTCAGGGTTCTGGCATCTCCAATCCTGTCCACAACTCTTTCAAAATCACCACATTATTTCCAAAGTATTCCTAGAAGACTTTTTCAATGAAGCATATTCATCTCAAAAGTGAGCTTATTTACAAGAAATAAAAATCCATCTCTATTTCCCCTACAAATAAATTCATTGAGTCACTTACTACCATAGTTCTGTTCTGTACATGTCTTTAAAAAAATTTATATTAGTGTCTGAATTTAACCCAAATTCCTTACTTTTCTTATTATCCAATTTCATAATATATCAAAGACTAAAAACTATCAAATTTTTGATTTATTTGGAACTGGAACTATGACTTTTCTTTTCCTAATGTGGCAAAGATCCTGGTTTCTCACACAGAATAACAACAACAAAAAAGTACATACATATGTATTCAGGCTCTGAGATTTTTAAGATGTTTGAAACTTAATAAGTGAGCTTTATCTGAGAAGTTTCAGCTTATAAATGTCAACACAAACATGTGAACATTACATAAGAAGAAAACCAGTAATCATCCATAAGGACTATCTCTGACACTGTAAAATTTTTTTTAAAAAAAATCAGGTATCCTTGAGGTCTAGCCCTATCCATGTCTTTTGCTTTGATGTCACTAAGGAAGACTTGGGAACATTCACAAAATTCTAGTGCATTTTAGGCTATCTTGAAAGATGAGCCCAGGGGGAAATGAACATATGGAAATTTCTCAGCTTTTTTTATGTCATTTTGATTAAATTCAGCACATTCTTGTAAGCCTTCTGCCTTTGCAGATATGTGTGATAAATATCCACCCACCTTCCTTGCTGCCCATCCAGAGCTATTCTATAGGAAGAGACCTCCCTAGGCCCTATGCCCAACAGAGATTCTCCCCATTGTACTGGCTAAACTAGGGCTTTTAAAAAGAATGTGTGTGTGTGTGTTTTTTTTTTTTTGGCAGAGGGAAGATCAAGATTGTTCAACTAACTATGCTCTGAAAATAAGAGTTCGTATGTCTAGCACTCAGATTTTAGATTTTGTCAAAAATAATTTTTTTTCAATTAATTCTGTATTAAAGTTAAAAGAAGTTCTTTGTTTTTTTTTTTTTGTGTGTGTGTGTGTACAGTAGTCATAATGTGTTGTCCTCTAGGAGCAAAGTCATACCAGTCCCAAACATTATAGAGAAATGCTTATTACTCTGCTACAAATTCCATATCCTATTAAGCCTTAAAGACACAGCAAACTTGAGACATCATTATGTAGATGACATTCCCACAAAGTCCCCAAACAACATTTAATGAGATTTCAAATGCCATGATTATGGAACAGTAAAAGATGGAAGGAAATAAAGAAAATCACAGTGTGTGTGTAGAAGACATTATAACACAAGTTTTGCGATTATGAAAGCATTTATGTAGCAAGCTTCATTCTAAACACCACTTAAATCAGAACCACCACTCAGGGAATAAAAATGAATATTAAACCATTGCACAAATAACAAAACCCTCTTTCTCCTGCATGACAGAACATAGTATTTACTAAGGAAAGGAAGATATAAAGATACCTATAAGAATCGTTCCACTAATCTTACAAAATGCATTCATAATTGAAGAAGCCTAAAATATCTCTGGCTGAGAAAAACAGTGAAAAGCAAAATGAACATAGCCAACAATTAAATAACTATATTGTTATATTAATAAATGGAACAAACTAACATACTAGTAAGCAATTAACATTTCAGTTATTCCTGAAGCCCAAACTCAGTTAACAAAAACCATGTATGTCACTGATAAACTGTCATTAAAATATTGACAAATTGAGAAAATAGTTTCCTCTTCCAGATTTTTCCAATATTCTTAGTGTGTCATTTTGTACAATTCTTACGATGAATTTGTAAGATCTATACTGACTTTATCATTTTACAGAGTAGGAAATTGAGTCATATAGAGAGCAAGGTACAGTATTCCAAGATAATCAGTGGCCTAGTTGATATTTAATGCCACAGTTTTAGTATAATTAAGAGAAGCAGTAAAATGATGGCTGAAGCATAGACTCTGGGGAAAGTAGCCTTCATTTAAAACCTAGCTCATGTCCTAAGTAGCTGTGTGTCCTTGTGAAAGTTCCCTTACTTCTCTTAGTTTTCTATCTGCGTCAATCTGTGACTCTCTTATGGACAGGTGAGCATTACATTAATTTACCCTTGTAGGAAATTTAAAACTGTACCCGACTCTTGCTAGACATTAGCCATCTTATACCATTTTCTTCATCTTGAGTAGTTCATGACCAGATAGAAATCAATGTCAATATAGATAAATGTTCATAAGGCAACAGGAAGAAATACAAAACCATATAAACTACTCCATTTTACTGGAAAGGTATTTGAAAGCTATGCTAAATTGAGATGGGGAAAGTCTCTAAGGACATTGACAAATCAGTGACTGGAAACTTATGAGGCTTGTCTGGAATATTTTCTTGGAGACTCTGAGACTTGAGTTTTGACAAAAGGAAGAAGATGATTAAAGAGTGTTGTGGAAGAGACATTTTTCTGAAGTCAGCAGAGACAGAAGAGACAGATGTGGTAAGGAGAAAATGGTATTAAGTAATAATGTCTACAAAGTACTCTCCCAAGAGTTATAAATGTAAAGTGTGTTAAATGTGAATTATCATTATGATTATAATATCATTATTTCCTGGGTGGTATAACTACACCCACATTACTCAGCCATGTGAGATCAATTTTCTCATATTTTGGAGAATGACATTAACCTCCTGTCAGTGGAATCAGAGATGCCTGTTCACAGATGAGTAGTTTCATACAGCTGTTGAAATTGCCTATGTCTTCAAATGCAATTTCTATCAATAGTTTATGGCAATATAACATAAAACATAAAACTCTCCATCTTACCCATTTTAAGTGTTCAGTTCAGTGTTTTTTAAAGTATATTCATAATGGTATACAGCCATCACCATCATCCATCTCCATAACTCTTCTCATCTTATAAAATTGAACCCCTGAACCCATTAAACCATGGCCTCTCAATCCCCTTCTCCCAGACACCACCATTCTACCTCTTGTATTTTTGATTTCATGCAAGAAGAACCATACAAATGTGATTTCTAAGATATTAAAATCTAAATTGTGAGCCCAGGGATGACTACCACCAACACGTATGTCTTGAGTTCTCAGAACACATTATGATGTAGCTGATTATCTATCCTTTATTACATTTTAGACTTAGTCTTCCTTCCTGGAGAAAAAATGACCTTTTTTTGAAGATTATGGCCTCTAGCCCCATCCATGTCTTTTTTAAGTCTGTCATCTTCAAGTCTTCTGCCTCTTGTCTAATCTTCCATTTAATCACAAATTTGTTGTATGGTAAATGCAGTTTCCTGGATGTCTTGAAATAACAGATACTGGCTACTAGTCCATGTTGCCCACTCCATTTCCCATGTCAGCAATTAGTTTTCACAATTTCTTTGCATCTGAGCATCTAAGAACCAATTTCCTGCTCTGTTACTCTACATCCTAACTTTTCTATTATTCTGTACTATTTTTTCCCTATGATTTTTATCTATATAGAAATGCCAAGTTAATTGAATTCTTCAATAAAACCAATTTTTTTGTATTTATTAAAAACCTTTTCATATCCCTACCATGTGCTTATATGCTCTGGCATTGTGGTCCCTCAGTATGCTTATAGCAATAGACCCTGAGTTAGGCAATATGGACATAAGAATAACTGGATCCTGGACCTGCCCATAAGGAGCTAATTTCCTAATTTCCAGACCAGCACTATATAAACAAATGATATGCACAAGTGGTACATCTAAGGGAGTTGATGAGGATGTGCCTGATTTGGATTTGGAACATTAGGGAAAACTTTTTGAAAATGATGACACTTTAGCTGTTCTCAAAAGAAAAAAAAATCATGAACATAAATAAATTATGGGATAACATGGTTGTGATAGTAGGGACAGGTCTTTTCAGGTCAAGGGAGCTTGTATATGAAAGAAAGCTTAGGAGCAGATAGTTTCATTAGTTTAATGTGGTTGAAGAAAACAATATGAAAGGACCGGGCAAAACCTGGTGTTGTGGCAAAAATAAATGTTGAATATGAATCATTTATCTTGTAAAACCCAATAGACACTAGCAGTTTACATAGAACATTGAGAAGTAATAGCCATACAAGGGAAAAAAAGCATTATAAATTTTGATATTTTCTTCTTAGTAGAAACCAAAGCAAAACTTAAATATCTGATTTCACTCACCTCCACTTACATTGTTCCTTGATTAACAGACAACAGTCTTCCGCATATGTTATGATTTAGATATATGGTATCCCCAAAATTTCATGTGTAAGATAATACAAGAAAGTTTAGAGGTGAAATGATTGGGTTAAGATAGCCTTAACCTATTAGTGCATTGATCCACTTAAATGGATTAACCAGGTGGGAGGATGTGACTGGAGGAGGTGGGTCACTGGGGACATGTTTGGGGGATTTTTTGACCCTGGTGAGACAAACTAAGTCTGTCTGGCTCCTTAGTGGCTATGTTCTAAGATTATTTTCTTGACCACACTCTTCTGCCATGATGTTCTGCCTTACTTGGCCCCAAAGCAATGGAGCCAGTCACGTAGGCAGACCTCTGAAACTCTGAGCCCCAAAGAAACTTTTCCTCCTCTAAAATTCTTCTCATCAGGACTCTTGATCACAGTGGTGAAGATGCTGACTACAACAATATATAAAACTGCTCAACAAATTTGACTGGTAGGTTTCTCACTATTAAACCCAGCATTTCTACTAACATTAGTTGAGCCAGTTTACCAAGGGTTCTTGGATTTTTCTCCACTACATGTTCTTTGCACTTACCATTGTACCCACCAAATTTAACAAAATATTATAAATAAAAATGTAAATATAAGTTTAGCTGTAATACTATGAATACAAAATTTATCTTTTTGAAGGTTAGTATATCTTGGATGCTGTCTTTAGAGTATGTGTTTCTAATAAATGCATAATTCCTTTAAATCATTCTGATTCACAAGTATAATAAGGGATCAGCTTTGATCTTGCTCTTATACTGAGAAAACAAAAGATCATAAGAAGTGTAAATGGTGATTCAGGTTCTGTCCAAAATTGGCATAAAACCATTCATGAAAATTTTTAAAAAAATGTTATTTTATGGAATTATATTTAGCAATTAATATTCAATTTAAAAAGTAGTATTGGCCTGAAACAATTACCCATGCTTCTATGGAGAAGCAGAGGGAAATGCTAGAGCAAAGAATTTTTTTTTAAATGCATGTTTCCCAGATCCAAGTGCCTGAGAAGGCTAAATAAGCTTAATTAGAAGGACATAAAATAGAGATATTTTTACTTAGTACTTTAAAGACCAAGGCATTTGCACTGTTCTTACAAGTTTGAAATTTCATCGAGTCCCATTTCATCCTGCCTAATCCAGTGGTGCACATCCATGCATATGTGTACATGGGTATATGTGTTGTCAGTAAAGTCCTCTAATGAGGCTCCTTGATTGCACAGTATTTGACATTTAAAAAGGCTAAATGATAGACCCTCAAAAATAGCACATTCACATTATATATTTTACAAAAATATATCCTTCAAACATTATCTATGACAAAGAGGCAAAAAATCATAGCCCAAAATTTGTCCAGAGCAACTGTAGAAAATTTTCAGATAGACCCATGCCTGCTCCATTTAGAGAAGGCATGCTCTAAACAAAGAAAGTCACATGTTTTTAAAATTTAATAATTTTTCTCATTTGATACCAGATGATTTTCATGATGTAGGCAATAGAAATTCACATATTTTTCAGAAATCCCAGAATCTTGGAAAGCAATAATATCTTAAGATGAGACAAGAGTATGAAGGAAGTCAACTCCCATTTTAGGCAATCATCATTAAGCAGAAACATCCTTTGTTGAAATCTCAAAAGCCACTTCAATACTAGGTTTAATTAATTTTTTAGTTGTTAGATAATACTGTGGGAACTTTAGAGGAAATGGAAATAACTAGAAAAATAAAACTATAGAAAAGCAGAGCAAGAGAACAACCATTTCCAGATATCTTATTTAGCATCTTTACTGATAATTATCCAAACAGCTTTCCTGAATATTTACTTGTTCACATTTGATTCCAATAATTACATCAATCGTACCAAAAGCATCATATATTAATTTTCCAACTACTGTTTTGGATGATTTCACTGTTCTCATGTTCACCAATGACAGCAAAAAGAAAAAAGGGGACTCATTCCTTGAGGTAACGCAGACCCTGGCCAGTGAACTTTGATTAATGCATGGCTCCATTTTCTATAAATGCCAATGAAAGTCATATCTACAACAGTCTAGGTAACATTGAAATGGGTGAATCCCAACAGGCTTCAATAAAACAAATATTTCCAATGCTTTAAAAAAGAAATTTTACTGAGAATTTTTTTTTAAAGTAACAAAGCAGAAGTTCTTAAATTGAAAAATTTCCTAAGCAAAATCAAAACATGACATAAAGCATCACAATAGCAGTTTAAGTCAAATAGAAGAAATAATTAATGAACTAAGGGCAAGTTATTTGAAAATATAGTCGAGGCTAAAGTAGCAAGGTTGTCCAAGCCCTTTGGAGAGCATGGTTTGCCACCATATGTCCTAGATCTGTATGTAGAGTTATGGGACATGTTTGCCTACCTATGTTTCATTGTTGGTTTGGTCCCATCCTTTCTTTCTATCCCCATATTACTCCCTCTTAGTAAAGAATGTCTATTCTGTCATTATGTATTGGATATATGAAAATTCCTTTTGATTTTTACAGGGGCTCCCAGCCAAATTTGCATGAGCCTCAGGTGAGACTATGGAATTGGATCTTTGGGCCATACTGGAACTATTAATTCTATGGAACTCCTGAAGATGCACTAAATTCTTGTACAGGATGAGATGGACATGACCATTTGGGGGGAGGGCTGAATGTTATTATTTTGAAAATGATATGTCCCCCAAAAGCCCATGTGTTAATACAGAATGTTCAGAAGTAAATTCATTTAATTATGAAAACTGTAACCTAATCAGTCCTTCCAAGTTTGAATACATTAACCAGGTGTTAACTGTAGGCAGGTGGTGTATGGCTTGATGAGATGGATCATGAGGCGAAGTCCCTGGAAGAGAATCTTTCCTGGAGCCCCTCTAACTTTCTCTTTCTCTCTGCTCCCTGGCTGGCATGAATGGAGCAGCAGTCCTCCTCCACAATCTTCTGCCTCTTCTTGGGCCCACAGCAATGGAATCAACCAACAATGGACTGACTAAAGCTCTGAAACCATAAGCTTAATTGAATAAGCTTTTCCTCCTCTTACTTGTTTTTGTCAGGTTTTTCTTGCAGTGACCAAAATACCTAACACAAAATCCAATACAAAAATGTTTGAGGACTTTAGTACCCTAATTTCAGCAAAGGACAGTCCACCTGGACAGAGAATCAAAAACAACAGAGTTAAACAGCACCTTAGACTAAATGGTCCTAACATACCACAAGGGCATTCTGCTCAACTACTGTGCAATACACTTTCTTCAACAGAATATGGACATTCTCCAGGATAGGCCACATGATGGGCCACAAAACAAATCAACAAATTTTGAATAAATAAAATATCCAGTATATTTTTGACCCCAATAAATAAAACCAGAACGCAAGAAGAAAACCCTTTGAAAACACATGAAAAGTAAACAAGTTACACTAAAACAATGAGTCATGAAGAAATCAAAAAGGGGATTTAAAAGTTTCTTGAAACAAATGGAAACACCACATACCCAAACTTGTGGGATAGAGCAAAAGAAATACTAAGAAGTTTATACCAATCATGCCTACATTAAAAAAAAAATCACAAATTGCTATTGCTATTGCTATATCTTCACAAACTATAAAAACCCAGAAAATTAGAATAAGAAATAATAAATATCAGAGCAGAAATAAAATAAAATACAAACTTCAATATAAAAAATTAATTAAATGAAGATCAGATTTTTCAAAAAGATACATAAAATGACAAACTCTTGGCTAGACTAAAACTCTGAATCAAAGATGAAAAGGAAAACTTTACAACTGATTTTACAGGAATACAATGGTTCAGTGGAGACTATATGAGCAATTTTATGCCCACAAGTTTTTTAAACTAGAAGAAACTGATTCCTGAATACATACATCTTGACAATGATGAATTGCGAAGAAATAAAAGCCTGCACAGACAAATAACAACTGATTTTTCAGTAATTTAATTGCTTCCCATCAACTAAAAGCCCAGGAAGGTCCAGATGGCTTCCCCACTGAGTTCCACCAAACATTAAAACAAGAATAAATACCAACTCTTCTTAAGAATTCTTAAGAATTCTTCTTTCTTCTATTTCAAACACATTCAAGAAGGCCAGCATTGCCCTGATACTGAAACTAGGCAAAGGCACAAGGAAAGAAAGATTCAGGCCAACATCCTTCATGAATGTAGAGGTAAAAATTCAAAATACTAACAAGCAGAATCCAAGTGCACATCAAAAAAGTTATACAGTATCGAGGGAACATACCTCAATATAATAGAGACCATTTATAATAGGCCAACAGCGAAGATCATACTACAAGTGGAAATACTGACAATTTTCTAAGATCTGGAACAGACAAGAAAGGATACTTCCACTCTTTTCATTGAACAATTTCTAAAAGTGTTAGCCAGGCAATCAGGCAAGAGAAATAAATAAAGAGCACCTAACCTGGAAAGGCAGGAAAGAAACTGATATTTCAGATGGCATGTATTTATGTAGACAACTCAAAAGACTTTACAAAAAATAAATAAATAAACTCCTATTAAAATAAACAAATTTATGCAGACTTCAGGATATAAAAACCACCATATAAAATCAGTACTAATTGATTTGTGCTAAGAAAGTAATTTAACAATGATGGCACAGTAAAATAAAATGCCTAAGAATAAATTTGATCAAAATGTGAAAAATCTCTATAATGAAAACTATAAAACATCAATGAAAGAAATTGATTACCAAAAAAACCTGGAATATTGTCCAATGTTCATGGAGGGGAAGAATTGATGTTGATAAATTGTCCACACTACCAAAATTAATCTATAGATCCAATGTAAAAGGAAAAAAACCATGAGGTATATATAACTTGACTTCAAAATATACTGTAACACTATAGCAATCAAAACACTATTATATTGGCATGAAACAGACACCTTGACCAAACAAACATTATACAGAGGCTAGATGTGAATTCACACATCTACAGTCAGCTGATTTCAACAAAGGAGTGAAAGCATGCACTAGAGGAAAAACAGTTTTTCAGTAAATGGTTCAGGAAAAATTAAGATATTCAAATGCAAAAAAAAAAAACCAAACTAGCTGGGTGCTCTGGTGCATGCCTGGAATCCTAGGAACTCAGTAAACTAAAGCAGGAGGATTATAGGCTCCAAGCCAGGCTCAGCAATTTAGTGAAGCTCTATGCACCTTAGCAAGACCTGGTCTGAAAATAAAAAATAAAAAGGGCTCAGTGGTTAAGCACCCTTGGGTTCAATCCCTGGTACAAAAGAAAAACAAACACAAGAAGAAAAATGAAACTAGACCCTTCTCTCATTTAGAAAACTCAAAATGAATTGAAGACTTAAATGTAAAACCTTAAACTATGTAAGTTCTTGAAGAAAACATAGGGGAAATGCTTCAGGACATTGGAATGTGCAAAGATTTTTTTTTTAGACAAGCCTCCAAAAACACAGGAAACAAGTAAAAATTGACAAATAGGGTCACATCAAATTAAAAAGCTTCTATACAGAAAACAAAACAATCAAGAGTACAAAAACAGCTTTCAGAATGTGAGGTAATATTTGCAAACTACTTCTGGCAAGGGGATAATACCCAAAGTATATAAGAAACTTTAATAGCAAATAACATCATAAAAATGGGCAATAGACATCATTCAAAAAAGACACAAATTGTCAAGTATATGTACAACAGTGCAACATTACTATTTAGGGAAATCCCAGTTAAAAGTACAATGATATATCCCTTCATTCTATAAGGACAGCTACCATCAAATGACTAAAGATAACTTGTGCTCGGGAGGATGTCAAGAAAAGGGAACAACTGCACACTGTTCAAAGGAATGTTTCATAGCAAAACCATAATGGAAAACAGTATGGAGTCTCTTAAAAAACAATAGGATCATCTTATCATCCAGCAATCCCACTACTGGATATAAATTCAAAGGAAATGAAATCAGCATAGGGAAGAGACATCTGCACTCCTCTGTGTATTGTGGCAACAGCCTAAGTGTCCATCAACTAATAAATGGATAAAGAAAATATAGTACATGTATACAACACATTACTACTTATCAATAAAAAATTAGGATATACTGTCATCTGCCACATGGAAAGAACTGGATGTCATTATGTTAAGTGAAATAAACCAGGATTAGAAAGACAAGTACATAATCTCACTCATACATGGAATTAAAAAAAAAAAAGTTGCCTTCATAGAAGTTGAGAATGAAATGGTGTTTACCAGAAGCTAGGGATAATATGGGGAAGGAAGAGATGATGCTATCAGTCAGTGGGTAATGAAGTTAGATTAAAAAAATTCTGGTGTTTTATTGCACAGTAAGATGATTATGCATGATAACATGCTATACATTTCAGAAAGCTAGATGAAATGGTAAAAATTCATCATAAAAATAATTAATATTGAGGAGATAAATGTTTAACCTAGTATTATATAATGCATACATGTTTTGAAACATTACCTGGTTTTCCATATATTTATGTATTTTTATGAGTTATTTTATGTTCTTATGAGTTAAAAAATTATAGATGAGTTCATAGGTAAAAAGTCAATGAAGTCAGGTTGCCATTTCCTGTGGTGTATCTTTTGCTGCCTGGAGTGCTCAATGTATAGAAATATCACTGAATGTTCATAATTGGGTATGTCCCTTTGTGTGAGGCAATCTGTAGTTATGTTTTCAAATGACCTAACTTGGGGGTTGATATCAAACTTGATAAGAGTTAAGTTCCTTGCTTACTGCAACACTGATAACTTAGTTACTGAATGCTAAAATAAGCAATGAGAACAGACCTCTGAGTGAATATATTTAGGCCCATCTTACAACCTTCACACACCTTACATCTTAACCAGATACTACTTGGTCTTGCTATGTAAAAAGATTATGTGGGCCTAGAGAAATACACCTGCTGTCTTTGAAACTGTTGGGAAATCCAGGACAAGGAAATTTACTTATTTATGACTCATTCCCTACTATTGATTCTAGTAATCTCTACTCACAGCCTGCATCTCTTTGATATGTAGAATACCTCTGAAGGAGAGAAAAACTCTGACCTCAAGTGTCAAGTACTGTGTAACTTCGCCTGCACCTGGACCTGTCCCAGAACTTTTGCATAGACTTGCTAGATAAGCAACTATTGTCCTTTGGCATGTTCACTGTACTATTTACAAACTATCACTTTGCAACTGGAAGTTTTACATTTACTGTGAAGCTTACATTTCATGTTTCATAAAATGAAAACTTTTGTTCTCTTATAAAAGTTATTATTAGGTTATCTTCTAGGATACGCCAATTAGCAAACTGCTTCCAATTTAATGTAACCAGCCCTCTGTGGGTGGACTAATTATTTGTACATTAATTATATTGGTGGCCAAGAATTTCAAAAAAGGTCTCCAGAGCATTGCTCCATGTATAAAGACGAGTGAAGAGACAAAAAAAAAAATCATTAAGAAGAAAAAACTAAGGTGGCTAGATTTTAATTTGTAGGACCCAATTAATTTTACTATTTAATATTTTGTCCTGATAAACATTCATTTTGCAAAATTGTAGGAACAGAACTTTAAACTTTCTGAAAAGCAAATTATAAATAGTTTGTAGACTAATTCATGGAAGTAGCCAGTTAGAATTATGCTTCTGATAATTAGACATCCCCAGAAAATCTCTGTGGGAGAGGTATTTTTTAGGATGTCAATGCACCTCCTAAAATTCAAGTGTCTGACACTTAACTGCCTATTTCATTAATAAGATCTACCTGAACACATAACCCATCTCTGCTGTGATACTTTCAGAAAATACTACCTGGCAAAGCTGTGTTTGAAATTACTAATATTTGATAATTTTCTCATAAAAATTCTTATATTTGAGCATCTGTTTCTATTTGTTGTTTATTTTTGCCTATAGCCTCCATCCCTTGTCCAATGTTCTAAAGCAGTACATATTTCTGGAAATTATCCCATAAAAGAAGAAAAAATTGCATCTCTGTCAAACAGCATTTGCAAACATCTTTGCTTTTTGCAGAAATCTTTGCTTATTTACCTATTAGTCAGCTCTGTATATTCCATTTGCTAGCAATTTACATGCACTTTTAAAAGAATTTTCTTCAAAAACAAGATTTATAACTTAATTGTATGCTATTGTTGCCATGCAATATTTCCATTTGTATTTCATATTTACAAATTAAAGCAATTAATTTCCAGTTGCATAGGATTTATAACAGTCATGAATCTCATAAAAAATTTTTAGTCAAAGATGCACTGCCTATAGTATGGTGATCCCATGAGATGAAGTCTCTTTTGCTTGTAACATTGTAGTCATTATGACATCATTGTGAATATATTGCTTACATATTTGTGATAGTTCTGGTATAAATAAACCTACTGTACTGTCAGCCATATAAAAGTGTAGCATATACAGTTTTGTGCAGTATATAACACTTGATAATAATGTGTTTGTATCTTAAGTGTTATGACAAAAGTAAAAATTTCAAATATTTTTAAAAGGTTTTGAAGTAAAGGTACAAATAAAAACGTTTTTGTAACAAGCCAATTAAAAGAACAAAGAAATCACCAACAGAATGACAAAAAAACTTTGCCAGGTATTTTTCTGAAACAGGATTAATATCCATTAAATATTATATAAGGAACGTAAAGAACTCAACATTTAAAAAAATCAAACAATAAATGGGCTAATTAACTGCACAGATGCTTCTCAAAGGAAGTACAAATGACTAACAACTATATGAAAGCATGTTCACATTTTTAACCCTCAGGGAAATGCAATCAAATCTACACTGATATTCCATCTCACTCCAGTTAGAACAGCAGTCATCAAGAATATGAATAACAATAAACACTAAGAGGATGTGGATAAAATAGAAATCTCATACACTGTTGGTGGGAATGTAAATTAGTACAGCCACTATGGAAATCAGTAGAGAGGTTCTTAAAAAACTGCAAATAGAGCTATCATGTGATCCCTACACTTCACTCTGTTGTATTTATGATAAAGAATTAGAGTCATCATATTTTAGAGATACAGGCAAGCCAATGTTTATCACAGCACAATTGACAGTATCCATATTATAGAATCAGCCTTGTTGCTGACAATAGATAAATGAATAAAGAATATGTGTTATAAATTATACAGTGGATTTAATTCAGACACAAAAGAATGAAATTAAATAATCTGCAGGAAAATGAAACTGGAGACAATAATTTTGAGCAAACTCAGCCAGACTCAAGAATGACAGGTGTATTTTCCCCTTATATGTGGAAGCTGGAGGGGAAAAAATGTGATGCCATGAAAGTAGAGTGTGGCCATTAGGGTAGAGGACCACAGAGGTTGGGAGGTGGAGTGGGGCATTTAGGGAAGAAAATTTTATCAAATTTCATTTTTATGTATGTGCAAATATGCCAAAATGAAACCTACCACTCTATATAACTGAGATGCACGAATTAAATAGATTTATAGTAATCCACGATTAATTTATTATCAAAAATGTTTACTTACAAGTTTAGTGGAGCTTAAGTGTGGTGTTTTTAGAATCTATGGAAGTGTACAGTAACATCCACAGTCTTCACATTCACTCACTACTGACTCACCCAAGCAATTTCCAGTCCTTCAAGTTCCATTCATGATAAACACCTGTACAGGTATACCTATTTTATCTCTTTTTTTCTATATTTTGTTGAACATTTTCTATGTTTGCAGATGTTTAGATACACAAATATCATGGTGTTATAATTGCCTGCAGTGTTCATCACAGGAATAGCTGCACATGTTTGTAGCCTAGGAGCAAAAGACTACACCAGATAGCCTGGAAGTACAGTGAACCATGCCATGAGGTTTGCATAAGTAGCCTTTGTAATGCTTGCACATGACAAAATAGGCAAGGGATGTGTTTCCACAGAACATATTCTGTTGTTACACAATATATGACTGCAGAATTCCAAAGGTTACTACTAAAAGCTGTCTGCCTTAAACATATTATATATATGTTAAGTTATAGAACATAATTTTATAAACTACTGCATTCTTTTGATATATATATATATATATTTATATATATATATATATAGTGTGTATGTATGTATTATATATAATATTATATGTTTAATTCTTGTTCACATGATCTTATATGTACTAGTAACTCTGGACTTGAACTATTCAGAAACTATTAAAC
Organism: Callospermophilus lateralis; assembly: GCF_048772815.1. Lineage (NCBI taxonomy): Eukaryota > Metazoa > Chordata > Mammalia > Rodentia > Sciuridae > Callospermophilus > Callospermophilus lateralis. The sequence continues at coordinate 1,688,225 of NW_027512751.1, read as the reverse complement.
AAATCTAAATTTGGACCATCTTATTTCAATCAACATGCTCAACTAAGTAGCTCACTCCTATGAATAAGATAGAAGCTAACAACCTTTAAAAATTAAACATTCACTGTTTTAAAAAAATCATATCACTAACCACATGAAGAAAAAAAAATAGTCCATTTTTATTTTCAATTTCATTAACCAGAAAGTTTTTACATTCTAATTTCATTAGTGCCCCTTTGAGGTTAAAAAGAAAACTTTTGTTGAAAATACAGATGGCTAAATTAATTTTGGCATTTACTTGAGATACTCTTTAACCTCTCAAGAAATATTTTTGAGAATTCATTAGCTACATATTGCCATAAATACAGCTAGTAATAAGTGATAATAATGAGTTCATTATGAAGTTTAAACCAATGATAGCATGATTAGGAATTTTTGTTAACCTAGAATGCATAATTATCTTTAGAGGTGAAATAAAAGACAAAATCACTTCATGTATTAGTATAAAACAAATTAGAACATAACTTTATAAACTACTTCATTCTTTTGCTATTAAGAATCAGTGAAATCTATAATTAGGGAACATTAAGGAAAGGTTAAAGATGAGAATACATGCAGTCTATCTACAGGAAACCTAAACCATTTAGGTTAATGAAATGTCAATGAAAGTCATATTAATTAGTAAGTTCACAGGAATCTAAGTTTTATTTTATAAATGCCATGGTAAAGAGGATTAGGGCTCCCTGTACACAACAGGGTTCCACCTAGATTATCACATGGTATTTACCTCCTTCGGCCTTCTGTTCATTTTCTTCCTGAATGTCTATTGTTACACATTTCTGGTAACCCCTCATGACATAAGAGTTTCATTTACTGATATGGCTTGGTATTAATTTAATGGTATTGAGAAATATAAATTCTGAATGTAGTTTAGAAAGAGAATTGTTGAACTTGCAAAATCTCATTAATTTGTTTGTTATGACAAATATTTTTCCTTATTTTCTTCTTTATTGTCATTTCTGTCTTATATGAACCCAAACTACTTCTTTTCAAAAATGAGTTTCACCCACCAAAATAAGTTTAGGCTGGATTGCAAAACCAGAACAAAACTATGAAATTCTGTACCAGAAACAAAGGAGAATTTACAATATATTTTTTAAAAGGATAAAATCAGAATGTCAGTTAACAGAATACAAATCCCATTTCTGTCCATAAAATTAACTATTTACTCATAGGAAAACAATTACGGAAGACAGAAATTGTCAATGAAAGTTTACCCCCGACACACACACATGCATCAAATAATATTACAGTGGGGACTAAAATGAAAAAATTCTATATTCCATGAATGGAACAGTGTGTCAAAATGAGCACACTATTTTGTATAACTATAATGCACTTTTTAAAAATGATAGCTGCCTACAGTGCCTTATAACCCTTTTCTTACTATCAAATGTGTGGATATATCTGATTATTTACATCTGCTTAAAAGGTAAAAATGGGAATTTAATCCCCAATTCTAGTGCTTGAAGATTGAGAACTTGGAAAATTCACTAAATATAGAGAGGGTTTGCAAACATTTATACAAAAAGTTTCAATTACAAAATGTAGTAGCACATATTTAATTCAGATGCAAAGGAAAATAACAAATTCTTAAAATATATTTGATTGGATTGGAAAAAAGAATTAGATGATAGTCAGTATTTGACCCCTGACGAAATTTTGTTCATTCTGTATACAATTGGATGTTTACAATGAAGACAGCAAGTTGTTCTAGTGAAAAGAGTCAGTACAGAGCTCTAGGTAAAGAGAATAGAAGAGGTAGAAAACTCGGGTGCAATAGGAGAGAATCACTGTGTGATGGAGAATGTAAATAAACCATTCTGAATTAATAGTTCAACAGACAAGAAGCTAAAGGTTAAAATTATGCATCCATGTTCCTGTTACATGAAAAAGTCCTTAATTATTTCTAAACAGACAGTGATAAGCTAAAGTTGCTTATTATAATTCCTAAAGAACTATTCCATACTATGAAAGGAGACTCATACAGTGATATAGGAATTAAAGCAGAATGCTAAAAAATGGTCAATTAATCAAGTGAAGGACATAAAGAGCAAAACAGTAGACTCAAGTGAAACCATAGAAACAACTCCAAATGTAAATGAAATAAACATTCCAGATCAAAGATAGCTTGTCAAGCCAGATAAGAGAAGTGCCTACAACAAATACACAAGTGGGGCACATATACATACAATTATTTTTAATCACATCATGGCAACAGTTAGCATAAGAGACCCTAAGTGATTATATTATTAAAACGTAGATATCCAAATAAGAAATATGAGATAAATTGATATTTCTTAATGATAAAATGTTATTTGATTGTTTATATATAATGCTGTATTGTGAATTTACAGAATAACTAGATAAATAATGTTAATTTATAGAGTACCTAAATAGAATTTAAAAATTTTAATTGATCATTGATATTTATACAAAACATGAAATACATGTTCAATTATACTACACATGAAACATTTATTTAGAAAGACTAAAACAAGACCACAAAATATACAATGTACATGTATGAAGACATAAGTTGGTGTGAGTATGCTATGCATACAACCAGAGATACGAAAAATTGAGTTCATATTATATACGTAATAAGAATTGTAATGCATTCTGCTGTTATATATAAATAAAAAATAAATAAGTAAATAAATAAATTTTAAAAATAAGTCTCAAACCTCTGAAATCTTATGTGTGCTTTCTGGCCTTAACGGAAATGAGTCAAAAATGAGTAAAATTAAGCCAAAAGTGGCGACAATCTTGCAATATTAAACTATACATCTTTTAAATAGCCTATAGCTCTAGAGAGAAAGTATTTTAAAATATTTTAAACTGAATAAAATAAAACTACATCATATGAAAATGTGTGGAATAATGTCAACAGAGTGTAAGTTTTTGTATAATTGTTTATACAAATAAGAAAAATTAAAAATAACTTATTTTCTACCTAAAAAAATCTAAAGTTCTCAAACAAAAAAAGCAAATTATATAGAAGGGGGGAAATGAAGATTAACAATCAATGATCTAAAAAAATGAGAGAAAATTAATATGGCCACAAGTTATTTCTGAGGTCAGAAAGAAAGCAAAAATTACAAACTGCCAGGAGTTAAGATCGTATCTTTAAAGAAGAAAGGGAACAGTAGGAGGACAATGGAATACTGGGAATCATTTTACACCAATTTTTATCCCTTGAAAAAGAGATCCAATATCTTGAAAAATTAAGAAAAAAAAACTTAAAAAGAAAATCATAAAGACCACAGATTAAATCTGAAATGCACTTCATTGATTTCAACTTTTTCTTTTGTCTCTAAACTTGTCAGATAACTTACATAAAAGGTAAAGTAAACAAATGAATAAATTGAAGATGCTGAGGATTTTCCTGGCGAATTTGCTCACACATTTAAGAAAATAAAGGGAGATGATACCAGCAGAAGGGCACATGCAGCAGGGTCTAGGTGCAGAGAGGCCAACAGTTCTTGCTGCCGATGAAAATAACCAGTCCCAAGCAATATGACAATGGCCACTGACACCTACAGTAATGTCAGAAGGGTCAACATCAGAGGTCTCAACAAATAACTTTCACCACCTTCAAGTCTGTTTCTGATTTCAACAAATATAACTTTCAACACTTTATGCAAAGCAACAATTGTTTGAAAAAACCACCCAGATGTCAATATCTATGAAGGCTATATAGCACACAATAATTTAGTGACACCTATTTCTTTATCAGTAACAATCACAGAAACTATTCAGACTAAAGAAAATGAGCAAATAAAATTTGGTACTGGCAGCTTTCTTGTGTGTTATGGTATTAAAACTGGGGATTTTACTTTTCTTTACATTTGATGCAAAATACATCCAAGAAGAGGCATGGGAATATCCATAGAATCATTGATGAACATGTCATCATTTAAGGAAATCCAAAGAACAGGAAGAAAGGAAAAAGATGAATGCAGCCCTAAAAATTTTGGTTTAATATTCTCTTATTGGAAATAGTATAAGCAGGCTCTGCAAATAATGCCCAATATGTTACACAAATATGCAAAGGTGTCATATGATTACTAAAAGGGTTTGATTTGAGTTTTTTAATGAATGGTTGGAGCTTACAATTTGTGCAATGAAAATATTCACTTTCATCAAATACATCGCATGCCAAACAAGTCCTTTTTTTTGGTGGCATTTGTCACATAGAATCAGTAATTGAAATACAATATTGAACACACAATGTTTGTATGCCCCTAACCTGGGCATACAAAGAAGGTGTTTGTCACAGCACTCAGGATTTTGAGTGTTTCTGTCACTCATGCAAAGACCTTCAGTGTTTTTCAGATCTGGACATATCCTAATTACTAATGCTACACAACAGACATTGCAATTGAGTAAAGCACTTCTGAAGCATGATTTAAGAAAGCATAAATATTTTATATGTTTTGAAGTATAGTAGTTGGTTTAGAAACAAAATACAAAATAATTCTTCAGATGAAATCCCAAATGAAACCTATATTAAACTATTGGAGCATTTAAGAACATACATTTTTACAAATGACTTCTTTTGACCTTGTAACATTAATTGATATAATATTTTCTCTGTAACTTAGGTCAACTGCAATGTTTACATAATAATGTTTTAAAGACTTTCTTGAATGATAGTGGCAAATCTATCTTCTAGTTTTTCCCTGTGAGAATATTGTCACAACTAGCAATTTCTTTTATTTCATATTCACTCATTAATGTTAATTTTATATTTTGTTGATAATTTTTGAGAATTGTAGACCTACAATAAATATGTTGACTATTTTAGTGGAGAATCAACATACCTAAGTTTTTTTTTTTAAAAGCCCTTTATATGGTTTCCAAAAAAGAAACACTCTATGTAGTTAAAACTATAGATTAATGACAATTTTATTAAACTGGAGACAATGGGATATTCCTCCACTGCAAAACTTTGCAGAATGAGAATGCTGCTTTTTTTAATTTTAATATTTACTTATTGGCGGACACAAGATCTTTGTTTGTATGTGGTGCTGAGGATCGAACCCAGGCAGCACGCATGGCAGGCAAGCGTGCTACCACTTGAGCCACATCCCCAGCCCGAGAATGCTGCTTCTTCATGCACTGTTGATTTTACTCAGAGGCTTGGGGAAATGAGACACACACACACACACACACACACACACACACACACACACACAGAGATATTTTGGAATAAATTCCCATCAAGTTTTAAGAAAGAAAATTTTTAGTCAGACAATTTCTTGCTACCTTATTTGGGTATTTCCCTAAATCACCAACTCCATGGCTGAAGAGGAGTTACTGCTAGATGCATTATGTTAATGGAGGAAAATGCAAAGTTTCATAGAGACATCACTATTAGCTAACAGAGTTTAGAATGTTTCGAGGCATAAAGTTTATATTCCATAATCAAAGCTCAGTCAAGTTTGAACAAAAGACATATTTAATATCTAAGTACTAAGATAACATCTGTATCTCAAGAGGCCAAAGTAAACAACAGGTACTTCTGAAAATACAAAAGTGAACTAAGATATTGAGTATGCACTGCATTTAATCAGGACTATGGTTTTGGTCATCAACTTTGGTTTTCAAAGAATGCCAAATATCAAAAGTTTTGATGTAAATTTGGATAATTTCTACTTGCTGGGTATTATGGACAATTGATTTGAATAATATGATTAAAAAAATTAACTAACTTGTGGGTAAGACTGACTCAATACAACATGCTAGGGAGGAAATTTTATGAAACACATATGGTTATTGTGAAAAGTACCTAGTGGGCTACTAGGTGAGTTGTAAGTAACAAACTCACCCCTAACTGGTTATATAACTACTGCTTTTATTTCTGTGCAAAATCTAGTTGTAGTAAGAGGACCTTTAACTTATTTTCTCTTGTATTCTTGGAAGTTCAGTTAGTGCTTCTAGTCAACCATAATTTTACAGACTGGCCTCAAATTTTTCTTTCATACTGTTTCTTTACAACTTTACAAATAGAAAATCATTTCTTAAGCACCAAATGTCATTTGCCTTGAATGTTTCTTCTGCTTTGGGTTGAAAATAATTGAATTATGGCTTTTCTCAGTATATAATCAGTATAATTTGTTATTTTCAAATACCAGTATCTTTAACAATTTTTTAAATCTAAAACATTAAGAAAAGTGATGCTATAGAATATATTACTTTGGAACACAATTTCTGAGCATAAATTTATCTTCCTAATTATATTAAGCAAATGCTCGATTTTATTTTCATTCCTTAAGGATGTATTTATTTGAAGGTAAGAATAAAACCCATATGTCTAAATATTAGGCACAACCTCAATCTATGATTCAAAATTGTCCTTGTATAATTTAGCTTTTTAGTTTAATGTTGCCCCATTTCTTTTTCTTTCTTTCTTTTATGGAAAATGAACAACTCAAATACAGATAAATGATAACTCACAATTTATTACAGTGATAATTTTGTATTTTTCAGGAAAGACAAAAATCAAACTTCTGCTATCTTTTTTTCTTTTTAAATAATGACCAGTTTGGATATTTTATTTTTGCTGAGATCTATTTTTAAAATAAATTTGTTCTCCAGATTAAAAGAATAAAAATGTTATCCTCTTCAGAAATAAAGAGGGGGACAGTTCCAAACTTGTCTTATGAAGTCAGAATTATCCTGATGCTAAAACCTTACAAATCCAAGCAATGCAATATTCATTTTTAATTTAAAATCTATCTCCATCCCAGAGCAGTGGTGCATGTCTGTAATACCAGCGGCTTGGGAGGCTGAGGCAGAAGGATCACAAGTTCAAAGTCAGCCTCAGCAATAGGGAGGGTGCCAAGCAACTCAGTAAGACAGTGTCTTTAATTAAAACACAAAATAAGGCTGGGGATGTGGCTCAGTGGTTAAGTGTCCCCAAGTTCAATCCCCTAGTGAGGGAAAAAAAAATTACCACCATTCCATTGTGTGCTTCTATAAATGTATAAACCCCACATAAGTGAAAGCAGACAGCACTGTTCACTTTAGTACAGTTGTCCTCCAGGTCCATACACATTGTTTCACTTTGCCTGGCTTTCTCCATTTTTAAAGCTAAACAACAGTCCATTGAGTGTTCATATCATGTGTCCTTTATTTGTTCATCTGCCAGAAGACATGACTTATTTCTACATTTTCTGCCATTGTGAATAATATGGCAAGAAATTTAGAGGTGCATATGGCACTAAGATACTATTTTCAATTCTTTCAGATAAGAATGCAGATGTGTGATTGCTAGATCATTGAATTTTTAACTTTTCAAGGAATATACATACTATTTTCCAAGGCACTGTACCATTTATATTTGTACCCACAAGTATCCCATTTTTTTTACACATCCTTTCTAACCCTTATCTCAGGTGTATGCATCTTCTAACAGGCGAGAGGTGTTCACTTATTGCAGTTTTCATTTGCATTTACCTGAGTAGAGAGAGTGATGTTGAGCATCTGTTTATATAATTGTTGACCATATATTTGCCTCATTTGGATTCTCTATTCAATTCCTTTGCCTACTGTATAATCAGTTTATTTTTTTCTTTTTAAATTATAGGAATTTCTTGCAGATTTTGGATATTACCCCTTTATTAGATATGCAGTTTGCAAATATTTTCTTCCCATTTGTAGGTTGCCTTATCAGTCTTCATTATTCCCTTTCTCAGGAAGAAGCTTTTTCATTTAATGTTGCCCCATTTCTTTTTCTTTGATTTTATTGCTGTGCTGTTGGTGTGATATATAAGAAATCATTCTCAAGACCAATGTCATGGTCAGAATAGAAGGCTGATTTCCAGAATCTGGGGGTGGGGGAAATGTAGAATCACTATACAACAGGTATAGCAAACTATGCCTACAGGAAAAAAAATACTCTATATTTTAAAATGTGGTGTTAGATCTCATGATAAGTTTTTACTTTAAAAATGATAAATTAATTGAATATGTCAAAATGTTAATAGTTTGGATAACTTGAGTTAAATGTTTTATTTTATAAAGCTATCAATATGATTCATTATATCAATACAATAAAGGAAACCACATGATCAATTCCATAGCCACACACTGGTATGATGCTACTAAAACTCTTCTCAAGGCCTAAATACCCAGCATTGAGTGGGTGAGGGCTTTAAAGGGATATTTATGGTAAATTTATCCTTTCAAGAATGAATTGATGTCTTCCTTGAGAAACTGGGTTACTTTCCGCAAGTTTGATTAGCATTCCCAGGAATTGATTAGCTCCTGTGAGATCAGATTGTTATAAAACAGGGATATATATGCCCCTCCCTGCTGTCTTGCTTCCTGTCTCATCATGTAACATGGCTCTCCCACTCCTTCCCTTTCTCCTTCTCTCACCTGCTGCTGTCATGTGCCATCTGTCACGCTGTAGTACAGCAGGATAACATTTCTACGCATTTTGGACTTTTCAACTACCAGATTTATGAGCCAAATGAACCTCTTTTCTGTTACCTGGTGTCAGGCTCTGTTACAGTGGCACAGAAAAAGTCATTGGCAAATTCAGCATCCATTGCTAATAAAACGCTTAGTGAAACAGGAATAAAAATATTCGGTCCTTGGAACGAATGCATCCACATCAAAACTTATGAATAATACTAGACCTAATATAAAACCCTTAATATTTAAACCTCACAGATTAGGTCAAGAAAAGAGTATTCACAAACATGACTTCTATTCATCATTAATGTTGAATGTGAATCTGGCTTTTGAGCTTGTACTTACCCAATCATAGGCACCATGTTTGATTTTTCCAAACTTATTTTCTATGTAAAAGCCAGTCTTGACTTTAAACCCGACCACTCTATTACTAGTTCAGTATAAGATATCTATTTATTTGACCAACATGTAACTGATTGATTGTTTTCAGTAATATTCTAGATCCAGATACACAGCAGCAAACAATATGGTAATTTTCTCTAAGTTAGATACAAAAGTAGTCTAAAAACCAAAGAAATACAGTTCCAACAATGAAACAATATTATTCCACAAAACTCTCAACCACTTAGAACTTAATCACTTAGAAATAAATCCTGTTACAATGTAGGAAGGGATAACTATCTCATGTCATTTAAGAATGGTTTAATTTTTAATTTAACAATCTTCAGATATTAAAAACTAAATATCAAAAATATCTGGTTCATAGATACTTCTTTGGGACTCTGCTCTGCTAAAAAATCCTTCAGTAATAAGATGCTAAATTTATCTAATTATGTTCAATTTATGAAATGCTAATTAATGAGGTATAATGTTTTGTATTATCATGTATTAATAGACCTTTTAAAATATTGTCCTTTTGGCTTCAATCAGTTTTTTTTTCCTAGGTTGAATCAAAAATGGCCCATGGTAAAAATGGTCTAGTTAGATTTGAGTGTTTTCCATTGTACACAAATTTTCAATACCATTGTATATTATCATACTTTTAAACTATCCAAATCCCTATTAATTTATACTTTAACCTTTTAGTTCTTGCAAAGAAGCATTTAAAACTTCTCTCTTAGAATAAAGTGAATTTAATGAACCTCAAAAATGCATTAAAATATTTAAATTTTAGAACAAAACTGGTGAATTGCTAGGATCATTACTAAAGGAGGCAAAATATAGACTCTTAAATCTCACTAGCTTAAATTCCAATCCCATGTGAAGATTAGCTTTATATATGATAACAATCATTGGTATAAATAACATAATGTGATGAACATTTATACCTGTTTTGATATGCTGTGGTGTTTTCAGTCATTTTGTAAGTTTATAAAGGCAAGAATTACTTTATTGCAAAATTATTCACCATAGTTAAAAAGCTGCAATTTTAAGTTGCCAACAATTGTATGACAGTGGTTGGTGCATTTATGTCTCATGTAGCCAATTGGTGGCAAAATTAAATTGTGAATTAAGGAATTCCCCTGCCCTCTTCCCAGTATTGACTCCAGATTTCAGGGGTTAGGGAGGGGCTGTTCTACATTGTTAAGCTGTCATGATGGGTGGGATGCCAAAACCATGTTAATAACAAAAAGGGACTAATCTGAGTCTTCAATTATTAGCTGATAACAAAAATCTTGTCTGCAGCTCCACACAAGGCCTCTTCAGCTCTGTGGAACACACCTTACTGGTTCCAGTCCACAGAATCTTGATAATGCACATATGTCATTCTGGACTTGCAAAGAGATCATCTGTAGCCAATGAGCTTCCAAGAGCTCACAACTATTTCTCTGGCTTCTACACAAGCTGGACTAGGGGTACATTAGAACCTTGCTTTTTATCAATATTCTTGGATTCCCAGAACCCCCAGCCAACAATGCACTCCCCCAATTCGAAGCTTAGACTGAGGTGAGATCAGGCATCACCAGATATCTAAGCCATTCCCCTGTGTTTTTGCTCTCCCTAGTAATTTATCTCAGAATCAATGAGCAGGACAGTTTCTACTCATACACAATTCCAAAATGCTTCAGCTCCTGACCAAGGCTTTAAACCTCAAGTGTCTGGTCAAAAAAAATTGACCATTTTTTTCTTTTACCTCAGGTATTACCATTCATATCCAAATAAAAAAACACATGTAACTGTAATTCTGCTACATCAGCAGACAATGGTCTTTTAATCTTCTTAATTTTGCTTTATTCTTAGCTTCCTTTAGAATAAGAAGTCAGAATAAAATCTTTTTATTTTCTCAGAATAAAATCTTTTTATTTTCTCAGTATCTTATTTTGAAATAACATGCTGCTTTGAAGCTGCAATATATATTAAAATACATGATTAAATTAAAACAGAATAGAAAGCCATGTAATTTAGTTTTCTTTCCAGGAAAAAATATGTTCCTTAGAGTTCTCAGCAGATTTCCAAACTCTCTTGGGAGCCCTTACTTGGTCTAGAAGACTAAATACATCTACATTTTCACTTGCAATAATTAAGAAAATATTTTCTTAATCTTAAAATACTATACAAAAAGAAAAACAAGTAAAATGCCTTCAAACTCCATCCACTATTGAAATTTTTTCAGAAATGAAAATATTAGGCCCTGCCCCATTTTCTGCAACACCGTGTAAAAGACAGGTCTGTTGCACAGCTTGTATCACTTCTAGGACCAATTGCTCAGCTCCCGGGACAGGAGCATCAGAAACTGGTGGAACAAATCAACACAGATGGGTCAACAGGGAGGAGTTTGGCTTTAGCATATTGTGGATACACACTGAAACTGACTTACCTTCTGTGTCCTATAAAGATTATCCTTGCTACTAGGAAGTAACAGAGCAAGAGAAAAGGATGATTGGTGATGTGTAAGATGAAAATTTATGTTACAGGAATCAAAGTCGCACAAAAGGACATTTAGAGTAGTCACCACTGGGAAATCCAGGCAGAGATTGGTACTCCTGGTAGAGTACAAATGGCAAAAAGAAAGCAGAGTTCTCATTTAAGAAAAAAAGGTGGAATTAAGAAAGTTTATGTTTTGAAACTCAGAAGAAACAGAGAGAGAGATGCATTCTGGGTCATTTAGACATTGAGAATAACTGGACTACTAAAACAAGAACCAAAACAAACTCAGAAACATATATTTGACAAGAAGCTTACTTACCAGAAGATGGAAGTAATTTCTGGATAGAATATGATAGATTAAAACACACACACACACACACACAAGGGGATATCCCCATAAACACAACTAGACTGAGTTCATCGGACATGTTGAGGAACTAAGGCTTGAACGGTAGACCTCCTTAAATACTGCCTTGGTTCATGACCAACCCTGGACAGGGGGAAGAGAGAAGAGCCTACAGGTGAACCCAGTTGCAGATTGGAACATTAGTAAGGCTGAACACTCGGGTCATTTTCAAACCTCACAGAGGCTGAGGGCTTTTCAATGTTCTCTGCCAGCAGCTGCTAGTAGTTCTTATGGTTTAATTTACATCAAATCAGCTTGTGGACTTCTGAAACCTGAGCACCACATGAGCACTTTCCAATTTAGTAGCTACAGAAAACTAAATTGGGGAAAGGTGAGAATCAGGCAGTACAGTACTGTGAGGTGTTCCTGGGAAGTGGGTATAACCTTATACAGGTGGCTCAGCTCTGCCGTGAGCAATCACCAGTGGAAAGAGGATCAGATCTGCAGATCTAAGAGTACCCGTGGAAGATGTCCTAGAGATCAAGACGTCTTGTGATTTACTCTTTACAAACAGCTTCAAATAGCATTAATGTACTTGTTATACTTGTGAGTTTGGAAATTTGAACCATATAATTCAGAGTCATTCATTTTCTCTGGGTTCATACATTGTTCTGGTTCTTCCAAGTTGTCTTCACTTGATTGGAATTTTGAGTAGATCAGATGTAGATTTGAATATAGCTATGTGAGAATTTTGACATACTCAGCCTCAGACAGCAACTTGCTACCTTGGTATTTAAAATGGGAAAAGCTAAGGAAATCCATCTTCTACACCAACTTTGGTTTTCTTATGTCAACTTTTTCTTATGTCATAATAAAACTTTTGGTTTTATTATGTCAACTAGACATAATAAAAAGGCACATCATACATGAATTATTTGCCTAAACATCTTGTATCATTTATCATAATTTAGTTTGCAGAAAAAAAAAAAAAAAAAACTTCAAATACCAGGAGATGCCTACAAATTCAGAAACAATTTATGTTGAAAGGCTGCCCTCTTGTGGCAAGATATTATATTTTTTACTGGTCAAATCTTAACCTTACCATATACCCACTAGAATCCAACTCAAAATAGGATGAAAAAAGAAAGTTTTAACATAGTAAAACTATCTTGCTAATATGCCAGCTTTTGATAATATATAGTTCATCTAGGTAGATGCTTCATGGAATTAAAGGTTTTAATCCAGCTCATTATTTAGCTAGCTAAATGGACATATTTTAAAAAATTAAAAATCACTTTTCTTGTTTAAAAAAGTAAAAATTCAATACAGATTGAAATGGAAGTGGCACACATCACAGAATGTGATAACCTAGACCACCATCTATATTAGAGTAACTATGAATGTTACCCCCAGATTAAATAATCAATTCATCAGCAGATATCTCTAATGGAATGGCACAAATCCTGTGGGTTTAAAGAGCTAATGCATGAGACCTAACTCAGGAGGTAAATGATATAAAAAATAATTTCTAAGTACAATTGCAAGTGTTATTATGCACATATATATATATACATATATATGTTATGATACCTGAAAAAGACAAAGAACTTAGTTTTTATTTAGACAACCAGTGAAACTTACCAGGGGATGACAATGCTATTTGAACACTCAGGTCATTTTCAAACCTCACAGAGGCTTTTTTATATGCTAAGTACTTCTAAGATTGTGTGGATATATTAATGAGAACACTTGGTCCCTTTCTATAAGGAAATGAATTATAAAGCAGAAATCATAACTAAATGGATTGTATGATAGGGCTATAATGTTCTGTGGACTGTCTTTCCTTCAGCTGCCTTAAAACTGTTTTCTTCTTTACATTTTTATACTCCATAGTAAAAATACAGTGGCAATCTTTTTTCAACCTTAACTTTTAAGAATTAAAAGTTTTTTTCTTCCAGTATTTCCCCAAGACCCTCTTCCCAATTCCAGAAGAAAATCTGTTCTGGGCTCATTGCTTTATAGGATAGAATGGAAAGTTTTGTTGGAAAAGAATAGTAACTTGTAACTTGCAACTTGCTCAATTTTGTTTTCTGGAATCTTAATTCTCTGAGAGAATGAGAAGGATGGTGGCTCAGTCAGAAAGGATAAAATGTACACAAATGTAAAGGGGAAAAGATTTTCCCTGAACTGGAAAAAAAAATCCCACCCCTCTATCCCTACATTCCTTTCCCATGGTTCAGAGGAAAAGTAAACAGAAAGTCCCCTTGGTAAGCAGTGTGACATGAGCACAGTTTCCTAAAAACATCCTACAAAGTATAAAGATACCAGAAAAGCAGCCACAAGAATTTGTCTAGCTAGAAGGAGCCACAAACAGACTCGTGAGATTTTTGCATTTCCAAGTATAATAAAAAGCAGCAGTGAACTAGTGGACAAAACAGGCCAGGAAGAAATTGACAAAGGAGGCCAGCTGCAGCTTGTGTGACAGGTAATCAAGCACCAAGTTCCAGCCACACCATTCATCCTCAATGCTTGGCCTCCATTTAACAAGGCTGTGGTCTGCAACTGAATGGATTCTAAGTGATTAAAACATCCTTCCTCAGTTCTTGGGAGTTTTGACAGATGCGTATTGGCAATAAAACTCAAGTTTGAGTAAATTCCCCTCATCTAATTTTTTCCAAGGATATCCCACATCCAAGAACTGATCACCATGGAGCTATAAAGGCCCGGACTCTTTGCCCCAATTTGAGAGGTTTGGTGACCTACTAAAAATAAATCCCCTAGAGTTGGCTGAGGCCATTTTTATGACTGGCTTCTGTTAACCTCTGATTCTGCCCAGTCCTTTGGGCTTCGCTCTTACACATGTTGGGAATATCCCAATAAGCTTCCTTTCTATCCATTTAAGACACTTTCTGAAACACCCGATTAATGACACCCCAATACTTGTGGAACAACCCAGGAGGCAGCTTCTAAAAACAGACTAAGGCTAATTTTCCTGACAGTTCAGGTGAACAGTGTCTTAAAGGGCTTGAAGAAAATGGACATTACATGCCCTTCTGAATTTATGGATTGAAACATACATGATCTCTAAGAATGCTCATGCAGCATGTATTCGCACTCTGTATAAATTATATCACCTTGAACTGATGTCAGTGCATTTTAAAAGAGAAATGAACCTATGGTAAAATGGGGTGTGTAGATAAACTAGACTCTGGAGAGGCAGTCGCCTTTTGGAGAATAATATTGGACTGGCTGGGCTACTTAGGAAGAGAACAGAGTGAACATAGGATATTAGTAAATAAGGACATTACCATACATGTTAAAATCAACATGAAATTTCTTCCATAATTATCCCTCAGAAAAATTATCCTCTTTATACTTGAATATTCACAAGTCTTTCCATGATGGGTGTTTGCTGTTGTTGTTGTTTACTCTGAATAACAAAGTAATATTTAAGGAAACACTTTGCCCTGGTTTTAATTATTTTAATAGTTATTATATTTCTGTGTATTCTTTGAGTATTCTTTGAGTACATGCCAGACTTTCAATTATTTAACCCTTACACCAACCCAGTGAAGAAGCTATGATTGATATCACCATTTCTGGATGGGGAAATTAAGGCACAGAAGGTTTAAGTAGTCAGAATAAAGGTACAGGATTGTAAGGGATAGAGCCAAGATTTGAACTGAGGAAGTGGAGAGAGTACTTATGATCTATTTAATGATGTGTTTAAAACAGTTCTGTTTCTGGAGACTTTGGCTCTTCAGGCCAGATGCAAAAATGATCATGGATTAGGTTTCTCATCCTTTGCTTTGTATCCTTGATGATGGATTGACTTTAATCTTGAGTGCTCCCTACACCAGAACAGTTGGTATCTCCTGCTACAGAGCTCCCCTGGCTGATTTTGGGATTCTATTGTTGTTGGAATTCTAGCATTTAAGGGAAAACAATTCCACTTATTCTACATACATTTGAAACTTACCATTTAAATTCAGATTTGTTATTTAAACATTTATTCTCATGTCATTCTTTGTTGTCTATTAATTTTACAGTAGAAAATAATCCCTGTGCTCATTATGACACTAGGATTGCAGAATAAAATAATTTGTGATTGTCTCCTTAATAATAGCAATATTATTAGCATTATTTTTATGATTTTATTTGTAGTTATTACAATCACTACTATTTAAAGTGGTACTAAATAAAATTAAATTCACCATATCCTTCTGAATCTCAAATCTGGGATAATTCTTATTATTATTTCAGAATATGATAGTATACTGAAGGTATATTATGCAGGGAAAAATGCTTTTTTTAATAAACAACAGGATATTGTAGAACAGCAATTCTTGTGTCTCTTGAATTTCTGTGCATTTTGCAAATTTGACAGTGACTCCTTGTTCTGGAGATTTGTTTACAAAAGTTTGAGGTATACACATAATATATATATATATATATATATATATATATATATATATATATATATATATACACACACACACACACACACACACACACACACACATATATATATACACATAGGTACATATATATTGTGTATATATATATTTCTCTACATATACATATATATTATATATGTATTTTTTAAGTGCCTCCTTCTGGAGCAAAGGGAAATATTGTTCATTGTCCAGTGTATTATAGATGAATTCTCCCTCTGGGAAAAAGTTCAGCCAAGTGAACTGCCCATAAACAATGGTTTTGGTTTCCTAAGCTTGGAATGGCTCTGCTATGATACAACATGCTGGCAGCTCTGTGTTGCCCTGGGAGAACAGGATTTCTGGGAGTTGGACAGTCTGGCTGCACAATTGCTCTCAGTGACATAGTCTTTTTTTTTCCCTCTGAATGAAAATCTCTTCTTGCATGAGAATGTAGCAGACTAACTTGCTAGTTTGCAAGGACAACAAAGTTTTAGATTCTTCAAAATTATCAGCAAAGCTGATACAAAATATTAATGCATAATTTTACATCTAGACACTGTTTAGAAATATTCTGTGAACTGAGAGAAAGAGAAATACTGGTAGTAAAAGGACTTTGTGATTTTTGAGCTTTACGTTTACTCATTCACTATGATTATTTTTTATAAACAGAAAAAACGACTGATATTACATAAAAATAACATATCAGGTATGCTATAATTTATTTGCAACATAAATTATATCTCTCTTACTATGTATAGTTTTCTAACTAATTCTATGGAGCAAATATTAATTTCTAAACATTCTCTTATATCCTACCATTCATAATTAAGGGCAACTGATTCTATTGAGTATTATCATCTGAAAACAAAAATCACTTGAAAAAGGAGGACACAGTGTTAGCATTGTTTGCAGAGGATAGTTATGTATACACATTATTAAAGTATATTGAATTTATACATATTTATTTCATGTGTATTGCTTGGGAAAAAATTACCAAGATTAAAAAAAAAAAAAAAAAAACTACAGTGATAATAAGATTCCTTACCTTGATTCTGATTTCAAGTATAACTGATGCTTAATTAAAGTGGAAAATGTTAAAGGTATATATTTTATCATTCTAAGAAACTTTTTAATAAAAATATTTAATATTTTCAGTAAAAATATTAAAATCCTCGTTTAATAAAATTGTATCTTCTTCCATTTTCTGAGAAATGGAAGTTTCGATTTTTTTCTTTTTTTATTACTGAATAATGTCTGTATAAAATCTTGTTCACCAAAAATCTTATTTGGACTTATTTATTTCTAGATGTAATTTGTTCGAATGGGGTCACACTGGATTATTTTGGGGCCCTAAATCCCAGACAGGGCCCTTAAAAAAGAACACACACAGACATAGGCAGACGTACAGAGAAAGCACCATGTAAGACATGCAGACAGTGGAATGATACACATACAAGCCAAGAAACACCATGATTTCATTAAAACACCAACAGCCAGGACACAGGCATGGGATAGACTCTCCATGCAACCCTCTGGAAGGAACCAACCTCCACCACACTTGGTTTTGGAAGCCCAGCCTCCAGAACTTTAAAGGAATAAATTTCAATTGTACTACTTTGTGGTACATTGTTACAACAACCCTATCTTAAAAATACAGATTTTATAAAATACATTTTGTGATATAAACAAACAAAATAATCATTTGATTTTCAATCGTCAATACAGATTTCCTAATAAAATGGAAATGTGTTTTCCTTTGGTTAGCCTTCGATATAAATATGCTTGATTCACTTGTGAAACACTTCACCTGATCATATTCTAGAACTCCTTATGCAATGTGTAACTTTTTTTCTTCCTTCAGTGTTGGAAAGAATTCTAGATCAAAGGCTTTTTCGAGTCAAATACTAATAAGTATCTGATTTTTTTATTAATTGATTCATCTGCCTAATTGTGACTTTTTACATAAAAATTTAGTAATTTTTATCAGTAGAAAGGCATCTGTTTCATTTGTGTTGAAAATATTTTTATCAAAATATATATCATTTATTTTATTATGCCTTTTCTCCAGTTTTAAATGTATCTAGCATATGTGTGTTCTTATCCTCCTTGAGTATTGCCAAATAAGTTTACAGTTTTATTTGTTGCTATTCTTTTGCTTTTTTATGGGATTATTTTTTTATCTTAATAAATTTTAGAGTTGAAATTGATTGAGAACCACTGGTTGCTTCAGTTATATAATATTCTTATACATATTACTTTCTAATAATGTTACTAACTTTTCCAATATCTTCTTTGATATTTAGTTCCTTGGTAGAACACTTTTAAATTTCTAAGTGAAAACAGCATCTTTCTATATTACAAATTTTTAGTTCATGGCATCATAGTTTAAAAATTCATTGTGAATATTTTATCTTTGGAATATTAATCAAGACTTTAGTCCTATAGCCTAATAACCACCAATTGACCAGGAAGGTAATGTTGTAAAACTTCCTAAAATACTAGAAAATGTTTGTTATGTGTTTAAAAGTACTAAGTATATATATAGACGCATGTTCACTATATCCAAATGCATTATATGCATTTGGGAACCCTTGGATCTGAAAATTTCTGAAAAGAGTATTTTATGCCTCTATAATTATGGGTCACTTATTTATCCATTTCTAGTAGTTTCATTCATCATTTCACATCCCATGACTTTGGGTCATTTGCATGCTACTTGTTTAAGCATTGATTCTTCATCATTAAATTGGATCTGTTTTTACTTCTTTCCCAAACATGTTTGTTCTTTCTGTTGTCATATTGTTTTAAACTCTCTTGTATTATGTTTTTCAACAATTTCTCTTGTTTACTATTCATTACTAAATGGGCTATGGTTTTTGTTTGGTTTCAGGGGAGTGAGTTAACATTTCATGTTTTTTTTTCTGCCTATTCTTCTGAGAATTATAAGCAAGTAGCTGGGGTTTAGAGTTCCTTTGCTTCACCATAAGTTTGTGACCAGTGGTAGACAAAATCTGCTTCCTTGTGAACAATTTGGCTTTCAAATTGTATTTGAAAAATTGTATTTCTACTGGTATTTTTTTTCCTCCCAGAAGAATTAATTCTCTGAGGATTTGTTCAAACACAGTAGAGAGAGAGAGAAAACAACAAAGAGAGAGAGAGAGAGAGAGAGAGAGAGAGAGAGAGAGAGAGAGAGAGAGAAAAAGTGGGAACTGAAAAGAAGTACAGGATATTTATTAAATCATGAAAAAAAAATAGAGATTTTGGAATCCTGCAGTCAGAATAATATCAAGTCCATCTTCCCAGAATAGCCAGAGAGATAAGTGTTAGCAGATTTGTGGATAAAGCAATTAGATCAAGAAAAAACAATGTCCACTTTTTTCCTCTTTATTATTCATGTTTTTAATATGCAAAAAATTATTTGGATTTATATTTCCAAAATCTCACTTACAGTTTCCCTCTGGATCTTATGAGCAAATTAATGTTCTGTTAATTCCCCTTCTCCATTTCTCAACAATTAGCCTTCTTTCTTGACACCATCTGAAATTATAAACCCAGATTTAAATTAATTTTTATGTTATGTCACTAATTCTACCGTTTGCTCAAGTACATTTTTTGATTTTATGTTTAATTAAAATTAGGTAAATGCATATTTCATTGGAGGAAACCCTCACCACCAACACTTTTTTTTTTCTGACAGTGATCTCTATATTCTGAAATCTTTTAATTCTTCAGTATTGAGATTGTCTTGTGTTGCACCTCCATCATATATTTATATGTTTATATTTTATATATAAATATGACATGTTTGTCTTATATATTTCATTTCCACAGAACAATCTTTACATCTAATTCCCTTCTTCAACTTCGATTGTTTCTGGTTATCTTTGGATTTTGACTGTAGTGGAAAATTTGCTAGCCACAATTATGTTTTTAGTAATTATTGACTTAATTTCTGTTTATTTTCTTTACCCTTTATATTTAAAGGAATGGCATGGATATGGTTAATTGTTCCAGTTTAATTAATTTTACCACACCACTTAATGTTTTATGTCAAACTACTTTATATTTTAGTATTTTTAATTATATTTTAAATATATGGTTTTCTATTCTACTCTGTGTTCAGAAATATCAATTATCTTTAATTTGGAATTTTAGTCTTTGTCATTCCTACTTATCATTTATCATTTCAATATTTTCTTTTCATTTTAAAAGCATGTCTCAAATTTCTGAAATATCATTCATGATATATTTTGTAGTACCTATTACTTTTTGGTTAAAACTGCTATTGATTTTTTTTAATTTCCTTAACATATTTCCATAACTCTCCAAATCTTTTAACATCTCTGTCATTTTCCATTTTCATATCAGTGCATTGGATTTTTCCCCCTATTTTTCATCCATTCCTTACCCTCTGCATGTTCTTGTTTTGGAAAACTCAGTATAGATACTCTCTAAAATATTATTGGTTTTTTCATAATAAATGTTTCATATATAAAATTTTCATCTATTTCTCCCATTTTAATATGGTTTCACCCTTCTTTATTTCAGAATACTTATGCAAGAGTATAGATTTGTTTTGATTTTCATATTTACTAAATCTCTAGTATGGCTGTTGTCAACTATATAAGAAAATGGTTTCTTCTTGCTCACCCTCAGAGTTTAACTTCTTTCGTTCATGTCTTTGTTTCAAGTTGTCAGGAACTCCCAGTGTTGAAATGTCCACTGCATGCCAAATATTTTGTACTTTTTAGTGTAGATGAGATGAGCTGAAGAAAATCCTGATTATTTAACTTTGCTTGTCTTATACCACACCTGATATTTCTAAAGACCCACTTGATATCTCCATTGGATCTTTTTTGTTAGTCATCTCAAATCTTAAATTTCCAAAATTGAATTATTATTCATAGCCCACTATTTCCCCGCAAAATCTTCCTGTTTCCCATTCCACCCAATCTAGTTAAAATTAAATCCATATTATGACATTAGGAGCCATTCTCAGTGGCTGCCTGCTTCCAACCTTACCTGGCTACCAAGGAAGTTTTCATTAATGTGATACCATCCTGCCTCAATCCTACTTAGGATAAAATCCAAACTGCTAACATGACCAGTATGTTAGCCAGCCATTCACTGAGGCCTAACAATACAAAGATATGCAATCTAAAACTTCCTACTCTCAGGAAGCTCACATTCTCATGATGGATACAGACAAATTAGCAGAGATTTGTAATATCCAGGCCAGAACACATACATGGACAAAAATATCTAGTAAATAGGGCAGGAAGCAAAGGTAAATGTAGTATTAGGCTTGGGACTGATAAATCAACCACAACAACAGCAAAGGAAAGGTCCCAACTGAGAAGAAAGATGTTAGGACAAATACAAGCTAAGAACTGGAATGTGCTAATGAGGACCACAGAAACATAGAAGAGTATTCAATAGAATCCTAGTGAATCTGGGTGAGTGATTGGTTGCTTTGAATATTCAAACACTTTCTGCAATGTTGTGTTCCATTTAAAGCACTTTAATCATGACTGTTAGCCTGAATGCAAATACATTCTTTCATGTCCTTGTGAGATAAAATTCTACCTTAAGCCAAGAGTCTAGCATTCCAAAAACTTAAACCATGATAAAGAAATCCAAATTCACTTCGTCAACACCATCTGCATGACCAGCTGTTCATCTACTAGATTTTCTTCTTTTTTCATATCCCACATGTTCACAGGGAAAAAATTATGAATGGAAATGTTATCTGTGCTTTGCAGTCCTACACCTCATAACTCCAGAACCATTCCTTAATGTTCTCTAACAATGATTAGGTCACTTGAAAAAGCAAGTCATATTTATCTTGGGCAGGACTCAAGTACTGGGTAATTTTTAGCGTGTCTTAATCCTAAGAACCTAAAAGCACAAACAGAAAAACAGCATGAGTGACGGTCAATTTGCCTAAATGGTCACATTCAGCAAATTCTTGTCACTTGGCAAACACCAGCCACATCACTATTACTTAAAACTCCCTGTTGTCCTATATGCCGTTTGTAGAGGATTTGACTTTTTGTTCATCCATTCACTAATTTATTCATTCATGAATTTATACAATGCTCATTATTTACTTAATATATAACAATCAAAACACAACAATTTTTTTCCAGTATTTTCAATCATTCAAAGGATTTTTTTTCCTTTTGTCTCAGACTCTGAGTACCTGAAGATGCTCTATAGGGCATTTATAAGGATACATGAGATGTTCCAAGTACACAGAAAGAATTTTGGTTTGAATCTTTAATGTCCCCCAAAGGATCATGTGTTTAGGCTTGGTCCCAAGTTGATGGCCCCATTTGGGAGGTGGTGGAAGTTTTCAAGATACAAGGACTAATGCAAGGAAATTAGGTCATTGTTGCATGTTTTCAAAGGGGATGTTGGGATCTAGTCTCTTCCTCTCCTCTCTTTTCTTGCTTCCCAGTCACCATGAGATGTTTAGAACTTTCCAAGTACGTATGCTCATCATGATGTTCTGCCTTCCATCAGGCTCAAAAACAACAGAGCCAGCTGAAACCTCTCAAACACGAGCTACAATAAGTCTTTCCTCCTTTTATTTTCTCAGGTATTTTGTCGCAGCAATGGAAAACTAACACAGTAAATACTCGTTGTGTTTTTGCTATTATTGTTGTAATAATGTGAAATAACAGGATTAATGCAAAAGCCAAAAATATTATAAGCCATGACAATTCTATTACTATAATTATACATACATGAATATAATTATACCTAGTATATATTGGCAACACACATTTAAGTGATTTTTCAGTAACTTAGAAACCTTACATAGCCATCTAGGTAACATTATTCTTTTTAATGTTTTGAAGCGTTGTTTTTTTAAAAGAGCAAAAATCAAATCCTCAAAGCCAAAGTAACAAAGATCGCTTTATCGATGACATTTTTATATGAAGTTTATAATTCAATTAAAATAAGTCCCATTAATAAAATAGGTCTTATTTAATTAGGTTGAATAACTTTATATTAAAACATTAACAAAAATATAATCAAACTGCCTTCTTGAGAGATTTTAAAAGGTAGTATTTTGTCAAGTTCTGTGACCTGGGCTGAGTAGGCATCTAAGGAATAGAGAATTAAATCACCTAGTCTCTTTGCACTTTTCTAGATCTGACCTAGAGCATCATGTCATCAAGGCAATCTGACATAATATATTTTGTACATAATGGCCACTTGTTCATTTGTTGTTCCAGATAATTTTTTTAGAATACCTGTGCTTCACTATGGTCCCCCCCAAAAGTGCAATTTTTTCCTCATTACATTTATTTTGTAATCTACAGGTTTTGCAAATTTATTGGGGGGATATAAGAGTACATTATTTGTTTGGGTGCTATAAACTTAGGGGTCACAGGAATTTATTTCCCTTACTACCGTAAATGCAAACTCCAAAGGCTCTTTATTCAGGCCAATTTTTTACCCTGAAAAAAGTTAGAAGGCATGGCAATGTGAAAATCTGTAAACATCTTCATCTTTGAGTTATCCTTGGAAGATTGAATCACTTGTGGATGGAACTTTCATTATGAAGATAAAGTGGTCCAATATCCTATGAGAAAAGTAGGCTACTGTTTTTCCTAATGCCCAGAGACTGTAAGCAATCAGGAACACTTCTGGTATCCCTAGAAGCATATCTATAGTATTTTTTTTATTTTAAATTACTCTAATATCATTGTGAGATTCAAAAGCTTCTAGGAATATCTCAAAAATTAATGGAGAGTATCATTATAAAAAAATGAAATTACATAAGAGTTTGTGGGTTTGCTTAAGAATGTGGAAAGGCTGTGAGTAGACATGTCAGTGTCAGAAAGGAGAAAGAAAGTATCTCTGTGGACTATAGTCATGGGCCTATGGAGTGAAGGATGACAGCAAAAATCAAAGGAGCTGTTTTCCTGAAGTACAGTCATTTAGTAGAGGTGCAGGCAACACTTCTTAAAACCGTAGGTAAACAGTGAAGCATCTTTGTGTTTCTTCCTAGAGCATGTAACTGATACCTCAAGGACTTCACAGTCAGTATTTTCCAGGTGGGCACCCCACAATGGCCCCAGTTCACCTTCAAGTGTGTAATTAAGGGTTCGTGGCAAGTGTTACATACTCAAATGTACACCCTTACAATTCATATGTTAAAACCCTATTTCTCACTACTTCCCAATGTGACTAAATTTAAGAATAGGACCTTTATAGTAATGATTAATTTAAAATGAGGCCATTGGGGTAGACCCTAATCCATTCTGGCAGGCAACCTTACAACAAGAGAAAATTTGGATACAGAGACACAGGATAAATATGCACATAAGGCCTTAAAAAGACACAACAAGAAGGAATCCATCTGCATTTCAAGGAGAGAGGCCTCACAGGAAACCAAACCTGCCAACTCTTGATCCTACACTCCTAGGCTCCAGAATGCTGAGAAAATACATTTCTGTTGCTTCAACCCCTCAATATCTGGTATTTTGTTCTGGAATTCATGAAAAACTAATACAGGAAGTATGTTAGTTAACTTTTCATTGCTGTGTCTAAGACACGAGACAATAACAAATTAGAGGATGAAAAATTAGTTTCGTGTTCACAGTTACAGAGGTTAAGTCCATGGTTGACCAACTTTATTGCTCTGTGGCCCAGGTAAGGCAGAGCATCATGGCAGAAGGGACTGGTGAAAGAAAGCTGCTTACCTCATAGCAGCCAGGAAGCAGACAGAGAGAGAAACTTGAACCCAAGGAATTAGATGTAATCCCTAATAGCATGCCTCAGAGCCCTACATCCTCCTGTCATGCCCCAGTTATCACCCAGTAAGTAGTCCTTTTAAAGTATTAATCCATCAAATGGATTAATCCACTGATTAGGTCACTGTTCACATAATCAAATCCTTTCACCTCTGGCCATTCCTCATTGTCTATTACCTGAGTTTATTGGAGGACACTTCATATGCAAACCATAACAGTAGACAATAAATACTATAGATATTGACTATTGTTGATAGTCTGCTTCAGAGGAAAACATAAAAGACAGGGCATTGAAACATAAGTGAGAGGGAAATTTGCCCAGAAATTCTTGAACTGAACAGATAAGTTGGAAAATTTCAACCGTGTTCATATTATTATTTTGAACGTGATAATTAATAAATATGGCTACTAATATGATTAACACTCATCAAACTTTGAAGAAAAAAAAACTATAAACTCAAACTTCTTAGGTTTGAATTCTGGTTCTATGTGTGATCCTCGGTAAGTCAGTGAACATTTCTAGGCCTTAGTTTCTTCATCTATGGAGAAAACAAGACTAACTTCATGAGTTTTTGTAATATTAAACTAATTAATATTTTCCAAGAACACAATGATAAATATATGTAATAGCTATCATCATTCTTATTATTATAGACATACACTATTCAAAGTTCTTTATTAAGTCAATCTTCACAAAATTTCCTTAGATGATTGAGACATGTTAAAATAAATTAACTTACTCAGGATTTCAACATTAATAAATAATGAACACAGGATTTAAACATAATTTTAGAGGCCTATATGTTATTTAATTACTATGTTCCATATTAGCAAATACTTTATTTACAAAACTTTACCAAAAGTACCAAGTATTTATATTTACAAAGATTACATTAGCCCAAATTTATAATTTTTTAAAAAATTAATTTATTACTGCAATCAGAGTTGTACAATGATATTGATTAGAAGGGACCCACTAAGTTCTTCACCATTTTTCCTTTAGAAAATGTTTTAACATATGAGGTAAACATTCAATGGTAAGTATATGACTTAGGAAGTAGATGAGGTAAAGAGAAATAAACTGCTTTAGAATCTATTCAGAACATTTTTTCATATGCATTTTTATTTTTAATATTCTTGATTCTTAAAATTTTACTTAAGAACTCAATGCATCTGATTGAACAATGCATTCTAAAAGAAAGAATGACGGTATTTTTCTAATTTAAAAATTCTTTAATTCACAAATAAGTTTACAGTTGATGGGAGAAGGAGTTTAAATATTCTTTGCTGTACATGCACGTAGTTTAAGAAATATTTCTTTTCCCTGTTTAAGTGTAAAATTATCCCTGCAGAGTGGTGGTCTGTAAAATAGAAAAAAAAGAGAGAAAGATATTGATTAGTAAAAGAACAAATTTTATTTCCCTTTTTTAGAAGTATTAGGATAGTCTATGCCTGTAACTAACTAGTTCTCCAAATGCACAGATTTCCAACAAACCTACAGACTCAAAGACATTACATCTCCTTTAGTCATGTAGGGATGAAGAAGATATAACACTGATGAAGAAGAAATTCTCCATTTCAGCATATGTACTTTTTGCTTTACTGGAAAGTTCACATTGTATGGGAGACATAGTTGGACACTGAAATAGCTTAACCTGTATTCACTAAGTGGCCAGGCCACTCTCATGATTACCTCAAAAGAAAAGTGAAGTGAATTGTATAGGCAAATTTTGCCTAAATTCTTCAATCAGTCCCTTTTTTTTCTTTGCCACTCATTAAAATGGACATAACAATACAATCTCTCTTGGAGAGATTATATGTATACTACGTGAAGAGTGTATCTTCAAATGCAAGATAAGGCATCTTGTCAAGCTATAAACTTTCCTTTTAATGTCTTGAAAAACTCTCAAAAAAGTGATCAGCTAAAATGAAAAAAAGGTGGTAAAATCTCAATAAAAGACAAAGTAAAATAGTAAAAATAAATTTTTAAAAATCTGTATCAGCAACCATCACCAGTTAAAGAAAAGGGACTTCAGAGATGGTGGCAGCTCACCTTAATGTGGCATGGACAGCTCTCACTCAGAAGGTCCATGGCTCCCAGGGTCCTCCCAGCTTGGTTAAGATACCACTGAACACATTTTGTAAACACTCGAGAGCATTTTAAGTTTAAATATTTCATTTTTTAAAAAATAAATTAAATTTCTACACATGCTTAGAAGTCACAAAAGTCATAAAAGATAGACGTTCATCTTCATTTCTGGAAGTTGATAAAGGATAGTACAGTATTTTCCATTTGAACTAATAAAGGCAATTTGAAATTCCATTTTAATACTCTAACAGTAAATGTGAAATAATAATGTTTCAATGTGGAAGATCTTTTGGATGTTGGCAAAGTAGTTTTTTGTTAAGCCATCAGAGAGTAAAATGTGCACATTTATCTTTAGAATAATGGCATATAATTGAGAAATCTGATGTTATCCTTCTCCATCAAGAAATAAGTAGATGAATGATTTTTTTTATTCCCCATACAAATGTATATACAATTATGATAACTTGTCATCTATTCTTATCACTGAATGTACTTTCAATGCACTGAATTTCCTAGACTCATCTCATTTTAAATTTATCAAGTTCAGTAAACATGTCATTAGAAATATTGCCTTTGTCATTTAATAATTTTTCTGTTTCATATCTATAATATAATATGAAGGCAAGTATGTTTTTGTCTCTTTTTTACAATAGAATGAAAATGCACAATCTTATGACCATTGATATGTATTCTATTGTTAACATAGTAAATACACACCATTATTAAAGACCCCACACTTCATAAAGCCTCTGAAAGCATTAAAAAAGCTTAAGCAGTTTTGCAATGCCTGCCAAAGTTAAATTTCACCAAAACATATAACTACCTTTTTATTTTATTATCAATAGTTCCTTCTGTCCAAACAATATGAAATGAAAACACCATAATTTAGAAGATAATGTATGATCTATGTGAAACTACTTTGAGAAGAATATTGTGTTTACTTTTTTAATCTCAAAAAGTATACTATTACATTTCCAATGTTTTTCTGACCATAAATTCACAGAAATGAGCACATTACCTTGACAGAGTATAAACTTTAATGAATGTAATGGAAGAAGTCCTGAAATAAATAGCCCCTAAAATTTAAATACAACATAGTTTTTAATTTTCATCCATATATTTTAATCCATATATATCACACTAAATTATAAGAAAGGAATGTATTTTTTTCAGTTAAAAAATCTCTTTTTTGAGACTTTTTTGTTTTACTTAGGATAAGATTCTAAACACCAAGACAGGAACAAAAATAGTGCCAGTTCCTACCTGCCAAGTGGGAAAAACCAATGATCCAAGGGCACAAGATAAAGCACACAAAGAAGTCTTTTTTTTAAGTAGTGCAAGTTATTGAACCTAGACTAAGCACTTGGCCAGACCTGGCTGCCTAATTACATGTTGAAAAGAGGACCAGAAATGAATACTTGACTACAGATAACTTAACAGCAGCTTGAAAATAAACCTCAAGAAAATGTATAGGAACACAAATATAGAAAATCCACATGACTAAATGCACAATGTCTCACAGTTAATCAAGAATTAGCAAGCAGGGATGAGCATGTATATCAGTGGGAGAGCACTTGTTTAGCATGCACAAGGATCTGGGTTTAATCCTTAGCACCATGGGAAACAAAAGAAAGGAGAGCAATAGGTTTCTCATTAGGATCAATGTTTGGTAGATGCTGCATTGTATAAAAATGTTAAAATAATAAATGTAAATTCTGTACTCAAATGATTTTTCAGAATGAAGGCAACATCAAGATGTTTTCAGACACCCCAAACTTAAATCACTTACCACCTGGACAGCTGTAGTATAAAAGTAAGTTAAAGAAGCTACTTCAATTTGGAAGAAGAATTATACCAGTTAAAAGCGTGTACTTACATAGGGGTCTGAAGGGACTGGATATGGAAACTCTGTGGGTAACTATATGTGATTTTTTCCCAGCTACTTATATCTCTTCTATTGATTGTTCAAACAACAATGATACAATGTATTATGGAGGTTTTTAGCATATGTATAGAAAAATGTTTTCCAACAACAGCATAAAAGCTGGGAGAGAGATTGGAAGTATGCTACTGTGTACATGTGAAATGATAAAATCCACTGGAAGATAAACTATAATGAACAAGAGATTATAATGCAAACCCCTAAAAATATCAAAATGATAAAACAAAGATACATATCTAACAACCCACAAAGAGATAAAATGGTACCATAAAACTACTCAATTCATCCAAAGGAAGACGGATAATAAGGAAAAAAGAAACAACAGGTGGAAAAATAAATAGAAAAACAGCAAGATAATAGAATTAAAACCAGCCATATCACTTACTGCATTAAATTAGTATGTAAATACCCTCAATTAAATGTCAGACATCACCAAAGTCATTTTTTCATTTGAGAAATGCACATTTAAAATGGCAACATGCCTCTAGACATCCATTTACAGAGCTAAAATGAAAAAAACAAGTAAGCAAAACAACAAAACAAACTGATAAAATACAGTTTGGGTGCAGGAGAGGAATAAAACTTCTGGGTATATAGTCACTCTGGAAAATCACTGAGTTTCTTATAAAGTTAAATACACACTTACATAACACCCAGCAATCCCTTTTTGAGATATCTATTCAAGGGAAATAAAAACTATGTTCACATAAAAGCTTACATGCAAATATTTATGGCAGTTTTATTAATAGACAACAAAAACTTCGAGGAAGCCTTATGACCTCTAACTGGTAAATGGATAAATGAACTGTGGTCTATTTGCACCAATGGAACAGTATTCATCTACACATTCCATTGATGGGAGCAGCAATATGGATAAATTTTAAGCAGCTAAATGAAAGAAGCCACACCTAAAAGATAACATATTATACAATTCCATTTACATAATATAACATATTTTGTTAATATCTGGAAAAGGCAAGACCAGATTGGTTGTCAGTGGGTGGGGATGGATGGCGAATGGGGTGGAAAACCAAGGGGCAGTACCAGGGAGTTTTTGTGACTGTTTTAGTCAACTTTGTATTTCTGTGACCAACATACCTGACAAGAACAACTTAGGGGAGGAAAAGTTTTTTTGGCTTAGTTTCAAAGCCTCAGTTCATGGTTGGCCTACTCCATAGCTCTGGGCCAAAGTTGAGGCAGAAATCATAGCAGAAGGGTGTGATAGAGGAAAGCAGCTCAGTTCAAGACAGAAAGTAGAGTCATGAAAGGTTGGGGGTCCTGGGGGGAGAGAGGTGCCAGGGGAAAAAAACATAAACTATAAAGGAATTACCCCAATGACCTACTTCCTTCACTATCTGCCTAAATTACTTCCCATTAATCCATCAAATGGATTAATCTACCAATTAGGTTATGACTCTTGTGCTCTAATTGTTTCACTTCTAAAGATTTCTGTACTCTCTTTTGGGAGCATGAGTTTTGGGGGACACATAGCCCAAGTATTCTCCAGAAGGCATCCCAGGTCACATCTGCCATGTATATTCTTCACTCCCTAAATTCTAAGGTCCTACTTAACTGTCTGGAAGGAAAGGGTGCTTGTAGTCTCTATCACACTCATTACAGAAATAAGTATTGTTGAGTGCCTGCAGTTTAATCTAAACCATAAGGCATCACATTTTTATAACTCACATTTACAATAATTTGGCAGTGCTAATTCTCATTAATTGCACATTATCTATATGGACAGATCTAAATAGAAAAATTCACTAGATGGTTTATAGCAATTATCTAGGTAATTAAACTTACAGCAAACTTTCATCTAAGCATCTGTTAGCAATCTCCAGCCAGCAGGGAATGTTAAGTTTTGCTACACACCCACAAAATGTATTTTAGGTATCTTTTTCCTGAGTAGAAACAACTGCTTCCAAATTTCATAAACGTAGTGAATTTTCATATTCTATCCATGGTTTAGATTTCACATTAAATTTAAAATTACAAACCAGAGCATTTTTTTTACACTGGGGCATATCCCAATAACTTCACTCTACTTCTTAACCTGTGAATAAATTTTACACAGTGTTTGATAATGAATCAAATATAATGGTGGTTATCTGTGTTGCCTCTTCTGTTTCCTTTACCAACTATAATAAGTGACCTTAAAGAAGGAAATACACTGGGAGAACAGGGACTACCTATAGGTTCTCCAACAGTCTGAATAAAGGTATGAGCATTATGAGGTGAAATGAAAAATTTGAAAATGTTTCTCCTTCTTAATCTCTCAACTATGAATACTTAAGAAGAAAATTGCTTAAAATGCAAATAGTTATATATGTACAAATATTCATTGTTTATCATAATAGCACATTGTAAAAAATGAAGGATCTGAAAATAATGAAATATAAGGTTAAATATTCCACAAAAGGTGAAATACAATGTAGCCATTAACTTATAGTTAGAAGGAAAAAAATGGCTGATAGCCTGGTCCACAGTGCAGCACAGGTTGGATACATTGTGTTCATGTTGATGTCCCCAGGAACAGTGAATACCTGACTCTATTGCAGTCAATAAATAGACTGCATGATTTCACAAATAGACCCTGCTTCTACCATGATATAAAAAATTAAATGCATGGTTTAATTGTAGCATGCATGCTTATACTTATATGCTTAATATGACAAAATATTAATAATTGTTATCTTTTATTTGAAGGATGATATAATTAAAACTTTCAAAAGTTATGCAGTGAATATTAGAATATATTAAGTAGCTAATAAAGCTTAGATATGTTCTTTCCACTAGTGAATTTCTGTCTCCTTGCTAAATAAAACAAAATATCTCAAAGACTTGTGTTAAATATCACAAAAAATAGCATCTGCAATTTAGCATATTATATACAAATGTTCACATGATTATTTACCTATAAAGC
Source organism: Callospermophilus lateralis (assembly GCF_048772815.1). Taxonomy (NCBI): domain Eukaryota; kingdom Metazoa; phylum Chordata; class Mammalia; order Rodentia; family Sciuridae; genus Callospermophilus; species Callospermophilus lateralis. The sequence goes on along the minus strand of NW_027512751.1, from coordinate 1,656,387 downwards.
AGTTCAATCATATAAAAATTCTCAAAAAATGTATCTTTCATGCTCAAATATTTAAAATTATCTATCCTTGGTGCACAATATATTGTATTTAAATCACGTGTGTGTGTTGTCTAAAACCTGCACCTTGGATAAAACTAAAAGTCCCTTCAATTTTCTGCAGGAAGAGGTTAAACTAAAGTTGGGATAAATAACTCTGAAGATAAATTCTACCTTATGAGATGCGATTTCGATCAATGAAAGATTTCTTTTTCCAAATTTCTTAGTTTTGCTCAGTCTTCCTATATCACCCCAAACTCTCTTAGATTAGAATGCATAGCACTGCAGTTACCAGAGTGGTAGAAGTGAGAATAGAGCCTTGATAAGAAGTCAAGAGTGTTGTAATAATTGCAATATTTACAAGAAGCTAGGAGAATTTATATGGTTATGCAATAAAACCTATTAACAGAAGTATTGGGAATAGGGTTGGAAATCATTTTATCGATAGTTTCAACAATGGGAAAATATGTTTCATATAATTATTATCTTGGTCTGTCTGCTGATTGAACTATGTATTTACAGATGCAAGGACGTGTATGGAAAGATAAATTGTGGACTAAACAGTTAAAGGAAGAAAATTAGAAGAAAAGATGGAGTATCCACTATGGACAAAATATATACTTTACACATATTATGTAACTGAAAATGTATGGAACAAATTACAAGACAAATATAGTAAGAAAAGCAATTATTTTATGAACCAGAAGGACTGATTATTAAACACACTTATCTACATATGTAATATACTTTTAATCAAATTTTATTGAGATTTTAATTGAGGATTTAATATTTATGCAATAATATAATAGTTTTAAAATAGTTAGTTAAAATATACATGCTTCAGTTTTCAGGATTACCACCTTAAAATTGTTGATTACACTGTGCAATTACACAATTACTACCATAAACTATTTCATAATAACTTCCAGGCAAATTAACGAGAGAATTTTATTTTATTTTTTAAATTTAAATTAAGTTCTTTTTACAGAAACAAAACCATGAAAATTGTTTCATGGAGTACTGTGTGTAAACATATGTAAACTATGTAATGTTTAAATCAGGGTCAACATGTCTGTCTCCACAAACATCATTTCTTCCAGGTAAAGGAGATTGAACCCAGGGGTGTTTAACCACTGAACCATATCCCCCAACCCTTTTTATTGATTATTTTTGGAGACAGTGTCTCACTAACTTAAATAGGATCTCAATAAGTTGCTGAGACAGGTCTCAAACTTGAGGACCTCCTGCCTCAGCTCTCCAGTTGCTGGGATTACAGGTATGCACCACTGTGCCTGGCTCTCAAACATCATTTCTTTATGATAGAAATATTCAAAATAATTTCTTCAGATTTTTGAAATATATAGAATACTGTCATTATTTATAGTCACCCTGCTGTGCAATAGTTCAGTGGAACTTCTTATTTTCTATCATTTTATGCAATTATTCATAATTTTAAAAATCATTCATTTTATTTTTGGTTTTTTAGTTCCTTTGTTTTTGTTTTTTCAGATGTGGGTCTCACCAGTGGCCCAGGCTAGCCTTGGGCACACAGTCTTCCCATCTCAACCAGCTGTGTGGTTCAGATGACAGGCAAGTGCCAATGCACTTGGTGTAAAAAAAAAAAATCTTATGTAATGTAACTACAGGAAAAAATGATTTAAACCAAATAGTATTAGAAGTAAAATATAAATAAAATGCCCTTTCCCTTAATATGATTATTAAATTGTATTTCTTAAAATAATTAGACTTAATTTTCTTTTTATTTAGTAATGACTGTACTGGTACATGTGAGGAGCATCCATTTCAGGCCTCCTAAACCTGTTAGATTCTTCTTGTTGAGGTGTGCCTTACACTCCATACAGAAATGCACTGTTATGGTTTGGATGTGAGGTGTCGCCCAAAAGTTCTTGCGTGAGACATTGCAAGAAGATTCGAAGAAGAAATGATTGGGTCACGAGAGCCTTAACCCAATCAGTGAATTAATCACCTGATGGGATTAAATGGTGGCTAAAGGCAGATGGGGTGTGGCTGGAGAAGATTGGGCTTTGGGGCTATTGGGCCTTGGGGTATATATTTGTATCTGGCAAGTGGAGTCTTTCTCTGCTTTCCGATCATCATGTGAGTGAGTTCTGCTTGTCTCTGCCAAAATTGTCTGCCATGATGTTCTACCTCACCTTGAGCCGGAGATTTGGAGCCTGCTGTCTATGGATTGAGATCCCTGAAACCCTGATCCCACAAAGTTTTCCTTTTCTTCAATTATATTGCTTGAGGCTTTTATTCCCAGCAGCAAAAAGCTTACTAAAACACATGTATATGTGCCTCACACTACTGACACTGGGGTGCTTTATCTGTGCCACCTCTCCACAATCCCCTGGAACTGGATCACATCATTTGAGATCCAGGGGTGGGGGGGAGTGGAGAGTGAGGATAGAAAGGTTCGGATTGTATGAACACATTTTGGAAAAATGTACTTCAGAGGTTTTGCAAAAGTTGCTACTTTTATACACCTCAGAGATCTGGAATACCAATTCCCACAATTTCTGAGTACTTTGGTGTTTTGGGCATGAAGTTTAAAGGACAAATATGAAATCTCTATTTCACCACAAAGTATGTAACTATAAATTGACTTTCTGAGGCTATTTTCTAAATTAAAGAGAGCTTCTTGACTCTTCTTCTTCAAATGCTTGCCCTTCATTAAATTTAAGCCTTATGTATATTTCCAAAAGAGTCTTGAAACTATTGAACTATAGGAAACTACTTTTAAGTAACCAGAGAATTTAACATGAAATAAGGAAAATGTTTAGACTAAATTTTCAGAATTATTATATTAGTATATATTTAAATTATTTTCATCAAGTCCCCCCAAGAGAAAAAAATATATTTCATTAATTTTTTTCCTAATTGTGGAATACATTGATTATATTTGAAAAACTTAAGTCATTAAACAATATACTGTGTTAATTGGCCTATTTTGATGACTACCTAACATTTCATACTATAGATATTCCATAATAAATGTATCAATTATCCCACCAAATGCAGTTAATTTACTTCTATTTTAGTATTGTAAATCAAACTGTGCATACATTTCTTATATAGAAATACTTATATATATATATATCTGATATTTCCTTTAACAAACATTTACATAGCACTTACTATAGCCAGGCAATAGTTTAAATATCTAAAATATTGTATCTATTATAGATTTCTTTTATACTATTCAACCTTCTTAATTCTACAAAGTAAAATATTATTATTCCTATTTTCAGATAAGGACATTAAAGCACAGATGATTAATTCATTTGTTCAAGATGAGAAAAATAGTAATTAAATGATCAAACCCAGACACTCTGACTGCAGAGTTGATGCTCATAAACACCACCCCAAGTCTCTGAAATGTAAATTCTTAAAAATGAAATGATATATTAACATTTGGGAGTTCTTGATATATTTTACTAATTTTTTTCTGGAATATGTGTAAAAGCTTACATACCTACCAGCAGTAAAACAGGAAGGCAATTTTAGTATGAATTCAAAAACAGACTTTGTTTTACCAACTTGGGAAAAATATGCTATGTTTTCTTGCCTTAATTCTAAAATGACTATTAACCATTTGTTACTTCAACTTTTAAAGTTGTTCTATGACAATATACATCTGCATTTCTTCATCCAATAACCATTCATTTAGTGACCAATATGTCCCAAGCACATTTTAAGGCACTTGAAATATTTTTAGCAGAAGAGATAAAATCAGTGCCCTCAAGATGCTTACAGTCTACCAGGGAGAAACAAACAACAAAAATAAGGAATAAGTATAGAGTTCACCATAAATAACGAGTGCTACAATGATAAAGAAGCAGGTTAGGAGTGGTGAGACTGCTGGGTACACTGTGAACAGAATGGTAAGGTAGGCTTCATTGAGAAAACCATGTTTGAGAAAAATTTTGGAGACAAGAAAGTTAGCCAGGGGCATATCAAGCAGCAGAAATTTCCAGGTAGAGGAACCAACCAGGGGAATAGCATGGAGGGAGAAGTTACACTAAGGAGTATCAGTCCAGGGTATCCAAGGACATCAAGAAAGCCTTTGAGAAGAGCTAAGTGAGTCAGTTTAATAGAACCTAAGTCACCATTCACAGGATCACTCTGGGCACTGTTTTAAAAACAAACTATAAGCCAGGCACAGTGATGCTAAACATCTAGAACCCCAGAAACTGGGGAGAACAAAGCCGAAGGATAGAAAGTTCAAAGCCAGCCTCAAAAATCTTAGTAAAAACCACAGAAACTTAATGAGACCCTGTTTCAAAATGAAAAAGGGCTGAGGATGTAGCTTAGTGGTACAACATCCTTGAGTTCAACCCTAATACCCAACCAAGAAAAGGAGACAAATGGGGTGGTGGTGAAGGAAAAGAAAAAAAATAAATTATAGGATATTTGACTAAGGTAAAGAGAACAGGTAAGAGGCTATTAAAATGTTTCTAGAGTCCAGGTTAATAGAGTTTGCAGCAGTGGAGATAGGAAGAATGGATGAATTCTGAGAATGATTAGAAGGTAGGGACAAGGAATACCAAAACTGGATGTGGAGTGTAAGACAAAGAATCTAGGCTATGATAAATGAAGATAGACTCAGAAATTGGGTTTTAAATAATTTTAAGGTCCTTTACTCCATACTCCAACTAAAATGCATTTTAATAGGTTTTGTAAAAATTATTACATATAGTTTAAAGTCATCCAATATCATATACATTATAAAATTTCCTAAGCTTATTTTATTTTTGTTAATGGTATCTTTGACATATACATACTTGTTTTTTAAATTCTTATATAGGCAAACTGATTAACATTTATTTTTTGTTTTCTATCTCAGCTTTAATTTAGTGCAAACACAAACATGTTCTAAATTTCTTTCTGTTCTTTGTTTACCAGTTTACATTTAATACTTTACTATATTTGGAAATAATTTTGATGTGTAATAAGAAAATGTCAAACTTTTTACTTGTCAATCATTTGGTATAGTGTCATTATTTCACTGCTATCCTCAACATCCATAAGATTTTGGGGGTTTCCATTTATTCATTAAACTACATTTAAATTCATCTGCCAATTTCAGACTTTTTAAATTATTGCTGCATGGAAGCAACGATAAATTCTTTACTGCTTCACACTTAAAGTTATAAAAATTATACTAATTACTCAAGCTTTCTTGGCTCATCTTGATATTTCTAATTTCAGATTGGTTAGAAGATTTAAATATTATATTTTTATTGGCATCACATTAAACCTGCACATGCATTTAATAAAAACTCTCTTTGCTAAAACATTGAATTTTCTACTTCCTGAAGATTTCTTTGAATATTTGAAAAATTCTCTTTATCATCAAAATTTTAAAATAAATTTTATAAGAATAGTCTAAATGTTGGCCTCTTGGTTTCCTGCTTTTTAGTTCAGCCTTTCCATTTGAGATGTTTATCTTCTTTTCTTCTACTGAAGGGAGATTCATTTTATCACAAATGGAGTTCTTCTCTTCTGTCTCCTCTTTAGTGACATCAGGTATTCACTTTGCATTTCAATTATTTTCCCGTGTCCATATTATCCGATATTCTCAATTATTTACATCTCCTTATTCAGTAGATTATAATGTATTTTCTACATTATTGAACCTTCCTTTACTGTTTGCAATACCAATACCAATTTTGACATTGATTTCAGTTATCTCAGCCAAATCTCTTTTAACGACTATCATTTGTCTCATTATATCATTCTTCACTTGTTTTTTTCCTAAATTTGTTTTCTTAATTATCGTGAGAACCCTGAGCAATACTTTATGTAATTTCCTTGATAAATATTTTTAAAGTAAACTTATTCCTAAAGCTTGACTGTAAATTTTTTCTTTCTTATGTTTTCAACACTGTATTAGAACCTATGTTCTTATGTTTTCTGTTCATTTCAGTTTAAACAGTAAGTGGACTGTATACCCCCATATTTACCCATGCTCACAAAGAATGGAGTCTGAGTGGTTTCTTTTATTGTATGCATGCTTGCAACAAAATTTCTTTTTGCTCATCTTGAGCTTGTGTGCTGTTCTGTATGCAAATATTCTTGTTAAACACCTGGTATCTTGTCAGGATTTATATTGGGTGCTTCTCTGGACTGAAAAGAAAATTCTTCATTTTCTTTCCATTTATGATACCAAATAAAAAAGACTATTTCTGGACAATATGAATTCCTTAAAGTCTATAGAAAAAATGCAAAATTACAACCGCCAGACTTCTGCATTTATATCTTCCATCTTTATACTCAGAAAGGTATGAACAGAGGAGATGCTGTAACAACTCTGACCTCTTCTAAGCCCAGCTTTGGGGATAGCTAATACAATTTCTATGCTTGTGTTTAGTGGAGACCTTGTATCTTTAACAAAGTAAATACGGAGATTGGCTGAAGATTTAAATATTTACAGTTTTAGTCATTCAAGCCATGGTCTCACCACCATCATTACCTTGTACTTTGGTAGAGAATGATAAAGCAAAATGTTCCTGCTAAAAATGTCCATATATTTTTGCAGACATTTCAACCCAAGACAAATGACAATAAAATAATCCTTAGTTTTTGTCATTATAATGGCATTTTGTTGACATTTTAGTGTCTAAATATTACCCCCAAAGTTATAAAATGACCTATACTTCAGAGAATTTTCCCAACTCCTCTCTGTTGATATAGACTTCATGTAAATCTGTATTCTTATCATTTTTATTTTTACTCTCCACAAATTCATATTTACTATTGTCAACATTCATAGGAAGGTAATTGGGAAATCAAATATATAAATACACAAGTACATAAAGATAAATGAAGAGAAAGCATCATAGACAAGAAAAGAATGGAGATTTCCAGCAATCCACACATGGCTTTTCTACTGGCTCTCAGATGATGCTTACTGTTGGAAATACTCACACATGCAAATGACAGGTGACCAACTCACAAAGGAGCTCCTCAGTGTTCCTAATACCTTCACAAGAGTGTTATTGATGAAGACATGAATTCTTTGGTGAACATTTTCATCACCACCACAAAGACAAGGAGTCCTCTGTGGTTGTGAGTATAAGAAATCAAGAATAGTCAGTGGGCTGAAGCAAAGTACTGCTAAGCTGATGATCCCCAGATGGTCATGATGGTGTCACATTTCAATAGGAATGGAGGCAACAGTGACATAAGTGACAAACAAGACAGATGACTATAATGACTATAAAACTAAAGTGTGTAGAGTCAGCTTCTCTTCACTCTGTTCTTGTGTTGAATCTCCAGTTATCTCCAGAATCTTAGGGGCATCAAATGAAAATGGACTTTCTTCCTTCCCCAACCAAATGGTAATAAAATTGGGAGAAAGAATAAATGGCTAGAAGCCATGACGGCCTGCATTTGCTGTGACCCTGTGTTTCATCATAGTTTTCAACCACTGGTCACCACCTAAAGGACAGCTCTCAACCACTCCGTGAAAATGTATTATAAATAAGAAACTATAGATAAACCTCTAAGGCACACATTGTCTCACTTTTTCATGTTTGTTGTGTCTCAGGAAGTGACTGTGTGTGTGCATTTTCTTTACTTAGGTAATGTAATTTCAAAATAAATTTTATCCAAGCCCAAAAAAATGTATTTCATACTTTTTAACACTCTAATATCTACATATAATATAGTCTGAAATCAACAATAAACAGATACTTGAATATTTATACATGAATATTTACAATATTACTTAACAAGGGATTTTCAAGTTAAAGATGACACATTGAAATAAAAATTGAGTGGTCTTATCTTTCTGGGTACGTGAGTGATTTTAACATGAGACTCTGGATCCTGTAGTTGCATGTGGAAAATTGTATATTTTTGGTCTGGAAATACGTCAAACCAATGCTTGAAATATTTACAACATCAGTGAAAAATTGAGCAAGAATATTGACTTCTTGAAGTCTATAAAATGGTTTGCTCTTCCTAAATAAAAAATTTGCATATTAATGATTTTAAACATACATTATGTCTAAAATCAGTATAATCCTAATGAAGCAGGATTTAGAAAACAATTTGATATGGAAAAGGCCAAATAAAATACTTGTTAAATATTTATTAAAATAATCTAAACAGTAATTTACTATAAACCTAATAAAATAATAATAATACATACATTACCACAGATATATTGGGTGAATACTTTTGAGGAAAAAAAAGTGAGATATCCTGTCTCACTCTAGTCAGAATGGCAGTTATCAAGAATATAAATTACAATAAGAGTTGGTGAGGATGTGGGGAAAAAGGTACAATCAAACATTGCTGGTGCAGCCAATCTGCTGGTGCAGTCAATCTGGAAAGCAATATGGAGATTCCTTAAAAACCTTGGAATGGAACCACCATTTGACCCAGCTATTCCACTCCTTGGATAGTCCTATACCCAAAGGACTTAATAGCAGCACACTACAGTAACATAGCCAAATCAATGTTTATAGCAGCCCAATTCACAATAGCTAAACTGTGGAACCAACCTAGATGTCCTTCAATAGATGAATTAATAAAGAAACTGTGGTATATATACACAATGGAGTATTACTCAGCAATAAAAGAGAATAAAATTATGGCGTTTGCAGATAAATGGTGGAGTTAGAGAATATCATGATGCTAAGCCAAGTAAGCCAATCCCCCCCAAAAACAAACAAAGGCTAAATGTTTTTCTCTGATAAGTAGATGCTTATACATAATGGGGTGCAGGGGCTGGGATTAATGGAGAAACTTTAGATTGGGCAAAGAGGAGGAGGGAAGGGGACACAGGGGTAGGAAAGATGGTGATATGAGATGGACATCATTACCCTATGTGCATGTATGATTGCACGAATAGTGTGACCCTACTTTGGGTACAACCAGAGATGTAAAAAACTGTGCTCCATTTGTGTATAATGAATAGAAGAGCATTCTGCTGTCATGTATAACTGATAAGAGCAAATAAATAAATTTTTTAAAAAGTGATATATCTTGTTTTTCTGAGTGAGTGCCTAGATTATACATTTGTTTAAGATTATTTGTTTTACATTTCTTTCTTTGGACACTTCAATATTACAATTCCTTAAACAGATTAGAAGTTCAAACAATAACCCTACTGTTCTATGCAATCTTATCAAAGATTTTATACTTAAAGTGATAATCTATAAAAGCCGTGACCCATTCATCATTTAGATCTCAACTAATTCAAAAGAAAAATTAAGGGTAATATTTAGTGAATACAATTTCCTAAGCACTCATGATGTACCCAGAATTCTAACAATGCTCCACATATTAGACCTTATTTGACTATTTCAACAACTCTTTTTATTAGGAATTCTGAGAATTACTATTATATATATGAGAAAAGTGAGTAGCAGAGCATCCAGGTGCCTTTCTTAAAGTCATACAGCTGATAGACAAGCACGTGGGATGTCAACAGCCTCACTGGTGCTTCTCTACCAATTCTTCATTTCCGTGTCCCTGGAATTGTTTGAATTAACATGGATTTACCTGTCTGCAAAGAGACTCAACCTACTCCACTGCATTTTGTCTCTTTAGATAAAACTAAGAGCAAAAAAAAGAAAAACTGGAGGCAGCATATGAGGGGGAGCATGATCAAAATGGAGGAAAAAGGGAACAGGGCAGAAGAATGAGAGAAGGAAGGGAAGGAGAGGAAAAGAAAAGAAACAAAGTTAAGGAGAAGAAAGGAAAGAAGAGAAGGGAGAAAATTGTTTTTTAAAGTCTATTGAAATAAAATCTGTAAAAACATTAATTAATTAAGTAAGTAAGTAAGTAAGTAATTCTATTAAAAGAAACTCCTCTTTTGAGAAAAGAAAGACTTGCTTTAAACCAAGGTGACAATCTCATACAGAAACACTGAAGAACAAACATTTCCTACCATATCTTATTTTTATTGCCCTCCTGTTTTATTCCTTTACAACAGCTAGGCCCAAAGAAGGATGCCATCATTATCCTTAAGGTTTATCCAAGCTCCCTCCCAGCAGAGCCACCTCCTCCTCTTTCACAGAATATGTCATTGAATATCTCCCTAATGTTTTTCCAAGAAGTTATCTGGATCTCAATACTTCAAATTCAACATATCCGTATAGGAACCTGTTACCTTTCCCACCAATTTGCATCCACCCCAGTGGTTTTAAATGCTGACAGGTTGCTCATGATCACCAAGTAGCAACCTCAAATTGAGAGTCCAGAAACACATATCCACCAGTTTTCACTTTGACATTTGAATATCACAAGGATGCCTAAAGCTTAGAAGTTTCAAATCTAAACGAATCATCTTCCCCAACACCTTTCCCTGACAACAAAAAGAAAATAAAATCTAAACAAAAACATAAATTTCCTAATGATATTAAAGGGCATTATTATCTTTATGGTGTTGGATAAGTAAATTAATGCATTGGATAAGTAAATTCATACTACCATCTATTGCCTTATCCCAAAAATCAGGATTCATCACTAATACCATTCTCCAGTCAATCCCCACATCTAGTGTTTCATAAATGCTTAATATGAATCTTACTTAAAAAATATCTTGAATCTTTGAATCCAATCTCATTTTTCTATCTCCGTTGCAAATCATCTTACCCAGGAGACCATTGTATCTTGCCTATATATATTCTTGCAATAGCACTCAATCCCCTCTCCAATTTCCTCTCCAACCAATGTGGTCTATTGTTTTTCCAAAATAAAAATACAGTCTTGGCCCCAGTCAAACTTCCCAATGAAAACATTTCAGTGATTTTCATTTGTCCAGTGAATTTATTACAAATTCTGAAGCATGGCCTATGAATTCTTGTTCCTGCGATATCTGGGAGTTCTCTCTCTCTAATCTTTCTCCCTCCCCACCCCTCTCATTTGTTCTACCTCTATTCTGTAACACAGAGCTCCTGTCAGGTCCCAGAGTGGCTTGTTCTGCTTTCTGCATCAAGTTCTTTGCATTTGTGGGTCCCCAGCCTAGAATGCAGCAGGGGTCATGACCTATTCATCATTTAGATCTCAACTAATGAAAAATAGCCTCAAAATGTTTTAATGACCCCACTAATTCATGTTCCCTACTTTAAGTTTCCATACATGAGTATAAATTTGTCTCAAGATATTTTTCCTGGACAGATTTTACTTTTATCTTATTTATAATTTGTCTATCCTTCTATTCCTCACTATGCTGCAAGCTTAATGAGGAGAGGACCAAGTCTGTTTTGCTCATTGCAATATTCTAAACACTTAGCAGAGGGCCTGACTCAATGTACATAAAATTGTTTGAAAATAGGGATGATGGACCTACTTGTGTTCTTTCTATCATTAATTTAAAACCAATATGCTGAAATCATATAAGGGCAGAGATCCAATTTGTCCAAGAGTTTCTTTCCCATCCCTAGCATTGTTCCTGGGCTATGAAAATTCTCAACATTTTTTAATTTAATGATTAAATTGGATCATCCCCAAATAAGTCTTACCTCACTATGGAATAGCACTCCACTTTTTAAATAATCACCAAGCTCCACACATAAAGTTACTCTAAATAGATTTCTTTTCTTGATTTTCACATTCATTTAATCATAAAAACACACCACATAACTATGTGTAAGCCTTAAAACCTCTAGAGTCTCACACTTCTTTTTCATGCCCACTGGCTTGATCCACACCCCCTCATCTTTTATAGGAATATGGCAGTAGCTCTATCTGTGGACTCTTGGCACCAATCTCATTCCCTCTAATCTACCTACTGCTCATCCATCTAGAGAATTGTTACAATCTGAACTTGTATTACTGGTATTTCCTGTTTAAAGTCCTGCATTGGCATATTCATACTTTTGGTCTCATAAGATCTAAGTGCTTTTTAGTCACAAGGGAAATGTGTCCACACTATATCACTAAGTATAACAATCAGATGCAGACCACATTTTCAGTAAGATTCACATTTTGCTAAATAAAAAAATATTTCCACAGGGTCATGAGCAAAAACAACAACCACCAAAAAAAAAAAAGAGGCTCATAAGAAGACAGAGAAGGAAAAGAACAAGAAAGGGGAAAAAGAGGAGAAAGAAGGGGTGGAATGATTATTTTTATAAAAAAATGGTTAAGTGTGAATATTCTTGTGTGATACAATTAAAGGCAATTCTCATTCTCCAGTCTATAAAATGACACATTTTCTACAGTGAGGAAATATTCCTGTTTCAATTTTGGAAAGGCAAATAAAAGATCATTAACATTCTCTGACTCCCAGAGCATCTAAAAAGTAATTCAAATCCCCAATAATAATTAATATATAAACAATAAACCCATTATCCAGAGTTAGATGGGTAGATTTTACCACGGAATGTTCCCATATTTTACATTTCTCCATGGTGTTCCATATGTTTGCAAAGTAAATCAAGAGATAAGTTTGCTTTCCAGAAAAATTCAAAGCAACTTCTTGAGAACTCTACTCTGTGCACTATTCTTATATTACGTGTTTTCCCATCTCCCTGTCTTTGAAAATAACTTCTCCCTGTTTTTGGAGTCCATCACCTTATTTTCAAATGCTCCCTTGCTTCTCCTCTGTGCTTTAACAGTAACTTAGTGATATTCTATCATAAAACTGATTACTCAGAGATGCAATTATGGCTTAGTCTTCCAGTATTCTGTGACTTCCTTGTGAACAATAAAATTATTTCAGTTTGAGTTTTAGTACTCTGTAAAATGTCTGAATAAGATTTGTGATTAATAATGTGTTAGATAAGTAAATTCATACAAAAGCTAAAAAAGCATATTTCTGATAAGACTAAGTAATTGACTATATGAATATGCATAAATATACATACTCAAATTAGAATTACATACAATGTTACTTAAAAGTAGTCAACTATTATGCAATAATATATACAATGACAACACATTTGACCAATGTTCAAAATTAGGTAAATAACGCTTTAAAGCTTTTTATAATAAAAGACCCGGGCTTGATAAAAGTAAAAAATCTGGATTGAAATTCTAATTTTATTTCTTTTATCTTCTTTTCTAAATGAATACAGAAAGCTTTCAAAAAGGAAAAGAACAAGAATAATTGGTACTCTTGCATTATTATTACATTTCTTTTTTTTTCTAGAGAGAGAGATTTTTATATTTATTTTTTAGTTTTCAGTGGACACAACATCTTTATTTTTATTAGTATGTGGTGCTGAGGATGGAACCCAGTGCCCGGCACATGCCAGGTGAGCACGCTACCGCTTGAGCCACATCCCCAGCCCTACTACATTCATTTTACCATTAAATTATCTGCAATGATTTTACTAACTTTAGAAAATTAATGTTAGAATTTTTAATATTAAAAAATTCATTTTTCTCAAAAGTTTTTAAAAACTGCCTGACTCTCAACCAAGAATATTATTCCTGAGGATGATCATCGCTTCCCATGATGGAAGGTCTTTACTTTTCTTCAGTACGGAGGTTTTCAGTGATTTTTATCAACATGAACTTTTTAAAATCATTTTCTTTGTGTAGTTCATGGTCTAAAATATTTTGTCTTAAACACTGTATCAGTTTTAAAGTGTGTCTCCTTTTATATTTTAATGTTATTCTTATTTTAATTAAATGTTAATAATACAATAATATTAAAAACACTGCTATTGTTGTGCAAATAAAATTGGCAGGAACTTTTTCCTAGTTCATAGTTAATGACTGAATAAATCTATATATCACTGTATACTCAGGTCTAAGGTCCCTCACACATTAGACTTAATCAATTTGCCAATTCAGGTACTAGGACTACCTAAAATGTGACAGGAGCAAATGTTTGAGATCCAACTAAACCCCCTGAAGCTCCAATATCATCAATAGCCATTCAAAAGTTAAACCAAACTATTATAAGTGCATCCATAGCAAAATAAAATTTATCTTTTATTTAATCACCTGACATGGTAACTGTGAGTCTTTTGAAAGCAATTCTGTTTTTTAATCGCTTTCCAGAAGTCCAACACACTATATTGGAAGTCATAATTTCAATTCTAACATGTACCTATTTGTCATACTTTTGAGAGAAAATAAATTTCCTGCTTTAAGAATTTATTAAACACACAGGCATTCAAGAAACCCACATGATAGTTGGCTTTGAGATGATTAGATAACATTAGAAATGTATATACAATTGCACATGCATAAGAAGCTAAATAGAAGATTAAAGAAAAACATCCCTCTCCTATTATTTAGGAAATTTGTGGCTGAGCATGGTTTTCTGAAATACTAAAATGGCATCACTTGGTTATTAACTGATGCCACTGGACCTTCACTTTCGCCACTGTAAACATGATGTTGCATGAAAACTGAAGAAATCGGGAAGGCAAAATTGTTAGGAAGAATACTGGAATTAAGAATGGAAAGATGAGGCTGAAGTCATAGATCAGCGGTAGAGTACTTGCCTAGCACGTGTGAGGCACTGGGTTCGATTCTCAGCACTACATAAAAATAAATAAGGTATCATGCCCACATCCAACTTTTTAAAAAAAGAATGAAAAGACAGAGAGAAAACAAAACATTTCTTCTTGTACTCTTGTAACTGAGGTAGTAACCAGTTCTATAATATTAATTAGCTATTCAGCCTCATATTCAATATCTTCCTCTTTAAAATGAAAGAATCCAAAGTTGACACATGGGATCCTTGTAATATCTAACATTTTAATACTCTTTGGATAGAAATTTACTCTGTTTGGACTATCTTCTAAACTGGATACTCAAGATAGCAAACATTTAATGTATGAAAGAAGAAAACATGAAATGGTACTTACTCATAGAGCCTTGGATTTTCAATGGTTCCAAGTTGGTTTAATAATCTAAATGAAATATAGCCATCACTCATAGCTTCATCCACAGGAACTATACTGAGAACAAAATAATAAGCTACAAAATAAAAATATAAAAGGCCATTCACAATATTTTTAAACTTTAATTTTGGTACATATACAAATACACAGAGATATATATTATTTAATTTAGTCCTATATTATATATGTTAAATGATATTCATTAGAAGCTCTCTTTTTGTCCTTAAGTAATATATTTTGCTTGTTTCTCAGCTTCTTTTTCTTTGAGGGAGGGAATACCAGGAATTGAACTCAGAGGCACTCAACCACTGAGTCACATCCCTAGTCCTATTTTGTATTTTGTTTAGAGCCAGAGTCTCTCAATGAATTCCTTAGAGCCTTGTCATTGCTGACTCTGGCTTTGAACTCAAAATCCTCCTGTCTTAGCTATTGAGCTGCTCAGATTTCAGGTGTGTACCACTGCACCTGACTTGTTTGTCAACTTTTGACTAGTCTTAAAAACAAAGAATAAGAACCTAGTTATGGTTGTGGTTAGGATTTGGCCAAATACCTAATAAATTCTAATTAATCTGCAAATCAAAAAAATAAACAACATTCAAAATTTAGGCAAATTAAACAATTTGTACTTTTCAATAAGATTTCTAAGGAAATATGATAAGGTTTCTTAATTATCTGATTAATAGTCCAAGCTATATCTGCTTGACTACCATCACCCCCAATTTTTTGGGCTGCTGAAAGATTAAATTAAATGACTCTATTAAATTAAATAACCGTAGTAGGGCAAGTTCACAGTAGGTCCTATTCAAAATGCCCTCATGAAAATTTAGTACGGTATACCTTCCAGAGGCAAAACTACTGAAATAATAAACCCAATAATAACCCACTGAAAAAGAAATTGGGAAAACTATCCCATCCACATTAACCTCAGAAAATAAAATAAAATACATGGGAATGAATCTAACAAAAGATGTCAAGGATCTCTACAGTGAAAACTATAGAAAAATGAAGAAAAAAAACTGAAGAAGACTTTAGAATATGAAAACTTCTAATGCAAGAGATGTAAATATCATGAAATTACCATGTGATCCAGCTATACCACTCCTCAGTATATATCCAAAAGAACTTTACATCTTGTTCTTGGATCTGCAGAATCAATATTATTAAAATCGCCATACTACCAAAAGCATTGTATAAAGATTCAATGCAATCTCCATTGAAGTGCCAATGATATTCTTACAGAATTAGAAAAAGCAATTCTAAAATCCATTTGGAAAAATAAGAGATGTAGAACAGCCAAAGAAATCCTGAAAAAAAAATATGATGCTGTAGACATCATAATACCAGACTTTGAAATACACTAGAGAGCTATAGTAACAAAACAGCATGGTGCTGACAACCCAGACAGACATGAAAATGAATGGAACAGAATAGACACAGAGACAAATCCATGTAGATACAGTTATCTTAAACAAAAGAAAGTTGCTAAAAATATACACTGGAGAAAAGTTAGCCTTTTTAACAAATGGAGCTAGGAAAACTAGAATCCTATATGTAGAAGAATGAAACTTGGCCTCTATCTCTCACCCTGCACATAAGTCAATTAAAAGTGGATCAAAGACCTCAGAATTAGGTCTTTAACTCTCCAACTGTTCAAAGAAAATGTAGACCCAACACTGTAACATTTTAGCATAGGAACTACCTGCTTAGCAAGCCCCTTAAAATGCAAGAAATAAACTTAAAAACCAATAAGTAAGATCTCATTGAATTAAAAAGCTTCTATACAGCAAAGGAAAGTAATAAGAATGCCTACACAATAAAGATCTTTGTCACCCACACCTCTGGTAGGGTATTAATATTAAGAATATATATAAAGAACTCAAAAACTTGACACCAAAAACAAATAACCTAATTTATAAGTAGGCAGATGAACTGAACACACACCTCACAAAAGAAAAAATACTACTGGCCAAAAAATCTATTTTTAAAATGTTCAACATTGCTAGTAATCAAGTAAATACAAATCAAAACTATGGTGAGACTTCATCTCACTCTAGTCAAAATAGCAATTATCAAGAATACAAATAACAGTAAGTGTTGGTGAGGATATGAGAGAAAAAGTACACTCATGCATTGTTGATGGGACTGCAAACTAGTGCAACAAGTATGGAAAGCAGTATGGAGATTTATCAAAATCTAGGAATGGAATTACCATATGATCCAGCTATACCACTCCTCAGCACATATTCAAAAGAACTAAAATCAGCATACTATGGTGACTCAGCCACATCAATGTTTACAGAAGGACAATTCACAACAGCTGAAATATGAAACCAACCATATTTCAGCTTCAACAGATGAGTAGATAAAGAAAATGTGGTACACATACACGATGGAGTTTTACTCAGCCATAAAAATGAATAAAATTATGGCATTTGCTGGTAAATGGATGGATCCGGAGACTATGATGCTAAGAGAAATAAGCTACACTCAGAAAGTGAAAGGCCCAATGTTTTCCCTCATATGTGAAATCAAGCCCAAAGTAAGGAGGAAAAAATGAGAGAAAGAAAGGAAGAGAGAGTGGGAAACAGTGGGGGATCCCATCAAATAAAAGAAAGATGGGTAAGCTAGGTGGAGGAGACTAAGGGGGAGGAAGAAGGGAGAGGATAAAGGAAGAATAAAGGAATGAATCTAACCTAACTTTTCTATGCCTATATATGAATATATCACCGTGAATCTCACCATCAATAACAACAACAAAAAGAAAACTAAAAAATAAACAGCAGAAAAGTCTATAGAGTAGAGGAAAGGAACTGCAAGAGGAAGGGGAAATACAGGGGACAGAATTTTAGTAACTTACATTCCATGTTTTTTTAATTATGTAAAAATGAATCTTAATGTCATGTATAACTAACATGAAACAGTAAAAAACTGTGAAGACGAGTTGCAGAACCTGAGAAAATATTTTCAGACCAAATAACTAATAAGTAATAATTTCTACAATATGTAAAGAAATCTCAAACTCAATAGTTAAAAAATAATCCAATTGGAAAATGCCAAAAAGGAGTGAACACACTCTTCACCTAAAAAGGACTTATAAAATGATATTCAATATAATCACATGTCAGGCAATGCAAGTTAAAGTCAAATGTGGTGTCAGTATATGCTCTTCAGAATCAGTAAGATTTCAAAAATAATGACAAAGCCAAGTGGGAATCAGAGAAAATAGATCATGCATAGTTTGCTCAGGGGAATACAAAATGATACAGCCATTTTGGAAAACAATTGTCAGTTTCTTATAAACTTAAGCAAGCAATTAGTTTATGATACAACAATTGCACTCCTGAGCCTTGTGACATAAATGAAAACATATTCACACAAAACTTTGTACACAAAATTCTTAATAGCATTATTTGTAATAGCCAAAAAACTAAATTCATCCTCTATGCTCTTTTAACAGCTCAACGGTCAAACTATAGTGCATACATACTCTGGAATACTACTCACAGAAGAAAAGGAATGAATTATTCTTACATGTTACATGAATGACCTTTCAGGTTATGTTGCATGAAGAAGAGCCAACAACAAAATCACATACTAAATAATTCCTTTTATATAGCATTTTTGAAATGACAAAACTATAGAAATATATTTTAATGGATGTCAGAAGTCAGAGACAGCTGGGAAGTAGCATATATGGTTATAAAAGCACAACATAAGGAATCCTTGGGGTGATGAACTGCTCAGTATCTTAACTGTAGTGGTAGAGACATACCATATACATGTGACTAATCTGTATACATATTATACATACACACACATACATATATACACAATTTTGGAAAAGATCTGAATAAAGAAGATGGACTATACAAACATCAATATACTGCTAATGAAATTATATTACCTATAGTATTATAAAATGTTACCATGGAGGGAAATTGGATAAAAGGTGTGTAGCTCTGTATTAGTTCTTCTATTTGCAAATCTAAAATTAATAAATAAAAATTTTAATTCATTAGTGGACAGACTCAATTCAGTATAACAGGACATACAATTAAGGTTTAAAGAATTATAATTTCTTGAACTGACAGTGAGTACAACTTCAAAACCTTAACAGTAACTGGCCCTCCTAAATTCCTCAGACACCAAAGTCAATGCCACTAACTAGAAACTAACCTCATAATATCCATATAAAGTGATTTCTTTATAAATCACTTCCAGCTTTTCATCTCTAAAGAAAATAATTGTGCTATCTTACATGGGTCCTCTTTAAGTTAATTATGTAATACAACTGGCATAACATTCTCTCCTATTCTACACATTTTCTCTCATTTAACTCTAAATATATTAGGGAGATTATTACTTATTTGCCATTTTCAGATGTATACACTTTAAGTCTTAATTTGGTATAAATAACATATACAAAAGTCTTAGGCTTCCTAAGATTTATATGCTGAAATGATTTCTGGAAAACAAATCATGTTATTTTGAAGGAGGCTAGGATCATTTCTTTGGGAAAATATTATACAAGCATCTGATCAACTTATCTAAAAAAATAAAGTCCTTAGTCAAATTTGTTCAACTATCTGTAACAAATTTTTTAAAGTGATGGAATTTGGGAGAGTACAAAGCATATTTTCAATAAAATAAAAAGGACTACAGCAGGCATGGTGGCACATGCCTATAATCCCAGCAGCTTGGGAGGCTGAGGCAGGAGGATCTTGAATTCAAAGCCAGCCCCTGCAATTTAGTGAGGCCCTCAGCAACTCAGGAAGACCCTGTCTCAAAATAAAACATAAAAAAGGACTGGGGATGTGGCTTAGTGGTTAATGCCCCTGAGTTCAATCCTTGGTGCAAAAAAAAATTTTTTTTAAAGGAATACAAAAAAATAATATTTTTTCATTTATTAAAAATGTTAACAACTTACTACAAAATGGACTTGTACTACTAGTATCCAAATACACAATGGTCCTATGAGGCCATCCTTCCACTCTTCCTTTTAAGCCAATTTTCCATAGCTGAGCTTAATAACCTAAGATTTAAGAAAAAGAACATGGGATATTGAACTTCTATCAAATAACATGCATATTTCAAATCACTAAAATATAACTAAAGAATTAATAAGCATAATCATTGCAATAATCACAGTCATAGATTTTAATAATTTAAAAAAACATTTTTTAAATGATGTGGTATTGGTAACTGGAGCTGGTCTCAGTGGTACAGTACTTGCCTGGCATGTGTGAGGCCCTGGGTTTGATCCTCAGCATTGCATATAAATAAATAAATAAAAAGGTCCAGTGACAACTAAAAAAAAAAGTATAGTATTCTACTTATTTCAACTACAATAACAACTCAAATTCAGGATTCATCAATAAATCCACTCTCTAACAGTCTAATCAGAATTTAACACGTCACAAGACTTATAGTCTATTTATAATAGGTTTTACTACTATATTATGAATTCATAATTGTACTTGTAACTCTTTAGTAAGTTCTGCAGAATACAATGTAGTAAATGAAAATATAATTTAGTTCTTTGGGTATAGCCCTCAGTTTTCCTACATACACATGCATACATACATACACATATGATATGCATGTATATATATGATGTACAATATAAATATGTTAATAGCATAAAGGGCATCTATACACAGACACATAGTAGATAACATATTTAATAAATGTACACATATGCATATAGAATTGTATTATATATAACAGATTTCCATATTTATAAAATTTAAATATTTATTAAATATATATGCACATACATATTTCAAATGCTTCTTTGTTCCTCAACTCCTTCCTCCAACATGGAGATTTGAATGAAGTAGAACGAATGCTTAGTGGAGATTTCACACGTTTAACTTTAGTTCCTACTTATGCTCTCTTTTTTTTAACATTTATTTTTTGGTTGGACACAATATCTTTATTTATTTATTTTTATGTGGTGCTGAGGATTGAACCCAGGGCCTCGCATGTGCTAGATGAGCGCTCTACTGCTGAGCCACAACCCCAGCCACCACATACGCTCTTAACCAATCTGGGTCAAATATGAAAAAACAATAAGACCAAAAAAACAATCCTAAAAGAGCTCTGCAGAAAATGAACCCACATGATGTCATGTGGGCAGATGTGAACTAGGATAATAACAATTTTGTGTAATGCATACCTGCCTAGAGATTTTCCATATATTTTAGTCCTGCTAAAGAAAACTGGTTGCATATGATTGGATTCAGCCTTTGTAATCACTACTTACTCTTAGAGCTCCTTTGGTTTTAGAAACATTTCTGGTATATTTTTCCTTGATACTGACTGGACGTTTATATGCTAGGCTCTAGTATTTTCTTTGGGAAACACTGAACAGTCCCTGAAATTCTAACATTCTATTTTCATATGCATTCTTTTTGCTTTATAATTTTCCACTGGAAGATTTTAATTTTTAGAAGCTGCAATGCCTAAATGCTCTTACCAAGCTTTATTGATTTAGAAGGTGTGAACCATGTAGGATTCATGACTACTTGCTGATACCAAATAAAAATCTATCTGTAGTTCACACCTCTTCACTTGCTCCTGAAACTTCACATTAAAAACAAATTATGAGGGCTGCAAAAAATGGGCAAGTTTCTTTATTTAAATGTAAATATAATTTGATGATAAATAGTTAGATCCATTTGGCTATCAAGAACATGGGTCATAATGAGGGCATTGAAATCTGCCCTTATATTAAGTACATGAAGGCAGTTGATCTATTTCTCTCATTAATTATCTTTTAAAATTTAGTAGTAAATAAAATATTTTTTCTGGCAGTACCACATCTCCACAGGTGCATTTTCCATAAAATGTTAGCAAATTAACACATAACATAAATAATTGATTTTATAATTTAAATACAGCAGAAAATACTAATAATTAGGGTATTCATTTTCAAAAGGAATTACAGTAACTATACCAATTCCTCTCTCCTAGCCTAGGACATGAGTTTTCCTTAAAGCTGCCACAGTCCACACATAAGCAAGCCTTGTAATCTCTGTATGAAGAACAAGGAAATGAAACAAAAATGCAGTTTGTTTCCAAAGTTGCCATGAACAAGTGAATTGCTCGCTGGTGGTCACACTTAATATATTCCAATCCTTTAGAGAAAAAAAAGAAAAAGAACTATAGATGTATTAAACTGAGATTAATTAAAGAAAAACTGAAGATTAAGCTCTACTAAATTCTGTGCACCTCATAAATATGAAATTGTTGACTACAATTTAGTTATATCTCAAGCCCCTTAACAAACAGTACCATTAAAAACTTAACTTTAGCATATCTTTTGCAGAAAAATTAATAATATTTTTCATAAAGTAATTACTAATACAGCAAGGATGTTTAATTTCAATAGAAGCAGGTTGTAAAAACACAAAGCTAGCATATTTAATAACTAGTATATATCTCTCCCTTCTAATTCTCTACCTCTAAGATTTCCATCCAGCATAAGAAATACCTATGGAAGCAGATGACATTGAAACTTTATGATCTCTCTTTCCTATCCCAAGGTCTAGCATCCTCTCCCTTTGACCATACTCGTCTATCTTCAGCAGCTTTTGGCTCTGTGTTATGTCTTACTCATTACTGCTGTGAACCTAAGAATATTTATCACCATGGCTCTAAGATGAGCCAAATTCCACACCTGTAGCAGCTGTTCATCTATCTCTCTATATAAGACAATCAAGAATTGAGAATATTTGTTTGTACAATAAAATGGTGATGGTGAATATTGAATTTTGAGATCAAATGTGTGTTACATGATACTTTAGCTACATGGTGCTTTCTCAATAACTTAAAAGTTTTCCTAACATTTAAAATGATGAACTAAAATCACTGGAAACATTACATAATAGGTCTCATTCATAACCAAATGATATGACTACTGGCAATCTTTATGAATGACTCAGGGTCAAATTAAAGTATTTATGATCAATAACTATCCTGAATCTTGGGGAAAAAAAGATTACATCAAACTATTGCCCAAAGATTAAAAAAGAAAAAATAAATTATTTTCTTTCACCATTTCCAATCATGCATAGTTCATTGGCAAATACTATTTCATATACCTGAAAAAATTGACTTAGGACATCCAGGTTCTTTTTTTCCTCCATTTGGATAAAAATCTATATGTCCCAATGGCTCTTGGATACCTAAACCTAAGAAGAAAAGTACCCAATAATCACAAAATGTATATAATCAGGTAGGCAACAATCACTTAAAACAAAATTGCTTACAAAATCTATTGAAAAGTACTAGTACTAGTACTTAGATTCTAAAGTTATTTTTTAAAAGATGGAATTTAGGTTTAAAAAAGGGGGGAAGAGGATCAAATCAATGACTATTAATGGCTTGAATAGAACAAATTATGTTACCCAAAATTTTCATTTTTAGGATGATGTGCTACTTCTTGAAACCTGAATGAGGCAAACTGAGACAAACAGTGTCATTCGACAATGCAGAAAATCATTAACATGAAACATCTTATCCACATCCCTTCTTCCTCTTATTATCTCCTCTTCTCCAGGGTCTACATTTTTTATTTTTAAATCATTAAGCCACTGCTTTACCTTTGACATCAGAATGGATGACATCTACAAATTTTGCATCAGTGTAATCTAATCTACTATTTGATGGTTTTCCAGTAAATTTTGGCCCAGCAGGATCAAGAGCTGAAATTCAAGAAAGGAATGATTAATCTAATCAAGTCTTACTTGATGCTCATTTATTTCATGGTTGTTTTATTAATATTACATTAGAAACATACTAAGCACTTTAAGTTGAAATCTGCCCCCAAACCATATTTAAAGGTAAGTAAAACTTGATAAATATCATGTATCTTCATTATTTGAATACTTAATATCAACATTTGAAGACAGTCAAACTAAACCACCTTAGAGATACCTACACACAACATTTTGAAACATTTCTAGAATTTTCGTTTAGGTAACAATTGTTAGCAAATTAGAAGTTCAGTGTTTAATAACAACTATAACTTCTCCTGGAGGGGAAAAGATAATAAATAGTATGTGTACACATTCTCTTAAGAAAAAAAATATTTAAAATTTCTATGTAATATAAGTATTACTTATAGAGTAGCTTAAATTTTACATAAAATTCTAGACTCATGATTTTCTGAATTGTATCAAAAGTCAGGGGAGATAAAATTAATTTCCTTGACAGCATATATGCAGTGGAAGAAAGTACCATCTTAAAAATTTATTTGAAAAATATGTTGCTCATCTTGGGCCCTTCTAGTATTCTTATTTTATTTAAATAGTCCCAAGATGGAGCCATTAAATTTGACTAATAGGTAGAAATATATATCCATCCATACAAATTTTTTCTTGTCTACTTTTCCTCTTTTCTAAAACTCAACTAAAAGTTTATTGTCTTTTATTAATACTTCAAAATGTTGTCAATATTCTACAGACATACATATAAATAACTTTTAAAAATAACATAAATTGTTCAAGGAAGGATATTGTACTTCTTCTAAAATCACCACCACATCTAGAGGAAGGAAGAAAGTCTATGTTGGCATTATTTGGTTACGGAGTTTTGTGGATACAGTAACTCTGTCATGGGAATATGTGGGAAATTGGGAATCAGAACCCCTCAAACTTGGATACCGACTCTTGATTCTTCTAGCACTCAAGTAAAACACTTTAAAAACTGAAATACAGTTTTGTGAAAATTAAGTACATCGCCATATTCTTATCATTCTTATATCAGCATACATGAAGTACAATAAAGTTTAATTTAATGTGCCGAATTTTCCTGTGTATTCTTACAACAATAATTTAGATAGAAATACAGGGATAGATCTTTTCCTCTCATTTCTATCTCAAGTCATATGAGCTGTATTCAGAACTAAAAAATATTTTAGAATCTTACTTATATCTAATATTTGAAGACGAGCACAGAAAAATAAATGTGCATACATAATTTCTATTGCTTCATTTTTTGTACCTGCTAAATTTTAAATAACTTCTGATACTTAAAAGTGTGCTAAAATAATAATTTATTAAAAATAGTTTTACCTGTTATTCTTCCAAGTCCACCATGAAATATCTTTCCAACAAAACCACTAATATGAGCTCCTAAGCTCATGCCTATGAAGTGAAAATTGTCAAGAGATGCTTCATGTGTCTACAATTGAAATTAAGAATGTCACAATTTTCATTTTGGGTATTTACAAATCCTGTCTCACACAACCATGTTCTAAAACTCATTCTTTTTTCTCATGGCTTAATTCATTTCTGGGAGAAAGAGAAGATAACGTTTTAAATTTTTGAAACAAGTTAAACTTTTATTTAATTATCATTAAACTTTTATTTAATTATCATTAAACTTTTATTTAAAGGTAAGTCACTATGTATAGCTTGTTTTTTGTTACAGCAGTTCAAATGAATTAAGACATACCCCAGATCAATCTGACTCCAAAGTTTATGCTAATCTGTCTCTCCATTTTCTCTGTTTAGATTCTATCAAAAATCCTAGAAAAGCTGGTGAAAGTGTAATAATCATTTCTACTTCAGAAATGATAAAATGAGGATTATGGATTTTAAGTGGCTTCCCCTATCACAAGATGGATAATGATGGAATCTAATCTGCCAAGGTCAGGGTTTGAAAACCTGTTAGTCAATGGTAGAGGTGGGAAGATGGAGGTGTTAGGAGCTTACATGAGGGTGTATTTCTTCCACCATATTCAAAAGGAAATAATAGAAGACTTGTAGGCAAATCATGTCTAGTCTACATGGTGACATGCCTGAAGGCTTACAGAAAGATGTAAATTGCCACTAAGGGAAAACTAGGCAGGCTTTCCCAGCACAAAGCAATAAAGTTCTTAAAATACTTCAGAGCAATGCCCCAAAACTTGAAGGAAATATTTCTCCAAAGTTTAGTGCTACTGAACAATTTGTGTTATTTTTTAAAACAGTTACTGAACTTTGAAGTATTGCTAGAAATTTATCTATGCTTCAAATTTTCCCAAGTTTCTCTACTTATCTCTCACCCTTTCCATACTTTGAGGTTCGTTTTTATTATGTAAAATGTATAACCAGAAAAAAATTGATGGTGCACTTTTATAACCTACTGATAGCAATGAGTAAGGCAATTATCTCTTTTTCCTTTCAAAGGGATGGTATGATTTTCTCCAAATTAGGAAACATAAAAGTAATAATGAAAGTTGATTGTATTCAATGATTACTAAATGGTATTCATTGGCTAAACACATACATACACATGAACATTTTTTATATATCTATGTATTCTTCTAATATTTCTATAAACATTATTATAAAATTTTATCTTAAATGCAAAAATAAGGAAATGCACATAGAGAGGTTAACAAATTGTGATGGTTAGTGAAGGATCTGGACTTTGAACCACTGAGTCTGACTTCTAGCCACTATATGTAGCTGATTCTTGGATTTACTATGCTTGTTTAATTTCAGCAAAGACTTGGAAGTTCAGCACAACATGTGCAATTTCAAGCCCAAGAATGTACCACAGACCAAATTAACCCTTCTGTCTTTCAATTATCCATAACCACCACCTCTCAGGACAAACATGAGTCTCCATAAAGGTTGACATGGTTAAGAAAACTCATTCAAACTATAGATGACCCAGAACTGGCCTAAATTTACCTGACCCATCCCCACTTTGAGCAAACCTGAATGGAATTTCCTTTGACATTGATAAAATTAATCTACTTTTCAGACTGTTTTCCCCTGTCTTTTACCAAATTCATATTTGATTAATGTAAACATGTTAAGACATATTTTAGGGAAAATATCCAAATAATGAAAAGATTATATACTTTATCCCCTCTGCCCACTTAGGATCACTACTTTATTCTGAAGTTAATTTAGTTAGAGTCAAAAAGTCTTACAATGTTTTAAATTAATCATAATAAATGTTTATGAGAAATATTTTAAAATAAGGTAAACCTAGATATACAATTATATTTTGATGCAAAGATAATAAGACTGCACAAATTAGAATTTCAAAGCTATAATTCTAAATGCTTATGGGAAAAAAGTATTACTTTTATTATCACAAGTAGTATTACATAACACATTATATATTGTACAGCAAGATTAATGATAAAATTTCCAGACTTACCAAAAGATATTGAATGTACTTAGTCAAAGTCTCAGCAACTTTTCTGGTGTTTTTAACTGCTCTGTTGTAAATAAAAGTTGTAGCACCATGGTTCCAGTCTACTACAATTACATTAATATCTTCTTTATGCAATAAACTCCTTACAAATTTGAAAGCCATGATGGGGTGGAGCCCATTGGTCTGTATCCATGAATCAGCCAGACTGTTTTCTTTTGTGTGTTGAAATTAACATTGAGTGAGTTATTGAGCCCTAAAAGTGGCTCAGCACAGTTCAGGTTGTTCCTTGTATACATCATCAGAACTATCTTTAATCTGGGAATAAACAAATCTTTTAAGGAATCCTTTACACTTAGATGAGAGAATTCAATGCATGGTCTTTTATTCTCTGAAATTAAAATTTAAAAAGTCAATCAAGCTGAGAACTTAGATATTATTGGATTCTTGATGCTATTATAAAGAACAGAATTGAATATGAGGGTTGGGGGATTTCAAAATTTTCTTAGCAATCAAATATAATTCACTAATCAACTTCACTGTTCAAAGTAATGCACTGATCAGGCAAAAAAATAAATATGATTCATTAAAAATCATGGGTTGTTTATCTGTATAAAATAGGAAATTATAGCAATGTTTGTGACTAAAGTCATGAATATTGCTAATAAAGAAGTGATGAGCCCACCACCAGTAAGATAGATAAATTGATTTTGAATTATGAACTTTAACAATACCTTTATAGAATAGTACTTATATATGAATAATAAGCTTTAGGTAAAAAGATATTTTACTTGACCAGTTCTCTAATGAATATGAATAAAAACAAGGTAACATTTTCCTATCAAATAAAAATAGAAAAATCTTCCTATACCATTGATTAGGGTAAATACCAAATGACTGATAAACACAAACAGTGAGAACATATAAAATGACACACTCTTTGAAAAATTTATATTTATGCGTGTATCTCCATATGTGTGCACCACACACTTATTCTTGGCACAAAATTATAAATCACTTTAAATGTCATTATGAAACTATATGTGTTCTCTCTCCCTCTCTCTTTCTCTTTCTTTTTCTCTCCCTTTATAATTCCCAGAAGAAACTAAGGCAGAAAATAAAATAAGTAAGAAAGATTAAAAATGCTCATTGCCACATAGTAAAACAACAGCCACTTTTTATTTTCTCTTTCATAGATTTTCAGAATTGTAACTCTTTTCATAATAACAACATAATTCCAAAAGTTTGTTTTCCAAATAAACTTTTAATGAGAATGTGTGCTTATATTCCTTCTTGAACATTAACTCTATAATATTTGGAAGAGAATTTGTCAACATATATGAAATATTTACAAATGTGTTAGTATATTTTATCTCAGCAAATCTACTTCTAAGAATCTATCAGAAAAAAAAAACAAAAAGAAATGAACTAACAAATATTATTTTATTACTGGACATATATATTATATAATAATCTTAATTGTGAATATATATTTGCAATATTGTCATAATCACTGAGATACAGTAAAAGGAGAAAGACATTGAAGGAGAAGCAAGTTATACATTCAATTCCCAGGCAAAAAAACTAAGGTATCCTTGGAAAGTTAAAACCTTGATTCTTTATATGTTTTAAGTACTAGAGAATGAGGAAGTAAGAGAAGGAATAGATTGAATCATAGTGCCTATGAATGCTTGCTACACTGTTCAAGTTGTGTAAGAAATTCTGTACCTCCACCTTATCTTATCAGCAGAACTTGGACAAGGGCCAAATGTATTCAATGAATCCAAACTGCTGACCCACTCAAACTCTAGGTAGCTGTTACATGGCCCTAGAATAAATAATGGGGAATTATTCAGTAGGATTACTGTGAAAAAAAATTAAAGGAAAGAAATTATCATCCAAAACCACCAGCAGAGAAATATATTATTATATTATTATAAATATATTATTATAAATAATTGCAGAAATAATTTCTATAGAGATAGCATCCCCATTGGAATGCGAAGAAAAATCTCATTTCAGAAACACAAAGCAGGAAGCCATTAAGAGAAAATTAACTGAGGTTAAAAAAGAAAAAAAAAACACAGCATCACATGGAGAACAGAATAATGAAATATTCTAGTTTATGAAAGTAAAAAGAAGCAATTGCAGAATTAAAATTCACATTATAAATATTATAACAAACATGGAACTCTCTTATAGCAAGAAATAAAACAAGGAAAAATTAAAATTATGAAGGGAAACATACATACAAGAGAAAGAAAGATGATTCAAATCTTAAAATGTTGTTGTTCCATGGGCTGGGGCATTGTGGAGGGGGTGGGTAGAAACTACAAAAATTAAGGGAATTGCATACCAGGAGTTGCAAACTGAGAAGGTTCACTAGAATTCAGAGAAAGTCAGTTAATCAGACTCACCAAGAGGTTTCCTAGAAATTCATTTGGAGTTCCGTGAAAGAGAGAAATATCCTAAAAATAGTAAGGCAGAAAATATAGGTTACAAACTGAGGAATGAAGTAATGATGACTTCATGTTTTCCTTTAAATGAATATATCAGACAGACAAAAGTTAGAAGTGGAAAGTTTGGGGCTTAAGAAGTCTATGTCTTTCTAGAGGACTCTACTAAGAATAATACAGTACACTTTCTGAATCATCATTGTTACTTAAAAATGTTAGATTTATTGGAGATAAGATCGACAGAATTTCATAGTATAAAAAAGATTGAAAGTGAATGTGCAAATAAGGTGAACACTGATTTAGGTTGAATGTTACAAAATTGGATAAAACAGAAAAGCAATAACAAAAGTTATTTCTGTATGTCCAAATTAAACTAATAAGACAGAAGCATATATTAAAATGAGTATAGAGGAAGTGGGCTTGGTGCAAAAAGTCCTTAATAGAGGAGGAATTTGTAAAAATTCAAAATTTTTAACTGTAGAAATAGAAAAATAGGGTATTAAAAAATATTGAAAACCCAAATGTCAACTACTATGCTATGCAAAACATAACACATAAATTTCTAAATATAAAAATATTTAGAATATAAATTAAATATTTACTCATATAACAGTATATATATATATATATATATATATATATATATATATATACAAAAATAAAAGAAAATTTGAAAATTGAAGTAATGAAACTAGAAAGCATAAGACAATGATAAAGTTACACTAGAGAAAATATATGATGTGTAAATAGACATGTAACTGTAAAGTTGGCTATTAAAAAATAATCAATTTCAGCTTTTGTAAAAATAAATAAATAAATAAGAATAACACATCTAGAATAAGAACACAGGGCTGGGGTCGTGGCTTAGTGGTAAGAGTGCTTGCCTAGCATGCATGGCGTTGCATGCATGAGGCGCTAGGTTTGTTCCCCAGCACCACCTAAAGAAATCAAATAAACAAAATAAAGATATTGTATCCATCTACA
This sequence comes from Callospermophilus lateralis, assembly GCF_048772815.1. Taxonomy (NCBI): domain Eukaryota; kingdom Metazoa; phylum Chordata; class Mammalia; order Rodentia; family Sciuridae; genus Callospermophilus; species Callospermophilus lateralis. The sequence goes on along the minus strand of NW_027512751.1, from coordinate 1,625,909 downwards.
ACTAAAAATATTTTAAAAATAAATAAGAATATAAATGGACAGATAAGTATATTCCTCACAAAAGGGGCATAGGCAGCTTTATTAGAGTGCAATGATGGTTCCAATTCATCACCCTTTCCCAAGTCTGGGCCATTTATTGTGTCACTTTGAAGTATTCTCTCATTTAAGTGGGGTGATTTGCCCCAAACCCACAATGAAGAAACAAAAATAGGACTTTCTTTTACAAATAGTACCTTAGGAAACTTGAAGGAAGCAGAGGCTTGAAATGGACTTGTACCGGGCAACTTACACTTCCACACCTCTGCCATCACATGAAAACAACCCTGGTCTGTCCAGCTAGAAGATGAGACTGGTGTGGAAAAGCTTATTTCCTCAGTTGTGCTAGGCACTAGTCAGTCCAGATGATGGCCACTCAACAGTCAGACATGCTGGTGATCAGAACCAAAAACAAGAATAATAATTGTTCCTTATTATGTTCACTGAGTCCACAGGTGAGAATAATGGATTCACATCAAGTGCCACTAAGGATGTTAGCATTTACTTTGTTTTGGCTTTATTTTTGCCTGATTCGATATTGTAGGAAAGAGAGTGAAAACAAGAGATACCAACTAATACAAAAGAGTTAACATAGTGTATTGTTAGACTTAAAGAACATTAAATTGATTTAATTCTAGATCTTTGGAGTAGAAAGAAGAATAAAATTCTAGGCAACAAAAATATATCAGAATCCTCATACAATTATCCTTAACAATTAGGTATAAATTGAAATATTCCCAAACAAGCTGGAAGCTCCTTTACTTACTAGACTTGCCCTATAAGAAATGCTGATGCATCTTTCAAATTGAAATAAAAGTCCACTAGACAGTAATTTGAAGTCATGAAAATATAAAGTTCTCCAGTAAAGACAAAACACATGACAAATACAGAAAACAATACTATCATAATTTTGGTTTATTACTTTACTTTTCTGTAAAAGCATGTCAGTATAAAAATCAACTAAACATAAGAAAAGGTAATAATGTAGGAAATGAGGAACAAAAAAGGATTTAAAAGACAAATGAATAGAAATAACTGTAACTGCATGTTCAAGGGTAGACAATGTATAAAGACAAAAGTTTTGTCATCAGTAACATTAAGTAGGGTGGAGTGGAACTTTAGAGAGGTAGTTTTTTATGGGATTGAATTTAAGTTAGTATCAGTTTAAGTTAGATTGGTATAATTTTAGTATGTTATTTGTGGTCTCCATGGTAACCTCATAAAAACTACATATAGGATTTATAAGAAAGGGAATGAGACTAAAAGCATGTCAGTATGAAAGCCAACTAAACACAACAAAAGGCACTGATGTAGGAAATGAGGAACAAAAAATACTTGAAGACATGTAGAAAACTAATGACAAAAGAGTAGATCACCACAGGTGAATGTAGATGTATTGAAACCCCTACTCTAAAGGTGTACATTGGCAGAATGGGAAACAAACAAACAAAACAAAACAAAACAAAGAATCCAGCCTCCAACTATATTCTATGTATAACAGACTCATTTTGTCAAAAGATGAAGAAAAATATTCAATTCAAAAGAGAGTAGAAATGCTACACTAATACCAGACAAAATTACTTTAAATTAAAAATTGTTAAAAGATTAGGAAAAACACTATAAAGCTTAAACAATAAAACCTCCAAAAAACAGAAATAGAAAACTTTATTAGATTGGATTTAGCACGGATTCCCTGATTTCTCAAAGAATACCAAAAAGATTTTAAAAAGCACAAGCAATGAAAGCAAAAATAGATAAGTTTAGTTTTATCAAAATTAAAAGCTTTTGTGCATTAAAGGACAGAATCAACAAAGTTAAAAGACAACCCACAGAATGGGAAAATATATTCATCAAGAAGCAGATAATTTTCAGATGAATACCACAATATAACAAATGAAAATCAAACACTCAATTTAAAAAAAAATAAATGGGCAGAGGAGTAGAATAGACATATCAATGAGGAAAAGTAAATGGTCAATAAACTGATTTAAAAAATACTAAATTTAAGAAAATTAAATTAAAACCATAATTGAATAACACTTCCAACTCTTCAGAACCTCTACTGTTTTTTAAAACATCAAAAAATACAACTATTGATGAAGATATGGAAAAATGGAATTCTTGTGCATTGATGGTGGGAATGCAAAATGGTACCACTGCTGTGGAAACAATATGATGTCTTCTCAAAAAAAAATTAAATAGAATTACCACAATGTGTTCCCTGAAAGAAGAGAAACAAATCCAGTAATTCCATTCTTAGGTAAATGACCAAATAATTGAAGGCTGAGGCTTATGGCAGTATTATTTACAATAGCTAAAGAGTGGAAACAACCTACATACCGATCAATAAATTAATGGATTAGCAAAATCTCTAATATACAATGGAATGTTATTCAACCTTAAAAAGGAAGAAAATTTTACACATGTTACAATATGAGAAAACCTTGACTAGATATGATAATGTGAAAATACAAAAGTCAAAAATAGATCAAATATTCTATGGTTCCACTTACATGATTAACTTAGTTTCAATGACCAAAATAGTTGATTTCAGAGAGAAAGTAGAATGGTGGTTTCCAGAGGCTGAACAGAAAGAGGTAAAGGAGAGTTAATGTTTCAAAGGAACATTGTTTCAGTTTGGGAAGGAGAAAAAGTTCTGGAGATGGTTAGTGATGATGGTTACATGACAATATTTTTATACTTAATGCCACAGAATTATACACTTGAAATGGCTAAAATGTAAAATTTATGTGTTTTACCTCAATTAAGAACAAAAATAAGTAGATAAGTAAATGCTTTACAGAATACAATTCCTGTCATGATGGATATCCATTGCAGATATTTCTCTAAAAACAGAACACTGGATAAGAATTGGAATAAATAAGTTTAAAATTTGACAACAACAATCACAGGAATGTGTTCCCTGAAAGAAGAGAAACAAATTATTTGAATCCTATAATCTAATATCTTTCTGCTAGGAGGTCCTTTCTTCACTGCAGTGTAGGAAGTGTGAATCCAGTTAGAGCATGGCGATCTTGCTAACATAGGAGAAAGCTGGAGTTTGGCCATTGAAGTTTGAACAGCAGAATGCTAGAGAGGAAGAATCCATGAAGAAGAAGAGGTTTGAAATCTATAGGGCAGTTTCTTTGTGTCTGTTGCTGTATACAAACCTACACATGCATAGAATAAAGCACAAGGAGCTACAAGCTGAACAACTCCAGAGGTCATGCAGGGAAAGAAGACACTAATGTCTCAACTAGATAGAGTAGAAGGACATTAGTGAAAAGCATGTCCATCCTCTAGAGACCCCAGAAAGTCAGACATTAGTTGCCATGCTGCTAAACCACATATAAAGTAAAAGATAACTTTGACAAGCCCTTTCGCCCTCTCATGTTTTCAACTCTACTTGCTTTGATTCAGTCTCATTTAATGGCAGGAAGCAGAATATGTGTATGAATTGAGAGAAAACATTAACGATCTTGAGTGAAGCCAGGATTTCTCAAATAAGAAACTGCAAGAATGAAACAAAAAAGAAACAAGTGATATATTGGACCTTCTCATAATGAAACCGATTTGCTCCTCAAATAACAGTGTCAAGGATACAAACATGCAGACCTGCAATATGTATATCTGACAAGTACTTGGGCTCAAACGATTTGTGTGTGTGAGTGTGTGTAGAATATACATATAATAATAAAACACACCAATATTTTAATAGGCAAAAGAACTGAAGACATTTAACAGAAGATTGTAATAATGGCCAAGAATCTCAAGAAATGGTGCTCAAAGTCTTTAGTCATTCAAAAAATGCAAATTAAAAACAAAATAATACAACACTACTCACCCACTAGAATTTTAAAAAACTGGCAAAAGCAAGCTGAAACCATTCTACATTAATGAAGAAAAAGGAAAAAATAATACAATACTTTGGGGAAAAAGGTTGATAGGTTTTTTATAATGCTAAATATGTAACTTACATAACCACAAAAAGCTCACATCTAGGTATTAACCCTTGAGAACTGAAAATATGTCCTCACCACAACATGTACAATTTCATAGTAGCACTTTTTCTTTTCTTTTTCGGTACTAGGGATGGAACTCAAAAATGTTCAACTACTGAGCAATACCCCAGCCCTTTTTATTTTTAATTTGGAGACAGGACTCAAAATAAGTTGCTGAGGTGGCTTTGAGCATGCAATTCACCCACCTCAGCCTCCTGAGTTGTTGGGATCACAGGCATGTACCACTCAGTAATATTTTTTCATATAAACAATTGGAAAGAACCCATATGCTAATCAAAAAGGGCATAAATAAACAAAGTGTGATTATCTATATAATGTAAGGCCACCAGCAATATAAAGGAATAGAGTATTTATTCATGAACAACTTCGATGAATCACAAAAAAATATATTCTAAGCAAAACTATAGCTATAAAACCTATAGAAAAGAAGATTTCATTTATATGAAATTCTAGAAAAGGATCTTGAATCTAGAATGTCAGAAAATATGTCCAGTTTATAAGGAATCAGAGAAGGAAAGGGAATTAATTGCAAAGAGCTAACTTTTAGGGTAAAATAAATGTTAAATCTTAATATGTTTTTACTAAGACTTATAAAACCATACACATATATATTCATAGTTCATCAAAATTAAAGTATATATTTTACTGTATTTAAATTATACCTCAATAACCTTAATTTTATAAAATGCCATAGTAAGTACCCAATATTTAGCAGCAAACAGAAAAAAAAAAAACTTTTAAAATCACTTTAAAAAGTTCAATAACCTTAATACCAAACATGAAAATAAGACAAGGACACACATGCACAAAGCGCATGCGCACGCACACACACACACACACACACACACACACACAGAGATACATGAATTACAAATCATTCTAAGTCATGCAACACCTTAAAAGCAAAATGCCTAAATAACATATTGACAAAAATACACAGCATTAGACAAAATTAAAAAAAAAAAACATTTTAATGGATCAACAATGATGCTTGTTAGTTTATACCCAAAGGGCTTAAAAATCAGCATACTACAGTGATGCAGCCACATCAATGTTTATAGCAGCACAATCAAAATAACTAAACTGTTGAACCAACCTAGATGCCCTTCAACAGTTGAATGGTTAAATAAACAGTGATTTATATACACAATGGAATATTACTCAGCACTAAAAGAGAATAAAATAATGGCATTTACAAGTAAATGGATGGAGTTGGAGAATATCATCAAATAATGGCATTTACAGGTAAATGGATGGAGTTGGAGAATATCTTGCTAAGTGAATTATACCCATCCCAAAAAAGCAAAGACCAAATGTTCTCTCTAATAAGTAGACGCTGATCCTTAATGGGGGTTGGGAGAGGCATGGGAGGAATAGAGAAACTTTAGATAGGGCAAAGGCAAAGAAGGGAAAGGGAGAAGGCATAGGGATAGGAAAGATGGTGAATGAGACAGACATCATTAACCTACATACATGTATGATGACATAAATGGTTTGACTCTACATTTTGTACAACCAGAAAAATGAAAAGTTGTGCACCACTTGTGTACTATGAACTGAAATGTATTCTGCTGCATGCATAACTAATTAGAACAAATAAATTTTACAAAGTATTCTACATAAGTTAAAACAGATATTATTTATTAAAATGAGAAAATCCTGTGAATTTCATACTAAGAGCCATTATCCTATTAATGAGGAAATAATAATAGCATATATCCATTTAAAAAATATAAAAATAAATACTATTATATTATGCATTTTTAATATTTTTAAATTTGCAATAAGAAAAAGAAATATGATATAATCAAAAGAATGCAGATATCATTCTTTATTATTGCACATAACATGATATTCTACCAAAAATATGAAGATGGCACCTGAAAAAGTAATCCAGTGAGAAACTTTAGTGTTAATATATAAAAGTCAATAATTTGGCTCACAGCAACAGTAGTCAATATAAAATATAATTTTAAAAATATTCAGAACCACAAAAAATATTAATTAATATTACTATCTGTATAATTTGTTTTTCAGCTCTCCTGCCTTACGTTTTTGGAAACTTCTCCCAATCCTAAATGATTTTTTAAGCTAATTTGCAAAGGTGTATTCTCTCTCCATCTCAGTGAACTCTGAATACTCAAACAGAGTATTGGATTGGATCCACAGGAGTGTGTGAAATCTAAGCAGACCCACTTAGGAACCTTTTGAGAGAGGCATTGAAATAAAAAAAGTGCCTTTATTCTTTTGAGAGCTCAAGCTAGAGGGAAATACATCCTGAAGCTATTATTTCCTGAGTACTTGTATTCAGTGGTATTTCATTCAAAACTCTTTAAGTTATAGAAGATAATAAACTCCTGTTTTTGTTTAACCTAGTTTGAACAAGGTTCTATGATTTGCAAGTCAACTAGTTCTTTCAAAAAAAAGAAGAGGAAGCAGAGTGTAAGGAGAAAGGAGAAAGAATAAGAGGTATTAGGAGAAAACAACAACAAAACATTATAGACAGATAGATAGATAGATTGATTGATTGATTTTAGGTGATTTTTTTTTTGCTTGATGAGGTATTAATATCAGAGGGCCATCTTGATAGAAGAACAGTTGAAAAAAGCAATAAGGCATAAAGGCAGGTGTGCAGTAAGTATAAGAAGTAAGGAACAGGAAAATAGAAATCATGATGAAAAGGAGAACAAAGCAAGTCATTTTCCACAACAAGATTACCATTTTTTAAAAATCAGTAGATAATGTTATGGCAGTAGATATTGTTATAGTTTCAAATTTTATGATGATGAATAACAATGTATATTTTGTGCAATGAAATAAATACTTCAAAACCTTTAAAAAAAGAATAAGAGGAAGAAAAGGAGGAAGAAAGGAAAAAAAACAAAGACAAAAATATATACAATAAACATTTTTTTAAATGAAAACAAAGCTACAAAGCCAAAGAAACTGTACATAGAAATAAAATGGATTCAAATAACACTAAGATATATCACAATCCAGAATGGAAGATTTAATATGAAATAATTTTTATTCAAGTTAATTTTACAATTCTAAAATTAAGATGTTAATAAGATGTCACAGGAAGGGGAAAATGTATTTAAAAAAGTATGACCTTTTGAAGATAATAAGGGGCATGGTTAAAATTATCCCAATATTATAAATAAAGAGGCCTGTGAAATTGAATCAAGAACTAATAGATGAAACAAAATGAGGACACCAATAAGTATATCATGTTAGCTATGAAAATGAGGGCAATTAAAACAGTCAAAGGCAGTAGATTTTTAAATAAACAATGCGAAGATGATTTTTTGAGTCTAGCTATACTAAATCATTCCATGTAAAAGCCAAGTTGTGTGAACTAGAAGGATACAATTAGTACAATTACAGACTGTGAAATGATCTTAAGCATAAAAACAAAGGTGGAAATATAAATACAAGCCAACATATTCCACAGCACATAAACTTAAAATGTCTGTATATAGAAACTATAAACTAGCTAAAATATAAAAAATAAATTAGAAAAATATTTTCAATATAAGGTAGAAAAGAAAAATATATATGCATTTTTTTAAAAAAACATAAATGAGTAAAGGAAAATGATACTTGCAAGCAAAGGAAAAACAGATACTATCCAAAGTAAAGGGCTCACAAAATTATTAAAATATGATCAAAGAAATAAAATTTAACTAAAATATTACCATATTATTTTTAAAATCATACCAATTGACCTTATTAGTATTAATACATCAAAATGTATTATAATTTTAATGGTCAGTATTTAGGAATCAACTAAATTATAGCAATGAGAGACTAATAAAATAAATTATAGTGGATCCTTAAGATGAAGGCTATGAAACAAATTAAAAATCATTTATAAAAACTAGTGATAAATTATAAAACTTTTTATATAAAATAAAATAAAAAGCAAGATTACAAAAACATATAAATAAATCACATAAATATATTTCTATGTGTAGTCCATAGGTATAGTCCTAATTTCATCTGTAATACTTAATGTATGTGTATGCACAATACAAATATACACATGTACATGTGCACATACACAACCATACATTTTTATTGTAATAGAACCAGGATACAGATGCATAAAGTATAGTTTATGGTGATGCTACTATTACAGCGATTTTTTTCTCCTTATTTGTACTTTTGTCTTTTCTATTTCCTGTATTTCTTTATTTTCTTAGATTTTTGAATCTAAAATATTCACGTTTTGGTGTTATTGTGAAGAAAATTGGTTTAAATAGACCCCACTGAATTAAAATTGAAAACACCAAAAATTAATGTTATTGGGGAAAAAAGTCAAAGAAATCAAAGCAGAAAAAGAAATATTAATTTTTGAATAACAAACTGAGGGTCTGAGGATTAGATTATGTAACATTATTGTGATTAAAAATTGAGAATTTGGAAACAATATAGGAGTTTATTGCTAGTTCTTAGGAAGATAAAGATTCTGGAAATTGTCAAAAGAGAGGTACACTGATAAAGAATGCTGAAAATCATTTTAGGTTTCAAATTTTAAATAAAGTAGCAGAAAAATTTTTAAAAAATGTCAGATACATGGTGAAGTTAGGGAAAATTGTTCTACACTGTGCAACTGTATCTTCACAATACATTCTCATTACAGTTACAATGGCTGTAATAATGAGAACAGAATGATCACAACATTCCAAAGAATGAACAGTGCCCTTGGCATGAGCAGCTAAAACCCAAGGGCCTCTAGTCCCTCTCATACTTCCCTTACAGCTCTGAACAAATTCTTATGCCTCTCAACCCTGAGCCTGGGTTTCTTCACTTTTTGAAATATTTTATTGCCTTACTTTATGTAATCAACCATATAATAATTGCATGTTTATGGAGTACATTTCAATACATATATACACTGAATAACTGTCACATGCCTGTAAAGAGGCTGAAGCAGAAGGATTACAAATTCAAGGTAAGTCTGAACAACTTAGTGAGAACTTGTCTCAAAATAAAAAATAAAAAGGCTATTGATATACATCAGTCATAGTGTGCCCCTGGTTTCAATGCCTAAACCTTAAAAAAAAAAAAAACTGAATCGGATTGGCATATATAGTACCTCAATCGTTAGTACCTCTTTCTGGTGATAAGTCTAGATCCTCTTTTCTAGCTATCTTGAAATATACAAAATATTATTAGATATTGTCACCCTAACAGGTGATAAAACACCAGTGCTTATTCTTATCCAATTGTAACTTTGGATGTGTTGACCTACTTTTCCCTGATCTTCCTTTCCCACTTCCCCTCCCAATTCTCTGGTAGCCACTATCCAACTCTCAACCTCTACAAGATAACTTTTTTAAGATTCTACATATGAATAAGATCATGCCATGAGACATTTATCTTTCTGACTTACTCACTTAATATAATAATGCCCTCATCTTTAAATGGAAGGAGTTGAGACAAATGTCCTCTACTACTATAATATTATTTGACTCCAAACACATTTTCCTGGTTGGTAAACTACTAAGACAAATGATTTTATCTTGTGACTTTCAGTGTTGACCAACACTTGCATAAAATGTTACAAATCCTCACACATATCCTGAATTTAATCCATTGTTCTATGATAATCCCCTTAAACCACAATCTCATCCCAAAAAGTATACCTGAAAATCTCCTTCCTTCTCTTTCCCTATTTCTGAAAACAAAATGGATTTGTTATCAACAGCATTCATATCAACAACAATCATATGGCATATGATTATTTAGCACTCACTCCATGCCAAGTCCTGTGTCGTTTTATATTTCCTTACTCTTCACATATTCTACATATGAGTAAAGTGATGATTAAACAGATTAAATGACCTAAGGTCATAAAATAAGAAGCAACAGAACATTTTCCGGTGAATTCCAAAAAGCCATAGCAACATATTTATGGTATAAGCTATTTTGTACACATTTGAGCAACACAAATAAGACCCCATCAGAAGTTCACTAGTCCATTTGCCTATTTGTGTGTATCAAGAATAAAGAGCCTTTGGGGACAGCAGAATCCCAAACCTGAAACAATTGACCCACTGATGTCACCAAGACAGGTGTTTATGTGGTTATAGCAGCAGTTAAAACAAAATTGTATAGGTGAAACTCTAAGATCCCTCAAGGATAGAGGCCAAAAGCAAAAGTAAAGGCAAAAATGTATTTTAAATTTTAGTTCTGAGCCATCAATGCAAATTCAGAAAATAAATATTGATTCAATGTGTTATACAAAATCAAGATATTCAATCACTTATTTATAAAAATATGTGGACAATGACTGACAAGGAATCTGACTACACAAGCAAAACAAACTAGGATTTCCCAAGCATAGGTTTAAAAAACAGTGTGAAAAAATACTGGGTACGTTTGTTCAGAATGTGGTTTCCTGGGGCAATTTCCAGAGATTCTGATTGGTAGGTAGATTTGCATTTTTAAATGTATAACCTAGGAGATTCAAGTAGTCCATGAAACTGCATGGAGAAGATCTACAGTTGGAAATTATCCAACAGAATTAAAAGAAAATGCATTTAAAGAGAAAACAGTAGATTCTTGCTTTACAATCTGTCACATCACACATTTACATTATCTCATTTGAGCTTCACAATTCTATGAAGTAGTATTGTAACTATTCTTTTCAATTAAAAATGAGCAAACTGAAGTTCATGGAGGCTGAGTCACTTAGCCCTGATATCTAGCCACCAGGACATGAATTTAAAATTACACATTGCATGTTCTTTCACATCACCCTTGTATTAAAGTGACTTTAGTACAGTAAATTAGTCATTTGTATGCACTTGATTTTCATAAGTCAACAGTAATAAATTACTGGACACATCAGAAGAGTATTTGTACAATTTAGACAAATATAATAATTTTGTTTTAGACAATGAGCTCAGAATCCCATGGATCTTGGAAAAGTCACTGTCCTACATACTGGCTATTAAGGTTGCATGACTTGCTATGCTATTCCCTTGCTACTTGTAGTGTGCTTCAGTACCCATGTATCACCTAACAGCTTATTAGCAATGCAGAAACTGGGGCTTCCTCTCCAGCCCATGAATAAGAATTTGCATTTTACCAAGTTTGCTAAGCGTACTTTACCATAAATGCAAGTTTCATGATTTTTAGGAAAATGACTCAATTTCCTATATTTCACTTTTCACATCTATGAAATGAGAAAGCTGAATTGATCTATCTTTTACATCTTTGCCAGAATATTAGAACACAGGATTTGGAAAACTATATCCTATGAGACAAATACTGTCAGAAATCTAAGAATAGCTTTCATATGGTTAAATGACTGAAAAAATCAAAATGATAATATTTTGTGACAGGTGAAAATTATAACTAATATAATATTTAGCATCCATCCATAAGTTTTGTTAGAACATAGCCACACTCCTTTTTTTACATACTGTCTATAGCTCCTTTCATACTATGTTGGCAGAGATGAATAGATGACCCTCAAAAACTAAAATATTTACCCTCTGGCCTTTTGCAGAAATATTTTCTAACCTTTGCTGCAGAAATAATAGCAACAACAAAAACTGCCATTTTTACAGGTAGTATGAGTCATCAACTATACTACAAATATATATGCAAATAATTAGAATATACACAGAGAGACATATAAATTATATATTGTTTTTATAGTTACCTCTCCACTTCCATTATATTCATTTTTCTTAAAATACCTGACTAGTTTCACTTATCAGATTTTTTTCCTTTTTAAAATACAGATGTAATCAATGATTTCTCATGTCAACAAGAGCAAAGCATGCCATCCTAGAGGTAAATATCTAGGGGTTTAGGAAGAGTAGGTATGATTTGAATAAAACAATCATGTGAAATAATCTACTGAAAATTCAACACAATTCCCTTATCAAGTATAGATTCAAGGAAGATGAGAGAAATCTTAAGAGTTTTCATGGGTTAAAAATGATTTCAAGACACACCAAAATTTTTGATTACCTTATTTTCTTTTTGCTATTGTTAATATATAAAGGTTCTATTATATTTTAATCATTATCATACATGAATGAAACTGTCAACAGAGAAACATTGAGTAATATTCTTTGAGTTTTCCTAATTAAAAAACTCAGGCAACTGACTAAAGCTTTAATCAAAACAATCTCAGGAAGTCTGCCCAACAGTTCATAGTGAAACTACAATATGAAAATGATCACAAACTATGACATTAAAATGACACATAAGGTTAGGAGCCCAGAGTTCAAATTTCTCTAACTTTTAAAGTGCCCAAGTTAAGTACTACATAAACAAAACACTTATTAAGAGACTTATGCAACAGGATATAAATATAAATGATAAAATAAATATGATAAACTGTACACTACTATTCTTTAGATTCTGTTTTGAAAATTTAAATGTTTCTAGAAGTAATAATTAGCTTAAATATGCAGTTGAAAATATAAAATTAAATATTTGCTAATTTCTATTTCATATTTTATTTTTAGTATACATGCAAGAATATTTTAGGAAAACATTTAAAACATAAAAAAATAATCTACTTTCACAAAATTCCTCAGAAAACTCCTCATTTTGAATTTTGAACTTGCTGTTTATACTATCATAAAGTAGAACAAATTGTTCTATGTTATTAATACTATTTCATTGCCGTAAAAACTAATAAAGTAGTAAATTACTAAAATTAGTAAAGTTTATTAACGTAAACCAGTAAACCAGGATTGAATAAAGTTTTTCATTATGAGCATATACCGGCTTTGGTTTGTATTATGCTAAACAAGGAAGAAAGTTGTATTTTATGATTAGTTTGCTTTGCAATTCATAATTTACCTGTGTAAAAAGTTTTCTAAAAAGGAGGGCTATTTGAATTAATGAAATTAAAATACAACATTTATTAAGTTATGATTTTCATCACTGAATTAATTTCTCTATTATTCAATTATTTTTCTCTTTATAAATTTATTCCCTATATAGTCTTCTTGTAAAAGGTTTTCTAATTATTAATTATCTGAAAAGTAAATAAAATACAGAACATCAATTTCCCAATATTAAACACACAAGTATACATATACATACAAATCATCATAGTAATCTGGTTTAATATACCTATGATCATAGCATATTTTTTTCATACTATGATGTCATAACATTCTTTATCCCAGAATACAAACTGTACTAATTATTTTATATGCGGTTTTAAAGACAAATCATTCATAAGTATCTTACCAGATCTTACCCAGCACATCAAACACAGGAAAATGTATACTCTCATTCGGAATCTGAAAAAGTAAAAGAAGCACTCAGATTCACAAAAAAAAAAAAAAAAAATCCGTAATTCATTAAGGTTTCTCTTTGATAGGCTTGTCACAAGCTGGCAGGCTTTACTGTAAAACTGACTTTTGCTCCTCCCTCTTTGTTGAAAAGGTGAGGTAGTTTCTTTTTCCTTTTTGACTTGAGTTCGTGAGAAGGATATTCAAGTCAAAGTCTCTGTAATAAGTCACAAAGCTTCAACTACACAAGTTGAATTTAAGGGAATAAAAAGGCTAATTATATATTTTATTTCTTTTAGCCTCAGGATTTCAGAAGTGGTCTAGAAGAATCTATTGTGGAAAGCCTAGGGGAAAAAATGTCTTGCTAGAAAATGCCAGAAATGGAAAGAGTCAGAAAGAGTTGTGGTTTATGTTCAGTTTGATTACAAACTAAGTTGTCTTTATATACCAGAAAACCAATAATGAAATCCAAACCCATGAAGCTGTTAAGTGTAAACTATGGGCTTTTCAGGTTTATATCATTTTGCATCCAAAACACAGAGGCTATTTTAAATTTAAAATTCTAGCTTGTCTCTTAAGGCTAGAAATTTAAAATTTAAAAAAATACTTTTGCTTTTACTATAATTTTAAATTATTACAAGCTTTCTTTTTACATGTTGATTTAAGTCTTATTTTCCTCCCAGCTAAGAACTTCAGCAAAGAAAATTGAGAGTTTTCTAAGTACATGGGTTATAAGTTCAAAAATTGAATTTATTTTTAGAAAATTCATGTCTCTGTAACTTCCAAAGATTCAGTAAGAACAGAAGTGTTTAATGTACATCAGAGATCAGCAGAAACTCATCTGAGTCTGGAATCATGCTTCAGAAGTTCACAAACAAATATTCATTTTAAAATCATGAGAATTTAACTGCTGATGAAGCATCATTATTTTGACATGTTTGATCTCTGAATGTTTATGTGAGGCTTTATTTTGAAAGGCTGCCATTACTATAATTTGTTTACCACCAAATAATGTAGGTCCTTCCACAGCACTGAGCTGTAGTAACTGCACTGGGATATAACAGAGATATAAATAAACCACATCACTTCACAAAGTGGAGAAAGATAATGTACACATTATTCATGTAAAACATTTTTTAACAAATGTATACTGAATAAATTAAAACATAAATATTTCCTATTTTATTTATATTTTCCCTTTTCTTCATGCTTTTGAGGTAATACTATAATATGACCCTCACACATTATTTTCATCTTTATCATTCTAAAGAGATCATAAGAACTTGGCATTTCATATAGGACAACACAAAGCAGAGTTTCAAAATACATGTATTAATTATCATATACTTACTGTCAATTGGGAAAGTTGGGGTTAAAGCCTATTGGATTAAATAGCAAATTATAAAGAAATGACAAAATAATATATAAAATTCCAATAGTTTAATAGGTCCTTATTTACTTGTATACTTATTTAGTTTTCCTTGGATATAAAAAATGGCTGACATGCATACAGTGTGAACAAGAACATCAAGGTGATGATGACATTGACAATAATGGTGATGATAATGATTAAGAAGAAAGAAAACTGAGTTCTATGCACCAGACTTGCTTCTGAGGTAATTATAATAGTTGAATAATATTTATAGTGATTGCAAAGTAACTATTTATCAGAATGCACTTCACTACAACATTTTATTTAACTTAGCAATGTGTCAAAATGTTTAGTAATCTTACCCTTTCATTCATCAAGGTATTTTTAACACCAGGATACTTTTCTACAAAAATCCAAGGTCCTCCAAAGTAATAATAATCCACATGTGCACAAATGTATCCCAACAAGGATGTTCATCAGAGCATTGGTATAATAGCCAAAAAATGGAAAAATATAAATTTCTAACCATGTAGGATTAGCCTAATTATATCCACACTGCAGATTAAAATTTATAAATCAGACAGACCCATATTTATACCTGTAGAAAAAACCTTCATTATGCTTTTAAGGAGAAAAGGATAAGCTCAAAAATGATATAGACAGTATGATTTTAAAATTGTGTTATATGTATATACATATTGTTCAAAATCCAAGTTTTCCCTCCAAGATTATTATCTCTATGTGATATATTTTCTGGTAATTTTTAATTTTATTTCTTTAAATTAAAAAAAGTTTCTTTATAATAACCACATCTAAAATACATGTAAAAAAACAAGAACAAAAACTGTTATATTTACTTGGGGGAAAATATGGGCAGGAAAATCATAATAAAGACAAAATTAGAATTTTTAAAAATGAAGTCAATTTTTTAAAAAAAGAGTCCTTTAACAGTAAATTTCCAATTTTCCATTTGGACATTCATTTGGTCATTCATTTATGCAACTTTTATTAAGCACCTATGGATTGCCCAGCATAGACTAACCTGCTGGGAATACAAATACAAAGTAAGAATATTCATTTATTCAAACAGTATTATTTCAGCAACTATTTATTATTGGCCTATAGACATGTCAGAGATTGTTCTAGGTATTATAGTATATTTACTGCATGATAGTTCACAATAAAGGGGGACTTGAAGAAATACTTAGGAAACTGTGATACTTATACAGGTGGGGCCCTCAGCTAATCTAGATTGCAGAATTCAGGGAATCCTACCTGGACTGAGTTAAAAAAGAATGAGTCATCTGGGTAAAGAAGAAAGAGTAAAGAGCTCCAGATTTATAAGCATATAAACTAATTTAAATATATATTTTTTTCATTTTGACAGGTTCATACAAGTAGAAGTATAAGACATCCTGGTATGAATAAAGAAAAGCTAATTCTTTATAATAAAGTATTCCTCAGATTGAAACAAGCAATGCCTTCTATGTGACTAATGGTCCAGTAAATGTTAAGAGTAAAGTGAATTATTTTTTAGTTATTGCTAGATTTCCTATCATGAGTTAGGAAACACAGTATATATACATTTTAAAAAAAAAAAAAGATCTATTGAGGTAAAATTCTAAACAAATAGCCACAGGGGCTGAATTTTATAGTTTATAACATTGAATAAGTACTCCAGAATCATAAGCACTATAAATCATGTACAACCAAAACAGAAGATGTATTAAGAACACCAAACTCATGTGCATCTGTAAACAAAAGAATGGTGTAAATTTCAATATAAAAACATAATATGATCTAATTACACTAATTATTTGCAAATACAAAGATTTATAGCATGCACAGTCAAAAATAACACTAAATTTTTACAAAGAAAGCTGAAGATACAGCTCCAAGACAAGTAGTGTCCGAAGGTAGGTTAAGGAGGAAATATGTTGGTTTGTATAAGATACATAAATACATGTATATCAGGAGATATACACATAACAGAGACTTGCAGGTAACCATTCATTTGGTCAGCATTTCTTTGTTATTTGCTTAAACTGTACTAGTTTCCTTAACCTCCTTCTACCCTACTATGTTTATACTGGTGACAAAGGGAGAGGGAGAGAGAGAGAGAGAGAGAGAGAGAGAGAGAGAGAGAGAGAGAGAGAGAAAGGGAAACAATTTATATACTCATGAATTATCAACTAAGATAATTACTAGAGTTACTGACACTTTATTGCATTTGTATGTATAGAACCTCTGTCTTTCCCATTATGCAGAGTTTTTATGTTCACTTTCATTTCATAGGGAACACTCAGAAAATACCTATTAAATGAAGTCATTATATTTAGTCTGATCCATTCCTTAAGGAACATAACCTGAATTCCAAACAGAAGTTATTTTTTCAAAGTCATAAAGCTAAGTAATGTCAGAGTAAAAGGAGAAAAGTAGATTTCCTAAAATGTATCTTTTTTTTTTTGAAAAGATGATTTTTCTGGTCCATCAGACAAGCAAAAACTTGCCTCCTCAATTCAAAATGAATTCCCAAACTAAAAGGAATGGTGTCCTCATTACTTTTACCATATTTACAGGATGGTTTCAGGATCCTACGTAGACATTTTCCAAGGATTCCTTGATATGACTGTTTTCTCAAGTTCAACTGCTTTCGGAGCCCACCAAAAACTTGGGTTGCCATTTTCAAAGACTTCTCTTAGGAGCACTTCCTGGGTAAATAAAATTTTAATTTCAGTATTCTATTGTAACAAGATCCATACATGCATTCATTCTTTAAATATCATTTTCTATAACAATTTAATTTTAAAAATCTTAATGACTCATCCTTTGACTCTTTGGAGACAAATTATTCTTCCCTTATTAGCCTAGCAGCTTCTGAGAGTGAAGTTACTAAATCTTAAATCATCTCTGTAGTCTTTGACTTTGGATTTACTCAACCGACATTTTAAATAAGGACTTTAAAAAGCAGGAGAAAACAGAGAGCACCCTCGACAAGCAAAAGGGCAAAGCCCCTTAACAACAATCTTCCTTACCTAACACTCTTCCAAGGCCTGATTCTGGGCGCGGGGCAGCGTGGTGGGCGGTCCCCGCGGACTCCGGGGGGCTTGGCCTGCAGCTTAGCTCCATTACTAGCGCGCTCCCTTTCCAGCCCTCCTCCCTCACCCCAGCAGCGCAGTGAAGCGGAGCAAGTGGGTGGGTCTGGCCCTTCCTCCATCCTGGGGCTGACACCGGAGGGATGTTCCCAGCTCAGGAGGAGGCCGACAGTACCGGGTTTGTGGGCAATTTAGAGCCCAGCGTGTGGGAAGAGATTCTTTAGGAGCTATTCCTTCAGGTAGCGTCCTAGGGGAAGGGGCGGCGGAGGGGCGGGGCACACCTGGACCACCGGCGGCCTGGCACCCTTCCAGCCCTCTCTTGTGCCGTGCTTTTAATTATTTTTGACTGGATGCACCTGTCCCCAGCGGAGCAGCTGGTGAAGGATATGGTTTAGCCCCATCCCCACTGCAGAGTTCTGAGGTTGGGCAGTGGCTGGGCCCTCCCTAACTCCCAGCCCTCATTAAGGGTTTACCGGGCCTTGGATGTGCTCCAGTAGAAAACAGCCCTGTCACTGTCTTCCTTCATATAATAAGCACCCTTATGCTTTGCATTCTGCAAAGTGAGAGGTGTCACCTTTAAAAATGTTTTCATATGTATTACTCATCCTCCTAAGCCCTTTTATGCGAGTATTTTTATTCTAGAATGATAAATGAGATGTGAGATGATGGACAACCAATATACCATGACTGTGACCAACTGATTCCCTGGTAATTCCAAGAGGACTTTAGGAAAGTTTTTGAGGTCTGGATTAAGTCTGGGATTCAGTCTCCTGTGTTCTGTAAACACTTACCTGTGATGCACAGGACGTCTCACTTGCCAATGGTATATCTTCATTCAGCCACGCATCTAAGCATTTAATGATCCAGAATCACAGGGAAAACACAAGTATGGTGCTGGACATAAAAATTTTAGAAACATTCCTTACACTTTGTTAAAGGGGAAAATGAACATTAATTACCATTATTTAGGGTAATCTACCAAAGACAGAGATATATAGTATGGGAAAAGCATGGCTCTTAGGTCAGCTCTTTTGGCCAGTACCTTAGTTTCCTCAAATGTCAAATGGGAGTAATACTATCTACAAGATGATGAGACTGTGAAGAATAATATGATGCAATTGTGATGAATAAATGAGCTAACCTAAATAAACCAAAGCTATAGCTGGCATTTACTAGGTGTTTGCTGCCTGTATTAGTAGTAATGCTAACTAACATTAACAGAAATAAAAAGTGACTTCCTCCTGTCAGAATAAGGGAAGGTTCCAAGGGAGACAATAGCAGAGCTAAATGTCTAGGATTAAGTATAAGTACCAGAGGTGAAAGAATTTCTTTGGTTTTGAAGGACCCACTTTATCTCTAAACTAAAGTGTCTCTATGTTAATAATAGATACACATAGGTTAGTAGAGAATATTCTGTTCAGGACCACAGTTTCTTCTCATAAATGTAAAACTTTCTATTATTTGAAAAATATTTTAAAGACTTTATACTTATAATTTGCTACCTTTTTAAGTTTGCCCTTTAAAACAAAACCTGTAAATCTTATCTTTTTTTTAACCAATATAATTTGAGTCTTACCACCAAAAAGGAAGAAAGGAATGTAAAATTATTGTCTTCAACAAAGGTTTTTCATGTTGAGTGCCCCCCCCAAAAAAAATGGGTGGGGAGAGATGAATGTGGGGTTGCAATTACCTGTACAAAAACTATATGATTTCAAGTCCATAAGGACTAGATCCTTATCAATTTTGTGGACCCACAAGGCAGTATATATTATCTTCTCATTTTTTATGATTTCCTTTTTCCACTTAAATGAAATGTAAACCTCATGTAATAGATCAGGAATTAAGCTTATGTTTTTACTTTTTGCCCATGGAGAATTTGCTAAAGAAAATATAGAGGACGTATGAGTAAGTGTGATGTTTGTAAGGAAAATGCATTATTAGCAGAGCTACATAAAGCTATTGCTAACCTTTTTTTCTTTAAAGTTTAATTATTTTTCTGAGTGTAAAAATAAATCTTTGGATTTATGAGTAAATAATTTTTAAGTTTCTCGTAGGCTGGGCCACTAACCAAAGTGACTATATGCAAAGACAGAGAAGGAAAGCTGAAATCCTTTGGATTTGTCTGCTTTAAGCACCCAGAATCAGTGTCTTATACAATAGCTTTGCTGAATGGAATCCGTTTATATGGAAGACCAATTAATGTGCAGTATCGATTTGGTAGGTTCTCTCACTGATGAATTTTCAAAGTGTGTTTTGTGGTTGCTGCTAGTCTCAGAAGTTGTAAGCATTTTGTTTTCCTTGTAGTATAAGACAATAAAAGTGTCTCTGTAGTCTCTTAATTTTTTCAAACACATATCTAATTTATAATACTATATAGTTAATTTGTATTGCCAGTTATATTACCAAATTTGTAGCATCTCTTCTAAGTAAAATTTAAAATGTACTATTTTAAAATCAGGAGATAGCTATGATGGTTGCTATTGACTAAAATTGATCAAATTTATATGAACTGAAGGTACGTAAATAGCTTTTATGTAGCAAGGTTGTTTGCCAATCTTCTTGTCACTGCTAATGTATGGTATCAAATACCTACTATTTGGAAGATAAGTGGATAAATTAGCCCTTCCGAATAACTCCTTCTGTTGTCTGGAGCTGTTTTAAGCCCCGATAAGAACAAAGTGGACAAAGGTACCTGTAGAGCCTTGCTAGAAGGGGAGGAAAGATTCCTGACTCAATGGCTTTAAATCCTTGTCCTGAATTCATGCTAGGAACTAGGCATATGTGATTAGCTGCCCAGAAAACTATTACACTTGGCCTCACATCTTTTCAGGGACCAATAGAGACTATCTGAGTGATTCTTAGAATATTGTGTTTAAGCATTTTATACATGGTACAGAATTATTGATGTATCACTGCCATAAATCGTTCAGGCTTATTGATGTATCACGCCTTTGGTTTTTATTTCTCTTGATCCACTAAAAATGAAAAATAAGAATTAAAAAAGCAATATCTTCTTGCATAGTAAAAGTTCTTCTCTTTGCATTTCACATTTTCTTTTTTACTTTAAAGCATGGATGCATCATGCTCTTTGATTCTACCCAGTTAACTCACACAGGCTGATAAAATAGGCCAGAGCTTATTATATTACACATCCTATAAAAAGTTGACTTGGCTTTTGAGCAATTTAGAGAACTCATGCCTTCTACCATGGAGGCAAAGAGTGCTGACATTTGAAATTATTAGTTTCTAGGTAAGTATTACAAAACAACATCATATATCTTATATAGTTTCATATCATTTTATTCTTATTTATGACTTGCTTTTGGATAAATATTGATTATACTTCATTCATTTACAGTAATATATACAATCTTTAAATATGACTTGAGAGATAGATATGCACATATTTTATGTAACTGTGGAATTTCAAGTCACTACTATATCTTTAAAGATTGGTTTATATTATGTTTTAATATTTAAACTCCAAGTAGTTGAACCCTAAAGTAATCATTGTATTTCTTTCAAAGGAAGTTCTCGCTCTTCAGAACCAGCTAACCAAAATTTTGAGAGCTGTGTTAAGATAAATTCACATACCTACAGGTAATTAGAAATATACTTTTTCATAAAGGTAAAGCAAATAAGTATGTTCTTATAATCTATATTAATGAAAAATAATAAATATGTCAGAGGATGATTTTTATCCTATTCTGGACTATTACAGAATATTACTATTTATACATAGGATTAGATTAAGAAGTTTATTTCTTCTGAACCCATGGAAAGTGGGAGAAAATATTTTCATTTAAAGGTCAGTTTTAATATTTAAAGTAGTAAGTGACATAGATTTACGTTTGAGGTATTCTTTATGATTTTCTGTATGTTTTACATAGCTGTTAAATCATTTAAACATACAAAGTCTTACTGTGATGGATCATAGAAATATTGTTATCCGTATTTTATGTTTCAGTAAATGCAGACAAAAAAGTTAACCAATTATCAAGGTCACAAGGATGATAAAGTGCTGACCTTGAAACTAAGTCTTCTGATGTTAAGCCATTCAATTATTTATTTCACTAATGTTTAGAACTTCTCTGTGTTCTAGAATTTGGTGTAGCCTGATATATTGATGCAGTGATAACCTTCCAGTAAACTGTCTGGCAAGGTATCCAGAGGTTATGGTACCTAAAGTCTGCCAAACCAATTTAAGATTCCAAAATCACAGTGTTTATTAAATCAGTGTAAAAAAACACAGTGAAAAGTAAGAACAAGTTTGGTGGATAGTTTAGCACACTTCTTAGAATAGATTGTAAGTGGGCAGAAGGATGAAGTAGCTGAGTTCTGGTTATATTAATATTCAGACACTGTTTCTCTGCTGTCAACCTTCCCTACTGATAGTGTGGTGATGAGGACAAGAGTGTATGTTTGAGCAAGGCTATCCCTTCAGATGGAAAGTTCCTGGAACTAATATTACTTACTTGATGAGGAGCATCCTGGTTCATCAGCTTGTTTTCTGTAGATTTTCTCTCAGATTGTCTTAGGCAGAATGAAGGGAAGAAGAGAAATATAACTGTTAGGCATGATCAGGAGTAGATATCCATCTCTCTTGTGTGTTATAAGATCTAAATCATTCACTATCCATTAGTATATATATTATGAATTCTATCTTGGCTTCCTAGGTTTCTTGCTTATTTTATCCCTCACAGTTCCATTGCTGTTAATAAACTGCTAGCTTACTTACAATCTACACTAAGCATTTTTAAGAATTTTGTCCATCCTGTTTGTTTTCTTGTTGTCTTTGGCAGAACTGAATATTTTCAAATAAACTAATAATAACCAAACATCCTATCCCTTGTTAACTGTATCAGCCCCCTAAGGCATGGGAGAGTGACCTTTTGGGACTGGCAAATACCCAGAATTATTTTTGGCAGAAGTATTAAACCCCAAATAAGTGTGCTACATATTTTTATTCTCCCCAGAATTTCTATATTGGGGAGAATAAAGAGAACTTAATAAAGTAGGTAATAAAATCAGATTGCCTGGATTTGAATTCTGCCAGTGCCACTTTATTAATGCTGTGACTCTGAGGAGGTTATTTTACCTTTCTGTATCCTTATCTCTAAAATTAAAATAATACTTAAAAAGTTTTTATGAGAATAAATTTTTATAGTAAATACAAGGTACTTAAAATACTGAATATATTGTAAGTATTCAACAAAAGGAAAATTACTACTAAGATAGGGAAATCATTATAGATTTATGGATTGAGCCATATATATGATGTAATAGCTTCCCCTCTTCTTTAATACCAAGAGCAAAAAACTACTTCATTTTCTTTGGGTTTGGGAAAAGAACAAAATATTTGTAGGATTTGGAGTTTAAAAGACTAGATAGGCAATAGAAGATTGTAGTATAACTATCTTATATTTGATACATAGTTTGTAAATCATCTCAGAGTCTAGACTGTAATGTCAAAAAAGTCATATGTATATCCCATGACACTACATTTCATTGGTAGTACTTTTTTCTAGTATTTGGTATTTTATAAAGGAAGTATAAGAATGAGTTATCATGTCCTGGTTGTGATGTGCAAATGTAATCTAGTCTTCTTTAGTCTTCCTTGTAAATGGGTTTTTTTGACTTCTTATTGCCTCTTATGCCTTGCTCTTTATTGAACTAATTTTTAATTTGCTAGAGCCACTGTAACAACGTACTATAGAGTGCTTAATCAACAGAAATTAATTGTCTTAAAATTTTGGAGGCTAGACATCCAGGATCAAAATATTAGAAGCACTGGTTTCTTCTAAGCTATGAAGAAGAATCTATCCCATGCCTCTCCCCTATTCTTCTGTTGTTTTGATAGCATTGCTTGGTATTCCTTGAATGACAGAAGCTTTACCCACATTTCTGCCTTTATTTTCACAGGTTGTTCTTCTGTTTTCATCTCCAAATATTCCTTTTTATATGAATACCAGTCATAAAGGGTTATGGATCCATCCTATTCCAGTATTAACATGTCTTAACCAATGACATATGCAATGATCCTGTTTTCAAATATGGCCACATTCTAAGGTACTGAGGGTTTCATTAACTGAAAATGGAGAGAATGTATCAATCCATAACAGTTTTTAATTTACATGTGATTCCTCCATGCAGACAACTATGTGTCCAAAGATTCACGTGGGAAAAATACTGGTTTTAGACAATTGACACTTGTTTTCATAATGCAGCTTATCTCACCTCTGCTGCGGAGTCTTCCCTACTCTGTAATTTCCCTTCACCTTTCACCTTGTCTCCTAATTGGGCTCCCACATTTTTCTTCTTCCTATCACTAATAAATATTTTTATCTTTCAATCCTTTCTTCCTGTTCATTTTTTAACCCCACTGTTATATGAGAGCTACTCTTTTTAAGGTGATGAGAACTTTCTGATCAGCCATTCAGCAGCTTCAATGTTTATTCAGTTTACCCCTATGGAACAACTTATATTTTTCTAATTTCTTTCTTAATGAATTATGGACTTCTGACTTCTACTGACTTCTGGGATACTAGTCTCAGTATTTTTAAATGGGGTCTCCCCCATCCATCTGACTACATTCTGTCATTTCTTCCCATCTGCCAGTGCTGATTTCAGCCTCCCATAGAGTACGCTTCCTAGCCTATGGATTAGTGGTTAGCATTAAAATTAGGGTATACTATAGAGCTAGTAGACTATTGAAGAGTAGCTGCAGAACCTAGCCAGGATTTATAACATCTCCATAAGAGCAACGATCACATGTATAAATGAAATGTGGGGAACACCACAGTTTTTTAATTAGAGATGTTTTGATTATCTTAATGCCTGGAAGATATCAGTCAACATGTTTATGTTAACATTAATAGTCCATTTAGGAAGGAGTACAGTTTATATATTTACATAATAAAGGTACTTTAAAATAAATTGATGATAATTTCTCCCTCTTTGTTTTTATATCTGTAGAAGATTGAAGTGTATGTCCAGTGATGATTAATGACTTGCTATTGTTCTGTTACTATCTAAATGTTGTATGTCTTTATGTAAATACAAGCGCTGGTCTAACATTTTCATATCAGAAAACCAAATGTGACTCTGAATGTTGAAATTTCAATATTTAGTAATGAAATAATTAATTAATTTATTGTTTTGACACTACATTATCAATATAATAACATTATTTGCATGTGTTTGTTTAAGATATTTAATTCTAACTGCTACCAGAGAAGCTCTTTCTGTCTCTGTTTCTGATTATGGACAACCCTCGTTAAGTTATTAAGAGAAAAGAATATTTGTACCTAAGAATTTTAAGGATTTTTTTGCTTTCCATTTTATTTCTCAAAAGGAATGAAGAAATCTTGGGCAGATCTTCCTTTCCCATGCAGTTTTTTCCCATTAATAATACTGCTTTACCTCAAGAATATTTTTTCTTTCAGAAAATGGTAAGTTTGATACCTATTTAGTTTAGCATATATATGACACAAATTTATGAAGAACATGAAAAACATTCATAGTATTTGGTACTCATATAGTTAATATTAATGAACAACCACTCATTACCTGAAACTATGAAAGTATTTTTCCCAACATATTCCATTCTATTCTTCTCTTTCTCTCTCTCTCTCTCTGTCTCTCTCTCTCTCTCTCTGTCTCTCTCTCTCTCTCTCTCTCTCTGTTTCTCTCTTTCTCCCCCCTCCTCTGGTAGAGATGGAAGTGAGTTGAAAGACAAGTTCAAGGTATCACAGTTTATTTCTAATTTGCTGTGAGTAGTTAGAAATTTTAGTTATCATGTCTCTATCATATATTGAGATTAATACATTTGTAAAAATTTTATCTGTTTCATTTTATTCTTATATTGTGGCTCCTAGAAGAGTTAAAACTACATATGTGGTTTGCATTATATTTCTTTGATAATCTATATTTTAGTAAACTAATAAACCTTTAAATGTTTATGTTAAGGATTTAAGGAAGCTCCCACACTCCTACTATGAAGTCACTGCCTTTCTTATACCAAAATACAATTTGATTTACTCATGACTATTTGCATAATTCATATTACTTTTAACATGCATTAGACTTTTTAATGTGCATTTAACTTAGCATTTTGGATTTGTTTTGATATATAAGTTGACTTTTTTTTCCTCACAGCAGCGACATGCACATAATCCAGTGCTGCAGCTTCCTTACTATGAGATGACAGCCCAACTTCCCAGTAGCATGTCTGGGTCTTCCTCACTGAGTTATGTTCCAGATCTAGATGCTGGACCTAGCTCCTATGAATGGACTATCCAACAACCAAGTGACTCTGACCTTTATCAGATGAATACCTGAAAGAGGCAAAAGCAAACCAGTGACAGTTATAGTAGAACAGAAAACAATAGAGGAAATGAATTCAGCCAAAAATTCTGAAAATGTAAGAAAAAGAAAAGATATTAGTATTACCTTCAGATAATACGTGTCTTCATTGATCTCAATTCTGTTTAAAGAAAACTGACCAATTTTTTGAGTGTCTTGTCTTTTTTGAAATATATGAAAACATGACTTATCTGATTTGCTATTCAATTTTTGCCTCAAATGATAAAAGCTTTTAAAAATAATATAATGTACTACTTTTGTATGTAATAATATATTTGACCCATTGCCAATAAAAATATACTTTGTATCATTTTATTTTAGTACTGATGATGAAATTTCATTAAACTATTAACTAAAAGTCAGCTACTGAACACTTGTGGATAAGGTACTGTGATTTCTCTATATTGTTAATATAATATTCGAGTACAATTAGGCTGTAATTAGGAACATTAGATTTGCCAAAAGAAAGTAATGCAAATATTTAAGAGTTGCATGTGGTTCCTAGTGAATATGTTATAAATAGACTTTGTTTCCTTTGTTAATAACATTTTATTTTTTACATTCACTCAAGTTGTTTCTGTGCCTTAATGTACTTCAGGTTTATTTTATCAAATGAAGACATATGACAGTGATACCAAAGGAAAGATTATTATCATGGGATTGGCTTTTGATTCATTAACTTGTTATATGAGTTCAATGGGGATTCTTGCCTCTTTACTTCTTACTTTGTTTATAATGAACATTAAGTTGGCTATGTAAGTATTACATTATCTACCTCTTTTGCCAGCCAGGTTTGAGAGAATATGTTTAATATATTTAAATCTTGATAATTAATTAGTAAATAGAATGATATTTCATTAATGTATGACATCTAATACTTAATTGTCCAAAAAATGTTTCTATTTTGGGTTCATTTATTTGGAAGATAGAATACACGTTAAACAAATTGGGGTTTTTTAAAACATTTTTGTTAATTTTATAGCCCACCATAAATTAGAATGATAAGAATTATATTTATTAAAGCTAATTGAAAGAATCATGCAACTCATTTTTGAGTAGAGCACCAAATTTTGTAGGAAGGGCCATGCTTAGATGTTTCTTTTGCATGTTGAATAGCACTTTATAGATACTTACTGTTTAAAAGAATAAAGATCTGTTTTTAACAAAATGAGTAACTGAATTTAACTACGTATAGTAGAATTTAGAACAAACATTAATCTACTTTAATCTGATCAATATGAAAACCTGACCTGTGCTTTATGTAGTTTTAACTGTGTTTTCTTGGCTTTTGAAACACATACTCTTCTCGTTTTACATTCACATTTTTTTTTCAATTTAGAATCAAGCCAAAGGGTAAAATGGCTTCTGCATAATTAGGAAATAGCATATCTTTAAAAATCTCCTATTTTATATTTCTCTTGCACGTGGCTTTGGAGGTCTCATGCTTTGGTATTTCTTATGTTTTTTATGCATCTTTCAAACTATCCCAAAATCAACCATGTAGAATATTACCTGTACAGGTTATAGTTTTATTGTTTTACCATTTAGTTCAAGTTTCCAAATCTCTCTGAAATACCCTTTTTATTTTTTATGACACTTTTATTAACCCTTCACATATTGACAATGGTTGTGATGAAGCCGTATTTTCTGATTTCAACACCTGGAATATCAGTGACCTGCTTAAAATGATTGTACTTTCTTTTGATTCTCCATCACAAGTCTCCATTTTATTTTTTACACTTTATATAACTTTATATATAGTACACACAAGCCCAAGCTAATATTACATGGTTTCTCTAAGAGAAAGGGCAGACCTCCCCTCTACCACCACTAGTGAGTATGAGGGCTCATCACAGGTACCTTAGGGTGGGCTTCCAGCATGCGCTCTGACTCAGCTCCATGTTCAATCTTCCTGT
The DNA here is from genome assembly GCF_048772815.1 of Callospermophilus lateralis. NCBI lineage: Eukaryota > Metazoa > Chordata > Mammalia > Rodentia > Sciuridae > Callospermophilus > Callospermophilus lateralis. Next base: position 1,597,829 of record NW_027512751.1, on the reverse strand, counting down.
GATCTCCTCAGCCTGTGGCCTTCAGTTCTTCCTCTTCTTCCTCTTCTTTTTCCTCCTCCTCCTCCTCCTCCTCCTCCTCCTCCTCCTCCTCCTCCTCCTCCTCTTCTTCTTCTTCTTCTTCTTCTTCTTCTTCTTCTTCTTCTTCTTCTTCTTCTTTTTCTTCTCCTTTCTCCTTTCTCCTTTCTCCTTCTCCTTCTCCTTCTCCTTTCTTCTTCTTCTTCTCCTTCTTCTTCTTCTCCTCCTCCTCCTCCTCCTCCTCCTCCTCCTCCTTCTTCTTCTTCTTCTTTCTTCATTTGAGATTAATTTTAATATTTTACACAGAGCCTGAATCACAAAACTGCCACTTTGAAAATGGTGGCATACAGAAACAAAAGTACCCAGAAAACCAGGTGCTTCATTTGGGAACAAGCTAGGGAAGAGGAGCCTATCACACATGATAGAGGTAGGACCCTCAGAGCCATAGTGGAACCATTGGAGGTGCCGGGAATCCCTCACGCCAAAGTTGAGGCATTGTAAATTGTTTAATGGGACTGGACTAATTTGATATTATGATCAGAATAATAGCAACTTTGACTGGGACATGATTCCAATTGAAATGTCATCCCAAATAAGTCCAGAAAAAAGTTTGGAGACCAGCTCTCCAAGGATTGCTGTTATCGAACAAAGAAGAGAGTAAAATTAAGAGAAAGCTGACATGTTACACTGGGAAAGCCACAGTTCTGTGCTTTCCAGGGAGATTTTTGTCATTTTTTATAGATATTCAAAGTATAGGGCTGCAGAGACAGAACTTAAAGATGTCTTTCCTTAAAACGTGCAACTCTTTAGGCTGTTACCTGCACCACATCCTCCCTGGCCTCATCCATCTGCATTCTTAGATTCAGAAGTAGTGTGCAGTTGGTTCATGGAAAGGCTGTGGAAGGAGGGAATTTTAGCATACTGGTGAGGTTTCTTGTAGCTGCAGAAGAGAGACTTCAGCTCCAACAGTTCTACTCAGCCTAGAAAACTGTGTTCCATATGGTACATTGAGGATATTTTCTTCTAATAATGTTTGCTTCTTTAATTCATATCCTCCTAAAATAAGTCATTTTTAAAATAGGGAATGATGATTAAATTATGATTAGTTTCCAATTTGTTCTAAGTTTAATGAGTTCTACTGATACAACTTACATATGGAATGTCATCTAGAGATTTTAAACATTACTTATTTGTATACATATTATAAAAGAAGACATGAGTTTTAACTTGATATATTATAAACCTTTATTTTATTTATTTTCATGTGGTGCTAAGGATCAAACCCAGGACTTCACACATACTAGGCATGTGCTCCACCACTGTACCATATCTCCATTTGTAATTCAGCATTTTTTATGTATAAACTTGTTACTGTGATATTAATAAAAAATAGAACTACTAATGATGTGAATTTTATAATTTGACTAATTATAAGTTTTAAAATTTTTAGAAGGAAATGAAATTCTATGTTCAAAACTTCATTTTATAAAGAGCAATATCACAATGCCATAAACTACTTATATTTCTCATAAAGTCTTTGGATCCAATTTAACTCAAAAAATTAAAAATTTCCTGACCCTGTACTCTCTCAGTTAAGAAATGACAAGTGAGAGGATCATGATAAAAGGGTTTGGAAGCACACTGAAAATTTTTGAAAAATCAAATGAACATGCTAGTAATTTCCCATTCCTGGATTAAAAATACACAGGAATTATAATTTCCAAGTTTAGAGGAGGAATATTTGTGTTTATTAGTTTTTTATGTATTAGTTTCATGTGTGCCTATATACATACATATATGTCCTTTCGAATTTCTGTTACAACGAAAATGTCCGAATCTATTTTTTCTTAAAGGAACATTTATGTCAGTAGAATCCCATCCTACCCTGTTCACTGTACTTAAATTTCTGAAGTTTTCACAAACTCAGTTGTTTTTTAGTTGTGTTTTTTTTTTTTTTCGTTTGTTTGTTTGTTTGGTTTTTTTTTTTTTTTGCTTGTTGTTTGCTTCTTTAGCATGAACAAATAATTGTGAACCTATCTCCTTCTCTGATCACTGAAAAGCAAAGAACAAGATGACACAGGAAAGCCAAAGTTGTGGGGAAGAAAAGCAGGACTTGAATTTTACATAACTACATCAATCAGAGAGACAGACTGCCCTGTAAGACTCCTTGGGTTTCCCAGTAATGATAGCTTGGCATCTGTGAAGAAGCACTGTCTGGTTTCCTATTTCTTTACTTTAAGATTCAACACATCTTAACTTTATGAACCATATAAATTTATTGACAATCAACTATTTGAAATTTTAAGGCTAAACTCTGGGATGAAGAGTTCTTTAAGCCAATGTTCATTTTCTAGCTTGCAGGGTAATTGCTCTCTAATGTAGAAACTGTGTGATTACCAAGAATTTCTTAAAGAATTCTATAAATAGAAAGAGGCATATAATTTCAAATTACTCATATAAGCATATATTACATTAATACATCTGAATAAATGAAGCATATGAGATCACAAAACAAAAACATGGATCTAAGACTCCTCACACAGCTATGAAAGTGCTGTAATTACAGAGCAAAATAATTGCCTTTTAGGTCCAAAGCATGAGGTTTCAAAGTCCTGTAGCTAATAATGTCTATACCTTCTTTATTTCAAATTTATTGCTGTGCTTGCATTATTATAATTTTTTTGAAGGATCATGTGTTGATCTAGTGTTTCATTTCAAACAAATCTCTAAAAAGTACTAATAATTTTTCTTCTAACATCCATCACTCATTGTATTAGTACCATAGTTATATGGTGAATTTTGAGCCTAAAAGAGAAGTTTACTTAAAATTTAAAAATTATGTGTCACTGAAAAGGTAGAAGATATATTATATTAAAGCTGACCTTATTGTCTAGGAAATAGGAATATGCCAAAGGAATTATTTCCAGGTATTTTGTCATTTTTGATGTACTGATCTGTGTATAATAAATAAAGTTTAATTATATTTGCAGATTTATAAATGTGCCTTGAGAAAGAATATTAGTGTATTTTGCTTCTACATCTATGTCTAGAAAATTTACATAATATAACAAAAATTACATGATTTGTGTAGAAATGCTATTCACTGTATATTCATAGTATTTTTGGTAGATTCATGGCTTTGGAATTTTTGCTTCAAATATATTTTGTCAAAAATAAACAGAAATTGTTCATAAAGGTTTTTGTTTTATATTATATCATCGATTTATGGTGACATTATTATTCTCTTTCAAGTAAAACCATATATAAAAAAATAGTGATTCTTTTTCTTGTTGCCATGTTATCTTCCAAAATTCTTATCCTTTGTGAAAAACAATGATAATTTTGTAGTGCTGAATTACATCCTTATAAAGCCTATTTTATTTCCTCAATTTTAATCATGGATCTAAATTTATATTAAAATATATTGAACATTTTTGATTGTGTATTATAAGCCCATAAACTAAGCTAAGTATTTTACTTAATGATCCAGATCTTCAAATATACAAGTCTATTTTACCCACAGTGAATTAAAGTAACAGTCAAAGAGAAACATAAAATGAGATAAACATCCACAATGAAAAGAGGAGGTGATCTCCCGTGACAAAAGACTTCAAAGAACTTCTGGAAAACAAAAAAGTCTGGAAGCAGATTAAGGATGCATTTGAGTTCTAATTAGGGCTCCCAGGGAGGTAGACTAAGACCATGACTAGGCATCTTGGAAGTCCATGAATGAGTATGCTTCAGATCAGCACAATGGAAATAAAGGGAAGGAAGCACGTTTGGGTGCACAGAATCTGGGGTTGCAGTCTTATCTCAAAGGAGGCTTCTGCTTACTCAAAGTGAAATTTTGGAGCTGTCTTGCACTCTCATATTTGTTCCTACAATGAGACATGGAATGTGATTTACATGAGTTCCAAACAGTCTTGAGTGTAGGAAGCCTTGAATGGTCATAGCCACAAAACTCTCTTCTCCTGATGAAAGTATTTTTAAAAGACCACTTTCAGCAATTGTCTGGCAAATGAGTCCTTCAGTCCTAATGGTGCCATAAAGCACAGTTCCCTATAGTGACACCACAAAAATTCACTTTTCAGTCTAAGTTCTGTACTGAGTTTATGGTACTTGTGAGACTCTATTCCTGAAGAAAACTTATAAGAAGGGAAAATAGTGCAATTAATTACAGTTTTGATAGCTGTGTTAATTGAATGTCATACTAATGGTCATCTTATGTCTCTTCTGTTGTTCATTTTAAATCCCCTAAAAATATTTCTTTTGATCTCTATAACTTAGCTGATTGAGTGAAACTTATACTCTTCCCCAAATTATTTGAGCCTCCTCACCATAATTTTCTCAAGAAACAACTACTACTCTTTTTTTTCACCATTCCTGTAGGGCAAGTGAGTACTAAAAAGTAGAAAATAGGATCATCTGTTTTCAGATTGCATTATCTGATTTTTGTCTTCATTGTAACATGGAATAAATGTCCTTCTGTTAAGGAGAATGAAATGACCTAGCTAGGATTGTAATTTCTTCTCTTCCTTTCTTTTTTCTTAGTACATAGAATTTAGAGTTCTCATGTGCAGTTTAAATTTTATTTGGAATCTTGATAGACATCCTGTTGGAAAAGTGTCCTCTTAAATAATTAGAATTTCTAAAACTGGAGGATGCAGAAGAATGGTGTAAAAAAATATAATTGCCAAGTTGGTTAATGGAAATGATCATGAGTGAGGGCTCTTCAACTTTGACTTTCTGGCTCCTGGATGTATGTAGTCTGTTTCTTGGTAGCACAAACTGATATAATGAAATTTAAGTCATGGTCTTAATCTACCTCCTGGGGAGCCCTAATTAGAACTCAATATTCCAGTATTCTACCATGCCAGTAGCTTTGTGTTTCTTTTGTAGATGATAATAGAGTTGATACCATGGTTATAGACCAATAGTAATATCTTTATTTTTGTTAAGTGTGGTCTGATTGAATTTTAGGCATAATCTCTTGACACTTTATTAGTGGTGATTGCTTAGCATTTATTGTCTCTAAAAGCAAAATGTAAAAAAAAGTTTGAGTTTTTCTGGTTAAAATTATTTCTCAGTTAAGAGGTCCACTTGTTAATTTATTATGAGAGAATGATGAAAAGAATTATGCTGTAACAAGAACCTAGAGATAGACCTCTCCTCCTAGCTGGCTGGATATTTGGAAGAGGTATTTGATAGATAAAATGCAGTTATGGAAACCATTATGGTACTCAGTCCTCATTCATCCTGTGCAGCATCCGAGGCTGGATAAAAATAACTAGCCAAGTCAAGTTGTCAACTTGGCTGTCTTGTTCAATGTCCATGATGTATGTGCTTTCGTATGTGATAGCATGAAATCCCATGATTTACACTGCATTGTCTCTCTCCTTATTACTGTACCCCCCACATTTTATAGTCGTCAAAAGTTTCTTCTAGACCCTTGATCAAGTCTTGATTTCTTCCTATTAGTTTATGTACCTTATTACCTGAGGTAACTTCTTTATCCACATAAAATTAAGGATGAAGTGTGCTGCCAAGTATTCTGCTCTTTAGAACGAGGTTTTTTTTTTTTTTTTCATTTTTTAAGGCTAACCCTGAAAGATACTGTACAATGGTCTTATTTTATTTCAGTTTACTTCTAAATGAAGAAAACTCATATTTATTTCTAGTAATATTTTTATAAAGGTTCACCAATTTCCTCTTCTATCTGATTCGCAAAAGGGACCTTTTTCCAAAGAAGGAAATGAATAGGTGTTGCACCATTTCTTTGCTCTGAAATTGATTGGGGTTTTCTGAAAAAGATTGTTAACTTCAGTGACTATCTTCTTGGTTAGTTATTTACTTAGTTATTGGTCACACTCTACAAGTGTGACCTCAGGGGAAATGCCAAGGAAGATATACAGTAAAATAAGTAGAAACTATCAATTGATTATACCTTTGCAACTTAAGTAAGGTTTTTGAAGTACTATATGACTTTAATATCTCTCTGCCTTCCATTTAAAATCAAAATATAAAATTCATCTTTATTTTTTATGTATCACCGATAACTTTCTAAAAATACAATTTACACCTATTTTTTCTAATCCTGTTCATGATTTGTCTATTTTCTTGATTATATGATTTTTTTATAACTGATACTAACTTGATAATCTGTATCATTTGTATCATTTGTTTACAAACACTTATGGATTTTTGTATCTTTTTTAGTTATAGTTGGCCTCCAGTAACTAAGGGAAAGACCCCTTTCTGTCTGCTCCTTCCAGCCCTCCTCCAGGCTCTCAGCTTCCCAGACCCTTATGCAGTTGGTTGAAAATTCTACAAAATTTTTCACTATTTTTCAAGACTAAAAAAAATCAAAAACTTTAAGAAATACTTTGAAAAAATGTGCAGGGAGAAAGCAGCAACATATTTTTTCATAATTAGGCTTTTTAAATTTTTTTTAACATTTGTCTGTATTTAATGTGGTTCAGCCACTGATACTTCATCAAAATAACAGTTTCTTTGCTGAGTTCAGGTGACCAAGGAATAGCCACACCCTCAGAACAAAACAAAACACACACAAAAAAAAAGAAAAAAAAAAACAACACAGAATCATCTTTAACCTAACTTTTTAAGGATGTTTCATATCTCCATAAGATTCTGTGTTTAGTTGAATTTTAACTTCTTTTTGTATTTGAGGAGAGTGTGACTCTTGAACTTGAAACCTTTTATTCTAAGTAACTTTGTGGTTTCTGGTGAGGTTAAGGGGGTGAGAGGGTGAAGGGAAAGTGGGGGAATCTTTTGTATCATAACATGAAGTTTCCCACACAATCTGCTTTCAGGTGCCAGACTTCAAGTTTTTCTTACACTGGTATACTTTGATTATTTTTACTTCCCCTTTACCCAAAAGTTTTAACAGCATTTTATCAAACTGCACTTATTAAGAACAATTTTAAAAAATATAGTTATAGTTCACTTCACCAGTCTGCACTTATTGCTATGGTTTCACTCCCCTGCTATGCCACTTTTTGGTGTCTGAAAAGTAAACATAGTATTTTCCATATTTTACCCAGTTTCCTATAAGTATATACTGGAAAGAAAATCAGGTCTGGAAATATTCCACTTTGATTGAATGCTATATTCAAGAAAATAATATTTAAATATGCTAAATATATCTCCAGAATTTCTCAAGTAGCTACGCTTAAAAAAAAAAAAAAAAGAGAGAGAATATCCTGAAAAGAAAAACCATGGTCAGCTTCAAGAAAGCAAAAATAGAACCTAAGGATTTATCTCTAATGATGAATTATAGATGATAAATACAGAATAACCTCATGATTTTAAGGAAAACTAGTATTCGATCTGGTATTCTAAACTGAAGCAGACTGTCCTTTAATGATAAATAAAAATAGATTTTCATAAATAATAAAATTCTAAAAAGCTATTTTCTGTGCCTAATTTCAAAGAGAGTTACTCAATATAGGAGAAATATAAAACAAAGGGAGCTGAATTTGTGGACGAAACAGTGGCTATAACTACAGAGCTGAAGAAAGTTATGCTGATTCTTCAGTAGACCTTGAAAATGGTTTTGTTAGCATACCTCAGTCCTACCTTCAAAATGATGGTTTAATAGAAATATTAGCTAGTGAGTAGTCAAGTGACTGAATGTAGCAAAAGTTAGAATATTCTAGTGATCTATTTTCCTCACCACACACACAAAAAAATGAATATTAGAAAATACAGAAAAAAAAATTGAGGAAAAATAAAGTAAAATCCCAATAAACATAAATAATGGAAACTCAAATTCTGCATATGAAATACAGTAAAATGTGCAATTTTTTAACATTTGATGGGATAGAAGAAAGTAGTATTGATTGTTCTTGATGGGAAGAACATCCGTCCATGAGCAGCATTCATGTCCTGATATTGGATATCAGAAAGGCTAATAAATTAGACAAAGAAATCATTCTTACTTCTGGTGTGTGTTTTGCGATGAAAACTATTTTAAAGTCAAATCTGTGAAAATTTCTACTGGTTTTTAAACTTTATAAATTTTATGTAGACAAAGAATGCAACACATAATTATTTTTAAAAGAGAATAACTAACTGATGAAGCATGAACACAGGGACTTGTAACTATTAAATAATACAGTGGGGTGTAGTGGTCTGTACAGATGCTGATACTCAGAAAAAATAAAGTGTCCAGTGTAGATTAAGCAGGAAATCACAGAACACATATCATTATGATTACATAAACGATAACCAATTAAACACTAAACACTTTTAATATTTGACTCTTTGACCTTAAGGGAAAGAAATGGCCCCATAAGCTAAATTGTTTTTCCTCCCTCTCTCATTGCAATTGGAGAAAATAATGGGAATCCTTAATACTTTGTGAAGGGTCTTCTATGTATATATTTCAAAATTATGATCAATATCAGACAAGTAGTAGTAGGTATTGCTAAATTTAGTTGCCTTTTAGAACTTTACAAAGTTGCAGATAGATTGGAGGCTACTGATTTGGGTGAAAATTTTGGAAACTACTGTTTTATATAGTCCTGGGGATTGAACCCAGGGGTGATTTATTACTCATATATATTCACAATTCTTCAGTATTTTATTTTAAGACCTGGTCTCAGTTACCAAGGCTGGCCTTGAAGTTTTGATCCTCCTGCCTCAGACACTATGATTTTTGAGATTACAGGAGTGTACCACCACATCAAGCCTGGACACTATCTTTTATATTTTTTACACGAATCTAATAATCAACACTATTTTAAATATCCCTGCTTTTTCTTTGTTAAAAGATATTCAATACTACCTTCCCAAATTGATTTTCACCATCACATTCTTTTTTTTTCAAAAGGCCAATCTTCATGTTGTGTAGTTATACATTTTTTTTACCATAAAAATATACTCAATAGATTGTATTCTGAGTTAGCAAGTCAATTTTATATGTTTCAGAAAAACAAATTGCCATAAATTGTTCTGGTCATGCTATTAATAGTAGTACCTTTCTCTTAGTCATCATCAAAAAAATAGGAGGAAAATTTAGTAAAGTCAAAATCTAAGATTCAACAATTGGCTAGTTGTTTCAACCAGATGTTTAGATTTGATTGATTCTCTTTAAAATTTCTTATTCTGATTGCTCTGATGGCTTTTCCTATGATATTTAAAGCTCAATTTAAAAGCACTGGTTTATGTGAAAAGTGGATACTAAGGGAAATAAATATCTGGAATAAATTAATATTACTCAATATATTTCTGATGATTATATACAGCTTACTCCTACCATTCTGAGATTGCAATTCATAGTTTTAAATGACTTCCATTCCTCACTATATTTCACTAATCAGCACATGCAGAAATAATTTCTCAACAAATTTATATTAAATAAGTAGCAATTTAGAGAAAATCAGATGTACTTCACACCTGTGAAATTAAAAAAAAATATATATGTTGCATTTTGCCAAAGAATACTTGGCATATTCAAAGAGTAAAATGAAGAAATATTGCTTTCCTTTATGTCATAGGACACAGTTAATTGTCATGTTTTTTCAAAAAAGCATTGACAGGATTCTGGGGATTTGACTCAAGCGGTTGTGCACTCACCTGGCATGAGTGTGGCTCGGGTTCGATCCTCAGCACCACGTAAAAACAAAGATGTTGTGTCCACCAAAACTAAAAAATAAATATTAAAAAATTCTCTCTCTCTCTCTCTCTCTCTCTTTCTCTCTCTAAAAATGGACAGTTTCCTTATGAAGAAATAGTTGTTATTGTTTAACATAAATTTTACTTGATTTTTTTTTTAAATTTTTACCCATCTGAACACTGAGAAGGTATTTGCTGTGGTCAAACACAGTGAGATACTGTTGTAAAATGCATATCTGGAACATTTGCAATTGTTTTCATTTTATATAATAGCATCATGCACACTCAGCACGAAAAGAGGTTGCTCATTAATTTTGGTATCAATACTGGGTTAAGTACATTGAAAAGATGCTGAGAAAATTACTTCTATAATCTTGGGATCTCCCAGTTCTTTGTTTTCTTTTTTCCTGTGGTGCTTCTACTATTGATATTAGTATGTTAACTTTAATTTGAATTGTCCATACAGTTTCTTAAAACATAAGACACTTAGAATTGAGGAAGTCACATATAGCATGTTTATTTCATAAACTGATATAAGATTCAATAAAATACTTCAGCATTATTAATGCACATTTTATCAAAATTCCATTAAATCACAATGTGAGATACAGTATTAAAATTTTATATAGCTAAAGGTTTTTTAACATTGAATTATAGGAACCCTAAGCAAGTATGTAGTTCCAATTATTCATTTACTTAACTTCATTCATTCATAATATAATAGTGGATAAAAACCACACATCAGAGTGCATGTTTTCGAAAAAAAAAATTGTTTGGTGAATTACTAAGAATGAAGCATGCAATTTTTATTTATTATTGGTTTATCATACCCACAACTTACCCACACAGTAAGATTGTTATAATATTCAATAAGTTGTAGCTAAAAACATGAAATACCACATATCATATTGTACAGATTATATATATTCTCATATTATTTCTTCATCCTTTTCACAAATATTTATCAGGAATTTACTATATGCTAATTAGAACTAAGTTCATCCTAATTATTTCAGATATTTAAAAAAAAACCTGCAAGACCTCATTTGAAAAGGACAATATCGATTTCAGAAGTAACTACTGTTTCTCTAGTGAATAATGTATATAGAAATCTGCTAAGGTGTTGGGGTATGCAAATATATTCAGGATGCATCAGAGAGTGCATATGAAAAAAACATACAATTTATCATGTTATATAAATGAAGTAAAATATCATACCAAAAGGTTAAAAAATTAACTTTTGGGGAAAAAAGCAAAAGGGTGCACTAGTATTTGAAATATGCTAATAATAAATTTTACTATAATTAGTTGTTTCTGGGTCTCATTTCACACTTTACTTTAATTATCTATCCATTTTGTTAAATAACCCTAGGGTGTTATTTGAAAATATTGGCATTCAGTGAATAATGCCACCAATTTTCTGTTCTGCAATATTAAAGAACTATTTCAAATTTATTGCAATGAATAGTTTTGTTTAAAGGTAACAATAGTTTTTCAATGTACAAATTACTATGATAAATTTGGGTGACCCCAAAAAGTCTTTAACACCCATATTTGATGCGTTGGTTTCTAGATTGTCATGGATCCCTCCTAGTAAATACTGAGATGTGTGAAAGGTTTAACAAGCATAGAAATTTGCTTATGAAAAATAAGCCATGTTGTACATGGGAAGTAAAAAAGTAAAGATGCAAAAGTACTCCTCTAAACTTCTATATGCTGATACTACACAAGGTTATTCCAATGATGTCTGCTTTGGGGTAAGGAAGCAGCTTTTCTTATACATTATGACACAAACTTCATGTGCTGACATTCCCATTTACACTTTAATAGAAATTCATTGGATTGCAAAAAGGGCCTTTGGTCCAAATCCTAAACTCACTATTCTTCCTTACCCTACACTGGAATCCTGCCTACTCTCTCTATTTCACTGCAAGTTCTCTTTTACATTCAGTAGTCCCAGGTACAAGATCTTAGGCCATTGTCTATGGATTTAGAGGATTCATCTCTGCAGAACATAATTCAAAACTATGTATCCAAATCAAGGGCCCAACAAACGTGTGCTTCAGATCTTACCTAGTTTTCTATTTACATACTTACATTTCACCTTACATTCGTACAAATATCCCAGTTGCCCAATACCTGTATTCATCCAGCAGAATGACTCCTATCCCAAATCGAACATGATATGTCCCTTAACCATACTCTGTTCCCTCAATCTATTTTCACATGACAGCAGGTCCTGAGTTGATCTTGCCATACAGGTATGTAGGGAAACCTACAGCTGCTGAGAAGCTCAAAGGTAGATGGAGAAATGATCCCTGGATCAAATGTAGGCAGCTAGGTAGGACCTGTGAGGTCTAAAGTCATCTTCCATGGCCAACAACCCAGTCAGGATGAAAGGATGAGGCTGAATCAGCCTCTCGCTTCTCAAAGCAAGGAAGATGGACACAATCAGTTCTGTGTGGATTGCTGATCCCGGGCTCCTAGGGTATATAGACCTTTATGTCTTGTGAAAATGTCACAGGAAGGTGGGGCAGCCTCCATCTCATGGGACCCTTGGAAACAACTGTTAGGACAAAGTGGTTGCCAAGGCAGTGACCTCATTCACTTCCCTGAAGGAAGTGACCTCACCTCACTTCCTTGGTGATGGAACTCTCTGAACTTGGGATCCAGGAGTTGAGGCATCCAGAGGCAGTTCCACTCCCAGTGGGCTCACTTGATTGTCTGTACTAAGGCCAGAGTCATTCTTTGTTGGTACCTAGTGATGTGTGGATAGCCAAATGCCTTGAATGGTCTCAACAGGGGCCTTTCCTGAGAAAGAAGTGTTGGCTCATTGCTGGCTCCTGACAACTACACAGAGAAGGCCAAAGAGACCAGAGCTGAGACAGGACAGGCCACTGCTGAGGAACATATTTTCACCCACCAGTCAGAGGACAGAGTGGATAGATGCAGACCAAATACAGGGGTGGTTTGTGTGTCTCAGTGGGTATGTGTTTCAATTTCTCATTTTGTCTCATGTTCTGAGAACACGAAGGAAAAACTTGTTTTTTTTTTTGTTGTTGTTGTTGGTGGTGGTTTGAAATGGACTGTTAACTAGTGAGCCTTTTTATGTCAGTGGATCCCACTTGGTTTGTGGTTAAAGAGAGTAGAGAGAAGAATGCAGCCATGAATGTGTCCTGTCTAGTGGAAATCTTTGCAGGACTCCTCATGGCTAATTTATGAATGGACTGCTAGATGGGCAACATCTACCAAGATCCTAAGTTTCTGTATTCTTCCTGATTTTTGGCCACTCTCTGAAGGGGTTCGAGGTTTTGTGTCCAAGATGTGTACCACATTCAAGCTCTGTGACATGGCCATGGACTGGATTGCTGAAGGGCATGCCAAGCATCTCAGAAAACACAAAAATTAGCATGACTGGTAAGGATCTCTCTGGAGAATCCCTGCTTGCATAGATAGTAACCCAAGTTGCATGATCAGGAGCTGTCAGTGACACAGTGTTCAATTAAAGACAAGTTTTTCTCCAGGTTCTTTATTCCCTATTGTTTTGTTCCCCTGAATGTCAGGGAGGTGTTTGCCTTAGGGCACTCCTTTGGGACTCCTCAAGAAAACAGTTTCAAATCGAAATGAAGAGGCCTAGTCTGTGCGTTTTAAGTAAAGTGCTTTGTAAAAGCTGTGTCTTAATCAGACTCTTGGCCCTGTGTGTGGCTGTGAATTACATTCTCAGCACCCCAGGAAACTCAAGAAAAATCCCATGTGTCCATCCCAATCTAAAAGGATGAAAAAGAAGTGTACTATTGGATGAAGTCTCTTGCCTTCCTCTGGTCAGGCTCCTGACCCCTATGAAGTCAGAACAGGGATCCTCTGGGTCAAATGAGTTGTTGCAAGCCCTCCAGTAACTGGTACACAGGTGTTTGGGTTTTTTCATGAGTCCAGTACACATAAAGAATCTACCCTTGGCAGGCAGGAGGCCTCTAATTTGACAAGCAGAGCAGTATTAACTACAGGCCCATTTTATCTATCCTGTTTCTCAGGAAGGGTGTCCAGGCCACCATGACATTTGGCATATGATGGGCATGAGAGCTTTCTTTGCACACCTTCTAAGGCTACTCACCCTATAGAAACCCCCAGCCAGAATGTTATGATAAGTGTCTGTATGGAAGAAGATGATGGCCATGTGGGAGTGTTTTTGTTAGAATAGTGGTCTTTTGTGTGGTGATTGGAAAAGATGACTGGGTCCACCTCAGCTTGAACTCTGGTGTGATGCCATTAGAGAATGAGTACTGGAAGTGATCTCAGAGAACTATTGCCATGAATTGTGTTGGGATTTTAGAAGACCAGGCATTAGAGGAGCCTTTGGAAACTGAGATCTAGGCCGAGGGTGGCTTTCTCGCCAGCACTGGGAATCTCAGCCAGGATTTCACATGATTTTGTTGTTAAAGCCTTCTCAGCTATAGTTGAGAGCCAAAACTCACAGGAACCTCATATTTTAGACCCCCATGGGCCTGGAATCCTGTGACCTTTCTCCACTCTTTGGGAACCTTGTCTGCATGCTTTTACTGAAAGGAGATTCCTCAACACTCAATCGCTCCTGAATGAATTAAAACCCACAGTGTCCACTTCTTCATTCTTGAAATATGGCTAGGCCAATACCATGATGTTTTTGAGAAACCCATGACCAGAAATCCCTGGATAACCTTTAGATCTCCTGTTGCTATTTATGACTGAACAAGCGAGTGCCATTTTTGACTGAGTGGAATTCATGACCATGGTGAAGAACAGAGAGGACAGTGAGTAGGAGCCAGCAGGGAACTTGGCCTGGAGCAATGGAGTGCAGGTGTGTGATCCAACATCTGTTGCGAGCCCCTGTGGTTCTGTCATTGGCTTCCAAATGATATGTGACTGACAAGGTGCAGCCAGTAGACCCGAAAATATAAAGGCATGTTGTTGTGGGGAGAGGATGTGGTGCGATGCTCAGAAACAAGTTGCTATGCTCAAGTGGGAAAGATATATGGGGTAGCAGCCCAGTTTGTGTTTTTGCCTTCAGACACTGACTCACCCCATGTGGCAGATCTCCCTCCAGCACTGTGTCCTGGTTGACCTTTTTTGTATTTCAAAAACAAACACCAATTTTCCAGAGAAGCTGCAAGAAATGCCATTAAAACTGGGCTTTGAGCCAAAGGCTTCACAATGCACCCAGGGAGACATTCATACCACAATGGCCACAGTGACCTGCATAGATAGGATTGAGCTTTGTTGCCTCCTGTTCTTATTGGAAAATATGAACCCATGTCCTCCTGTTCACATAGACTCAGACCAAGCTTTTATGATCTCACTACAAAGGAAGCTAAAAGACCAAGCTATATTTCTAGTGGATGAATGACAGAGGCAGATAGTCAAGAAGTCATTAGGCCAGCAAAGATCCATGTTTGTGGAATGTTTACCCTGTCCTCTACTTTTGGGATCTCTTCTGCCACACCCAAGTTTGTGAGCTCCTCAGAATTTCCAATTCCAGATATGTATTCACAGATTTTTTTCCTCTTCTCCTCTCATTGTGTCTTCTTTGGGATGATAGTAATGTCCAAGCATTGTGGTGGATGACAGTGGAAGATTTTTATGTGCCACGTGTTCCCATATGTATTAGACTCATTTTCCGTTTTGCCATGTGAAATATTGAATCTCTGACACTAACCCATATCCTTCTAGGCTCTGACTACTTATCCTAACATCGATAATAATAATCCTAAAGGAATACAAGTAGAGGCATTAGATAGGAGGCATGGTGTATACTTGGACTTGCCTTTTGCTTCATCAGAGATACATATTATAAAACCTGTGACATATTTTTCTCATATTACTTCTCCAAGAATTTTCAAAATCAACAAATATGTAACTTCCTGTCTCCCTGTCTCTGTCGCCTGTGTCACAATGTATATTTTTATATACATATATATAATCCTTCTGCCATCACAGGTATATTTTTGAGAGTACTCTCACTTTGGTAAATACGAAATTCATGAAGAGATCACTGCCCCCCAATACACTGAAGTAACTAAAAATTCAAGCTGTGGTGAGCTTTATACTTTAACAAGTTTAGACATGAAACAATTTAGAGGAAAATGAATATTTTGGGTACATATGTGAAGGATATATAAGGATATATATCCCCTTAGGAATTTCGATTGGCATACATACTATTACATTTTAATGTATTAAATATATATATATATATATATATATATATATATATATATATATATATATATTATGAATTTGGAAACATGAACTATATGTGTCATATACTTATACTACCTTGATTCTTTCATGTCCATCTGTGTGGATTTATAATCAACTTTTTAGGAGATATTTTTCAGAAATATTCATTTTCTTGACATACATATTCATTTCAGAATACTCAAAATGAACTTCTGTGAATATTGAATACTAACCCTAATGTTTCTACAGTAAGTGACCCAGTTTAACATCAATGAAAGTATGTTCATATGGGACATGATGTGTATTTTGAATTAAATTTTTATTCAAAATTGTTATATTCCTATTTCTTCAGTATATATACATCATTCACTTTCATTCACTCTATGTATCAGATCCCATGTATTTCTCCATTAGATTGGGAAATTTTCTCATATTATGTCATTGTAAAGATTGTGCAGTTTAGCTGTTGTGAACTGTGCCGCTATAAACATTGATGTGGCTGTGTCCCCGTAGTATGCTGTTTTGAAGTCTTTTGAGTATAACCGAGGAGAGGGATAGCTGGGTCAAATAATGGTTCCATTCCACATTTTCTGAGGAATCTCTATACTGCTTTCCATAATGGCTGCACCAATTTGCAGTCCAATCAGCAATGTATGAGTATACCTTTTTCCCCACATCCTTGCCATCACTTATTGTTGTTTGTCTTCATAATAGCTGCCATTCTGACAGGAGTAAGATGATATCTTAGAGTAGTTTTGATTTGCATTTCTCTAATTGCTAGAGATGATGAACATTTTTTTCATATATATGTTGATTGATTGTATATCCTCTTCTGAGAAGTGCCTGTTCAGGTCCTTGGCCCATTTGTTGATTGGGTTATTTGATTTTTTGGTGCTTACCTTTTTGAGTTCTTTATATACCCTAGAGATTAACGCTCTATCTGATGTGTGAGGGGGAAACATATGCTCCAAGGATGTAGGCTCTCTGTTCACCTCACAGATGGTTTCTTTTCTGAGAAGAAACTCTTTATTTTGATTCCATCCCATTTATTATTCTTGATTTTAATTCTTGCACTAGAGGAGTCTTATTAAGGAAGTTGGGGCAATCCCACATGATGAAGATTAGGGCCTAAGTTTTTTTTCTATTAGATGCAGAGTCTCTGTTTTAATTCCTAGGTCCTTGATCCACTTTGAGTTGAGTTTTGTGCATGGTGAGTGATAGGGGTTTAATTTCATTTTGTTACCAATGGATTTTCAGTTTTCCCAGCACCATTTGTTGAAGAGGCTATCTTTTCTCCAATGCATGTTTTTGGCACCTTTGTCTAATATAAGATAATTGTAATTTTGTGGGTTAGTCTCTCTGTCCTCTATTCTGTACCATTGGTCTACCAGTCTGTTTTGGAGCCAATATCATTCTGTTTTGGTTATTATTGCTTTGTAATATAGTTTAAGGTCTGGTATAGTAATGCCACCTGCTTCACTCTTCCTGCTGAGGATTACTTTAACTATTCTGCATCTCTTATTTTTTCAGATGAATTTTATGATTGCTTTTTCTATTTCTATGAGGAATGCCATTGAGATTTTGATCAGAATTGCATTAAATCTGTATAGTGCTTTGGTAGTATGGTCATTTTTATAATATTAATTCTGCCTATCCAAGAGCAAGGTAGGTCTTTCCACCTTTTAAGGTCTTCTTTGATTTAGATGCTCTTCAGTGGATGAATGGATTTTTAAATGTGGCATATATATACACTGGAATTTTACTCAGCAATAAAAGAGAATAAAATCATGGAATTTGCAGGTAAATGGATGATGTTGGAGAAGATAATGCTAAGTGAGGTTAGCCAATCCCAAAGAAACAAATGCTGAATATTTTCTTAGATATAAGGAGGCTGATTCATAGTTGGACAGGAAGGGGGAGCATGAAAGGAATAGATGAATTCCAGATAGGGCAGAGGGGTAGGAGAGAAAAGAAGGGCTAAGGGGATTAGCAAGGATGGTGGAGTGTGATAGACATCATCATCCAAATATATGTATGAAGACATGAATTGATGTCAACATACTTTATATACAACCAGAGATATAAAAAATTGTGCTGTATACATGTAATAAGACTTGTAATGCATTCTGCTGTCATTTAAAAAAATCAATAAAAATTTTAAAAAAACATTTAGCCAATGTAAAAAAAAAAAAAGAAAAATTGTGCATTCCTTTGGTTTGTATCTCCACACCTTCATCTCTTCTGATAAATCTTAAATTTGGTCTTTTCATGTTATTCCATGTTTCTCAGATGTTCTGTCCATGGTTTCTTACTGTCTCTTTACAGTCAACTTTATATTCAAGAGTATATATTTTGTCTTTATTGTCTGAGTTTCTGTTTTCCATGTGGTCTAGTCTGTTGGTGATATTTTCCATTGAATTTTAAATTTTGTTTATTGTTTCTTTCACTTTGAGGATTTTTTTTATAATCTCTGCCTCTTTATTGATGTGATCTTTCACTTCCTGCATTTTCTCTGATATCACCTTTCATTTTGAAGATCAGTCTAATTATGTACCTTCTAAACTCCTTCTCTGACATTTCTTCTACTGCATTGTCTATGGATTCTATTGTTGTAATATTTTGGTTTGTTTGAGATGCTCTGTTTCCTTGACTTTTCACATTGTTTGTGTGTCTTCCCATCTAGTGGTATAGATCTGAGGCAGTAGAGTTTCTACCCCTAGTCTTATAGTGTCCCTGAATGCTTCTGGTACCTCACCTTTAAGGGAGAGAACAATATTAACAGCATCCAATGCAAAGAACAATATACAACCTTAATCTAAATAGCTCCTATTAAGGTGTCCACAATTTTGTTGCAATAAACATAAAGGATGTGTTTAATTTTTGTGTACAAGATAAACAGTAAGTTTGCTAAAACGGTTTACCATTTCAAATTATGAACATAGAAGGAACAGAAAAACTGTAGGATGTGATGTTTATGAGGGAGGAAAGAAGACAGATGTAAAAATTTATAGTAAGTGTGAAGAAAGAATTAATAGAGGTTGGTTGTTAGCATGAGAGATGTGAGTAAGAGAATCCAGGGAGATAAGTGAGAGAAAAAATATATACAGATTTTTTTAAGAAAAAGTAAAAATATAAGACTACACAACCAAACTGTAATATACTATTCAGACATCCCACTCCTCAATAAATTGACATTTGAAAAATATTTGGATTCAAAGATGGTAGACATGTGGGGGTGGGGCTTTCAAAAATTTTCTCAGCTTCCCTCTCCACTGATAGGTGGGATTGTCTGAAGTTTAATGATAGCTCCAGTCTGGTGAGTGGCAGACCAGTTGGCTGGGCTAGCCAATAGTAAAGTGCCCACATGCCCTCTTCCATGCAATCTGATGGACCTGGGCTTCAACTTCCCCAGGCTCTACCTTGCTGCAGTTTCAAGATCTCAATGCCATTCCAACTTGCAGAGAGACCACTAGGGATGTGGTCACACAAAAGAGCATCCCTGTAAATGGGCAGTCAGATAGTGGCCACTAGTGCACCCAGCAGGAAAACCTGGAGCTGCAACCAAACCTGTAGGTACCCTGACAATATATCTCCAGAACCTGGCTGGTAACCCAAGATGGTGGCGGCTTTGTGTAACCAAACCTGTGGGTAGTCTTTTGACAATTGACTTCTAGCCAGCAATGGGCGGGGGCAGCAGGCAGTCTGTGGGTGGTCTGCGGGCAAATGAAGGTGCATGGCGGGTGGATATCAGCTGCAGTGATGGGCAAGCAAAAGGCAGGCAAATGGGCAACCAGCAGCTGGCAATGGTGGTCAGTGAGCGATCTGCATGCAAAAGGTGGGTGATCTACTGGCAAAGGGCTGGTGATCACAGTGACACAAATGGGGTACAAAGAGCAGGGGATTGGTGGGCAGTGAGGGTTGACTCAGAGGAACTGTATTTCTTCTGTTTGAATCTAGAGTCACAGAGTGACAAGGAAGGCAGCCTTCCTCTAGTTCTCCAAATTGGATCCCTGCTGCCATCCAGGATTTTTAAAGGTATGTTTCCCAAACTCTTCCTCATGCTTAACTGGAGTACCCTGAGCCCGTAGATATAGGTGGAAGACTGACACTTTACTCTGTTTCCTATGTGATTTTGGCTAACTGAAAAGATTCTTTGGGTATTGATATTTTCAAATTCCTGACAGAGATAAATATTTAGATTTTTGTTGTTGTTGGTACTAGGGATAGAACCCAGGGGCTCTCTACATCTGAGCTACACCCCTGGCTCTTTAAAAAGTTTCATTTTGCATCAAGGTCTTGCTAAGTTACCCAGACTGGACTCAAACTTGTGATCTGACTCAGCCTCCTGAGCTGCTGGGATTACAGGCATGTGGCACTCTGCCCAGCTCATCATTATTTTTTCATATCATTATACTTAACATTTTTAAGTCATTGGGTGACCAAGATAAACTGAATAATTTTGTGATAGTTATACTAAATGTTTCATAAACATTGTTTAAAAGATAAATGTATGTTTTTTATTATTATACAACAAGATGATATACATAATATAGATATCTGAAAAGAGAAAATAAAGGAAATAGTAACACAAATGTAAAAGTAATCTTGAAAATTGAAAGTACCACATATTATTTATTTAAACTTTTTCTTAAAATGTAATTTCAAAAAACAAAATATTAGTTGCCCTGATATTCCTTATTTTTTTAAACAAGTAGTTCAGATATAAAAAAATAGTTTGATTTTCATTGATAAGTTATTAAAGGTGTGTCCAAAAATATCTTCAAGTTAGTATTAGGTTAGATTACATATTGCTTCATAGAAGTTTACCATGTCCCATCACCATACTGGGGATTGAATCCAGGAATTATGCTCTACCACTGAGCTACATCCCCAGTCATTTTTATTTTTTGAGACAGGGCCTTCTAAGTTAGAGTCTTCCTCAAACTTGTGATCCTCATGATCCAGCCTCCACGTAAACAGATTATAGGCATGTACCACCATGCCCAGTGATTTTTTTTTTAATGATGAAAATATTTTGTCTGTTTGCTCTGATTTAGTGTTGTTATTGGAGTTAAGTTTCTAATTTTTTTCATGTTCCGCAACATTCACATCATCATTTCTTTGCATTTCTTAAGTATCTGCAAAGAATAGTAGCCTTTGGCAAATCAACACTGGAAAGTGCCAACAAATTTATTTGGTAATATTTGCATAATGTAACATTTGGGTTTTTTAGAAAGGTTCACAGCACTACATGAATCATAAGTTGAAACTGCCAATTGAAGGATTTGTTTTGCTTCCACAATGTGTTATTTCTTAGAATAGCATTGATAAATTTGCATAAAGAACACTATGTATAACTTTTTAAGGGTGATTCACCAGTACCAGCAGATATGAGGCACAGACATGTACATACAGTACTTAAGTGAGAAAGTGATTAGACTGTGACCACTTCTTTTTAATGGGCTCTTGTTCTGTTTCCTGGAAATGTTGACCTTACCTGTAAACTCCACTTGTCAACTTTCCTTGCTCTTGGTTTTGAGCTTGACTTAAATAGATTATCCTTCAAACAGTCATGGTTCTAAACTGATTATTAAACTTTAATCTCAAAGTACAGTATAACACAGTTCCCTCTTTCAACAATTTCTTGATTGAGATTTGAAAAATAGATAATTTTCCCAAGAAATATTGGAATTCCCACACTACGAGTTCTCTTTTTAACCTAGTTACAAGTTTAACAACTAGTGTGATGGCTATATTGTTGATTTAATTAAGCTTTTGTTTAAAGGCCTTCTCCTTTTACTGGTTAGGGATAAGAAGTTATTGCTTCTTCTAACTCTGTAAGTATCTGAATTTCTAAACCTTTTGATCCTCTTTTGTTCCCACTTGCAATCCTACCATTTCCCATCTGTCTCTTTACCTTAAATTATCTTACCAAAAGCTGTTAATATAGTAATCAAAATACACTATTAATGTTGTTATTGAAAGTGTCCTAACAGAAAGATTACCTCTAGATAGGGAATAGGGGTGGAAGGGAAAGGGAGGGAAAAGAGGAATAGCATGGATGGTGAAAGGACACCCTCATCATTATACAAAATAAATGTATAAAGATGTTAATTTGGTGTCAACATATCTTATATACAATCAGAGATATGATAAATTATGGTATAAAGGTGTATTAAGAATTGTAATGCAAAAATAAAAATAAATACCTCTAACTATAAAAAAAGAAAGTATCCCAACAGAAATAGATGTTCATGAAGTACATTGTCTTTCAAATATTAGAGGCAACAGTATATCAAATCTTCCATCACCACAGAATGTGGATTTCCTCATGTAGTCTCACCATCTGTCACCAAAGCCTCAGTAATAGTTTAGATTTAATTTATGCCAGTACTCCACTTTCTGGATTAAGTCCTATATTGGTCAAAATAGGCTAGGTTATACTTCAAGAACAAAAATTCCTTAACTCTAGTAGATCATAACAAAATGTTTTTCTCTTTCACCTTCCCTTCTGAATACACAGAAAGGCTCTGTTCAGAATAGTTCCTCAGAAATTCAGCCTGATGGAGCAATCACTGTCTTGAATATGACTGGTCACACTGCCATGGGGAAAAGTGAGTTCTAAAACCTCTAATATCAATAATTAAATGCTCTAAACCAGAAGTCTGTTTCACTCACAACTCATCTAGCCAGGAATTAGTCACATGGTCACACAAAAGAATTACTTGTTGAAATAGCAGGGATGACTGTATGCATAAGAGCTGAAATTCTGACTGGAGTGAGATGAAATCTTAAGAGTAGTTTTGATTTGCATTTCTCTAATTGCTAGAGATGATGAACATTTTTTCATATATGTGTTGATTGATTGTATATCCTCTTCTGAGAAGTACCTGTTCAGGTCCTTGGCCCATTTGTTGATTGGGTTATTTGTTTTTTTGGTGCTTAGCTTTTTGAGTTCTTTATATACCCTAGTGACTAGTGCTCCCAAGATGTAGGCTCTCTATTCACCTCACAGATTGTTTCTTTTGCTGAGAAGAAACTTTTTAGTTTGATTCCATTCCATTTATTGATTTTTTATTTTAATTCCTGTGTCAAAGGAGTCTTATTAAGGAAGTTGGGACCTAATCCCACATGATAGAGACTAGGACCTACTTTTTCTTCTATTAGATGCAGGGTCTCTGGTTGTATTCCTAAGTCCTTGATCCATTTTAAGTTAAGTTTTGGGCTGGGGTTGTGGCTCAGCGGTAGAGCGCTCGCCTCGCACGTGCGAGACCCTGGGTTCGATCCTCAGCACCACATACAAAAATAAACAAATAAAATAAAGGTGTTGTGTCCAACTACAACTAAAAAATAAATATTAAAAAATGGGGGGCCAAGTTGAGTTTTGTGCATGGTGAGAGCTAAGGGATTAAAACAACAATAAGTGTTGGAGAGTATGTGGGGAAAAAGGTACATTCATACACTGCTGGTGGGACTGCAAACTGGTGCAGCCAATGGAAAGCAGTATGGAGATATCTTGGAAAATTGGGAATGGAACCACCATTTGACCCAGCTATCCCTCTCCTCAGTCTATATCCAAAGGATTTAATAACAGCATACTACAGGTACACAGCCACATCAATGTTTATAGCAGCACAATTCACAATAGCTAAACTGTGGAACCAGCCTAGATGCCCTCCAAAAGATGAATGGATAAAAAAGTGGCATTTATACACAATGGAATATTACTGAGCAATAAAAAGAATAAAATCAAGGCATTTGCAGGTAAATGGATGGAGTTAGAGAAGATAACGTTAAGTGAAGTTAGCCAATCCCAAAAAAACAAATGCCAAATATTTTCTTTGATATAAGGAGGCTGATTCATAGTGGGATAGGGAGAGGGAGTATGGGAGGAATAGACAAACTCTAAATAGGGCAGAGGGGTGAAGAGGGGAAGGAGGGGGCAGGGGTAATTAATGATAGTGGAACGTGATGATCATTATTATCCAAAGTACATGTACGAAGATACAAATTGGTGTGAGTATACTATGTATACACCCAGAGATATGAAAAATTGTGCTCTATATATGTAATAAGAATTGTAATGCATTTGGCTGTTATGCACAAATAAAAATAAATAAAGAAAGAAAGAAATAGCAGGGATAAAAAAAATCACATTAGGTTTAAAAAAGAAAAAGGAAATTGACTTAGAAGAATGGAAAAAAATTCTAGATGAATAAATTCTCAGCTCTTAAGAGTCTATGCTGAGACACGAAGCTTTCCAGAAGTATTGTGGTAGGAGAATTTTCACTTTTCATGTTACAGACTTATGTAGTGCTTTCATATTTTCGTCTAAAGATTATTTTAATTTAACAAAACAAGTCTGGATGACTTCTAATTTAAAAGTAAAATATTCATCAATCTAATAAACTACACACTTAGAAATCTAGTACAGTTAATAAAAAATGTAGACCAAAATTTATGAACTAAGAGTTTCACAATATTACTTATAATAGTGAAAATAAAAGACTGGTTATAAAAGTATAATCTGCCTATACAAAAATATATAGCAGGGATTGGCAAACTTTTGTTTAAAGAACCAGATTGTGACCCTGTAGGCTTGTGGGCTATATGGTCTCTGTCACATATAACTGCACTGTATATAGTCGAACATATAAGACGCTATGTAAACTAAATACCAAAGAAAATATATAAACAAAATGGCATGGCAGTTCCAATAAAATTTTGTTTATAAAAATAAGAGGCCATGAGCTGGGGTTGTGGCTCAGTGGTAGAGCGTTTACATACCACATGTGAGGCACTGGGTTCGATCCTCAGCACCACATAAAAATAAATAAACAAACAAACAAATAAAGGCCACCTGTTGGCCATAGTACAGTAATTAAAACATCTGTAAGGCAGTGGTGAAAACCAAGATATTTTAAAACTACACTATAATGTATAGTTCTCAAATTCTCCATAAATGGTATGCTTTACTTTAAAAATATTTAGGGAGAAAAAAATCATTTTAAAAAGTGGTTGGAGTGGACAAATAATACAGGCAATATTTCTGTTCTGCTTTTTGAAAAGACAAATGATTCCAGAATTACCCGGGATATTTTCCAGAAATCAATATCTGAGGGAATGTGTATTATCAGCCAATATTTAGGCCATTAATATCTGCAGCTAGATCTTCATTTATAGCTTTCTCCATTAATCTTCATTATAATGACAGTATATCATCAATAAAGTTTAACTATGCTTAGTATATATATTTAATAATAAAAATAATTTTATAGTAATTTTAACAAGCAATTAAAAATCAGCTTTCATTAACTATAAAAGTAATTTGACTCAGGATATCTCCTTCATTAATCATATTATGGGTTTTGTTACAGATGTGTTTAAGTTCACACAAAATGATGTGTTAAAAGTATCTTTTAGTCTAAGGCTTTTGGGTTGAAAATGAATATTTTCACAACTTTCAAAAATCTATGTCTGTATTGATCTGCAGATGCTGCTGAATAAAAAAAAATACTAAAAAAATAACTGCTTCTTTTTAACAATCAGAAACATGTAAATTATTTAATTTCTTAGCTGAATAAAGGTCTTAGTGCTATAATAATACAGTAAAAATTAAGCATTTATAATGGTCTTTTAGTTCCTGTATACATAAAAAGTCCTATTTCATTAAAGTCAATATAAATGAAAAGTCATGGAGTAATTTTGTTGAAACAAAAATAATGTCAATCATAAAGTCAAATAATGACATAACAAAAGCCTAAAAAAATGTAATGATGTTGGGGCTGTGGCTGTGGCTCAATGGTAGTGTACTTGCCTAGTGTGAGTGAGGCACTGGGTTCAATTCTCAGCACTGCATATAAATAATTAAAGGTCTATCAACAATTAAAAAATATATAAAAATGTGATGATGTTAAAATTTCAATAATTATTATATAAAGTAAAGTACATGCTTTTCTTTGCTAATAAGAGATTTACTAATCCTGTTGAGGTTTAAGTCTTTGATTTCTATTAATAAAAGGGATGATTAGACCTTTTTATTTAAGATAAGTCTTTTATTTCATATGCAAATAGTCACCTATAGGAATAATATGTGAAAGTACATTAGTCATCAATGAGTTGTTTGTAAAAAAATGTTTTTTGTTTCTTTTTTAATGGTGAGGATTAGGCAAATGCTCTATCACTAAGCTCGTCCTCAGCCCCCAAAATGAATTATTTTAAAAGAGAATATTCAAGATAAATGCTAGGAATTATAGGTGTGGTGGGAAAACAATAATTTCAGAATCAGATCAAATTGGGCAAATCTTGGCTTTGTAACCTTAGCCAAATAATTTCCCAGATATTTGGTTTCCTTATCTGTTTACTTAGAGCCCAAACAAAGCAACTCATTCTTTGTCAGGTCCTCTTAACAAATGTCTATAATAGCTCTTTACAAATTAATGGGGTAAAAGACAAAACAAACAAAACAAAAAAACTTATAATTTCTTCCCTAAAACATTTGAGAGGCAAAGGAGAAGAAATAACACAAATAAAAAAGGTACTCAGATTTTCAATATTAATTAAATATTTAGTTCCATAAAATGAACATAACATGTCTTAATATCATGAAACTGCCCTTGTGTTCAATAATAATTCTATTATTAGGTAACAGAGAACTATGAGCCATCTTGGATAATCTTAGGCAAACTCACTAGTGTGCCTAATCTCACTGGCCTTCATATCCACATTGAAGGTGTCTAAGTACTTTATGCAAAACATGGTCCATGGGCCAAATCCAGCAACATCCTGTTTTTACAAATAAAGTTTTACTGGAATATAAACAGGCTTTTTATTTACATATTATTCATAGGCTGATTTCAGGCTACATGGCAGAGTTGTACAACTATCACCACATGACCCACAATTATTTATTATCTGGTCTTGAGGAGAAAAAGTTTGCCAACCACTACTCACTGATCACTACTCAAAGATTTAGTTTGTTTATTTGATGTGTTAGTTTCTGATTGGGGATTAGACAAAGAGATTGTGTAAGAATGTAAACCAATTATGCTACCAAGTTCAATGCTTATTTCAACTTTATTTTTTATTGCCAGACTTTCTCAATAAAAGACAGTCAGATACAGATTCCTTTTCTCAGTTGTAGGTAAAAATCATTTCATTGACCAGCTACTTTGAATATCACTACTCTAAAGGTATATGGTGGAAGGGGGTAGAAATTACCCAAATCTCAAAAGGGATTTTGGTGTTACTTACAGATGTAATTTGGCACAAATTTCTATAGAGTTTTGTGGCATAAGGTGATAGGCTTGGCAACAAATTAAATAAAACTGAGAAAGTGGTTCTTACAAAGACATTTTTCTACTCCCTGCTCCTCGATCGTTTATATTATTCCCCAAATTTTCCCTGCTATAGATTTCTGTTTCAACAAGGTAAAAGATGACAGTTAATGGGTTTCCCTGTCTTTTCTTGTGAGCAGGAAAGATGAAATATTAGTTCTTCATCAAATATTCAAGAAAATAATACAATCATATATTTTTTCCTATTTAGTCTGAGCATATTTAAAAATGTACAATATTAAATTGTATTTCTGTTTAAGTAAAAGAATTTATAAAGCAATTATTCTCTGTAAATATTGGCAATATTATCCCTTGTATTTTAATTTCTGATTTAAAATAAATCATGCCAGGTGAAGACTACAGAATGGAATTCTAATAACAAATTTCTTTGAATGAGTATACAATTTCTAACAGCACCAAAAGTAATCTGAATCAAGCATTGATCTGAAAAGTAAAATGATTTAGGGACAGATTTTTATTGCAAATATTTACTCAAAAACTACTATACAACAGAATTTTAATAGCCACTTAAAACATTTAACATTCAGTGAAAGAAAATTTAAGAATTCAAAGCACATTTTAAGAAGTAAAAATGTAGCATTTAAATAAAGTTTATTAGTACTTAAAGCAAACTATTATTCTTCATATTATTCTATATCTATTATGTTCTAGATGATAAAAAACTGAAAAATCAATTTAGCAGTCAACTTATGGGTAAATTAGGCTACTTTCCCCAAACCAGTCTTCTATATCACTCTTTTAGGTCCCGTTTGAAGTTTCGATTTTACAATTAAGAAAAAGTCACTTAAACATGACTGAATACATGTTAGCACATGTTTTCAGTTTACTGCTTTATGTTATCTACATTATACCATACTTTGGTTTGGCTTCCAGATCATTTTTATGCGTCTATTTCTAAGGAAGATATTAAAACAATATTAAAAGGATAGTAGCTACAGGAGTTTCAACAATGAATTTCTACTTTATACAACTAATACATCAAGGGATTTTTTACGCAGCTTACATACTGACCAAAAGCACAAATATAAATTTATGTTTTATAATTCCACTTTCACTTAAAATTTAATTAAAGGTAAGCTTACAGCCTGGCAGGCTAACACTTGTTATGGAGGTACACAGATTCAAAAATTCTGTTTACATGCTTCTGACAGACTGGAATGTTATACTGAATTCAAAATTAAGTTTGTGTTCATCCAAATTCTCATTAGATCAATTTAGCACTCTAAGCATGCTCCATTTGCCAGCATTATACTTAAAGCCTTTATTAACAATGCCAATCAGCCATTATTTAAAATCTATTACTCTGAAAAGTACATGATTTCCAAATCTCTTTCTTTAAAAGTAACTTAAAAGGTTATACAGATAATAAGGATTTTAAGCTTAGGACTGAAAGTTTGAAAAATTTTAATAATATAACTAATCTCATAAATCCATTCATATCTACAACCAAGTCCTATTTCTCCAAAAACATAGCCTTTGATCTCACACTTAGCTTTCATTAAAATCCTGTTCATGTTTTTAAAAACTTGGAAATCCATACCATGCATGCTGTAGTTGGTGAACTGATTTAATAACTTAGATTGAACATACATGTGAAGCGTATGAATTACCTCCCTCACATTTTCTTATTTCTGAACTCTACCACAGCACTACTGAGCTCACCTGATTGCACTGTTCCAAATGCTCTTTCTGTTGGCGTGCTACAACTTAGAATGACTAAATTATTTCAACTTTGTTCTTTTTCATCTGCCAAGTCTACTGTTGTCTCTCCTGTGCTTGGACTATCTTCTCCAGGAATGTCATTTGTTTGATCAGATACTACTTCATCAGTGTTGGCAGAAGAATCACCATTTTTCTGAAGAATCTCTGTACTTTCATACTCAAGTACCTCTGATGGTGTCAAAGGTTCCAAATGAATACTGCCTTGCTCGCTAACATCAGAACTAACAGATTCTGATTCATCTCTTTTTCTCAAAAACTGATCAATGCTAACATCACCTGATGGTAACCACAAATCCTTAATATTCTTCGAAGAAAACCTAGCTTCACTGGACTTGTGATCTTTAATCTGATCACTTGAAATTATGTTTTCTGAACTTTGGCCCATTTTCAATTCCATTTCCTGACAAATGTGCTGTCTTTGTTTTTCTTTCTCCATTTTATCTGCCTCAATATTTGAATCATAACTGAAGATTTTCTTTGAGCCAGTTTCCTTGCCTGCAAGACAGTTATTATTTTCTTTATCTGAAACTGTTGTGTTTTCTTCACTTTTTGTTGCTAATGAATCTTCAAATAAATTTGTATCACATCCATTTTTTTCTTCTGGTGAAGAAGCTTTATGTTGCTTACTGAAAAAGAGAAAGTCATTTATTACGTTTTTCTTCATAAAACAATATATTTGAGCACCATCAAAATAAAGACATTTGCTAAGAGAAAAAAAATCAAGGCATCTTTGCTAACTGAAAAGGAAAACATATGCAGATTCCCTGTCTTTGATGGGAGGTTACAATTTAGGAGGAGGCCATTTTTTTTAAGCAAGACTGAGAGAAACTTTGGAGACATGTTAAAAAGACACTCAGGTAGTCTATCAGCTGATTTTAGTCTCAGCTGTGATTATTTCATCTGTTTAAGACCCTGGCCTGTTTTTAGTTAAAATTTAAGTGTTGTTATTAATTTGTCAGAGCACCTAACATGAGGAATATATTTGAAAAAAAATATCTTTTTCTATACTGGTTTTTGTATTCTCTTATGCTTAAAAAGTCTTTTCCTATGCAAAATCAGATATGCATTGACAAACACGTCCCTAATTTTTCACTAGCTTGATTAAAAAAAACTGCCTGAAAAAACATATACATATATACAACATAGGCCTATCTTTGTGTGTACAGATTTAAACTACCTGCAACTCAGACTTTTTCCCAATGAATTATGCCAATATCCTAGCAACAATTTCAAATAGTCATTTATGATTAATTGAATTAATATATCCATAAAGCTATTTTTCTAAAATTTATGCCATTCCATTGATCTGTTTTTAGATTATTTTGGGGCCAATACCACACAGTCTTAACAAAAGATTAACAATGTACTTTATTAGGTAGAGCAAATCACCTATATTCTGTTACTATTCATAAATTTTATAATTTAAAAACATAAAGGACATTTATTTGCACAAAAATGATCATTAAAATTGTGCTTAAAATAGTAAACACACAAATTAGTATCTAACATGGAGAAATAATAAAATACATTATGGTATTAATAAATGGAAATATATAAATCTTATTTTAGTTTGCCAGTTTCCAAACCAAGTCTCACTGAAATATTCAACTTAATACTGATTAAATCTACAAATTAATTTGGCAAATCATCCATCATGCAAGTTATCTCAGTAAACTTTTTCTTTGTTTTATACACATTTCTCATTTTTGTTACTATTGTGAATGAGCTTTTTGTTCAGTATGTTTTATAATCTCTGATCTATCAGAAAGATTCTGTTTTTTTAATTTTTTTACATTAAACCACCTTATTAATTTCAATCATTATTAGTTAATTTTCTTAGATTTTTACTGGTCAGTTACATCACATGCACCACCTACCTACTCCAGAACTCAAGGAAATTTGATAGATGAAGATAAGGCTAGATAACTTTACTACTAAAGTCCAATATATACTTTCATAAGGCCTTATTCAGTTATTTACTTTTGGGGGGACAAGAAATTAATTAATCTCAACAGACTACTAATTAATCCATTGTAAAACACAGAATAAATAAAGAAAAGGGTAAAATACTTAATCTAGAACCCTGAATAAAGTTCTAATTAGAATGCTTAAAAGGACTATGAAACATGTTGTGTTTCATAGAGATCTACCTAAGCACTGAAATTTTAAAAACCTCAACCTCTGAATTTTCAAATTTTTAGCTTTATAGCTTTTTGAAAACATTTTAAGATTTCTTATTTGCAATAATTGTCCAGTGTTATAACCTGTAGGATCTTATAACTGTTTTCATTTAATAGGGATAGCTAAAATTTATTAACATTTAGTTACTTAGTAATGTAAGTATTATTAAGTACTTTAAAAATATTTTACAACTTATTTAATGTACTGTACATGTTAATAAGATTTAAAAACCAAGAATCTGGAATATTTTTGTTGAAATAAACATTTCAACAAAATCATTATTGAAACCAATAATATATACAAAAGGCTATACAGCCCTTTGTCAGTTAACTATGAAATAATGTGGTTTACATGTTATTTTATATGCTTAAATTAAAAGAGATTCAGTTTTTCCTTATATTTACCTTTCAGAATTTGATGATTCTGTTTTTTTTTTTTTTCAGTCACATTAGATCTTGCAATTTCCTGACATGATTCACAATACTTTACTTTTACATTCCTGGCTATTTTTATAAGACTAAACATTCTGGATAGAAGAAACTTAAGTATCCAACAAAGAAATTCTGAATACAACAAAGAAATAGGAAAACAATTTTTTAATCTCAACTAGATTAATTCTCATAATAGAAATTAGAATACTTATTATTATTAGAAAAAGTATTAGAATAATTCTCATAATAAAACTAGAATTTGTAAAAATATCAACCCATAAGGATTTCAGTGAATCAAAAATTTCTGGATCAAATTCAAGAAGTAGTTATCCAGTGATATCAATACCTCTTTTCCTTATATCTCTTTCAAATATCAGCTATAATTACAGTGGAACAAAAAACTAGTAAAATAAAACTGAATTTTAATAACAAGATGCATCCACAGGGGGTGGGAGGAGGAAAAGAAATAACTGACAGTATTTGCTACTAACAAAAGTAAAAAATTAATACTTTGGAAAAATTCACACCCACCACTGATGGTTAATTATTTCACTAATAAGGGTTATTTAATATCACTAATATTAATGAATGTGATTTCTTGATATTCTATAACATAACATGTCAGCATTTGGGATATCCAAATAATTCAATGAACCAATATTCTTCAAATGACCAATGCATAATGTTACAAAATTACACATGGTAAAAAAATCCATTCAAAGTTTAAAACAGACCAATAGATTTTGATGTACAAAGTATAAAGAAATTCAATGATGCAGAGTCAGATTGTACACTGCAACAAACAAAAAGATTTCACTTGTCTAGTTCTGGTGTAGTATCAGAGGAAAATAATCACAATTATCTGAAAAGATTTAAAATACTGGGTGAAGCTGGATATTTTTCAGATATTTCTACCAAAACAACATATCACATTATACCAAATTCAGAAATATAAGAATCTAGTTTTCTTCTACTAAGACAGACATTAAAAATATATTCATGAATGAGTATAAAACAATACCATTCTTCTAAATTTCTTTTGTTTGGGAGAAATAGTTATTTTTCAGAAATAAAAAATGTTATTTGTTAACATACACTGGGTTTATTGCTATTATATTAAATCAATCAATAGCCATTTTAAAAATTTCTAACATGGTAAATACAGATTATTTTTTATAGTACAAATGGGTATATGTAAAAAGTACCTTCGGAAGTTCTGCAGTACACACCTATATGGCTATGCAAGTCATCCCTGTCTCCATCTAAATGCAACATTTTCAATGGACTTTTGAGCCTCACTCTTTAATCATATGTGGACAGTAATCAATACACTACAAGACATCTGCTAACATGAGAAAGACCAAAATAAACAAAAAAGGAACAAAGAAAGAGGTCTGAATACATGAGAGATGTTGCTGGGGACAAAAGAAAAAAAATGTACCTATATACTTACTATTATCAGAGAGGTATGTTATTGTACCTATTAAACAATAAGAAAACCTCCAAAAACAGAACAAACTGAGAATAAATGACTAAAGAGCTCTTCAAAATTATAAATATTGCAATGAAAAGAGATAAGCAAGCAAGAAAAGAAAATACCATACACTGAAAGGAGTTAATGCAGGTGATCCAATGCAGTAAAACTGACACAGAGCTCATGAGTGAGCAAGCACATGACAGTAACAAAGAAATAACAAAAGGAAACTGTCTAAAAACAGAAGTCTTCAAATGCAGGTTTGTCAAATATACCTACCATAATGAATGAAAAAAGGACAATGAGCAAACATCACGAAATTTCCAAACACTGGTATAAATATAATCATTACGGTTTCTAGAAAGAGCAAAGTAACCTAAACACCAAGAAAAAGAACAAAAATTGCTATAAGACTTATCAAAAATACTGGGTGAAAGACAGTGGAATACCACTTTAAAACTGCATAGAAAAATAGTTATCTATCCACATTAGCCGAAATACCATTTAAGTAAATATATTTTTAGAAGTGCAAAGACTGTAAAAGAAGATGCTCTGCTTCTGGGAAAGCTGGTAGAACACACAATCCAACAAACAATAAGGAAACCAAGAAAAGAAGAATTATGCTTTAGGAAACAGAATATCCAACACCACAGAGTGACAAAGGAAAACGCATCAGGCTTAAAGAGCAACTAGTTTAAACTGGAGCAAGGATTGGAGAACTCCAGACCTCTTCAAAATTTCTCGGTGTGTAAAAACTTTGAAAAAAATATTTTCAAATATTAGAAAAATTGTACTTTTAAAAAAGCATTATATAAACGAAAATTTTTTAAATGAGCAAAAAAAAAAGTTTTTTTTTAAATTAGCTTTTAAATAGTTGGACACAATACTTTTATTTATTTTTATGTGGTGCTAAGAATGGAACAGAGCACCTTGCATGTGCTAGGCAAGCGCTCTACTGCTGAGCCACAACCCCAGTTCTGCAAAAATGGATATTTTTAAAAAATTCATTTATTTATTCTAATTAAGTATATATGATAGCAGAATGCACTTTAATTCTCTGTGCACAAATGGAGCACTTTTCATTTCTCTGGTTGTACACGATGTAGCATTGTACCCTATGTGCAGCCACACATGTACCAAAGGTAATGATGTCCGCCTCATTCCACCATCTTTCCTGCCACCATGTTCCCTCTCACCCCTCCCCACCTTTGTCCAATCACATTTCCTCCATTTACCCATGCCCTCCTGCCCATTATGGATCAGCATCCACTCATCAGAGAGAACATTCAGCCTGTGTTTTGGGGGGATTGGCTTACTACGCTTAGCATGATGTTCTCCAGCTCCACCCATTTACCTGCAAATGCCATGATTTTATTCTCTTTGAATGTCAAGTAATACTCCATTGTGTATATATACCACAATTTCTTTATCCATTCATTTATTGAAGGGCATCTAGGTTGGTTCCACAGTTTAGATATTGTGAGTTAAACTGCTATAAACATTGATGTAGCTGCATCACTATAGTATGCTGATTCTAACACCTTTGGGTATAGACCAGAAGTTGGACAGCTGGGTCAAATGGTGGTTCCATTCCAAATTTTCTGAGGAATCCTTTACTGCTTTCCATAGTGGTTGTACCAATTTGCAGTCAAACCAGCAATGTATGAGTATACCTTTTTCCCTACATTCTAGCCAACACTTATACTGCTTGTATTCTTGATAATTGCCACTCTGACTGGAAGTGAGATTAAATTTGAGAGTGGTTTTGATTTGTATTTCTCTAATTAAAACATATGTTGAACATTTTTCATGTATTTGTTAATCTTTTCAGAAGAGTCTGTTCCGTTCCTTAGCCCATTTATTATTATTATTATTATTATTATTATTATTATTATTAGTGTTTTTTGAGTTCTCTATGTGTCTTGGAGATTAGTGCTCTAACTGATGTGCATGTAGTAAATATGTTCTCCCACTCTGTGGGCTCTCTCTTCACATTATTATTTCCTTTGCTGAAAAGAAGCTTCTTAGTTTGAATCTATCCCATTTATTAATTCTTGATTTCATTTCTTGTGCTTTAGGAGTCAAGTTAAGAAAGTCAGGACCTAATTGGACATGATGAAGATTTGGGCCTAGGTTTCCTTCTATTAGGCACAGTGTCTCTAGTCTAATTCCTAGGTCCTCGATTCACTTTTGACTTTTGTAGATGATGAAAGAGAGTGGTTTAATTTCATTTAACTGCGTATGGATTTCCAGTTTCCCCAGCACCATTTGTTGAAGAGGCTATCTTTTTGCCAATGTGTTTTCAGCACCTTTGTCTAGTATGAGATAACTGTATTTATGTAGTTTGTCTCTGTGTCTTTTATTCTGTACCATTGGTCTATATATCTACTTTGATGCCAATACCATGCTGTTTTTGTTACAATATCTCTGTAGTATAGTTTAAGGTCTGGTATTAGAATGCTTCCTATTTCACTCTTCTTACTAAGGCTAGCTTTGGTATTCTGGGTCTCTTATTTTTCCAAATAAATTTTATGATTGCATTTTCCATTTCCATGAGGAATGTTCCTGGGATTTCAATTGGAAATGCATTAAATCTGTACAATGCTTTTGGTAATATGGTCATTTTGACAATATTAATTCTTCCTGTCCAAGAATATGGGAGATCTTTCCATCATCTAAGGTCTTCTTCAATTTCTTTCTTTAGTGTTCTGATGTTTTCATTGTATAGATCTTTCACCTCTTCTGTAAAATTGACTCTCAAGGTTTTTTTTTTTTTTTTTTTTTGAGGCTATTGTGAATGGGGTAGTTTTCCTAATTTCTCTCTCAGCGGGTTTATCACTTATATATAAAAATGCATTTGATTTATTGGTATTGCTTTGTATCCTTCTATTTTAATGAATTCATTTATTAATTCTAGAAGTTTTCTGGTGGAGTTTTTTGAATCCTCTATGTATAGAATCATGATGTCAACAAATAGTTATAAGTTTGAGTTCTTCTTTTCCTATTTGTATTCCTTTAATTTCTTCTGTCTAACTGTTGTGGCTTGAGTTTCAAGAACTATGTTGATTAGAAGTGGTGAAAGAGGGAATCCCTATCTTGTTCCAGTTCTTAGAGGGAATGCTTCCAATTTTTCTGTTTTGAATGATGCTGACATTGGGCTCATCATAAGTAGCTTTTACAATATTGAGGTATGTTCCTAATACCCCTAGTTGTTCTAGTGTTTTAAACATGAAAGGATGTTGTATTTTGTCAAATGCATTTTCTGCATCTGTTGAAATGATCATATGATTTTTATCTTTAAGTCTATTGATGTGATAAATCATGTTTATTGAGTTCCATATGTTGAACCCAGCTTGCATACCTGGGATGAATCCCACTTGATTATGGTGCACTATCTTTTTAATATATTTTTGAATGCGATTTGCCAGAATTTTATTAATTTTTATATCTATGTTCCAGGGACATTGGTCTGAAGTTTTCTTTCCTTGATGGGTCTTTGTTTGCCTTAGGTATCAGGGTGATACTAGCCTCATAGAATGAGTTTGGAAGGAGTTTTCTATTTCATGGAATAATTTGAGGTGGATTGGTATTAATTCTTCTTTGTAGGTCTTGTAAAACTCGGATGAGAATTCATCTGGTTCTGGGCTTTTCTTTGTTGGTAGATTTTGATGGCATCTACTATTTCATTTTCAAAATTGATCTATTTGTGTATGTCCTCATAATTTAGTTTGGAAAGATCATATGTCTCTATAAATTTGTTGATGTCTTCAAGATTTTCTATTTTCTTGAAGTATAAATTTTCAAAATAGTTTTCAATTACCTTCTGTATTTCAAAAGTATCTTGTGATATTTTCCATTTTATCAAGAATTTTAGTAATTTTGAGTGATCTCCTTTTTTGTTACGGTGGCTAAGGTTTATCAATTTTAGTTTTTCAAAGAACCAGATTTTTGTTGTCATTTTTGTCAATTTCATTGATTTCAGCTCTGACTTTATTTCCTGTCTTCTACTTTTGCTGTTGATTTGTTCTTCTTTTTTTAGAGCTTTGCATATTAACTTCTTATTGATTTTATGAATGAGCTCAATGCAATGAACTTTCCTCTTTGTAGTGTCCCAGAAATTTTGGCATATTGTATCAGAGTTCTCATTTACCTCTAAATTTTTTTTGAGGATGTCTTCTGCTATCCATGCATCATTCAATAGTGTATTATTTAGTCTCCAGGTATTGAAGTAGTTTCTATATTTCACTTTATCATTGATTTCTAATTTCATTTCATTATGATCTGGTAGAATGCAGGGTAGTATTTCTTTTTCTTTCTTTCTTTCTTTCTTTCTTTTTTTTGTATTTGCTAAGAGTTGCTTTGTAGCATACCATATGGTCTATTTTAGAGAAGGATTCATGTGCTGCTAAGAAAAAACTATGTTCACTCATTGATTGATGAAATACTCTATATATGTCTGTTAAATCTAAATTATTGATTATATTATTGAGTTCTATAGTTTCATTTAGTTCTATAGTTTCTTTGTTTAGTTTTGTTTGGAAGATCTATCTAGTGATGAGAAAGGTGTGTTAAAAGTCACTCAGTAATATTGTGCTGGGTTCTATTTGATTCTTGAAATTTAGAAGGGTTTGTTTGATATATGTAGATGCTCCATTGTTTGGGGCATAAATATGCTTGTTATGTCTTGTTGATATATGATTCCTTTAAGCAGAATAAAATTTCCTTCTTTATCCCTTCTGACTAACTTTGGTTTAAAGGCCACTTTATCTGATATGAGGATATATACCCCTGCCTGTTTCCACAGTTCATATGAGGAGTATGTTTT
This sequence comes from Callospermophilus lateralis, assembly GCF_048772815.1. Lineage (NCBI taxonomy): Eukaryota > Metazoa > Chordata > Mammalia > Rodentia > Sciuridae > Callospermophilus > Callospermophilus lateralis. The sequence goes on along the minus strand of NW_027512751.1, from coordinate 1,559,975 downwards.
TTTCCATCCTTTCACATTTGATCTGTGGATATCTTTTCGAAATAAAATGAGTCTGTTAAAGGCAGCATATTGTTGGGTCTTTTTTTTTCCAATCTACTAGTCTATGTGTTTTAGTTGATGAGTTTTTGCTACTAACATTCAAAGTCATTATTGAAATATGGTTTGTATTCCCAGTCATTATGGTTTGTTTTTGGTTTTGTATTTGACTTGGTTTCTCCTTTGATTGGTTTTTCCTTCAGTGTAGTTACTTCCTTTGCTGATTTTCATTTCCTTATTATGGAATATTTTGCTGAGAATATCCTGTAGTGCAGGTTTTCTCATTGTAAATTCTTTTAACTTTTGTTTATCATGGAAGGTTTTTATTTCATCATCAAATCTGGAGCTGAATTTTGCTGGATATAACATTCTTGATTGGCACCCATTTTCTTTCAGAGGTTGGTATATGTTGTTCCAGGATCTCCTAGCTTTGTGGGTCTAGGTTGAGAAACCTGCTGAGATACGAATTGATTTTCTCCTTTACATAATCTGGAACTTTTCTCTTGTGGCTTTCAAAATTCTATCTTTATTCTGTATGCTAGGCATTTTCATTATAATATGTCTTTGTGTGGATCTGTTGTAATGTTGTAGATTTGGTATCCTATAAGCCTTTTTGATTTCCCAATTCATTCTTCATGTTTGGAAAATTTTCTGTTACTATTCATTGAGAGCATACATTCCTTTGGTTTGTATCTCTGTACCTTCTTCTAATCCAATAAATCTTATATTTGGTCTTTTGATGCTATCCCATAATTCCTGGAGGTTCTGTTTATGGTTTCTTACCATCTTCACTGTGTGGTCAACTTTATTTTCAAGATTATATATTTTGTCTTCATTGTCTGAGGTTCTGTCTTTTAAATGATATAGTCTACTGGTGATGTTTTCTATTGAATTTTATTTGGTTTATTTTTTCCTTCATTTCAAGGTCCCCCGCCTCCTGCAAATCTATCTTTTGCTACTTGTATTTGCTCTTTGTTGGAGTGATGGATTGTCACCTGTATTTGCTCTTATTTCATTGTTTGATATGTAGATCATTTTAATTATGTACATTCTGACATATTTCTAACATTTCATCTACTCTACTGAAAACGGATTCTATTATTGTATCATCTTGGTTTGTTTGGGGCACTCTTTTCCTTTGCCTTTTCATTTTTCCATGTGTCTTCTCCTCTAGTAGTGCAAATCTGAGGTGTTATAGTTTCTATCCTATAATCTTACAGTGTCCCTGCAAGTTTCTGGTGTCTTGCCTTTAATGGGGAGATGGATTTAAACAGCACCCAATGCAAATGATATACAGCTTTAAACCAAATAGTTTCTGTTTAGATGATTACAGTTTTATCACAATAAAATAAATGATGTGTTCAATTAATATCTGCAATATAGACAGGTTTGCAAAAGAGTCTACAGTTTCTATTGGTGGACAGAGACAGAAATGGGGGTGGGGGTGTAGGGTGTGTAAGGTAAGAGGTGAGAATATAAAAGTATTAGATCATAGGAGTGAACATGAATCAAAAGAAGTTGGCTTTTAATAGGAGAAAAGAAAGAGGCAACCCTGCTCAAGGCTCTCTCCTGTCTGCAACAAGATGGTGGCTATTAGCACACCTAACAGGGATACTTCTGGCATAACCAAGCTTGATGAACTTGATGATAAGTCTTCCAGGTGCTGACTGTTGTCCCTAGATGGCAGTCACCACATTGTAGTTGGCAGCAGTGATAGCATCAAACCTGTAAGTACCTTGGTGTTGAGCTTTCAGTCAATGGCTGGTGTCCCAAGACAGATACTACTACAACTAAAGATAGTAGCAGTAGTAACAGAGGTAACTCAGAATGGCAGTGGGGGTGTCCCAAGATGGAGGCAACCACTTTCAGAGGTGGGCTGAAAGGGTGGGACTTACAATGACTTTGGGCTGCCTGGTAAGAGATACAGTGCTGTGGCATGCAGTGCTGTGGTGGGAAGCTGCTGCCAGTCCCTTTCTGTTGTTCCAAGGTGGAGGCTAGTATGTGGGGAGAGCTTTGGTGATGGCTGCAGTGTCCCAAGATTGAGGTGGGCCTAGGGAGCCATTCATTGGATAAATGGGGTGCAACAGCCTGGTTGTCTGCTCCATGCAGGGGTGGTCCTGGGCCTGGGCCCCTGTGCAGGTCATTGGGTCAGGGAGTGTGGTCCTGGGCCTGGGTCCCTGCGTGGTTCACTGGGGAAAGTCCTGGGCCTGGACTCTTGCATGGGTCTGAGGGGCAGTCCTAGGTCTGGGCTTGGACTTTTCCACAGGTCACTGGGGGCCAGCCTGGACTGATGGGGGCCAGGATACATATTTTTTTAACACCAGAAAAATAATAAATATAGGGAAGGAAAGGATCATAGTACACTTACTGATCCAGCATATGTAACAGTATTAAAAACTGTGATGTAACTACGCTGGGATCAGTGCTGTGTCAAGCCACACATGGGTCTGAGGAGGAAGAAAAAAATGCATATCTCTATATACAAGTTTTTGTGTATTTAATATTATTTCTCAGAACATTAGTCTACGAATAATGAAAAACTGAAAAGTTCCTGAATTGAAACCCAAAACTGCCGCAGTCTCTGGCTGGGCACAAATCACGAGTCACCACACAGCTTGTAGATTCAAACAGCAATTCTTTATTCCCGAACTCACAACGGGCCGTCTACAAACACGTTCTGGGGGAATCCATGTTCCCTGCCCAAATCCACCACTCTCTGCCCAAATCCACTCTCTGCCCAAATCCACTACTCCTGGGCTTCTGTCTCCCAAAATATACTGTCTGACCCTAAGAACTCAAGAGGAACTCAGCAGCAGGATACGCCCTATTCTAAAGGGGGAACACCCTAATCTCCTATTATGCTAAACCAGGAACACCCTAAACATGGATCCGTCCTGGTCCTTGAGCAAGGTCACCTTACATGCAATGTCCTGCAAAATGTCCTATTTCCATGAGTCCTTCCACTAAAGAAACATGGGGGTACGCTGGCAAGGAAATTGTCATACCTACTTGGCTGATGGCTCCCAGCACAAAACATTAGCTTAAGTTAAATATTCTAATCAAATCAGGATTTATTATCATTTAACTTTCTTGGCCTCATCGAAAGTAAACATATCAATAAATATTTTCAAAATCTAAGTTTTCTCTTGTTGCAAATGAGCAAACTTCCATGTTTGACAATTTCTCTTGACCAATGGACAATTTTGAAAATTTTTAACATTGTTAATTTACTGACATTTCTTTTGCAAGATGCAACTATGGATACAACTGTTAAAATCTCAGAATACCATTTGAAAATCTGTATTAGACTGCACTAAGCCCAATGTTGTTTTAAAACATTATGTCAGTTGTATATTACAAATCATTGATATGGTATATTGCTTTAAACTATTTCAGATCAAACCTCAACAGAGATTAAATTATCAAAAAATTTAAGTGCCAAATCAGTGGTTCTTTTATGTAAATTGTATATAGTTACAGCAAACAACTATTCTCTAATTTAAAAATTTGAAAGCGGGGCTGGGGATGTGGCTCAAGTAGTAGTGCACTCATCTGGCATGTGTGAGGCACTAGCTTCAAGCCTCAGCATCCCATAAAAATAAAATAAAGACATTGTGTCTACCTAAAAGCTAAAAAGCAAATATTAAAAAAAATAAAAATTTGAAATCTAAAGAACACTTCATTTTTCATGTCTATTTCAAATATAAAATCAGGCATGTGACTATATGGTTGTCTTCTTCCTCCCTTACCACTCCACGAGTGTCCTACCAGAAGCTGCGGGTTTGGTCAAGGGTATACACATAGCTGTGCTAAAATCTTTCAAACAAGTTCTCAAAACATTGGTAATCTTAATTTCTATTTAATAAATACTTTCCTCATAACTACTGATATTCTCATGCAGTGATTCATGTATTTCAACTTCTTAACTTTTTCATTTATTTTCAAAGTTGTAAAGAATGTTCATCTGTGGCTAATGTTTTGCATTTATTGACTATACTTTCAAAATTGCTTTCTGTCATTTGTTGTAAGCAGAGAGACACAGCCTTTCATGAAATGTGCAGTTTTATGTACACTCATTGTATTTTCACTAGAGAGCTTCAAATTATTCCATTTGATTCAAATTTCATACTGTAAAGATAGTTTGCATGGTATTTTATAATCAAGATGCTTTTGGGCTGGGGCTTGGGCTCAGTAGTTGAACTCAGGAGCACTCAACCACTGAGCCACACCCCCAGCCCTATTTTATATTTTATTTAGAGACAGGGAATCTCTGAATTGCCCTAGCCTTGTTAAGTTGCTGAGGCTGGCTTTGAACTTGGGATCCTCCTGCCTCAGCCTCCCAAGCCACTGGGATTATAGGTGTGAGGCACCATGCCCAGCAAATATCATCTCTTTCTAATTAATTAATAATTTCATAAACCAGATAATATCTAGATTTTTTTAAGTTTTATTGGGATAAAATTTTCTAATTATTTCTTTTGTGTCAATCAAATCAACAAAACTTTATTTTTTGTCATGACATTATTCTTAATGTAAACATAGCTAATAATCAGATACATTGATTTATGATTGATTACATAAATAAAGTATTTTCCTTTTATTTTCAATAGTATTTCAGATTTAACATAATTTTCTAATAGCATTATAAATGTTTTGAATTTTCTTAGACAAATAAGACATATTCCTTTGTATGATTATGCATATCATTACAATATGTCTTATAAAAGTTCAAATAAATTAGAAATAGTCTTACATCAGACTTTCAATAATTTCTTGTGTACTCTTAAGAGGCAAACTGTTTTTGCATAAAATATATATCTAGAACCACTCACAAATATTTTATCATATTCTTTAAGGCATCATCTATTATCAGTTTAAATATATTTTTTAAAAATCTTCAATTTAATGACTTGGGAGGCTTAGGCAAGAGGATTGTGAGTTCAAAGCCAGCCTCATCAAGTTAGCAAGGCTCTATGCAACTCAAGGAGACCCTGTCTCTAATAAAATACAAAAAGGGGCTAGGCATGTGGCTCAGTATTAAGTGCTCCTGGGTTGAATTCCTGGGACCAATGGAGGGGGGAAAAAAAGTATGAATGAAAACGCAATAAAGCAAGAAGTTTTAAGTATACATGAGGAGATCATGATAATGAATTCACTAATGGAACACTTTTAAAAGATTAATCTTCTGCAAATCTTTGCCCATTTTAAACAGATTTTCGAAATCTAAATCATGAGCTTAGCTAGATCCACACTCTTTTAAAATCACTTTTATTTTGGTCACAATGAAGGATTAAAATTTACTTCAAAGTTATCTTTTTTTTCTTTTTTTTTTTTTTTGGTACTGGGAATTGAACCCTCAGGTGTTTCCACTGAGCTACATCCCCATCCCTTTTTATTTTTTAGTTTGAGAAAGAGTCTGACTACTTTGCTTGAGAGTCCTGTTAAGGTTGTTGAGACTGTCCTTAAATTTGTAATCCTCCTGCTTCAGCCTCCTGAGTTGCTGGTATTACAGGTGTGTACCACAACATTCAGTCAGTGTTTTCTTTTCCTTGTGCAACTAGTATGTTCTCAAGCTTTTGAAATTTCTAACATATCATTTTCTTTCTTTTTTATAATTCAAAGAAAATTCTTAATTGTAACTCTGAATTTCATAGTAATTTTGTCTAAGGGTTTTAATGTTAAGAACTTCATCATTTTTAGTAGATAAACACTGTTTTTCTAGACAGACCTGTTATTGCCCTTGTAGTTTTGATCAATTTCTTCACACATTTTCTTCTGAACATTGTACCACTTGGCTTTTTAGATACAATATTTGTTTGAGGGAAAAAATTAATGTGCATTGAAAATGTTTATTTTTAACTAACTCATTTAGCTAAATATATTTAATTTATATAATAAGAGTCAGTTTATGAGTGAGAAAAATCATAAAAGAGAACATTACCCTACTCCCTACCACCTTATATTGGCTAGCAAACACTAAGTAACAAGTACCAGCAGTACTGTTGGAAGAAATGCAAGAGTGTAGATAACGACACTCCTGGAGGCTCAGTCTCAAGTGAAAGTCAAAAGCTGAGTATGGAGCAAGAACACTGAGAAAAAAATCCCCATCCTCAACATAAGGAATTACTACAGGAATTGAACCTGTAGTTGTCTTGAGGTAATCATAGCAATGAGAAAACCAAAATTCAGGTGAACGCCTTCCTAGACAGCCGCAAACTCTACACTAAAGGCCTAACATAAGAAAAGGTATGCACATTTCCACATACACATACTCTTTACCCCAGTCTCACACATAGTGTCTGGCTTTCCACCAAACATGATACAACATACAGAAAAGCAAGGTGAAAAAAACCTCTAAGAACACAAAGGTAGACAAGATCCAGATTCTAGAATTATCAGACATAAAATTTTAAATTACTACAGTTAATATGTTAAATGCTTTAGTAGAAGAAGGGTCAATATGCATAATCAGGATAGGATTTACAATAAAGGGTCAGAAATTCTAAGAATCAAATCAAGTCCTAGAAATAATAAACAAATTTATGATTATAGAGGTTAAAAATGCCTTTGATGGACTCATCTGTATACCTGGCACAAATAAAAAAATGAATCAGTAAATCTGAAGATTAAAAAAAAAAGAGTCAGTTGGGGAGTGGAAATTAAAACCAGGCACTTAAGAACAGTGCTAACATTAAATGGTTTAACATTTGTGAAATTGAAACTCCTGAAGTAGTAGATAAGAGTTGGTTCAGAAAATACCAATTAGGATAAATGCCAAAAACAGTTAAAGACACAAATAGATAAACATATAAAAAAGCAAACAAACAAAACAGACTTAAGACATGTCATGTTCATACTGGTTGATAAAACTTAATCTTGAGAGTATGCAAAGAAAAATCACATATTACAAAAAGATACAGACAATAATTATAGAAAGACATCACATCAGAAAATATGCAAGCTAGAAGACAATAACATTATTTAAACCAACTGTTTGAAAGAAAAAACAAAGACAAAATTGGAAATTCTGTACCTACCATAAAATATCTTTCCAAATGAAAAAAGATTTGATTAAACAAAAAGCCTTGGAAGAATTAACTGCCAACAGGCCCGCAACATAAGATATAGCAAGTAAAGGGAATATGACAGAAATGGAGAGCAACATCAAGAAATCAAAAGATCTGGAAATGTCCCAGAATATAAAATCATTTGAAACTACTAATTTTCCAGTGTGCCAAGTGATTGACGTTTTAATTATTTCAGGATTTTTACTTCATAAATTCATATCTATTACACAATAGTAAACTAACATTATGCAAGTGAAATACATGTTTGTCAAAATGAAAAAACCTTAACATTTTACTTAAAATTAGGTATTTTTATAAGATGAAAATTTTTAAATCTATTTTTTCTATTACATGCCAATATTGTTGCTGACATATGCATTTTGAAATTTAATTTTTTTAAAAAATCACACCAACAATATTTTCAAAAGTCTAAACCATTAAGGAAAAAAAACGAAACAAACTTTACCTTAGACACAGATTCTTGTTCCTTAATGGGCACTTCATTTTTTAATCTTGAAAACAAAATAAATACTCATTATTTTATACTTAAAATGATGAAATATGAAAGATTTTGCATGATTATAATAATTAAAATGTAAATCTAAACCAATGTATATTTTATGACATAATAGTAAATTGGACCTCATATCAAGGTAAAAGTAAAATGCAGGCTATTAAACAAAAGATTTATTAAATGGTTAAAAATCAATAAAGACATGTATTTCTCTATCAAAAAGCAAGAGCATTTAAGGAATGTACTCTTTGCTAAATACAATTTAAAAGACATAAAGAATTACTCCTTAAAAAGAAAAAGCAGGATATATATACATATATGTATACATATACACACACACATATAAAATATACATTAATATTTATTATAATAGGACTTAGAAGTGAAAAGAAACTTTTTCTATAATGAAATTCCATAATAATGTCACTTCAACATGTATTACAATTAAGTTACTCTAGAAGCAGTAACATCTCAGAAATAATCTAGAATTTTGAAGACTATATTCTTAAAAACCTCCATAAACACTACTCAACAATTAACTATACTTTATAAACCTCCTGACTCCTAAACAATGCTTATTATAACTTATTAACAATATTAACAAAGGTATATACCATCTAGAAAAATCTTGTAAAATAATCAACAATGTAACAGATAGCTTTTCTAAATGACCTTTGTTTCATAAACTGATGACTAAAAATATTATTTGGAGAATTTAGGCATCAAAAAATATTGATATTATATACTAAATTCAATTTTAATGCACATAAGTATGTCAGCCAACCTGACCTGAAATGTCATTAATCAAGAGTTAATTGATGAAGGCTCAGTAACTATAAGAAATAGTATATTTAATACAAGCAATAACTACACTGACTTTTAAATTTCATGAACAAAAATGAAGATATCTAATAGGACAAAAATGTCATCTCTTAAAATGTTCTCTCATGGCTAGTCAATGACAAAGAGTCTTCCTCTTTATGAAGTGCCTATGCATTTTTAAAATTAGGAATATAGGGGCTGGGTTGTAGCTCAGTTGTAGAGCACTTGCTTAGCAAGCATGAGGCACTGGGTTCGATCCTCAGCACCACATAAAAGTAGAAATGAAATCAAGGTATCTTGTCCATCTATAACTAAAAATTTTTTTTTAAAAAAAGTTAGGGCTATAAAAGGAAAGAATGTATAGTTCAGTGGTAGAGAATGTGCTCAGTATGCACAAAGCACTGGGTTCAATATCTAGCACCACTAAAATAACAATGATGGTGCTGATGACAAAGTGGCTATGGCCTTTTTTTGCATACTATTATAATTGGTAGTACATTACAATAAGTTAAAATTAATTTGTTAAACAAGTTGAACTGAATAAAACTTGAACAAAAGATTGATCAGATACGTTTGAGGTTAAAGACTGTGTGATTATCTCTATTATCTAAACAATATAAATAAAGATGAGTCTGTATAAAGTATATATATCTTCATTGTTTTAATGGAGCATATGGATAAATAATTGTTTTAAGAATAACATGTTTAATGAAAAAACATTGTTAGTCTAAACATAGATATTATATTAATGAAGCACTGAAATAAATTTATCCATTACAACTGATTTTTATTTCTAAGCATTTGATCATTTTAAATTCAATTTGAAAACACTAAAACAAATGGGCCAGAAAACACCTAAAAATATAAAATATTTTGGGGGCTGGGTAGAGTGCTTGCCTAGCATTATGAGGCCCTCAGTTTGATCCCCAGCAAAACACACAGTTATTTTCTTTTCAGCTTACTATTGAAATGTTATCAAAGATCTTATACTCTTAAAAATTACCATGCTAATAATTTTTGAAATGGGTATTATAATAAGTTAGTTTTATGTAGCAATTAAAAATAAAAGTCATTAAGCATGTTTAACTGGTATTGCTTGCATTTCCACTGGGGAAACTGAGTCCTCTGAGTATCACTGCAATGGAGGTTAGTGATGTAAATTGTTATAATTCTCCATTTTACTAAGAAACTGGTAGATGAGATCATGTTAAGTTATTGGAATAATTAATATTAAGATGTCTATGATGGGCTGGGGTTGAGGCTCAGAGGTAGAGTGCTTGCCTAGCATGCGTGAGGCACTGGGTTTGATCCTCAGCACTACATAAAAATAAAATAAAGGTGTCCACCTACAACTATAAATAAATAAATAAATAAATAAATAAATAAATAAATAAATAAATAAATATTTTTAAAAAGATGTCTATGACCCCAAATATTGTTTTGTGCCTTTTACTATAAAATAATTCTCTTCTTAAGGGACAGGCTTATAACAACCAGTGAAAGCATTTAGAAAAATAACTCTAATATCAATTAGAAATGTACTTTATAAATTTCATCATAAATTTATAACTAAAATTTTATAACTACAGACGCATACTCAAAGGTTAATAAGTTCTAACATAACTACTGATATATTATTAACATTTCAGGAAAGAAAAAATTTTTCATACCTGTAATTCTTATTCATTAAAGATACTTACTGAAATAATCATCATTTGAGATATTCAACTGCTTTAGAGAAGACAGTCAAATTTGCTAAGCTCAAAGTTCTGAGCTAATGACCTGCCTTTAAGTAATTACACTTTTCACCTGTAAATGTAGTTTTTTAATAGAAAAATGTAGTGTAGTATTTAGGACATCTGAGTTCAATGCAAAGAGAACAGAAAGACTGGTGATCAATTTCAACATCATTAGCAAAAAAATTGAAAGTATGTAAGTTTTCTTCTCTATAGAAACCTGTTTAAATATATTTGTTTTTAAATAATAATCCCTTTTCTGTAAAGTCCTAAATGAAGTAAATGGTTTCCTGTATTTTTCTGCAGGTCACACGAACAACATAAGGCTACATATAAAAGGAATATTCTGAATCAATGACACTAGTTATGTTCTTTTGAGGCTTCATTCACACTATAAACATACCACAGGATGGGGAGATAAGCTGTAAGGAGGGAAATATTCATTCATCCATAAACTCAGGCCAATAATAGCATTTATCTCAGAAATTGGCGTGAATTAAATGAGTAAATGAACATCAAATACTTGGAAGACTATAGGGCACATTGTATGTGATCAATAAATGTTACCAATTATTATTTCCAATCTTCCTGCTCAAGACTTGCTTGAGAGTGCACAACACAGGCCACTTTTACTCCCTAAATTATCTCCACTGTTTTGATTCTTCTGCCAAGCTTCCACACTACTCTTAAACACAATATATTCGATACTTCTTTTGATTTTTTGTCTGGGATCAGACTTATTTGTTCTAGTATGAAATGATCTAACTATTTCTGAACACCTGGTTTTGAGCTATCATCTAAAGTTAGGGAAGAAAGCAGAAAAATCATTCTAGATAGAAGACAGAACTAGAGAAAGACAGACAAGCAAACAAAGAAAACAAAATATCTGCATGTGAAAATGTAAAGGAAAAAAAAGACCACTGATGTAGGCAGAATTAATGAAACAGTAGGAATCTATTGTGTTATGTGGTTTTGTTGGCAAAACTGAATTATACCCTAGACATTTCATTTATAATCTATAAACTACCCTCAAGACCAGGAGACCAAAAATTTTTTTTTAAATGGCAGTAACTACAGAATCACTAGCCAAAGCTGGTATGGTTTGTTCTAAATGATGAAGTACACAACAGTTTCATTTATCTTTGCATTTCACTGTTTCTCCCATTCTTTCATGCTAATCAGATATCAAAGGCATTAGTCCCAACTGCCAGGAACCACTGTTATTAGTATTATTATTTTATATCAGGGAGTGAACCCAGTGGCACTTAACCTTGAGCCACATCCCCAGGGTCTTGCTAAGTTGCTTAGGGCCTCAATATACTGCTGAGACAGACCTTGAACTCTTGATCCTCCTGTCTCAGCCTTCCCAGGTCCTGGGATTACAGGCATTAAATATGTCACCACGCCTGGCCACGAAACCACCATATCTTCATGCACAGCTCTTATCTACTGACTGGCAACTTCATATGAGGAACAAATGTGTTATATCCACCTTGAAAAGAAAAAACTATCTTCCAGTTCCCAAAAATTTGATTTATTAATGACTGTGAGAGAATCTAGGGAAAAGAATCTCTCATACCTCCAACCCCAGTCACATTTCAAGTTAAAGAAAGATACCCAAACTCATAGATCAGAGTGGTTTGGTGTTTTTCCTCCTTCTCCTCTTCCTTCTTCTAACTTAAATATATGAAGACATTTTGACCATTTTGAACACTTAAGATTCTATTACTTGGGTTAAACAATGATTCTTCCAAGTTCAGAAATTAAGAAAAACAATGGTGTAAGCCCTTATACTTTGATGTTCATAGACTCAATGTGAGTAAATATTTTTAACAGAAATTTTGATATAGTTTCAAATGTAAGAAAAATATTGTCATTCTACCCCTAGAAGAGTTTACTTATTGCTTGCATATGTGAAAAACAATTAATGACTTAACAGTTTAGTTGCGAGTGGTATAATAAAATAATATTTCACTTTTAAGAACAGGTTCTGATTCCTTCTGGGATAGTATTTCACAAAAATTATAGCTATTCAATATATATAATTATAATGGTTTAAATGATTATGAAATCAGCTGGCTATGTGGCCCTGTGAAGATATGAACTTCATGTCTACATTTTTGATTCTCCTATTGTATAATTACCATAGTGAATGACATCAATCATGTCTTTTATTCATGTGTTCATTTCCAACAACTGACACAGAGTCTTGCACATTGAAGGCAGGACATCAATGTCCAGTGTAATGACTTGTGAAAAGATTTATCTATATTATACTATGAAAAGAGCAACGTGCTAAGGATGAAACCCAATATTTCTCTTGCAATTCTTTAGCTTTAAGGAAAGTCAGAATTCTGTTTCTATTTCTTCTTAGTACATTTAAATTAGATTGAATTTAACAAAGTGTATACATAGATTTAATCTTTAAAGCACACTGTGCATCTCTTAAATCTTCAAAGATTACTATCAACTTCATTTCACAGATGAAGTGAGGCAACTTGACCACAAAGTTGGTCAGAAAGTGCTAGGACTGATATTTTACCTTTAGTCAATACACTGCATTTTGCTTAGACAAACCTGGAAGTCACTTGAAGAACTAAATTAATTTTTAAAACCACTTCCAAGTGTGATTTTTAGGATATCTGATTCAGTCAATAAGAAAGATAACTCATTAAGTAGCCTAATTTTCCAAATTTCAGTTATTGTGCATTTACCACAGACTCTTACACTCTAAAAATGTTCTAGAGGGGAATTACCCTTTTATTCTCACTTTTTGTCAAGAAAAAGTATCTTACAAAACTTTACTTCTATTCTGTGTTACAACTGATCTACACAGGTAGGTACGCTGGAAAAGAGGAAAAATGGAGATTTGGGAAACAGAAAAGAGCAATTTCATGACTAAGTTCAATAATATCTCTAACATTTAAGAGAGGCATTGTTGAAAAATCATTTCAAAGTTCTGCAAAAGAAATAGCTATGTGACTACTGCTAACTAGAAGAACTATACACTCTTATAAAATTAACAGCCAAGATTTATGGACATAAATACTTGGTAATAATAAAATTTTCTTCAAAAAAAATGATTCTGTAAGTTAAAAAAGCATGATTTCCTTCTAAACAGGATTCTGTACCAGTTTTCAAAAAGGCAGTGTTTTTTCCCAGTCTTTAGACAGAAAAAGCCAGAGTTACTCTCAATTCTACATTAGAAAATTTGTACACAAGATTTGATTAAAGCACTGTGATGAGATGTCATCCACCAAGCAGTCTGGAGGAAAGTACTGCTTGAGTCAAAATTACAGATAACCACAATGCCAATGTACTGCCACTGAAACTCCGTGATGATAAGATTCTATAGATTCTAGGATCCCCTGCCATCAGGAAGTGGCAGTACTCACAATAGTAACAGGATTAAGAGCAGGAAAGCTGGAGTAGGAGCAGTGACAACAGTGAGTGTGGGCTTTCTTCCAGGTCAGTAACAAGTAATTTAGAATCAATAGTTAACCGAATTACTTAAACTGGTAATTTAACTAATTAATTTCCATGCATTATTTCTTAAAGCCAACCTAAAAAGAATTATTGCTTATCTTTCAGTGATGAGGAATCTGACTTGAAGGTTAATAATTTACTCAAAGTTATAGAGCTAGTTAGATATAAAACTAGGATTTAAACCTCAGTCTATCTTATTTCAAGGCTACATTCCTTTCACAATACCAGACTTCACAGTGAGTTGTATGGACAGTTTCAGTGTGGACAATTAAAAACATTAAGATCCCTTATTTTAATAAAAAATACAGAAAAGAGATGCACAGGAGACCCTCTAATGAGGTAGATGATAGTAAACTTTTGTATGTGATCAAATACAAGCTGAAAAGAGTGAGACTGCAGAAACATCTCAAAATCAGAAGTGAATTATGTCATAAGTACAAGATGTCCATACTATAGTCAAGTTAAGGTATTACAACTTAGGGGAAAATACTGATTCGATTTATAAAAGACACTTATGACTAAAATAAACCCAGAAGTGTTCATAGAGATTCCTTAAAAATATAAGTTTAATGAGCTTTAGAGACCGAAAATCGAATGGTATGATTTATACATGATGCAGCAATTACCTCTAAAGAAATTTAACAGAAATAATTTGTGTAAATGGTTTGGGAGGCCTAGAAAGAAAAATTGAAGGCTGAAGATCAGGGCAATTCCACCTGAATAAAATGTAGGCAGAAATAAAATCATGGAGTATAGAAATATAACAACAATAGAATCATTGATAACTTCTATAGTGTTTCCTATGTGCTAATATTTTACTTTTCTTTTTTTTTGGGGGGGGGAGTACTGGGGATTGAACCCAAGGTTGCTTAACCACTGAGCTTTTTACTTTTTAAATTTTATATAAGGTTTCCCTAAGTTGCTCAGGGCCTTGATAAATTGCTGAGGCTGGCTTTGAACTTGCGATCCTGCTGCCTCAGCCACCAGAACTAGCTAATCACTTTTGAAGTACTTTATCTGAAAACTAATTCCTTTAATTCCCTCAAGACTTTCAGAGTAGGTACTTTTGTAATCTTTGTTTTATAAATAAGAAACTGAGGTACAGAGATTAGGTAGCCTTTGCATAAGTCACTTACATCTAGAAAACAACAGGGTAGGAACTCCTAATTGGGCAATCAATTACAGAGCCTAGACTTGTACCACATCACTCTGTCACTTTAAAGTTCTTTAAATGTACTTGCTTGCAACTAAATTAAATCTGGGTATCAAATGTTCATATCTTATCATCAAGAAAGACCTCTTGATCTCATTAAGAAAGGCAATTAAATTTAACAAAATGAGAAAAAAATTCAAGAATCTTAAGAGATATTACAAATGCTGGTAAAATTAACAGTCTCTATTAAAGCCAGGTACAAGAAGTTACAGAGAGAAACTAGACATAATTATGAGAAACTCTTAAGCTTCTCAGTGAAGCCATGTTAGGCAACCATACTCTTCATCAAAAATATCCCTTGCTGCTATAAGCAGAAGAGGCTCTGCACTGTTATATATTTCTTAGACTTTATAAATGTAATAATGAGGAAACCATTTTTTCCAGAAAAAATTTCTGAAAATGTGAAAATGTACTTGCTTGCATCTAATTATGCACTCTACCTTATAAATGATTCAGAAACATGAATGAAATTTCTAGAAGTCCTTCTTATTCAACACCACATTTATATTTTCCAATAGAAAAATCAGAATGATAAATCTAATCATTATTCTATAGCCCATTCTATGGAGATTGTCATGAAATTAGTAATGATAGAAGGGAAAAATTCAAAGGCTGAATAAATATTTTTGTATAGTCACAGGCCAAATATAACATGGTAAATCCCACATTAAATTTAATTTAAAGAATTTTAATTTTAACCTGAATTTTGACCACAGAAACAGTTTTCCCAAAACTATGTATAAATTATGGGCATTAATTTTACAGTACAGAACAGGAGAAATAATGACAAAATTACCTTCTTTTATAAAAATGCAAGAGGGTTATTTTTATAAGAGTACACATACAGAGTTGAATGTGCCTAAGAGTAAGATGGATATTAAATTTTCTCAAGATCAAGAATTCCTGTTTCTGTTACTGGGGTAGATATGTAAATTCATAAGAATAAACTATGAAACTTAGTCATAACCAGTATTGAAAAACAGATCCATAGACCTCTAAAACTTAGTAACTGCATTTACAAATAGGGCATCACCATACTCATGATTGTCTTCCCACATCTCTTTCCATACCTCCTTTAATTTCCTTTGTACATTCCTTCTCATCTCTCTAACCTTTTATTGTCAGAGTCCTCAGAGCTCACCTGTGGACCTTGCCCTTTCTCTATTTCCACTGTTATCCCTTGATGAGCTCATATACTTCCAAGAATTTTTTAAAATTGAACTTTTTCATGCTGGAACAACTGTAGATTCACACATGGTCGTAAGGTTATAAGAAACAATACAGAGCAATCTCAAGTACACTTTGCTCAGTTTCCCTCAATGATAGCATCTTGTAAACTATAGTTCAATATCACAACCAGGATATTGACAATGATTAACAACACACTGATCTTTTTAGAATCCCCCAGTCTCACATACATCCATTCTTATGACATTTAAAAATATTAAATGATACTTATAGCCTAAAACTTACCCTTAAATTCATAAAGGATAATGACATCTCCACTTAGCTATCAAATAAGTATCTCAAAACTAAAACATGTCTCAAACTAAAATCCTCTTCTTCACTCCCAAACCTATTCCTCTTGAGTCTTCTGCATCTCAGTTGATAACAATGCTATCTTTTCAGCTGATCAGAATATTAACTATGAATCATCCTTACATGTTAGCTTACACTTCATATATAAATTACCAAAAAATTCAAAACACATCCAAAAAGGAGTCACTTATCACCTACCCAAGTGACCACCAGCTCCAACTTGTTTTATTAAAATAACCCCTTAACTAATCTCCCTGATTTTGCCCTTGGTATCTTAGGACTATTCTCAAGAAAGCACACAATGGGATACAGTATTGTTACATTTAGATATTTATTTATTTGGAGGTTTACTGAGGTATCCTCTATTCAAAATTCACTAACGGCTTCTCATTTGAAAGTAAAACCCAAAGTTTTTACGATGGTCTTTAAGTTCATATACCACATGGTCCACATTATCTCACAGGCCTATCTCCTACTAGTCTCCTTCTTCTTCCCCCTACTGCAGCCAAACTGGTCTCCTAACAGTTCCTTAACTCAGAATTATCCCATGTTGGAAGTTTTTTCCTCCCAGAAATGCTCTTTTGATATCCAAGTAATATCCATATAACCTCCTTCACACCTCTAATCAAAATGTCATGTGTCCGAGAAGTTTTCCCTGATACCAGATTTAAAATGGTGATCTCCTAATTTCTACCCCATATTCCTGTATTTCTCTTCCCTACTTCATTCTTCTTCAAAGTATTGACCATCATCTAAAATATAGGCAAGATGTTTTGCCAAAATGTGACAATAAGGCAAGAATCCAAGTTTCTATAGCTTAAGCGTCATTTTCTAAGAATGACAATAGACTCAAACTAAAAATTAGACCTATTCAACAGTAACCAAAAAGCATAAACATGTGACATGGCAATAGTTGATGAGGCAAATCAACTATTTAGAATAAATAACTTGATGGTAAAGAAAGATCAGGCTTAAGCTAAAACCTATTAGTATCACACAAATTCAACTAATTACCTATAATAATTAGCAAGCTTTGTCCTGCTTTAGTCAAACCAATTTTTAAAAAATGAAGTTACAGGTGATAATATAGTTTATACTTCAAGGAAATGAACTTGATACTACAAAAAATCAAGTCTCAGAAAAATTATCATATATTGGTATATCATATTTTTTAATTACAATAAAAAAAGCAGATTTTCTATTCTATAACATATAAAGAACTAATGTTAAAAATGGAAATAAATTGTTGTTTCTGGGCAAAATTTTTAAAAATTGGGTAGAAAGAAGGAAGATAAACTTCAGGGAGCCAGATAAGGAAATAAAGAATAATATATTACTAAGTCCAATACTAAGAAACAAGTCACCTTTGGACATTTTGGAATATCCTTCATTTACATTATAAATTTGTCCAGATAATTAAAGCTAACAGGATTTAACTTTTTGATTAATACTCATAAGATAAACATTACAAAATAAGCAGTCATCTAAACTGGCTTTATCTCTGATTTTAGAATAAAAGAAACCACACCTGAGTTATTATTTCAGAGTCTGATGATCCTTATGGCTATTAAGACATAAAAGGCACTTTGCTAGTCTTTAAAATTCAAGAAATTAGTATAGTATAATAAAATTTAATTATGCTAGAGGAAAAAATGCAAGATGCACTAGCTCTTAGGTTTGCATGCCACATAACAACACTTCCATATAACAATTAAAGCAATAGGATAAAATAGTTTTTATAAGAAATTGTTTACTAGCAAAGAATGAGACCTTTAAACAAAAAAATTTTTATTAAATTACAGAATAGATATACAAATATGTTACTTTAAAACTTGTTTTTAAGATCTGCAAGTTTTACCAATTTTAACACCTTCAAAGCCAAAATTATTGAGGTAATATAAATAATAATCCTGAAACAAGACAGAAGATATCATAACTGTCTGAGAACAGTCATACTATAAAGCTATCAACAGGTAGATAAGTGAAATCTGAAGAGAATTCTTAAGAAATCTCCTGGTGTTCTTAAAAACATAAACACTGAATAAGTTTTAAAGAACAGAATAGAAAAATAGATATCATAAAGTAGATATCACTAAATTTAGAGAACATAAAATCAAGCTATTAAAATTAAACTAAATTTTTTAAAAATAAAAAAATCTGAGAATAGGTATTGTTGAGAAAATTTTAGAGTTAATACTGGGTGATAATTTTAAATAACAGTAAAAATAACTATGATTTTGAATCATAATTATAGAGACCTATTGTTCCAAGGACATGAAAAATAGTCATGATTTCCCAACGACTAGATTTTTTTATATTTCTTGGATTGCATTCAGGATAGAGGAAGATTTATGGGTAGCAGCCAAAATGAGTAAACTTTAATTTGTATGCCGAACCATTGATTTGATAGGTTTTTCTTATTTATAATTGGCCCATGAGCTTATTAAGATGGAGAGCCAATGCTGCCAGTGGGAAGTATGCTCAATTTGGTGGGCCCCGAGGCCAACTCTGGCCAAATCAACATCAGCCTTACAAGAGGCCAGTCATGCAGGAAGGGAGTTTCCCCAAGATATGATTTCTTGAGGCCAAAACCTAGAGCAGGTCCCACAGTCAAATTATTCACATTCCTTGGAAAGAGAGAACAGTCATCAGTTGTGTCCATCGAAGGGGGACACTGTCCAGGTGTACCCTGGATATTTTTTGAAATCTCTGGGCTGCTTCTGCACCTGAAAAAAAAAAGATAGCACAATGACAGACAACAAATGAGAAAAAGGACAATCATCTGGTCCAAAAACTTACGACATGAAATTAAGAAGCAGACAAAACAGAAGACAAACAACCATATCACTTGGAATGTATTACTCTGAAGGCAAGTGCAGTAGAGAGAAACACAAATCATTTTAAGCAAAGTAAGAAAAGACCATAGCAATACGTTATTTTTAGAGAAAACCAACTGGAGAAAAAAAAATGTATGTTAAGATACGTCAACTTAGGTATCTCCATACTGCTTTCCATATTGGCCGCACCATTTTGCAGTCCCACCAGCAATGTACAAGTGTACCCTTTTCCCCACATCCTCGCCAGCACTTATTGTTACTTGACTTCCTAATGGCTGCCAATCTTACTGGAGTGAGATGGTATCTTAGGGTGGTTTTGATTTGCATTTCTCTGACTGCTAGAGATGGTGAGCATTTTTTCATATACTTATTGATTGACTGTATGTCTTCCTCTGAGAAGTGTCTGTTCAGGTCCTTGGCCCATTTGTTGATAGGGTTGTGTGTTATCTTATTGTTTAATTTTTTAAGTTCTTTGTATATTCTGGATATTAGGGCTCTATCTGAAGTGTGAGGAGTAAAAATTTGTTCCCAGGATGTAGGTTCCCTGTTTACCTCTCTTATTGTTTCTCTTGCTGAGAAAAAACTTTTTAGTTTCAGTAAGTCCCATAAGAGCATGAGGAAAAGATTAACATTTAACAGAGACGAGTGGCGTGGGAGAGAGGGAGAGAGAAGGGAAACTGTATGGAAATGGAAGGAGACCCTCATTGTTACATAAAACTACATAGAAGAGTTTGTGAGGGGAAAGGGAAAAAAAAAGGAGAGAATTAAACCACAGCAGATGGGGTAGAGAGGGAAGAGGAGAGGGAAGGGGAGGGGGGATAGTAGGGGATAGGAAAGGTAGCAGAATACAACAGTCATTAATATGGTATTATGTAAAAATGTGGATGTGTAACCGATGTGATTCTGCAACTTGTATTTGGGGTAAAAATGGAAGCTGATAACCCATTTGAATCAAATGTATGGAAGATGATATGCCATGAGCTTTGTAATGTTTTGAACAACCAAAAAAAAATATTTAAAAAAAAAAAAGATATGTCAACTTGACACAAAGATAAAGTAGAACAGGAATCTGAACCCATTTACAAGCTGAACAGAGCTGAATAATGAAAGCTAGTGTCATAAACTTGGCTGCTTGACTGGCTTTGTGTAAGAAAATATCTCAGAACTTTGAACTTAGGAAATTCCAACTTGTCTTGCACCAGGTCACAAGCTCCACAGAGCAGGAACCTATTTCAACAAGCAGGTTTAAAAAATATTTTAAAAAATATTTTTCATTGCTATTAATGATACACTTAAAAATGCAGTAGGTGCTAAAATCCATCAAAGTAAAATGCACTGAAAAAAAATTAAACTTACTCAGAAAGATGTTCAGAAGTTGGGATACAGACAGAAATTGAAATTAGAAGAAAAGTTTTATATTAATTAGAAGAAAAGTTTTATATTTACAACAGCATATGATCTATGATGAGAGTAACGATTTAGTAAAGAGTTCATATTGTGGTTGACCAAAAATAATGGAATAAATATCAAAATCCACAAGAGCACAGTTATATATACGTACCTTTCTCTACTACAACTTGGCAAGTATGGGTTTCATGTTGACTTAAGTGTGCAGCCATATTATCTAAGCCAGAAACATCAGTTAGGAAATCACAATTAAGGCACACTAGAGTAATGCCCCTATTAAAAAAATAGCATAAAAGAAAAGTTTTTATCTGTTGTTAAATCTATATACAAGTTCAATGATTATTTTTCCACAAATTATCTTTTTGTGTAATAAATGTAACTTGTTATTTGTTATATAAATTTGATGTAACTGAAATTATTCTCTATAAAATGGTACAGCTATGTCCAAATTTTGCTACTACTTATTTACATAGAGTATTTATGTTTTATAAATATTTATCTTTTGTACCAGTCAAAAGACCTACAACCAGTCTAGGTTCCATTAACAATTTGCAATAATATAGGCAATTCACATTCTATTTGTTCCTATGCCCATCTGCAAAGTGAGAATAGCATTCATTCACTCAATATATATTTACCGAGGTTGTCTATACAACTGTATCACTGTTATTATGAACAACAACAACAACAAAAAAGCCAGTCAGTACTTGAATGAAATTTATAATCTAGCGTTTTATTTAGTTGAGGACAAAATTAGAAGAAAATTATAAAGTATTTAGAAGTATAGTATGATACCTGCCACTACATGCCAAAGTTTTAGCATGATCTTCCAAGGGTGGTTATTATTTAACATGGAATTAACTGACGTAGTTAATAAAAATGTTGGAGTCCACAAATTTGGAATCCTCATCATCCCAGCACTGTGAATGCTATTGCCTACCTGATTGGGCCTATACTACTCATACTCTTTAACAAAACTTGTGAGTGCTGTACAGAGAAAGGAGAAAGAAACTCAAGTCCAGAGAAAATAAAGACAGCATCATGCTGCCTTAGCAGGTCAAAGCAGGGAGAACTCCAGTATGTTCTTGATTCTTAAATAACACATGAAATGATTAAGGACTTTCAAAGGAAGTTAGGAAACAAGTCCCAAAATCATGAAAAACTTTTGCTGAGTCTAGAATAGTTCTTACACTCACTGAATTAAACTGAATAACATTTGCTATCTGAAATATTTAAACATAATTGGCATATTAAAGTTATGTGTCAATGGCCTTAAGATTCATATTTAAAATGTGTTTGATCTCGTGACTTTTAGTTGAAAAGTATCTTAAATATTATTAAGATTGTAAAAATATTGAGATGGTTCAGAGAACTTAGAAAGCCACTATATAATTGAACTTATTATATTTATTAAAATGTTAAGCAATTGGGAGCTAGTTGGGTCAAGCATTTGAAGTGCCGTTTAAAAGAAAATCAAGTATATTTAATGGATAAATGACACTAAATTGTTTAAAGTAATTTGAACTTAAATGTCACTGTTGAAAAAAATTCAGTCTGTTCAATTTAAATGAACTTCATTTTACATTAAATTAAAGTTCCTCTAGAAAGTGATTACTAAAAAGTACTCAAATTCTAAATGGAGTATTTCTAAAATTCTAAATTGAGTATAGAGACTTAAAAGCTTAAAGAAAGTTAAAATGTAAAATACTTAGCTTAAATAACTAACTACAATTTTTTCTATGAACAAACTGCCCTCATAGATACTAAAAAGAGTTTCACTGGTAAAGAACAGGCTACTGCCTATTCCACTGGATATAGATAATTTAAAAAGGGATGGCATGACTAACTCAATATGTTTTTAAACAGGGATTTGTAATTGGAATTTTTAATCAAATTTCTTGATTTGGGAAAATATGTGAGTCTGGGAATATTATAGTTGGGTCATTAGTAGAGAAAAGATGGTCTGTACAGAGAAAGCAGAAAGAAACCCAAGTCCAGAGAAAAGAAGACAGCATTGTGCTGCCTTAGCAGGTCAAAGCAGAGAGAACTAAAGTAAGTTCTTGATGACTTTTTGTTTTCCTTATTTGCTCTGGCTGTTGCTCCTCTACTTAGGGGTCTATAAGAGTCTTTGAAATCTCTCTAATAAATCAAAGTTTCACCTAAATTTTGTTTAGGTGAAAAAAATTGATCATTTAACTGATCACTGTTATTATCAGTTTAATACAAAGTATATACATTCAACGTTCATATATTTGATGTTCATTACATAATATATATGTTTTACCAGTATATGAATACAAACAAACAGGATACTTCAGACTGATTTCTCCTCCTTAAGTTCTATTCTAATTGCATACTATATATGTGCACTGACAGAATTCACTGGTACATCAAATCTAAAATCATCTGCTTTCTCCCCAAATCATCTCCTCCTGACTTTCTTATGGTCCCATTTCATTTGACACTAAAGCTCAAACCATAGTTACCTATGACTTTCTCCTTTCTTAAAACATTTAATATGTCAAGCATTTTATAATATAAACAACTTATTGAGTACTTATCTGTGCCAGGCTGCTTTTAAACATATCATCTCATCTAAATCTTACAACAACCTGAAGAGTTAAGTGTTATAATTATTACCCTTTTATACAGTACAGAGTTAGCTTAGTAGCCTACCAAGGACATAGAGCTGGTAAAGGTCAAAATCAGGTGTAAAATTATGCACTTTGATTCCAGAGCCCATATTACATCATAAACACAATGTAATACCACCTCAGCACCTTAATTCAGATCCCTAATCTAAATGATTTATGCACCTACAACTCACCTTGTATGTCCCTGAATTCAACTTTCCTTCAGTATCACTTGAATCTACACAAAACACTAATGGTTCTCCAGTGCCCTCTGAATTAAGTCCAAATTTCCTAAGATTAATTTTCAATGCATTCCAATATGATTGTAAGCTCAAAATTGTTGCTACAGACTTTAATCCATTACTATCACACAAACATCATGTTCCATCCATTTACTACTAGCCATACTTTCCGTATGCCTTCTCTTTTTCATTTCTGCACTTTTGTGCTATTTTCTCCAACTAGAAGATCCCTCTGCTCCTTCTGCCAGTAAAAAAAAAAAAAAAACAAAAAAAAACCAAAAAAAACTCATCCTTAAAAACAAAGTAAACCTAATTCCTATCCAGATTATTTCAAGTAATCTCTCACTTCTCTGAAATAACTTATTGCACTTATTAAAATCCATAGTTACTTCTGTTCATACTTTATTTGCCACCTAATAAACAACATTCCCTGAAGGCTAGTTCCAAGATTGCTTTATCCCTATCATCTACACAGAACCTGCTACAATACATACATGATAAATGCATAATACACATAATATACACAATAAAAATATTCCATTTCAATAAGTGATTACAAAGATTGGGGGATATGGAATTTTATAAATATGCTAAGTTCCACTCACAGAAATTGACCAATTTCAATGTGAGACATAATGGGAGTTGAGAGAAAAACACTCCAGACCTTTAAAAAATCAGATAATTCATTTAAAAACTAACACACAACTGAGCTAGACAACAATGAGGTAAAAATCAAATAAAAATCTGATTTTTAAAATGCAATAAATCCTATTCATTCTTTTAAGGCAGTACCTCAAGTAACAATCAATTTCTCTGAATACAATAAACACTCTAATGAGACTAAAATTTTTAATATTGAACCATTATTTTTTATCTTCCTGTGAGCTACTGGCTCAGCATCATAAATGGGACCTTTTGTCCAAATACATAATTTTTTCCATAGACATTAATTTATTCAAAAAATATTTACTGAATGCCTACCATATGCTAGGCTTAAGAAAACAAAAACAAATGAACAACAAAAACAACAAAAACCCCACAAGCCACATAGAATGTAGTAAGAGTACACAGACCACAGACAAACAAAAAGTAAAATATACAGTATTGCAAATGCACTATGAAAAAAAAATAAAAGGAGGTAAAAGTGCTAGAGTGAAGAATGGGGGAGTGGATACAATTTCAAATGCAGTAATTAAGGAAAGGATCACTGTAAGAGTGGAGATAAAGGAATGACCATATAATATCTGGGAAAGAGTAAACTACGCATAGGAGATAATAAACACAAAGATCCTAAGATATAATGCAATTCCCTCTTCCTCCTTTTCCATGAACCCAAAGCATCAAACAAGTCTTTGGCTAAACTTATCAATAAATTAGTTTGGTGGAACAAAGATATTGTTATTTCAAGGAGAATAGCAACATAAGCAGAAAATAAAGAAAAAGAAACTAAGGAAATCAGAATTTTAAAAAATGGTGCTCAATGGATTTTGAATTCAGTGTGTGGTATAACCAATGCTAATTATCAACATTCATCCACAGTTTCTTTACAGAAGCTAAGATGTATACTTCTATTTGAAAAAGAAACAAACAAAAAAGAATTATGAAGACTACTGATTTCAAGAATTTCAGTGGTTTCACATATGTGCTTCAAAAATTAACAGCATCACTTTAATAGGTATCTTAAGTAACTTTTTGATATTCAAATATTGTTGGTGGGCCTGATTTTTTCTTTCATTTTACAATACAAATGCATGAGAATTTCATCTTGACACCATTTGTCACCAATGAAATAAATTTACCAAGAGATCAATGGCGTATCTCAGGTCTTATAAGGAACAATATAATATCCTTAGGAACCACTCAGATTTCCCAACTGGCACTCCAGGCAGTTTAATTTAAAAGTGCAAACCACGATGATACAGCACTTCCTAGCAACTAGGATGACTATGACAAAAAAGATATAATACCGAATGTTACAAAAGATTGTAAAAAAACTAGAACCCTCATACACTGCTGCTGGGAATGTAAATAATGAGGCTACTTTGAAAAGCAATTTAGCAGTTCCTCAAAAGGATCAATGTACTATAAAATCCAGCAAATTCAATGTTAAGTATATACTAAAGAAAAATAAAAAGACATGTCCTAATAAAAACTAATATGTAAATGTTCACAGTATCATTATAACAACCTAAAGTGAAAATGAACTGAATGAATGGCTAAACTATGGCATATTCATAATATGGAATATCATTCAGCACTTTGAAAAATAAAGCATTCATACATGCATGCTACAATATACATAAACCTTTATAGGCAGTTGGAAAAGACTACATACACAGTCTATTATTCCATTTGTAGAAAATATCTAGAATGAACTAATCTACATAGGCACAAAGTAGATTCATGATTGCTTAGTAATGGGGAGAGTTGAAAAGAAATGGGGATAACCACTAATGAGTGGGGAAAGGGTTTCTGTTTGGAATGACCAATATGTACTAAAATTAACTGTGGTCATTGCTGTACAGCAGCAGTACAGTATAATACTATAACCTATTATAGGTTTGGATGCTATACTATACTGTATAGTATAATATAGCACAATACCATAACTTATTAATTTTATTGTTAAATGCATATTGTACAGCATGTGAATTATATTTCAATAAATTTGTTATGCAAGAAAGAATGTAAATTATCACCATTGTTTAGTAGAAAGAATTAAAATAAAATCAACTAGTTACCTAAGATCTTCAGAATGCTCCTTAAATATACAAAACCTTTTACTTGGATGACTACTGTGAATGCTGGAGAGACAGAAGACATTTTAATAATTTTAGTATAGAACTCTATTATTTTATAATAATAATTATATTAATTTATAAACATATTTCAAGTCTGTACTTAAGTTTCTAGTTTTTAAAAGACTACAGAATAAATACTGAACCATTAACTCTGTTTAATTTAACATTTGATCTGATATTCCATTTTGTTTTTAATTCCTAATGACACATACTTTTTTCCCTAAGCATATACTTAGATGATCAATACCTCACCATTATGTAAAAAGGAAATGCTCAAAGAGTTAAAAAACAAACTAAATTTTTCATTTATTATACATTTAAAACAATTCTAAATTTTTATTAACAAACTAATTTTGCTTCAATCTGAATTATCATTAAAAATCAACTTTTTGAAAATAACTTTTTAATAATCTTAGCATGCTGGTATAGAGGGAGGGGAACAGAATTCAATTGATCTAGAAAGTACACACTATTTCAGCTAAATATTACTGTTTACCATCTGTAAATTCAAACATCTAGACAGTTCTTTGTAATTGTTAGTAGAGGTTTAAGAAAAAAAGCAGAACTCATAACTTAATGCTTCCTCTAATCACAGAACAAAAAACCACTAACCAAACATTGTAGCCAATAAGGAAAGCTTTCTGTACTAGAAAACCAGAAGTAGTTTAGCACACTATATCTGAAAGTCACAGACAACCGTATCACCATCACCTGAGAGTTTATTTAGAAATGCAAAATCTTAGGCTCTTCACAAACCTACTGAATTAATCTCTGGCAGTGGGATCCAGGAAACTGCCTTAACAAGTTTTTCAGTGGTTCTTACATAAGTTAAAGTTTGAAAAGCAGTAGCCAACAAACTAGGTAAATGGTTACTCACATCAGTGAAGCCTGTATGTAAAGGAAGAGAAATATTCTGGCTAAATATAATCCCTTGAAAACAGCCTCAGAAGATTTCAAATATCATTTTTTCAAGCTAGGGTAATTATTATTTGGAGATTTATGAATTTAAGATATTATCACAAAAATAAAGTTTTTAGAGAGATCAGGGGGTTGGGAAGCCCTGAAATTGTGTGCAAAAAATTATATAAATAATTGTTTCCTTAGAGGAATGAGTCCAAGACTGGGAGGCAGGTTTACTGGGGATTGAACCCAGGCGTGTTCTACCAGTGAAATATACCTCCAGCCCTTTTTATTTTTAGACTAGGTCTCTCATAAATTGATGAGCTGGCCTCCAACTTGGAATCCTCTAGCCTCAACCTCCCAAGTCACTGGGATTACAAGTATGTACCACCAGGTTCAGTTCAAAATAAGTTATTTTTTTAATGACATTTTAAAGTTTTTTCTCTTCAAGTAAGTATACTGTTTTTATTTATTCTTTGATAAGGAGAGAGAAAAATTATATATTAGGGTCTTTTTGATGGCTTCCACATCTATCTATAACTTGAACCAAATATCTACAAGTGTTTCTAATTAAATTTTTAGTTGTCTGAATCCAGTTATGATTTAGAGTTCCCTATCTTTGGAAAAAGAAGCATTTATACTGCCTCTTTGACTCATCTATATTTACTACATAACTTCTACAACTGCAATTTTGTGTAATGTAAGAATGGAAAAGTGAATCACAACTCACAAATAAAAAGGAGGAAAAAGCTACCTTTCTTCCCTATTTCCACAAAGTTGATAGAAATACAGAAACACACCTAAGAAAACAGAAAAGACTAAGACTTTTATTCAATACAGTAAAAATACTGTTAAGACGTAGGTCTAAAAAACCTGCTACCCAACTGCATGACTATAATTACCAAAAGCTCATTGAATTGTTCTTCACAAATAGGTAAATTTTATTAGGTATAAATTATACCTCAAGGAAATTGAGGACAAAATCCCTCTTTGACCATATTTTTCTTAATAATCTTTATTCCATGTAAGAAACAACTTAACTTTCTGAGAAACACAAAAGGAATGACTTCCTTAACATCCAACAATATTGATGGTATACCTACTATTTAAGACACTAAACTGTAGAATGATGATATAATAACTGGAGTGGTAAGTTGCCTGCCCTATAATTCATGGTTGAGTGAAAGAGAAGAAGATTGTTTGACACAGAATAAATGCTAATAAATAAATGTGGAATGAATATATATTCGTAAATTAATGCAAGAAAAAAATCAACAGTGACACAGAACTCTGTGTACAGGAGCAAATCATTACAACAGCTTTCTTTTTACTTGGAAACGTTTAACATCTTTCTTCAAAGCCTAAGAGAAATGTCATTTATAGAAAGTCTTCTCTACTTCTTATTTAAAGAATTTATTCTTACCTTCTCTGTGCTCTCATAGTCATCTGCTTATCACATTAACCTAGGTAAACATATTTCTCCTACTAATTAGCAAAATTAACAGCAAGGACTTGACCCCCAATACTACCTGCCTATCACACTTTCTAGAAAACTGTATGGTTTCATATGCCTCCCAAACCTCATGTGTGAGCATTGCAAGAAAGTTTAGAGATGACTCAATTAGGTTATGAGAGCCTTGACATAATCAGTGTATTGATCCCAGATAGGGATTAACTGGGTGGTAACTGTAGGCAGGTAGGATGTGACTGGAGGCTCGTCTTTGGATATATATTTTGTGATCATGAGAGTGCTCTGCCTCTCCTTCCTGATGCCATGTTCCCAGTTGCTTTCCTTCACCATTTGCTTCCACCATGATATTCTGCCTCATCTCAGGCCCAGGCCCATGGAGTCAACCATCTACAGATGGAGACCTCTAAAACTATGAGCTCCAAAATAAACTTTTCCTTCTCTAATTGTTCTTGTCAGGTCTTTTGACTAAAACACAAATTGTAACTTCCTAGTATGTAATAATCAGTATTTGTGAAAATGAATCTGGGTCATATAAATACTATTAAAAATAGATATTAGTAATGTCCATTAACTTAATTCTCTAACATGTAGAAGAAAAAGTTGTCTCATATATCTTTTTGAGGAATAACAGTAATATTATATAGTAGTTAATTGTCACTTTCTCAGGTGATTTCGATTACCACTTACAAGCTATTAGCAAAGTACAATAATTTAAATAACTGACCCCAATAATACTATCTTTAAAAAATAATTTATAATTATGAAGTTAATGATCTGTTTCCTTCAAAGAGTCTGACTTTAAAGATGTTTCAACAGCTTCAAGATTTTTTAATCTATTCTTTGAGATTACGTTTGGGGCCTCCTCTAATTATAAATAATGATTATCATTTATAGTTTATAAAGTAGTAAGTGATATGATAAATACAAAGATCACTTCTCAAGGAGATTCTACATACACAAAAAAAATGAAAGGCAAATCAGATGAATGGTACACAATTCAAAAGAATTGACCAGACATTTGAAATATGAACTTGGAGGGAAGGACAGGGTGTCATGAGGACTAATAAAGAATAAGAAAAAACTACTATATAAAATAAGTATGGGAAGAAAAATACTTTAGAAAATATTAGCCAACTTATGAGGATCAGAGTCTCTCTTTATAGAAGACTGGGCAGGTATGAGACCAAAAAGAAAAAGACTACTTGAAAGGCTACAGAGTTGGTATGGTATAGGGTAAGAACTGAATGTACACATCTTTTGGAGAAATGAAGCTTCCCTTCATAAAAACCTCAAACCTA
This sequence comes from Callospermophilus lateralis, assembly GCF_048772815.1. Classification (NCBI taxonomy): domain Eukaryota; kingdom Metazoa; phylum Chordata; class Mammalia; order Rodentia; family Sciuridae; genus Callospermophilus; species Callospermophilus lateralis. The sequence continues at coordinate 1,529,973 of NW_027512751.1, read as the reverse complement.
GATCAAGTATCTGCAATAAGTAGAAATAAGGGTGTGCTCCTCAGTGAGAAGGCAAAGGGAAACGACAGTATCAATGAAGAAAAAACAAAACAAAAAAAAAGGAGAAAGGAGCTAACAATGAATAAGGAGTATATGTGATGACAATGAAATGCAGGTTTGGGTGGTTTGGAAAAGGGTAAGAAGAATGTCTTGAGCCAACTGCAAATGGTTGGAGATATAATGGATTTGGAAGTTCTTCAGGACAGGAAGGAAACCTATGATAAATGGGAGAAGGAAGGCCAGATGAACCTTAGTTTAAGAAACACAAAATACTTTCCAATTTGATCCTTTAGAAATTAAGGGCAAAATAAAAGACATCCTTAGGTAGCTTTGTGTTTTGAACAGAATAAGAGATTAGCATTCTACCCAGAAGTATACTAGGGGAAAAAATGATGGGGGCTGGTTTAGAGCAATTGGAGTATCAGATATTGCAGTGGTTGGGAGGCAGTCTCAGGAAGCCATGATACACAGTGAATCAAAAGAACTTCTTGAGTTTCAGAAACTTGGAACAGTAAATTATTTCTAGCTGGAGCTAAACATTCACACAAAATGGTGCCTTGAAAGAGATGGAACTTAAAATGTTGGGATGGTAGTAATGTGAATCTGACACAGATAATAATATTTACCTTTTTTTTTTGTTGTTGTTGTTCTATGGAGATGCCAGTGGGTCTAGGGTAAAAGCATCTACAAAATAATTAGAAACACATATTTGGATCTTAGAAAAACAAAAGATTAAAATTCTAAGATTTCAAGTTGAAAGCTGAAAGTGCAAGTGCTAAAATTACTAAGAAAGGGAATATAAAGAGTTGGAGACAGGCAGTGAAAGAGAGGTGTTACCTAAAAAGAAGAAAAATGGTATTAACCGCTTAATAGAGACTAAAGAGAAACGTTTCAAAAGTGAGTGGCAATAACGTTAAAAATAAAGTTAAGGAGTAAAGAATGAAAAAAGAGGAAAAGTGTGGTGATAAGTACATGACACAATAATCTTTAAAGGGGCAGTGTCAGTTGAAAGGTAGGGATGATACTCAAAAGGGTAAAAAAATGAGTCACAATTAAGCTGGCAACAAACATTTTGAAAAATGTTGATGGAAATAGGCAGACAAGAAATAAAGAAAATACGCAGGAAGGACACAGTTCCCTCATCCTGAAATTAAAGAAACAAAACCTTGAAAGTGTTTATAAGCAGAAGACCAATAGTAAGATAGGGATGAAGATACAAGTTAACTGAATTAGGTTATGGTGAATTGAAGGAGATAAAAGATAGAACTGGATATGGAGAAATGGGACAAGCTTAATTTCTGAGATTAATATCTGGATGAAGAAAAATATTTGTAGTTGAAAAGAGCTAGCTTTTAGGAAAAATGAAAAAGATGACCTTCAATTGAGCAATTAATAAGTTGGGTTAACAACTGAAAGATGAAAATAAAATCTTTAGGATACTGAAAAAGAATTAAACAAACACTGTAGGTAAAAATAAGGAGGTCTTTAAAAAGAAAAAATAGATAGGTCTTAATCAAAGTTAAAGATTATAAAGTCAGAATGAATAAATAAACTCTTGTATTCTAGAATTGAGCATACATAAAGATGGAAAGGGGAAGAGGCTGAAATCTTAAACTGGCTTTTATGCTAGGTGAGCATGAATAAAAATATAGAAGACAAAGAAAAGAACAGGATTCGAAACAGAGGACCACAATGACTATAAAGTTAGATGAATGCTGCTAGACTGGCAAAAAGAGTCAAAACTCTGAACATCATGGAGTAATAAGAATTCAGAAGGAATGAAGAGTATATAGGATGAGACTAAAAATGAAGAGGACCCAAAACTTAAAAGCTGATGTGAAGTGCTGGCACTAAAGAAGCCAAAACACCAGGAGGTAGGCCAATCATCAAGGCAGAAAAACTGAGAGAGAAGGGCTAAAGTTGCCATGAAAGGTAGGAGAATTCTGGAAAAGCAGTATCTGATAATGATAAGAAAGTAAAACAGAGGTTATGTCATGATCTCCAAGAAACTCAGTTATACATTAATTCTAATATTTATTTAAATGGAACAAACTCACTAGGAATAAGCAGTATATCACATTTATAATGGAATAACTATTTTTAAAGATAAAAATCCACCCTGATAGAATAAAATATTCTCCTATTAAAGAAATACAAATGAAAATAATGTGGGTTCTGAAGGGGTTTCTTAGCATAGTGTAATGATAGGTACTCAAACAACGTAAATTAAATGAATTAATGAAAAAGAATTCCAACAGTGGCATCATAACCAGAATAGTCTCTCCTTTTCACTGAACAAATGTATGTATAGATGGCCTGACAGATGAAGGACCATAGAAAGAAAACCAGATTCAATGAAGTTCCTAACATCACTGAAAATCCTCCAATAATGTTAGCTATTAATTAAAAAGCTACAGCTACTAGTTGAATAAAAGGTTAATAGTTTCAACTATCAATAAATTTAGGTACAGCTATTCCTCTATGAGCAGAAGCAGTAATCACTGGATTTCATCACAAAACTACAGCTTCTCTCAAAGTGACTAATTTGAAGAGGATATTCCTAATGAGGACATTTATTTGTATGCTAAATAAGCTTAAAACACTTAAAGTTTTATTTGAAAATCACCATTTTTAAATACCTATAGGGAAAAATAAAAAAAACAGAATAATTATTTTCCCAACAAACCTATCCTAATTTTATTAGTTTAATTAACCGTTCTTACAATTTAAGACCAGTAATTACTTGAGTTACTATGTTGGAAAATAACATCAGATAGTATCTTAGAAGTTCCTTACTGCTAGGTCCTTTTGGCTCTTTGAGGAGAAAAACTAGTTTCTAATAGGGATAACTTTGCTTCAAAACAAAAACTTCCTGTACTATAATTTTAGTTGTCAATTTACAGGTTTAACTCTTCTTACCTCATCATATGATTTACATAGGCTTTACTACAGCTAGTGTTGTATCTGCAAAAGCTACAGTGGACATATGTAGGAAAATTGTTTGCAAAATCTTTTATTTCAGAACAGCACTCAATGCACTTGTGAATGCCCCGACGACACCTTATGGAGAAACAAAGAAAATGGTATAAATATATTTTAAAACAAAAGTAATAAGTAAGAGCCATATTACTATTCTAATTAACTAAAGTATAATGTTTTTATACTTAAATTTAAATTGGTATTGTATATTAGGAATAAAACATCACCTTAAGTTCCTCAATGCAGTATTAACTTTGATTTTTTTATTGCTATTAGCCAATGTGCTTTGTTTCTTTTGCATATTAGAGATTTTTGATTTGTATTTAGATTTACTTACATTAGGCTTATTTCCATTAGGTTTATTTGCATTGTATTTGGTTATATTAGGTTTACTTGTATTTGATTTTGTGGGATTTTTAGCAGTTATATTTTTAGTCCTTGGAGGTGAGAGCTGAAGGGTAGAAGTGCTTGCATTAATGGAAGGTGTAGGTGAAGATCCTGACTGAAGAGGTCCAACTGAAGCTCGAATAGTAACCTACAAGAATGCAGAATATATTTACTTCAAAAAATCACTATCTTACTATTAAAATATCACTGTACAAAAACCATTTAAACATCAAGTATTTTGAAAGAGTACACATAAACTACAATTGTATTTAGTCTTATTTACTCCAAATGTTCAAAACAATTAAATAAAGTTAAATTTGATATTTATTCACTTAATGTAAAATCAGTTATGTGTAAACACAGTTATTAATGAGTAATTAGGAGTTAATAAAAATTGTATGACTATCAAAAGAGCACATTCCATAGCTATTTTTATGATGTGACATAATTTTTAAAAAATTCATATATAGGTCTAAGTTTCACAAAGCTTGAAAAATAACTCTAGAAAGGCCTACTGATATCACCCTTTCATAACTACAAAACAAATAGATCTATAGTAAATGTGACCTCTCCTTTACGGGCTCATTATCCTGGATTTATACTTATAAAATGTTATAAGAAAGAGTTAAGTCAACTTTTTGCACTGTGTGAAGAATTTAATATTGAGACTTCTCTTAAAGGGAACTAACACAAAATTTATCATTTAGTGTTCAAAATAGAAAATATTCAATTATATCTGTTAGTTGACAATGGAAAGGTCAATTGCCTACCAACATTCTCATTGATCACTTGACTATACTCTCCTCATGCATGTGAGGAACAGACTATGATGAAGTCCTATGAAACATGTGCTTAGGTATTATACAAAAGCACTAGGTCAGGAATCAAAAGAACTGAGGTTGAATCTCACATTATGCCTTCCAAGCAATGTAATCTTGAGTAAATAAGATATCCTCTTTAAACTTCTTCATATCTAAAATACAGGGCACTATTTGCCTTTTCTACTCACTAAATGATTGCATGGATTAAATAATACAATGTATGAAAAGTACACTGAAAGCCTCATTCTAAGATGTCATAACAACATTTAGTATCATTATCATTAATATTATTATTATTATTATTAAGGGGAAAAATGAGAGAGGACTGCACTGCTTACATTAGTGTTCTGCATGTCTAGTTCCAGCATGAAATGAATGGTTTGCAGGGAAGAATGCTGGATAGCTTCTCTTGCTCTAAGTCTTCAGAGCATGGCTTTATATTATTTTATTTAATTCAAGTACCAGACATACCAACATTCAAAGGTAAGTACCCAAAGCCAAATATAAATGTTTTGGGGGTTATTTCACTTTGGATTTTCCATGCCTCTGTTTCCCTCCACTGGAGCAAATATTCAACAGCTGACTGTATGTAAGGAAGTTAGAGAAAACAGATGTATATAAGGCAAAAAGGGAAAAGCAAATTACAATCATCAGTATGCAGTCAGACATGTGTTTCTTCACTTAAAATACAATGCTGTCCAGCAGCAGTACTTGCTTCTCTGAGAGTAGACTAAATGATAACAATTTCAACAAACATCTGAGAACCTTTGGCATTCAAGGCACTATGCCACACACTGGGGATACAAAGATAAATAAAATAAGATTCCTGATATCAAGTCTCTTAGAGTTTAGCTGCTAAAACTGACATAGTTCAAAAATAGCCTATATAATATTGAAACAACCCCCTGACCCAAGGAACAGTTAAACTAGGTACACTTTTAATGAAGGAATGCCACTTCAACATAGTACCCACCACTGAACTCAATGGTTAAAGCTTTCCTTTCTAAGCATAAAAACAATGAAATCTAAAATTAGTCAATAAAAATATGAAGTCATTTTTAAAAAGTCATATTTAATAGATAAAACCAGGTTAGAGCTAATTTTTATTATACAAAATGTTAAAATATAACATATTTGAACTCACTTTTGTTCCAGGAGGCAATCCTTCTAGTTGTTTAGGTTTTATAAATGTTCGATGATGCTGTGTCTTGAGATCCATTTTCTCCTTGCATGTCAAAAATTGCAGTCTACATTTTGTACAATGATGTATTGCTTTTTTCTATTGAGAAACAGAAAAAAGAAAAAATAACTTTTATAACCACAAAATTCTGTGTCCTGTAACTACTCTAACTTAATTTTAATGAAAGTTTATAATTTCTTATCATAGATAGTATTTTTTAAAACTCATATTACTATCAAATGTATTTGTTACTATATAGAGACAAACATTAAAGTTCTATTAACAGGTTCAAATAGAAGTTATACCAAATGTATGAAAGCTTTTAATTATAAACTTAAATTATTTAAAAACATGATACTATGAAAATGAGCTAAACATGTTTTAATTTTAGAAAATGTCAAAATCATTTTAAAATTTTGCTATTTTCAATCATTTGACAAGTTGGTAAAGTAAATTACACCCTCTAAACTCAAGTAAATCTAACTAGATATTTCAAAGGTTAAGTTACAAAAATGGTTATATAAAGCAATGTTGTCCAATAAAACTTCCTGCAATAACGAAATGCTCTAGAGCTTTGCTGTTCAACATGGTAATTACTAGCCATATAATGGTTACTGAGCACTTGAAACGTGGCAAATAAAAGTGAGGGGCTAAATATTTTAAATTTTATTTAATTAATTTACACAGGTAATTGTGGCCAGTGGCTACTACACTGGACAACATAGATACAGAGGCATAAAATATAACTGATCATAACCTATGTTTCAGTTGAAAACTCCCTGAGTTCCTCCTAATATCCTGGTCCTATCACATTCTACAGATGGGAAATAGAACCCAAGAGAAATCTAAGTCCCTCTCCCATAGCTAGATAATAACAATGCTAGACTCCCTGATCCAGTGTTTTTCCTACTGTATAATATCAACTGAAACCTTTACACATTTATTCTCAATAATATAAAAAATATATTTCATATACATATGCTTATAGTATATAGAAATTTAGAATAACACATGCAAAATATCTTCTTCAAAGCTGTATCTCTGCCAGATACATCACTATTTCCCTTTAAATACAACCAACTCTTCATAAAATTTAAGGTAATATTTCTCTGAGGTAATATACAGAGAAGTATCTAGCAAAGTTACTAGCACACAGCAAACATTTCATTAAAAAAAAAAGCCAGACATAGAAATACAATATCACATATTCAGCTGGGTGTAATGCTCATTCCTGTATTCCCAGAATTTGGAAGGCTAAGGCAAGAGGATTTCAAGTTTGAGACCAGCCTCAGCTACTTAGCAAGACCCTGTCTCAAAAAATGAAAAGGGCTGGGGATATAGCTCAGTGGTGACGTATACTTGGGTTCAATTCCCAGTACCCTCCCCCAACAAACATCATATGTTCTCACTCATACATTCAAGATAAAAAAGTTGATCTAATGGGAAGTATATAAAGTGGTCACTAGAGGCTAGGAAGGGTGCAGGGATAGGGATGAGGGAGATCAGACACTGGAAAACAAAACACTTTGATAGGAAGAATAAGTTCTAGTGTCCAACAGCACGGCAGGGTGACTATGTTTATAATAATTTATATATTATTATAAAGAACTAGAAGAGAGTTATGTGAATGTTCCCAACACAAATGATAAAAATGTTTGAGGGAAATGCTAATTACCTTAATTTGAACTTATACATTGTAAACATGTATTGAATTATAACTCTATTTCCAATAAATATGTACAATTGTTATATGTCAATTAAAATTTTAAAAAAATAGAAAACAGTTCTTCACAATGTCCAAAGCAATATGTAAGAACAACATGTTAGAATAATTTTAGCTGTATATTAAGACTAGAAGTGTAGTGCACTATCTTATATCATCGATATAATCAACTTAACACAAATTCACTTATAAAGTATTCAAAGAGAGGAGGAAAAAAGAGAGAAAAACTTGGCCAAGAAACAGATACCAGAACAACAGGACAGAACAAAAGTTTACTAGAATTCATTTCCCAGAACTCTTTACTAGAATCACTTACTAGGTTACCTCATCCAGCTTCATGATTTTAAATACCATCTACCCAAATGCTTATTTGGCAATATTACTTGACATCTTATATGCTTCTCAAGTCAACATGGACAAAACTAAACTCTAGGTTTCCTATATCTCTCTCCTACCATCCTAAATCTGCTCCTTGCTCAGTTTTCTCCATAGCTTAGAATATTAAAACTCCATTCTTATAAATGCTTAGGACAAAAAACTCAGTGTCCCCTCCTGCCCCCCCCCCTCTCTTTTTAAGACATTAATAAAACCTGCCAACTTCACTTCCAAGACTAATGATAACATTCCTATTTGTCATTACCTCCAACCACTGCTACCATACTGGAGCAAGTTACCCAGACTATGGTTTAAAAAAAAAAAAAAAAAAAAAAAAAAAACTTCTATCTTCCTTTCATGTCTTTTTCTGCCCTGTGATCTATTCTTTCCATGGTTGTTGGTAATTCTTGAAATATGCTAGGTCTCTCACTTAAAACCTTCCAGGAGATTTCCAAATTCCTGACTCTGGGTCCACACAAATTGGCCTGCATTCTATTGCTACAACCTTATCTCCTACAATTCATCCTTCTGTTAGTTAACTCTGCTCCAGCTTCAATGGTCTCCTTGCCAATCTTATTAGTAACTCTGGTTTATAATCACTTCATTGCCTACATAATGTTACCTCTCCCACATGGCTTACTCCTTAATTTCCTTTGAAGAGGCCCTTTAATGCCCATGCTGTATATAAAAGAGCAAACCCTCCTCCCCAGTGCTTGGCACTCCTTATTTTCCACATTTATTTCCTACCCACAATACTTATCACCAGCATATACAAACACACATTCACACAAATTTATTATCTTTCTCCATTACAGTACCAATTCCTAAATCACACTGCTATATAATACCTAAAACAGTTCCTGACATACAGTAAGGCATCCTAAATAAATATTTGTTGGATGACAAAATAGTGAAGCAGAAAGCAAGAGACTAATGCAGAAAAATACATGAGCGGCAGGTACAATTTAACTAGTTCAAATGACTGCTACTTCATTCAATGCACATTTATCCAAAATCCTGAGACAGAAAACATCAATCTATAATTCCCTGAGGTGAACTCAAGTCTTATACATCTCTGATGTTATGTACATATGCATTTTAATGTGCTAAGGGTGATGAAGATACAGTATCACAGTTTTTAATAACAACAATGTTCAATCAAAGATATAATGATCTATTCAGAGTATAGAAAAATAACTGTACTGAATTTTTTGAGAGTCTTGAGGGATTTAAGGGTAACTCTTACTATATGTAATTTCTACCTTTAGATCTAATGCCAATGTAAAATCAACTCCGTGACAGCAGTAAAAACTAGTGCTCTAAAGTCATGTTCTGTCTTTGCCTTTTATGAGACAATACAACATTAGGCAAGTTACTTTCACTAAAACCCTGTTTCCTCATTTATAAAACATATATAGGTTGTGAGGGTTAAGTACCCTGATGCCATATGGTGATTACTATATGTTAACTGCTTATTGTTTTATCTAATAAGCTTTTTTAATATATCAGAAATTCTTAAATTATTTCATAAAAGTCATATAAACTGGGTTGTTTGCTCTAAAATTACTCAAGACATAACAATATAATCTTTTAAAGAAACAATTACAAGTGAGGTCTTCAACATAATAAAATGAGACACAGAATCAACAATTTTTATTACCTGATATTGTACTGTCATCTGTTAAAAGTTTATAATTCTACTCAGTGAAGTTTTCCCAGTCTTTCATAAATAAGTATACAGATTATAAATACATTGGAGGATGCCTGATGATCCTTCTTTCTTACTAATAGATTGCCCTATCTTTACTGCTGGCTATCTACTTCCCAGGCACACCCAAACAAAAATTTTAAAAGTTAGGAACCCATGGCAAGTCAAGATGGCTCCAGGCATGAAGGTTTGATTTTAAATAACATAGCCTAGGCTGGTGACACAACTTAGTAGCACATGCTCAGCATGTGCAAAGTCCTGCATTCAATGCCCTACACCACAAAAAATAAATAGAACACATTGTACACCCCACACACTGGCTCCACGCATCTTATCATTATTTTTATGTCTATAACTCAATGTAGAGCTTAGTAAAGCATCTGGGGAAAGTTACATTAAAAAGCCTCAAAATAAAATAGTTTATACCTTACTCTCCCTTTTAAAATTAAAGGCTAAAGATGAAATACAGAATACGAAGGACAATATTTCCCAAACTCTTTATCAAGAAATGTTAATAGGTATGTTCAAATAAAGTGTTCAGTGGTCAAATAAGTTTGGGAAATGATACATACTATATCTTTTGCTTGGAGATTTACAATGTCCATTAGCATATTAAAAGCTCTGAGAAGTCCTGTTTTAAAAAACAGACAAACAAAACTGTTTAATTTTTTAAATCCAGGCATTTACCAAATTGATTTACCAGTGACAGTACTGGGAGAACCCCTATTAACACCTGTTGGAATACTGTTGGGGGACCATCAAATAAAAGATCTTTCCAGAACTTCTCAAGGATGAGTGGTATCCCAGTCACAACACCAGCGATCCCAAATTCATTTGGAAATGCTACTTTTATCATCTTTCCCACTTAAAAATTACTACCTGATTTCATGAATATCTAACAACTGCATCACATAGCAAGATGAGTATCAATGGTAAATAAATTGGTGTGCCAGTTTTATTCATAATACGGAAATGCTTAATGAGTTGAAAAAACCTGATTATATGATCAGGTGCAATAAATCCATTAGGTTCTGATTTTGACAAAAACACTGTTGTATCAACATTTTTAGCATAAACATGGATAATTTAAGTGCTTCAGGAAAAAAAAAACACAATAAGCATAACATCAGAATTCCAAGCACTAATGCTGAGTTCCAAAAATTACACAGCAGAACTGGCAGAAGTAATCCAGGAAAGAAGTTAGGATCTAAACACAGTTCTCTGGCAGAATTCATACATCAATCCATCAACAGCTTCCTTTGCCTTGTAGCTGCGAAGGATGAACCTAGGTCAATGACAACACATTTTCTCATAATAACAGAGCTTTAGAAAGTGGAAATAAAGTTTGAAAAGGAATAGAAAAACAAGGTTATGTATCCACAATCTTTTTTTTTCTCAGTTCAAAATAATATTCCCCCAATCCTGCTTCTTGAAAACTCCTTCAAAATCATTCCCAGATCTACTCTTAAGACCTAACTATCTGCCACTTGCTTATTTCACTCACCTTCTCTCTTGTTTTTTTTTTTCCCCTCAATCCTTGGTTGCCTATTTCTAATCATTTTTCACAATTTTATTTATGGTCTTTATTTATGGTCTACACTGGAAAGGAGGTAAGGAAAGAACTGGAAGTTTCACAAATAATTCAACATAAATTATAAATTTAATTGGGTTATTTGGAACAACTCTGCTTCATTTGCAGAATAAAACTAATCAGTGTTTCAAGACTTAACCTGTTTTTTCATTAAGATAATATGAACAAACAGGAATTAGAAAATCTCACCTGATGTTTCATATAATGATGCATATAGGGTGTTGTGATTTTAATAACTTTGAGGCAAAAAGGCCACAGCAAGTTCTTAGTGTTTTCATGGGATGTTCTAAAGTGAGTTTCCACATCAGAAAATGATGATGATCTATAATTGCAAACCTAGAAATAGAAAGAAAGTTTTGTTTGATTCAAAAATGTATAACTGATGTGCAATTACAAAGCAAATTATGGATCATTTGTTTAGAAGAACACTGTGTACTACTACTATTGCTGATGCCTATACACCCAAAATTTCCACTAACAGAAACACCAAAAAAAAAAAAACCCAGAAATTATCTTTCAAAATTAAAGAATTCTTCTCAAAACATAACTAGGTTGTGTGCTTTTTAGCAGATCGTTCATCTATCACTGCCTTGACTGAAATTTTCAAATTTTGGCACCTCCTGTCCTATAAAGTGCTTTTTCTGCTACAAAAATAGCACTCTTCTTTAGACTGTAAATGGACCCCACACTATGGTGGTGGCAATCAATCTTTTATTTTTTTGTGTTCCTATTCCTTCAAATTCTGGAAAAATACTGGTCACAAAACATTAGCTATGGTTCTTTATAACTAACAGCATTTCAAATTTCCCTTGTATACACCTACATTCTTCCCTATATGGTAAGACATGTCCATCTGTATGTCTAGCTGGGCTCTTCTTTGACTACCACAGATGTAAGCAAGCAACAGTCTGTGGGCCAAATGCAGCTCACTGCCTACCCCTCATATAATGAATGAGTTATGCCTTCCACTAATAAATTATTTATAAGAGGGACTTTAATTTTGGTAACCAATTTACCTAAATGATTAAAGAATAAAACACTGATATATTTTATGACACATGAAAGTTTTATGGAATCAAATTTCAATGTCTATATATAAAATTTTATTGGAACATGCCCTTGTACTACTATGGCAGAGTTGCTTGTTTCCAACAATGACAGTAAACCATCAAAACCTGAAATATTTCCTGAAAAAAAATGTATTGACCTCTGGGTTAATGGGCTTAAATCTTGTAGTTAAAACACAAACACACCACTTAAAAGAACACAATAAAAATGTGTATGTACCTGGCAGATATATGGCATTTCACCGGGTTTATGATTATCCTTCATATGTTGTAAAAGAACATGTTCTCTTTCAAATGATAATTCACAGATTTTACAAATGGCTAAAAGTGAGAGGGGGTAAAAGGTATTACATTTTAAGATATAAAAATTATTTTACAAATTTATATAAATAGTGGTAGTAACAGCAGCAGCAGCAGAAGTGATCAATCATATAGTTTGTTAACTGGTTGCCAAGCACATTCCTAAACACTTCACCTAAATTAACTCACTTGATTCCTATAACAGCATATGAGGAAGGCATTTCTATTATCCTCATTTTTCAAGAGTTCATGTTTCAATTCTTATAGCTATAACAAAAGGAGGATCTGGTATTTAAACTCAAGCTACTTAGCTTCAAAATCTGATTTTAACTACAACCGTAGTTACTTAAAGTTTAAATGAAGAACACTGATTTCGCATTTGATATATATGATTTGAGGCTTCTGAATCCCCAATATGTAATGCCCAGATTATGCCAAGGCAATTACTATAATGAATTACTTGCCAGAGGGACTTTAATTTTAGTAACGAATTTTATTTCAAAATTTCTAAAAGTTAAAACTTAATTTTTCCATTTTGCCCCCAAATTCCAGAGTCTATTTCTTATTTTTCTTACAGAGTTACTCAGGTTTTCTCAGAGTTTCTATCTTTAAATTCAATAATATTCGACATTTAAATGAAATGGCAAATTACTAGAAAATTCATGGGGCGTATATGTACTTTCAATGTGACACTGCAGCTGAAATGGTGTGGGAAACTGATGGTAGCAGTGCTGGCAGGTGGTGTGGTTTTCCCAGCTTTCACTGCTCTGCTTCTCAGGTTCCAAATAATGTTTCATGTGGTTCATAAACCTATAAATGATTGTCAACAGGTGCAAAAATTTAGATTTAAAAACAAAATCTCACCAATAAGTCTCTGACACTTAATCTTAAAAATACCAAGTATTACTCAAAATCCAAAATGTCTTAAAAGTCCTCTAGAAAAGAGTATATTTTAAATATTGCCTTTTCAGTGAATTTTTTCAAATTTATTTCAAAATAATCAAAATATCACTCATTTTCTAACTCAATCATTACTTCAGATTATTTTTAAAAATTTAAGGTAAAAGAGCAGGCTTGTTTTTTATACCTTAAATATTATTTTTAGTTTAAAATAAAACACTGAAAGAAAGAAAACCCTAACACCAAAAGCAGCTAGAGTCATGAGAGAAATCTTTTAAGATTGTGAAGACATATAATAGATTCCAGCTGCTTAAAAGACAAATTACTGGTATTTTTACTTGTGTCTTGTTTTCTAAATGCATGTAATAGCAATTTTAATGCCTACAATTACAAGAACTTTTTTTTTAAATGATACTGGCTTACTGTTAGCACATACTGTTTATTTTAACTTGCAGACTGTGCCCTTTATAAAAAACGTCCATTTTTCAGTTTTACATTCTGCTATTTCAGTTTCCCTAAAAGGCTCCTTATGAAAAGGAACTATGACCTTCAACAGCAAAGAGTGTAGCATAAATGAGAATACTTATTTAGAAGAGCTTACTGAAGCTTTTTGCTAAATTTGAAAATAAAAGTTATTCAATCAAAACATCACTTTTTGGACTGGTCAGCTATTTACAATTACTCATTTTGAAGCCCTTTAAGAAATAATCTTGCAACTATTAACATTGATGATAATGTCATTAATCTGGATAACTATCATCAAGAAGGTTATAACATATATCTCTTTTTTTACACCTCTACCACACTACTCTTTATAGCAAGTTATGATACACCTTAAAATATCTTTCTTCTTTGGTTTTAACACAAGCTCTACAACACCTACCAAAAAAAGTCCTAGTCTTGGTTAAGTATTTACATATGCAAAGCCAATATCTTTTAGCTCAAAATCATAAACACTTAAGTATATTTATATAAAGAATTCTTTAATCAGCTAGTTATTTTTCTCAATTATTAAATAAGCCCAATCTGGAGTTCATATTTTTCAAATGAACAGATGGAAATGGGAAAAACTAAATGGGCAAATTTCTTGGAATCATGTTCACAGAATGAAATATACCTGTTTTCATTGATAAGTAAGGGGTAAAATACTAATATCGCAGTATGATAATAACAGAACAGAGTAGAAATCTTGAGCTGTACGTTTCTTACCATCCTTGAAAAATAATTTGCCTTCCCAGCTTTACTGGAAAAATTAAAAGCAATGTTATATAATACACTTAATTTTGGTTATGAGGTACTTTACTTTAAGGTTACATTTATCAGATAACCAATATATTTTAAATGCTTAATCACTGGATGTTATCAAATGGAGCATGCTGAAAATTTCTAAATATTCTGATAATATAGACCTATGTCTCCTGAAATAATTCCTGAAAAAAGGAATATCCCATTTTCATGTTTGATATGAAATGGAAATGGCTAATCTTAAAAGCAAAAAAAAAAACTTGTTGCTCAAATAATTTCTAATATTATATGTGTCATATTTAATTTGAACAAGGAGCTTAAATCAGTGAATCACACTTCCATGCTTATCATTGCATCTATTTTTTTAAATATATATATTTTTAGTTGTAGTTGAACACAATACATTTTATTTATTTATTTATTTTTATGTGGTGCTGAGGACAGAACCCAGGGCCTCACAGGTGCTAGGCAAGCACTCTACCAAGAGCCACAACCCCAGCCCTCATTGCATCTATTAACATGATTTCTGACATATTTTACTATTAAAATGGTAAAAATATGTAAATAGGTGGTAGAGTTCTATTATAGTACTGTTTCAGTGTTATATGTCAAAGCACAACTTCCCCTTTGTTAAAGAATGGGGGGGGCTGGAGATGTGGCTCAAGCGGTAGCGCGCTCGCCTGGCATGCGTGCGGCCCGGGTTCGATCCTCAGCACCACATACAGACAAAGATGTTGTGTCCGCCAAATACTAGAAAATAAATATTAAAATTCTCTCTCTCTCTCCCTCTTTAAAAAAAAAAAAAAAGAATGGGGACCACTAGCTCTTGATGGCAGTTAACAGTGTCACAAAGGAGGTAAAACAATGATAAAATTCATATGATATAAGATATGGGAAGAAACTTGGAAAACGTTCTACCATAAAGCAACCATTAATGATTATTATAGGAGCATATCATAGAAGACAAGAACACAAATAAATGCTGGGCCCAGATGTGAAAGTACGTGCTTAAAAATGCTACAGGTGATAATTATAAAGAGTAAATGAAATATACACATATATATGTATGTTTGTACACACAAACACACACATATCTTGTCTAAGTACACTGATATCTGCAACTTACTTTGAAATTAATTTAAAAGTCAGATAGTCCAAAGGAAGAAAAATATGATAAAGCAAGTACAGTAAAATATTAAGAATAAAATAAAAGTTGTAAGTGTAGAAGTGCCCAATAAGACTTAAATTTTTGATGAGTATTTGAAAATTTTTATAATGAAATGGTAGAAAGTAACCTTATATACTATAAATGTAATGCCATATAATCAATGAAAAATACCATTCAATATATCTTGTTATTTTGTTCTTGTTACTCACTTACATAAGATATCTTTATAGTATGTCATGTAACGCAAAAATTCTAAAGTAAGTTTCTAAAATTTAAAACATTTGTGTACACCTCTTCAAAATTTCATTGTGAATGAAATCTCTAATTGTTAAAGGTGTCAAATTATAAAATCAAAGCAGACACATCTCCTAGAAATGGTATATCTTTAAAACACATTGCTTTTGGCTGGGCTTGATGGCACATGCCTATCATCCCAGGGGCATGGGAGGCTGAAGCAGAAGGATCTCGAGTTCAGAGCCAGGCTCAGCAAAAGCGAGGTGTTAAGCAACATAGTGAGACACTATCTCTAAATAAAATACAAAATAGGGCTGGGGATGTGGCTCAGTGGTTGAGTGTCCCTGAATTCAATCCCTAGTAACCCCATCCCCCAAATAGATCACTTTTCCCACTAGGTAAATGTTCTTAATATGAATTGAAAGCTTTGAGCATTAAGATTAGCATAAAGAAGTTCAAAACTGGACACTTTTGAAGTGCTTTCTCCTATTACTGAAGAAAAATAAAATGTAAACTACCTAAAGATTCACTGCTAAAACAAAATGAACTTATTTTTTTCTTTTAAAAAGTCTGCCTTTGTCTATAGTAGAAAGTATTAGAATTGTTTATCTAGAATAGCATAGTAAAATGTAACCTAAAGATACAACATTTATATTTGTAGGATATCAATTTTCAAATAGAAATAAAAATAAATATTTACATACCTAATATTATTTTTTAGAATTTTCAAGCAACTGAAGCATTTAAAGGTTGTGTGAGTTTTCTGTTCTTCCTGGGCATCTCCTTCATGTTTTCCATAATAAAAGTCATTAACTAACATGATCAATTTTCCTTTCTCTGAATCAATAGTCTTATTTATATTTGCTGTATTTGAAAATTCTGTTTTAGCCAATCCCAAAAAGTTATTTATCATTTCTGGACAACAATACTGAAAGAGAAAAAAATTAGAAGCCTTATTAAAAAAAAAAAAGCAAAAATTATTCTGTGGTTACAAGTAAGGTCAGGCTATGTAAAACTCTGCTTGGTAATACATCTGGAAAAATAGTCACCAAAAATTTGTGGTGCACATACATATTCTAAAAAACTCAAATGACAAACACGTATTGTCTTAATAAACAATTTTTTTTTTCAAAAAGTAATGAAAACCCTTAAACAGGACTTGGCTATAGATGTAATAACCATTCCTTTGCAATTTATCTGTTCAGGTGTAACTATTTAATAATAATTTATTGCTTGGTCCAAAATTATTCATTTCACATCTATTTCGAGAGTACAGAAAGAAATATTTCATATGCCTTGATGTATATTTTTAATTATCAAGTAACACACAAAAAAATTGTAAAACCTTAATGGAACTAGACTTTGACCCAACTAACCTGCTATTTCTTAGACTCAAGGTACTAGAAAAGGTATGGAATGCAAAGATATACAAGACTAATCTTCCTTCTTAAAAAAAAAAAAGAAAGAAAAGGAAAAAAATCCACTTTTTTACATTAGGTATAAAAGAAAAGTGTTTTTACATCTTAAAAACTAGAATGCTAAATATCTGAAGAGGAAACTTACCTCATCAGGAGTAAAATCACAATGTCACATAAAATGATTTTAATATGGAATTTGTTCATATGTGAGCTTTTCTTTTTCTTTTTCAACAAGATAGAACTAATTCTATCTTTTATTTATTTATTGCACATAGCATTCAGTTGTATGGTTTTTACTTAAAGGGCAAGCTCAGGAAGATGTGCATTATAATATTTGTTAAAATGCTAATTCCTGGGCCTCACTTCAGAACAACTAAGCTACAATGTCCAGATATAGGGCCTAGAAGTTAATATATTATCTAATTTTTTTGATAGTTGTCGATGGACAGCATGCCTTTATTTTATGTTTATTTTTATGTGGTGCTTAGGATTGAACCAAGTGCCTCATATATGCTACGCAAGAGATCTGCCACTGAGCTAGAGCCCCAGCCGTAGAAGTTATATTTTTTAACAAGCGGTAATTCTTTTACAACTTAAGTGTTTTCTATATGTGTTATGTGTTAAACTGGCATCAACATAAGAAAATTTTAAACTCTTAATACACCTATTTCATTTCTAAGATAACAACATCCACTTCTACCACATGTGAAATGTTAGACAACTGGTGGAACACTCTGTATTACAAGGGACAGTGGGCCTTTCTGGTCCAAGACAGACTTATAACATTTCTTTCAAGGTTGCATTTTACTTATTTTGTTTTACTTATCAATTTATAAATCTGAAAAGAAAAAACACACACACACAAAATCTAAAATAAATACAAAGAAAAAAATACTAAGTAAAATGGGCCACAAATAAGTGGTATAACTAACCTATGTTAAGGAGTTGAGGTTTCACCCATATGCAAAATTAGGACAAATAGATTAGTTCTCTAATACAACATGAATCTCTGTAGTCTTCCATTCAGAATAAATTATAATTGAAATAGAAATACAACATAAAAAGGGAGGTAAGAAAGGTTTTGCTATTTATGTTCCTATATTCTTCTTGCAATATCACATAATATCTGAGAGCTCAAACTTAGGAAATTCAGACTATTTCTAAGGATTTTTACAAGACTAAGTTCCTTCTTTTTAAAAAAATGCTACTTTCTACTTTAAGGATAAATGAAGAAAAACATGGTAGGGAATAAAACAACTAGCATTATTAGAAAAATTACTAAAAATGTGTATCTTCTTATTACTAATAATATGTATCACTGGCACCATTTTGACAAACAAAACTCTTCACTTATTTGAAGGATTCCTTGGAGGAAGATCTCAAACAATGAGAAGTTATAATGCACAAAAATAAATAATAGAGAAAAGTCTTCCTAAGAAGAAATGCAGATTATTTTGTGTCCTAAACACAAGATCTGGCTTTTAGTAGAAGTTATTCTGAGTCATATTTAGCACCTGATTATTTTCTGAAATCTACAAAATAGTTTATGAGAGAGTATGTTGCAAGGTTTATATTCTCCAGAAATGTCTAATTTGAAATTAAAGTTGACCTAGAGTAATAAATTACAATATATATAACATATAATCAATTACTTGCTGTTCTTTTTTTTTTCTTTTACAGAAAAGACAGGATCAGATTTTTAAAAATTAACATACAAATCTTGTTCACAGTAACTTTAAAAATTTGTTTTTAAATTGTAGTTGGAAACTATACCTTTATTTTATTTATTTTTATGTGGTGCTGAGGATCGAACCCAGCACTTCACACGTGATATATGAGTGCTCTACAGTGAGCCACAACCCCAGCCCTCACAGTAACTTATTTTTAAGCAATATTTAAGATCCGTATGAAAAACAGCTGAATAATAAACTGCTGACAACCAAACGTGGACAATGTCTATAGTGAGTGAGGGAGAAGGGAAGGAGCAAAATAGCCTACAGGAGGGAAAAAAAAGACAGGCAAGAAAGAAACTTAAGAAATGAGCACTAACGACAGTGAACTATGGTCCAAAATCAACTGGTTATCTTTTGTTCAGCTCCCGAACCCTTTTAGTTCTCACCCTTTACTACAACCCTTCACACAGCCTTTATTTTCCTGGGCTGCCTAGTCTACAAATATTAAATGTCTTTAATGCTATTCTCATCTTTACATTTCCCAATACATAGGTCATCTTCCATAGCTTTGTTAGTGCCCTAAAAATTTAGGTAGAATTTTCAGAGCAAAGGATATGGAATGCAATTTTTAAATAGTAAAATAGGACTTCTCATACAAACATCCTACATAAGTCAACATTTCCCCACTTATAGGAATTCATCCAAAAGCCACCAACAACCAAATTCCACAAACCCGATTTTCACTGAAACAGATTCAGAGAAAATCCAGAGGCCACAATATACAAAAGCACTACCCAAAGCATCCAAGAAATAAAGCATGTAGTCAGAAGGAGATCAAAGACAAAAGAATCCAAAAGATCTTAGAAAGTGTCAGTAAAGGGAGCTGGGAATATAGCTCAGTGGTACTGCACTTGCCTAGCATATGCAAAGTCCTAAGTTTGATCCACAGCACCATAAAAGAAAACAAACAAACAAACAAACAAACAAAACACCACCACCAGCAACAACAACAGAAAAACAGAAATATGACAATTTAAATATATATCCTGAAAGAGGTGACATGATAGGCATATCCTGAAGTGCAAGGATAGATAGATAGATAGATAGATAGATAGATAGATAGATAGATAGATAGATAGATGATAGATAGATAGATAGGCAGGCAGGCAAACGCAGATATAGAAGCTGGTCAAGAGCATGGCAGAAGAAGTAACCCAGACCTACTTTGGAAAAGGAAAGCTGAAAAGGCAGTGCTATAGAAAGAAGCAGACACACACACTGCATTTGCAGGAAGTCTTCTGCCAAGCAAAGAATTATATAACCCAACTAGCAGGCTGTGAGACTTTACTAGAAATCTAGGCTCTCATCTAAACAAAAATACTTTCAGATAAAAGGAGGCTAATAATAGGAATATATACAATTCTAGCAAAACATCAGGAAAATGTTATCCTGGAGCAGATGTAAGAAGAGACAGCAAAGCTGAGGAGATGTGTCCCCATGTGGGTTGCTTTTAAATCTCTCTAGAGCCTATACTCTAGTCCCAGGCCCATGAAGCCCACAAGAAACTATCCACTGTTTGAGGGTACCTTCTTCTCCATCCTACCCCCTGAGGCCATTGATGTAAGTGACCTCTGAACAGTCTCACACAACCAAGAATTTTTCTGTCATTCAGTGACCAACCAAAGCCTGTTGGGGCAACGTTTGGAGCTCCAGGCCCAGGTGTGGGGTAAAACAGCCACACAATTAACGAAGAATATAACACTGCACCAGGTCTTTCTGTGGCTGCCCCAGCACAAGACTGGTCTCTTGCTCAACTTCAATCAGGACCCCTCCCCAACAACAGGTCATCTCTTAGACCTGGAAATCTGTCATCTGTACCATGAAGCCTGGATGACTTTAAACAATTGTTGACCAGTCTGACACTTCATGATCCTAACATCTCTGGTCCCAGTAAGAATGCTAAAGCACTGCATGATGTTGCTGAAAACTTAGAGACTGGGTTCTGAGAAGGGAAAAAAAAAGAGGCTGAATACCTAGGTTTCCTCTTCCTCTTCCCTGTGCACAAACACAAAACATGCCCTTTCTACAGAAATAAACTTGCTTTAGAATCCCACCTCACCCCCAGAGAGAGATTAAGAAGTAGCACATCAAGGGAAAAAGGAGAGGGAAAAATGAATAACCAAGAGGTAAGATAAATTAGAGACAAGGATAGTAGTAAACAGATACTGCAAAATAAAAGAAGGGAAAGAGAGGCCAGTAATGAGAAAAGCAAGGTTTAAAAAAAGAGAGATTAAGATTAGAGAGAAAGTGACAGATATAGCATGCAAAGAAAAATTTATTTTGGACATACAACTGTATGGAATAAATATTTTAAAATATAATTCAGGAAAACTGTGCTAAAACAAAGGAAGACACAAATATAAAGTCAAAAGAATACACTGTACACTAGAGAAGACTGACTCAAACTTTCCATAGTAAGTTATGTCACTATAAAATTATTAATCTTAAAAATATTAGTCTAATATAGATAGATAGATAGATAGATAGATAGATAGATAGATAGATAGATACATAGATAGATAGATAGATAGATAGGTAGACTGGGATGCAGCTCAGAGGTAAAGTGTCCCTAAATCCCCAGTATCAAAAAAAAAAAAAGAAAAAGAAACTTATTACTTTCTAGATGAGACCCTCTGCAATTTAGTGAGACCGTGTTGCAAAAAAAAAAAAAAAAAAAAAAAAAAAAAAGAACTGGAATGTAGTTCAGTGGTAAAGAGCCCCTGAGATCAATTCCCAGTACCAAAACAAAAAGTAACAAAAAACAAACAACAAACACTGAACACTAGAATCAAAAACAAAACACTTTTTTGAACATTTTAAAATGTTAAGGATACATTCATGATACAGTTATGAAAGCTAGATTCTTCTGTTTCACAAATATCAGCTAAGTAATGAAAGATATGGATTGAGATGTGATTATATATCTAGGACAGAATAAGTGAAGATAAGGATATGTAAAAAGTTTTATCAGTGGATACTAAACTACAGTTAGATAGGAATACAAGTTCTGGTATGCTATTATTACATAGTAGGGTGTCTATAGATAACAATAATGCACTGTACACTTTAAAAAGCCAGAAAAAGGGAGTGGGGATTATGGATCAGTGGTAGAGTGCTCACCTGGTGCGGGTGAGGCACTGGGTTCAATCCTCAGCACCACATAAAAATAAATGAATAAAAATAAAGACATTGTGTCCACCTACAGCTAAATTTTTTTTTTTAAAAAAGCCAGAAAATTTAAAGTTTTCACCATAAAAAATTGATAAGTGTTTGCAGAGTAAAACATTAAACAATGGACACATATCAAAACATTGTACTACATTAATACATAAAATTTTCTGCTTTATGTACCAGTCAAAATTAATGTAAATAAAGACTAAAATTATAATGAATACTCTGGAAAAGTTTATATGACAAGCAAATAATTTACTTATTATTTTTAGTGTACCTCACTATCTATAGTACATCTTACTATATCATACAAGTATTTTCAAATTTCTACCTAATAGTAAAGAAAACAACCTACAGACATTTTTGCTAAAGAAAAAAAAAGTATTCATCAGCACTTGGGCTTTACTATAAGAGGTATGGTTAGAATACCAATTAACTAATGATACAATAAGAAAAATGTCTAACTTTAAGAAATTCCTAAAGAATAAATGAAATAATGTATTTATTTAAAGCTTAGTTTTATGTTTGACACATGGAATCAAATAAATTATTATAGGATATTTTAATATTTTTCCATTGGGACAAAAACATTAACTGTGATATAATGAACTTTGATTTATCAAAAACTTCTATTTAAGTTTTTTAAAATTATTCATCTAAAAATTACATTATTTTATGGAAATTATATTAAATTTTAACTGAAATATAAAAATATGAAAGCTAAAATGTAAAAAATGACCTGAGTTTTCTATTTTTTAATTTTTATTATCAATACATTATATTTATACATTTTTGAAACAATGTGATTTTTACATTTTTATGATGCAATTGTGTGAACACAATCAAAATCCTCTTCTAATATGAGATATAGAATGCATTACTGTTAATTATATTCACCCTATTATGCCACAGAACATAATAATTTGCTGTGCCTATCAAACTATAACACTGTACCTGGTGACCAACCAATTTCTATTCCCTTCCCCCTCTACTTGTCCCCAACTCTGGTGACCTCTAGTCTATTTGATTTCTATGAGATCAACTTTTTAAAACTGCCCACTGAGTGAGATCATGTAGAATTTGTCTTTTTGTGCCTGAAACTCTCCAGTTTTAAACATTTCCTTCCTAGATTTTTGACTATGCTTTGAGACTTCATTATTATAAACACATATATTATTCAATTGCATTCAATTTAGTTAAATAGTATTTCTTACACATTGTCCCAGTTTATCTATCATAGAGATACTCTCCTTTCATAAAATGTTACAGTGTTCCATTACATAAATCTTTTAATATTTTGGTTATTTCCAGTACAAGTAATCACAAATAATGCTATAACATGTAAAAGTCACACTTGGAAGAAGGTTGCCAATCTCTCCAGGCCCAGAAGTGTGTATGTTTTGCATGTTGAACTGATTCTATTTTGTATACAGACTGTATGCAAAATAGAGGGGAAATAAGAACATTCATCTCTACTTCTATATGTGGAAAGAAAATCAGAAAGGATATAAAACTGGCAACCAGGTCATAAGAGTTTGAGGTAAAGATTCTTCCCATACACACCTTCCTATTTTTAATTTTTAATAATGTGACTTTGTTACCTAGTAAAAATAAATAAATAAATAAATAAATAAATGTGACTAAGAGAACATAGTAGCAAGAGATCTTCCAAAAATGGTAGATTAGAGGCATTATACACTTGCCTGCATCTCCTTGAAACCAAATTAAAATAACTGTAACATAGTTGCTCACTGATATGAATGACTATGAGAAAATACCAGGTTTCAACTGTGGATAGAGATTTGAAGAAGCCCAAATAAAATGGACTATGGAAGACAGAATGAAACAAAATGCACCAGTGCCAATCCCAGGGAAGTATGCCCCAGAGGTAGAGAAGAAACAGAGTCCCAACAAACATGACTGTCACAGGATCCAGCCTCCTGCAGAAATATAGGCTAAGCAAACAACAGTACAGTTTGCATGTTGAATTGGCTCTGTAGAAGACCCCTGTACTTCTTTGCATATTCTCAGTTTTATAATTTGGAGCCATCTTAGAAAAGGTCCTATTGTCTGAGGTTACTTACTGCTTTAGCAATCAGCATATGCAGTAACAGAAGATGCGTCTCATTAGACCTGGCAGTTTGCCAGATGCAGCTCTCAGAGTCTGGGGAATGAGCAGTCACATGTAGCCAGGACTGGAAACACCAGAACCATGGACTGTGGATTGTGCAGAACTCACCACCATCCCTTCCACCACAGATCTTTGAGACTCTATATCCTCTCTCCATTCTTGGAGGGCCATACAGGGACACTCCACAGAGCTAGTATTAGCTCTACCCTCCAAGTGCTAATCTCTGAAGAGAAGATTTGGGGAGTTCCACATTCTGACATGCCATGATGTCAGCATCAGCTCTGCTCTAGAAGTGCATAACACAAATAGCTCCAGAGAGAATTTTTTTCTAGGGAACTCTGCATTCCACACTAGCTCATTCTGGTGTACAAAGCAGCTGAGAGGTATTCCAACTGAATCAAGCCACAAATTACTACCATCAGTCAACTGACTAGTACCACAAAAGAAAGGAGTAAGCCACAGTCTTTTCTCTGTCCAAGCAGCACACACTCTAAAGACAAAGAAATTCTCTGATCAGCACAGTCAAAGAGTTTCTATCCTTCCTGCTCACTTGGGCACCTGAGGGAAAAAAAATTTTCATTTTTTTTATTCATAGTTTTATAGTTTTACTTTTTTTAAAAAAACTCAGGGGTACTTTCAAAACTGTGCTACATCCCCAGCCCTTTTCATTTTTTCAGACAGGTTCTCTTCCATACTGGCTTTGAACCTGTGATCCTCCTGCCTGAACTTCCTGAATAACTGGGATTACAGGCATATACCACCACACATGGCTTAAGTTTTTGTTGTTGTTGTTATTTTTATGTGCTGTTTTGTGGTTATTTCCTTTTTTCCCTCTTATTTTTTTGATATTGTGGACTGAACTCGGGGACACTCGACCCCTTGGCCACATTCCCAGCCCTTGTTTGTGTTTTATTTAGAGACAAGGTCTTACTGAGTTACTTAGCGCCTTGCTAAATTGCTGAAGCTGGCTTTGAACTCTTGGTCCTCCTACCTCTGCCTCCCAAGTCACTGGTATTACAGGCATGTGCCACCATGTCTGTATTTTTCTCCTCTTTTTAATATGAAATATTTTTCTTCTCTTCCCTTCTCCCTTTTCTATTTTACTTTTCTCCAACTATATTTTATCCCTTTGATTAATTCTATTTTTATTATTTAACTGTTTGTTATTTAATATTATTTTTCTTCTTTCTTTTCATTTGTTGTGGTATTACTGTTTTTTGTTTTTGGATTTTACTTTATTTGTCTATCTCATTTTTTTTTCTTCTTTGTTTCTCTTCTTTTTTTTCAGTGATTGAGATTGAGTCTGATTGTGTTGAACACATCAGCTGGGTGCTCTGCCACTGAGCTACACTCCCACCCCAGCTGAGGGGAATTATGCCTTGCTTGTGCCACACTTAAACCTTGGCAGATACTTCAACTTAGAGAATAGGAGGAATAAAAGCCCACAGACTATAACCTGTCCCCAAGCAAGCATGGCAAGGTGGGTGAATCTGAAGTCCCTCTTGGGAACCCTCACTACTATAACAAGAACAGAAGAAATAGCATAACTGTTATAGGCACCATACTTATGGTGCCTATATATGGGGCCTCAATATCTGTCATTCCCATACCCTATCAGACAGCATATTGCTGATAGGGTTGGAGGTGAGTGTGACAGTGGAGGGAGCTGTAACTGGCCATTGTTTCTCCCCATGAAACAACTAGAGATGCCCTGAATGTCTAAACAAAAGATAAAGGCTCCAGGACATCACCACAATTGGAACAGCCAGTAGCAGAACTGCTTCCAAGTTAACAGCCAAGATCAACAAAGCCCAGAAAAACCCCCAACACATACCTGATAGGGGCTTCGATTCCCACTATAGGAGTAATCACAGAGGGTACACTCTATATCTATTGCTGTCTATAGCAAAATTGCCTGAAATACCAGACAGACTACCTTCTTGCAAGTCCTATAAAGAAAATAAATCATTTAGGCTCTGACATATTATATATTGTGTAAAAATCTTTAACCACAGCCAAAGAAGCCACAGGAAAGTACACAAGGAAGTACAAATTGAATTAAATTCAATACTAAATAGAAACCCAGTAACCCAGGGCTCACCAAGAAATAGTGGAAAAGAGTGAAAGATATCCATCCCAGTGGATGAGCAAATCTCAACATACAAACACAAGAAATATGAAAGCACAAGGCAGTAGAATAGCTCCTGAGGTTTATAAATCTCTAATAAATCTCTAATCCAAAGATATAAAAGTAGATGAACTACTTGACAGAGAAATTAAAAGAATAATTTTTTTAAAAAACAGTTCAATTAATTCCAAGAGGATATAAGAGCTGAATGAATTAAGGAAACCAATGCAGGATATGAATGAGAAATTTGATAGACAGGGATTTTGAAACAGAACCAACCATAATTCTTGGAAATGAAAAGCTCAATAAGTCAGATTTTTAAAAACTCACTTGAAAGCCCCACCAAAACATTAGATAGACCAAAAGAAAGAATAACAAGACTTAAAGAAAAAGTTGAGGAGTTATCAGAATCAGAAACTAATTTTAAAAAAATCAGTAAAATGAACATAATATACAAGATCTCTAGGATACCATTAAAGAACCAAACACAGGTATGATCAGAAAGAATGAGGGAGAAGAGCTACAGATTGAAGGCATAGAAAGTCTATTCAGTGAAATGTCAGAAGATAGCTTCCCAAATCCTGGAAAAGACATGGATATCCAGGTCAAAGAGACATAAAGAGCCCCAACTAGCCAAGTGCCATGGTGCTTGTGTGTAATCCTAGCAACTTGGGAGGCTGAGATAGGAGGATCATGAGTTCAAAGCCAGACTCAGCAACTGCCAAGGCACTAAGCAACTCAGTGAGACCCTATCTCTAATAAAATACAAAATTGGGCTGGGGGTGTGGCTCAGTGGTTGAGTGACTCTGAGTTCAATCCCCCGTATCAAAACAAAACAAAATAAAACAAAAAACCCAAGTAGACATAACAAAAAGAAAAAAGAAAAGAAAAAAAAAAGCTTACCCACAACATATTATATTTAAACTCCCAAAAGTACCTAACAAAAAATATTTATAGAGCTGCAAAAAAGAAGGGTCAAGTCATATTTTAAGACAAAGACATCAGAGTAATAGTGGATTTCTCAGAAGAAACTCAAAAAGGCCAGAAGGGCAAGGAATGATGTATTTCAAGGCCTAAAAAAAATAAATGTCAAACTCAATTACCATACCCAGCAAAGTTTCCCAAATCAAACGAAAAATAAAGAACTTTCATGATAAGCATACATTAAAAGAATTCCTGACCACTAAATCAGCATTATAGAATATACATAAGGGAATTCTACACAGAAGTGAGGAAGAAAGACTAACACAAAAATAATGACACAGGAAAAAATAAATTTCAGTAGACGAGATTAGAACAGCTAATAAGAAAAAAAAAAGGAGAGAACCAAACAGTATTAATAAAATCATCAAATCTCTAAGATGAATAAAAGAGCAAGACACAAAATAGAACATTCAAAACAACTAGGAAAAAACTTCAGCCTGGGCTGGGGATGTGGCTCAAGTGGTAGTGCGCTCGCCTAGCATGCGTGCGGCCCGGGTTCGATCCTCAGCACCACATACAAAGATGTTGTGTCCACTAAAAACTAAAAAATAAATATTAAAAAAAATTTTTTTCTCTCTCTCTCTCTCTCTAAAAAAAAAAAAAAGAAACTTCAGCCAGGCATGGTGGCACATGCCTGTATTCCCAGCACCTGGGCAGCCTGAGGCAGGAGGGTTGTGTGTTCAAAGTCAGGTTTAGCAACTTACCAAGACCCTAAGCAACTCAGTGAGACTCTGTCTCTAATAAAATACAAAACAGGGCTTGGGATATGACTCAGTGGTGAATGCCCCTGAGTTCAATCTTTGGCACAAATAAAATAATTTTAAAAATTACAGAATAACAAGAAAAAGTGCACACGCACCTTTGAATAAGAATTCTCAACATAAATGGTCTTAATTCTTCAATTAAAAGGTGCAGATTAGCTCATTAGATTAAAAAAGAAGACCAAATAATATACATCCTAAAAAACTCACTGGCAAAAACATACAAAAACTGAAAGTGAAAGGATGGAAAATGATACTGTAAGCAAACCAAATCCAAAAGCAAT
This sequence comes from Callospermophilus lateralis, assembly GCF_048772815.1. Classification (NCBI taxonomy): domain Eukaryota; kingdom Metazoa; phylum Chordata; class Mammalia; order Rodentia; family Sciuridae; genus Callospermophilus; species Callospermophilus lateralis. Next base: position 1,501,646 of record NW_027512751.1, on the reverse strand, counting down.
CAGCAATAGCTATACTCATAGATGACAAAACAGAAAAAACAAAGAGGTCATTACATATTGATAAAGGAAATAATTCATCAAGACACATTAACAATTACAAACATATATGCACCAACCATAAGAGCACCAATTTTATAAAACACCACAGGACACAAAGGGAGAGATGGCCCTAATAATGAGTAACTGCAGTACCCACTTTCACCATACAGACCAAATAAAATCAACAAAAAAACATCAGGGGTGAATTATACCATAGTTCAAATAACTTAACAGACATATACATCTAAGGGCTGCAAAACGTGTATTCTTTTCATCAGTGCATGAAACTTTTTACACAATAGATCATATTTCTGACCATAAAGCAAGAGTTAACTAATTCAGAAAAACTGAAATGATTACTTGTATCTTATTGTATCATGATGGAATGAAACCAGAAATTTGTAACAAGAAAAACTGCAGTAATTATATCAAAACATTGAGGCTAAAAATACACTGGTGAACAAACAGTAGGTTATGGAAAAAATCAGGAAGGAAATTTAAAAATTCCAAGAATCAAATAAAAATGAAAACATAATATAGTAGAACCTGTGGGATACAGTGAAAACAGTACTTTGGGGGAAGTTTATAGATATGAATGGCTATATTGAGGGAGGTAGGGGAGCAGATCCCAAATAATAACCTAAGATAAATCTCAAGGTCTTTGAAAAACTTGAATAAACTAAGGGGCCAGGTGCAGAGGCTCACACCTATAACCCCAGTGGCTAGGGAGGCTGAGGCAGGAGCATCACAAGTTCAAAGCCAGCCTCAGCAACAGTGAGACCCTGTCTCTAAAGAAAATACAAAACAGGGCTAGGGATGCGGCTCAGTGGTTGAGTGCCCATGAATTCAATCCCTGATACCAAAAAAAGAAAAGAAAAAATAAATGAAACAAAGAGCTGTTTCTTTGAAAAGAAAAATGAAATTGAAAAACTTTTACCAAATTTAACCAAAAGAAAGAGAAGACCCAAATTAACAAAAATAGAGATGAAAAAGGTATACTACAAAAGACAACATTCATAAGATCCTTCAGGAAAATCTGGGAAAACTGCATACAAAAAAAAAATGGAATATCTAGAAAAAATGGAGGAGATTCTGGACACATATTTTAAAATCCAAATAGATCAGTAATGAGCAATGTGACTGAAGCAGGAGAAAAGTCTCCAAACAAGGAAAAGCCCGCCTAGACAGATTCAATGCTGAAATTTACCAGACTTTTAAAGAACAGCAATGCTTCTTAAGCTATTTAGAAAAAAAAAAGGAAGAAAATGTTTCCAAACTCAGCTTACCAAGCTAGAATTACTCTGCAACCAAGACCTGATAATGACACAACAAAAAAGAGAAAACTATAGACTAATATCCTTAATAAACATAAATGCAAATAAATGCAAAATCCTCAATAAAATACAAATCAAATTCAATGGCACATTAAAAAGCTTGTCCACAAGTTGGCTTCATGAAAGGGATGCAAGGATGGTTTAACACACACAATTCAATAAATGTAATATAGCACATTAATACAAAAATTAATAGAGGATAAAAAAGCATGATCTCATAGATAAGAGAAAAAAAAACTTTGATAAAATTCAGTAAAGCTTCATGATAAAATGCTCTGAATAAACTATATATATCACAATCATACTTTAACATAATAAAGGATATATATAACACACCCATATCCAACATCATACTGAATACAAAAAAATTGAAAGTTTCCCTTCTAAACTCAGCAACAAAGACCTGGAGTTGTGGCTCAGCAGTAGAACGCTCACGTAGTGCATGCGGGGCACCGGGTTTGATCCTCAGCACCACGTATAAATGAATAAATAAAATAGAGGTATTGTGTTCAGCTACAACTAAAAAATAAATGCTAAAATAAATAAATAAATAAATAAACTAAGCAATAAGACAAGTATACCTATTCTCACCAATCTTTTTTTTAATTGAATATCACATTGGAATGCATTACAATTATAATTTTTTATAAATATGACAGTGGAATGCATTACAATTCATATTACACATATGGAGTACACTTTTTCATACCTCTGGTTATATATAAAGTGTATTGACACCAATTGGTGCCTTCATACATGTTCCACCATTCTTATTCAATATAGTAGTACTTAAAACCTTAGCCAGGCCAATCAGGCAACAGAAAGAAATAAAAGGGATAAAGATAGGATAGGAGGAAGTCAATGTATCCCTTGATTACAGACACAATTCTATACTCAGAAAATCCTAGACTCCACCAAAATACTCTTAGAACTGACAAATTCAGCAGAGTTGTAAGATTTTACAAAATGCACACACAAAAATCAGTAGCTTTTCTAGACACCAATAACAAACTCACTGAGAAAGAAATCAAAAAGCAATCCTATTCACAGTAGTCTCAGAAAACAAAAACTAAAATACCTAGGAATAAATAAAACCAGAACTGTGAAAGACTTGTATAATAAAAATGACCCGAAAGAGGTATAAACATAAAGAACTTGAGGGAAAAAGAAAAAACTAATGGAACATGGGAAGGCTGCCCATGTTCATATTAGGAGAATATAATTTAAATGGCTATACCACCAAAAGTGATCTACATGTACCATGCAATCCCTATGAAAATATCAATGACATTATTCATAGAACTTGAAAAAAATCCTAAAATTTGTATGGAATCATTAAAGACCTAGAATAGTCAAAGCAATCCTCAGCAGAATGCACAATGTAGGAGCCATCACAATACCTGACTTAAAAATACACTACACAGCTATAGTAACAAAGATATGTACTGACATAAAAACAAACATGAAGGCTATGAATAGAATTGAAAAACAAGAATAAAGCCACAAATCTAGAGCCAACAGATTCTTGACAAAGGTGTCAAAAACATATCAGAAGAAAAAACCTTTTCAAACTGGATAGAAAACTGGATATTCACTTATAAAAGACTGAAAATACCAGACCCTATCTTACATCCTGAACAAAAATAAAGTCAAGATGGATGGTTCAAAGACTTTAATGTAAGACCTGAAACTACTAGAAGAAAACATAGGGGAAAAATTTCAAGATACTGATACAAGCAATCGTTGATTGCCTGAATAGGACTTCAGTAACTCAGGGAACAAAAGCAAGAATTGACAAATGGGATATTAAACTAAAATGCTTTTGCAGTGCAAGGGAACAACAGAATGAAAAGACAGCCTATAGAATGGGAGAAAACTTTGTCAACTACTCATCTAACAAATTATTAATATCCAGGACATATAAAGAACTCAAAAAACTTAACAACAAAAGAACAAGTAAAGTAATCTAAATTTTAGAATGGGTAGATTTTCTACACAGACACTTCTCTAAAGAAATACAAATGGCCATAAATATATAAAAAAATATTCAATATCTTCACCCATCAGGGAACTACAAATCAAAACTACATTGAGATTCTATCTTACCTTAGAATGTTATTATTATCAAAAAAAAAATCCAAAAATGCTTGCAAAGACATGGAAAAAAAAAAACCTCTTATACTCTTGTGGTAATATAACAGTACATACAGATACTATAAAAATGGGTATGAAGGTTCCTCAAAATATTTTTAAAAAATTAAAAATGGAACTATCATATGATTCAAGTTTATCAATTCTGGGTATATTATTATTATCCAAAGGAAATTAACTCAGCATACAAGAGATACCTACATATCCGTTTTTACTACAGTACTATCCAAAATAGCCAAGCTATGGAATTAGACTAGTTGCTGATCAACATATGAGTGGGATAAAGAAAAACGGTATATATTTTTCAGCCATAAAAATAAATAAAATCACGTCATGTGCAGAAAAAAAAGATGAAATTGGAGGACACCATATTAAGCAAAATAATTAAGAGACAGAACAAGCATTATATTTTTTTCTTATATGTGGAAACTTAAAAAATAGCTAAGATGTAGCAGAGTGGTAGAGCCTAGCATGCACAAAGCCCTGGGTCCAGTCAAGTCTCCAGTACTGCCCAAAATACATAAAGATAACCTGGAAATAGGAAAGACATTCTTAAGGAAGAGAAAAGGGACAAAAGGTAGGGGTCAGAAAGGAAGGACAAGAGAGGGTAGGAGAGTGGATGGATATGATCAAAGCAAAATATATATACATGCATTGAAACATCACAGTGAAACTTCTTAATTTGTACAATAAGGACATATTAATAATTATAAATTTAAAAATTAAAAAATTTCAAAAGAATAACTACAAGATTAAACTCTGATCAGTTGCGGGGAGGACTGAATGTAGTCTTTTTTTTTGTCCTTTCTACCTATAATGCAAAACATAAAAAACATCAGGTGTCTCACCAAAACATTATAAAGAAGAGGAAATTAAAAATACTCACAGGGGAATAGTTTCATATAGAACCTAAGCACTAAATTGAAGTGATTAGAGGCTACACTACACTACTACTAGAGCTGGAAGTGGTATAGATCAAATATAGCCTGTACATTAATAAAGAGCCTGTATTTAAAAATTTAAAAGGATCTCTTGCTTTTTTCTTTCTTTCTTTTTTTGTAAAATGCGACAAAAAAGTTGTGTACCGTTGAAATAGTGAGCAAGAATTTTTCCTTACTTCTTTGCCACAGAACCCTTCTTTTTCTTATATAATCTAAAAAATTCCTTAAAATCTGAATTTCAGAGCCTCCTACAATAATAAAAAGCTCAAACTAGTTCAAGAGAATTATATAAACTATGCTCTGAACTGTGTGTTAAAACAATTATTTCATATGAAACACTTCACCATGTGAAGTTTATGTCTGACTATTAAAAATTAAAATGTAAAAACTCAGATTTTCATATGTAATGTGACATGTACATGTTGGCGATTATGAAAATAAGGTAACAAAATATCTAAGTTATTAAAAAATTAAACAAATGTTTTCTAAATTTGAAAAACAATGTGACCAATGAAATATTGATTTTTAAAATAAAATAAGAATAAGCATCCATTATAAATATATGAACTTAATTTCTTAAATCTGATGATTAAGGAATGCCAGTCTTACATAATTACTATGAAAGCAGATTTTTATCTAAGCTAAATAGAAATTCCATTATGAGAAGATTTCTGATCTAAATATTGAGATAGGCCATAGTGACTGTAAATCTCAAAAAATTCCTTTTTGAGAGGGGGAGTCCCACTATGTTGCCCGACTGGCCTTGAACTTGTAATCCTCTATCCTCATCTTCCCAAGTAGTTGCAAATATAATCATGTGCCACCATGCCTGGCTTCAACCTTTATAAAAATTAAATTTTGAAAGTTTTACCTTCATGTGATTTTTCAAAGGATCCAAAAGATTGAAATGAATATTGCACTTTGGACAAGCTCTTGGAAAAGGTGTTCCATTTTTAGATTGATTTGATGAGGTGTTTGCACCTAAAATAAATTCAGAACATTTATGATTCAAAACTCATCACTTTTGAACATTAAATAATCACTGATAGTTTAAAAATTTATAATAATTTCTAAAATTTATGTATAAATACTATAGTAATTTTTATAGTATAGAATGTCAGATTTCATATTTACCTTTTGATGGCATAGCCTGGGAAGATGTCAGTGAAGAAGGTTTAAGTGAAGGGAATTCAGCTGGAGAATTTGTTCCAGAAACACCCTCACAGGGCTAAGGCTTTTTTGGATTAACACTGTTTACTTCAGAAGCAGAAGGACGTTTTGATAAAAATGAACTTTCATTCACACCTACAATGATTTAAACAGTGGAAAAAATATTTTAGAACACCTAGAATACTACTCATAATTAAGTACAAATACTTTGGAGTTAATTTACAGATAATATAATTAATTATCATATCACACAAACAACAACAAAAATTAAGTGATCCAAACTCAGGGCATATACAGAAATAGTATAAACATTTATTATAAACTCCAAGAATTAAGATAATTTGTAAAGTAACCTTTCTATGCAAGAAGTTCTAAATGTGGCTTCAAACAGAAATATATAAACTGCTATTATAAAAGAAGCCAGACCAAAAATTTTAAAGCAGAAAACACTGAACCAAGTTCCCAGAAATAAATTACTTTTGGATACTTAAATGTGGTAGAATTTGTTAAAAAAAAAAAAGAAAGAAAATCTGACAATAACTTTTATTTGTTCCAAAAATTGATACCCTCATATGCTTTTTTATTTAGCAACTTAAAATGTCTACTGCAATGTTAGCTCTTTTCTCACCTAACAAACTGAAGAGTGGTCTACTGACAGCTTTAGGTGATTTTAACCACTTATTGCCATGTACAAAGTGGAAACAACTAAGTTTGAATAATATTTTACTCATTCATATGAAAGGGCACTTAATGCAGGGAGTTAGTATAAGGATTTTTATACTATGTTCCCCATAATTTAATGGGGTCATTTTAGGGAATATATTGGGCCACGTCTGACAAAAATACACTTTTCCATTTTATTTATTAGATATTCACATAAAATTTTGTTTGTACAGGGATTTCATTAAAAAAAAAACCTCTTCCATTTAAAAACCATTACCTTAAGGATAAAGAATTTAGACCTATTTAGAGCATTACTAAGAAAAATGGGGATATTTAGACTATAACCAAGCCAGGCAAAGTCCTTTTAGAAAATAATACACAATGGGCTTTGTAAAAATGGATTCTAAAACTGTACATCATATTTTAATAATGCCAACTATACACTAAAAGTAGAAGCAGTGAATGAACTACAAATATTCTAGGCTTTTAAGTGAGACAAGATAAGTTCAAATCCAGACTATGTCAGTCTCTAGATATGCACTCTTAAGCTTATTTAATTAATTTCTCTGAGTTTAAGCTTCCTTTTTTGTAAAATAAGTTATAATGCCTTATTTTACAGAGCTATTTAAGAAAAAGATAATATACTTAAAATATCCCAAGAAAATATTTGGTACATAAAAAGCACTCAGTAGAAAGTGAAAGCTACTATCATTACTAACTAAATATTTTCCATCTTTATTTTAGAGGGAAAAAATTATTCCAACAGATATAATAGTAAGAGCAAATATGCCATAAAAATAAAAAGTATTATAGTAGTTAGTTTCTCTGCTCCATCCTTTGAGATAACATAAAAATGATCTCCCACTAATGAAGCACTCTATTACAAACTGCAGGTCCATAAGAAAGATTCCATGAGATCCCTTTAGCATTCTTTTGAGATGTTTAGGTTACCTGAAAAACCACTAAGTGCTAGCATTTCAAATGAATCAATTGATTTTACAACAGGCTAAATAGTAGAAATAGATTGCTTTAATGGAGGAATTTAACAGAAGAAATCTCAATGTTAAAAAAGTCACTTGCATTTGATTGAACTTCTGATTCTTTAACTTATCTCCATTCTATTAGGCTGTGCTATTCCCTACTTTTAAGAAATTCAATCTCTGTCAGTATAAATCCTACACTCACTCAAGATCAAACTCAAATTCAATCTTCTCTGAACCCTCATAATTTCTACAGTGTGTTACTGAACATCATAGTACATACAATTATTCATATTTATCATACATAACTGCTGTCATGTCATTTAAACCTTATTAATGCATTTTTAAATTTACTTATCTTATATGGCCATCAGAGAATCCCTGAATAGAATGGCAATCATCAACAATACAGGCAACAATAAATGTTGACGAGGATGTGGGGAAAAAGGTATACTCATATATTGTTGGTGGGATTGAAAATTAGTACAATCACGATGAAAAGCAGTATGGAGATTCTTCAGAAAACTTGAAAGGGAACCACCATTTGACCCAGTTATCCCACTCCTCAGTTTATACCCAAAGGACTTAAAATCTGCATATTAGAGTAATGCAGCCATGTCAATGTTTATAGAAGCTCAATTCACAATAGCTAAAGTATGGAACTAATCTAGGTGTTCTTCAATAGATGAATGGGTAAAGAAAATGTGATTATATATATATTTTAATGGATTATTACTCAGCTTTAAAGAAGAAGGAAATTATGGCATTTGCCAGTAAATGGATGGAGTTGGAGAATATCATGCTAAGAGAAATAAGCCAACCCCGAAAAATCAATGGCCAAATGCTTTCTCCAATACATGGATGCTAATTCACAATAAGATGGGAGGCACTAGAGAAGAATAGCATTACCTTAAATTAGGTAGAGGGAAGTGAAGGGAGGGGAGAGGAGGGAAGGTGATGTGAGATAGGAAGGATCATAGAATGAAACAGACATTATTACTTTATGTATATGTGATTGCATGAGCTATATGTTTCTACAACATGTACACTAAGAAAAATGAGAAATTATATCCCACTATGTATATCAAAGTGCATAAATGCATTCTCCTGTCATGTATAGCTAATTAAAACAAATTTTAAAATTAAAAAGAAGCCTGGAATAAATTATATTAAAAATTAAAATAAAGGCTGGGGTTGTGGCTCAGTGGTAGACTGCTCACCTAGCATGCATGAGGCATTGGGTTCAATCCTTAGCACTACATAAAAGTGAAATAGACACTGTGTGTCCACCTACAACTAAAAAAATAAATATTTTTTTAAAAATAATTTAAGTGAAATCTCCAAATGGCTGATTCAGGTATGGTGAATGAATGCATAATATAAGAAAATTAAGTACCTCTACTTTGAAAAATATCAGAAAACAAAAGTGGAAAGAGGTTAACTGACTAAAAATTCTCCAGATTAGAGGTTCAAACTTACTTCTTTCAAATTACCTTATTTACTTCTCAGACTAAAGTTTCATTCTTTATATGAGAAAACCTGGCTAGAGAATAGGTGTCATAATCCTTACTTTTAAGAAGTTTCAAGAATTTATATCTTCTATGAATAAAAGTCCATGCGTTTTCTAAAACCACATTTAGCACAAATACATCCCCATTTCTCTTTGGGTCTTAACTACTTTATTAACTAGAAGTTTACTAGGTATGTAGTGACACCAAGAGAAGTGAGTATCAAATATTGCTGAAAAGAAAAACAGTGGTATACATCTAAAATCACAATGACTCATGAGGCTGAGGTAAGAAGATTGAAAGTTTGAGTGCAACTCAACAACAGCTAGTCTCAAGGAAAAATATTTTTTATAAAGTTCTAGCTCAGTGGTAGAATGCTTGCTTAGCACATGTAATGCCCTAGATTCAAATCCTCTATACCACACACACACAAAAAGGAAAAACGTTAAGCATTATTACTATGGGAAAAGAATGGACAGAAGTTGAGTTTGGTAGATTCTTCACACTGATCTGTTTAGTAAACAAACTAAAAACTCCAAAAAAATCATATACATCTCTACTTCATCAAATATTTGAAACACATATAAATTGCCAGTATATAAAATTAAGTACTTTGATTACAGAAAATATTCAATAAGACAAAATTCATACTATACAAATGTATTTTGATTAATGAAGAATTTTGTTATACCCTCAATGAACTTAAAATCTTCTTCAACAGGTAAATTTCATTACTTCTTCAAATAGCATTTATTGAGTACTTACTATGTACAAATCATTTCTTTAATGTGGTTACTTTACACTAACACTTTAAAATCATGTTTTACTATCATATTGAGACCATTTATTGGACTAGAGTGACACTAACCTAATGAAGAAATCAATAATAACAAACACTTTTCCCCCTAACTGGTCATAGAAACTAATTTTTAAAATAGAATATTTAGGGCATATGAGGACCTCTCCAATTCATATAAATTACTTTAAGGTGGTAAGTTTGGCTCCAAGTGAGAATGAGTTCAAAGAAGTTTAGCCAAGATTTTATATAAAGTTACCCAAAAAGGCATTCAAAAAACTATTAGTACAACTCCATATTACAATATATGAAAGACTTCACAAGAGGATATGAGCTTCAAAATAGAAAGTTAATTCCATAAGCAAATTCATCAAGTTTTTCTTTTATACCTTTTTGGAAAAAGTACTAATACCAACCTGCTATGGAAAGTGTTGGTCCCCCTTGGTAATGTGATAATCCTGTCTCCTGGGTCAAGTCAAATAGTAATTCTGAAGAATTATTAGATACAACTTGTGATGAGCTCATTATGTAATCCTGTTAAAATATTTCAGAGAAAGAATATTACATTTATTCATTATAGTTATAATTATTTTTCATAAAATTCATAAATGCAAATTAATTATATGCCAATATTCTAAGAATAACCTTTGATGCCTCAATTATTAATAATCTTAAAAACACAAAGATGATTTCTAATTTGCCAAAATTATAATTTACTAAAACTTTGAAAGCAAGCTAATAGAGCTGGTCTATTCCTGAGTAGCCAATTAATTTGAAGGAAAAAATTATAGTCCAACATTTTCAAGATAAAAGAAAAGTAAATCCATTTTACATTAATAACAGTGATACACTCTGAGAGGGATTCTAAAAATGCTGTATCACCATCAAAAAGCAAATAATAGAATTGGGCAAAATCTTGGGCTAAACAAGCAGACAAGTATAAAACATATTAACATGGTTGCCGCAGTCTCTCGGCTGGGCACAAATCACGAGTCTCCACACAGCTTGTAGATTCAAACAGCAATTCTTTATTCCCGAACTCACACCGGCCGTCTACAAACACGTTCTGGGGGAATCCACGTTCTCTTCCCAAATCCACACTCTGCCCTGATCCACTCTCTCCCAAATCCACTCCGCATGGGCTTCTGTCTCCCAAAATATACTGTCTGACCCTAAGCACTCAAGAGGAACTCAGCAGCAGGATACGCCCTATTCCAAAAGAGGAACACCCTAATCTCCTATTACTAAACCACCCTATTCTAAAGGGGAAACACCCTACTCTCCTATTATGCTAAACTGCCCTATTCTAAAGGGGGAACACCCTAAACACGGATCCTGCCCTGGTCCTTGAGCAAGGTCACCTTTCAGAAGTCCTTCCACTAGACAGCATGGGAGTAAGCTGGCAAGGAATTTGTCATACCTACTTGGCTGATGGCTCCCAGCACATGGTTATAAAAATTAAAAGTTCTTGTGCCTCTAAAAAATTCTGCATCCTGGTGTCTGGGGTGTGGCTCAGCGGTAAAGCACTTGCCTCCCACATGTGAGGCACTGGGTTCGAGCCTCAGCACCACATAAAAGTAAATAAACAAAATAAAGATACTGCATCCATGCACAACTAAAAAATATTTTTTAAATCCTGCTTTCAAAATATCAATACAAACAAACAGAAACATTAAGGACGAATATATCAGACAATATAAATTTTGGAACCATGTTTCTTGGAGAATGTTATAGATCAGAAAAGGCTGGTCCCCTGACTCTTCCTATCATCCCACAGAAAGCTGTGGTAGGCCAACCTCTCCTTTTATAAGGCAAATATAAAAGCAACCTGGCCAGTAGGCTGAATAAATAAGAATGCCAAGCAGACAGCGAATAGAATAGAAGTTATTTACAGAAGTGATCTGGGTCAGCAGCCCTGCTCCTAGAGACCAGAGCCTCAAAGGAAATTTCAGCCCTTCCATGAGGAGAAAGGGTGGTTCAAACTAGCAGGAAGATCTCAAGAAAAGAGAAGTGAAAAGTATGAGATGAACTATGCTGTGGTCAAATATACAGTAATAAATACATTTATATGAAAATATACACATATATTTATTATAAATAATTATGAAAATTGTGGTCAGTAAATTTAGGAATATTCAAATAGCATTGTATATTAAGAATACTGACACATACACAAAACACACACCACAATATTATGCTCCAATGCCATTTTCATAAAAGACAATCATTGTTGAGAGTAAGCCAGACCACTCTACATGTTGTAATATATAGCAAGCAAGTTTTAAGATTAACAATGCTTAAAAATCAAACTGGAAAAAAAGACAGCTACTTTTAGAAAAAAAAATGGGCAAAGGACATAAACTGAGATAATTAAAACTAAAATGCAATGGCCAATATATTCAAAATACATTTTTTCCAATATACTAGTCAAAGAAATGCAAATAATAGTGTTTACTGTATTGGCATTCTTCAATACTGCAAAATATATAATTAGCGGCTACTCTTAAGAGTATCAAGATCAAAAAAAGAATTAATAACTGCAGAAAACATAAGACTAAGAATAAACTACAAGGTGAGATCATGAATAGGATCCTGGAAAGAAAAGGAACATTAATGGAAAAACTGGTGAAATTCTAATAAGGTCTGAGGTTTAGTTCATATTAATTGCCTGTGATAAAAAGTTAACATTGGGGGAAAATGGGTAAGAGAAATATAGGAACTGTTTGAATTATTTTTTTCTTGTAAGACTAATGATAGAACTGTTATGTCTTATTGATATATGGTTCCCTTAAGCAGTGGGAGGGAGAGGAAGAAAGGGAGAAAGGGCATAGGAATGATGTGGAATGAGTTAGACATCATTACCCTAAGTATATGTATGAAGACATGAATGGTGTGAAAATACTTTGTGCACAATCAGTGACTTGAAAAAATGTGCTCTATATGTGTAATATGAAATCAACTGCATTCTGCCATTGTGTATAACAAATTAGAATAAATAAATAATTTATTTAAAAAGACTAATGATAGTTTGAATTAAGTTAAAGTTTAAAAATGATGACTGGGGATGTGGCTCAAGCGGTAGCGAGCTCGCCTGGCATGCATGGGGCGCTAGGTTCGATCCCCAACACCACATAAAAATAAAAAATAAAAATATTATATCCACCTAAAAACTAAAAAAATAAATAAATTTTTTTAAAAATGATGAAACATTCACTACTGGCAAAGTAGAGATCATATTTTGGTATAATCTGCATAAAAATGTTAGCTTTAGTTACCAAAGCCTTTAAAATAAGGTTCACATGATTAAATTATTCTACATTCAACGATTCATGATAAGGAAATGAAAGTGTAATGGAAAATTATTTATAATAGCAGAAACATAAAAACCTATATATCCAATAATAGAGGAGTGGTAAAATAAATTGATGGATAATCATGCAGTTATTAACATCAAGATTTTGAGAAATAATCAATGATATGATCCAAGTAGAATGTTCAGTAAAAAGTGAAATACATATTGACATATACAACATGATCTGGATATATTCTTCTCTCTTTTCTAAACTTTCCTCACAAGATACATATTATTTTATAACAAAATTTGAAGTATTTTGTTTATAAATTGAGGGCTGATCAAGTTTAAGAATTTTGCTTTGTTACTAACTTTCCAATTGACACAGGACTGTTAAGAAGTTATAGAAATAAGTTATTACTGTAACACAAATAACATCTAGAATTTAGTACCAAAAAGGCAGATATGGATATTTGAGCCTTAAAATGTAGTTTAAAAAAAATCAATAATGCCATACTGAACTATAAGTAAGCAAAATTTTACTTCAATTTAAATATTTTTTCTAAATATATGCACTTTAAGAATTGAAAATTTCATTTTCTAAAATAGTTCTTTTAACATAAGTATAATAAAGTTAATGCTGTTAAACACTTTTCTAGAAGAAAACTCTGGTTAATTATCACAATTTCAGAGAGCAGGCAATCCACTAATCAACAATAACTAATTAAAATAATTCTCCAATTGAGAATTTTTAATGTATTATAAAAACAGTCCAAAAAAATGTCATATACAATAATAAAAGTAGAACAAGCACTTTACTGGCATTCAGAAGATTTGCATTTTTATTTAACTATGCAACCTTGGGCAATTCACTTCTGAACTTCAAGTTATTCATCTTCCGACAAATAACGGCCACAATTATGTTTATATGCAACTGCTCGTCATAGTAAATATATCAAGTAGTCATCACAAAAGAACTAATAAAGCCCTTCCTGGTTGAGGAAGGTTCCCAATACAGCACCATTGTCAACTACCCAAAATTAAAGAACCATGCGTGGCAGATATATACTAAATTTGTTTTGGATGGAGCCAAAATTAGAATCCTGGTCTGACCCTTAAGCAGTATCATACTAACTTTATAAGTAATAATATATTCCATCCCTGCCTACCTGAAAGAGATGATGAAATACAAAGACAGTTCATGGAAAAAGTAAACATACACACATATAAAACATGACATAAAATGGGAAACTATTAATCAATTTATTAAAACGAATGGCTTCCAAAATACAGGGAGAAAATTCCTTAAATAGAACTCTCAATGCATTCTAGAATACACCTCTATCATTCTTAACTTTATGGAGATCTCTGGGAGTTCTTAAAAATCTATTATTTCCAGGCCCCACCCAGACCAACTGGCAAAACTGTTGTTGGTTTATTTGTTTTTTTTTTTTTTTTTTTTTTTAAAGAACCCAAGAATTGGGAACCACCAATTGAAGTACTTTGATTTTAAAACTTGGCCTACAAAAACACAACAGTCCAAGTCAAAAAAATCTCTAGTTTTTAACTTTGTAACATCAAAGATACCACCTGGCTTTGTTATTTTTCCCCCAAGTTATGTTTGAAATATTTTTACTTATAAACTCATTAAATAATTGAGTTTTCACTTTCTCTTTTCCCCCCTAAATGCCAAACAGCTATGACAATCATGAGAACACCATTAAATTAATTTGATTCTAACTAACAGCAAATAATTTTTACATTCTGGGTAGCCTTCCACCTCATTTCAAGAAATAGTAGGATGCTGTCAAGATCAGAGTGGCAGATGTTAAGTTTTTCAAAATTCTAATTTTTGCTTGAAAGCTCAAATTTTACCATAATCAAGAAATACTACTATCAGTCATTTTCCTTGAGATGGCAGGTACACTGTGTTCAATTTTGAGGAAGTGATTGTCAACTACCCAAAATTAAAGAACCATGCCTGGCAGATATATACTAAAGTGGCCACCACAATTCCCACCTCCTGTTAATCATATGCTGTGTGATTCCCTCGCTTTGTGTTGGACCTCTGACTTGCTTCTAACCAGTAGAATACAGCAAAAGTAATAGGATAAACATGATTTTCTATTCGTAATTACATTACTTCAGACTCTAATGACATTTTGCTAAGGATTCTCCCTTAATACCTATGAGAAAGCAAGTAGCCAACCTGGGAAGACCCATCTGACAAAGAATGAACCAAAAAGCAATCAGATACTGAGACTCAGATTGACAACCTGTAAGGAAATGAATGCTACAAACAACCATGTGAACTTGAAGCAGATACTTCCCCCACAAAGCTTCAGATAAGACTGCAACTTCAGGAACCACATACGGAAAGTGGCCTTGTGAGACCCTAAAGCAGAGGAGCCAGCTAAACCATCATCTGACCCACAGTAATATTACATAAGACTGTGAGATAATGCATGTGTTGTTTTAAGTACATACATGTGTGATAATGTTGATACAAAAAAATAAATAAATAATACACCATGGTTTGTCAGTCATTGTTTCAAGTAAAAATGGTGTTCTAATTTTTGTTGTAATTAATCTTGGAATTTTATTCCTTTACAATTGCCAAAAAATAAAGATAAACAATAAAAACAGCACAATAAGGAAGTCTCAAGTCACACAATGTACACAAATGGGCATATATTTTTCAAATTAAATTCATTACTATATTTCTTATAAAGAATTATTTATTAGTTCTTAGGGATTACCTGAAAAATGTAGTCCGGGTCAAAAGGAAAGAAATGATCAGATGCGGAGAATTTCTGAAGTGTGAAAGACACAATATACTTAGTTGTATAAGTGCAAGATTACAGTCCCTGAACAAAGGACTGCAATCTTGTGCAAAGGACCTATAGTTTCCTCTACCAAAAGTTATCCTTTACCAGTAAAACCATCAACAGCTGCTTGAGGATAGGGTAGGAACCACTCAAACTTGATTAGGCACATTGTAGGAAAAATTTGAGCCCAGGTTTGTGCATACACAGAATGGGTCTGATTATCTATGTTTGGTGTAATGATTCCCTTTCTGCATTTTTGGAATACTATTCCTAAGTATAGGATGCTCTATCTCCAAATCACTTGAAATGGAATACTTGTGTAAAGTTATGGTAAGGGACCAGCAAGAACAACAGAAACGTAGGAGAACAATACCATCTATTATGTGTAAAACTGGATACCCAGGGAATAGAGTGAAATGTCAAAGAAATTTCATGGTACACAGGGAAGACAACCAAAAACCAAAAAAACAGCCTTCTTCTATCCATGTGTTATCCAGTAAAACTCTATGCCTGTAGCCATTAAATTACCAGGTAAGGGTTCCATATACCATGCCATAAATAAGGAAAGAAAATTTAGACTAAAAGGAATATAAGACAATAAGAAAAAGATAACTCTTTTGATTCTGGGCTTAAGGAATGAGAATTTCCTAAGATATAAGTAAAACAAACTCAAACTTTCAAATTTCCATACACCAATTCCATTTATAGTCTAGGTAAGGCATGACCAATATTGAAAGGTAATTAAAATGAAGCAGAAAAATAACTGCTGGTTTCGAAATCCAAAAGGTCATGACCTGGAAACTCACCTGGATCCCTACCCCTTAGACCATCTTGTGCCATCTACCGATTTCATGAAACTTTCAATGAAGGGCTCTGAAAAGGACTTGGCACACCGCTTGAACTGTTAGGCTTAGAAAAGAGCTAATTCTTCTGTAAGAATCTACAGTCTTTTAACAAAAGGATTATATATAACTTGGGATTAGTAATATCTAGGGAAAAAACATTCCAGTATGATGGATTAAGCAGATGTCTTACACATAGTCTCCACCTTATGGGAGAAAACAGGGGAGGCTCATAATGGTCACCTTTTTCAGGTTTAATGAGACGAGAAAAAAACCTATATGCCCTACATAGGGATCACTTACATTATAAAGCTATTATTAAATATTTAGTTCAAGAATAAATTTGGGAAATATCTATTTAGATAAGATGTTCTATTTTTAAAAAAACAGATAGTGTAGCTCATAATTCAATCACACAAGCACCAAACTTCAGACACAGAAGTACTTTATGTATAGTATTTCATCATGCAAAATATTTTAAAAGAAAAATATTAATGGGTAGAGTTTAAAAATTAATAACATTAATGTTTTATACTTAAACTGGTGTTAATAGATCTTAGTAGTTTCATCAAGGAAATGAGTATAACTGGAATTTTTTTTATTGTAAATATTCAGTAGGTGACTAATATGAATACTACTGGTACAGTTTGGTGCCACTGCTTTGACTCCCACTTAAGGCATAAGTAGCTTACTCACACCATTGCTTCAACATCGTCAATGCAAATGTCAACATAGTAGAAAAGGCAAAATTAGTATCTTCAACTACGATGACAATATCATTGATTTCCAAACCCAGAGAGAGTTTTAGGGAACCCCAGAGGACTTTACAGACTATCCATTGAGAACTGTTAGAACTAGGCAATGCTTCCAATTTTTAGAAAGCAAAAATTCATATACAATGTATAGTTATGTGTGTGTACCCACACATAAAAATGGTTTAACCTACAATGAAATCTCAGATCCTCACCAGCTGTGTGATCTTGAGTGAATCATTTAATCTCTATAAGCCTAAGTTTCCTCAACTATAAAATGGGGATAATAACAGCACATACTTCCTAGGGATGCTTAAGAATTAAATAAGATTAATTTATGCATAGCACTTAGCATAAATCCTTATGTATATTAATAGCTCAATAGATGATAACTATTACTATTAACTATTACTTTTTATTAAGATTTTAAAACTAAACCAAGAAGGTATGTTTTTAGAATAAAAAGCTATGATGGTCTCTCAATAATTCTCCCTATTAAGAACACCTGACCCAGTTTGTGATCTTAAATATTTTGCCATTATGCAATATTCATTATTAATATTTTAACTCAAATTTTGATACATAGTTTTCAATATTGTATCTATTCAACTTAAGCATATTACCTGACTTATTAATAGGCTGGGGACGTAGTGCCTGCAATTATTACTTTGGGTACTATTTAAGCTATTATAAAAATGGTGACATTTTCTTATGATTTTGCTCCTACTGGATAACTACCTGTGACAGTCCAGAATTTTAACTGAGTACTGCTGATACTGATTAATAATATCAAAATAACCCTGGGCTGACTATGTAGTTTCAAAAACACTTACAGGTTTAGAAAAAGGCTGAACAATAACAGAGCTATCTGAAGTTCTAGATTCAGGATGAAAATTTACTGGCGAGGCAGCCACTGGATTTGATGTTGGGTTCGTATACTGTTGACATGTAGGCTTGAATGCAGCAGTAATACCTGTATTTTAAAATTACACAATATATTGAAAATGTTTCTATTAATTTTGTCAAAATACTTTATTTTAAAATTAAAATAGTACAATAATACTGTACCTTGACTGAGTATGCCATTCTTTATTCCCCTTGAATATGAGCTGGGGTTAACTCTGTTCAAAATATCTTAAAAAAATTATATTAATTTTAAAATATGTACTAAGAAAATAGAAATCACAAATTGAAAAGAAACAGGTTACTAGAAAGAATATATAAATTATCACTAATTTAAGAATACAGTTAATTTTAAACACATACATCTTTAGCTTCCAAAGAAACAAAAGAAACAAGATTATTAGCCTTAACTATTTTAAAGAGTAAGCACAACTGTTCTCATTAAAACTCAAGATCCAAAAGCCAGAAGAAAAAGGATGACAAATCTGATTATACACAAATCAAAACTTTCTGCAAGACAAAGAAATAGTACACACATTCAACAGGAGTCCAACACACAAAAAAGAGTCTACATATTTGAAGTGTTCTAAAATGTATTTATATACAATCTATATCTTTCTTTGAATGGTGACAAGGTTGTACAGAAACTTGAGACTCATTCACACTTTTAAGCATTGCCATAGTAAGTTAAGAAAACACTAATATGCGGGGCACATTACATTCTTTGATAAATTCTCCTGGTTTAAAACAAATGTATAAATAAAATCAGAAAGGATCTATTTTCTCCTTCTACTTGAAATCCATGTTATTTCTCTATACTTCAGACATCTCAGAGTGGATATCTTAGCAAGTATTGATAACAATATAACAATGTCCAGCCCAATTACTGTATATGAAAGCTAGTAATTCATAGAGGCTATTCTGCCAAAAAGTTAAAAGGATTTAAGTATGCTAACTGCTACGTCATCAAAGTACAGTGGCTATAGGTGATGTCCCTCTTTTTCATGAATATAAGTTGATGAAAAATGGATATGGTCAGAATCTACAACCCATCAAGGACTTAAGCCAGAAACTCTGAATCATTCACTGCCTATATACAGTTTTAGCCATGTATGAATGACAATGCAATGAGGCCTAGATGTGAGAACTTCCATCTGATACTAATATACACTTAGTATATTCCAAAATTTTAATCTAAGCATTCCAAATCCTTCCTTATGTTACTGCTAAATGAGAAAAGACAGAAATAAACAGATAAACAGTTCACTCGGATGAACAGTTTCACTAGAAATTATTTCCAATCTCAGAAGACCTCCAATGCAACAAGCCAATCTAAGCCTACTTCTTTCTCACACATCTGATATTTAACCTTTGGCTTCCTTCTAGTCTCTAATCACATCCCCATTTTGATTCTCAAGTTCTTACTGGCCTCCCCCTCATCTCTCATCCCTAACTCCTTACAGTAGAATAAGTACACTGTGTCCCATAAGACATTCACAAGTTTTCCATTAAAAATAATATCTTATAAAATTTGGCTTTAGTAAAAGTAAATGCTTACTGGAAATTGCTGGTTTTGAACTTGATATCTCTCCAACAAAGATGGACTCATCATCATCATCATCCTCAACTTCTTTTAATTTCTTCTGCCATGGTTCCAATTCTTCTTCTTCACATTCCATAAAGAGTTCTGCCATTTTTAAGTTATCTAATTTTCAAAAGGAGAGAAGTAACCTTATTTTCAAAAAGAAAAATAAAAACATTTTGCAGGGTGAGTACCAGGGATTGAACTAGCAGGCACTAGACCACTGAGCCATATCCCAACCCTATTTTATATTTTATTTAGAGACAGGGTCTCACTGAGTTGCTTAACACCTCGATTTTGCTGAGATTGGCTTTAAACTTGTGATCCTCCTGTCTCGGCCTCCCAAGCTGCTGAGATTGCTGGGATTACAGGCTTGCACCACCATGCCTGGCAGTAAAAACATTTTTTGCAATACCTGATATTGAAGATCTATTTTAACAATTCTAATAGCAATTTCTGAATTGATATTTGTAGTCAGTACCCTGTAATAACAGTAAGAAATTCAGATCTCACTAGGATAAAAACTAGTACAATTAAGATAGATTAAAAGGTACATAGGAAGACAGAAAATGAAAGATATTAGTTATTTACGATAGATAGAAAACTTAGAGATAATAAAATCCAAAGTGAGCTTCAGTAGTACACCTAAGTAAACATATTCTATCTAATCATTATCTTTCTAAAGAGATATTAACCAAAGGTAGACTAAGACTAAGAAATAACTACCAAATTCAGGAACATTAGGCCCAGAGCAAAGCAGAGATAGGTGCTAAATTAAAATACAGGAAATGAGGGAGGCTTATACCAGCCAGGTTATATTACATTTTCTCACCTGAAGAAACCGATCAAAGCAATACATACAGTAAATACTACTTCTCAGAAATTATGACCAAGTATACTGAGCTCCTAATAAGCACTTAGATATAGGTGGAACACCAATAGCACCAGGATTTTAGGAAAACCTCCTAACCACAAAAGAAATAAAAATTTCCGGGGTTCTGGCAATATCTTTAATACATCATTTTTAAAAGGCAATTTTTTATTAAACTAAAATAATATCATTTCTACTTTTAACTCAAAATTCAAGCAATATTCCACCATAAAACTGAAAGATATCAACTGAAATTATGCTCTGGAGACAGCATACAAAGCAAATATTTCAACAAATTAGATGCCATTCTTTTATAATTATATAGAAAAGTATGTCACAAACCATTCCCTGGTCTAATATTTAAATGTTTAGTAATCTACCTATCAAAGGCCTTCCTATTTTTTCAAATGTCATTGACATCACAAACTGACCCCTTTCTTTTATAATTGTACTATTTTACTAGTTAGATAAGAGTTCTTTAAGTTTTTTAACTCAGATCATTAAAAATACTAAAATCTATATCACTTCTGCACAGAGTACTTTACCTTTATAGTCTATATCATTCCAGTCTACGACATAAAAAGGACATGAACTTGAAATCAAATTGAATGGTTCAAATCTTCACTGCCTTGTAATTGTATGACTGAAGAAATTATTTGAAGCTATTTATGATATCTACCTAAGTTTTATATACATTCAAGAAAATGAAATACACCATGTAAAACATCCATTTTCAACTAGAAACTCAACCAATTAATTACCTGTTTGCACTAATCCTTGGTTCAATTATAACTTCCTCAATAAATCATTATATTTTTATTTTCCTTTGAATTTTGAACTACATTGACAGTCAATATCATTCAATTCAAATGTTAAAACACATGATCTCAAACTACTCTCTTTCTTCATGTCTTAATTTTACATAGCCACAGTCAAATTTAATTCACTGAGAATACATTTCCCCCAGAACATTAGATAATCAACATACCCACAGCATGAGATAACGTATAGATAAGGTGAAGTAAGAGAGTACCTAATTTTGAAAAATTAGGAAAGATCCACTGTGAACTGATAATAAAAGTACTATTTATTTCCAGCTGATATATGTAATGCGTTAAATTGTGTTTTCTCAAAAGCCATATGCTAAATTCCTAACCCTCACTACCTCAAACTTTGGCTATATTTATAGATAGACCTTTAGAAATAATTATGTTAAAATAAGGTCACTGGGGGATGGGTGATAGCTCAGTGGTAGAGCACATGCCTTGCATGCATGAGGCACTAAGTTTGAGCCTGAGCACCACATATAAATAAGTAAGTAAGTAAATAAATAAATAAATAATATTTTTTAAAAAGGTCATGTGGGTGGCAATAAAATCCATATAACTGGTGTCTTTTAACAGAAGTGAAAATTGGGATGCAGGCATATGCACAGAGAGAGGACCATGTGAAAACCTAATGAGAACATGGCTATCTACAAGCCCAAGAGAGAAGCCTGACCATCCCCTTGTGGCCCTCTGAAGAAACCAACCCTACCAACAAGTTAATCTTGGCTTTTTAGCCTCAAAAATTATGAGAAAACAAACTTACATCCTATAAGCCACCTAGTCTGTGGTACTTTGTTGTGGTAGCTCTAGAGCACTGATAAGAGTATGCAAAGATCTTCCTTGTTCTTTCTCACAGGACTCTGCCATTGTTAAAATATACAGAATACACTGGAGAGAGAAACGTTAAGATCACATAGCACTTTTTAAATGTTTTCTAGAAATATTTTTTGTCTATGCATAGAAGACACACATGAATATACTAAATTGATATTTATCTCTGTTAACAAAAAGAATAAAGTTCACTTCTACTTTACTTTTTTTATATGAACATTTGCTACTCCAACAATTTTAAGTTTTTAAGAATAAGTCCTCCACCTTCTCTTGAAGCAGTTAAACAAAAGCCATACACACTGTCATCTGTTGTGGCCACAACACTTACCTTTTGGTTGAAAAGGGTTTTCACCCATCAAGTTGCAGAGCTAATTTTCTGTAAATTGTCACCTAAGTACTGATACATGAGATCAGTCAATTTTATGAATCACTTTAAGGAAGACTAAATATTAAAACATGGGACTTGGGATTAAGAAATTATTGGGGAGAATTTTGATCTTAAAACTCACCATGTGACTCCAAACAAGGCAGCAAGTTATATCTGTTTTCCGTCCTGTAAAATAAAGATATATTATCATTAGGGTGGGGTAATTAAACTACAATAAACTCTTTTTTCCTATAAAAAGCTCAATTTTTAAGTTGGATATGTTTGATATATACATAACTCATATAATTGATTCATCCCTAAATAAACCCAATTAAATAAATAAAATGGTGGTTGATGTAAGCACTTAATAATTGAATAAATACAATGAATTACTAAATAAAAACAATTTTTAAACAGTATTCTTTCATAAAAACTAGTAATCAAACACCTCATGATGTATTGTTTTAGTAAATCTGACTTTTGAAATGCCAATTGGCATTCATCTTTATTACCTACTTTTCACGTTTCAGAAATGTAATAATTTCTGTAAGAAAACAAAAGTTAAAATAAATTCTAGTTTATTATTCTATTTTTTTAGCAACTGAAAAGGAACAAAAACTTGGTTGGATACATTTCATCATAGACTGATACATTCAAAATACAACTACTGAGATCCACCCACACTGGCCTCTGCCGCACAGAGCCCAGACACGCAGGGCTTAGGTGCACAGCCCTTTCCCAGCGGGGCAGACACTCGCCATAGCCTAGCCTCTGGTGCAGGACCACCCCGTCTGGGTGGAGCCCAGATCCAGCCCAGACTGCTACTCCAGCACACTGGGTTCATGCTCTGAGTAGGTCGGGTTCATCTCTCCCCCAGCGGGGCAGACACCTCCAGAGCTTAGCCTTTGGCAGAAGACCACCTCTTCCTACCAGCAGACTACCACAGGAGGTCAAGCCCAGTGGCCCAGATCCACCCACACCAGCTTCTGCATGGCCCAGATCCAGAATGCAGTAGCATTCATTGAGGGTCTGAAAGCCCAACATCAAGGTGAGGTACAGACAATCTGCACAGGTACCACAAGAATATAAGGAAGAAACTGTAATGTCTCAGATCCACACTGCAAGAAAGGAAGACACATAGACAACATGAAAAAACAAGAGAGGAAAGTGCCCCAAACAAGACAGGACACTATAATAACAGAACGAATGAACAGCGAAGTTGATGAAATGTCAGAGAGGGAGTTCAGAAGGTTCATAATCAAAATGATTTGTGAATTAAAGAATGACCTAAATGAGCAAATACAAGCACAAATTGATCACTCCAACAAAGAAATAAGAGAGCAAATACAGGTAGCAAAAGATTACTTCAAAATAGAGATAGAGACTCTGAAAAAAAAAAAAAAAACAACAGTCAGAAATCCTTCAAATGAAGGATAGCTTAAATCAAATAAAAAACTCAATAGAAAGCATAACCAACAGACTAGATCACTTGGGAGAAAGAATGTCAGATAATGAAGACAAAGTATACAATCTGGAAAATAAAGTTGACCACACAGTGAAGAAAGTTAGAAACCATGAACAGAACATCCAAGAATTATGGGACAGCATCAAAAGAACAAATCTAAGAGGTATTGAGATAGAGAAAGACACAGAGTTTCAAGCCAAAGGAATGTACAATCTCTTGAATGAGATAATATCAGAAAATTTCCCAAGCATGAAGAACAAATTGTAAAACCAAATACAAGAGGCTTACAGGACACCAAATATACAAAATTACAACAGATGTATACCAAGGCACATTATAATGAAAATGCCTAACATACAAAAAGAATGAGGATAGAATCTTAAAAGCCACAAGAGAGAGGAATCAGATCACATATAGGGAGAGACCAATTCGTTATCTCAGCAGATTTTTCAACCCAGACCTTCCAATCCAGGAGATCGTGGAACAACAAATACCAAGCTCTGAAAGAAAATGGATTCCAACCAAGAATCTTATATCAGCAAAACTAAGCTTTAGATTTAATGATGAAATAAAAACCTTCCATGATAAAAAAAAGTTAAAAGAATTTACAACTAGAAAGCCTACACTACAGAGCATCTTCAGCAAAATAGTCAAAGAAGGGGAAATGAAAAATAATGATGAAAATCAGCAGAGGGAGGGATTACACTAAAGGAAAATCTCATCAAAGAGAAACCAAGTCATGTTAAATATCAGAAATAAACAAAAATGGCTGGGAATACAAATCATGTCTCAATAATAATGTTAATGGCCTAAACTCACCAATCAAAAGAAATAGACTAGCAGATTGGACCAAAAAAAAAAAAAAAAAAAAGACCCAACAATATGCTGCCTCCAAGACTCATAGAAAAAGACATTCAAAGACTGAGGTTATGGGTTGGGAAAAAGCATACCACTCACATGGACTGCAGAAGCAAGCAGGGGTTTCTATCGTCATTTCAAATAAAGTAGACTTCAAACTAAAGTCAATCAAAAAGGATAAAGAAGGACACTACATTCTTCTCAAGGGAACCAAACACCAACAAGACTTAACAATTATAAATATATATGCCCCGAACAATGGAGTAGCTATGTTCATCAAACAAACTTTTCTCAAGTTCAAGAGTCAAATAGACCACAACACAATAATTTTGGGTGACCTTAACACACCTCTTTAATCACTAGATAGTTCTTCCAAACAAAAGCCAAACAAAGAAACTATAGAACTCAATAATATAATCAAAAACTTAGACTTAACTGAGTTAAGAATATTCCAACCTTCAATGAGAGAATGTACTTCCTTCTCAGCAGCACATGGATTCTTCTCTAAAATAGATCATATACTATGTCACAAAGCAACTCTTATCAAATATAAAAAAGTAGAGATACTACCCTGCATTCTATCAGATCATAATGGAATAAAATTAGAAATCAATGATAAAATAAGAAATAAAATACACTCTAACACCTGGAGACTAAATAATATGCTACTGAATGATCAATGGGTTACAGAAGACATCAAGGAGGAGATTAAAAAGTTTTTAGAGGTACCCAGATAGAATATATCAAAATTTCTGGGACACTATGAAAGCAGTTCTAAGAGGAAAGTTCACTGCATGGAGTTCATTCCTTAAAAGAAGAAAAAGTCAACAAATAAATTACTTACCAATATCAAAACCCTAGAAAAAAAAAACAAAAAATCAACACCAAAAGCAGTAGACAACAGGAAATAATTAGAATCAGAGCTGAAATCAATGAAATTGAAACAAAAGAAACAATTGAAAAAACTGACAGAACAAAAAGTTTGTTCTTTGAAAAAATAAATAAAATTGACAGACCCTTAGCCATGCTAATAAAGAGAAGGAGAGAGAAAACTCAAATCACTAACATACATGATGAAAAAGGAAATATCACAATAGACACTATGGAAATACAGAAGATAATTAGAAATTATTTTGAAAAGGTATACTCCAATAAAATAGAAAATATCGAAGGCATCGACAAATTTCTAGAGTCATATAATTTGCCCAAATTTAAGTAGGATGATATACACAATTTAAACAGATCAATTTCAAGTGACGAAATAGCAGACGCCATCAAAAGTCTACCAACCGAGAAAAGCCCAGGACTGGATGGATTCACAGCCAAGTTCTACAAGACCTTTAAATAAGAACTAATACCAATAGTCTCCAATTTATTTCAGGAAATAGAAATTGCTGATGATATGATTCTATACCTGGAACACTCTAACTAGTTTTCTAGTTTTCCACCAGAAAACTTCTAGAACTAGTAAGTGAATTCAGCAAAATAGCAAGGTATAAAATCAACACCCATAAATCAAAGGCATTTCTGTATATCAGTGAGAAATCCTCAGAAATGGAAATGAGGACAACTACCCCCTTCTCGACAGCCTCAAAACTAAATAAATAAATACATAAATAAAATACTTGGGAATCAACTTAATGAAAATGATGAAAGAACTATATAATGAAAATTACAGAACTCTAAAGAAAGAAATCAAAGAAGATGTTAGAAGATGGGAAGATCTACCTTGCTCTTGGATAGGCAGAATTAATATTATCAAAATGACCATACTTCCAAAAGCACTAAAAGATTTAATGCAATTCTGATCAAAATACCAATGGCATTCCTCATAGAAATAGAAAAAGCAATCATGAAATTCATCTGGAAAAATAAGAGACCCAGAATAGCTAAAGCAATCCTTAGCAGGAAGAGAGAAGCAGGTGGCATCATTGTACCAGACCTTAAACTATACTACAGAGTAATAGTAACAAAAACAGCATAGTATTGGCAACAAAACAGACTGGTGTTCCAATGGTACAGAATAGAAGACACAAAGACTAACCTCCAAAACTACAATTACCTTATATTAGACAAAGGTGCCAAGAACATCATTGGAGAAAAGATAGTCTTTTCAACAAATGGTGCTGGGAAAACTGGAAATCCATATGCAACAAAATGAAATTAAACCCCTGTCTCTCACCATGCACAAAACTCAACTCAAAATGGATCAAGGATTTAGGAATACAACCAGAGACCCGATATCTAACAGAAGGAAAAGTAGACTCTAATCTCCATCATGTGGGATTAGGCCTCAACTTCCTTAATAAGACTCCTATGACATAAGAATTAAAATCAAGAATCAATAAATGGGATGGAATCAAACTAAAAAGTTTCTTCTCAGCAAAAGAAACAATCTGTGAGGTGAATGGAGAGCCTACATCTTAGAAGCAAATCTTTAACCTTTACACATAAGATAGAGCACTAATCTCTATTATATAAAGAACTCAAAAAAACTAAACACCAAAAATAAATATAAACCAATCAATAAATGGGCCAAGGTCCTGAAGGGACACTTCTCAGAAGATGATGTACGATCAATCAACAAATACATGAAAAAATGTTCATCATCACTAGCAATTAGAGAAATGCAAATAAAAACCACTCTAAGATTTCATCTCACTCCAGTCAGAATGGCACTTATTATGCATAAAAACAACAATAAGTGTTGGCGAGGATGCAGGGGGAAAAGGTACACTCATACATTGCTGGTGGGACTGCAAATTGGTGCAGCCAATATGGAAAGCAGTATGGAGATTTCTTGGAAAATTGGGAATGGAACCACCATATGACCCAGCTATCCCTCTCCTTGGTCTATATCCAAACAACTTAAAAATAGCATACTACAGGGACACAGCCACATCAATGTTTATTCACAATAGCTGAACTGTGGAACCAACCTAGATGCCCTTCAATAGATGAATGAATTAAAAAAAATGTGGCACATATACACAATGGAATATTACTCAGCAAAAAAGAGAATAAAATCATGGATTTGTAGGTAAATGCATGAAGTTAGAGAAGACAATGCTAAGTGAAGTTAGCCAATGCCAAAAAGCCAAATGTCCAATGTTTTCTTTGATATAAGGAGGCTGATTCATAGTGGGATAGGGAGAGGGAGTATGGGAGGAATATATGAACTCTAGATAGGGCAGAAGGGTTGGAGGGGAAGGGAGGGGGCATGGGGCAATTAACGATGGTTGAATGTGATGAACATTATTATCCAAAGTACAGGTATAAAGACACAAATTGGTGTGAATTACTATATATACAACCAGAGATATGAAAAATCGTGTTCTATATATGTAACAAGAATTGTAATGCATTCTGCTGTCATATATAAATTAAACACACACACACGCATGCACACACACACACACTCACTCATGGCCTTCTGTAAACAAGGTGTTATGCTAAATTCTAAAGGGAAACATATGAATAAGTCTCAGCCACAGTCTTCAGAAATTTATGACTGAATGTCTGTCATTCATTGGACTTAAAAAATTCTGTTACAAAATAAACCATTATCATAAAAACCACAATTAAACTGCTTTTTGAACCAAGAATTTGTTATCTGTGGGGGTCTGGAGATAGAGTTCAGTGGCAGTGTTTGCCAAACAAGTACAATATTCTGGGTTAAGTATCCTAACACACACAAAAAATAATTTGTTATCTGTATTTTCATGTATACAGAACAACATAAATTTTATAGAAATTCATTTCCCCTTACATTCCTATAAATATCCCAGTTGCCCAATACCTGTATTCATCCAGCAGGATGACTTTTAACCCAAATCAAACATGATATGACCCTTAACCATACTCTGTTCCCTCAATCTATTTTCACATAACAGCAGGTCCTGAGTTGATCTTGCCATACAGGTATGTAGGGAATCCTACAGCTGCTGAGAAGCTCAAAGGTAGGTGCAGGAATGATCCCTGGAGCAAATGTAGGCAGCTAGGTAGGACCTGTGAGGTCTAAACTCATCTTCCAAGGCCAACAACGCAGTCAGGATGAAGGGATGAGGCTGAATTAGCCTCTCTCTTCTCAATGCAGGGAAGATCGACACAATCAGTTCTGTGTGGATTGCTGATCCCGGGCTCCTAGGGTATATAGACCTTTATGTCTTGTGAAAATGTCACAGGAAGGTGGGGCAGCCTCCATCTCATGTAACCCTTGGAAACACCTGGTAGGACAAAATGGTTGCCAAGGCAGTGACCTCATTCACTTCCCTGAAGGAAGTGACCTCACCTCACTTCCTTGGTGATGGAATTTTCTGAACTTGGGATCCAGGAGGCGAGGCATCCAGAGGCAGTTCCACTCCCAGTGGGCTCACTTGATTGTCTCTACCAAGGCCAGAGTCATTCTTTGTTGGTACCTAGTGATATGTGGATAGCCAAATACCTTGAATGGTCTCAACAGGGGCCTTTCCTGAGAAAGAAGTGTTGGCTCATTGCTGGCTCCTGACAACTACACAGAGAAGGTCAAGGAGACCAGAGCTGAGACAGGACAGGCCACTGCTGAGGAACATATTTTTACTCACCAGTCAGAGGACAGAGTGGATAGATGCAGACCAAATACAGGGGTGGTTTGTGTGTCTCAGTGGCTGTGTGTTTCAATTTGTCGTTTTGTCTCATGTTCTGAGAACATGAAGGAAAAACGATTTGTTGTTGTTGTTGTTGTTGGTTTGAAATGGACTGTTAACTAGTGAGCCTTTTTATGTCAGTGGATCTTATTGGGTTTGTGGTTAAAGAGAGTAGAGAGAAGAATGCTGCAGTGAATGTGTCCTGTCTAGTGGAAATCTTTGCAGGACTCCTCATGGCCAATTTATGAATGGACTGCTGCTTGCCTTGCAGATGGGCAACACCTACCAAGATCCTAAGTTCCTGTATTCTTCCTGAATTTTGGCCGCTCTCTGAAGGGGTTCGTGGTTTTGTGTCCAAGATGTGTACCACATTCAAGCTCTGTGACATGGCCATGGACTGGATTACTGAAGGGCATGCCAAGCATCTCAGAAAACTCAAAAATTAGCATGACTGGTAAGGATCTCTCTGGAGAATCCCTGCTTGGATAGATAGTAACCCAAGTTGCATGATTGGGAGCTGTCAGTGCCACAATGTTCAATTAAAGACAAGTTTTTCTCCAGGCTTCTTTCTTCCCTATTGTTCTGTTCCACTGAATGTAAGGGAGGTGTTTGCCTTAGGGGCACTCCTTTGGGACTCCTCAAGAAAACAATTTCAAATGGAAATGAAGAGGCCTAATCTGTGCCTTTTAAGAAAAGTGCTTTGTAAAAGCTGTGTCTGAATCAGACTCTTGGCCCTGTGTGAGGCTGTGAATTACATTCTCAACACCCCAGGAAACTCAAGAAAATTCCCATGTGTCCATCCCAGTCTAAAAGGATGAAAAAGAAATGTACTATTGGATGAAGTCTCTTGCCTTCCTCTGGTCAGGCTCTGGACCCCTTTGAAGTCAGAACAGTGATCTTCTTTGTCAAATGAGTTGTTGCAAGCCCTCCAATATCTAGCACACAGGTGTTTGGGTTGTTTCCATGAGTCCAGTACACATAAAGAATCTACCCTGGCAGGCAGGAGGCCTCTAATTTGACAAGCAGAGCAGTATTAACTACAGGCCCATTTAATCTATCTTGTTTCTCAGGAAGGGTGTCCAGGCCACCATGACATTTGGCATATGATGGGTATGAGAGCTTACTTTGCACACCATCTAAGACTACTCACCCAATAGAAACCCCCAGCAAGTATGTTATGATGAGTGTCTGTATGAAAGAAGATGAGGGCCATGTGGGAGTGTTTTTGTTAGAATAGTGGTCTTTTGTGTGGTGGTTGGAAAAGATGACTGGGTCCACCTCAGCTTGAAATCTGGTGTGATGCCATTAGAGACTGAGTTCTGGAACTGATCTCAGAGAACTATTGCCATGAATTGTGTTGGGATTTTAGAAGGCCAGGCATTAGAGGAGCCTTTGGAAACTGAGATCTAGGCCGAGGGTGGCTTTCTCCACAGCACAGGGAATCTCAGCCAGGATTTTACATGATTTTGCTATTAAAGCCTTCTCATCTATAGTTGAGAGCCAAAACTCACAGGAACCTCATATTTTAGACCCCAATGGGCATGAATTCCTGTGACTGTTCGCCACTCCTTGGGAACCTTGCCTGCATGCGATCTCCAGAGCTTTTACTGAAAGGATATTCGTCAACACTTAATGGCTCCTGAATGAATTAAAACACACAGTGTCAACGTCTTCATTCTTGAAATATGGCTAGGCCAATACAATGAAGTTTTTGAGAATCCCATTACCAGAAATCCCTGGAGAACCTTTAGATCTCCTGTTGCTCATCATGACTAAACCAGCGAGTGCCATTTTTGACTGAGTGGAATTCATGACCATGGTGAAGAACAGAGATGCCAGTGAGTAGGAGCCAGCAGGGAACTGGGCCTGGAGCAATGGACTGCAGGTGTGTGATCCAACATCTGTGGTGAGCCCTGTGGTTCTGTCATTGGCTTCCGAATGACATGTGACTGGCAAGGTGCAGCCAGGAGACCTGAAAATATAAAGGCATGTTGTTGTGGGGAGAGGATTTGGTGCTGTCAGGGACCAAAAGGGAGTTCTCCTTCAAAGAATAGCCTGACAGTTACAAGAAACAGCCTCTTGGGAGACATCTTGCCTGAGACACCCCTGCAGCCATCTATTTCCCTAAGACATCCTATGGCCATCTGTCTTCCTGAAGCATCCTGCGTTATTTCACCTTGTGAAGACTTCTAGCAACTGCTGATAAGAGAGCTTTCCCCATCCCCAGCCCATACATACCCCTGTGTGAATAATGAAAGTTTGCAGCTTGATCAGAACTACTGTCTTGCTGTCATCTCTCTGTGTCTCTTGTCCCTTCATTCCTCCCCATCTAGGTTCACTGCCCATGTTGATGTGTCCTGCAGGTCGGGACATTTGGCGTCCAGTGTGGGGCTGGAGCCTTTGACTGAGAAGGAACACCATCCTCCGGGGAAGACTTGGCCAAGCGGGAGCTGGAGATCGCCTTGGCAGACACAAGGGAGAGACAGTTCCAGGAGGAGAGTGAGGAGGACGCAAGGTGAGTGACCCACCATGGGACAAGCAGTTTAGTCACATGAGTTGTTTTTGTCAGGCCTCAAGGAGGCCCTCAAGACACGGGGGGCTTGTGTTAAGAAAAAGGACTTAAAATTATTCTTTTCATACATAGGAGAATTGTGTCCATGGTTTCCCCTTGAAGAGACCATTGATGGTAAAAGATGGCTTAGAGAAGGTGACTGTTTAAAAGATTATTATGAATCCTTTGGCCCAGAAAAGGTGCCTGTTCCTACCTTTTCTTACTGGAATTTAATTAATGAAATTCTTAAAAGTTCACCCTTTGACAATGGTACCTTAAAACTTGTCAGGATTGGGGAAGAGGCTATGCAAAAGACCTCTCCTCCCTCTTGTCCCCCCTTGGCATGCCCTTCAGTTAGTATAGACACAGATCCTTCTCAGTCTCCCCAGGACCCTGGGAGCTTTCCTGGTCCCGCTCAAAATCCCACCCTAATGAATAAGGCTCCAATGGTTACCAACCACCTTTATCCATTGATCCCTGGGGAGGAGGCTACCTTGGAGAAGGAAGCAGCTCGGTACCATTCAGAAGACCTGCCACCTCTCAGGACCCTGCCACAGTCTATTGGACTTACACATCCCCCTCCCTCCTATATCCCTCCTGCCTTTTGTGCTCCAGCCCTTCAGGGGCCAACTGCCGCTTCAAATATTTTTTTCTCCACTTCCCCTGCCTAACCTGGCTCCCTTGGGAGAGTCTCTCCAACATAGACTGGAACAGATCCAACTCTTAAAAGAATTAAGATCCCTTGACTCTGAACTCCGCTCATTAGCCTTAGGCAGGAGTCAACCCGAGCTGGCCCAAGGCGATCTAACATAAATGCTAAGCTGTGCCATTTGCCTGTTCTTGCGTTCCCAGTCACCCACAGTCAGACAGATAAGCCCGCCCAGGCTGAGGACAATGACTTAGACAAGGATCTAGAGGAGGAAGCAGGGGAAATGAATCAAGGGGTTGAAGTGGGGGGGAGGGCAAGAGGAAGAGCAGGACTCAGAGGATGAGGAGTTCACCCCTAGGCAGGAAGAAACCCAGAGTGTTTACAAAAAATTAAGGCTGCACTTTCTCGAAAAACTTAAAAAGGCTTGTACTCACTTTGGACCCACTGCGCCCTACACATTGGCTTTACTAGAGAGTCACAGCGCACAATGGCTTACTCCTTTTTTTTTTTTTTTTTTATATTCAAACAGCAATTCTTTATTCCCAAACTCACACCGGCCGTCTACCAACACGCTCTGAGGGAATCCACGTTCTCTGCCCAAATCCACTCTGCCCAAATCCACTACTCTGCCCAAATCCACTCCACATGGGCTTCTGTCTCCCAAAATATACTGTCTGACCCTAAGCACTCAAGAGGAACTCAGCAGCAGGATACGCCCTATTCTAAAGGGGGAACACCCTAATCTCCTATTATGCTAAACTGCCCTATTCTAAAGGGGGAACACCCTAATCTCCTATTATGCTAAACCGCCCTATTCTAAAGGGGGAACACCCTAAACACGGATCCTGCCCTGGTCCTTGAGCAAGGTCACCTTTCAGAAGTCCTTCCACTAGACAGCATGGGAGTAAGCTGGCAAGGAATTTGTCATACCTACTTGGCTGATGGCTCCCAGCATCTCCCCCCTTCTGATTAATTAAATAACAAGTAATGTGGCTTAAGGACCGTGCCTGGTAGGTTGTCCAGTTCAACATATGGCTCTTACCCGTCATTGGAAAACTGACCTTTAGGCGTCAGCCTCCTGTCTTAGGTTGATACCACTGCAACTGGATCATACCCGTCACTGACTACCGGTCCAGCATACAGCCATACTTGTGGATAGGTCTATGCACCAGTGGGGGGGTGAGGTTCTTTGCCTCACCTCTGTTGGCCCCCAAATTTGGCCTTGGTGCCAGTGGGGGAGTGAGGTTAATGTGGCTTAAGGACCGTGCCTTGCCAGCGCACCACATGTTAATTGTGTAATGCTGGCATATCTTTGCTGAAGGTGTCACCAATGATGCAATTTTTCCAAAGGAACTGTCAATTGGCTTGGTGTCGTGGCATTTCTGTAATATCTTTGCTGATGGTGTCACCAATGATGCAATTTTTCCAAAGGAACTGTCAATTGGCTTGGTGTCGTGGCATTTCTGTATCCTCCTCCCTTCTGCTAGTGATGGTCTAAATTTGGGGGCCAATGGCTATATGCTGGACCGATAGTCAGTGACGGGTATGATCCAATTGCAGTGGTATCAACCTAAGACAGGAGGCTGACGCCTAAAGGTCAGTTGCCTAAAGGTCAGTTTTCCGATGACGGGTAAGAACCATATGTTGAATTGGCTTACTCCTAATGATTGGAAATTTTTAGCCCGAGCCACCCTCAGTGCCGGAGACTTCCTGTTACGGAATGCAGATTTTAAAGAGCACTGTCGGGACACTGCTCAAAAAAATTTAACTAAGGCTTCCTCTAAATCCTGGACTTATGTTAAGCTAGTGGGCAATGCACCTTTGACACTAATCCTAAACAGGCGCGTTTCCCTGCTGGACTTTTGGCGCAGATTTAGACAGCTGGCTTACATGCTTGGAGACACCTCCCTCAAAAGGGCTCGGCTACCACTTCCCTAGCAAAAATTCGACAAGGGCATGACGAGCCTTATAGCGACTTTGTTGCCCGGCTTAACCTAGCCACGGAGTGCCTGCTTGAACCAAGCGAAAGCACCTTTGTAAAACATCTTGCCTTTGAAAACGCCAACCCGACATGTCAGGATGTTCTTCGACCACATAAGGATAAAGGGGAACTTTCTGATTTTATTAGACTCTGTGCCGGGGTGGGTGCAGCCCATGCCATGGGTCTCGCCATAGGTGCTGCCTTTACCAAGGTCTTTTGCAATCCTGGCTCACGTACTTGCTTTACTTGTAAACAACCTGGCCATTTTGCACGTGAGTGTCTTACAGGCAAACAAAGCCCTAGGGATAGTGTCTCCTCAAACCAGGACTAAAACCACCCCCAGCCACCCTTTGCCCTAGATGTGGTAAAGGTCATCACTGGGCCAGTGAGTGTAGATCTAAGATGCCCTTGGACAGCCTATTTCTTCCCGCTTCTCAGGAAACTCCCTCTTCCTTACCTGCAATTTAAGGATTACTCCACCTCTGTCTACTTAAAAAAGGGACAATAAATGCAGTAATGTGTTGATATTATAGATTGTTTCTTCGGGATGATCTTGGCTAAATGTGTATCTAAAAGTTGATTTTTTATTGTAACAATCTGATATCTGAATGGGTTTCTAAAGCATTGCACAATCTTGCAGTTAAAAGTTGGGTTTAAGTAATTGTTTAGTTTGTGATTTCAGATAGTTAATGCTAAAAAACTTAAATACTTAGTTTGGAAAATTAAAAAACTCTACTTCCAAGTTGGCAAGTAACTCCCAATCATTGAGTTTTATTTTTTCATCGTTTTTGAACTGGGTAGCCTAAAAAGAGTTCACTAGGTGTACCAGTATATTAACTTGGGCAAAAATAATAAATTATGATATGATATCTGTTCCCCTCAGTGTATAAGATTCAAAAAAAACTGTTAAATTAAAACGTTAGTCTGGCTTATTAAAATGACATTAATTAGCAACAGTCTTGGGAATTTTCAAAGCTTAATTTTGGATATACATGGTAGTGTGTGGATTTTTTCCAGGTAATTTAATGTAACTTAATACTACTTTAGGAACTTCAGAACAAAGAAAGTAGCTTAATGATCCTAAAGAAATTTCTTCTGATGGTAGAGATCCTATTTTCAGTTTTGTGTGAGCAAGTTTTTCTAGTGTAGAAAGATATAAGGATATAAAAATTTGAGAATTACATCTTAAACTTGTATCATAATTTTCAACATCCAAACCTGGAAATTATGACTTATGGTTAAAATGCCTTAGGCATGAGGTTTCTGCTCAGGTTCCTTCCAGACCTCAGCCAGGACTTAAGTTGATATGCAAATAGAAGAAGCCTGGAGTCCGCTCAGTAGGAGATAGATCTGATGATAGACCTAACCTGATTTTTTCTTAAAATTGGGCATCTCCCCATAAAACCATAAAAAGATAATTTCAACTTTACTATAAATTACTGCAAATTCTGAACCTGCTTGGAATGCCTGTCCATGCCTTGAACTCACCCATGCCTGGCTTTCTGACCAGATAGCAGCCCTCTCTGAAACTTAGTGACACCTCATACATATTGGCCTTCCCTGGCCAGACAACAACCCTCTCTGAGTCTCTAATGGTCCTCATAAATTCTGATGTTGGGGCCAAAAAAAAAATGTAAAACTACCATTAGTGTGATGCTTGTCAGAGTTCTGTTATCTGTAACCCCCCTTTGTGTAACTTTCTGGGCTATAAAGCTGGGCTGTAGGAAAGGTGAGGGCTGTCTTGTTCCCGCCGTTTTGGGAGGGAGAGGCAGCCCGGCCGGTCGAAATAATAAGCTTGCTTTAATTTGATTTTAATTGGAGTCAGTTGTCTTTTCTTGCATCCTGGTCTAACATTTTGGAGTTCCCCAGCGAGATGACCCTGCCCAACCAGATCACAAGACCAGACTGCTGAAAATTCTGAAGCCGGCCTTCACTCCAGGGCTCCGGGCTGGAGAGCCACTTTAGGGGGTGCACAACTTGAGATGTTCCAAGGCCTCAGAGTGAGCCTTCAGTCCCAGGAGCACTGCAGTGAACTGCCGCACTAAAACTATCAGCAAGCACCTAGTGGAGAAGGCCTCCATAGGTAAGTTAGGCGCGATACAGAATAATACCTATGCTATTGATGTTGGAGTTACTTCCTTTGGAAATTGCTCAACAGTAAAAATTATTCCTCACCCACCCCATCTCTTTGTCATCCCAATGGCACAGTTTTTATGTGTGGAGGAAACTCGGCCTTCCCCAGGCTTCCAGCAAATTGGACCAGTGGCTGTGTTCTTGCCTTATTACTCCCTGATATAACTATTGTCTCAGGAGATGAACCTCTACCCATTCCTAGCCTAGACACCTTAGTCAAAAGACACAGGCAGGCAATACAGGCCTCACCACTCCTTGCCAGCCTTGGAATAGCTGCTGTGGGAACAGGTACAGCTGGCTTAGGCATGGCTATACACTCCTACCGCCGCCTGTCTCAACAACTTATAGATGATGTACAAACTCTATCAGGAACCATTAAAGATTTACAGGACCAAATAGACTCCCTGGCAGAAGTGGTCCTTCAAAACAGATGAGGCTTAGATCTGCTGACAGCTAACCAGGGAGGTATTTGCTTGGCCTTAGGGGAGCGATGCTGCTTTTACGCCAATAAATCAGGCATAGTAAGGACTAAAATTAAGCAGCTTCAACAAGATTTAGAAAAGAGACGAAGGGAACTATTTCAAAACCCCCTCTGGACTGGGCTTGATGGACTTTTACCCTACCTTCTTCCACTATTAGGCCCTTTGTTGGGTTTACTTTTAGTGGTGTCCATAGGACCCTGTGTTATAAACAGGCTGGTACAATTTATTAAAGAACAGATTAATATTTTGGCCTCTTAGCCCATACAGGTTCACTATCATCATCTGGAGATGGAAGACTGTGCTGCCAACATTTAAAAGGATGTTCTACCCTTCTCACAGGCTTATTTCTTAAGTTTACATCCCCACAGATCCCCCCTTTCTTCAAAGTGTCTTTTTACCTGTACTCAAACAAGACTAAACCAAAAAATAAATTGTATGGTATTTACTAATTACTGGACAGTCATCTTTTTAGGACTCTTGCTTTTCTTAGATTCTGTATTTTTTGAGCTCATAATTTTGATCCTACAGACAAGTTAATGTTTTCTGATCAGTTCTATTTTTGATCAGCTGTGGAGTTTTTAAACATTGCAATGGAGATTTCACCTCAAAAACAGCTACAAGGCCTTGTTTATGTGTGCACACTTGTGTTATGTGTTGTATGTCAGTATGTCTGTATGTGTGTATGTCCATATATCATGCAGTTATATGACAATTGGCAGATATGTGAGGAGCACTCAGAAAAATAAATAAATAAATAAATAAATATGGATCCAAATATCTTTGATTCACATGATTCAAATGGTTCAATTTCAATTGGGTAAACAGATAAAAGTAAAGATGTCTTTAAAATTAAGCTTATAAGTTTTTCTAGGTGCTCAACAATAAAATGTAATAAAATGTTGATGTCTA
Organism: Callospermophilus lateralis; assembly: GCF_048772815.1. Taxonomy (NCBI): domain Eukaryota; kingdom Metazoa; phylum Chordata; class Mammalia; order Rodentia; family Sciuridae; genus Callospermophilus; species Callospermophilus lateralis. The sequence goes on along the minus strand of NW_027512751.1, from coordinate 1,463,316 downwards.
TGAAATAATTGCTTAAATTCAAAAATTTACAAGGATTGTTTCATAATGTCAACAAAAAAGAAGGTTAACCGATGGAAAAGAAAAACTAAAAGGTTCTAGACATGGATTTAATAGAGAAAAAATGTGTTTCTGGATAAAAAGTCTATACGATTGAGTTAACAAAAGGGTTTAAGATAAAAAAGGTCTGTGTAAATGTGTAAGTTTTTGAATAAGGGATCTTAAAGAAATTAAAAATTATACAACTATGGTTAAACAATAACTGTTATTTTTCAATATTGTAATGTTATTTCTTTAAGAACTAAACTTGGTTAATATAAAATCATCAATGTAATTATGGTGCTATTAATTCATATCTTCCAGGTATTCAAGTCTGTAAGGTAGAAGCTTCAAAAGAGTATTATATCAAGCTGGTGTTCTGAAGTTGTATGGAAATTTTTGGCTTTAAAAAAAAATGTTGGAGATTTATTTATATCATTTGTGTTTTCTAACTGGATTTGTTATCAATAAGATATGTAAAGTTCTATGTTACTTTACACTGAGATACAATTCAAATGTATTTTTAAGTTAATGAGAGCCTAATCTGTGTGAAGGTTTTATTGTACAACACAAAAGTATATTGCTACTTTTCTGAAAAAAAAGGGGGAGGGGTTAGAAGTTTTCAGCCTTTAATTCATGTTTTAGATGTGATATTATGTTGTGCTAGCTAATATTCATGTAAACTTGAACAACAATTTATGTAAGCTTTGTAAAATGATGTCTAGAAAGCAAAGATCAGCTTCAGAACTATAGTGCTTAAGATTTATGAAGAGCCCGAGACTATGAAAAAAGTAGGCCAGATTTCGGTACATTTAAAGTTGTGTCCAAAATTTGGTTTTTGCCAAGATTACTAGGATCTCAAACAGGGGATTATAATGTATAACCCTGCCAAAATTCGAGGTAGCTATTATATAAACTAAATATGTTTTTACCTTAGTTAATCTTAGTTTGTAGTTTACCTATAGATGGTTTAAAGATTGCCTGTTAATGTTTTGCAGAGGTACTACTTTAAGAACTCACGACCTGGGTTAATTTAAGATAATGAGTTACAAGGAGCTATCACCTACAGGATAGAGAGATAGCCTTATATCAAGAGTACTGGGCTTTAATGGCTGTTAATTTATTTGCTGGATGTTTAGGATCAAGTTTTAAAATTAAAGATTTGGCTCCTGCCCTCTGAATCAGTCTGAGTCAGGGAATAGGGGACTTCTTCAAAGAGCTTTGTAACTCTCGGCCACATAACTTCCCGAGCAGGGAGATTAATGAGACCAGTGGAGGACAGAAAGCCAATTAGTACATTTGCTGTGAAGAGGAGGGTCATCAGATAAGGGAGAAATCCCTGATGCTTCCCAGGGAAGCCATATGGTCAAACAAGGCCTGGACCCACCCTAGCGCAAATGGCACTAGCAGAACTGAAAAGCTGCTGTAAGCACCCGGAGGACTCCCAGGGAAACTCGGCTGACTGTTAACAATAGATAAAAACAAAAGTCAGTTTGACTTGCTTCATCCTAAACACTTAGCAAAGACAGTCAAAGCCAAAACACTGCTATTCCTGAGTATTTTAAATAATAATAATAGTTAAATGTAACTTCAAAGAATAAGTAAACTGGAGGCTGCAAAAGAGATTATCAGACAGGAATGCCTGATAACCATCAAAAGGGACTGCCAGAATAGTTTTTAGTTTAAGGCCTTTATTTCTAACCTACACAGGTAGGCATAATGTTTGCTAGTATGGTTATCCAGCCATAAGTAACAGAATTAAAGATTTCTCTATTAGACACAGGCCGGTAAGGTATGGTCAAATATTTTATATAAGTAAGGGGGAGATGCCAGGGACCAAAAGGGAGTTCTCCTTCAAAGAATAGCCTGAAAGTGCCAGGGACCAAAAGGGAGATCTCCTTCAAAAAATAGCCTGACAGTTACAAGAAACAGCCCCTTGGGAGACATCTTGCCTGAGACAACCCTGCAGCCATCTATCTCCCTAAGACATCCTACTGCCATCTGTCTTCCTGAGGCATCCTGCATTATCTCACCTTGTGAAGACTTCTAGCAACTGCCAATAAGAGAGCTTTCCCCATCCCCAGCCCATACATACCCCTGTGTGAACAATAAAAGTTTGCAGCTTGATCAGAACTACTGTCTTGCTGTCATCTCTCTGTGTCTCTTGTACCTTCATTCCTCCCCATCTATGTTTGCTGCCCATGCTGATGTGTCCTGCCGGTCGAGACAAACAAGTCTGTAGCAACAAAAACAAGTTGCTACACTCAAGTGGGAAAGATAAAAGGGGTAGCAGCCCAGTTTGTGTTTTTGCCTTCAGACCCTGACTCACCCCACATGGTAGATCTCCCTGCACAACTGTGTCCTGGTTGACCTTTTTGTATTTCAAAAACAAACACCAATTTTCCAGGGAAACTGTAAAAAATGCCATTAAAATGGGGCGGTGAGCCAAAGGCTTCACAATGCACCCAGGGAGACATTTATACCCCAACGGCCACAGTTACCTGCATAGAGAGGATTCAGCTCTGCTGCCTCCTGTTCCTATTGGAAAATATGAACCCATGTCCTCCTGTTCACATAGACTAAGACCAAGCTTTCATGATCTCACTACAAAGGAAGCTAAAAGACCAAGCTATATTTCTAGTGGACGAATGTCAGAGGCAGATAGTCAAGAAGTCATTAGGCCAGCAAAGTTCCATGTTTGTGGAATGTTTACCCTGTCCTCTACTTTTGGGATCTCTTCTGCCACACCCAAGTTTGTGAGCTCCTCAGAATTTCCAATTCCAGATATGTATTCACAAATTTTTTTCGTCTTCTCCTCTCATTGTGTCTTCTTTGGGGTGATAGTAATGTCCAGGCATTGTGGTGGATGACAGTGGAAGATTTTTATGTGCCACGTGTTCCCATATGTAGTAGACTCATTTTCCGTTTTGACATTTGAAATATTGAATCTCTGACACTAACCCATAACCTTCTGGGCTCTGACTACTTATCCTAACATTGATAAAAATAATCCTAAAGGAATAGATGTAGAGGCATTTGAAAGAGGCATGGTGTATACTTGGACTTGCCTTTTGCTTCATCAGAGATACATATTATAAAACCTGTGACACATTTTTCTCATTTTACTTCTCCAAGAATTCTCAAAATTAACAAATATGTAACTTCCTGACTCCCTGTCTCTGTCGCCTGGGTCACAATGTATATTTTTATATACATATATATAATCCTAGTGCCATCACAGGTATATTCTTGAGAGTACTCTCACTTTGGTAAATACGAATTTCATGAAGAGATCACTGCCCCCCCATAAACTGAGGTACCTGAAAATTCAAGCTGTGGTGATCTTTATACTTCAACAAGTTTAGACATGAAACAATGTAGAGGAAAATGAATATTTTGGGTACATATGTGAAGGATATATATCCCCTTATGTATTTTGATTGGCATACATATTATTACATTTTGATGTATTAAATATATATATATAATTTGCAAACATAAGCTATATGTGTCATATACTTATACTACCTTGATTCTTTCATATCCATGTGTGTGGGTTTATAATCAACCTTTCAGGAGATATTTTTAAGAAATACTCATTTTCTTGACATACATATTCATTTCGGAATACTCAAAATGAACTTCAGTGAATATTGAGAACAAACCCTAATATTTCTACAGTAAGTGACCCAGTTTAACATCAATGAAAGTATATTCATATGGGACATGATGTGTATTTTGAATTAAATTTTCATTCAAAATTGTTATATTCCTATTTCTTCAGTATATATACATCATTGGATGTATCATTTCATTCACAATTCACAAATTGATATGCATATGATTCACTTTCATTCACTCCCTGTATCAGATCCCATGTATTTCTCCAGGTTGCTTTACTTGCTTTTTCATGAGATTTCTTTTATATCACATAACTTTTGAATTTCATCATCAGTTTCGAAGCAAAACTCAAACACAGTTTGTTATAATTAGTAACCCTAATATTACCACTACATGTATAACTACTTGGATTGAATGTTTGTATGTGAATACCAGCCTCTATGTATTTTTAAAAATAATAATTCAATCCATTATTTAAAATAGTAACCTGTTATATTTTTTATTCACCATTTGGTCTATTCATGCATTATCTCTATATACATAAACCCAGGGTACACCTATTTTTATCCCCAAACTCTAAATGATAGGGTTTCAAAACATGCTCCAAGAAATGGTGAAAGAAATACGCGTGTCACCTGCTCCATATATTCCTTTCATCACATAATGTTCTGGACACAAAATGCAAAAGTCACACTTATCTTATTCTTCTACCAAAGCCTCATTTTAAAGAGAGCATGGATTACTAAAATCATCTACATCTGCATTGCCTATTGTTTTCAAATTTCAATCCTATGGTGAGTATACACTTGATTCTTTCAAGGATAGTGTGTTCAACTACCCCCCTGTAGAAATTATCCCTGATCCTATCACTCATTTTGTACTTTGCCTGATCTCCTAACATTCTTATTGATATCTATTTCGCCAAGTGCCTTGTTGTGACTGACTCTTCATGTGTGCTGACATTCCCATTTACACTTTAATAGAAATTCATTGGATTGCAAAAAGGGCCTTTGGTCCAAATCCTAAACTCACTCTTCTTCCTTACCCTACACTGGAATCCTGCCTACTCTCTCTCTATTTCACTGCAAGTTCTCTTTTACATTCAGTAGTCCCAGGTACAAGATCTTAGGCCATTGTCTATGGATTTAGAGGATTCATCTCTGCAGAACATAATTCAAAACTATGTATCCAAATCAAGGGCCCAACAAACTTGTGTGCTTCAGATCTTACCTAGTTTTCTATTTTCATACTTACATTTCACCTTACATTTGTAAAAACATCCCAGTTACCCAATACCCGTATTCATCCAGCAGAATGACTCCTAACCCAAATCGAACATGATATAACCCTTAACCATATTCTGTTCCCTCAATCTATTTTCACATAACAGCAGGTCCTGAGTTGATCTTGCCATACAGGTATGTAGGGAATCCTACAGCTGCTGAGAAGCTCAAAGGTAGGTGCAGAAATGATCCCTGGAGCAAATGTAGGCAGCTAGGTAGGACCTGTGAGGTATAAAGTCATCTTCCATGGCCAAGAACCCAATCAGGACGAAGGGATGGGGCTGAATAAGCCTCTCTCTTCTCAATGCAGGGAAGATGGACACAATCAGGTCTGCGTGGATTGCTGATCCCGGGCTCCTAGGGTATATAGACTTTTATGTCTTGTGAAAATGTCACAGGAAGTTGGGGCAGCCTCCATCTCATGGGACCCTTGGAAACAAGTGTTAGGACAAAGTGGTTGCCAAGGCAGTGACCTCATTCACTTCCCTGAAGGAAGTGACCTCACCTCACTTCCTTGGTGAAGGAACTCTCTGAACTTTGGATCTAGGAGGCGAGGCATCCAGAGGCAGTTCCACTCCCAGTGGGCTCACTTGATTGTCTCTACCAAGGCCAGAATCATTCTTTGTTGGTACCTAGTGATGTGTGGATAGCCAAATGCCTTGAATGGTCTCAACAGGGGCCTTTCCTGAGAAAGAAGTGTTGGCTCATTGCTGGCTCCTGACAACTACACAGAGATGGCCAAGGAGACCAGAGCTGAGACAGGACAGGCCACTGTTGAGGAACATATTTTCACACACCAGTCAGAAGACAGAGTGGATAGATGCAGACCAAATACAGGGGTGGTTTGTGTGTCTCAGTGGCTGTGTGTTTCAATTTGTCATTTTGTCTCATGTTCTGAGAACATGAAGGAAAAACGTGTTTTTTTTTTTTTTTGTTGTTGGTTTGAAATGTGCTGTTAACTAGTGAGTTTTTTTTATGTCAGTGGATCCCACTGGGTTTGTGGTTAAAGAGAGAAGACAGAAGAATGCAACCGTGAATATGTCCTGTCTAGTTTAAATCTTTGCAGGACTCCTCCTGGCCAATCTATGTATGGACTGCTACTTGCCTTGCAGATGGGAAACACCTACCAAGATCCTAAGTTCCTGTATTCTTCCTGAATTTTGGCCACTCTCTGAAGGAGTTCGTAGTATTGTGTCCAAGATGTGTACCACAATCAAGCTCTGTGACATGGCCATGGACTGGATTGCTGATGGGCATGCCGAGCATCTCAGAAAACTCAAAAATTAGCATGACTGGTAAGGATCTCTCTGGAGAATCCCTGCTTGGATAGATAGTAACCCAAGTTGCATGATTAGGAGCTGTCAGTGCCACAGTGTTCAATTAAAGGCAAGTTTTTCTCCAGGCTTCTTTCTTACCTATTGTTCTGTTCCCCTGAATGTCAGGGAGGTGTTTGCCTTAGGGCACTCCTTTGGGACTCCTCAAGAAAACAGTTTCTAATGGAAATGAAGAGGCTTAATCTGTGCCTTTTAATAAAGTGCTTTGTAAAAGCTCTGCCTGAATCAGAATCTTGGCCCTGTGTGTGGCTGTGAATTACATTCTCAGCTCCCCAAGAAACTCAAGAAAAATCCCATGTGTCCATCCCAATCTAAAAGGATGAAAAAGAAGTGTACTATTGGATGAAGTCTCTTGCCTTCCTCTGGTCAGGTTCCTGACCCCTATGAAGTCAGAACAGGGATCCTCTGGGTCAAATGATTTGTTGCAAGCCCTCCAGTAACTAGCACACAGGTGTTTGGGTTTTTCATGAGTCGAGTACACATAAAGAATCTACCCCTGGCAGTCAGGAGGCTTCTAATTTTACAAGCAGAGCAGTATTAACTACAGGCCCATTTAATCTATCCTCTTTCTCAGGAAGGGTGTCCAAGCCACCATGACATTTGGCATATATGGGCATGAGAGCTTACTTTGCACACCATCTAAGACTGCTCACCCTATAGAAATCCCCAGCCAGAATGTTATGATGAGTGTCTGTATGGAAGAAGATGAGGGCCATGTGGGAGTGTTTTTGTTAGAATAGTGGTCTTTTGTGTGGTGGTTGGAAAAGTTGACTGGGTCCAACTCAGCTTGAAGTCTGGTGTGATGCCATTGGAGACTGAGTTCTGCAACTGATCTCAGAGAACAATTGCCATGAATTGTGTTGGGATTTTAGAAGGCCAGGCATTAGACGAGCCCTTGGAAATGGAGATCTAGGCCGAGGGTGGTATTCTCCATGGCACTCGGAATCTCAGCCAGGATTTCACATGAATTTGATCTGAAAGCCTTTTCAGCTATAGTTGAGAGCCAAAATTCACAGGAACCTCATATTTTAGACCCCAATGGGCCTAGATTCCTGTGACCTTTCGCCACTCTTTGGGAACTTTGCCTGCATGTGATCTCCAGAGCTTTTACTGAAAGGAGATTCCTCAACACTTAATGGCTCCTGAATGAATCAAAACCCACAGTGTCCACTTCTTTATTCTTGAAATATGGCTAGGCCAATACCTTGAAGTTTTTGAGAATCCCATTACCAGAAATCCCTGGAGAAGCTTTAGATCTCCTGTTGCTCATCATGACTGAACCATCGAGTGCCATTTTTTAATGAGTGGATTTTATGACCATGGTGAAGAACAGCGATGTCAGTGAGTAGGAGTCAGCAGGGAACTGGGTCTGGAGCAATGAAGTGCAGGTGTGTGATCCAACATCTGTGGTGGGCCCCTGTGGTTCTGTCATTGGCTTCCAAATGACATGAGACTGACAAGGTGCAGCCAGGAGACCCGAAAATATAAAGGCATGTTGTTGTGGGTAGAGGATTTGGTGTGATGCTCAGAAACACGTTGCTACTCTCAAGTGGGTAAGATATATGGGGTAGCAGCACAGTTTGTGTTTTTGCCTTCAGACCCTGACTCAACTGACATGACAGAGCTCCCTCCAGCACTGTGTCTTGGTTGACCTTTTTGTATTTCAAAAATAAACACCAATTTTTTAGGGAAGCTGTAAGAAATGCCATTAAAACTGGGTGGTGAGCCTAAGGCTACACAATCCACCCAGGGAGACATTCATACTTCAACGGCCACAGTTACCTGCATAGAGAGGATTCAGCTTTACTGCCTCCTGTTCCTATTGGAAAATATGAACCCATGTCCTCCTGTTCACATAGACTCAGAACAAGCTTTCTTGATCTCACTACAAAGAAAGCTAAAGCACAAGGGTATATTTCTAGTGCACGAATGACAGAGGCAGATAGTCAAGAAGTCATTAGGCCAGCAAAGATCCATGTTTGTTGAATGTTTACCCTGTCCTCTACTTTTGGGATCTCTCTTGCCACACTCAAGTTTGTGAGCTCCTCAGAATTTCCAATCCAGATATGTATTCACAGATTTTTTTCGTCTTCTCCTCCCATTGTGTCTTCTTTGGGGTGATAGTAATGTCCAGGCATTGTGGTGGATGACAGTGGAAGATTAATTTTCTGTCTATTGCCATTTTTCAAATGATACTTTTAACTTATGATTAAGAGGACTATATTGAGTATATATTCACCTTTTTTAAAGCAATTGTTTGCACATGATTTCTATAAATTATAAATTAATGTTACATATTATTTAACTTACATATTCATATGCTATCTAGAAAACTAAGTATAAAATATTATTTTCTATTCTCCTAGGCAGGAGATAGAGCTAAATTTCAGTTTACCTGGGACATGTCCATAGGTAGACAATATTGAAACACCCCTCATTGAAAAACAATATTAACACAAGGCTATCAAAATCTGTCTTCCGTTTTTCTCCTCAGGTCGCCATTCCATTTCTGTGTGTTATAATCTGTAATGCAGAATTAGTCAAGCAGTCTCTTTCAAATATGCTTCTTTAAGTTGCATTGTATATGATATGTTAATGTTCCCATGCATGTAAAAAATATTAAAATTACTTTCAGTAATTATTTATTTTTAGAGGACTTTTGATTATTCATAAAGATGAGAGGTAGACCAGCAACAGCAGCAACAGCTCGAGATTTGAAAAGTTTAGTATTTATTACACATCAATTAAGTGAGAATCAGGATTTTAATGATGTCCAAAGGTAGTGTATGTATACATTAAAGTTGGTAAAACACTGTTCTTGAGTATCCATTGGTAAGGAGCGACTAGCCCAGAGGAAAATTTTCATCTGGCAGGCAGTTTATGGAGCACTTAATTGTGAGGCCAGTGAAACTGGATAAATTTGATTTAAAACATGGTTCTAAAATATAATAGTTTTCAGATTTTGGCAAGTAAGATAAGCTTTGCGTACTGCATTTTTGAAATATATATGAAAATACTACTTAACATTTTATAATGAAATTCTACACATGTAAATGTTTTATATTGGCATCTAGACTATGGTAAATTCTCAATAAATACCCTGGTTTTGATATAACATTGAAAAATTTCAAGATTGCTGTTCTGGTTTGGTTATGGAATGTCTTCCAAAGGCTAATGTATAATGCAGTAATGGTCAGAAGTGGGGCTCTTAGGGACTGATTGAATCATGACTCTGATCCCATGAGTGGATTAATTTATTGAGGGTTTCACAGCTGAGTGGATTCCTAGGAGGTGGCAGAAACAACAAGAGGAAGGTGATTATTGGGAGAGTGTGGGAGCTTAGGAGTGGGATTTTGGGGACATATTAGTCTCCCCAGCACTTTACCTACTCTGCTTCCTGGATGCCATCAGGTAAGTAACTTTCTTCCACCACATGATATTCTGTTCACCTTGAACCCAAAGCAATGAAGTCACATGACCAAGAGTAAAAACTCTTGAAATCATAAGCCAAAATTTATTTTTCCTCTAAGATATTTTTCTCAGATGTTTTTTCTCAGTGATGTAAAGCTAAGACAAATATTGGTACCAATGAGTGGTGTAGTTGCTGTGATAATATCTTGATCATGTAAGTTTCAGACGCATTTGGGATTGTACTGCAGGAAGAGTTTGGAAAGGTTTGGAAATGCAGGACAAAGAAGTCTTAGAATATTACAAGGGCAACTTAATGCCCAATTCTGTTGGGAGCTTGAAAGATTAGAATGCTGATAGGAATGTGGACAGTAAAGACACTTATGATAATGAGGATTTTTGTTTGTTCAGAGTCAGAATCATTTTATTATTCATGCTTCATTCATTAGAGAAATCAGAACAATACTTATAAGGTGAAATTCTCTTGAGGTTTCAGATGGGAATGGGCATTCTATTGGGAATTAGAGTTGAGGCCATTCATGTTATATTTGGTAAAGAACTTGTCTATATTTTGTCTATGCCTTAAGACTGTGAGGTTGAATTTAGAGCTGATGTACTAATTCATCTTGTGGATGAAAGTTTTAGACAAGATAGGATTCAGTCAGAGAAGAAATTTTGGGCTTGGAATTTTGAGCAATGCTTTAACTGTTGAGATTTTGCAGCCTCTTAAGAGATGAAATAAATATATTTTGCATTAAAAAAAATGGACACCAGTCTTTGGGTACCAGAGACAGAATGTGATGGTTTGGATGTGGAATATCCCCCAAAAGCTCAAGTTTTGAAGACTTAGTCCCCATGCAGCAATGCCCATAAGTGAGGTTTTTCAGAAATGATTAGATCATGAGAACACCGACCTCGTCAATGTGCTAATCCATAGAGGAATGATTTCCTACACCATGCCCTTTTACCATGTTGTTATGACCACCTTCAAGCCCAAAGCAATAAAACCAGCTTACCATAGACCTAAACCTCTGAAACTATGCACTTAAACCTCTGAAACTATCAATCAAAGTAAACTTTTCTTTCAGTTGTTTTTAATCAGCATTTTGTTCCAGTAATAAAACCTGAGTAACACAACAAAATTTATAGCCAGATAAACTATATTTATCTTCATTTAAAAATATAGTTATTTGCAGTTGCTATAATATTAGACATTTGAATTAATAATTATACACATACCTTGTCACATCATCTATAACATTGTAATAAGGGAATTAAAGAGAGATATTTAACATTTTATCTGTAAAAATAAAGGAATTGTGTCTTCAAAAAAAAGAAAAAGAAAAAGAAAGAAAGAAAGAAAGAAAGAAAGAAAGAAAGAAAGAAAGAAAGAAAGAAAGAAAGAAAACAATACTTAGCCCAAGGGAAAGATTATTGTAGCCTAGAAAATATGAAAGTCAGTTTAGGTAGAAATCATTTTTAGATGTAGAAAGCTTTGAAATAATCTTACTTCAAATGATCTTATCACAAGAATGCTATAGAGTCATAAACGCAAAGGAGATGATCTTTTCTAAGATTCCTATTCTTGAATAAATAGGCAGAAAATAATATCCTACTTTAGGAAGACTTCCTCCTCTTATGATTCCATGATACTATCATCATGTAAAATTTCTGTATCTTTCTCAGTGATCTTTTTGTAATTTCTGCCCAATCATCAATTCTCCTTGTTTTCCTAAAAAAATAAAGTTCTTACAAATAAACAAATTGAAGATAAAAAACATTTTGTATAAATAATAATAATATATTGCTCCATTTCTCTCTTCCCAATCTTCTCTTTCTTTTTAACTGTTTTAATTTTTTTTAATGTAGCTAGTTTCTATCATGACATTAAATAACAGTCTTATGCAACATTGCTTGATATATTTAAGTTAGATTCTGAGGTTTATTTTCACATCACTACAATGGTCTATTTGACATCTGTATCAGCACCTAAATCCATGCACCTTTTTTCACTGCTGGATTTCCTATGATAGAAGAATGCTTGGGATTTAGTAGGCACTCAGAATTTTGTTGAGTTAACAATTAATGAGTAGAAAGATCAAAATTGCTTACATATTAATCCCCACAGTTTTTAACCTCCAATCATTGATAGTAGAAGTATTTTCTTTTTCTTCTTTTGTTTACATTGTCAAATTATATATGCTACCTGTATTAAGTGCTTTATTTTGGGGGCTACAATCTCCTAATTTTCAAATTATGGGGTCTCTCAATTTTTATTTCTCTTAGTTATTTTCTATTTGGAGATCATGTCTCCTAAGCAATGCTATTAATATTTATGGTCTTCATTTGATTTTTTCCAAATTTATATCTGTATTGAATATGACCTATGAGTCACAAATTGGTATATTAAACTTCCTGGTTGATAATTTCATTTGGCTACATAAAGTAAATGTACATTTTCCTTTTTTGTTTAAAACAGTATTTGCATTTGAGGTTTCACAGGGCATTGTCTTTACTGAGGGGTTGAACCTTTGGAATAAATTTTCTATTTATATATGTGTTTATGTTTTCTGACTTTCTTTCCTTCTTTCTTTCTTTCTTTTTTGATTTTTGCAAATACATTCATAGGACTCCCATTATATTTTCTCTATACTAATGCAAATGCCTCCTAATTACTAATTCATATAACCTCTGCACTATTGTTTGCCATAAGACACTTACTTTTTTGAGCAATCACCTAGGTTCTGAAGGGGAGGAGGGAAGATCCTGTCGTTTTAAGATGACTATTAAGCCTCCTTCAAAGTGGTGTTTGTTTGTTTCAGATAAAGTCCTCTTGGGGAGCTTATAAGGAACCAGCCAAAATCATTGTGTCTTTCTTTTTTTAATGATCTAAAATAAACTTTGCTTATTAAATAATGTTTAATTCTCTGCCAGAGGTGTTTTGTCCACCATTCTCTTGAACATGTGATTTATAGCCTAAAACTGAACATGCTCAGGACTGTTTGCCTCTACCTGTAATGACCAACCTTTCCATAGGAATATGCATATGTTTTCCCAAAGTTATTGCCCTTACTATTTTTGTTTTGGGAGACACTGCCCTGAGAATTATCTCCAGTTTGCTTCTAACTTGCTGCAAGTAGTAAACTTATCTTTACTATTATCTCCCTGTTGTGCAGATAATCATTGCACTCACCACGGGGGGGGGGGGGCAAACCCACTGTACTTGTTTACACAATAATCAATTTTGTTGCATACATTTTGAGTTTCATTGTCTCTCTTTAGTTACAAACCTATGTTACAGTTACATTATATGTGCCCTAATGGTTTTCCTGGTTTCATCTACCAGTTTTCTCATGTGCAACTCACAAACTCAAAAAATTTGAAACTATATAGCATTCCCAAGTAATAAAACAATGTGCCATAACTTCATGACACTAGTGTTTTCAGAAATTGTGGTGGGCCATCATCACAACCAAACAGAAAATTCTTTCATCATCTGGTGCAAAAAATCCACGTTTAAAAATTTTAAAGATTGGTCTTTTATATTTAAGTCATAACCCATCTTGAAATTATTTTCATATAAAACAAAGGATAATTGTACTTTTAAAAAGAATAACAAGCCTGATACTGAGCATATCTTCATATAAAAATCTATTGAACAATAAAAAAAATTCTGAGGAAATATATAAAATTTTAATATAAGCATATTTTATGACATGATGAGGACAATTTTGGTAAATCTGGCAATTCTGGTTTCAAGTAAATTGCTGACAGGCATCTCCCTTGATATTTGCAACTACTTATGCAAAGTTTAAAATTGATAGATCTGTGCAGTATAACTTCAGGGATGCATACAACAGGATAAATCAATAAAGGCAAAAAATAATAATGCTATGTAATACCAGATTGTTTCCTTGGGACAGAGAGAAGTAAAGAGGGAGGAAAGTGGGATGGAGGAGGATTATATTCAATTTTTAATTGTATATTTCTAAGATGGATACACACATACAAACCTGTGTACATACACACACCCACAATAATAATACATACATTTGAACCAATGATTTGTTACACAATTTACAATTTTTTATATTTTCCAAGTGTTGGCAGGGTTTTCTGATCTATTTTCTGTAAGATAGACATGAACCCAACCTAAGGAGAAGCAAATGGCATGATCTGAACAGATTTTTTCAGTTACTACTATGGCAGGTCCGAGAACATGGAGGGCACTGTGTCTTCATTAGCTTCCTTATAGATAGCATTATATGTATAAAGAAAGCTAGGTTTTGCCAGAAAACAGTCTTCAGGTCAAATTAACTCTGTTTGTATGAGTTGAGAACAAAGGCATCAGCCATCCTTTGATTTAACCATTAACTCTCCCTGGAGAAACTTTGTATTCATAAATTCAATTCTTCATTCAAAATGATGAATATCATGATAAATTAGAAGGTACAAGAAAATTAGTGATTTTGTACCACAATAAACACCCAATTTGAGTCAACTCACCTATACACCCACTACTTTCAAAGTCTAAAATCAAAACTGAAATATGAAATTAGTGTTCCAAGCAAGGTTGTGTTGGGAAATAATTAAAACAAGAATCTTCTTCCAACCCAGGAAACCTCTTCACAAAGGTACTAGAAAAAGAAAGCAGTTTTAATTATTGAAAAAGCATTAAACCAGAATGTGATGTGCATAACAGGCCATCCATTAAGAGATTATAAAAACAGAAAGAAATCTCATTTATATAGTGAAGGAACATAAATAGCTGCATACACATTTTCTTTTTTTTTAAGAGAGAATGAGAGAGGAGAGAGAGAGAGAGAATTTTTTTTAATATTTATTTTTTAGTTATCGGCGGACACAACATCTTTGCTTGTACGTGGTGCTGAGAATCGAACCCGGGCTGCACACATGCCAGGCAAGCACGCTACCACTTGAGCCACATCCCCAGCCCCTGCATACACATTTTCAAGATGAATAATTAGTAAACCTCAAAAAAGAGAATTTGATAATGGCATTTCTGATTCTTAGTTCATCAGAGTCACCTGATTATTGAAGTGTACCATCTCTCTGTATTAGCTAATTGATTTTATACAGAGGAAAAACAAATGTATTGATTCTTTATAACAGGAGTTAATTTTGCAACTGGGATGAAGATACCTACAGCAGTCAGTTTCCTTCCCTTACACAGAAATTGGGAAACAGGGATGTTCCTTTGATATTTATATGAGAGAGACATTCTCTGTTCCTGAGGAAGAAACATTCCTGGCTATAAAAGTGAGAAAAGGTCAGCTGACTAAAGATCTGGTTTTCAAAAGAGCTTATGTACGTTTCAAAGACATTAGAAAGTCCTCACAATTACAAGTCTCAGAAGGTAAATTCCTTAAGAAGAAAAAATTCTACCCTTATTTTCACAGGAAGAATTAGCCTCTATTTTTAATTTTTATTTGCCCTTAAGTTTTTCAGATAAATATAGAATGTTCAACTAAATTTGAATTTTAGAAAACTACTTTTAATATAGAATATTCTATGCCAAATTTGGGATAACTTAAGTAAATATGGCAATCTCTGTTCCAGTTCACTTATTGACATGCTATATAGAAGACTGAATAAAGCAGTACTCCTAGCTCCATAAGCTCTATTTAACAAAAGGTCCCACAGCCACAGTCAGAAAATTCCAGAGATTTATATAGAAAGCACAGAGGTTCTGCTTTCCTATCCAAAACTTTTCTTTTCTATTTTTAATTTTTTTGAGACCTATAATATATATTAATTCATAAGAAGGGAAGATAAAGCCAGACAACTAGACCTGATTGAAGACTAAGACACCACTCAAAGAACCTACTACAAATATTAAATATGTATAAAATCCTTTTGGGTGAAGGACTGAGCAAGATGGGAGTGGGATTTGAAATTAGTTCCTCCCAAAAAAAACAATATAATTAAGGACTATTACAAAATAAGTATGCACACCAATTTTGCACATTGCAAGCATTCTAATATATCCAGGATACTTAATGTGAAGATCACTATCTCTGTGAGAATAAAAGAACTAACAAATTACTAACAGCCTATTCCAGGCTGAGCATAGTTTACACTTGTTCTTTGATAAGCAACTTTTTGTTGATCACTAAAGTTCACTATTATCTTTGAGACCTTGCTCAAAAACACTTATTTGTAATTATGAAGATTACTTCCCCATCTTGGAAATTGCTATTATTCCATAAAATACAAATTTCAGTTTTTGTACTTATCTTAAAAGTAAGCAAATAACACAGAGTTGTGAACAGTACTTTCTTGTGTGCTCTTCTCTGTAGTCTTGCTTCCTAGATTCACATTTAATTGAATGGTGATGCTTCTGAGGTTTGTTTGAGTGCTAGTCTGCTTTTGCTCTCTGTGGCCAATACTTATAAAAAACTGCCTAAAGGAGGAAAATGTTTTGGAGATGATGGTTTCACAGATTTTAATCCATGATTGACTGAATTCATTGCTTTGGGCCTGAGGTGAAGCAAAACCCACTGGGCAGAGGAAAGATGTTCTATTCATGAAAAACAGCAGAGAGAGGGAGACAGAGAGGAAAGGAGGGAGAATGGGGTGAGGGACAACCCCAAGGGTACACATTCAGTGACCTACTTCTTCCAACCATGCTCCACCCCCATGCACCCCAAGTTTTCACCATTTCCCAGTAGTGCATTCAGCTGTGGATGGACTGATCCCTTGACTAAGTCTGTGCCTTTATGATCCAATCATTTACAAAAACCCCCCATCTCTTCCACTGCTGCATGAGAACTAAGTCTTCACCAAATGAGCTTTTGGGGGGTTCCAGATCCAAACAATAACAGTTTGTATCTACATTAAATAGAAACTATTTTTAACATGCAGTATTTTCTGAATTTGCAAACAAAACCTTTGAGCTTTCTTATTCTCTGCAATGAGCCATTTGAAGAGATTATGGGCCATCACTAAGTCTCTGGAGAGGAAATCTCAATACTGTGGTAGTTTAATTAAGCTGCCATGAAAAAAAATGGTATATAAATCATCAGGTCATAGTCCAGCTAAGCTTATACACAAATTTCTTCTTTAATTAAGCGTAAATAATAAAATGGATTTGCCTGTAAATACACAAAACATCCTCTTCTTCATGTTTTTCCCACCTTCCTAGAAATAAGAAAATATTTTTTCTCAATCTTAAAAAAGCCCTTCTTTTTCACATATTTGGAATAAGGACAAAAGGTTTACATGGTAAATGTAAAGGATATAAATAGAATTGCCAAAAAAAGAAGTAATTGTTAGCTGGAGAAAATGAATAAAGGACTTAAAAAGGGGTGTTAGTTCACCCAATTGTACAATTTGTGAGTATATCTGAATAACCATATGGATCTTATCCTAACAAATAGGGTTGAATTATCAAAGATGACTAATGAACCCACTGAGTACCTTTATATTTAGGTACACTTGTATTTATGTTACTTGTAGGTTGTTTACACAGGATTGTTCCTGTGACTGGGTCAAGCACTGAATTCTAACAGCAACTCTAAACATCACACCTCAAAACTATTAATGTAAGATATTGGAAAATAAATCTTGCAGAAGAAGGAAGTGGACATATTTTAAAAACACTGTTCTTAAATGGTGCTGGGAAAACTAAATACCTGTATGCAGAAAAATGAAATTAGATTTCTATATTTCATCACATATAAAAGTCAAATCAAAATGGATCAAGGACCTAGGAATTAGAGCAGAAACACTGCAAGTGCTAAAAGAAAACCCATGGTTAATACTCCATCATAGAGGTACAACCACCAACTTCCTCAACAAATACATATATTTTCCATACTCAATTGAGTTTTACTCAGGAATCACCATGTGTATGTGTAGCAAGAAATTCTGTGATAGAGAACATGTACTTAAAATGTTTTCAAAATATCTGGACAGTATTTGCTTCCAAACTGATGTATTAGATTAGTTTTACTTGTGTACATCTTTTTGTAATATTTGCTTACGTAAAAAATTGTTTGCATTTTATGATAATTTATTAGGGTTAGTCCCACAGAGTGTGCCAAATATATGAATGAATGTCAATAAAATAAAATGAGGATATTTTAAAAATTGATCAAAAATCATTAACCATTTTATGCAGAGCTTTACTTTAGATGCCTTTGAATCAGTATTTGATACATATAATACTAATTCTTTGGTTTCTAGGAATATCTGTTATATTTTCTTCTAGTTTGATTCACCATCAATTTCTTCTGATGTAATTCGTAAAACAAAAATTCTGTTGCATGTCATTCAAAAGAGTTTTTGGGGTGATAACCTATAAAAATTGGAAACAATGATTTTAAAGAGAAAAACACTACCCCATGAGCCCACTAAAAATGCTGATCAATTTTGCTGGTACAATGAAAAGTGTGGTAAGCCATTGTTGTAGATTGTGGCCGCCATTAGAAGATGGCGCCGGCTTCCACTGTGGCCTGTGATAAACAAATTCTTTTGTGGAGAGTTGGCACGCTATCCCTTGCCACCCTATAAGAAAGATCCACGCGGCGGCTTAAGATTGGTACGTGGGAGGCTTTATTAGGCTGTGCTTGGGCGCTCGGGGAGAGAGAGAGAGAGAGAGAGGAAGGTCACTAAAAGATACTTTAATCAAGACCTGAATAAACTGCTGAAAGAAGATTCCTGAGTTGCGTCTTCCTTGCGGGCAAGGGGTCGCGACAAGTGGTGCTGAAAACCCGGGAACCAGAACTTTCAGCAGTCAGGGGTGGTGCACCAATTAGTCCCAGGTAAGTAGGACCTGCGGTCAAAGCAGAGATCAGTCCTAGATAATTGGGACCCGCTATCAAAGCGGAGATCAGTCCTAGATAAGTGGGACCCGCTATCAAAGCAGAGATCAGTCCTAGATAATTGGGACCCGCGGTCAAAGCGGAGATTAGTCCTAGGTAATTGGGACCCGCTATTAAAGCGGCAGCTCCTCTGTAAAGCCAGAGAGAGCATTAAATCTTATTGCAGCTGCACTGTGTACTTTCGCTCTTACTTTTACTATTGTTTGTTGTGTGTCTTTTGTTGTGTCATGGGTGCCGTATCTTCAAGTCCGCTTCTCCTGGCCCTAGATAACCTGTTACGTTCCAAGGGCCTAAAAGTGAAACGTAGTACTTTACAGAGATTTTTACAGAAGGCAGATATTGTTGCCCCGTGGTTCGCATTTTCTGGCAGCCTCACTATACCTAGCTGGGATAAGTTAGGCACAGATCTTGACTTTGCTTCTGAGCAGGGCATATTAGAGGGTGGGGTGATACCCCTTTGGAAGATGATCCATAGTTGCCTCGCAGATGGCAGATGTCAGGAAGCACTTACTAAAGGACAAGAAGTTTTAGAGCAATTACATGAAGAAAGATCAGAAATGGCAGGCAGTGAGGTATTTCAGGAGGGTGGGAGTGTGCGGAGCGAGAAACAGGGGAGGAAACAATTATCTCCGGCAGGCAGTGACGTATTTCAGGAGGATGGCAGTGTGCGGAGCGAGAAACAGGGGAGGAGGCGATTGTCTCTGGCACGGAGTGAAATATTTCAGGAGGAAGGGAATGTGCAGAGCGAGAAACAGGGGAGGAGGCGATTGTCTCTGGCACGGAGTGAAATATTTCAGGAGGAAGGGAATGTGCAGAGTGAGAAACGGGGGAGGAAACGCTTGTATCCAGATCTCAGTACACTGCGCACACTCCCATGCAAAAGTGGGTCAAAAGAGAAGGACTATGAGGAGGAGGAGCTCAGGAGACTGTCTCAGCAGCTAGGGAGTCTAACTATGGGAGAAGGGAACAAAAATAAACAGGAGCTCAGAAGAAGAAAAAAAAAAAAGAAAGAAAAAAAAAAAAAAGATCCTCCGGACCCGCCGCCATACGGTGGGGTGTTTCGAGGAGAGCTTTCCATGCCCAAACATAGAGGGGGCTATTAACATTTTTACTGATGGTTCCAAGTCTGGAATGGGAGCCTACGTAATTAATGACTCTCCCCCTATCCAGCATCAATTTGCTCCTGAAAATCCACAATGGATAGAACTACAAATTGTTATTGAAGTTTTTAAACAGTGTTCTTTTCCTTTTAATCTTATTTCGGACTCCAGCTATGTGGTACAAGCACTAAAAGTCCTGGAGGCCGTGGAAACTATTAGTGATGCCCACAATGTGTCTGTTTACTTTACTCAGCTTCAACAGCTTATCTCTAACCACACTGCTTCTTTTTATCCAATGCACATCAGGGCTCACACCTCTCTTCCTGGTCCATTATCCCAAGGTAATGCCTGTGCGGACTTAGCCACTAGAGGTCAATTTATATGCTTGGCTTCCTCCTTAGAGGGGGCTAAGTTGTTTCACCAAAACTTCCATGTTAATGCATTAACGCTGGGCAAGCGTTTTTCCATCTCAAGAGCGGATGCTCGGCAGATAGTATTGCAATGTTCCCATTGTGTCACATTTCTTCATCCCCCTAATTATGGAGTAAACCCACGGGGATTAAAGCCATTGGTTGTTTGGCAAATGGATGTGACACATATACCTGACTTTGGTAACCTTAAGTATGTGCATGTTTCCATTGATACGTGCTCTGGAATTATCCATGCTTCTGCTTTATCGGGAAAAAAGGCACGTAATGTCATTACTCACTGTGTAGAGGCATGGGCAACATGGGGTGCACCTGCATCCCTTAAGACTGATAATGGACCTGCTTATACTGACAGACAATTTACAGCTTTTTTTCTACTATGGGAGTGCAACTTACTCATGGTTTGCCTTATAATCCTCAAGGACAAGGCATTGTTGAGCGTGCTCATCGCACCTTAAAAAAAACTTTACAAAAACAGAAAGGGGGAATATTAGCTGAGCACACTCCTAAAGAACGCCTGTCCTTAGCTCTCTTTACCATTAATTTTTTGAATTTGGATATTCATGGTCGCTCTGCGGCCGATAGACATGTGTCCCCTCAGCCCTCTGTGATTGGCTATGTTAAGTGGAAGGATGTTCTTACGGGCCAATGGAACGGCCCTGACCCCGTGCTGACATGGGCACGAGGATCTGTATGTGTTTTTCCCCAGGATCGTACGGAACCATTGTGGGTCCCTGAACGCTTGACAAGAAGAGTCTCGACATCAACTGACCAGCAACAAGAGATACCACAACAATCCTGTGATGAGGATCTTCATTCTGCTAAGTGCTCTGGCTCTGGTGCTGGTGCCGATGGCACAGGCGACACCAATGCGGTGATGGGCAGTGGCACGGGCATGGCCAATGCCGATGCCGGTTCATGGTAATTCTAGTGTCCTCCCCACTCTTTTTTCAACCTCATGTGAGATGTCTACTCCCTGTGCCTCCCCTAGAGGGGACATGGAGAGAATTTTTAATCAATCTCAAGTTAATCTCACAGGAGTTTTTTGTTTCAGCCTTAGAAACGCTAATTGCATTAGCCTTAAGACCAAAAATTTGACTAACTGGGAGGACCCATTGCGGTCCAATCAGGTCTCAGGAAGCATTATCAATGCTGTATTGAGCAAGGTAGCTTCGGGGAAGCAATCAGGCTCAGAGACCCCCGCAAACAACAGCTCTGCTCTTAGCATAACTACCTTGGCTATTATCTCCGAGGTACTAATCCCAGTGCCTCCTTCTTCTAGTAGTATTTATAATGCCACTCATTTTAAGGCCTCTCCTTACTGTTCCCCTAATCTTGGTTTCCCCCCAACATTTATGCCTTGTCAGGATCATTCTTGGGAGAAACATCAAGTTGCTAAAGGTTTCTCCCTTTCCCCCTCTCTTGATAGGTATGTTTATAACTTTAACAATAGTGCCAGCTCCTCTATAGGAGTAGGTTGGTCCTGGTTTCAATGGCTGATTTCCAATGAAAAGGGGGCTTCAGCCGATATTTCTGCACTGGCTCAGTTGCTAGGAGCCCAAAGTTGGCTGGCTAATATTTCTGGTACTGTTAGGGAAAGTGAACAAGGTAATAGACTTACATCTGTTTCATTCAACTTTCTGTTTTATAATGCCACATTGCCTCCTGCAATGGTCTGTGTCCAATCCCCCTTCTTATTCCTTTTGGCTGAGGCCACCTCATCGGGGATGCTGGATTGTTCTCATACCACCTGTCTCTCATCTGAGTGTTGGAATGGTTCCTGGACTGTAGCAGTGTTTATAAAAATTCCAACTTTTGTCCCAATCCCGGTCACTGCGGATCCTGATAAATTCCCTATTGTTGAGCTACTTAGAGTCCACAGAGATTTTGGGATCACAGCGGCTATAGTGACAGCCGTGGCGGTATCTGCTGCTGCAGCGGTTACGGCCGGAGTGGCTATGGCCAATCAAGTACAAACTGCTGCCACTATTAATCAAGTTGTCCAACAAACTTCCACCATACTTGAATCCCAAAATACAATTAATCAACATATTTTGTCAGGGATTTTAGCTGCCAACCAAAGAATAGATTTACTCTAAGCTCAGGTAAAAAAATTGGCTGACTTAGTACTTTTGGGTTGTGTTGACCAACGTACACATTTATGCATAACCTCTATCAGATTTAATGATTCCAGGAATGCTTCCCGCATCATTGGTGAATATTTGGCTGGAAATTGGTCCATGGAAGCGGAAGACATGATCCAGTCTCAACTAACCCAGATAGCTGTCTTGAATAGCACCCGTGTTGATCCCGTGACTTTGGGTCTATTCACCGATTGGATATCTTCTGCCTTTTCCTTTTTTAAAGAGTGGGTGGGGGTAAGCATTTTTGGTGCAATGTGTTGCTTCGGTATGTTTCTCTGTTTGTGGTTTCTCTGTCGCCTCAAGGCCCGCAATGCTCACGATAAGGCTATGATCATCCAAGCTCTTGCAGCTTTAAAAAATGGCAATTCACCTCAAGTCTGGCTTGCGCAGCTTAAACAGTAAATCTTTGACATGGCCATTGCACCCCAAGTTAATTTCACATTGCACTGGGATTGGCATGTCCTCTTTCTCACTCTCCCCCAGTACTGAATAGCCCTTGCACTCTGCAGGTCTTGTTACCATTGCACGCAGATGGGTTTTAGGACTGGTCTTTCTTCTCGGCTACAGACTCTTTACTTTCCTCTGGGGCTTAGGGATTGTGTTGCCAACTAAAAATTTGTTATGTTACCAGGCTACCTGTGTTGCCCTACTTCTCGCCGTCGTCACGATGCAGGATACGAGGCAAAGCACTGCACTTGAGTGATCCCTCAACGGACCTCAAGGAAAGCATGTCCTATTGCATGCGGTTTTGACGTCCACACCCCCGCCCTACGAAAAAAGGCGTCGGCTGATATGGGGTCAGGTCTGGGGAAGGCGCCTCCTTAGGACTGAACCATACATTGCAGCTGCTTGTGCACAGTGGGATAGGACCTCTACTTTCGCCTGCATTGTTTTATAAAATAGAAGGGGGAACTGTGGTAAGCCATTGTTGTAGATTGTGGCCGCAATTAGAAGATGGCGCCGGCTTCCACTGTGGCCTGTGATAAACATATTCTTTTGTGGAGAGTTGGCACACTATCCCTTGCCACCCTATAAGAAAGATCCACGCGGCGGCTTAAGATTGGTACGTGGGAGGCTTTATTAGGCTGTGCTTGGGCGCTCGGAGAGAGAGAGAGAGGAAGGTCACTAAAAGATACTTTAATCAAGGCCTGAATAAACTGCTCAAAGAAGATTCCTGAGTTGCGTCTTCCTTGCGGGCAAGGGGTCGCGACAAGAACTGTGGTAAGCCATTGTTGTAGATTGTGGCCGCCATTAGAAGATGGCGCCGGCTTCCACTGTGGCCTGTGATAAACAAATTCTTTTGTGGAGAGTTGGCACGCTATCCCTTGCCACCCTATAAGAAAGATCCACGCGGCGGCTTAAGATTGGTACGTGGGAGGCTTTATTAGGCTGTGCTTGGGCGCTCGGAGAGAGAGAGAGAGAGAGAGAGGAAGGTCACTAAAAGATACTTTAATCAAGGCCTGAATAAACTGCTGAAAGAAGATTCCTGAGTTGCGTCTTCCTTGCGGGCAAGGGGTCGCGACAGAAAAGTCCAACTCACACTCAATAAAAGTTGTCCTTGAAGTAGCCCTTCATTGTAACAGATGGCACTCAGTTTGGTCATTTCTAAGGGAGTTATCAATTTGTCTCCCAAAATGATGAGAATGCTGAAAACATAGAAAACATACAAGGCCAAACATTTCTGAATTGAACACACTATGAAGTGGAAAAAGGGTGCTCAAAGGTATTCATTATGAAGCTGCTGTCATAGACCCAGCAAAAATACAGTTGAAGCATTTTTTGTTTTCTCATTGCTATGCAATTGATTCTTAGAGCCCTATATACAAGGAGAATAGGCCATACACATAAAAATTAAAGCAAAAATACAGAATTTGCCTAAGGTTTATGGAAATGATTGCAATTATACAATCACCTAATAATTGGATAATGCTGGGCTGCACATTCACTGTTAAATCTCACCCTTGGTATGACAGACTTCCCAAAGAGAGAGAAGCAAAGAGTGCAATGAATGATTTTTTTTTAAATCACTAACCTTTTCTTAACATTCATGACTTGGCTAATCTAAGAGGAATAGTACTCTGTACACACAAGGTCGATTCTTCATTTCCATTTGCCACACATGTATTACACAGCTTAATTCTACCCCAGTACAATTAGGCAGAACTCCTTGACCTTGCCCTCCACAGTGACCTTGTTCATATTTCAAAAATAGATTATTGGAAACTTTGTATCCTGAAATCTTGCTTTTATTTTGATTTAACCTCACATCTTTCTTAACCTAAATATCTCTCTTTATTAAACACGAATAAATATGCAACAAAATACAAATAACTTGAACTATCATGAATTGTCAATGTGTGTATGCATATAAAATATGTATTAGTCTTGAATAAGTATATAAAATATATTTATGAATATATGTCTATAAGATGCTTTTGTTTCCTTGAAAAATCTTAATTACCAAGCAGGAATTGCTTGTAAAATAAACTATTTTGTTTGTTTATTTTTAAATACACCTTGTATTGTCTCACTGAAAAGAAAGATGAGAGGTGATGTGACAAAAACAAGGCTAAAAGAAGCAGACAATGCTGATATTTAATTCAAATAATTGCTCATTTTCTTTTCCTTATAAAAATATGCCTAATAATAGTTTCAAACTATTTAGGGAATTTATGTAATAAGATCATATATCAATGGAAAACATTAATTATTAAATCAAATATATTGAAAAGACATGGGTTCTAGACATCTGTCAGGCAGGATATTTCTTAAATTATAATTTTAGAGTTCTAAGCATTAAGCCTCTCCAGCTGCAATAGCCAATGATATTGTATGAATATAATAAAAACTAGAAATTAGAAATTTGAAGTATTTCCTGTACTCCTTAGTAGTAGCTCTCCCACTCATAAGGGCTAAAAATCTCTAAAGAAATTTTGAGAAGTGTAATGATGAATTTAGTTTAACACTATTTAAGTCTAACACTATTCCTATTATCCATTTATTGGAAAGTTGAAGAACTCTTGAAAAACACCTTTTTTTACCTGAATGCTGCTGACACTAAATTATAAAACTATTAAAAAGTTCAGGAATATTCATTCATTCTCTTCAATGCCCACTCCCATAAATTACCATGACAACACCTCCTCTGACTACCCCATTCTAGGAAAGTTAGACATGGGGAAGAGGCAAGCCCATTCTAGAACTATTTCTGGAAAATAGATGTCCAGTTAATTTACATGTTCTTTCATAAATATCCCAACATTCTGGGATCTCCAGATCTTGGCTTTGAATAACATATTCAGATTTTCAATAGTGTCAGTTGTGACCAGATTCAAATACCATTCTTATGATGCTTGTCAATTTTTCCTAAATCTATCTGCAACAGGCAACCACCCTCTTCATAAGTGAAACACTTCATGAGATTGCTTTTAAATGCACACTCATATGGCCAGGCCAAAATTATACTCTGGCTCATGAATTTGCTATCCATTACCCCAAGACCCCTCTACAATAAAAGTTGGGAGGTGTAGGAGAGAATAAAGTGCTTATAGGCTATTGAATTACACAAAACATAGTGGAAATATTACCAACCTAGAGTAGATTTTTAATAAATGCCCTGAATATGAGAAGTGGTTCTTAAAGTGATAGATAAGAATAAGTAGAATATCCACAATCTAAACTATAGTATAAGAAGGCTTCAAAAGAATGTGTTTTTCCCAAAGGAAACCCCATAGAGACAGAGCACATGGAGGCAGTAGTTAATTTGAATTTTATGAGATTAACAACTATACTGAAAACAGTCTACATACAGAACCATTGTAGACTATTTCTAAGACCAGGATGGGCACCCATCTTTTTCAACTGGCATTCACCCCTAGATATGAAAGCACAGGACTTCTCTTAAAAGAATCCAAACAAACTCTTCTCAAGTTCAAAGTAAAATTGACCACAACACATCATCTTGGGTATTTAACAGTCACCATAGGCTCCATGTACTCGAATTTTTGTTCTCCAAAGAAATACTGAAAATTATTAAAAAAAAATAGAAGCACTTTGATTTAACAAAATTATTAACTACATTTCTGTCTGTAATTATAGAACCTTTTGGATGATAAACCTAAACTGAAAGTTCATAAAACTTGTCATTTTTCATTTTTCCTCTCCCTCTATGGCTTAGACTTTTAGAAGGTTTGGTCTTTTACCTGGAAGGCATTAGTAATGATTTTTCAATAATTAAAACAATATATTATGTGAATTAAGTGGAAAAGCCTTGTATGTGTGTCATATGACTGAATTTGAGACTTAGCTTTGCCACTAATTAGTTCTGTGATCTTGGAAAGCCCTGTCTTTAAATGAGCTTTGGGTTTGTTTTTAATCTGTAGAATGGCAATGATGATTACCTCACAGGACTTTTGAGAAGATTATGGAGCATTTTGGCTGTACTTTATAAATCATAGACCATTACATAAACACAAATAATTATAGAGGATTAGTGCCGCAGTCTGGCTGGGCACAAAATCACGAGCCTTCTACAAACACGTTCTGGGGAAATCCACATTCTCTGCCCAAATCCACACCACCACTGGGCTTCTGTCTCCCCAAAATACTGTCTGAATCCCGTGAGAACTGTTGTAAGATCAACTACGATTGGGAATGAAGAATTGCTGTTTGAATCTACAAGCTGTGAGTGGCTCGTGATTGACTAAACTTGGCTCACAAAATATGTACTCTAAAAACCGACCTGCCAATGACCCGCTATCCGGCCATACCCTAACAGCCTTACTATCACCACTCAGTTAATCCCTATGAGAGTATTAACCCAATGATTAAGTTTAGGCTCTCATAGCCCATTTATTTCACCTCTAAACCTTCTTGCCTTGTCTCACACATGAGCTTTTGGGGTATACATCACATGTAAACCAAAACACTGATTATGATATTTTCTTATTACAAAAACAATACATGCTCATTAGGTACACACAAAAATGCATACACAGACATGCATGCATATACAAACTGTGACCTCAGAGAATACTCATAGCCACTCTTATACTGAAACCCTCTAAGATCTAATGGGCTCTGCATTTTCACCTTATAAATGGCCAACCTAATAGCTATAAAGAAGTGTTCAGTGCAGTGCTTCACAGGACAGTGAAATACCACATCTCTTGCATCTATATATTTTTTGTCCCTGTGTTTAAAACTTAACTCAAATATATGATTTTTTTGTTTGACTTCAGAGTATTTCAGCGATAAAGAGTTCCTTTTCTTTTGTCTCTAGATTAACTCTAAAATATAAACAGCAGTCTCCATGCAATCTCCTACATTACAATTTCAATGCTGTTTTTATTTTTCCTTTATCACGGCATGAATTTAAAGCCAGATGAAAAACTCATTTCAAGAACTGGGATGCCAGCATTACATAGAACATTCCTTTCTTTGGCCTTGCTAGCGTTGTGCATCAGAGTTTGCTTTGTTTCCTGGGGCAGTTTGGTTAAAAGCAGTCTAGGGATTAAAACTTCTCATTTATGGATCCCTGGTGGACTAACATACCTAGTGTAAGCATATGCTTCCAGAAATACCCATCCAAAGTCTTTTTTGCATGTATAAAGAAATGGAGAAAAACTATCACCCTACATTTCTGCTTTGTCCTGTGGAATCAGAGAGAGAGGAAATAATGTTCTGTTGCTCACATATCCCCCACTTTAATCACCCCACCTTTCATTCAGAGAGACCTCCAATTTAAGCATTTCCTAATTGTGCTATACAAAGTGTTAAATGTGCCTAAAAAATTAAGTCAGGGAATAGGCCCTAGGATTATGCATTAGGTAGAATCTCTGCCAAAAATAGTCACTAATAACTAATCTTAGTGATATGAGTGAAATTCTTGAGGGAGGCAGAGTAGATGGGCTTTCCCCCTGTCAGCTCATGGCATGCTGGTAAACAAGACAATTTCTCACACAGAAGTTGGCAAATCAATTGAATGATATATTCATCATAAGGACAAGAGTTTATTCCACACTTTCAAACTAAACTGTATTAAAAATGAGGACATATTTCAGTCATCATACAAATACATGTTAAAACTGGGGATCAAGGCATATTATAGCAAAATTTATTTTACCCAGTAGCTTTTTGTTGTTGTTTTTATCATTTGTCTTCAAGATCGTAAGATTGAAGAGTAGTTCTAAAAATTTCAAAAACATTGTAATTTAATTTTCACTATAATATATCTCATATAGCCATACCTTGGTACTTACTGAAATATTCTAAAAGTACTCTCTTAGACATATATAAGTTTTCTTTTCACCTCTGTGTCTTTCCTTCTCTTAGTACTAGTTCTTGACCCTGACTATTTCCAAATTATCCATTTAGGGTTTCAATAACAGAATCTTGGATAATAAGAAAAGTTGGGGTGATGACATAGTTTTAAAACTGGAAAGAGATTACGAGATTTATTCCAATCTAGTTAGATGAAGAAAATTGTGCTTCGAAAAGACCTTCACTTTCACTGAACAATGAATTTTCTATTATAAAGGCAAGATTGTCAGCCTCTCTTTATTTTTTGTCAAAGACAGGACAGAATTTGATATGTTCTTGAATCAGTTTTTGCAAGCAAATTTTTTTCAGTACTCCAGTACTTTTCCAAATAATAATGAGAAAGGCTTTATATAGTAATATTGTGCCATTGAGGCACGATCTGTAAAGAGCACTTTGCATGGCTTTTCTCTTTAATGGAAAGAACCCATATTGTGGCATGCAAATTGCAATTCTGTTGAAAAACAGTCTGTCCTTGGAAAGTTATTCTTACTTCTCTGAGCCTCACTTTGAACATCTATCAGGATGACCTACCTCATAAGGTTTCTTTGTGAAAACTAAGTGAGATAATATATGCAAAGCACCTAATAGAGTGTAAAACTTATATTGGGAGCTCAATATAAGTGCCAGATTTTCTAACACTGCCTCTCGTATAACTCCAATTCTTCCTTTAATGGAAATGATTTACAAGATATTTACACTTGACACCTTTAGGCCCCTAGTACTTATATCATATATTTGTGAAAAGATTAATAGCTGTGAAGGGATGAGGGTTATGTCTAAAGATCAGGGCTTTAGCCAAAGTTCCCTAACCTTGGCACTTGATATTGTGGGCTGGATAATTCTTTGTTGGAGGTGGGTGTCCTATTCATTCTGGGATCATTAGAAGCATGTCTGACCTCTACCCGCTAGATACCAGTAGTTCCACTCACTCATCCCCCAGTTTAGACAATCAAAATTGTCTCCACACATTGTGGAATGTCATAGAAGTGCAAAATCTGTTCTAGCTTAAAACCGCTCTAGCTTATACAACTCTTCAAGCTAATGTATACTGCAGACACACACTCTCATCGTGCCAAATTAGATTTATGGACCCAGATCCTGATTTCTTAAAATTTAGACTAAATCACAGTTCTATGGATGCATGTGATTTAATGATTCTTAAATCTTTATAAAACAGTTCAGTTAATGAACTGAAGTGGTTGTTTTGAAGAGAAAGTTGATTCTATTGTCCTAAATCTTTTTTAAAAAAAGGTACTAATTATAGGCCAACTAACTTTGTTCTATCTCCATTGACTAGGTACAGTCTAATTCCAGATAACTACTTTACAAACACCATTGTGTACATGATTTGGTGGAAATTCATACCCTATTTGAAAAAAATTTTCCAACTTGTATCATTTTAATTCACCCAGATGAGCTAGTTAAGTGTATACTTCAGAAAAGAGTTCATTATAGTATAAAATAAAGGTACTTTGTTTCCATTATAATAATTACACATATTTAATGTCAAGTTTCCATGAGGGGTACTTAAAATATAACAATCTGGAGCAGAGAGGATGGAGAAAACTTAATACCAGCCAAATAAAATAAAATGAAAGATTACCCATAATCACATTAAGTCTTCTCTTAATCATACCATAGGTTACAGTGCAAATATAAGTACTGCCTTCACCTTTTTATTAAAAAATAATGAAATGGTAGAAAGGGGTCCAAAAGAGGAAAATAGAAAAGAGGGCCTTTGAAGATTATGAATTCTATACCCTGACAATTCAAACCACTGAGTGAAGACTAGGATAGCTGTCAAAAAATCCAATCCAGACAGCCAGAGATCTCACAGCAGCATATCATTCAATTGCCCTCTACATAGGGACTGGCACAGTCAATGCAATAAAATGAAACATACACTTTCCCTTGTGTAACATGCAGCAGCTGCTGCTATGCTTCAGATATGACAGTTCCCTAAGCGGCTTTTGGATATACTTAGGACCCTGTGTTAGCTGGTGGCCCCTGATGACAGCTGAGCAATTCTTAACTTAAACAGGCTCAAGTCTCATTGAAGCAGAAAAAAAGAAAAGGTTTTCTTCATCTTCCTGGGTCACAGTATTTCTCTGAATCCAGAGGCACTGTTAAAAAGTGTTTTGTGAATGTCTCATCAATAGACTTTACTTAATGTTCATTTTTCTCCATCTCTCTGTACCATAGAACAGTGTCCTATAAATACATCTTTCTTAAAATTTAGCTTTGTATGGTAAGGAATATACCCTCTTTCTCCTCACCTTTAACTAAATTTTATCTCCATTTGTGGATTCTTTTATTCCTCCCACACAGAAGCATGATTATTCCTTAAGGGTCTACCCTTTGCTTTTCCACATTTTATCATACATTTCTTTTTAAAGGGCATTTACTCTGTCTTGTGCTTTGTATCACTTTCTTTAAAAAATAAATGACTTCCAAATCTCATTCTTCAGACCAAACAAATCTCTGATCTTCACTCTTATATTTCTTGTTGCCTACTGTATAATTATTAGTACTTTTGACAGTGAGACATGCTGAACATAAAACTTCCCTTCCAAATGTTTCTCCTTTGGTCTTCCCATTGCCTATTCAAACATAAAATGAGTATTTCTGAAATGCAACTCCAAAGATGTATTCAAATCTTTCCATACGTCCTCTTAATTGTCAGGTAAAAGACCAAATGTCTTTGTTTGGCAGTAAAATATGGTGGAGAAAATATATAGTGTATGTTATGGTTTAGATATAATGTGTCCTCAAAAGTTCATGTGTGAGTTAATTCAAAAGGGTTTAGAAGTGAAATGATTGGGTTCTAAGAGCCTTAACCTAATCAGTGCGTTAATCTACTGATAGAGGTTAACTGGGTGGTAACTATAGGTAGGTAGGGTGTAGCTGGAGGAGGTGGGTAGTGGGGACATGTCTTTGAGGTTTATAATTTGTCTGCAGTAAAAGCACTCTCCCTCTCTGCTTCCTGGTGCCATGTTCCCATGTAATATTTCATATAAGTGGAATAATACAATACATAATCTTAAAATTAGCTTCTTTCATGGAGCATAACATATTTGTGATTCATCTATGTTGATGCATTATCAGATTATTTATCCATTCTCCTGTTGATTAGACTATTACGAATGAATGAGGAAGAAAGTATGACTTGATTAAAGTGAATCCTTTTAGAAGGTTAGTGCTTTATTAATTCCAAGGAAAATTGATGATAGCTTGAATGGTCTAGTTAATTGGAGACAGAAGCAAATGGGTAATTTCAGGAGATATTTAGGAAGAGGGATTTGGTGATGGATTATGTGTAGAAGTAACACAGAATGAGGAATCAAGGATAACTTTGTGTTTGGGGCTTATGCAACATGCATGGTGGTACAAAACAGAAGATTAAGAATACATGTGAAAAGGCTCAAATTTGAGACATGCTAGAGAGATCCTACATATTCTATTTGGGGAATCTGCGTTTGAGTTAGTGCCATCCAAGTGACAATGCAATGCCAAATAAACAGCTGAATATATGCAATGTGTAGCTCACAGCAGAGACCAAACTTACCACCTGGATAAGTTCTTTCACCTCCTTTTCTAGTAAGAGAACCAATTTTCATTCATTCTATGCATAAATCATGGCTGCTTCAGGCCAGAATACAAACAAGGCAGAATTCTTAAGGTTACTTCAGCTTTTCCCACAGTGATCAAAATTTACACGGCTAAAATTAATCCACTATACTTTGTGACTTTTCTCAAAGTTCCATAAAGAAATTTTAGCTTCTGAATTTCTGCTCTCTAGAGGTTCCTGGGAACATGGATTTAAGCCAAACTAATTGATCCTTCTACCCTCTACTAGCTTTCCCCAACCTCTCAAAGGTAGTAAATTTGCTACTTTTTCACAGCTAAAGAGAAGAGTAACATCATCAAAAACAACAAATAGATAGTATAATATACAGTAAAAATTCTTTATTTCTGACATGTCTTCCCTATCTCTTTACATTTTGTTGAGATTTTAGTAGCAGGTGGACAAAAGATATAAATGAATATGGGACACAATTATTTTAGTGTAACTTTCGCTCATGGTTTGATTAAAATTGTGTTAGGACAACCAGGGAAAAGAAAAAGGAAAAGAAGAAACCATTCTAGAGAGCATCAAAAGAATTTTTAATATGTAATACAAAAATAACAAGACATTACATGGTTCTTTAATCTAAACTGCCTGTGGAAATTGGAAGGAAAAGGCATTTCAATAAAAGTAGCAAGTTTTTCAATATTAAAATAGACTGTCTTCCAAAGTCTCTCTTCCTCTAAAAACTCTCATTAAGATGAATTGGCTCATTTGTTTCTAAGGAAATTTAAAGTGAATTAAATTTGAAAAGTGGAATGAAATGGAACTCATACTAATACTGGAATGTAGGAATATAAATATAAATGTGAATTGAGCTCCCTGTACTTTACACTTTAGTCAGTCATAGTAATTCACATGTTCTATCTACAACCAGTGATTTAGAAGCATCTAGTCCAATACCAGTATTTCTCAAAGGAAGTTTTGAGGTGCACACTTGTATCTAATCTGAGAGGTATTCAATGAAAGGAGGGATCCATGGCTATAGAATTTGGGGAAACTGTGTATGGCCTATTCTTATTGTTTCACAATGTACAATAGCATATTATAATTTCTAAAATCCTGAGAAGTCTCCTGGTAACAAATTTGAAAATCCTTATGATGGTTTAAGAGGCTCAACATAATCTGGAGCTTCACTGCCTCTTGGATCTCATCATTTAGCACTATCCATCATTTTACTCATCTGAAACACATCAAGATAATTCCCACATCAAAGGCTTTGAACTATTCCCTATACTTATCCCTATCGTGGCATAGTTGGCTTCCTTATCTTATTCAAGTCTCTGTTCAAATAATACTTTGTCTTAGAAGGCTTCCTTTACTTCCCATCTAAAGGGATCCCCCATCATTCCTCATCACTTATCCTCCTTTATATGCTTTAAGTCAGTTTTCTGTATCTGGTATTAATATTGATATATTTGGTGTTGACCTACATTATTCAATAAAATCCAAGTGCCACTAAAATCCAAGTGGCACAATGGCAAGGCCATGCTCTGTCTTGTTGAATGTAGATAAAATAGTGCCTAGAGCAGAAATGTTCATTGAATGAATGAACAAAGGAATAAAGCATCCTGTTTTGCTAATTTGCTAACCAAGTGCTTTCCCAAATTATTTGATCACAGTATTCTTTTTTTCATGTAATGCATATTAACATCTTAAGTAAGTAATGTAAAACCTTTAAGAAATTCTGATCTAGGCTAATATAACTTGGAAAAGGGAACACTGCCAGAGGCATAAGAAAAATAAAATAGATTGTTTGGTTGAATAGCTAAGACATCTGGAGAATTGTTAATCCCCTCATGTTAATGTTGTAATTGATAAGGAGAATAAAAGACTATAACATATCCCAATTAATATGTTTAATCTACATAAAAATATTTTAATTGTTTTTCAAGGGTTCTTGGGACATATCAGGCCAATCAAATTTTGTTAGATTTCATATGCTTAAAAAAAATCAATTCAATCTAGAAGGAGACATAGGCTACATTAGACAAAAATTCTAATTTTATAAATACATTTAGGTTGCTATGATTAAGTTACCTAAAAAAAGAAGTAAGCCAGTTGGCTTATATAAAATTAAATAGGATGACTAAACAACATGACTCAGTTTTTGATGATGAATTAAAGAACATTCAAAGATCTTTATTAAGGAATGAAGAGAACCCACAAGGACACACCCTATGCTTGGCAATGATTAAGCATACACCAGCTCATCCCCTGCTACCTTTCTTAGAGACTTCTCAATCTTTCTGAAGAGGGACTGATCTTTATCTTCACTACTTTCTTGATGTTAGCACACCCCTTTTCATACAAAAAAATGGAAATAGGATATGCTATCATGTATTTTAAACAGTATACTTTCTATGTAAAACAAAAAACTGCAGACCTCACTTCGTCTCCAAAATTTTAGAACTATTTTATTTTAACCCCAAACTTTTAAACCCAATGGATGTTTCAATTTTATAATATATCAATTTATAAGTCATTTAGAATCAGTAGAGTATTATTTCAGGTGCCATCCATTGCCTAGCATTCCCCTATCAATAAATCTTAAAACTACAAAACATTATGTAATTGACATAAGTATGCATTTATTTAGACAAGTATCTGTTATGTATTGGTGGATCAAATTCTTTTCACATGCTAATATGTGGTGAGCCGCTTCTGCAGACTATGGTCGCCATTACAACATGGCGCTGGCTCCGCTGTGGTTTGTGACAAACAACTCCTTATTTGGGAGACTTGGCGCATGGTTGTTCAACACCCTATGAGAAAGTTCCACGTGGAAGCTTTGCATTGGGGCTTGAGATGCTTTATTAAGGCTGGAAGGGGCATCCGGAGTTAGAAGAAGAAATATCAAGGGCCTGAATAAACTGCTGAAAGAAGATTCCTGAATTGTGTCTTCCTTGCGGGCAAGGGGTCGCGACAAGTGGTGCCAAGACCCGGGAACCAGAACTTTCAGTAGTCAGGGGTGGTGCACCGGTTAGTCCCAGGTAAGTGGGATCCGCGATCAAAGCGGGGATTAGTCCCAGGTAAGTGGGATCCGTGATCAAAGCGGGGCAGCTCCTCTGTAAAGCAAGAGAGAGCATTACATTTTATTGCAGCTGCACTGTGTACTTTCACTTTTGTTTTTGGTGCGTCTTTTGTTGTGTCATGGGTACCGCATCTTCAAGTCCGCTTCTCCTGGCCTTAGATGGCCTGTTACGTTCCAAGGGCCTAGAAGTGAAACGTAGTACTTTACAGAGATTTTTACAGAAGACAGATATTGCTGCACCATGGTTTGCGTTTTTGGGCAGCCTTACTATACCTAGCTGGGATAAGTTAGGCAAGGATCTTGACTTTGCTACTGAGCAGGGCATATTAGAGGGTGGGGTGATACCCCTTTGGAAGATGGTTCGTAGTTGCCTCACAGATGGCAGATGGCAGGAAGCACTTACTAAAGGACAGGAAGTTCTAGAGCAATTACATGAGGAAAAATCGGAGACGGCAGGAAGTGAGGTATTTCAGGAGGATGGGAGTGTGCGGAGCGTGAAACAGGGGAGGAGACGATTGTATCCAGATCTCAGTACGCTGCGCACACCCCCATACGAAAGTGGGTCAGAGGAAGAAGAGGATGAGGAGGAAGAGCTCGGGAGGCTGTCTCATCAGCTAGGGAGTTTAGCTATAGGAGAA
The DNA here is from genome assembly GCF_048772815.1 of Callospermophilus lateralis. NCBI lineage: Eukaryota > Metazoa > Chordata > Mammalia > Rodentia > Sciuridae > Callospermophilus > Callospermophilus lateralis. Next base: position 1,427,498 of record NW_027512751.1, on the reverse strand, counting down.
GGGAACAAAAATAAACAGGGGCTCAAGAAAAATGATCCTCCGGATCCACCGCTGTACGGTGGGGGTGTTTCGGGGAGAGTTTTCATGCCCAAACATGGAGGGCTGTTAACGCTGAGATGGGTCTTGCTTATCCAGTTTTCCAGGATGACAATAGGGGAAGATTCCATGAGCCCTTAGATTTCAAAATTGTGAAGACCCTGGCGAAGTCTGTGCGCACTTATGGGGTGGATGCCTCCTTCACACTAACTCAGGTGGAGAGTCTGTCTAGATACTGTATGACTCCCTCTGATTGGGCTAGCCTTGTTCGGGCTTGTATTTCTCCAGGTAAATATTTGGACTGGAGAGCCTTTGTGCTAGAGGGCGCGGTAGAGCACGCCGCCCAAAACCATGCAGCGGGACACACCCATTGGGACAAGGATATGCTTTTGGGACAAGGTAGATTTGCTAATCAACAAACAGGATTCCCTCTTGAGGCATATGATCAAATTAACAACATTTGCATTCGGGCATGGAAATCACTTCCAAATAGAGGAGAGGTGTCTGGTAATTTGACCAAGATTCTACAAGACCCTACAGAACCCTTTTCAGATTTTGTAGCAAGGATGGTGGATGCCGCTGGAAAGATTTTTGGGGATCCTGATAGAGCCATGCCCCTTATCAAGCAATTGGTCTTTGAGCAATGCACCAAGGAATGTAAAGCAGCAATCACTCCTTATAAAAACAAGGGCATAGAAGCATGGGTGAAAGTGTGTAGAGAGATTGGAGGACCTTTAACTAATGCAGGTTTTGCAGCTGCTGTCCTTCGGATTGCAAAAGGGGGCGGTCCTGGTGCCAGAACATGCTTCCATTGTGGTCAGTCCGGCCATTTCAAACGTGACTGTCCCAAAAAAGACAATTTTATTGGACCTCCTCATGGTGGTCCTTCCAATGGCCCTTGTCAACCGGGGCAGTGTCCAAAATGCAAAAAGGGGAAGCATTGGGCAAAAGAGTGTAGATCGGTGAGGGACATCCATGGACAGCCTATTTCAGCTGGGCCAAAAAACGGCCGAAGGGGCCCCCGACCCCAGGGCCCACAAATATATGGGGCAGTGGAGAATGTCACACCCGAACCCGAGACATGGCCTTCTCTGCGCCATCCCACAAGACGCAGAGAGCCACTACAGGTGCCGCAGGATTGGACCTCTGTTCCACCTCCAGACTTGTATTAACACCTAAGATGGGAGTCCAATTGGTGGAAACTGAGTTCAAAGGGCCTTTACCACCTGGCACTGTAGGTTTGCTAATTGGACGTGCATCCTCTATCCTACAAGGTCTTCATGTTTTCCCTGGAGTCATAAACCCTGATACTGTAGGGGCAGTAAAGGTTATGGTGGAAGCTCCAAGGGGCATTGTGCCTATCTCCCCAGGGGATCGGATTGCTCAATTGCTAATTTTGCCTAGCTTGCATAACTACTTCCCTGCTGACTCAAGGTCACGGACGGGAAATGAGATTGGTACCACCGGAGGGAATTATGCCTATTTGTCACTGGATATGAGCAATCGCCCCACTTTGGAATTAAGCATAGAAGGTAAATCTATTGTGGGATTGTTGGATACAGGAGCAGATCATAGTATCATAGCCCTTAAGGACTGGCCTAAGGGATGGCCAGTGCAGACTTCTGATCAATCCCTAAGAGGACTTGGATATGCCCAAGCCCCTCAAATCAGCTGTAGACATCTATCTTGGAAGGACCCGGAAGGACACAATGGTACCTTTCAGCCTTATGTAATTGATTTAACTATTTCTTTATGGGGCCGTGATCTGATGAAAGACATGGGGTTCACTCTTAGTAATGACTATTCCCCAGTGTCTCAACAGATCATGCAAAATATGGGGTATAGGCCAGGTCTAGGACTAGGAAAACACTTACAGGGGCGTAGGCATCCTGTGCAAGGTCATCAAAAGCTTAACAAGTTTGGTCTGGGTTTTTCCTAGGGGCCACTGGGGCTCAAATACCCATAACATGGCTCACCGAGGAGCCTGTTTGGGTGCCTCAGTGGCCTCTTCCCTCGGCTAAATTGGCAGCAGCCCATGATCTAGTCAAAGAACAACTTGACTTGGGTCACATCCAACCTTCTACTTCTCCGTGGAATACTCCCATATTTGTCATTAAGAAAAAATCAGGGAAATGGCGCCTGCTGCATGATCTACGAGCTGTTAATGCTCAAATGCAACTTATGGGGCCCATTCAAAGAGGGCTGCCTCTGCTCTCCTCTGTTCCTCAAGGCTGGCATATTATTGTTATTGACATTAAAGACTGTTTCTTTTCTATTCCTTTGCATCTTAAAGATTCACAACATTTTGCCTTTACCCTTCCCTCGTGTAACCACGAGGAACCAGATCAAAGGTTTGAGTGGGTAGTGTTGCCCCAGGGAATGGCTAATAGTCCCACGATGTGCCAGATGTATGTGGGGAAGGCACTCGCGCCTCTCAGACATAAGTATTCCTCCACCAAGATCATTCATTATATGGATGATGTGTTATTGGCCGCAAAATTAGAACAGACAGTTAATGAGGCTTATAAAGAACTAGTGAGGCTGTTAGCTCAATATGGACTGCACATCGCACCTGGAAAGGTTCAAACGGGGGCTGTTAACATTTTTACTGATGGTTTCAAGTCTGGAATGGGAGCCTATGTAATTAATGACTCTCCCCCTATCCAGCATCAATTTGCTCCTGGAAATCCACAATGGGTAGAACTACAAATTGTTATTGAAGTCTTTAAACAGTGTTCTTTTCCTTTTAATCTCATTTCGGACTCCATCTATGTGGTACAAGCACTAAAAGTCCTGGAGGCCGTGGGAGCTATTAGTGATACCCATAATGTATCTGCTTACTTTAATCAGCTTCAACAGCTTATCTGTAGCCGCACTGCTTCTTTTTCTCCAATGCACATCCGGACTTACACCTCTCTTCCTGGTCCGTTATCCCAGGGTAATGCCTGTGCGGACTCAGCCACTAGAGGATAGTTGATATGCTTGGCTTCCTCCTTAGAGGGGGCTAAGTTGTTTCACCAAAACTTCCATGTTAATGCATTAATGCTGCACAGGCGTTTTTCCATTTCAAGAGCGGATGCTCGGCAGATAGTATTGCAATGTCCCCATTGTGTCACATTTCTTCATGCCCCTAATTATGGTGTAAACCCACGGGGATTGAAGCCATTGGTTGTCTGGCAAATGGATGTGACACACATACCTGACTTTGGTAACCTCAAATATGTGCATGTTTCCGTTGATACGTGCTCTGGAATTCTCCATGCTTCTGCTTTATTGGGAGAAAAGGCACGTAATGTCATTACTCACTGCTTAGAGGCATGGGCAGCATGGGATGCACCTGCATCCCTTAAGACTGATAATGGACCTGCTTATACTGACAGACAATTTACATCTTTTTGTTCTACTATGGGAGTGCAACTTACTCATGGTTTGCCTTACAATCCTCAAGGACAAGGCATTGTTGAGCGTGCTCATCGCACCTTAAAGGAAACTCTACAAAAACAAAAAAGGGAGAATAGGAGCTGAACACACTCCTAAAGAACGCCTGTCCTTAGCTCTCTTTACCATTAATTTTTTGAATTTGGATATTCATGGTCGCTCTGCGGCCGATAGACATGTGTCCCCTCAGCCCTCTGTGATTGGCTATGTTAAGTGGAAGGGTGTTCTTACGGGCCAATGGAACGGCCCCGACCCCGTGCTGATGTGGGCACAAGGATCTGTATGTGTTTTTCCCCAGGATCGCACGGAACCGTTGTGGGTCCCTGAACGTCTGACAAGAAGAGTCTTGACATCAACTGACCAGCAACAAGAGATACCACAGCAATCCCGTGATGAGGATCTTCATTCTGCTAAGTGCTCTGGCTCTGGTGCTGGTGCCGAAGGTACAGGCGACACCAATGCAGTGGTGGGCAGTGGCGTGGGCATGGCCAATGCTGATGCCGGTTCATGGTAATTCTAGTGTCCTCCCCACTCTTTTTTCTACCTCATGTGAGATGTCTGCTCCCTGTGCCTCTCCTAGAGGGGACATGGAGAGCATTTTTAATCAATCTCAAGTTAATCTCACAGGAGTTTTTTGTTTCAGCCTTAGAAACGCTAATTGCATTAGCCTTAAGACCAAAAATTTGACTAACTGGGAGGACCCATTGCGGTCCAGTCAGGTCTCAGGGAGCATTATCAGTGCTGTATTGAGCAAGGTAGTTTTGGGGAAGCAATCAGGCTCAGGGACCCCCACAAACAGCAGCTCTGCTCTTTACATAACTACCCTGGCTATTATCTCGGAGGTACTAATCCCAGTGCCTTCTTCTTCTAGTAGTATTTATAATGCCACTCATTTCAAGGCCTTTCCTTACTGTTCCTCTAATCTTGGTTTCCCCCCAACATTTACAACTTGTCAGGATCATTCTTGGGAGAAACATCAAGTTGTTAAAGGTTTCTCCCTTTCCCCCTCTCTTAAGAGGTATGTTTATAACTTGAACAACAGTGCCAACTCCTCTACAGGAGTAGGTTGGTCCTGGTTTCAATGGCTGATTTCCAATAAAAAGGGGGCTTCAGCCGATATTTCTGCACTGGCTCAGTTGCTAGGAGCCAAAAGTTGGCTGGCTAATGTTTCTGGTACTGTTAGGGAAAGTGAACGAGGTAATAGACTTACATCTGTTTTATTCAACTTTCTGTTTTATAATGCCACATTGCCCCCTGCAATGGTCTGTGTCCAATCCCCATTTTTATTCCTTTTGGCTAATGCCACCTCATCGGGGATGCTGGATTGTTCTCATACTACCTGTCTCTTATCTGAGTGTTGGAATGGTTCCTGGACTGTAGCAGTGGTTATGAAAATTCCAACTTTTGTCCCAATCCCGGTCACTGCAGATCCTGATAAATTCCCTATTGTTCAGCTACTTAGAGTCTGCAGAGATTTTGGAATCACAGCGGCTATAGTGACAGCCGTGGCGGTATCTGCTGCTGCAGCAGTTACGGCCGGAGTGGCTATGGCCAATCAAGTACAAACTGCTGCCACCATTAATCAAGTTGTTCAACAAACTTCCACTATACTTGAATCCCAAAATACAATTAATTAATCAACATATTTTGTCAGGGATTTTAGCTGCCAACCAAAGAATAGATTTACTCCAAGCTCAGGTAGAAGAATTGGCTGACTTGGTGCTTTTGGGTTGTGTTGACCAACGTGCACATTTATGAATAACCTCTGTCGGATTTAATGATTCCAGGAATGCTTCCCGCATCATTGGTGAATATTTGCCCAGAAATTGGTCCATGGAAGCGGAAGACATGATCCAGTCTCAACTAACCCAGATAGCTGTCTTGAATAGTACCCGTGTTGATCCCGTGACTTTGGGTCAATTTGCCGATTGGATATCTTCTGCCTTTTCCTTTTTTAAAGAGTGGGTGGGGGTAGGCATTTTTGGTGCAATGTGTTGCTTTGGTATGTTTCTCTGCTTGTGGTTTCTCTGTCGCCTCAAGGCCCGCAGTGCTCACGATAAGGCTATGATCATCCAAGCTCTTGCAGCTTTAGAAAATGGCAATTCACCTCAAGTCTGGCTTGCGCATCTTAAACAGTAAATCTTTGACATGGTCGTTCCATCCCAAGTTATTATAACATTGCACTGGGATCGGCATGTCTTTCCTCATTATTCTCTTAGTGTTGGGAAGCCCTTGCACTCTGCCGGTCTTGCTGCCATTGCACGCAGATGGGTTTCCACACTAGTGCTTCTCTATCGCCTTAAAGTCCGTGCCTTTCTTTCAGGGTGTTGTCAGCTTGTTTGTCATTGTAAACAGCCACAGTTCAGCCTCAGCTATCCCCCTTCGTCCCCCATCGTCACGATACAGGATGCGAGGCAAGGCACTGCACTTGAGTGATCCTTGAAGTGGACCTCAAGGAGAGCATGTCCTATTGCATGCGGGTTTGATGTCCATGCCCCGCCCCACGAAAAAAGGCATCGGCTGATATGGCCTCAGATCTGGGGAAGGGCCCTCCTTAGGACTGAGTCATACTATGCAGCCACTTCTGCACAGTGGGATAGGACCTCTACTCTCGCCTGTATTGTTTTCAGAAAACAGAAAGGGGGAACTGTGGTGAGCCACTTCTGCAGACTATGGTCGCCATTACAACATGGCGCTGGCTCCGCTGTGGTTTGTGACAAACAACTCCTTATTTGGGAGAGTTGGCGCATGGTTGTTCAACACCCTATGAGAAAGTTCCACATGGAAGCTTCGCATTGGGGCTTGAGATGCTTTATTAAGGCTGGGAGGGGCATCCGGAGTTAGAAGAAGAAATATCAAGGGCCTGAATAAACTGCTGAAAGAAGATTCAAAACTTAAGAAAAAGGAATAAAAGTATCCTTAGAATGAAGATAACACCCAATATTAAAAATAAATGAAATCAGTAGTTAGCAATATCCTTACAATGAAAACCTTAGGACTATATGGTTATGTAAGGTCTACAATCAAGTAATAAAAAAGATGTATAATCAGGAAATAAATAATTTTATTTTTTTAGAAACTAGTCCAGAGTATAGAAAATAAGAAACACTCCCAGGATCATATCCCTGAGATTATCATAATCATGATATAAGAGCCTTAAAGAGAAGGAAATTTATAGGCAACATGTTTCATGAAACTGATACAAAATAATAAACAAAATTATCACTAAAATCCACTGTACAAAAAATTGGACACTGACCACACTGGGTTAATTCTGAAAAATGAAGTTAATTTGATACTCAATAAGCAATATACTTGTATTAATCCCTAACCTACTCCACCCTCTGCCCACATACAAAGATTTTCATAAAAGTAACTATATGGAGAAAAAAGAACTCATAAAGAGAAAAAGCCAATAGAACAGAGAATTCTCAACTACCCGCAACTTGGTCAGAATTATCTATTGTAAACCAAGAAAATTAAAATATATTTTAACTGGCTTAGTTTGCTCCATGGGGCATTAACTCTTTCTCACTTCCAGTCTGTGCATAAGCTCCAAGTAGGTACACAGGCCATTCTAGAGGAAGAAGAGAAATCCATGGAGCAAAAATTGAGAGATAAGTAGTACTAGAAGTGAGAACTGTCAGGTAATACCTACACAAAGCTAATTGCTCTGCCTACCATCACAACAAAGGGAGGAAAGGGTAGACTGAAAGGTATAAGGTGCAGCCAGTGGTATCCAATATAATAATTTACTATGCTGACATCTTAATTGGAAAAAAATAATGATTTCATGCGAAAAAATCATCTCAATAGCTACAGGGAAAAAATGCTTGATAAAAATGCAATAAATATTCAAGATGCAACTAAGCAAATTAAAATAGAAGGAAACTTCTTTAATTTCATATAGGATATTTAAAAGAACTCTTTCAGCAAGCATGGTAGTCAATGGTAAAATATTAAATTCTCTATAAGGAACAAGATATGGCATCTGCTATCAATGCATTCCTGTACATCAGTGATGAATCCACTGAAAGAAAAACTAGGAAAACTGTCCCATTCACAATAGCCTAATAAATATATTTGGGAATCAATCCAATAAAAGAGGTGAAAGGTAAAAATGGGAGTTCATATCCCACTTGAATCAAAGTGTGAAATATGATATATCAAGAACTATGTAATGTTTTGAACAACCTACAATAAAAATTAATTAAAAAAAAGTTGTATTCACAAAGTTGTGCAATCATCAATGCCTCCTAATTTTAAAACATTTTGTCACCCCCCATGCCCATTTTATTAGCATTTGTTCCCATTCCATACTCTCCCTAGACACTGGCAACCATTAATCTACTTCCTGTTTCCATGGATTTGTCTATTAAAGACATGTCATAAATATGGAATCATATAATATGTGGCTTTTTGTGCCTGGCTTCTTTCACTTAGTGTAATGTTTTGCAGGTTTATCCATAATGTAGACTATATCAATACATTTCTTTTTATACCTGAATAGTACTGTAGGATTACTGTTTGTAGATATACCACATTTTGTTATACATTCATCAGTTAATGGACATTGGATTGTTTCTACTTCAGCTATTCCGAATAATGCTGCTGAAGTGACCACCAATGAAGGTTTTGTGTAGACGTATGATTTCGATAACCTTCAGTGTTTACTTAAGAGAACTGCTGGGTTGTATGTTTAATTTTTGAGGAGCCACCAAATTATTTTTCCAAAGAGGATGCAGCATTTTGAATTCCCAACAACAATGTATGAGGGTTCCACCATTTCCAAACCCACACCAAGATTTTAATTATTATTTTAACCACTCTGGTGGGTATGAAAGGGTGAAGTTGTATCTCATTGTGGTTTTCATTAGAATCTCCCTAGTGACTATTAGTATATTTTCATTTGTTTATTGGCCATCTATATAATCTTCTTTTTTTAAAAAAATGTCTGTTTAGATTGTTTTTCCATTTTAAAACTGAGTTATTTTTTCATTTTATTATTGAATTTTAAGAATTCTTTATATGTTCTGAATACTAATCCCTTATCATATATCTGATTTGTAAACATTTTCCTCATTCTATGGGTTATTTAATTTTCTAACAGTGTTCATTAGAGCACAGAAGCTCTTGTGTTTCATCTAGTTTTACATATTTGCTTGGGTTTTTGGTAAAAAAAAATCTAAGAAGCCATTGCTTAACCAAGTTTAAAATGATTTATGCCTGTTTTCTTCCAGAAGATTTGAAGTGTTAGGGTTTTGATCCATTTTGAATTAATTTTTGTATATTGTTCAGCTTCCCTCTCTCTCAATCTTTTCAGTTGTTCCAATACTGATTGTTGAAAAAAACCCTTTCTCAAAAAAAAGAAAGAAAGAAAGAAAGAAAGAAAGAAAGAAACAATTCTAAGAAACTATTCCAATGAATTGTCTTGATACCCTTGTTGAAATCAATGGCTTATTTCTGAAGTCTCAATTCAATTCCATTGATCTATATGTCTAACCTTATATCAACAATATACTGCCTTTACTACGTGTTCTAGGCTTGTAGAAAATTTTTAAAATAAAAAATATGGGTTTTCCAATTCAAAAAAAAAGAGGTGAAAAGACCTTTACAATGAAAACTACAGAACTCTAAAGACAGAAATTGAAGAAGAGCTTAGAAGATGGAAAGATCTACCATGTTCTTGGATAAGCAGAATTAATATTGTCAAATATTAATATTGCCCATACTGGGCTGGGATTGTAGTTCAGTGGTAGAGTGCTTGCCTAGCACACATGAGGCAGTGGGTTTCAATCCTCAGCACTACATAAAAATAAATAAATTAAATTAAATTTTTAAAAAATGGGCATACTACTAAAAGTGCTATATAGATTTAATGCAATTCCTATTAAAATACCAATGACATTCTTCATAGAAATAGAAAAAGCAGTCATGAAATACATTTGGAAAAATAAGAGGCACATAATAGCAAAAGCAATCCTCAGTGAAAAAAGTGAAGCAGGAGGCATCACAATGCCAGACCTTAAATTATACTATAGAGCTATAGTAATAAAGACAGCATGGTTTTGGCAGCATGGTATTGGCACCAAAATAGACATGAAGACCAATGGTACAGAATATAGGACACAGACACAAACCCACATAAATACAGTTATTTCATAGTATACAAAGGAGAAAAGATAGTCTTTTCAATAAATGGTGCAGGGCAAACTGAAATTCCATATGTAATAAAATGAAATTAGACTCTTATCTCTCACGCTGCACAAAAATCAACTTAAAGTGAATCAAGAACTTAGGCATTAGACCAGAAAGCCTGCACCTACTAGAAGAAAAAGTAGGCCCTCTCCATCATGTCGGCTTAGGAACTGATTTTCTCAACAAGACTCCTAAAGCACAAGAAGTAAAACCAAGAATCAATAAATGGGATGATATCAAAGTAAAACACTTCTTCACAGCAAAGAAAACAATCAAAAATGTGCGCGTAGAGCATACAGAATGGGAAAAAAGAACTTTGCCACCTGCCCTCAGATAGAGTAGGATATATAAAGAACTCAAAATACTTAACACCAAAAAAACCTAATAACCCAATCAATAAATGTGTTAAGAAACTGAACAGGCACTTCACAGAAGAAAATTATGATCAGTCAACAAATATATGCAAAAATTTTCAACATCACTAGCAATTAGAGAAATGCAAATTAAAACTACGCTAAGATCACTCCAGTTTGAATGGCAATTATCAAGAATATAAGTAACAATAAATGTTGGAGAGGATGCAGGGAAAAAGGCACACTCATACATTTATGGTGGGACTGCAAGTTGGTGCAACCACTCTGAATATCAGCATGGAGATTCCTCAGAAATCATGGAATGGAACCGCCATTTGACCCAGTTATCCCACTCCTCAGTATATACCAAAAGGACTTAAAATCAGCACTATAGTGACATGGCTACATCAATGTTTATAGCATCGTAATTCATAATAGATAAGCTATGAAACAACTTAGGTGCCCTTAAACAGATTAATGGATAAAGAAAATGTGGTATACATACTCAATGGAATATTACTCAGCCATAAAGAAGAGTGAAATTATAGCTTTTGCTGGTAAATGGATGGAACTGGAGACTATCATGGTAAGTGAACTAAGCCAGTCCCAAAAAAACAAAGACCAAAAGTTTTCTCTGATATGCAATGGTGACTCACAATGGTGGGGAGGACAGAGAGGTTCATGGGATTGGACAGGGCCTAGTGGAAGAGGGGGGATGGGAATGGGAAAGACAATAGAATGAATTGGACATAACTTTCCTTTGTTCATATATGAATACACAACCACTGAAATTCCACATCACATACAACCATTAAAAGGAAAGAATGAATGGGAAAAAAAGAATGGGAAGTTATACACCATATATGTATGATATGTCAAAATGCATTCTACTATCATATATAACTAAAAAGAAGAAATAAAACATATTTTAAAAAATAGCAACTGCTTTCAAAAACAGTACCCAACATGTTAGAAAAAGTTCTAGTCAGTATGAGGTAAGAAAAAAAAAAGAATAGGTAGGGAATAATAATTAGGAATAAAGAAATAAAAGTGTCATTATTTACAAGTGATAAAATTATCTTCACAGAAATGAAAGTAATCTACAGATAAAAAACTAGAACAAGTTTGGCAAGATTGTGGAATATGAAAACAAATACCCAAACCAACCATACTTCAGTATCCCAGGAAAAAACATTGCTAGAAAATGAAAGAATAACAACAGTATAAAAAATTAGATTGTGAAATTCTTAATGAGATAGAAAAATAGCATAAACACCTAAAAAAATTAGGAGATATGCTGTGGCCATTTGTTGAAAACCTTAGTATTATAGTAGTGTCAATCTACTTCAAATTAAAATACAGATTCAGTGCAATACTGAACAAAAACCTAGCAAACGTGTATAAGTTAATATTATTCTAAGTTAACATTATTCTAAAATTTTTATGCAAGGACAAAGGACCAGGAAAAGACATAACAATCCAAAAATATAAACACCACTTATCAGGAGTTTTTGAAAGCTATAATAATTAAGACCATTTAGTATTGGCAGTGGGATAAACATATTAGAAAAAGAAATAGAATTAAACACCCAGAAAGTGACTAATATATATTTACAAGCACTTGATGGGCATCAATAGTTCTACAAGAACATGCCCTTTATATGAGAAATAAATGTGTATGTAACACCACAAGTAAACAAAAAAATCAACAGAGATCACAATACTTACATGTAAAAAGCACAAACATAAACTTCTAGAAAACAGTGTAGAAAAAAAATCTTTATGAACTTTAGAGAAGATTTAATTTAAAACACACGTAAATCAAAAAAATTAAAAATAAAAGCTTATCAAATTTGAACCTCTGTTCATTGAAATATGTCAAAAAATGAAGAGAAAAATTATAAACATAGGAAAGATATTGGCAACACATAATTAGTGTCTGCAGTCTATTTTATTAATTTTTTTGTAGTTGTAGATGGACAGAATACCTTTATTTTATTTGTTATGTGGTGCTAAGTATCGAACTCAGTGCCTCACATGTGCTAGGCAAGTGCTCTGCCACTGAGCCACACGCTAGCCCCTCTGCAATCTGTTTTTTCTTAAAAAAATACAGTAAGAAAAATACAAAACTCTAACAGGCAAATTGATAAAAACTTCAGGGAGTCACTTCATGAAAAAAGAAGCCCAAATGGCTAATAAGCACATGGAAGAAGCTCAACCACATTGTCAAATGAAATGTGATATGATCTTCCATATTAGAACTCCTTCTGATAATATTGTATTGTAAAAGATGCAGAGCAACTGTCACCAGTATTCATAATCATTAAAAAAAAAGTGGGCTGGGGTTGTAGCTCAGTGGCAGAGCACTTTCCTAGCATGTGTGAGGCACTGGGTTCGATCCACAGCACCACGTAAAAATAAATAAATAAAATCAAGGCACTCTGTCCATCTACAGCAACAAAATAATAAAAATAATTAAAAAAACATTGTCTAGTGAAGTTGAAATTGCATATGTCCTATGACCTAGAAGTAATCAAATTCTTAGGTACAAGTATTGAATAAATTCTTAAAACTGTGCCATAGAAGACAGTTATAAGAATAATGTTCATAACAGTTCTGTTTGTAATAGTAAGAAAAATTAGAAATAACTCAAATGCTCATCAATAGAATAAGTACATTTTGAATAGTGACATACTAAAATTTTCTGCACAATAGCAAATAATAATATAATAATGAATTACAACTTCATGAATTAATGAGTCTAAATAACAATATTTATTTTAAAAACAAAGCCCAAAAGATGTCATAAAAGAATGCTCATGATATGATTTCTTTTGTACAAACTAAACTGTAAAAAAAAAAAACTAAAGAGATAATTACATAAATGTACAAACACATGTGATAAAATATAAAGAAAAGCAAGAGGACAGTAAACACAAAATTCAGGATCAGACTACCTCAATGAAAGGAGAGAATGGATGAGGCATACTGAATTTTAAAAGGTAATGATGAGGGCTGGGGATGTGGCTCAAGTGGTAGCGCGCTCACCTGGCATGCGTGTGGCCCGGGTTGGATCCTCAGCACCACATACAAACAAAGATGTTGTACCGCTGATAACTAAAAAATAAATATTAAAATTCTCTCTCTCTCTCTCCCTCTCTCACTCTCTCTAAAATAAAAAAAAAAGGTAATGATGATTGTTTTATCCTAAATTGAATGGGTGAGAGAACAGTGTTCATTATAATCCAATGTTGTTTACATATAATTTATAAATATTCTTTTGTATACACTTGACATTTAATAATTTTCAACAATGGAATTTCTCCTCTTTTAATGAATCTGGTAAGCAGTATAAGATCAGACCCCAACTTAGCAGCTGAACAAAATTCCTGGGGGCAAACTTTCCATCATATATTAAGTGATGTAATGATATCCTTTTACTTTCATGTAAAATAGTATCTATCAAAAAGATACCTGGAGAACAGCCAAATACCAAAGCTGACAGTCAATCTTAGAAAAACAGTACAATCTTGGCACAAAACTAGAAACCCATTGAATTTACTTTCTCCACTTAGTTAACAGACCAGGTGTTGTTGTTTCACTAATAAGAAAATAATAGGCTGCAGACAGTATGACCACAGAAGCATTGAGCTTTACTGATAACTGTCTTATAAATTATAGTCAGTTGTCCTGAATATGAAAGCAATATCTCTACAGGGTTGGAAAACAAAGGAGTTCTGATTTAGAAAAGAGAACTTATTGGAATTCAGATACACATTTATAGTTAATGGTGGATTATCTGAAATATTCTTTTTTTTTGTTGTTGTTGTTGTTCAAAATATTACAAAGCTCTTGACATCTCATATTACATATATTAGATTCAAGTGGATTATGAACTCCCATTTTTACCCCAAATACAGATTGCAGAATCACATCGGTTACACATCCACATTTTTACATAATGCCCTATTAGTAACTGTTGTATTCTGCTACCTTTCCTATCCTCTACTATCCTCCCTCCCCTCCCCTCCCCTCCCCTCCCATCTTCTCTCTCTACCCCATCTGCTGTAATTCATTTCCCTCCTTGTTTATTTTCCCCTTCCCCTCACAACTTCTTATATGTAATTTTGTATAACATTGAGGGTCTCCCTTCATTTTCATGCAATTTCCCTTTTCTCTCCCTTTCCCTCCCACCTCATGTCTCTGATTAGTGTTAATCTTTTCTTCCTGCTCTTCCTCCCTGCTCTGTTCTTAGTTGCTCTCATTATATCAAAGAAGACATTTGGTATTTGTTTTTTAGGGATTGGCTAACTTCACTAAGCATAGTCTGCTCTAATGCCATCTATTTCCTTGCAAATTCCATGATTTTGTCATTTTTTAGCACTGCGTAATACTCCATGGTGTATAAATGCCACATTTTTTTATCCATTCATCTTTTGAAGGGCATCTGGGTTGGTTCCACAGTCTAGCAATTGTGAATTGTGCTGCTATGAACATCGATGTGGCAGTATCTCTGTAGTATGCTCTTTTAAGGTCTTCAGGGAATAGACCGAGAAGGGCAATGGCTGGGTCAAATGGTGGTTCCATTCCCAGCTTTCCCAGGAATCTCCATACTGCTTTACAAATTGGCAGCACCGGTTTGCTGTTCCACCAGCAATGTACCAGAGTACCCTTTTCCCCACATCCTCGCCAGCACTTGTTGTTGTTTGACTTCATAATGGCTGCCAATCTTACTGGAGTGAGATGGTATCATAGGGTGGTTTTGATTTGCATTTCTCTGACTGCTAAAATGGTGAGCATTTTTTCATGTACTTGTTGATTGATTGTATGTCCTCCTCTGAAAAATGTCTGTTCAGGTCCTTGACCAATTTATTGATTGGGTTATTAGTTATATTATTGTCTAATTTTTTGAGTTCTTTGTATACTCTGGATATTAGAGCTCTATCTGAAGTGTGAGGAGTAAAAATTTGTTCCCATGATGTAGGCTCCCTATTTACCTCTCTTATTGTTTCTCTTGCTGAGAAAAAACTTTTCAGTTTAAGTAAGTCCCATTTGTTGATTCTTGTTATTAACTCTTGTGCTATGGGTGTCCTATTAAGGAATTTGGAGCCCGACCCCACAATATGTAGATCGGAGCCAACTTTTTCTTCTATCAAACGCAGAGTCTCTGATTTGATATCTAATTCCTTGATCCACTTTGAGTTAACTTTTGTGCATGGTGAGAGGAGGGGATTCAATTTCATTTTGTTGCATATGGATTTCCAGTTTTCCAAACACCATTTGTTGAAGATGCTATCCTTCATCCATTGCATGCTTTTAGCTCCTTTATCAAATATAAGATAATTGTAGCTTTGTGGATTAGTCTCTGTGTCCTCTATTCTGTACCATTGGTCCACCTGCCTGTTTTGGTACCAGTACCATGCTGTTTTTGTTACAATTGCTCTGTAATGTAGTTTGAAATCTCGTATCGCTATACTGCCTGATTCACACTTCCTGCTTAGAATTGCTTTTGCTATTCTGGGTCGTTTATTTTTCCATATGAATTTCATGATTGCTTTCTCTATTTCTACAAGAAATGCCGTTGGGGTTTTGATTGGCATTGCATTAAATCTATAGAGAACTTTTGGTAATATTGCCATTTTGATGATGTTAGTTCTGCCTATCCATGAACAGGGTATATTTTTCCATCTTCTAAGATCTTCTTCTATTTCTCTCTTTAGGGTTCTGTAGTTTTCATTGTAGAAGTCTTTCACCTCTTTTGTTAGGTTGATTCCCAAGTATTTTATTTTTTTTTGAGGATATTGTGAATGGGGTGTTTTTCCTCATTTTTGATTTAGAAGTTTTGTCGCTGATATACAGAAATGCCTTTGATTTATGCATGTTGATTTTATATCCTGCCACTTTGCTGAATTCATTTATTAGTTCTAGTAGTTTTTTTTGTAGACCCTTTTGGGTCTTCTAGGTATAAAATCATGTCATCTGCAAACAGTGATAATTTGAGTTCTTCTTTTCCTATTTTTATGCCTTTAATTTCTTTCATCTGTCTAATTGCTCTGGCTAGTGTTTCGAGAACTATATTGAATTGAAGTGCTGATAGAGGGCATCCCTGTCTTGTTCCTGATTTTAGAGGGAATGCCTTCAATTTTTCTCCATTCAGAATGATGCTAGCCTGAGGCTTAGCATAGATAGCTTTTACAATGTCGAGGAAAGTTCCTGTTATCCCTAGTATTTCTAATGTTTTGAACATAAAGGGATGCTGTACTTTGTCGAATGCTTTTTCTGCATCTATCGAGATGATCATATGGTTCTTATCTTTAAGTCTATTTATATGGTGAATAACATTTATTGATTTCCGTATATTGAACCATCCTTGCATCCCAGGGAGGAATCCTACTTGATCATGGTGCACAATTTTTTTGATGTGCCTTTGTATCCGATTCACCAGAATTTTATTGAGGATTTTTGCATCTAGGTTCATCAGAGATATTGGTCTGTAGTTTTCTTTCTTTGAGGTGTCTATGTCTGGTTTCAGAATCAGGGTGATGTTGGCCTCATAGAATGAATTTGGCGAAGCTCCCTCTTTTTCTATATCCTGAAATAACTTGAAAAGTATTGGTATTAATTCTTCTTTAAAGGTTTTGTAAAACTCCACTGTATACCCATCCGGTACTGGACTTTTCTTGGTTGGTAGTCTTTTGATTGCTTCTTCAATCTCATCCATTGATATTGGTCTGTTCAAATTGTGTGTATCCTCCTTACTCAGTCTGGGCAAATCATAGGACTTAAGAAATTTATCGATGTCTTCATTCTCTTCTATTTTATTGGAATATAGATTTTCAAAATAATTTCTAATTGTCTTCTGTATTTCTGTAGCATCTGTTGTGATCTTGCCTTTTTCATCCCATATGTTAGTAATTTGAGTTCTCTCTCTTCTTCTCTTCGTTAGCATGGCTAAGGGATGGTCAATCTTATTTATTTTTTCAAAGAACCAACTTTTAGTTTTGTTAATTTTTTCAATAGTTTCTTTTGTTTCAATTTCGCTGATTTCCGCTCTGATTTTAATTATCTATTGCCTTCTGCTACATTTGCTGTTGTTTTGCTCTTCCTTTTGTAGGGCTTTGAAATGAAGTGTGAGCTCATTTAATTGTTGTTTTTTTCTTTTTTTGATGAATGACCACCAGGTGATGAATTTCCCTCTTAAAACTGCTTTCATTGTGTCCCATAGATTCCTATATGTTGTATCTGTATTTTCATTTATCTCTAAGAATTTTTTGATTTCCTCCTTTATGTCTTCTGTAACCCATTGATCATTCAGTAACATATTGTTCATTTTCCATGTGATGTAGGATTTTTCCTTCCTTCTTTTATCATTGATTTCCAGTTTCATTCCATTATGATCAGATAAAATACATGGTATTATCTCCACCCCTTTATATTTACTGAGTGTTGCCCTATGGCATAATATATGGTCTATTTTTGAGAAGGATCCATGTGCTACTGAGAAAAAAGAATATCCACTTGATGATGGTTGATATATTCTATATATGTCAGTTAAGTCTAGGTCATTGATTGTGATATTGAGCTCTATATTCTCTTTATTCAACTTTTGTTTGGAAGATTTGTCCAATGGTGAGAGAGGTGTGTTTAAGTCACCCATAATTATTGTGTTGTGGTCTATTTGATTCTTGAACTTGAGGAGAATTTGTTTTATGAACATTGCAGAATCTGGAATATTCTGTAATCAAATTTCAAATGTAGATGAATAGTGTGTCTGCAGGTTTCTCTTCTCAGCATATGAAAGATATCAGAAACCAAATTAAAGATATTAAAAAGATGAGATATGTACCAAATCATTAGATATTGGCATACATATACCAATAAAAGTCACTGTCAATCTTGAAATTCCGTTTTTTTTTTCTAGTGAAGAAAATATGATATTTGGAATTCAAAGTCATGGATTTTGCTATCATTCTCAGTATATCTACAAATTATTTTTCAGTGTTTTGATACATAGCTGTCTCTGATTTGCTCTGATTGATATACCTCATTTGTGGGGTTTATGTTATGTGCAAATAGTGACAATTCTAAAATGGAATCAAGGGAAACCAAAAAACTACTTTGAATTTTACAAATTATTGCTCTAGACTTTTGCTGGGTTACAGGGAAAACATGTTTGATAAGTAAGGATTTGTGGAAAAGAATACTAATATTTTGGGCTTATTAAAGTACTTTTAAAAACTACTAGTGACATAATATCCTGAAAGAAAAAAGTATTTAAGTAATATTTTAAGCACTACAAATTATAATTCCATCTACCATAGTTACATGAATAATTTGCCCTTTTATCCCAGTGAAGTTAAAGGTGGTATAATATTAGCATGCTGCTTTGACAAGGTGTATCTTTGGCAACAATTATGGTTTGGATATGGAGTGCCCCCAAAAGTTCCTGTATTAATGTAGAGATGTTTGGAGGTGAGATGATTGGATTGTAATAGCTTTAATGTAATCAGTCCACCCTAGTTTGAATGAACTAGCTGAGTGGTAACTGTAGGCAGGTGGGGTGTGGCTTGAGGAGGTGAGCCACTGGGATATGTCCTGGAAGGGTGGCTCTTCCCTGTGGCCACTCGCTTTTCTTTCTCTCTGCTTCCTGGCCACCATGAATGTAGCAGTGCTCCTCCACCATTGTCCTTCGCCATGATGTTTGACCTCACCTTCTGCCCAGAGTGATGATCCTACACATCATGTACTAAATTTCAGAAACTGTGAGCACCTAATAAACTTTCTCTCATTTAAGTTGTTCTTGTTAGGTATTTTGGTCACAGTATTGAAAAAGCTGACTAAAACAGCAATTAAGTTAGTGTCTAGCATAAATCACAATGTCAGGTCTCATGGCTATCAGAATCATCAGTCCTCTGGAGAATCTGAAATTTAGAGAATTGTCCTAGTGTTACTAATGTCCTGGTTTTCTTTGGGGAGTTCTAAAAGCATACATATGCACAGGTATAGACACACATACACACACACTACTCCACTTGCTTACATTTAAAACTCCCATTAAAATCATTTGAGAAATGTACAAGAAAAATATTCCATAAATTACAACTATTTTGTCAAGAAAGCCAGTAGAATACGGACAGTTCCTCCCTGCTGTCTGGTTAAAAAAAAATACACAGTGTGTGGAAACTGGGAGAGGCATGCCAAAGAATTCAAGCAGCACCCTTCTCCACAAAGGAGTAGAAAAACCAAATAAAGTTTTACCTTCTCATTTTATATGGACTTAGGAAATAAAAAGTTTATGTAACTGAAAAAAGATACTAATTATTACTGAAACTGTCTTCAATATTGGTACTCTATGAGAGACATGGAGAAAGTGAGTATATGAAAGAAAGAACAATATTTAACCTGGCAATATTTCTAGATTTGGCTAAGAATAATATGGTGAACATGGGGATTGAAAAATATGCCAACAACAAATTTACTGCTATGAAATTTTCATTTTTTTTTACTTTATAAGGCTTTTAGCCTAATCAAATTTATCTCATTTTAGTTTTGTTGATACTATTCCATGAACCAAAATAAACTTCTTATTAAATTAAGAAGTCAGTTTTTATATCACTTTTCTGCATAATTTTTTGGAAATACGTGTTTCTTTTTAAAGGTGATCACATGCTTAGAATGTAGATTTCATGGTAATGAAATTCAAGCACAATATTTCAATTATTGTTATGGTTCATCACCAAGCAAATTATTGTATGGTCAAGTAGTTGCTTGAATTTACTTTTTAAGAAATAACAGGACCATATACTCATTCCTAACTACTTAAGTCACATTAATAGTGCTTTATTGATGACCAATGCATTCATCAATAAATGTATACAAATCAATAAATGTAATAAAACATAACAAAACCCTCTTAGTATACTCAGGGGATAGCATGATAGTCCACAAGGGGTGTCTAAAATTATGATAGCCATTTATTTTTCCTTGCAGTAATATATATTTCCTGGACATATTTTAAATCCCCCAAAAGAATACCCTATTTTATATGAAATCTTCAGTAATTAAGAGATACCATAGCTCTTGATGCACAAAAGAAGTTTTCTTATACTACCCCTATTCCTGGGCACCAAATCATGTCCCAAAAAGCTATCCAAAAAGAATATCTAGAAACAAGAGTTAGAGGGATCACTATTTTATGGCTACTCTTTTTTTTATACACATTAAACAAATTCTGATTTGGTTTCCAGCTTATTTCATTAAAAATAAAAATCAGATTCCAGGCATGATGGTGCACATCTGTAATCCTAACAATTCAGGAGGCTGAGGCAAGAGGATCACAAGTTGGAGACCAGCCTCAGTAACTTAGTGAGACCCTGTCTCACAATAAAAAATAAAAAGGCCCGAGGATGTAGCTCATTTGTAGAATATCCCTGGTTCAATCCTATGTAAACATAAATAAATATACAAACAAACAAACAAATGTAAAGTAGTATTTGTGACCAGAATAAAATGAAACATAAGTCTATGAATTTTACTATAAACCTAATTTACAATACATTTTACTTATACTTTCTAAAAACGGGAATGTGCCAAAATAATTCTAAGACATGAATGGTATAACTGGAAATGTTTATTTGTTTTTCAAATTACTTTTCACTCTCCGAGTGTCTTCTTTGCCTTCTAGTTTCTTGATCTAAGTTCTTTATTGGTAATGATCAACTGAATCTTCCCCAAGCAGAGATGACTGTGTGCCAGATCAGTACATAACCTTACTAATGCTCAGTGACTCAGAACTACTCCGTCTGGGTTTCTGTCCATCCAAAGAACCAGCTGCTCTAAACAAATGCCTTACACATCTTGCCTTTGTATCACTAGCTGAAATATGCTACTGCCATAATTACCATTCTCAACTTCTGAATAGAGCCAGCAACCAACCAACAATTTATTGAGTACACAGGCTGGTGCTAATTGTGTAGCCATATAATTGGGTATAGGGATTACTTTATTACTGCTGACTGGAAGCAGCTGTGCTTCCTGAAAACCCAATGCAGACCATGCATTAGCTTCCACATGGAACATCAATCTGTGATACTGAGGTAAATATTAAGACCTGATAATTTTGGAAGGTGTTGAGCATCTTAGGAGATCAACTATTAGAAACAAGTGTTCTGATTAAGAAGACTGCTTAAGGTGTAGCCTACAATTATTTTTTATTGCCAATATTCTGTAAATACAGCTTACTGGGAGAATGGGACATTTTAATGGTATCTCTAGGGCTTTCCTGGATTGTCTTCTCTGTCCCCAAGGCTAATTCACACAACAAAAGTAGCACTGGGGAAAAAAAGAAAATGTAACACAGGAACAATACAGGAAGCCAAATCTATCTTTTTTTTTTCATTTATTTTTTATTATTATTATTTTTTTTTTCATTTTTATTGTTGGTTGTTCAAAACATTACATAGTTCTTGATATATCATATTTCACACTTTGATTCAAGTGGGTTATGAACTCCCATTTTTACCCCGTATACAGATTGCAGAATCACATCGGTTACACATCCATTGATTTACCTATTGCCATACTAGTGTCTGTATAGTAAGATCTGAGAATAAATGAGGACAACTGAGTAAAGTGTCCTCCATACTATCTGTGTAAGCTCCCTACTAGAATGTAACTGAAAAAAAGGAATCTTGCTATCTTTGTAGAGCCTAGGTCAGTGACTGGCATATACTATATACTCAATAAATATTTTAATAAATGCAGAAAAATGCTGGCTTACATCAGTAGGATTAGTTTTTTCCTTTTGTTTTTTTGGTATAGGGGATTGAACCCAAGGGCACTTAATCACTGAGCCACATACCCAGCCTTTTATAATTTTAATTTTGAGACACAGTCTCGCTAAGCTGCTGAAGCTGGCCTTGAACTTGTGAACCTCCAGCCTCAGCCTTCCAAATCACTGGCCTTTTAATAGATAATAATTTTGTATTCATAAAAACAAACCATGTCCTTCCTAGAGTTAGCCTTTATGCACCAAGTAGTCATCCCCACAAAATGAAAGTTTTCCTTCCAGTATTCTTTTCATTGCTCTGTCCTCTATGATATTTTCAAGATTTACATATAGCTAATCTGAAAAACATATCAATGATTATTAAAGGATATTCTATTTTACACTTCAGTGGTCAGGCAAGAAGCAGGGGTCTTTTTTATCAGGTACTAGATCAGGCCAGTTGGGGTAGTTATTTGGAGTGAGGAAGACCTTGTAAATCTCTGACCATGCAATGAACCTGGATAGTGAACCATGGTAGCAGACACAGCAGTCTCTGCCCAGAACTGGCAGAAACCATGGCTCAAGAAGTAGAAAGAAGATAAAAGCAGAGAGAAATCTAGTTTCTGCTGGTGTATCATTTTGTCCCTTGAAGTCTGAGCTGAGTGAATTGGGTAAAATAAGTCTAAATTGTGGCCTACCATGTGCCTTTGCCACAAGTCCTTACTACTGGATGGAGCTTGATAATGCTGATAAAAGAGCAAGCTCTTGATTTTTGTTCAATACACCAGTGACATCTCACAGGAGTCCTGCATATTTGAGGAAAGGACATTCTCTTTGTTTATAATACATTAGAAAAGCAGTAAAGGTCACTTTTAACGAGGCTTTGAAGTAGGTTCCTCCAAAAGTAAAAGAAATACACCCAGAAAAAATAACAAGAATTTTCAAGACATTTAACAACAAAACATAAATCTTTTATCCTCTCAAATCTGACAGTTTTCTTAAGTAGAATGTCAAATTTAATTAAGTTTATGTTGACTTGAAGAGAAGTGTATATTTAATCTTCCTAATTTCCATGATTTGGTACATTTTCATAGAACCAAAAATTCATTACCTTTGATCTATCATACAGTTTATCATGTCTATGCACAAAGTATATCAAATATAACAATATGTTACAACTACATTAAGATAATGAATGAAACTAGTTTGTAGTATTTCCAGTCAAGGTAGAAGAGAAAAAATTAAATATATTCAGTTTCCTGCAACATTAAGAACATTTCTATATACAAACATATTAAATTTAACACATTTTATACATGTAAATGATAAAAACTCCACTTGAAATGTATTTCATTGGTTTTAATATTACAGAAATCTTATTTGATTTATAAATGTTAATTTTGGAAAGTAAGTTTAATTTACAAAGCAACTGAAATCTACTTATTTTTATTTCCTCTAATGTCAAATAAAAACCATAATATTTCTTCCCTCTCAAATGCCTAATATGATGTACTGCACTTATGATTTTTAATTTATGCTTTTATAGTTAAGCACTATTTATTTCCTAAAGGATTTGGAGAAGCAATTCCTTATTGGCAGAATGTGTATGCTTTTGTCCATCCAAAATTCAAACATTGAAGCCCTATCTCCCAATGTGATGGTATTTAGAGATGGGGACCTTGGGAGATAATTAGGGTTAGATGAAGTCTTGAGGGTGGGGCTCTCATGACAGAATTAGTGTCCTTAGAAAGAACACTAGAGAACTCTCTCCCTTCCCCCTTGCATAAGCACAAAGAAAAGATGTGAAAATGCAAACCAAGAGACTTCAGAATGAAACCTTTATCCTTACCTTTATCTTAGATTTCTCAGCCTCCAGAACTGTGAAAAATAAATTTGTGTTGTATAAACCACTCAGTCTATGGTAATTTGTTGTGGCAGCTCAATATGATTAAATCACTATCAAAATAAAATGCAAAGAAATTCAAAATAATCCTGACTTAACACAAAATAGGAAATATCAAAGAGATCTAGAGAAATTAAATGTTCTGAAATTTCCTGTTTTCTAGCAGATAAAAGCACAACAGGAAACATGCTGGATTACATAGTATTGATTGTTTAAGAGAGGTTAAAAAAAAAAAGGAAACATTCTGCCCATTTCCAATCTTTATCTGGAAGGATAACAGCAAAACAGAGTCTGTGTGGAAAAGTTCTAAGAATCAGCTCATGGGTGATCAGTAAACATGTTAATATCATAGAAGGCAAAAGGTGGATGTAGCATTCCAATAACAGCAATTAAGGCCAACTCTTTGGCCACCCCCAACAGTCTTCATCCTCTTTCACTTTGCAATGTGTTTTCCTATGTCTAGTTGAATAAGTTTTGCTGCTGGGGAGGAACAACCTTTCAATAATATCTTTTAACCAAATTTGCTGAAATACCTGAACTTCCACTTCAGGTTGACAAACACTATTTCCAGTAATAAACATTGTTAGAAATAACAAAGTGCCACCGGAAATCAAATACGTGCGCGAAAGTGGATGGGCAAGGCAAAAACTTTTATTTCCAGCAGAAGGGTGTTCTACTAGAACCTGGCTAGCCAGCATGCCTGGGTAGGGAGTTCTGCCTACTGCCTATTTCTAGGCTGCTGTAGCGCTGCCCTTCATTCTGATTGGAGGAGTTCAGGTTACAATCTTTGCGATTGGCTAATTTTAGAATTAAGTTAGGCAAAAGGGAAACGCTACAATTAGATCCAATTAACGCTGAATACTATATTCTGAAAACCACCAGACTCTCTATTTTGCACACCATTAAGATACAGATTAAATTTCTTATTTAATAAAAGCTACAAACTTCTTGAAAAACATTTCAATATACATGGAAACATCTTTTATCCAGTGACAATTGACATGAGAAAACATTTGGGAAGAATTGTGAAAGAAGGAAATTCAAGTCAGTGTTATAGTGTTCTTTTAGGATTGTGATTTTAATTTTATTTAAAAAATATTGTTCTCCCAGTAGGCTCCAAGTGGACATATTTTTATAGAATTCTAGAATTGGGGTCTTGCATGTTCTGGATGTCAATCACCATTAGGCTGACCTGTAGATGGCATAGGAGATTGGGTTGAATATTTATAGATATATATCAGGACATAACCAGTGATTTCCTTTTCTAATTAAATACCTGATATCACCTTGTTTTCTTGTGATTTGCCACTTTCTTCCAAAAGTTGAATACAAATACTGTAATTGTGGACATGAGTCATTATACATTTGTCCAAATTCACGGAATGTATAGCAAGAGTGAAACTAATGTACAGTGTGGACTTTGGGTGATAATGATTTGTCCCTGAGACTCATCAATGGTAATAAAAATAGCATTCTGGTTGAGGATGCTAATGATGGAGGGAGGAGAGTATGCATATGTGGAAGCAGGAAATATGACACAGAAAATCTGTCCCTTCCTCAGTATTTTCCTATGAACCTAAAATTATTGAACAAAATAAAGTCTATTTTAAAAATGAATAGAGAAAAATCAATTTCAATGTGTGAATGTTTTTGATTAATTATTTTCCAATTAATTTTATTGTTAATTTTATTTTATTGTTTCATGAGAAAGGCTAGGTAGGAAAGGAACAAAGCAGACCCCCAATTTTTTTAAATTAGAATCAGTATTCAACATACAATACTAAACAAATACCGCAATGCTCAATTAAGTTTTTTTCTTTCAAAACTCTTCCCAAATATTTCCTTAGATTAATTGTCACTGTATAAAAGAAGTTGCCATGTGTACAAGGGTAACCATGGTATCCTTCATATTATCTGCATAATGCATGTGTAATTCATTCCTGTGCAAAACATAATTAGAATGTAACATAATTCAGTCTCTTCTGAAGCATCCTTATTATGTGAAATGCATACAGTCAAATTATAGATGCTGTCACAGTGGGGGGAGCAGAAGAGACAAAAAATTATTTTACTATTATTTGCAGATTGCATGACCACCAATCAGTCACAATATCAGTTATAGTTCAAAATAACCTCTCTGACTTGCAGAATCCTAGCCATTCTAATTTGTGTTCCTACTTTATGACCAAAAGGTGGCAGTGTTCCATTTATTATGAATTTGGCATCAAGTCCACACTGCTATACAGTCAATCTGTAATGTTCTCCACTGGAACTAGCAAGGCATGCGTCATTAACCATTCTGCTTCACAGGTCCTGATATCAAGAGGATCATACCAGCAGCTACTCTGACATAACTCATTAAGAATCCGTTGTAAATAAGAATCTTGTAGAAAAGCATAACGGCAGGTTAAATCAGCTCCCCCACCTTGGAAGGAAACTAAATCCTTGTGGCTGACCTGCTATTGGGAAGAAATAAATTACTATTTGCATCACAAAAGATGGAGGCATTCTACCAAGCCAGGAGACAGCCACAGCTAAGACTCTGGCATTCCATTCAACTTCTTCGTCCAAGCCTCAACTAAGCAAGGTGATTTATTCTCATGAGCAATGACTGAAATGTTTACCTATTCACCTGGTCAGGCAGCCACAAGCACTTCTTAGCTATGGGAAATGATTTTAACTTACCTTAGAGTTTCCAATTAAGAACAAGATAACTTTCTGAAACAAATTAGCCCAAATGGGGGGGAAAAATCCTGGCTGGAGGCTCTACCCAGTGCCTCATCAGCATTCAGTTCTTTATGGCTTAAATCAAACAGGAAAAAGAAGATCTTGAGACAAATACAGAAGAGGTCAGTTAAAATTTCCCATCACCTACATTGTGAGCAGTGGGGGCATAGAGGCAGGGGCCTCCTCTTTTTGGTAAAATCATGATGGCCATGAATGAACAAAATGCAATTTTCCAAATATTATTCACAATCAAAAACTGTCTACTAAATATAATGGCATTCCATTTTAACAGCTTGTATTTATGTTAGATTTTCTCTATCTCATAGATCCATTTTACATTTTAAACCTGGCTGTAACAAGGGACGGCAACAGAGTTGTTTATACCCCTATAATATTTAACTTTTATTTCCTTGTTGATAATTTTATTCTGAGGTCAAAACACAATGGAATAATTACCTGGGTAATTTTAGGAAAAAATGGGGGGAAAATCAGACTCTGGATTATTTAATTGAATTCTTCAATTCTTTGCTTTTCTCTCTGGCAGTAGAAATGTGACCTTTTAATGCAATGGCACAGCACAGCTGAAATAGCTCCTGTTGTCAGGAATGAAAGAGAGGCCAGTCAAATTCAAATGGTGGAGTTGTCTAATTACAGAACCCTATAGCAGAGCACCTGCCTACCCTCCCTCCCTGCCCCAGCACACACTCCAGTGTATGGCCTGTTGTTGAACACTTAATGCTCTTGGTAGCCAGCCACTGCTTTAGCGAACAAAAAGGAGGATGGTTTCTGAAATCACAGGTCAGGGACATTGCAATTACACTCAGGGAACAGGTAAAAGTCTTACTATGAAAAGGAGACTTCAGAATTCATTTTTTGTTGTGGTGATATTTTGTTAAAGGTAGAAGAAAGCTGCGAGCCAGGAAGAAAGAAGCTGATGCCTAGATTTTTTTTTATCTGTTTGAATTAACAAGTGAAGAGCAGCACTTCAGACAGCAATGAAAGAAAATGAAGAGGGCAAAATATGTGTGGAGGGTGGCAGCACAAGGTAGCAAGGTAGGTTTCATGTAGGTAACCATAGCTACCCCATCCCAATGCCTTACTCCTTCCTTTTGAACTCATAGGTCATTTTTTTTTGGTAGATGTACACAATACCTTTTTATTTTATTTTTTCTGTGTGGTGCTGAAGATGGAACCCAGGGCCTCACATGTGTTAGGCAAGCGCTCTACTACTGAGCCATAACCCCAGCCGATTGGTCTGTTTTTTATATGCTGTTTTGTACACATTTTGTTCTGGAAGGTAGTATGGAAGTTGAGTTTTTGCATATTCTGTGTGGTCAAGAAGTAGTTATTAGAACTGCTTGAGAATTCAGGAAGCATTAGTAATGGCTATGAGGTAGTGAGTGAAAGAACTAGAACTACCACAGCTCCAGCTAAATTCTCCTCCTCTCCCTTTCTGCTCCTATCAAGAAGCAAACAATGTGAATGCAAAATATGTATGTAGGTACATTTTCTTTATTGTTATATAAGCAGCATTTGCCAGAATAATAATTCTCACCCAAAAAGAACTCTATTTGAAAGAATAATAATAGCACCTTGTAGTCAATCAACTATTGCTTTTATAGAACTGCATACACACATGTAATTAAAAGCAAGATCAACATGACAAAGACTTTCTTAGCACCTGTTTTGAGTGCTGGGTTAGGCTTTAAGTAACCTCACATTTTGTTCCTGTCATTCCCTAAGACTGGAAAGCTATATTTTTCATGCTTTCCCACCGTTCTTTGCTGCTTATCTATGCCTGTCTTTTGGCAACTTCCAATTTAATCACAAACCTTCATGTGATAAATACATATTTTGATATTTATAATACCCTCCAATCAAATACATATTGAATAAGAATATCAATGGTGGGCTGAGGTTGTAGCTCAGTGGTAGAGTGAGCTTGCCTAGCATGTGTGAGGCACACTGGGTTTGATTCTCAGCACCACATATAAATAAATAAATAAAATAAAGATCTATCAACAACTAAAAAAAATTTAAAAAGAAAAAAATATCAATGGTCAGTCTTATTCAAATGCAGGAACCACACCTGGAGGCTAATCTGTAGACATATTATTGAGCACTACAAAGGCCTATTTCAAATGTAAAAGACCTGAGGCTCACCTGTGGGCACACCTCCAGCCAACTCCTTAGTCCAAGAGGTGGAAAACAGAAGGTGGGAATGAACCCCATGGAATTTCTAGAAAAAAGTGGGGGTAAAATCGGATGGAAGTTTTAGGAAGGTGATAGCCTTGATACTTTTTTAATCCCTATTTTTACATACATTTTGCTCCATGCTCTACCCAGAAACATATATAAACTCCTTAACTGAAATATCAAAGGGCTTGTGTGTGTGTGTGTGTGTGTGTGTGTGTGTGTGCGCGTGCGCGCGCGCTATCAGGCCTCTTCCTGCATCAGCATGGTGGGAGCTGTATCTTTTCTTGCTTAAATAAATCCTGCTCCATCTACTGTTCCTTTCTGTGATTGTCTGTGAATTTTATTCTTCAAAATTTGTGAAACAAGAACCCAGAGGAATTAAAACCTCCAGTTCCAATATTTCTCTTTGTTGCTAGTACATGATAATAGTGCCTTATCTGCTGCAGCATTTTTAATAAGTTTTTAGTTGATACTGCTATTAACTACTTGATTTTTCTATCCAGGATTCCAACATCTAAGATAAACATGAAGCCTGGCAGGGTGGTGCATGCCTGTAATTCTAGCATCTGGGGAGGCTGAGACAGGAGGACTGAAAGTTCAAAGCCAGCCTCAGCAATGGCAAGGTGCTAAGCAACTCAATGAGACCCTGTCTCTAAATAAAATACAAAATAGGGGTGTGGATGTGGCTCCGTGATTGAGTGCCCCTGAGTTTAATACCTGGTACCAAAAAAAAAAAAAAAAAAAAGATAAACATGGAAACATAAACCTCTCTCCACCATAAATGAACTCACCCTGTCTACCATCATAAACTATTATGTATGTAACTAGTAATGAGTTAACTGTTAACATTAGGTACACAAAGAAGGATATATGCATATCAGAGGTGGTGACTAAAAACATATGGTCGTTCTAGAAATTACATGGTTCTGCAAGGTAAAACCAAGATGAATTGCACAATGCAGTCAATTCCTACAGGACACACAGCTAAGAGCACAGTTGTACAATCTGGAAATCTCCTGGGATATTGTTCTTGTGAGATTGAGCTATTAAGCTCATGTTATCAAACCTAAGTGGTCTAGATAAGCATAATACTATCTTGCAGTCAAATCCAAGGACACAATGACTTTTTTTCACCACAAATTTAAATGGCATAGGAATGTGACTGTTGATATAAAATCTGTTGTAACAACTTCCTAGTTGAAAGTACTGTTCAAATCTTTTTAAGACCAAGTTAAATAAAGGAGAAAATCCACACATCCTTTTACTGTGAAACAGCTGCTATTACCAACTGTGGGTGGTCTTTCAGAGGGAATGGCAGCAGTGATTACAAGGCCATAGAATTTCTACTGCAGAGTAAGAGCTTGAAGGTACATTTAACTTAATGCTATTCCAGTCAAGTCAACGCAACTGTCCCAATTTACAGAAAATTACATCAGATCCATTTTCAGTCAATTCAATTTTCTTCATTTCAAATAATTTATTGAGTACCATAAAAATAAAGGTATCATCTTTTTATTTCACCTTTCATTTTACTTTAAGTAAAAACTCTTTTGCCTTTCACATAATGTTTAATTCTTTCATTTTTTCATTCACCAGAACTAGAATTTCAGAACCACAATCATAGCAATAGAGAATAATTTAGGCAACATATGTTCTATTTCTACTTTGAGTTAAAACTTATTTTCTGCATTGGTTAGAGCATGATATTAAGAAGATTCACACCATGGGGCAAATTCCCATATGGCCAGTTGGTTTCATTTCATGTTCTAATTATAGAGGGTGCTTCTAATTAGTTGGCTGGCTTACAATTGTATGCCACAGGTTATAAGACACAAGTAATGGAAATGATTTTTCACACAGCCTCATTCCACTCTGACTAAATGACACAAAGCTGAGTACCTCTAGACTGTAAAGCACTATTCTCTCTGAAGATTAAGAACATTGCATTTCTTATTGTAGCACTTGATCTCCATGATATATACCTCTCTATCCATGTACAATGTAGCCACTGCTTTGGTCTTTACTTTGTCCCTACTTTTCTTGTTGACTTATATTGTGATGAGGTGCACTTAGTTAGAATCAGAAAGGTACACTTGAATTAGGAAGGATTTTTAAAATGAAATGTTATTGCTACAAGGCTTTCCAGGTTAACGCTCTGAATTGGTGGTATCAGTAACATACAACTACAAATGCAAAAGAAAACAAATATGAAAACATAAATCTATTGTGGCAGAGAAGTAAATATACTTTGAGTGCTAATTTTGTTGAGAAACAACTACTGTAGCTGTTTTATCTGGCTGCACAAAACGAGGTATACTACACAGTTCCCACTGTGATGGAGGAGGATATATTTCAGTCATAGAGAAGGTAACATAAAAAATAAAAATAAAGACAGTAACATAATATATCTGATATACTACCTGCCTCTGAAATATATGCAGAGATAGGTGATGGCCTCTGAAATATATGCAGAGATACTCAATGAGATGGGTAAATTGTCCAACCCTCACATAATCAATATAATTAACAGATTTTGTTGAGGTTGTTCTATAGTTCTGAAATACTTTTACTATCCTGTCCTCACACTGGAAGAAAATGATGGACAATTTGTTTCCATGAAGACCCTGACCATATGGCCCAAGAATGTGTATCAGAAAACAATAAACAAATTGCAACCCCTCAGCCCACAGTGCTTGCTTGCAATACCAACAGACTGCTTTTCAGCATGGCTTATTGTCAAAAAGCATGAGTTAGCAGATGCAGAACTACATTTTGATATTTATAACTTCAAAAGCATTAATTCCACTATAAATTTGGAAATTTCACTCTACAGATGTTGACAGTCTGCATATTTTTGTTTGTTTCTCTATTCTGTGTGATGATCATGGTGGGGGGGCATTGTTCCTCTCTTCAAGTGTGTGGTGAGCTCATTCTCATTAACAATGCCACTGATTTTGATGACATGCATTATATGCATATAATTTAAAAAATCTTTCTCTAGTTTTTAGTACTTTAAAAAGCTTGATTAGGCAATTCACTCTTTTCATTATGTCAACTAATAAGAAATCAGTTGAAAGAACAGGGAAAGCCAGTAGAAAGCATGAATATTCATACAGAAAAACCTCTCTGAAAGGGAGATGCCTGTAAGGACCAAAAATGAACAGGAGATATGCCAAAATGTTTTAACAGCTCAGGATAGTGGCAAAGGCATTACCAAATGCATTTTGAGTTTCCCTGGCTCTGATGAACAGTTAATCATTGTATAAAACAGTATTTCTAAGACTTCAAGAAATGGAGTCACTATGAAATAGATGCCTTCTCCTTATTTTACTGTAGGGATTTTTAAAGACCTACTCTCATTTTAAAGTATGCAATCATCCTGAAACCCATATTTCTCTGCAAATCTATATAAACTTTATTTCTAAAGGTAAATAATGGAGGTCATTGCTTAACAATATAGAGGTTTGTGTATTTGGAATGCACATCTTCAGTGATTTTTGTTTATGTGCTTCCCTGCCCACACCAATAACATAATTACTTTGTCTCTTTGAGGAATTTTTTTGTCTTACATACTTTGTAATATATATGCTAAAGGAAATGTGAATTATATATTTTGTAGTTTCAAGTATGAAAAAGTGATTCATACAAATAATAACAATAATAATAATGCATGTACTTTAGAGTAAAAGTACCTTTAATGGTTTTTATCAGGGACTACTCAGTGTAGAATCCAGGAGTTTTTCTCAGTGAAGCTGCAGTAGTATATGGTAGTCTCTAAAGTGCAAAAATGTCTCCTATACTACTAAATATGCTATTATTTGAATCTTAGAATGTTACCACAAAAGAGAAAGGAGTCCTGAATGAGCAGGTAACAGACAACTGAAGATTAACCTAACCTACCTTATAATTTTGCTGCGTCTCAATTCTGCTACACACAGCATAGATACTGGAATGATGTCATTTCCGTTCATAAAATTTGAGTGAATTTAAGCTTGGTGACCTTGAAAGTCAAATTACTCTCCCAGGTGACATCAAATAGTGGACACTGCCTTCTTAGTCGAAACAATCTGGAAAAGCCCAGTCCATTGGCTGAGAGAGTAAAACTTTAAGCAATATGAGGATTTTATGAATTGCTGCTGTTCTATGAATCAATTCAGAACAGTTTTATTATTTACTGTACAAAATATATGTTTACACTGCAAAGATCAAAAATGCAATTGGCACAACAGTCAACATAATCCATATAAAATAATGAGGAAAACTCATTTGGATTCCTCCCAATGCCATAGGAACTGCATAACTGAAAATGAACAATCCCACCTTCCTAGCTCCTTGAAAATCTCTGGAGGCATTTAAGAGATTTGAAGTTATTTTATTTTGTCTTCATTTATATTGAATACAGAAGGTAGCTTACCATAATGTTTATTATCATAATAAAAAAGTGCACTGCATCCTGGATTTTTAGACTAAGAAATAATTTAGGTCGTGTTTCTAATTATAGTTCATCAGTTCTATAACTTGACAATATTTTTTCCTTTATTACTTATATATAAGCTTTGTAAATGAATTGAATATTAATTATTTTCCCCCTTTTTGTAGATTATTTTGTATGCATTGTATATACTGAAAGCTTGAGCAAATTTCTCCTACTGTGTTAAAAGGCAAAGATATAGTTGATGCATTAATCTTCTTCTAGATAGCATAGGACAAGGTTGTATATAAGTTCATGGATCAAACAGCATCTTGGCTGAACCTTGGGGTTGATGATTTTCTTTTTCTTTTTCTGAGCACAGTTGTACAATTTTCTGAAGTAATTTAATTATTCTATTTCCACTACTGCCACTTCCAGATCTGTATTTATCATATAGTCATTAATACCCTCAATTCTGAATCCTTACTATATTCTTGCTTTTTAAGGGTGGCATGCATGAAATCAAACTACACATTAACTGAGATGTGAAGATGAGACTATAATATCTGTTGACTAACCATTTTTAAACCAGGACCTGAGATTAAATCATATCACACAAAATTATACTCTTTCATACAGCATGCTACAAAGGTACCTCTGTTATGTCTGTGTCACTAATGAATATACTATCTAACCCACAGAGTATACCAATGTAACCAAGTACTTTATTTCCAAACTCTTTCCAGATAAAGAACTATTTCCTTACTTACACTGTATGAAATTATACTAAAGGTAACTATTGACTTGGGATGTCCTATGGAGTCTTAACAATCATGATTAGATTTGTAACTTCAGAATGCCTATAGCATCATCTTCTGAAACACTAATTCTAAAATTGGGGTATAGCTTAACAGCTTCAAAGAAAAGAGTTGCCAGATTTGTTGCTTATTCATGAAAGCAAGCACTTTCTGGAAAAATACCATCATAGCTAATTGATCACAACAGGTATCTACAGTGTACATGCATTTTTAGGGCTTTTAGACATTAAAATGCATTAGTGGATATAACTTTGACCTAAAGGTCTTAAAATTTAAAGTATACATTAGTATACTTTGGTTCAATTTGATACAATTCTTCCCAAAGGGAATTGCCTGCATTCAATAATGTCCAATATTATTATTTTTTAACCCTTAAATTTCATTTATCAGACTTGTGAGAAACTAGTTCCAGACCATTTTGAAGGTTTTTATCTTTGGGTTAAAAAGAAGTAACGGGAAAGATATATTTTGGAATATCATCTACATCTTTCATGATTTGACTTTTAATTACTTATTCAATGGAGTCAAAGAATAAACTATTTATTATTGTCCCAGTTAGCTACAAACTATAAATAGCCTGAGGTTCTCCATATCTGCTAGATGTTAGTTTGGTTATTGGCCATATTAAGGGACACAATCTATTGGACAACTTACAATCCAAAATGAGATAGATGCTCACAAGAATGCCTTAAAGATCAAGAGTTTTAAGGCTGGGCACCGTGGCACACACCCATAATCCCAGCAGCGAGGGAGGCTGAGACAGGAGGACTGCGAGTTCAAAGCCAGCCTCAGCAATGGCAAGTTGCTAAGCAACTCAGTGATACCCTGTCTCTAATTAAAAAAAATACAAAATAAGCTCAGTGGTTGAGTGCTCCTGAGTTCAATCCCTGGTACCCCCAAAAAATATATCAAGAGTTTTATAAAACAGACAAAGCTAATATTATATATTAAGTTACTTTTTCTACTATTATTATCAAAAGAACAAGAAGAGATTTCTAACAAATGTGGTCAGTAAATGCTAAAGACTTTTTTTTTGTAACAATCATGACCTTTTAATGGATTACTGCAGGCCCCTGGTATTGAAAATGGTAATAAAATAAAAAAAAAAATAAATGTGCTTGAACATGTGATAAGTTTCTTCTGTGGACAATTTCAAACTAGCCCTTGCCCTTTCAGGTCTAATAAGCTATTGTTTCGCCAAATTGGAGACAGGGTACATATCTAAAATGCACTAAGACAACTACCAAAATCTTGCAAAAATGTGAACACAGAAACAGGTTATATTTGGTTAGTAAGTGAGAGACAAAAAAAATCTTGTCAGCTAACAGTGACAAGTGTGATAGTGCTTCTTCCCAGGAAGAAAAATGCTAGAGATAATAAACTTAATGTCAAAGAAGAAAATTCACTTAGTGATTTAAAGAAAAAGAGCAATTTCTCTAATGGATAATTGCTTAAGAAACTGATCAATTTCAGAAGAGCTTAAAATGAAGAATCATGCCTTTAGAAGATATTGTGATGCTTACTTATATGTTAACTTGGCTAGGCTATAATACCCAGTTACTTAATCAAACACTAATCAAGGTGTTAGGTGAAGGTACCCTTAAATTGTGAGCCAACCCTTAAAATAATCTCTATCTCCCCCATCCTATTCTTCTCTCTCTGCATATGTGTGTGTACACATATATACAGAGAGTTAACTACCTACCTCACTGACTAGACAGCTAGACAGAAATTTAGATATGTCCTATTGGCTGTTTCTTTTTCTGGAGAATCATGACTGATACAGATATCGGCACACACATATAGTCTATAAACATTTTTCCAAATGAAAATGACAGAGATTGTTACTGTCATTGCCTGTTAATTGAGATGACATATTACTCACACCTACAAACAATGTCTTGTAATATGAGTCAGTACATGGAGGTCAAAACCAAAGTGAGATCACATCTAAACATGACTCTGATTTAAAGCAAATTGGAAGTTTTGTTCTAAAACAATGGTTTCACAGTTTATTACACAGAATTAAACACATAGACCAGCCTAAGAAATAAACGATTTTGTTAGTGACCTCAAGCTATTGGGCCATCTAAGGAACTGAGAAATGAGTTCCTTCAAATCTCCTCAGGTTCTCTAGAAACAATACCCTGAAGGAAAAAAAAAATTTTGAAAAGATCATTATCCCGATCCACCATCACCAAGAAGTGAAGCAAAGCAATCCAACTTGCTGAGAAAATTGATTGTACTTTCAATCATGGTTGTATCCATCAGATCTACATAGAGGAGAAAGAAAACCCATTATATTAACAGGATTCCCCTTATGCACTACTGTTAAAATGAAAAATGGTTATTTGATTAAGTAGATAACCGTCTTTTTGCACAGATATTGCAATCAAACAGTATAATAGATTATTTCCTTAAGAGTCAGTGGAAACCCATTTTGACTGTTTCCCTTTTTGTAAAAACATTTATTGGGCATTCTGAGACAATTTTATCACTAAGATGCTTATTTCTATTTAATCTTTTCAAAATACACACATGCTTTCCATAACTTACATCTGAAATATTTCTCTACCATTTTCCTCATCGCTTTTTATGTTAGAAATGCACATACATGAATGGTACTTGAAATCATGACTGATATGCAGCATCTCTTCTATTAGAGACAGCTCCAAAGACCTGAGGTCAGCTCTCTGGAAAGAATACAGAATGTTTTCCATGGGAAAAAACAAACATACATAAGACAACCAAGAGAACAAAAGAAAAATAGAAATGTTTTTCTTTTATCCTAGATTATTTTCTCCTAGGACTTAGCAAAAGCCAGACTACTTGTGAAATAATGAATATTCAATATGGTATTCTGCTGATTTTGAGTTCTATGGGAGATTGACCCAAAAACAAAATAAAATGAATATCTTTTTTAAAAAAACATGCAGTACCACTTTAAAAAGTATCTGGCAAATACAACTCTGAAGCACTCTTTCTTAGGTATTTTTCAAGGAAAAATACACCCCTTCTTTTCCTTTGGTAAACAGTTTAATATGGAATGTTTAATATTTTTGTTTCTTTTTATTAAGATAAGGATATCTAGAATATCCCTTATAAATCTAAAAAGAAAATGAAACAAGTGCAAACACATAAGCAAAAGACAGAATGGAAGTTTTACAGAAAGTTTTAAAGAAATTTGCTAGTCATAGTTAAATGGCCAAGGATCTTTCTTTTTTATTCTTATATCCTAAATAACCTGGGGGAAAATCAAATTTTTAAAAATTCATACTCTGTGAAATATAGATTATCTAGAACTTCATTGTGTTTTCAACTCTTGTTTACTAAATGTGCTTTTTAAATTAATATACTAAATAAAGACAATGTTTAAATTATATTAAATATAATGTTACTGTTCATGATAATTCATGGTCATCCTAGCAAATTCAAGGTGTATTTAACAGAATCAGAGTGTTCGTACCAGATTACTGTGCTATATGAATTATTTGTCTCTTCCTGAATTAAAGAAAATTTACAATGACTTCTATAGACAAGAGAGCTTGTCTATACTGGTATTTCTTCTCTTTCCTCATTTGTAGCATCTTTTCTGCTAATGGTTTTAGAAACCAGATGATGAAGCTTTTTTGTCATTTTAAAAGAAGGGAAAAGACTCTAAACAAGAATCTGAAGAAATTGAATATTTATAAAATGCACAAGTATTAGAGCATGTGTAATATATTGCAAACCCCACGCAGCCATCATCTTTCTGTAATAGGTATTGCTCACCTGTTTTGCCCTGCATAATCTTGATTGAAATCATCAGTCAGGGTCTATATTCAGATACTTTTAGTTGCAAGTGACAAAAAGCCCAAATCAAGTGTACTTCAGACAAAAAGGAAAGAAATATGTTGCCTTTAATTACTGAAAAAGTTGAAGGTGGGCTGGCTTCAGGCAAAATTGGATCAGCTGGCTAAAATGATATCACCTATACACATTTCTCTTCATTCTACTCCATATTCTACAGTAGTTTTTATACTCACTTTGTATAATAAAACTACTGTTATCTATCAAATCAAACCCAGACTCTTGCCTTATAGCTACAAAACCAATGCAGCAACTGCAGGTTTCATAACCTTATTCCTTGCTATCAAAGGGTAGTGGAAGAATCCTTTCTGGCAGAAATTGTACTACTTAAAATTGATCTGAATCACCATTCCCTGAACCAATCAGTGTTGCCTGAGGGATTGCACATGCTGACTAGCTTCAATTAGAACTTTTTTTAAAAAAAATATTTTTTAGTTGTAGATGGACACAGTACCTTTATTTATTTTTATGTGGTGCTGAGGATCGAACCCATGTTCCAGGCAAGCACTCTACCCTGAGCCACAACCCCAGCCCCTCAATCAGAGCTTTCAGTGTGGTAAA
Organism: Callospermophilus lateralis; assembly: GCF_048772815.1. NCBI lineage: Eukaryota > Metazoa > Chordata > Mammalia > Rodentia > Sciuridae > Callospermophilus > Callospermophilus lateralis. The sequence continues at coordinate 1,389,241 of NW_027512751.1, read as the reverse complement.
CATATATAAATCACATGTTGTTTTAGTCAGTTTCTTTGTGCTGTGACCAAAAGACCTGACAAGAACAATTTTAAAGGAGAAAAGATTATTTGGGGCTGGGGATCAGAGATCTCAGTCCATAGATTCCATAGCTCTATCATGGTGGAAGTTTGTGAAGAAGGAAAACAGCTCCAGATAGGGAAATCAGGAAGAAGAAAGAGAGCTCAGCCCACCAGGGGCAAAATATAAACCCCAAAGTCATGCCCCCAGTGGCCTAGTTCTTCCAGTCATACCCTACCTATCTATAGTAACCACCCAGTTAATCCACCAGAAATTTTTTTTGGGGGGGTACTGGTGTTGAACTCAGGGTCGCTCAACCACTGAGCCACATCCCCATCCCTATTTTGATTTTGTACTTTATTTAGAGACAGGGTTTCACTAAATTGCTTAAGGCCTTTGTTGAAGCTGGCTTTGAACTAGCGATCCTCCTGCTTCAGCCTCAAGCAGCTGGGATTACAGGCATGTACCACCGTACCTGGCCTACCAGGATTTTAATGCATTGACTAGGTGAAGGCTCTCATAATCCAATCATTTTACCTCTGAACATTCTTCCATTGTCTCATACATGAGCTTTTGGAGTATATGTCATTTCTAAGCTATACACATGTCATATAATGTGTGGCAGTAAGATTTATGTGAGAAATGGAGAAGCAACCAATAAACTTGCAACATGAGTTTCAGCAACATATTTATGATGGTGTATTTAAAGGTTCTAATCAATGGATGTGTAACTGATGTGATTCTGCAATCTGTATACGGGGTAAAAATGGGAGTTCATATCCCACTTGAATCAAAATGTGAAATATGATATATCAAGAACTGTGTAATGTTTTGAACAACCAACAATAAAAATTAATAATAAAAAAACTAAAAAAAAAGAAATGTATGCAGTACTACAAAAGTTAACTCAAACTTGGCTGTTAACTAAAGTTTATACTTTGTTAAGATTCATTAAATTCTAGTAATCTTTACCTTATTATTATATTAAGCAACAAAGAGCATCTTTAAAAAGTAAAAAGTAAAAAATTTGAAGTCACATTATTGGATCAGAAATCAATAAAACTAGAATATTAAAAAACAGAACTTTGATGATCAAAAATTAATCTCTTAAATGAATAATTATGACACAAAAATGAAATACATGAGATTTGGTGAAATCCATCTGTAGAGTCAAATGAATAGCCTTAATGATCTTTATCATTGGAAGAAAAATAGTTAATCAAAGAAATATAAATTCAATGTCATTAAAAGTGAGATTAACAGAATCAGATGTCTGGTTCCAACTGACATGGTGTAATGGGATTGGATTTACCTTTCCACTTGAAACAACTCTAAGAAAAATGTATAAAATATAGGGAATGTTGATTATCAAGATACTGTACATCAGACATTGAAAAACAATGATCCCTGAGAGATAAGGAGAAAACTCATTGAGCTCTGTGATTTTCCCAGTTCACTTGGTTGAGAGAAATCTGAACTGTAGCACCTACCAGGGGAAATAAAGGTGAAACCTGGCTAATTCTGTAAGTTGAGGAAACAGAGCTGAGTGCCTAGAGAAACCAGGCAGCTTGAGTTGTCAGAACATAGTACTGGAAATGAAAGAGCTGCACAAAGAGAAAACCCTAGAGATCTACAGAAGGTCTTCCTCAATTATTCAGCAAAATTGATCAATGCACATGTTTAAAAAACTATACAAGAATAGGGAAAGAAACACCATAAAGGATTAGAAGTAATGATTCATGGCACACATGTATGATGGAAAATTGTGCCTAAACTCACTAGCCATATAAGAAAATATCACGATTTATGAATTAGTGATGATTGTAATCAGAAGGGTCTTCCTTCAGTAGTGTGGAATAATTATCCCCAGACTGAAGGCTGCTCTTCTGTTGACTGATAAATACTTTAAAAGCAAGTTTACAAAACATCTAATTGTTTCTTAGCAACTTAACTACAATCTAAAAAAAAGCTCAAGAAGATTTGTAGGGAAGTTAAAAACATTCATCAAGTAAGAGGTAAAATTTATAATTCAGTCATTCAATCAAATATTACCAGGAATATGGACACAATGTTATAATTTAACAGCAGAAAAAAGCTCTAATGTTCTAGGGCACAATAGGGTGAATATGCTAACAATAATGCATCTTAAAGTAGAGGACAGAATTTTAAATGTACTCACCATAAAGAAATGATAAAAGGTTGTGACAGATATGCTAATTATCTTGATTTGACCATTATTACCATTATTCAATGTATTTGTGAATCAAAACAAAAAAATCAATCTATGAAACGAACCCAGAATTGACATAGATGAGACAATTAGTAAATAAGTTCATAAAATAGTTAGTATAGTTACTATAATTGCATTCCATATGAACAAAAAGTTAACAACAAACAGAAGATAATATAAGATGCAAGTTAAATTCCTAGAGATGAAAAACTACAATATTTTAGATGGAAAATACATTAGATCAATTCATGTTTAATTAGATATTATAAAGGAAATGACTATTAAACTTAAACATATAGCAATAAAGATTATCCAAAATGCATCATGGGTAGTAAAGAGAATTAAAAATAATAATAATAAGCAACCATTAATTAACTGTGTATCCAAAATATGTGAAATTGGGGTTGTTGAAGGGAGACATAATATCTGAAGAAACAATTCCTGTAAAGTTCCTAAATTTGTTGAAAACTGTAATCCCACAGATGCAAACTGCTCAATGTGTCATAAGCGTAAAAAATTACATGAAGAAAACTTTAACAAGACACATTATAAAATATTGTTCAAAAGCAGTGATGATGAGGAAATCTCAAAGGCAGTCAGGAAAAGAATGCTACATGCTTAACAAAAAAGATAAGAGTAACAGACAATTTTCTTTTCTTTTCTTTTCTTTACTTCTCTCCCCACCCTGCTTTTTCCCTCTTTTTTATTTGGTACTGGAGACTGAACCGAGGGACACTTCACGACTGAGCTACATTCTAGCTCTTTTCACTTTCTGTTTTGACACAGGGTCTTGCTAAGTTGCCAAGGCCAGCCTCCAATTTGAGGTCCTACTGCCTCAGCCTCCTGATTTTTTTTTTATTTTTGAGAGGGGGGCCTCACAAATTTGCTGAAGGTCTCACAAAGTTGCCAAGGCTGGCCTCAATCTTCCTATCCTCCTGCCTCACCCTCCCAAATTGCTAGGATTATAGGCATTTGCCACCACACCTGGAGTTCAAATTGTAAAGAGGTTCTTAATCACTTAAGGGTGAAACCTTGCCAGGCATGACAGAGAATTTCATGACAGAAACAATACACATGAGAAGACAGTGGAGTAATACCTTTATAATACTAAGTGTAGGCAGGGAATCAATTTAGAATTCTATACTCCATGAATATATCTCAAAAAAATGAAGCTAAAATAAAGGCTAATTCAGACAATCAACCTAAAATAAAGCAGAAAGAGATTAAGCAAATAGGGAAAAAATAGCAATATGGTAATTCAAAACCTGTGTCAATACTTACATTGAATATTAAAACAAAGATTATCAGATTATATTTAAAAAAGGTCCAACTATGTTCTCCCTGCAAATAAACATATTAAAATATAACAAATATATTAAGCATCAAAGAATGGGAGAAGCTATGGCATGCCAATGCTAATCAAAAGAAAACTGGAGTGCCTATATTATAACCAGAAGAAGTCAGTTTCAGGACAAAGAGCATTACCAAAGATCAAGAAGTGTATTTTGCCCGGGCGGCGACGCGGCAACCCGGCCGCGCGGGCTGCACCGCCCGGGCTGTCAAGCACGGGGGGCGGGCGGGAGGAAGGGGTGGAGGTGCGAGGGGAGGAGGGCTGGCACCGGAGCGCCGCGGTGTCGGTGCAATAAAAATGCATCCCATGGAACTGCCCATGGAGAAGGACGGGACCGAGGCGCGGCAACCAGAGGAGGTGGTAAAAGCGGAGGAGGACGCCCAGGAGGCGGCAGCGGCGGCTGGGACCGCCGGGAAGTGAAAGGTCTCGCAAAGTTCAGCGGTGGCTTCGGGCGCCGAGCCCCAGGCTAGCGGCGGAGAAGCCCTCAGGACCGCTCGGCCAGGCAGCGCGGCCAGGCCGGCTATGGTCCCCGGGTTCCCGCCGCCCCCGAGGTGCCCGGGCCCCGCCAGGCCGGTGCGCGAGGGTCACCCCACCGCCCGGCGCGGCCCCGGCCCACGGCTCCGCGCCACGGGTGACCACTGACCGAGCCTAGCGCCCCAGGAGGAGGAAGAAATAAAGAGCCCTGGGTTCTCCTGAGGACGGTTGCCGCTTCATCCCACAGCCGGGAGGTCTCGGCTCCCTCCCGCACCCGCCCAGCCCGGCTGCTCCCGCTCTGGGGCTGCTACGCGGTGGCCGCAGGACTGAGTGGAGTAACTGGAGCCAGTTCCCGCTATGAAAAAGCCTGCAACCCTCGGATGGGGAATTTGGCCTTAGGGAGAAAACTCTGGGCAGACACCACCTGCGGTCAGAATGCCACTGAACTGTACTGCTTTTACAGTGAGAATGCAGATCTCACTTGCAGGCAGCCCAAATGTGACAAGTGCAATGCTGCCCACCCTCACCTGGCTCATCTGCCATCTGCCATGGCAGATTCATCCTTCAGGTTCCCCCGCACTTGGTGGCAGTCTGCAGAGGATGTGCACAGAGAAAAGATCCAGTTAGACCTGGAAGCTGAATTCTACTTCACTCGTCTAATTATGGTGTTCAAGTCCCCCAGGCCTACAGCCATGGTGCTGGAACGGTCCCAGGACTTTGGAAAGACATGGAAGCCCTACAAGTACTTTGCCACTAACTGCTCAGCTACGTTTGGCCTGGAAGATGATGTTGTCAAGAAGGGAGCTATCTGTACCTCTAGATACTCCAAACCCTTCCCATGCACTGGAGGAGAGGTAAGGGCACCTGTTTAACTCTACACTGTAAGTAAAGTAAGGTAGAAAAATGTTACCAGCCCACATTTTTTTTTAAAGCATGAAGCTATACTTGTAGCAACATGAATGAAATTAGAATTTTTCGTGAACTTTATTTGTCATAAATTATTTCCCATCCTTGGATATGGATGTGTAGTCATTTCCAAGCAGGTTGCCCACTGGCTGTGTTTAAGACAGAATTCTAAGATTCTATTTTTTTTTCATTTTAAGAAAGAGTAGGCACATGCTCTGCTTTAGAGATCTAAAAGGCTAATGGTTTCTTCAGTTGGCAGGATTACATGTGTTACTGAAGGGGGAAGGAGTTACCAAGACAGCCTGTTCCCGGAGCCCACACTGGTACTTTCCTGATACTGTTAACATAAATAGGAAATAAATAAAAACAAAGCCAACAGAGGAAAAAAAAAATCTGTTGCCCAGAAAGGATACCTCTGTGTGACAGTGGAGTTTTACTGTTTTAAGATTCCAAGAGTGCGTAGCAAACAAATGAAGATAGTTTAAGATGCAAGGTTCCTTTGGGGTTTACGGACAACATCTGTTCCAGCTTAGGGAGTTGGGTCTACCCTGGGTTCAAGACCAGCTCATTCATATTGTGCAAAACAGTCTCTTTAGCTCCTGTCCAATTGTTGCGTGGATTATTTTCACTCTAATATTTTCCTTTCCTAAGTGGGTACCTCGGTTCTGCCATATATGTGAAAAATTCAGAGAAAACTTAATGAAAATAGATTAAAGAGAGAGGATTATCATTCTAATTCTGAAACATATCATGAATATTCAGAATAAGTAAGTGGTTCTTGACTAGGGGTGATGTCACCTCCATCCATGGATATTAGGACACTTGGCAATGTCTGGAGACATTTGGGAGGGAGGACATTATTGGCTTCAAGTGGTTGGGAGCCAGGGAGGCTGCTAACAATGTGTAAGACAGCATTCCTTCCTCTACACCCAACAAAGAATTATCTACCTCAACATGTCAATAATAGGAAGGTTGAGAAAGCAGATCAGGTGTCATACTCCCAGAGTACATATTACAATGGCTACAAACACCAAAGCACACATCTAGCAGTCCTTTATATAATTAGTCACAAACTTCCCAGATGGCTTTATTTAATAAAAATTTATTAAGTTCTGCTATGTGTCAGGCACTGTCGTTGGTGCTAATTCTGCCTTTGGGTTGGTGGGGCACTCTGTTTACCAGGGCCTGATGAAAAGATTGCTCTGGGAACTTCTCCCACTATTCTCCATAAGAGACTTCCAACATGTTGTCCACCTACTTATTCTTCTGAAGAGACCACAAGAATAGGGCTTCTGGCCCCAGAACCAAGTAGGACCCAGGGAAGGCAGCACACCAATTGTGCCATTCTTCTTCATGGTCCCTAAGGTTCTCTTAATATTGTAAGCTCCTTTACACCCTATTATGATGGATGTTTTTAAAGGTATCAGGACAGGAAAGAGATAGATAAGTTTGACTCATTGCTTTCTTATGTGGAGAACACTTTGTGTTGAAAACAAACAAATGGCTTTAACTCTCAGATTGCTTTGGAATTGATCCATGAGCTCCTATCAGCTCCTTCCATCTCAGTGCTACTGGGTCATGTGCATCTATGAAGTAGCAAAAATACAGTTTTAGTAACCAGATGGCAGGCAACACTCCCTTAGCAAATATCACATTGAATTGATTACAGCGCTCTAGCATTTACTTAGAGGTGATTAAAGTAAGTTACCTGACCTATAGTGGCAACAAAATCTAACTTATTGTCATCAATGTTTGCATCAAATTCCAAGCAAACAGCGATTACAATTTATGTTAGTTATTTCAATGTAAAGATGCTGGTTTTATCCAGTTTGTAAATTTTTTTTTAAGAGAGAGAGAGAAATTTTTTATATATATATAGTTTTTCAGCAGACACGACATCTTTGTGTGTATGTGGTGCTGAGGATCGAACCCGGGCCACACGCGTGCCAGGCGAGCGCGCTACCACATGAGCCACATCCCCAGCCCCTGTAAATGTTTTTAATTGCTGCTGTTAATTCAGCAGTCTTATATTTTAGGGGCAAGAAAAACATTAAGTGCAACTTAATTCCCCCTAGAGCATATTTGCAAGTCTACATTAAGTCATAGAATTTCTTCCCTTCAGAGAACAGATTTGTAAACTCATCTTTTTCAGAAAGTCTTCCTCCAAGATAATTATAATTATCCTCCCCAGAAAGAACTATAACCTAACCGTCTTCTGTTATTTTAGAAAATAAAGTAGTGCTGAGCTACATCATTTTGCAGTTAAAAAAAAAGAAGTGTATTTTATAATGATAAAGGGATTTTATTTAACAAGAAGATAATATAATTCCAACTGATTATGTACCTTAAAATAGAGTTCCAAAATACATGAAGCAAAAACTCACAAAACTGAAACCAGACTATGTTTCTCCATGTATTCAATTTTTGTCTTATTTTTCAACAAAGTTTTATAATTCTTGTTTTGGTTTGGATCTGAAATGTCCCCAAAGACTCATGTGTTAAAGGATTGGTTCATGTAGCAGCAATATTCAGAGATGGGGCTTTTGGGAAGTGATTGGATAATGAGGGTGCTGACCATATGAGTGGATTAATCCATTGATGAATTCATGATTTGATGGCATTATTGACAGGTGGTGGAAACCATAGGAAGTGGGGCCAGATTCGAGGAAGAGATTCACTGGGGAAATCTTGTCCAATGTCCCTACCTTATGCTGTCTCTCTTCTTCCTGGTTGCCATGAGGCAAGCAATTTTGTTTCACCTGGCCCTTCCATCATGATATACTGCCTCACCACAGGTCAATAATAATGGAGACCGCCAATCATGGACTGAACCCCTGAAACCATGAGTGGAAATAAATAATTTATCCTTTAATTATTTTTTTCTCAGTTACCTTGTCACTGTGATGTAAAGCTCACTAACACAATTTTCAAGATGTAGACTCTACACATTTACTGTTAAGGTTACACCTGTGTATTTCACATTTTCTTGTAATATCTTGACCTGGAATAGTTCAAAATTTAGATTTTTTAGTATACTCTTAGTACGTTTCTAGTTATACCCACTGGCTATATCTATTTTTATATTTTTACTCTTTAACATGCTTGAAAAAATTCTTGCTGCAGGTACTTTTCATGCCAGGAATCATATCATTATTCAAGCAGTACTGTATCCCTTCAAGTTAGAGTTCTCTTTGAGTCAAACATTCCCTGTGTTCTATGCTCAATTCTGCATTTTTTTGTGACCCCACAAAATCGGTACAAGAATTTTTATAAAAAACATTTTCTTTTCATTTTAAAAGCAATTTTAAACTTGGAAAGATCTAAAATTGGCTCCCCTAGTGAGCTGCACCACCAAACTCTATAGCTACAAGAGAACATAGTGGTGCTGCTGAACCATTTCATGCACATTTTGAAATATATAATACTCCTTTGTGATATTGTTTTTGATAGACTATGGTACTTTACTGGATACTTCATGACTTTTAGCTAAGCTTCAAATACATTTGATTGCTTAAGAGTTAACCTTAGAGCTGGGGATAAAGATACTTGCCTAGAATGTGCAAGGCCCTGGGTTTGGTCTCAAGTATCACAGCAGGGGGGGAAAAGGATGAAAGAGTTTATTTTTGTAGGATTAATTCATTTACTTATTCATCTAGTAGTATTAATCATATGCTTTTAACTAGGCATAGTTTTAGGCTCTGAAGATAGAAAAGTGAACAGTACAAACCCACTATTCTCATGGTCATATATTCTAATGAAGGGGAGAATTTGAAAATACAAATAAATAAAAGTATAATATCAGTTGCTGATATATTCTACAAAAAATAAAGTGGGGTATTAGTAAGGTAGTGAAAACAGTATTATTTTATGAAATGTTATCAGGAGAGATTTCTTTGATAAAGTAATATTTGAATATAAATTTGAAAATAATGAAAAAAAAACACCAACTTACTTAACTCTAAAAAATGTTACCAAAGTAGCACTGGTTTCCTCCTTCTTGGCGTATATCAACACAAAACAGGGATAACTTTGCATTAGATCTGTTTTCTTTAATTTGTTCTTAACATTTTTTTAAATAGAAGGACTCTGAAAGATAGCATGAAAGGTATAGACCTTCTCCGGCCACTGTTGATATGTGCTGCAATTTTACATGTAATTTCAAGAAGAACCATGAAGATGGTTCTTTAGTGATTAAGAACCTCTTTACAATTTGAACTCCAGTTGTGGTGGCAAATGCCTATAATCCTAGCAATTTGGGAGGGTGAGGCAGGAGGATAGGAAGCTTGAGGCCAGCCTTGGCAACTTTGTGAGACCTTCAGCAAATTTGTGAGGCCCCCATCTCAAAAAATAAGTAGGGCTGTGGAATTTGGTAAGTGGTAAAGCATCCCTGGGTTCAATCCACAATACCAAAAAATAGAAAAAAAATTATACTTAAAGTTCTCATGAGCTGATACATTCAAACTCATTTAATAAATACTGATTACTTAGATTGAGTCAGAGAATCTAGGTACCACACATTTGGAGTAAACAAAGGTATTTAGAAACCCAAGTCAAGTGAAATATAATAGGAAATTGAAACTATCATTCATGCCATTCTAGCAGAAAAAATATTAGTATGAGAAGAATGAGTGATTCTGAATTATCTGATAAATGTTCTGTTTCGCTCTGGATTTGATGGACTAGGCTTTTGTTTCTGACCTACAATCTGATAAAGCATGACTTTTTTTTTATTACAGGATGAACACTTTTGTCCATAGTTGGAGAGAAGGCACTTATAAATAGTAAAACAATATTACTGAACATACAGAAATATTTTCAAAACTCTCAGGATTTTAGTTATATTAAATTCAGAAGTAGCAAATTCTTTTCATGTAATTTCATAAATTGTCACAAGATGCTAACATAAAATGTAAGGGAAATATCCAATTGTAGCCTTAAATTTTTACTAAACTGGGAAGGCAGAAATCATAACACAGGTAATATGTTCCTCACATTTGCACCAGCATTTTACTCTATTTTCACTTTCTACTTACTGCATAGGTTTGCTGTTATCAAATGAGATAACTTATTAGATACTGTTTTGTAAACTCTAAATGTTTGAAAACGCTGTTATGAATTATGCTCAAAAGGAAACTAATATTTCTGCAATTTGGGACTCATTATATTTAAAATACTAATCAGAGATTTTTAATTATAGGAATTGATCACCTGGCATTCATTTTATGGAATCATTTGAGATTCCTGCCTTGAATCAGCTCTTTCTGAGCCTTCAAAATCCCTGACAATGAAGCTCACCATCAGCACACTTTCCCAGTATGAACAGCTATACACAGCCAGTGACCATTATTTGTGTTTGTGTGCCTGTATGTAACTGAGATGCATAAATTTCTTCATAGTAACAATAACATTAATGGTGAAAACTCAGGTAGCATTAACTCTCTGTCAGATAATATTCTGAGAATCAACCTATCTTATTTCTCTTAATGTTCCACATCAATAAATGGAGATACACTTGATGTCTGGTAACCTGAATGTGTTCTGCTGGAATTTACAACTTTTACTGTTAGACCATTTGGTCAAAAGAGGTGTCACTTAAATAGAGATATTTTGTGTATTAATGTTTTTCTCTGAAAACACAAGAAATGACTTGCTTTCTGGCCTTTTTTTAGGACTACATTTTCTCATCTCAGAAGTAGGCTATAGGAATACAAAAGTAGGGCCAAGACTTTTTCAAAACAAGTAACATTAATCTGCTTTAAATCCAAGAGTACTGCACAATGAAGTGTCATCAAGATGATGTTTCATAGAAGATTCTGAGAAATTATAGACAAAATTAAGCAGGCTTTTCAAAAGAGAAATGCTTACCTATAAGCTGGATAGAGTGAGATAGCGAAAAAATACACAAGGTTACTGAACAAAGTATACTCACAATGAAGATGGAAGTAAAGTTGACAGGAGACAGGTTATATAATTATTATCACATGTTCTTTGAGTTAAAGTGATCAAAAATTGGGAAGCAATATGTATCACAATGTCTTGATGGGTGTTCACACTAGAGAATGCAAATGAAAGTCCTAGACAAATTATTCTCTTCATTTTGAAGGAAACTATAATACACAACTGAGCTAATATGAGTAACCTTAGCCGCATTTTTCAAATACTTTTTTATGGCTAATTGATTTTTTAATGAGCCTTTTATTTTAGGAAAGGTTTACATTTACAGAAAAACTGAAGATCACACAGAGAATGACCACATTCCCTACAACAAGTGTTCCCTATTATTAATATCTTAGGATGGTACAATTTGTTATAATTAGTGAACCAATATTGATACATTAACTAAAGTCTTTATTTATTCACATTTCCTTAGTTTTTACATATTTTTTTTCTGTTTCAGGATCTCATCCACAATACCACATTATGTCTCCTTATGGTATAAGAACCACAGTATATCAGCAACTATTCTCCAATAGTAGTTCAGGCAGAAGTCATTCTAGACAACAATCAGTGCAGGATCCTCCATGTATTTTACACAGCCCATGGCAGGGGACATCCGTCCACTCGTTTAGAGAAACTGATGTTTTATGCTGGCAATTTAGGTTTATTTAAAGGACTGATTTGAAAACAGGTGAGACAGGCTGATTAGATTCATTATGTATGTTGGCTTTGTTTTTCTAGGCCTGAATTTTTCACATTTCAATTAATTGTAAGTCAAGTATCAGGCAGATTCTTCACTGGGTTTCAAATGTGATAAAGCTGCTTCTTATTTTTAAGAAGGCCATTGCAATCCTGCATTTATTTTACACCTCAGTGCATGTTTTACACACAAGCACACACACCCACACACACTCACACACATTACCAACACACAAACACATAATTAGAGCACATTTAACACTCAAATAAAGCTTTAACTACTAATTCATAACTAGGGCATTTTTTAAATAAGTATTGTGTCTTGGTCTCTAGTGGGGAAACATTGTTCAATGTGAGTTCTCTGGTTTGTTGTAGGGCAGTGAATGTTCACTTGTTGGCAATGATATAGAAATGGGGAGTAAGAGTTTAAAAGTTTTTAGAGTAGGTAGGCAGAGTCAGAGTATGGAATCTAAGAATAAGAAATTGGGGAATTTCCTCTTTGTTTCTTCATTTCAATCTCCTAATAATTCATATATATTTTCCAAAAGTCTCCCAGAAAACAAGTACTAGGTCAATCCACATATCAGTGAACCATAGCAGAATGCGATTCTGAATTTCATATAAAAAGTCATAAAATCAAAAAGACAGGTGCTGTGGTTTTGGCTCAGCACTAGAGTACTGGCTTCACACTTTCAAAGGTCCTGAGTTGGATCCCCAACACCATATGTGAAAGGAATGAATGAAACACTGCATGAGTGTATGATGAATGAATTAAAGGTATAAGGAGGAGGAGGACGAGGAGGAGGAGGAGGAGAACTAGAAGAAGATGATGAGTAATTTGACAGAAGGGAAAAAGGGGAGCAGAGTGAGTTTCAAGTGTGGTTTCCAATTCCCAAACGTTAAATTACAGCAGATGGGATAGAGAGAGAAGATGGGAGGGCAGGAGAGGGGGGATAGTAGAGGATAGAAAAGGTAGCAGAATACAACAGTTACTAATATGGCATTTTGTAAAAATGTGGATGTGTAAACAATGTGATTGTGCAATCTGTATATGGGGTAAAAATGGGAGTTCATAACTCACTTGAATCTAATGTAGGAAATATGATATCTCAAGAGCTATGTAATGTTTTAAGCAACCAATATAAAAAAGAGGTCTTCATTGTTCTTTGTAGTTGAGATCTCCTGTTTCCGTGACATGTTTAGTTGTGTTCTCTCCTTTAGTCCTCCCATGCTCTAGTTATTCTGATATGGAAAAACTAGCTGATATGCCCAACCAGTCTGTAAATCAGTGACAATTTTTCATTAAGCCTAAAGTCACTTCACATTTGCTACAGTCATACTAATTACACTTCTTTGTTGGGAGTTTAAAATATATTTCCATCAGCTAGATTACAAGTACCTAGAACTCCCATTCTTGTTTATGTAATAGTGGCTTCACCAGATTAAATGCTGTACTCTGGAATAAAATAAAATAGGAATAATTTACTCATAAGATTCCTACGTAAACCATCTTTATTTACAAAATACTATCTTAAGAATTATAGTTTCATTGAGCTTCAATTGGAGCCAAAGTATAGTCAATTACTGAAGTAAAAGCAGTTACTTAAAAACTAAAAATGAGAGATAAGTCAAATTACATTTGAAGAGAGAGCAACAGCATGAGGTTTCTTGTTTGGTTCTGGATGTTGAGTAACAGGCTCATTTGCAGGTGGAAGGAACCCTTCAGGGAACTCACTTGTACTTTCAGAATGGGGGTGTAGAGGGCTGAATTCCAGCTGTTGGGGGAAGATTGTGAGGAAAACCCCCTCCCTGCATAGACATTTCACATTGGAAATGGAGTGGGTGGCGGGCCAGGTGGAAAATAATCTCCAGGTTCCCAGACAAGTTTCCTGGGAGAGGTGGAGGAAAAAAAAGGTCCTCTACTCATGAACTGACTCCTTGGGTCAACTGGAAACAAGGCACCTCTGACTGGAGGGAAAGGTGCCAACACAGAGCCAGAGCCAGTTGCTTGGTTTTCAGCATGGAGAGGTGAATCAGGCACATCAGAGTCTCCAAGATCAACTATGGTCTCCTTCTACTGAATTGCCTTTGTAAAGACATCGGCCCATCCCATTTATCCAAAGGAGGCATATTAGGAATTCTGTGTTCTTCTGGTCCCGATGGTCTACCACAATTTGAGTAAAACCTATCTTGCCTTTGTAGAGGAAGACGTGGATCAGAAGAATATGGTTGGCCTGGTGGAGGGATCATCAGCCTGCTGGCCTGTTCCCCTGGAGGAGAGAGGGGCCCAGTCTGAGAAGGTACTCTCTGAAAATCAGTGAACTTATGACAGCTGGTTTCTCTTCCTTTACTGCTGGTCGCATGGTCCAGAGGATTCTCCAGGGCCCCTTGACCCTCTTCCTCCTCCCACTGGAGGGAAAGGTGAGAGTGTGAGTGGACCACTCTTTTCAAAATGAGGAGGTCTCCTTTCAGATGAAGGCTGACCTATTGGTGAGGGCCCATTTGGAGAAGGCTTTCTGCCCATTGCTGAGTTGGAAACATCCAGTACATCATAGGGATCTTTTTCTACAAGTTCAAATCTAAGCTCCTTCTCAGTTAATTTTTGTCTGTTGCGTGCATTTTGTTTCCTGAAATAAGTGAGGTTTCTTTCAGCAATCCGAGCTGCCAACTCACTAGCATGTGCTTCTTTCTCAGAGGAAATAAATCTTCCCCAGACAGGAATGAATGGTTCTCTGCAATTCTTCTTCAAGATATTGGGCTCTCTTTCTGTAGGTCTCCAGCTCTTTTATTGTATGGCTCAACTTTTCTTCGACTTTGGAAAGTTTCTCCTCTTGCTCCACCCGGTAGTTTTCCTCCACTCTTAAATTCCTGTGCAGTTACATCATATTTTCTTGATAGCGTTCGTTCCATCATGACTTTAAAGTTCTTCTGTAGGGTCTCATTCTCACTTTGCAGCTGTGCATTTTCTGACTGCAAGGATGCCTGTTCAGTCTGCAGACTTTTAAGGTGTTCTGTAAGGTCTTCCGTGGTTTTCTCCACTTCAGAAGAGAAAGTACATTTTTGATTTCTTCCTCCTTCCAAGATTTCTAAGGAGGCCTTTAACTTATCACCATAAACCAGGTTCCTCAAAGCTCCTTTGGACTCATCCTCCAAGTGAGCACCAATTTCTGGTTCACTCGTCTTTCCCAATTCCAGGTGACCACCATCCCTTTGGGCTCCCAGGCTTGGAGAAGACCTGTCCTTCATCTTCGGCAAGCATTCACTCAGAGACTCCATGTGATTTTCTGTGTCCCTTAGAACTTGTTCTCCAGGTACTTTAGAGTCCTCTAATATGATTTTTGCTTTATATTGGACACCTCCTTGTTCCCTCTGTGCTTCAGCTTCTCCTTGTATTGTTGGTCTCTGCGTTTGCAGAAGTTGGGATCCTTCATTCAAAACCTCTTTGATTGCCAGCTTCAGTTCTTCCTCGTTCACTTGAAAGAGTCTCCAGTTCATTTTAGCTTCAGCTATTTGTGATCTGAGGGATTCAGATTCACCTTGGAGGGACTGTATCCTTCTTGATAGATGCGCCATCGTTTCATCCTGTTGACAATGTTTAGCCTTCTGTGCTTTGAGCACTTCTTCTAGAAAGAGCATTTCCATGCCCTGGCTGCATTCGGACCTATGCAGCTTTTTGTAGGTCGCATCCAGATGTTGTGCTTCCCTTGAACCCTTCTCAAACCTGAAATCCTTTAAAGATGAGTCTAAGCCTTCATGTTCTTTTTCAACAAGGCTCACTTTTTCAAGAAGTCCACATTTTTTTTCAATAAGTCCAGCAAGATTTAGAGCCAGCTTTTTTTCTCTTCCCACGTAGAGCCTGCTACTGACCGACTGAAAACTTCTCCAGAAAAGTGAGTGAACAGCAAAAAATCCAAGAGCTGTACACATCACCCACTCCCAAGGAAAGCCATAAGGAAGATGGCCAGGCTTCATGTCTTTGGACAATGCTGCCATGACCCTGGGTGCTTCTTCCAGAACCACCCACTAGTATGGCTGAGAGGCAGCCCTTGACTCCTCCATCACGCCAAGACGGCATTGGCTCTTGCCACCACAACCACAGCCTGCCCAGGCAGGCCAACACAGGCTGTGGACACTCAGGTGTTTGGTCAGGAACTCCAGCCTGCACCAGGCAATGGAGCAGACCACTGTGATCCCCTTCAGGGGCTGAGAGTATGGCGGGTGGTGGGCGTATGGAGGTGGGAGCCATGATCAAGGGCTCCCAGGAGCCTTGTTGTGCTCAACTGCCCATCAGGGGAGTCTTGAATCCCTTCCCTACCCAGTGCATCCTCAAGTGACAGAGGTTTAGGTCCCTCCCACTCCAGCCAGAGAGAATTCCTCTCCATGCCACCCACCCCTTGATTTGGTTTAGGCCAGGCCAAGGCGGGGCTTAGTAGGAAGATTCCATCCAGTAATAATAACATTCAGTTTGATGTCACTCAAATTCTAAAGCTGTCTAAACTGTTCAAACAGCTTTTATGGCCTATATTGGTCTTTGTGTCCCTTGCCATTTGTTTGAGTGACTCAGTCCTTTCCCTGCCCTTGTGCTCTCCCTATTTCCTTCCTTCCTTGCTTCCTTCCTCCCTTCCTGGTTTTTCTCCTTTTCTTCTTCCTTCTTTTCTACCTCCCTCCATCCCTCCAACTTTGCCTCCCTCCCTTCCAACTTTCTCTCTCCCTTCCGTCCCTTTTCTTTTCTTGCAAGTGTTTGGGGTGAAAGTCCATGGCAGGCCAGCCCCAAGCTAGGCAAGGTCACTGCCACTGAGCTACAACATCCCCAGACCTGCTGCCACTTCCTATGCAAGTAATTTGAATTATCTCTAAAGAGAAACTCTCACATTAGTCTACTTTCAAAGTAATTTCACAAGAGTTGCTAACATGGGCACAAATCAGTTATGACAAGTCATTTTTGAAAAGCACGGCACAGCTAATGTTCCTCAAATGAAGGAGTTGAAAACTTTAGTTGGTTTTCAGGTCAGCATTTCTAGACCAGTATTTGTTGAAAATTCTTCAAACTCTTCTTTCAGATGTTTTTTTTTTTTTTGGACTTCTCATGGGCTTGAAAACATCTAAGGAAGCTGGCTGGTACTTATAAATATATAGCCAAGAGAAGGATGGATATGACCCTCTGAAATGGATGTAACTCCTTAACGTGAATTATATTGTTGATGTTAAGACAAAGAGTTCATGGCTTGATGTACAAAAAGGACATCCCAACATATTGTTTTCCTCCCAAGTTAACACTTGACTTGTTGATGAGTCACATATGAGGTTCGAAGGAGAAGATGCACAAGTAATCACTGGTTTTGTTAGCATGCAAGTTCCAAGCCCATAGGCCACCATGCATGATTAGACCTGTTGTTATTTACACTTACATGGCCAGAGCTGTATCACTGTCTCAAAGTTGCCAAATGAGAGTAGCTTGTTTTCCTCTCCAGCACCTGTATCGAATGACCAGCTTTCAAGTGGACTTCCCTGAGCCTTGTCACTATCTGAACATGCGAGTCCAAAGCACTTTAGTGCTACTACTAAGAAGGATACTCACTGTAACACTGTTTTTCTGACCATTACATGGACAATAAGATGACCCTGGTGTGCGAAGAACAGATCTCAGTGAAGATGTACTGCCTGTTGGTGCATGACACTTTTCTAGGATTCACGGGCCATGTGGAGGAATCAGCCCAAACACCTAGAGATAGCACTCAATTCATAGTTTACTTAAGGACACATGTGGCTTAGGGAGAACTTCTTTCCTCTGAAAGTGTTTCTTCAAACGAGATGAGAGTCGAAAAGAAGGTATTGAGAACACTAAGTAAAATGGCTGTGCTTTGTGGAATTGGCAGGATTCATCCATACATGTAACAATGCTTTGTCACTGCCTTTGGACCTAACACGTATCAGTGTAGATGAACAGAGGCACAGTAAGAAAGAGAGCTGACATAAAACACCAAGGGGAAGGGGCTAAGCTGCCTTACCAGGTTTACTTTTTTCACTCTGGTGGCACTTTCTGTTGCCTGTATGAACAGAGTTTCCAAGTACTTTTCCACTTAGCCGTCCTCTCTGTTATTCATACAGTTGAACTACCAGGAAGAGATGGATCAGTTTACCACCTGTGAGGCCTTTTCTTCCACATTTTCTGCCCATTGCATGCTTTTGTTTTTTTCAGCTCTTCCTACAAACCCCTCTAATTCTGATCTCTCCTTAGTCCTATGATTTCTCTAAGTGTCCCCTTTGCTCCTGTTCATGGAGTCATGTGTACACATATTATACATGGTTCTATTGAACTCTACTTACTTCTTTCTCACCTCTGTGCTCCTTTTACCAAGTCACTCCTCAACACTTACTGTAACCCTTTGAATTTTTTGTCCATTGTCATTTAAAAAAGTCTTTAAAAATTGAACCATTTCGCATGCAGATACAGTCTTCTTGATCTGCTATTAATCCCCCACTACTGACATTGTAAGTTATTGAAATGTACACTTCCAGACCGTTTTCAGATTTTTGATTTCTGTATATCTGTCTGTCTATCTATTTACAAACATAACATGGTATTCTGAAAGTATCGTTCTGCTTTTGGAGCTCTACATTGTGTTTTTCAGAAGCAGGCCTATTACACAGAGATGAATCCATGCTACCTAGATTGAGTTCAAACCGGAATGTGCACTCTGATTCCCATTATATTGTTCTACCTACTAATGGACAGTTCAGTTATATCCAGACCTCACCACCTCCCCCATTAAGTAAAACCCCTGTGGAGAGACATGTAGATGCCTTTATGAACATATTGATAATTTTTCATGGCAGTGTTTTCCAAAAACCAGTTAGTAAAATCAATTTATTCCTTTGCAGCCTGAAATTACCTTCATTCCAGTTTACTGGTATAAGAGCTGCAGTATAGCAGCAACTATTCTCCAATAGTAGTTCAGGCAGAAGTCATTCTAGATAACAATCAGTGCGGGATCCTCCATGTTTGAAAACTATGTATCTAAATCAAGGGCCCAACACCCTTTTGTGCTTCAGATCTTACCTAGTTTTCTATTTTCATACTTACATTTCACCTTACATTCTTACAAATATCCCAGTTGCCCAATACCCGTATTCATCCTGCAGAATGACTCCTAACCCAAATCGAACATGATATGACCCTTAGCCATACTCTGTTCCCTCAATCTATTTTCACATAACAGCAGCAGGTCCTGAGTTGATCTTGCCATACAGGTATGTAGGAAATCCTATAGCTGCTGAGAAGCTCAAAGGCAGATGCAGAAATGATCCCTGGAGCAAATGTAGGCAGCTAGGTAGGACCTGTGAGGTCTAAAGTCATCTTCCATGGCCAACAATGCAGTCAGGATGAAGGGATGTGGCTGAATCAGCCTCTCTCTTCTCAATGCAGGGAAGATGGACACAATCACAATCAGGTCTGTGTGGATTGCTGATCTCAGACTCCTAGGGTATATAGACCTTTATGTCTTGTGAAAATGTCACAGGAAGGTGGGGTAGCCTCAATCTCATGGGACTCTTGGAAACAACTGTTAGGACAAAGTGGTTGCCAAGGCAGTGACCTCATTAACTTCCCTGAAGGAAGTGACCTCATGTCACTTCCTTGGTGATGGAACTCTCTGAACTTGGGATCCAGGAGGCAAGGCACCCAGAGGCAGTTCCAGTCTCAGTGGGCTCACTTGTTTGTCTGTACCAAGGCCAGAGTCATCCTTTCTTGGCACCTAGTGATGTGTGGATAGCCAAATGCCTTGAATGGTCTGAACAGAGGCCTTTCCTGAGAAAGAAGTGTTGGCTCATTGCTGGCTCCTGACAACTACACAGAGACGGCCAAGGAGAACAGAGCTGAGACAGGGCAGGCCACAGCTGAGGAACATATTTTCACCCACCAGTCAGAGGACAGAGTGGATAGATGCAGACCAAATACAGGGGTGGTTTGTGTGTCTTAGTGGGTGTGTGTTTCAATTTGTCATTTTGTCTCATGTTCTGAGAACATGAAGGAAAAACGTTTTTCTGTTGTTGTTGTTGTGGTTGGTTTGAAATGGACTGTTGACTATTGAGTCTTTCTATGTCAGTGGATCCCACTGGGTTTGTGTTTACAGAGAGTAGAGAGAAGAATGCAGCAGTGAATGTGTCCTGTCTAGTGGAAATCTTTGCAGGACTCCTCAAGGCCAATTTATCAATGGACTGCTGCTGTGCATGCAGATGGGCAAAACCTACCAAGATCGTAAGTTCCTGTATTCTTCCTGAATTTTGGCCACTCTCTAAAGGGGTTCGAGTTCTGTGTCCAAGATGTGTATCACCTTCATGCTGTGTGACATGGCCATGGACTGGATTGCTGAAGGGAATGCCAAGCATCTCAGAAAACTCAAAAATTAGCATGACTGGTAAGGATCTCTCTGGAGAATCCCTGCTTGGATAGATGGCAACCCAAGTTGCATGATTAGGAGCTGTCAGTGCCACAGTGTTCAATTAAAGCCAAGTTTTTCTCCAGGCTTCTTTCTTCCCTATTGTTCTGTTCCCCTGAATGTCAGGTAGGTGTTTGCCTTGGGGCATTCCTTTGGGAATCCTCAAGAAAACAGTTTCAAATGGAAACGAAGAGGCCTAATCTGTGCCTTTGAGGTGAAGTGCTTTGTAAAAGCTGTGTCTGAATCAGACTCTTGGCCCTATGTGTGGCTGTGAATTACATTCTCGGCACCCCAGGAAAGTCAAGAAAAACCCCATGTGTCCATCCTAATCTAAAAGGTTGAAAAAGAAGTGTAATATTGGATGAAGTCTCTTGCCTTCCTCTGGTCAGGCTCCTGACCCCTATGAAGTAAGAACACGGATTCTCTGGGTCAAATGAATTGTTGCAAGACCTCCAATAATTAGCACACAGGTGTTTGGGTTTTTTCATGAGTCCAGTACACATAAAGAATCTGCCCCTGGCAGGCAGGAGGCCTCTAATTTGAGAAGCAGAGGAGTATTAACTACAGGCCCATTTTATCTATCCTGTTTCTCAGGAAGGGTGTCCAGGCCACCATGACATTTGGCATATGATGGGCATGAGAGCTTACTTTGCACACCATCTTAGACTGCTTCCCCTATGCAAACCCTGAGCCAGAATGTTATGATGAGTGTCTGTATGGAAGAAGATGAAGGCCATGTGGGAGTGCTTTTGTTAGAATAGCGGTCTTCTGTGTGGCGGTTGGAAAAGATGACTGGGTCCACCTCAGGTTGAACTCTGGTGTGATGCCATTAGAGACTGAGTTCTGGAACGGATCTCAGAAAACTATTGCCTTGAATTGAGTTGGGATTTTACAAGGCCAGGCATTAGAGGAGGTTTTGGAAACTGAGATCTAGGCCGAGGGTGGCTTTCTCCACAGCACTGGGAATCTCAGCCTGGATTTCACATGATTTTGCTGTTAAAGCCTTTTCAGCTATAGTTGAGAGTCAAAACTCACATGAACCTCATATTTTTGACCCCAATGGGCCTGGATTCCTGTGACCTTTCGCCACTCCTTGGGAAGCCTTGCCTGCATGTGATCTCCAGAGCTTTTACTGAAAGCAGATTCCTCAACACTTAATGGCTCCTAAATGAATCAAAACCCACAGTGCCAACTTCTTCATTTTTGAAATATGGCTAGGCCAATACCATGAAGTTTTTGAGAATCCCATGACCAGAAATCCCTGGAGAACCTTTAGATCTCCTGCTGCTCATCATGAGTGAACCAGCGAGTGCCATTTTTGACTGAGTGGAATTCATGACCATGGTGAAGAACAGAGAGGCCAGTGAGTAGGAGCCAGCAGGGAACTGGGCCTGGAGCAATGGTGTGCAGGTGTGTGATCCAACATCGGTGGTGGGCCCCTGTGGTTCTGTCATTGGCTTCCAAATGACATGTGACTGACAAGGTGCAGCCAGCAGACCCTAAAATATAAAGGCATGTTGTTGTGGGGAGAGGATTTGGTGCGATGCTCAGAATCAAGTTGCTATGCTCAAGTGGGAAAGATATATGGGATAGCAGCCAAGTTTGTGTGTTTTCCTTGAGACACTGACTCACCCCACGTGACAGAGCTCCCTCCAGCACTGTGTCCCAGTTGACCTCTTTGTATTTCAAAAACAAACACCAATTTTCCAGGGAAGCTGCAAGAAATGCCATTAAAACTGTAGGGTGAGCCAAAGGCTTCACAATCCACCCAGGGAGACATTCATACCCCAACGGCCACAGTTACCTACAAAGAGAGCATTCAGCTCTGCTTCCTCCTGTTCATATTGGAAAATATGAACCCATGTCCTCCTGTTCACATAGACTCAGACCAAGCTTTCATGATCTCACTACAAAGGAAGCTAAAACACAAAGCTATATTTCTAGTGGACGAATGACAGAGGCAGATAGTCAAGAAGTCATTAGGCCAGCAAAGTTCCATGTTCGTGGAATGTTTACCCTGTCCTCTACTTTTGGGATCTCTTCTGCCACAAACAAGTTTGTGAGCTCCTCAGAATTTCCAATTCCAGATATGTTTTCACAGATTTTTTTTCCTCTTCTCCTCTCATTGTGTCTTCTTTGGGGTGATAGTAATGTCCAGGCATTGTGGTGAATGACAGTGGAAGATTTTTATGTGCCACGTGTTCCCATATGTATTAGACTCATTTTCCGTTTTGCCATTTGAAATATTGAATCTCTGACACTAACCCATAACCTTCTAGGCTCTGACTACTTATTCAAACATCGATAAAAATAATCCTAAAGGAATAGAAGTAGAAACGTTTGATAGGAGGCATGGTGTATACTTGGATTTGATTTCCATACCTGATAAAACCCATCATACAATGCTATCATTTTTCTTTAAACTGTAGGATATTTTTTAAATGAATTAAGAGAAAAAGTGATAGTTTGAAACTATGCTCCTGCATAATTTACATACTTACCATTTCTGGCATTCAAATCTTTCTGAGGATCTGATCATCTACTGGTACCACTTTCCTTTCATCCAGAGACATTCATTTAGTGTTTCTTGGAGTACAGGTCTGCTGGTGATGGGTTTGCCCAGCTTTCCTTTATCAAAAATTTTCTCCATTTTCTCTTAATGATTTATATATTTATTTAAATATACAAAGTGTGTACATACATACAGTATATACATATATACACACATTATGTGTATTCATGTTTATGAAGTTATTTGGTTTTTTTTTTTTGGCTTGATATAGAATTCTGGTTTGACAATTTTTCCTTTCAGCTCTTGTTTTAAAAAATAAACTATTTTTAGAATATTTTTTATTTAAATAAAAATTGCATAGATATAAAGACCTAGTTCTCCTATGCTCTACACCCAGCTGGCCTTATTATTATACCTTTTGTTAGTATGGCACACTTATTAGAATTGATGAACCAGTATATTCTGGAGAGATGATGGAGAAATAGTTCACCACTGAGGTTATTTCTTTTTTTCAAATTTTTCATAGAATTCACCAGCAAAGCCAAAGAAACCTGATGTTTTCTCTTTTAGAATGTTGTTGGCTTTTTATTTATTTTTCTTAATAGAAACAAACCTATTCAGATTGTCTATTTCTCCCTGTGTGAGTGTGAGTAGTTTAGTTTGTCAAGGAACCCATCTATTTTACCTGAATTATCAAATTTGTGGACATAAAGTGGTTTGTAGTAACTTTTGTATTGTTTTTAATTTTATTGATTTTTCTTTTCTTTTTGCTTGCTTTAGGCTTAAACTGCTCTTTTGCTTTGGCTTTTCAAAGCTAGATTACTGAGTTTAGCTCCCTGTTCTTCTCTCGTCTGTGTCTTCAGTGCTATTAATTCCCCTAAGTGCACTAAATGATTACACAGTTCACTGGATAAATTGTGTAATTTTGATAAATTGTAATTTCTTTTGTTGAATTCAAAATATTCAAAAATTTCCCTTGAGACTATTTTTACTCATTTGTTATTTACAAATGTATTATGGAATTCCCAAATATTTGGGGATTTTTTAGTTCTCTTTATATTGGTGATTTTCAGCTCAATTTCATTGTGATATAAGATTATATTTTATTTGATTTCTAATCTCTTAAATTTATTGATGACTATTTTATGATACAGTACACAGTGTGCCTTTCTGAATTTTATGTAAACTTGAAAAGTGTACTCTATTCTTTTGGAGTAGAGTATTTCAGAATTCCAATAAGATCAGGTTGATTGACAGTGACATTCAGGGCAGCTATATCTTTACTGATTTTCTGCCTGCTTCATCTATTAATCCCTGACAGAAGTGTTTGGAAGTTTCCAACTATATAATAGTGAATTTTGTCAATTTCTCCTTGAGTTATATCAGTTTTGGTGTCACATATTTAGATTTCTGTTGCTAAATTCTTAATATTTAGAATTGCTATGTCTTCTTGGAGTTTTTCCCTCTTCATTGCTGATAATTTTCCATATTCTGAAATGTATTTTATGTGAAATTAATATAGCTATTGCAGATTCCCATTGATTAGTTGGTATAGTGCATCTCTGTCCATCATTTGGCTCTAATTGTATCTGGGTCTTCCCAATCAAAGTGTCTTTTTCAGAGACAATATATGGTGGAGACTTGTTTCTTATTCAGTTTGACACTTTTTTCTTTTAATTGGCATATTTAGATTAGTCACATTTAAAGTGATTATTGGTAGAGTTGGAATAGTATTTATTACTGCTTTCTCTATTTTGCCGTTGTTCCTTATGTATTTTCCCATTTCTCTGGTTATATGAGCATTTTATATGATTTCATTTATTTTCTCTCTGAGAATATCAACTATTCTTCTTTATCAGATGTTTAGTGGTTGCCCCTGAGTTTGCAATGTACATCATAAGAATATAAGAACATCCTCAAATAATACTCCACCCTTTCACATGTAGGGCAGGTACCCTATAATATTTCTCTCATTAATTTCACTTTTTCCTATGCTATAATCACCCAATATATGGTTACTGTTACTGCTCTAAACACTTGGTTATCTTTTATATCAGGAATAAGTCAATGAAAAGATGGCATTTCACTTTTATTTCTTCTCCAGTGCTCTCGTTTTCTTTATGTAGATCCAGGTTACATCATTTTTCTTCTCCTTGAAGAACTTGTTTGAACATTTGCTCAGAGCAGTTTGCTGGTGATAAATACCCTTAGTTTTTGTTTATGTGAGAAACTCTATTTCTGCTTCACTTTTGAAGAATAATTTCACTGTTTTAGTCAGCTTTTGCAACACTGTGACCAAAACACCCAACAAGAAACAATTCAGAGGAAGACAAATTTATTTTAGCTCACATTTTTAGAGGTTCAATCCATGGTCAGCTGACTCCATAGTGCTGGGCTCAAGCTGAGTCAGAACATGAGGGCAGAAGGTGGCAGAGAAAAGTAGCTCAGAACATGAAAGCCAGGAAAGAGAGAGAGAGAGAGAGAGAGAGAGAGAGAGAGAGAGAGAGAGAGAGAGAAGCACTTCAGTTCACCAGGAACAAAAATATAAGCCCCAAGGCATGCCCCTAGTTGACCCATCTCTCTACAGATATCACTGGGTTAATCCATATAAGTGGATTCATCTACTGAGTAGGCTACAACTCTCACAATCCAACTGTTCCACATGGAGGCCTCTGGGGCCTGAGTCCTCACACACTCCCCTATGATGTTTTCACCCTCATTAATATATTTTTGCTGCTTTTTATTATCCCTGGCCTGCCTGTCTATTCTACATTCAGAGAAACCTGTTTCCTGAGGGTGTGGGGAGGCTCTGAGGGGCTGCGACAGAGCCCTCCTGGAAGGGGAGATCCTTGCTCTCTGGAGACCCAAGCTCAGGAACCAACACTGTCTGGCTCTTTGACCTTGGGCAAGACACTTAGCATGTCTCTCATCCTTAAAATATGGCGACAGTAATAATCACAATGACTGACCTGGCTGGCTTCCTGAGAAATCCAAGAGCCATTCCCCACTCTGTCTAAGCCATTCACCCCTCCCTTGAGCCACAGTTCTTTATGATAAGATGACTCATTAAGCTTTGCTCCTGGTAGGGAGCTGACACCCAATTAATGAGCTGACACTGTTCTGTGCCTGCCCTCACAAGTGCAATAAGGCTCCGTTTACAAACACAGGCTGCTGTGCCTGTTAGGGAGGGCAAGGTTAAAATCTCCCTGCTGGGCCAGTTTGTTCAATCTGATAAGGCTTTTTTAAACAATGTCTTTGTGCCTTAAACATCAGACATACTGCTTTCAGCAGGAAGGAAGTCACCTTAATGACAACATCCTGTTTGGCAGAAAAGTTACTAATATGCCCAGGTTTTGCATTATAAAACAATATAAATAGTGATATTTTATCACAAAGTTGTTCTCCAGACTATCTCATGGTAGGTTTTACATTATATTTTATATTTTATATTCTCATCTAAGAATTAAATTTCATATTTTCAATTTGTTTTTTTCAGCTGAAAGTTTGGGTTAAAGCTAGACTCTGTGTTTTATTCCCTCCACCTGGAATTCCATTTGCCCTTCTCCCTTTGTCAAACTGTATAACCTCAGACCCTAGCTAAAATACCATTTCTTCTGGGAAGTCTTTTTCAAAATTTTCAGGAAGAAGTAAGCTTCCATAAAATGTCCCTATAGTTTTTAAATGCCTCTACGGTAACATTGTATTTTTCCTTTTTGTTTCCTAAGTCATAGCAGAGTTCATCATGCACAGTAATCACTGACTTATACACACACAAATGCAAGATCCAAAGCAGTAGAGAGAGCTGCCTCCCACCATCTAGAGGTGCCAGGCCTGAGGCTGCTCTTTCCGCTTTGAGTCTCTATGGTGTCCCCGGAAGTCAATTAGGTTCCTAAGCGAGGGTCCCGGCGGTTTTGAGGGCTGCGCGGTCCAAATACACACTATACTTCGCAGAACAGCTGTATTTGGACCACAATGTTCTAAAAGGTTGATAAGTAGAGAGAAACTAGGAAAGGATTAATTGATGAGACATTCATCAAATTATACTGGCAACAAATACAGATAGAGGTAGAAGGAAAAATAGAAGGCCTATTGGGGAAATGAAAACTAGCCCAGGTGGCTGCAGGGTAGCATTTTATAAAATAAAGCATGTATTTGGATGTTTCAGTGTTTGATATTGAACCTGGAAATGGTGTTTTCCTAGTTGAACTTGTTGGTACTTTTAGTATTCATGTGTTTACGCCAAGTTTTTAATGAAATTCTTAAGTCTTGTGGTATATTTCTCAGTATAGAGTGGTGGTTGACAGATAGCACAAAATTGCCCACACTGTACTTCCAGACTGCTCTGATTAAAGTCTGGCTGTACCTGTTGCTTCCTATGAATCCTACACACATTTCTTAGGCTTGTCTACATCAGTCCCCTCATTTTGTGAAATAAGTGATAATAGCATAGAAGTTGTAGGTTTCTTTCCTTCTTCTTCTTTTTCTGAGAATTAAGGAATTAATTGGGTTTGGAGATTAGCTCAGTCAATTTTAGAGTTCTTATATAGCACATACAAGGCCCTGGGTTTGATTCCCAAGATACATGCACACACCCACAAAAATAATTAATTCATGTAAGAAACTTAGTCTAGTTCCTAATTAAAAGTATGTACTGTAGTTTGAATTCATGGCTATTTCATAGAAAAAAAAAATTTCCAATTTTTGAAAATACTTTTTACTGTTTTTCTGAGTCTTCTAGAAAGATAGTGAACTGAAAATGCCTTTTTTAAAAAGTGTGCATACATATATGTGTGTATGTATGTGTGTATCTGTATATATGCATGTAGATATAAATATTTACATTTCCAAAGTGCACACACAGTGAATATGCTCCCTTCTGCTTTGGAAGCTCTATACCCGTTTTCTTTTAACCAGTGAACAGCAAGTCAGTGCTGATTTCTCATCTTATGGTTTCAATTTATTTTACTATTCCTGTTCCTTCCTTATCCTCAAGCTTTGTTGATATAATATAAGCACTGTAAATGGGAATTTTGACAATATGTGTGCATCATTGGACAGCTGCTGAAAACATGGGAACTTAGGTATATACTCAGTGAATATCAACATTTTTAAAAAGGAAAAAGATTTTAGTATCTTGACCTTTTTTGTAGTCAGGAGATTATGAATATATACCTCTGTGAATATCTTTTATGAGCTCTAGATCCCAAAATGAACTGCATTTTTGCATCTGCAATTGAATATCTTCAAAACATTTTATATCCAACATATGTAAAAGTTTAAGAAGTAGCGGGAGATAAAGAAATGGCATCATTGAACATAAACAAGGGTGTTTCTCCCTTTTATAGTGCTAAAATATGGGTAACATAATTTAACATTTTAACCATCTTAAGTGTATAGTTTAGTGGATTTAATTTTATTCACATTGTTATGAAACTATCAAGACTATCCATCTCCAAAACTTATAATCTTCCCAAACTGAAATTCAATGTCCATTGCTCACTAACTTCTCATTTCTCTCCTTTCATGGTTTGTTTTAATGGTAAGTAGAAGAGAAGTTCTAGAGAAGAATGTAGAGTTGACATCCCTCCCTCCTTTTTTGAATAAAAGGGACAAGTATTTTCAAAATCATATAAGAAGAGCCCATCTGGGACACTTAATAATGTGTGCTTCCAAGAAGAAATAATGCAATGAGGTCCAATAGTTAAAGTAGGGGTGTTAGATAGGGAAAGGAAGAATTCTAAGTTCAAGGAAGTTTCTTAATGGAAGCAAGGGAAAAGAAAGATAGGGCAGCAATCGAGATAAATACATTATTGTTTGACATGTAGAAGACTTGGAATTTCCTCTGTGATTATTTATGTTCTTTTTATGAATTTTAAGTTTAAGAGCATTAGTAAACAGTAAAGGACTGGGAGTTGCTTGAAGTTCTCAGGAAGGGGCAATTGTTTAATAAAATGACTATGGACAGCATCAGAACGTTTTCATTATGAAGATTCTGAATCCAACATATGGAAAAATGAATTCAGGAATCCATAAAGCAAGCCTCACCTCTGCCTTGAATTCTACTCCCACCCCCAAATAGATATTAATAATTCTGTCCTTGCCCAGTTGATGGCATAAAGCATATACTAAAGTATGGATATAAGAAACGTTGGTTTTTCTATTTCATCTACTGTGTTTTTGTATATCATTGACTATCCACTTCCAGATGCTTCTCAAATCTATCACACCTTCTCACCTTTATCACAACTATCACAATCATCATCACTGCCAAACCACCAACCTTGCCTGAGCCACAATGAACTCTTATTTTCTGCTTCCATAGAGTCCAAACTGGTCTTTCAATACCCTTTTATATTATCCTCCCATCCCAACTCCACAATGCAAATAATCCTTTAGGAGTGTCAATTCATCCTTTGTCCACCTCTGCCATTTTTCTTAACAAAAAGAAAAAGCAAAATCTTGAAAACAGTTTAGAGTGTTTGGCATGGCCTGCAATTTTTTTTTTTATATAAATAAAAAGTTTTTCTTTTTATTTATTTTTTTGTTAATGGAAATAAGCTTTATTACATCAAGTAATAAATACATACAAAGATGCAAACAGTTTTAGTCATTTTCTTCCAGATGTTTTGATCAACTTACAGTAAACACAACCTGAAATCTACATACAGTCTTAGTATGAAAATGTTCGGGGTCCTTATTAGATTTGGTAGGTTGCTCTTTCTTCTGTATTTATAACTTGTGCACTCTTAAAATTGACTTCAAAGCACTAAGAGTCATGCAAATGCTTAAGCAAAAAAGAAGTGCCAGTAAGCAGAATCTACACTGTATGGCACATGGGACCAGCTTAGTGAAGCAGGTGGTCAGGATGCATTAAAACAAAGTCCTTGGGATCAAATGAGCTTATGAAAAGGTACAAATAACAATTTGGGTGACATAAAATATTCAAAAGATTAAAGGGAGACACTGGTATCTTGGAGCCAAACAACAGTTTGCTGTAAAATAACTTCATATGCATCTTAAAAAAAGAAAAACAAAAAAAACCTGGGTCATTCCTAACTACTTAAAATGCAAATCCTAATTAACTTCGAAATCTTTTCCCAATATTTTGAGACTGTGAACCTTGGGAGAAAAAAACTAAACTGTTACCATTTTGAAAATGAGTATTTCACCTGAACAGGGGAGATGAACTGTAGAGAGCCAGGAACCCCCAAGCTAGTGGGGAGGCTAGGACCTGGCATTCCGTTCCGTTTCAGCCAAGCACTCCGGAACCAGTCCTCCTGCGTGAATGATGCCTCGTTTCAGTGTCTCCATGGCGCTCTTGCTCCCTGCATAGTTGGGTCTTATCTCCTTCCCCAGCACTTCCATGATGGCCAGCAGTTCCGCATACTTGCTCTGGGGCACCTGGCTATTCCCAGTTCCCTGGGTGTAGCCCAGCGATGGTGGCCCATAGTCACTCAGCAGCTGGCGGTACTGGGAGGATGCTGCCATGCTGGTGGAAGGCGAGTGGACACTTCCAGCTGCGTTGAGGGCAGCGGCGGGCATGTGCGCGGCCAAGTTCGGCTTGTAGGACATTACCCCGGGTGGCGGGCGCGCCGGGCGCAGCGGGGCCAGGCCGCGAGGACGGCGGCGGCGAGGCCAGGCGGCAGCGCGGCGGCCCCCGCGTCCCTGCGCCCGTCTGAGCGCCCGCCAAGCGCCCGCGCGCACTTTTTATTGTTGACGGCTGGGGCCCGCACTGGCAAATATGGCCGTTCCTCACCCTGGCACCGCCGCAGTCTGAGGTTTTCTTTTTATGTCCAGAATATATTCTCTTACTTTTCCATACAAAATCTTCTATAACAGTACATGCTATACTATACTGTTATGGAAGTTCTCCACCAGTCTCTGTACTTTCTACTTTAAAAAACTTTATTAAGGTCTAATTGACAAACAACAAATTGCATGTCAAATGTACAATTTGTAAATTTTAACATATATACATGAAACTATTAGATAGGAACTCATCTATCTCTATTAAGTTTCATGTTCTAGAATTTTATTTAATGGAATATCAGCATGAGTCCACTGGATAATATTTTTAATGTATATTCAACTATGTCTTTATAAATTAATCTATTGATGGACATGTGGATAGTTTTATGCACAAGATTTTATATGAAATATGGTACAAGTGGAATGGCTAAAATGTTTGTGTTTGTTGTTTTCAAAAATTAGTACATTATTTTACAAAATAATTATACCATTTTATATTTCTACTGAAAATATATTAAAGTTCTAGCTACTATACATCCTTGCACTAAGTTAGTATGATTCATATTTAAAATTTTGAGCATCCTAATTGATATGTAATAATATATCTGAGTGGTTTTAATTTTCATTTCCTTAATGTCTGATGCTAATTAACATTTTTCACATGCTTATTTGACACCATATATCCCATGAAGAAGTGTCCATTCAAATTTACTGCCCCCTATAGGGTATTGCCATGTTGCCTAGGTTTACTTTGATCTTTTGGGTTCAAGCAGTTCCCCTGACTCAGCCTCCAGAGTAACTAGGATTAAAAGTGTAAACCACCACACCTGGAAGATGCTTGTTTTTAAAATTTGGAAAAAACTGTTTCTTTGATTTTTAGTTTAGAGTTATTCTTTAAGACAGAACATAAACCTTTACACCTATGATTTGCAAATAATTTTTTGCTATATGTGCATTGTCTTTTTTTCTAAGATTGGGTAATTTTTATCAATCAATTTTTAAAATTAATTAATTAATTTGTTCTAGTTTGTTATTCATGACAGCAGAATGCATTTCAATTCATAGTACATATATGGAGCACAATTTTTCCTTTCTCTGTACACAAAGTAGAGTCACACCATTCATGTGTTCATACATGTACCTAGGGTAATGATGTCCATCTCATTTCACCTATTCCCATGTGCCCTCCCTTCCCCTTCCTCCCCTTTGCCCTATCCAGAGTTCCTCCATTCTTTTCTAGTTTCCCCAACCCTCATCATGGATCAGCATCCACTTATTGCAGAAATCATTCGGCCTTTGGATTTGGGGGATTGGCTTACTTCACTTAGCATGATATTCTCCAACTTCATCCATTTATCTGCAAGTTCCATGATTTTATTCTCTTTTAATGCTTTGTAATATTCCATTGTGTATATATACCACAGTTTCTTTATCCATTGCAAAATGAAAGTAAGCCCCTATCTCTTACCATGCACAAAACTCAACTCAAAGTGAATCCAGAACCTAGGAATTAAACCAGAGACCCTGCACCTAATGGAGGAAAAAGTAAGCCCAAATCTTTATCATGTCAGATTAGGTCCCAATTTCTTTAACAAGACTCCTATAGGGCAAGAAATAAAAACAAGATTAAATAAGTGGGATGGATTCAAACTGGAAAGCTTCTTTTCAGCAAAAGAAACAATCAGTGAGGTGAAGATCCTACTGAATGGGAGCAAATTTTTACCACATGCACATCAGATAGAGGGCTAATCTCCAGGATGTATAAAGAACTCAAAAAAACTTAACATCCAAAAACAGATAACCCAATCAATAAATGGGATAAGGAACTGAATAAATACTCCTCAGAAGATGATATACAATTGATCCAAAATATATGAAAAAATGCTCATCATCTCTACCAATTAGAGAAATGCAAATCAAGACTACTCTAAGATTTCATCTCACTCCAGACAGAATGACAGTTATTAAGAATACAAGCAACAATAAGTGTTAGCGAGGATGTGGGGGAAAAGGCACACTCCTACATTGCTGGTGGGCCTTCAAATTGCTACAACCCATCTGGAAAGCAATATGGAGATTCCTTGGAAAACTTGGAATGGAATCACCAGCTATCCCACTCCTTAATCTATACCCAAAGGACTTAAAAACTGCATACTGCAGTGACACAGCCACATCAATGTTTAGAGCAGCACAATTCACAATGGCTAAATTGTGGAAATAAACTAGATGAACTTTAATAAATGAATATGCATGGTCTTTTCATGTTTTTTTTTTAAATATTATCTTTTGTTGAACAGAAGTTTTTTAAGTAAATCCAAGTCATCACTTTTTTTTTCCTTTTGTGGTCATGCCTTTGGTGCTATAACTAAGAAAGCTAACCCCAATTTATAAATATTGTCACCTTATTATTAGACATTTTGTAATTTTAGGTTTTATATTTAGGTATAATCTAGTTTGATTTAACTGTTTATAGAAGCAATTTTATTGTTTTGCAACAGATATCTAATAGTTCCAAAATTATTTTCTGAAGATTGTTTTTTCTCCATTGAATGGACATGGTTATTTTGTGAATTAATGAATGCTCATATATATGTGAGTCTATTTTTGAACTCCATTTGGGTTAATTCATTTATTTGCCTGTGCCAACTGTCTTGAT